>NC_048293.1:6758121-8210621 GCF_009762535.1 Notolabrus celidotus | reverse complement strand
TGCACCCCCCACTGCTGCCTAGCAACAGTGGTGCCATTGGATTTCCTGTATGTTCAGACTGGTCCCTTAAAGAGGAACTTCGCCACAGGAAGAGGAAAGTAGCTCTCCCTCCTTCACTCATCTTCCACTCAATCAGCAGAGAGGATCTAAGATGCTAGGCAGGTCAAAGGTGGCAACAAACATGGACTGTCTAAAAGAGAGATGACATCAGAGCTGCCCAAAAGTGAAGACAAGGAGCTCCCCCTAGTGCCTGGCTGCAGTATAGGTCATGAAGTCCACCCTCTCCATATCAACTGATAGGACATGAGTCAAACTTTGAAATCAAAATACACAATGATGTTTTTCTCAAACATGGTTTCCATTATTATGATAAGTTCTTCTCATGTTGAGAAAAGGGGGAGGGTCTTAACTGAAAGTGTCCCCTTCAAACTAACTCAAGACGCTGGTCTGACCTGCAGGATCTAGGCTGCTTTATCTATAAGTTAATGTGTTTCTAGTTAGCACAGGGTGCAGGATTTCATTACCCCAGCTTCATTTTGGCATCCCTTTTGTACAGTGTGAGAAGGTGGGGGTGTGTCATCCATCTTTTTATACTGTTAATAATTACAAGCCTTCGGCGGTTTCAATAAACTTGTACAATTTAAGTTGCATCCTTGTGTACACTACGAACCATGGTGTGAAAAATGACCCAAGTTGAACAAACACCTCTCTTATTCTGTCAACAGTAATCAATCAGAGGTTTCACAAAGGAAGCACCTCTTGCAGGCCTGTAGCGTGTGCTGGAACCAGGTGCAGAGGTTTCTGTGCTTAACAAGTACTGCCCTTCCTCCTCAAAGGTGTCTTTTAACCTATTTTACAATCAGAAGTAGAACAGGTGACTGACGGTCCTGTAACAACCCTGATATCTTAAACAAATGAACATGGGTGTGTAGACTTGAACTACATACCCTCTACTGCTCTCTGCTAAGGAGAGCCAGGCTCTCTTAAACACATATGTAAATAGCCAATAGAGTGCCAAATGCCAGGGAAAGAGCAAATACACATAATTTATAACACAATGCATCTTAACAGTTCTCAACCTGTCAAAAAAAAGAGGCCCAGCTCATGAGGAGACACATCCAGTTTGGAGCAATCACAAAATATCTCACAAAGCTGCCTTTTGAGCAAGCAGCTCCCGAGGCGATGGTTATTATATCAGCACCAACCGTACGAAGAGTGACAGCTACCACGTTAGATTGATAGAGACAGCTAAGCCTGCTCTAGCACAATCGCTGGCCAACACCCAGCTTCACCTCGGGGTCTGGCTGGCACTAGTTTAAACACCTGTAAATCTCCAAGAACAACTGTTGGAAAACAAAGGCAGGTGTCAGCGCCTGGGTGGGACACATCAGACATATGGCTCAGGTTCTAGCTCTGACCTGCCTCCTATTTAATAAAGCGGGGAGAGTTCAGCGATAAATCTCTCCCTTTAAAACCAACACCAGTTGCACTTTGACATTACATCGATCAGTGCCCCGCTCTGCAACACTAAAATGACTCATTAAAAAGTAAACAGTGATCTTTTTTTGCACAAAGGGTTATTTTTAGCTGTCAATTAGTGAGGAAAAAAGGCTCCTCAAATTCTTAAGAAAAAAAGCATGTAGTCATACGCACACACAAACAGACAAAGATTCTCTTCACACTCCTGAACCCCTGAAGTTAGTTAATGCTTACCGGTAGTCCATCCTCAGGTGTATCTCCATCTCCAAACGACCGACAACCTGGAAGAAAGAAGAAAGAAGAACATTTTCAGTGTCTTTAAATGACATCCGTGAAATTACTTATTTATAACACCTCCCCACCTGAGACAAACTTCATCAAACCTTCTAAATTCATTCCTAAGCCACACTAGAAAGAAAACCATAATTTTTATCAAAACATTTTTCAATCTAATGGATACAATCTGTTTTGAAATGATGATCAGGGCAAAAGTTTTCTTCACAGGCCTGAAAAGAACTCCTAAAAACTTCTGCTTTCCTCTAAGCCTGGCCATATAAGGGAAATGAAAGTTGCTTGGTGTCAGTGGGGCACACTACAGTTTAAATATGAAATATGAACATCCAGATTAATGTAACCGCGACCTCAGCTAAAGTGTCATGTGCCATTTCTGCGACCAAACAGCCCCGTCTGCTGATGTGGGAGACAGGGGTTATGTTTCAGGTATCAGGCTGACCATGTTACAGCTTTTCATGAGCACAGAGAATGAAACTGAGGATTGTGTAACGTGAGAAAGACACTGATGTTATTGAAATTTTCACACGAAAATGCTTTTTTTGAAAAAACTCGTTTGTACTGAAAAAAACAGATGACATGTTGTCCAATATCAGAGTATTATCACATTCAGTTAAAACAGAACTGGTGAGAAATGCAGCTTGTGATCTTAAAACTTAAAGTGAAGTAACCCTGAGTGTAAAGCTACTCTGACTAGAGTTACATTGCAATGTAAGGTGCAACAACAATAGTGAAGAAAATGTATTGATGGCCAATACAATTTAATCACACGAGGTGTTTACACGTCAGTTTTGACACTTCAGATGCATGCTGCAAGCTCAGAATTGAACTGTTCAACAACATTCCAAGCAGACTAGTATGCTGGTTAAGGTATGTGTAACCTGCTTTATATCCTTGTTCCCTTTCAGCTGCAGGATTGGGACTGAAACAAACGGCAACCTCCGGTCTCAAAATATGAAGCCCATGCAGAGGTGTTATAAACTGCTGTTCATGGAGCGTTCACTACAGAAACACCGGAAACCACATACACACCAATTCAAAAGAGATGATATTTGCATGCAAATTAACCTCTATGCTAACAATGCCACAACGCCTACCATATTGTTGTCATTTGGGGAAAGCTGCACAGTAGCTGATCTCAGCCAAAACACAGACAGAACTGTCTCTGGTTTAAGTTGTAGCAAAAGTAGCAATTTAGGACTGCTCCAGAACATTTGTGCAAATGAGGCCTGTTCTTGTCCACGCCAAGCGGCAACCTCCGGCTGCAAGAATTGAAGCAGAAATAAACATGTTTACAGCCTGGTTCCAAAAAACGAGTGCAGTCTGGATCACTGATTTCTGGATCGGCACACACTGTTGGATGTATTTTTTCATAACGCGGCAATTTCTTAGATATTAAGATTACAAGTTTTGCCCATTTCAGAACATGACTGACTTGACTGACAGGCGGGAACATTGTAGCTGTTGGGGAGGAGGCTCAAAGCCCGCCTCTTTACCTCACACTAACTCGACACAAGTTAAGTTGAGTTCAGTATTTCTATTATGGCTCCCGCCGACGATTGGCTTCAAAACAGCGTTCAGGAACAGATGGGTGACGTCACGGATACTACGTCCATTAATTATAGTCTATAGACTGAAATAAATTCCTGTTATGTTTCACTGTTACTCTATTTTGATTTGACCAATTCCTAAAAAAAACACAATGCAACAAAAGGTAGTGTGGGCAAACCTGGCTTGTGATTTTCAAGCAGCAGCAAGATTAATCAAGATTGAAGAGGACTCTGTCTTTAAGGAACTAAATAGATGTGATAATAGTTTCAGTTGCAGACTACAGATGTTGCAGAAATTGTGGATTAAACCATTTCCATTGTGATGAAGGGGGAACTGTTTTTGCATCTTGGTGCATCAACAGGTACCTTAGAAAACTCAGGTTGGACTAATTAAGATTAGGCCTCAAAAGAGGCACTGGGACAATGTCGGCAGTCAGGGAAGGGAAGGGAAATATATGGCAGGGTGGAAACATTTACTAGATTGTGTTCCAGTCGATTCATGAGCCAGTCTATCCGTCCGTCTGTCTGTATGTCTGTCTATATCACAGAGAAAGGTGTGTGTGCGTGCATTTCTCGCATACAGAGAGGAAGATGCTTCCTGCAGCACGACTCTGGCAGTGTTGGGCCGCGGAGCTGCCTGAGCCATGTGCCTGGCGTTGCCTTAGCAACAGAGGACTGCAAGACTGATACACACACGTGTGCTCACACATACACACACACACGAGCAAAACATACTCTCTCTCTTTTTCTCTCCCTCTCTCTTTGCCCCACACACACACACACGCACACGCACACGCACACGCACACACAGCAGTCCAGCAGCAGAACGATGCAACAGGAATACAGAAGAAGCTGCCTGCCTGAGCTGAAGAGAGGCATTACACAACAACACCGGCAGAATACTGAAGATACCAAAAGAGAGAGAAGGGAGGCAGGAGAGGACAAAGGATGGAGAGAGAGAAAATACAGGCACTGAGGGGACGAAACTCTCCTATCAGCTGCTTTAGCTGACAATCGCAAGGATAAGTTAAAAGAATTTACTAGCACACGGACACAGTGGATGCTCTAGGTGAGGCAAGGGGAATGTGTTCAGTCACAGTCACCAGCGATCAGAGATGTTTACAAATCTGCTGCTTATTTTCTCTATTCAACTTTTGTCCATAACATGACAAGAAACAGTGAAAGACACAGGTGCACTTGGCAAGAAGAGACAAGCTATTTACATTGCTATAAAAGCCAAAAATACTCACTTTGACAAAGCACAGGACAAGAAAACCAGCTATGTATGAAAGACAGGGGGGCAAGTAGTAAGCTCCAGCAACTATAGTGTTAAATTATAACTTGGCGATCAAAATATGGGCTAATGAATTTTCTATCCATCTGAGTAAATCAGCCACATCCAACTGAGCAGCCCTGACCTGTGATGTAACACTGCCATCCTCTGAGTATTATAGCGTTTTGTTTATAGCAATCCTGGACTCTTTGCTTTGCATCTTCAATCGTTGTTCTCAGGCAGAGCTGCTTGCAAAGCAAGTCATGATTACCTTTTACCTCGACTATGTGTGGACTTGTGCCCAGGAAGTTCAAATCTCAGATAAACGCTTGTGGGAGAAGAAGCGACTGATGCTCAGCAGTGATAAAGGCTTTACGATATGTTCTGCGGTGCCTCCTTTTGTGCTACCCAGGGTTCCCAGGTCTAGAGAGTAAAAAGAGATTATAGCTCCCGAGCCTGCCAGCCAGCCTCTTGTGTAACACAGGGCTGGGTGGCAGATTGCTGAGCTGGCAATTCTGCTGCTAATTGGATGACTTTGCAACCTCTGGCACTGTACAGAAAAATAATGCTTATCAGGACCCAAATCTGCTAACTACACTGTTGGACTTAGCTCCAACCAAGTGTGATACCTAGTTTAGCTTAAAAAAGGCTACACAGATCACACACAGACTACACTAACCAGTCTTCAACCTTACAGACAAAGTACAAGGAGCTCAAAAGTCCAACCTGTTCATGTTTCATCTCAGGTTGCCGCTCCCAATTCATGCCCTCCCCTTCCCCTCTCTTTTTTTACACCCCTCCCTCCCCCTGTCCTGTATCACCCACTGTCTGGGCATAGTGTTGCCCTGCCAGTCTCTACAGGAAGTGGAGAGTTTATCTGTGCAGCTGGGCGCTGATAAGATAACGCAGGAGGGGTCATGCTTGGTTGAATGAGCAGGTAGCAGAGGGGGGGAAGTCATTGACACTAATCAACGCTATACATCTGTCCTCGAACACATGCTAGGTCAGCCATTACATGTCAATGAGGCAGCAACACAGGCAGCAGACGCCCACTAACAGAACGCACGCCATTCTCATTCACCCACATAGTTCCTGATGTATTGGACAGCTGTTTACATGCACAGTAAAGCACAGACTCTTGTAACTCCAGATGAATCTGGTGTTTAAGTTGTTTGAAAAAGCAGAAACACACACATACAAGCACAGTTAGTTATCTTTGAATGCACACATACCTTGGTTGATGTCCTCAACGGCCCGACGAATTCCCCGGTCAAATGCTCGGGCGTCTGCCGGACTCTGAAAAGTCAGTCCAAACTTCTTGTCGTTGATCCTCCAGTGGTGGAAGATGGGGTTGACCTTGTTGTATACGAGGTCTTTCTGCAGGATACACTCAAGCACCACCTGTCAATACACAGAGTTTGAGCGTTAGGCAATAATACGCAACAAAATTAGAGTTTTTTTGGCCACTTTACAGACTTACTAACCTAAATACTTAAAAGTTTGCTGATGACATTCAGGTTTCTCTTTACTCTTAGTCACATTTAATCTTTCCACGACTAAAACAGTAAGTGAATATACAAAGGCAGGGGGGGGGCTGGGGGGGGGTTGTGTATGTTTTGGAGCCAGGCAGCCCAAGTGTGTTTCCAAAGCCTATTATTAATCAGGGCTACTGGGCCGCCTCCTGGCCTTCCTCTAGGCAGATTAAATGAAATGAGAGACGGCCATTACAGTCTTTGAGGCTTTTTAAACGGACGTGCACGAGAGGTGGCTTAATAGGGCGTGTATGTGTAAGCGTGCGCAAATATGAACGCAGGAGCTGGTGTGATAAAAGAGCTGAGTGACCCAAGTGGTACGACACTGTGCATCTGTACGATCACAAACCAGGGAGAGAAATTGGGATCAAATTTGCAACTTTAATTCACATCTCTATGAGACGTTCATTGATACAGTGACCAACAGTTGTTTGGTAATCAGGGTGTTTCACACAGCTGCCTTTGCCTAATTTTTGTACCACTTGGTAAATGTCATTTTTTAACTGCAGTGACAGCATAATGTCGATGTAGTGGCAGCACTGTTTCTTAATCAGTCCAGTGCTACAGGAAGGACGCTGAAAAAGCTGCCCCAGAGAAAAATGAAAAGTTCTCCACAGAGTACGTCTGCGTTTTTCCGCTATAGGCAAGGCATCCTGACAAAAATTAAGAGATTCAAAATTGAAATCTAATATTCATATTTTAACTTGTGTTTATAATCAATTCTATTTGTTTATCTGTCGTGTTCTGTAGACCACTCTCTTTTTCTCTACAGCACCGTTGGAGCATAAAACAATACGTGTTAATTCAATTAATACTGAGCACCCCCGCGTCTTGGTTACAGCATGTTATTAAAATGCTCCAACATGCACAAACATTTTAGTAGAATATTGATTATAAGAGAACAAAACAAGTAAAAATATATTACTGCCAGAAACATTCATTGAAAGAGAGAGATAAGAAAAAGTTCCCAGTACTGGTCGGCTAGTAGGCTACAGTCATTTCATGTAAACAGCTACATTGATGTATTTGAGACTTGGGGGTCATAATAAAAAAGGCATATGATGCATCAATAAACCAAATTTGTTTTCAACTGTAACAGAAATTGAAACGGTGAACCTCTTATTATGTGTAAATCTTACAATTCAAACTGTTAAGCTTGGATGAAGAGGTAAACCTCTTTCTGACTTTCATGGTCATCATCAGACCAACATGTGAATCATGACTCTTTAAATCTTCTGGAAACATGCAGGAAGTACCACACACTTATTTACATGGTTAGTTTTTTTTAATATACATATAGTTTAATGGGCTGCATGGTGGTGTAGCGCTGTTGCCTCACAGCTAGAAGGTTCCTGGTTTGCAGGTGCCTTTGTGTGTAGTTTGCATGTTCTCCCCGTGCATGCGTGGGTTCTCTCCGGGTACTCCGGCTTCCTCCCACAGTACAGAAACCTGCTCACCAGGTTGATTGGTCACTCTAAATTGCCCGTAGGTGTGAGTGTGTGCGTGAATGGTTGTCTGTCACTCTGTGTTAGCCCTATGATAGGTTGGCGACCTGTCCAGGTCCTTCCCCCCTCCCCCCGAAGCCAGCTGGGATAGGCTCCAGCCCCCCGTGACCCCTAATGGGATAAACGGTCAAGATAATGGATGGATGGATGGATATAGTTTATTGACAAATTGGTGCATAAAAATACACCATAATACAAAAAATGATGTTTTTTATCTTCAAAGTCCCTAATTTTAATTTTCAGTTGGTGCTCCTACATTTTTTGCAGGTGCTCTTCACTTTTTGGAGTTGCCAGTACCAGTGCTACCAAGTAAAAAAGTTAATTTCAGACCCTGCAAACCAATACTCGATGACTGGAAGCAGATGGCACCATTCCCCGACGATTTGGACAAGAGTCAACGTGTTCACTTTAAGAGGCTGATACGTGGCAGCTGTATGTGAGGTGGATGATATGTGATATGTGTGTCAGAGACGGTGCACACAGGTATAAATTTCATCTTAAGTGTCTGAGGGAAAGCTGCTTTTACCCACGCTGATAAGAGTCACATGTTATGTTTCAACGCACAGAGATGTCTCCAAATATCTGTCCTCTGTGTCACTATTACAAGATAAGGAGGGTTATAGGTGAAGCCTGGAAGTTTACCCAGAGCCACTGGGATGAGGGGAGGGAAGAAGGGAGGACTGCATGTGAGGAGGATGGGGTGACAAGGGGGGGGGGGGGGGTCTGCTGTGCCTCTGGGGCTGATTGTGGAGGCGAGACTGAATGGAGCCGTAGCAGGTAAGGTGAGTGCACAGCAAGGCCGACAGAGGAGGAAGTATCACGGTTGCATGTAAAAGGATGACACTTAACACCGCGTTCCACACTGTGCTCGGAGAAAAGAGGAGGAGGAGGAGCAAAAAAAAAACGAGATAGAAAAATAGAATAGAAGCTGGAGACGTTAAGGGGGGGGCTGGATTGAGACAGACAGGCGAAACATGCAGTTTGTAGTGAAGAGAAAGCGTGAGAGCAGGAAGAAAAAACCTAAAGCAGAAAATATAATTTCTTAATTTCTTCAAAGCGTTTTACTGACAAAAAGAATCTTCCACATTGTTTTTTCCAACTTGGAATGAAGTAGTGATGTTTTAGTCATGCAAAAGTCAGTCAAAAATAGAGATAGAGGCATGAAAGGTGTTATGCAATAACCAAAGTGCTGAGTTTTGGAGGTTTAGTAGGAGGCATCGCATCCAACGAATACCAATTATTCCCCTTACTCAAGAATTACAGCTAATAAACCATATTTTTGAGCAAGCAAACAAAACAGCAGTTCAAACAATTCAATCGAGTGTCATGAGGCAGTCACAGACAACGACAGCTAGCAGCATAACAGCTATACCAGATACTTGACACAAATGTAGAGTCGGTGTGAGTTAGAAATCTTCCACCAATTAGATCTGTAGTTTTTAAGAGAGCAAGTGAATCAGATTGAAGTAGAAAAAGAGAGAGAGAGAAGAGAAAGGAGAGGGAGGGGAGGCGGACAAGGAGGAGAGTGATTGGTAGCTATATGGAGAGCCAGCTGAGTCATCACCAGTACACTCTGTGCCGCATCACTGCGCTTATAGACAGATCCTCTCCACCTCTTCCGTCTCCCGTCTCTCTGGCTCCACCTCTGTTTCCTGCTCTTTGACTACACACATCTCTTTCCCTGATTCACCTCATATCCTATGTGCTCGAAACGCCTCATTCCTACCAGCTGAGATTGTGTCGATGAGATTTCAAATGAGTGCGTCTCAATTGTTTTCTCTGTCTTGCTCAGGTTTCTCTGATGGATTGAGGGATGGAGGGCTGCATTTGTGTTCTTTTCTGTCTGAAATAAAACACCTAAATTCTCTCCCTGTGACGACAAACACTCCACTTTCCCTTTCTGTGATTTAGACATAACAAATCACACCAAACAGCCTTTCAAACATTCAGAAGATCTTCCTAGGCCTAGGCCTCTTTTTCACTCAAACAACATAATTATGGTCTTTCTTTTACCTCCGGAATCAAAACACCAATGTTACTGTTTCAGACAACACTGTGGTAACAACTCCAGATATCGCCCTGTGTTTTCTTCCGACTCAAGCTAACGTATTCTTATGTGGTTGTGTCTGTTTCTTTTGTTTTCATGGATTCATCACTCCGCCTCTCCTCCCTTCTGATGCCCTCAGACTTGTCAGTAGCTCTGTGGTCGACGCCAACACCATGGCACTGGGTGGCATCCCCACAGACCTACATATGGCCCGGTGTTTGTTGTGGTGGCTGAGGGGTAGACTCTGGCGGTGATAGGGGTGTTATACCACATCCCAGAAGAGATGCCGGGGTCTCTGAGCCATGTCTTTACCCTGTCTGAACAGCATTCCCGTCACACCCTTTTCCTGTGCCACACACATGCTTGGATAGCAACGCACAAAAACACAAACACACCATAAACGCTAAACACACATAAAATGTGATCAGTCAGAGAAGATTTAAAAAAAAAGGTGATTTAGATGCCCTGCTGAAACAAGCCTCTAATGTTGGATCATCAGGATCATGGTGGCCTCTTTGACTCCCCTGACATCTAACAGCTCTCTCTCTCTCTCCCTCTTTCTCTTTCTCTCTCTCTAACACAGATTTACACTCTCATTACCACAAACAAGGATTATCCCAGTGCATCTACTGGATCTGTTTTACATCTCCAACACAGAATGAGTCTGTGACAAGAAGGTCATGAGCTTGTCAGTAACAACATCAAGGGCCATGAGGATTAGGACTACAGAAAAAGAATGACCACACACTTTGCAGGTTTTGCGACTGTATACAGTATGTCCCTGCTGAACACAGTGCCAGTACAATACAGTCAGGGCCGATACAAAAGTTTGAAATAACAATTTTCTAATATCCGATTCAGATGACTTTTAGATTACTTCTTTGTGTCTGTTTTTCAAATGAACCCCTGAGATATCAAGTATTTAAATTGTTGCTAGTGGTCCCTCCTTTTGAAATGTCACTTGAACACGTCTTACAAACTGCATATTGCTGATCTTTCTCAAAGACAGTGTAACACTCCCACACTGCTGATATATTCTTTCATGTATGACCCTGAAAACAAATCACAGTTTGTCCATCAGATGACTTCTTCTGCCCTATACAACAACCTCTTCTCTGAGTCAGCCGGTAGGTAAACCAGCTAAACATGATGCAAAACAGCAGACAAACATTGGCTACTGACAGTGATGCATGGCACAATATTTGCCCATGGGCCCATGTCCATTAACAGTGGAAATCAACCATAACCTTGGTGCATATCATAGACTGTGTAACAAATGGACGTAGTATCCGAGTCACCCATCGGTTTCTGAAGCTCTGTTCTGAAGCCAATCGTCGGCGGGAGCAATATTGGGAATGCTGAACTCAACAAAACTTAGTGTGAGGTAAAGAGGCGGGCTTTGAGCCTCCTAGCCAGCAGCTACAGTGTTCCCGCCTGTCAGTCAAGTCAGTCATGTCCTTATTTGGGCAAAACTTGTAATCTTACATCTTCAGAACTGTTGCGTTAGAAAAAATTCACCCCCGTACAGTGTGCGCCGATCATAGACTGTATAAAAAATGGACGTAGTATTCGTGACGTCAGCCATCTGTTTCTGAAGTGCTGTTTTGAGGCCAATCGTCGATGGCAGCCATATTGCTGCTGTCCAGCGATTGTGACGTAAAAAGGCGAGATTTGAGCCTCCTAGCCAACAGCTACAGCGTTCCCGTCTGTCAATCAAGTCAGCTGTGCCTCTCATTGGAATACTCGGAATCTTAATATCTTCGAAATTGTCGCGTTAGAAAAAAATTCACCCCCCGTACAGTGTGTGCCGATCGAGAAATGAGCTATCCAGACTACACTCGTCTTTTGTACCAGGCTGTAAACATGTTTATTTCTGCTGTAAAGATCGTCTTTTTTGAATGGGTGTGTATGTGGTTTCCAGTACTACCGGGGCCAGCCTCAAGCGGATCCTCGTTCAACTGCAGTTTTAAGCACTTCTGCATTGGACCCATATTTTTAGCCGCTTGGTGCCGATAGAAAATGAACTATCCAGACTACACTTGTTTTTTGTATCAGGCTGTAAACGTGTTTATTTCTGCTGTAAAGATCGGCTTTTTTGAATTGTTGTGTATGTGGTTTCCAGTACTACAGGAGCCAGCCTCAAGCGGACACCAGCGGCTTCAATTCTTGCGGCTGGAGGTTGCCGCTTGGTGCATACCTAACAGATAATACAATGCAATACTCATTTGATGCATATTATGAACCTAAAATACCCAGTCACCCCTATAATAAGCCAAAAGTTGATAGTTGTTGATAGCACACCACGATCATGTTGTGTAGCTCCAGACTAGGCTTCCTTCATAATCAAAATACACTGACTGCAAGAGTCCCAAAAGCAAAAGCCAATGAGAAATCCCAGCATTCACAGGTTCAATTTGTTCAAGTTTGCCGCTTTCTTATTCCTTGTCTTTTTTGTTAATCAAGAAATTTCGACAGACAGCAAGCAATTTGTTTTGTGTAGTTGGGCTCAAGAACAACAAGCAGAGCCACAGCAAGTTGATGAGAGTTCCTGCACAACTGCAATTTGCAAAGTATGTGCCACAAGTATTATTGTACAATTATTCTAAGAAGCAGAAAAAAATCCTCAAGTTTTAACAACAAATCTACACCAGAAACGTTGTAATCGCAATTAGTGTATCAAAGAAATAAGAAGCAGCAGCCGCAGCAGCTAGCATTAGATCGGTAGATACAGTGAGTGCGGTAGTGCCGATTTAAAGCTAAGGAAATGAATGACAGAATCATTGGCCAACAAATTTTACACATTACCTATCAGTATAGGTTAAAAAAATCCATATCGTACACCCTTAAAAAATTGCTTAACACATGTCAACATTGAGGATTACTTTTTACTGTAACAATGACCTGGGACATATTCTCCTGGCTCCACTCAATGAAGCATGCAGTTTTCACATTACACATCAAGAAGGTGGAAATACTAAAGAGGTTGACAAATACTTGTGTACTCGTGGAAAAACAGAGTCAGTGTTAATTTCCAGCCCCTATTCCATCATTTAGGTCCCTTCTAAGCTCTCTGTGTTTCCCACATCCCTCATCCCACATTCTTTGCTCCTGAGTAATCTGCCCTTCTCTTTAATGATATCATCATGCATCACAGCATCACGCAGCTCGCTCCTATTTTCAGATACCTGCACCGTGAAGGAAAGACAAACAACCACTCCCTGTGTGAGTGAGTGAGTGAGTGAGTGAGTGAGCGAGTGTGTCAATGAGTGAGACAGAGAGTGAGGGGGAGTCTGGGAAAGAGCTGGGGGTCAGGGTGACCTCACAGAGGAGAATGCACCATCTCTCGTTTGTGCATGAAAGATTTTGTGCAGCGTAGCATCACCTGAAACATTTAAAAAATAATCATTCCCCCATTATCAGCAGACGGGTTTCCTTACCAGTTTGTCTTTGAGTCTCTCGCCCTTGATGTGAAACTCCACAGAGGTGGGGCTGGGACTAGGACTAGGGCTGGGACTAGGACTGGAGCTACACGGACTGAGGTTGGTGCTGCTTCCTCCGCTGCCTCCGCTGTGGGTGCTGCCGCTATCCTCTGCCCGGCTGACCTTATAGACGGTGACACAGCTAAGGCCTCCGCCCCCCAGGGGAAGCCACCCACCGCTGGAGTCATCCCGAGTCATGACCACTGCTCTCACACGCGCATAACTGTCACTGTGGAGGAGGTAGAGAAGAGGGATGGAGGAAAATTAGAAGACAGTAACAGAAAAACAATACTTTCAATAGAAATAATCAGTGGTGATCAGCATCTAAAAAAATCAACGTGGTGTTTTCCTTCTGGGTTTTTTTAACTTGGATTGCAAAACATCATCAAAAGCAGACAGCCTACATGAAACAGCGGCCCACATACAGCTGAGTTGTAGTTCAGTACATGGAGCCTACACAAAATGGTCAGTGACCGTGTAGTGAGGAGCATCATACTGACATACAGATACATGATAAAGCCAGAGAAATCTTGTTCAAGCAAGTAATCACAATTCAGCACATGTATGCCACATGACAGTAAACCCTGATGCTGATGTTACACAAAATGAATGAAACCATAAAGGACACCTGACTGGTCCCAGACACCATTACTGTAGAATCTGCATCAAAACTAAAAAAAGAATTTGAGAGAGCAAAGTCAGGGTTCACCCGTGGATAAATGTATATTTAGCACATGATATAACAGACTAGTTGCTACCATTTGTAAAGTCTGATGCCGCCGCCACTGGTGTATGTTTAACTGAAGACAGAGGGTGACTGACCATGTGGCCAAGTTCAGCCTCTGGACACAGCAGATTTCCAACCTCTGTCCTAAAGCAGGACAGGAAACATTTCACAGGCTTCTCTTACTGACAACAGCTTCTTTCCAATGATGTGACCTTATCACCTCCTGGGACTTTGAATAGGATGAGATGTTGTATAACACATTTTTCTGCAATACATACCTTTGTTTTTATTTTGTTTTTAAAGTAACTTTTTCAAGCTTTTTTCTCCTTATTAGAAAGGCCAGCTGAAGCGAGAGAGAAGAAGTGGGGAGCAGAAGATGGGGGGCTAACTTGCAGCGATGGGACCCTTTGCTGCAACAAACCAATGAGCAACGTCCAACGTACATGGGGCACATGCTAAAATCGCTAGGTCAACCAGCACCCCTCAATACATTACTTTGTTAATGTGACCATGGAATAATACAAATAAACAAATAAATGTGTTTGTTTACAAAGCAGGAATGGAACATGAAGGACAGATTCATTGACAGCTGACGTGAGCATATGCATACAGGAATGCTTGAAGAAATGGGATGGGAACTGAGAACTGGTTTCAACTAGTTCATCCCATCGATGTAATTTGCCTTTATGCTTAACACTTCCTTTAACCATACCTTCTACTTTGATTTCAAGCAATGGTAGAGTCAGCATGCTGAAACATTTGTTGATGCAGGACAACAGAAAGTATCACGAGTGCCATGTGTTTGACGCTCTACGCTGCCCGTGTTTCAGTTTAAACAGTGACCCTGTTATTTGGCGACCTTCAGCCAAATGCACCAATGGTTGTCGGTTAAACCAGCTGCTGGTTGAAACACGAAAGAGTCCTTGAGAATGGATCATCATTAACTTTTTCAATATCACAAACTATATTCACAAAATACCTCTTTAATGAAAGCATGAAGGCATTCATAAGAGAGTTTTCAATAATGTGTTGTAACCACGTCAGTCAAAGATGCATTCAGGTGAAAGTCAAGTTAAAGATCAACCCTTTAGACCAAAACACTGGTCAGCAAGTGCTTCCTCGTCTCAGCAGAGCAGTGAAAGTAGTTAAGTCCTATCCTTTGCAACACCTGCATAAAGCTTGCAGGCTGTGGAAAATCCACAGGATTTCACAAAGAATTAGATTGATAAGCAAAACTGATCATGGCAGTGGTGTCAATACAATCGTATCAAATTCTATGTATCGAATTAAGACAAAGAAATAACCTGCTGTTTTATACAGTCTTTGATAAAGACGTACAGTAACATAAACATTTAATGTGAGGATGTGTCGTAACAGCCAAAAAGTACAAAAGGGGTTTGTACCACCATGCCATTACGTATTCTAAATTTTAAAGTCCATACTATGTAAAAAAAAAAAAAAAAAGAAAGAAAAAGTTCTACCCAAAACTCACAACTGAAGTATCCTCATACTGTTCCCAGTGTTATTGGTACACTGTACCACAGCATGCTTTGATACTGACTCTTAATTTTACACAGTAACTCTTCTACTCTCCCTTCCTTCCTCCGTGTCTTCACTTAAAGTCAGATGTTTCTCTGGTTAGATAACACACACTGCTTTGGGCCACTGGAAATGACAAAGGTCAGGGTTTGCTGAGGGCAGCATTTTGCAGTAACTCTGGGTAAAATATTAAATACTGAGGGGAGAACTGAGAGCTGACAGACAGGCAAAAGAGTGCAAGAGTGTGACTGCCGGATGTCTTCCTGTGACATACTGCTCTCTGGCCTGTGTCCTGGTAGACCGACAAAGATGACGTCTGACTTCATGTTCTGAAACATTTCAAAAGAATGTCTTCTATGAAACAATGATTAAAGGAGAAATATGCCACTTAGCTTGTACAATTTGATAAATGACATAGTTACAATTACATAGTAGCTCCTGCTGAAAAAGAAGAATGGCTGTGTCCTGCCACTCACTGCCTCTCCTTTTTAAATCTTATCCCACTCTATAAGACTAACCTTTGGCCTCCTGCCTTCCACACCCTGGGCAAACGTCAGTACAGGTTACTGGTTAGTAATTAATCTAAGAGCAAGAGAGCATTAAATCTGGAGCTAACTTGTTTTATCATGTGAATGCTTTGATAACCTGGAACCTGGAAATAGTTCACTAGAGTTCCCAGAAAAGGATTGATGAGGACGATTACAAACAAAACAAAACCAACAAATCTAAAAATAGACCAACAGACAGAAGACGGTCTTTGTGAACGTGAAAACCCTTTGAAATAATAGGAATAATCATTTACGGGATGACAATATGAAAGAGGTGACTCCAGGCTATAAACCAACAAAGACTCTGCCAGATATACAACTATGCTGTGCTTTATAGCATGTCTGTCTCTTTAGCTGTTGGCTTACTTTTGGCTAACTCTCACAACACTGTTTGCAGCAGTGGCAGGCAGCTCTAAATCTCATTATACACTACATTCTTAGCACAAAACAGAAGACGAACAGGTAATGACTGTCTGGTGTACATATTAGAGCACTTCAATTCTTAACAGTTATTTTTCTCTGCAGTTGGTGGAGACCAAAGCAGAGCTAAAAGAGAGAATATTGGACACAATATAGTCATGAAGCCAAACAAAGTCTAAGTGATTTATAAAGCTTTTATGAGTTGTATTATATGAAAAGGACATGGTGACAAATAGTTTCTGCAGCTGGCCCTTAGTTTGTAGTTTTTACATTAACTTTAAGTCAAAGCAAATATGCCAAATATGACATCGCTTGTTATTTTAGATGAAAATTGTGCTGGTAAAAAAAAAATGTCTTTAATATGTTGTGACTCAGCTGTGGTACAGCAATCCGTTACTAGGGATGGACAATGATTTTCGAATATTCGATTACTTAGTAAAAATCAAAGAGTTACTGCAAATATTTTCTATTTTTGAAAGTAGATTTTTTATTGTTCTTAAAGCGGAATATTCAAATAATCGTTGAATAGATGCCAGTGATTATCACATAGTAATTTGGCTTGAAATGTCCATCCCTATACTTTACTAGCCGAGGTTGTAGCTCTGGTTAATGCCTACTGCCATAATGCTACAAACATCTACTACCCAGATGAAAACGAGCAGAGATAACTGATGGCAACTCTTAGCACAGCAAACAGAGATTAAGTTTTATGCATGCTGTGTCCGGTTAAACTGGTGTTAAACTTCTCGATTGAAGCAATGCATAACCAGCACAGACATGTGGATGTTACCCTGCAAAAAGAACTAAAGTCTGGTGGTTCTAGCACTGCTAATATTATTCATGCAGTGCAAACCAATTTGACATAGTATACCAACAGATTCTATGATCCTTCATTTGGCTGTGTTGATCAGTTTTTCCTGCTTTCTCAGTGTTTTTTCCCTTTAGACTTGTCAGTTAGTCAGAGTTAAACTTTCTGTTTAAATAACAGGGAAATTAGTCGCTTTGCAACATCACTACTATGTACTAATTCCGTACCCAATGAACCGCTTTCTAAAAAAAAGATATGTCCTGTACTTGTTGGGCATGCACACTCGTTGGCAGTTGCGGGTTGTCACTGTTTTAACATTCTTAAATTCAGCACTATTTACTTTTATAAACCCCAGTTATTACCCCCTGCCAATTCAAGACCTACTGCTTCCTGTTTTTCAAAGAAACACAAATATGCAGAAATAAATTGCAGTCTGAGAAGCTAGTATGAGGTGAGGAGGGACTTATTAATGACAAATCGACATTTGAGTAATAGTCTGGAGAAAGAACAAAGAAAAGGCCATTTGTTATGCTATCTATCCATCAAATTTGAGCAGCTTATAAATCATGTGCAACTTATTTAATTCCTATCAATACAAGCAAACAATCTTTGGTTTAGACAGAATATTGAAACCTCCAAAATGTTAAATTTGATAAAGCTGTGTACACTACTGCTTGTTCAAGGTTGATGCCTGCCAATGTGCTGTTTATTTTCAGCGAGCATTTCAGTCACAGTGCAAACAAAAGTGGACAACACTAGATGTGTGTTGCTTGGTATTATAAATCATAATAATTCCAGACATTTTTTAATATTATGCTTTGAATATTCTGCCACTGAATGAGCAAACCGGTCAAAAAAAAACATAGCAACTATTCTGCCAATCACAAAATATGCTCAAATAATAATGGATGATAGGGTTGGAGCATAAGAGATGGAGAATTCATCAAACAACCAACATTAAGAATCCAACTAAATGAACTCTATCACAGTTTTCAGCTCTCTTTCTCACTTGCTGCCCCCAAACTTCAACACATAGGCAATGAGAGTCTCACAGAAAAACACAACCACAACTAACTTCCTCCTTGCATCCTCCAAGAAACACCCTTTCTGGTCACACTTTTTAACAGCGCCACAATAGTGCTTAACCTAACATGAGAACCTCTGCACCAGCAGAAAAGTGCTTCTTTTTTTTGCAGTTTAACAGGCAGTAAAAGAAGGAAATACTGCTGCTGTTACACTCCTCTATGGCCCCCAATAAAAGGATGCAGGGTGATGGGTGCAGGAGGGGCTGTCAATCAGGAAGGGGTCCCTGGGGTGAACAGAAGGCAGGCGGTGGTGTCGCTCAGCCATGACCAGGGCACAATGACCAGGGCCTGACCCTTCAGGCCTACCATCACACACATGCCAGCAACCATGACACTCATAGAGGATGGGGGGGGGGGGGGGGGGGGGAGACTGGGCCCGGAGAGGAAGTGGACTGTGTGCATCAAGTTTGAAACACCCATAAATTCCTTGTTGTGAAATGATGAGAAAAAAAAAAAGAAATAGCAGTTCATCAGTTATCAAAATCAAATTTATGAAGTATACTTCTGGAACTTACAGACCAACAACTACACAAAACTCCACCAGAATCAAACAAGCTCACTACCTCCATTTAACAAAACCTTTAAAACAGGAGAATCACGGTTTAATCTGCTCCTCTTTTTCAACTTATTATCAAAATCTTTCCCTTGTGTAAGAAAAAGTGGTATCCATGAAGATATTTGACTGCAACCTGATGCAACACACACACACACACACACACACACACACACACACACACACTGGGTTCAGAGTGGGATGGTGGAGACAAAGGCCGGCCTCCACGCCCCTTGCTGAGAGCACACAGTCGACTGGACACACAATTGAGAGCGGAAGCAGATCAGCTGGCCTGGGCCTGTGAGCAAGGGGGAGGGAGGGCAAGGGGGAGGGTAAAAGACAGAGAGAAAGGAGCCCCCCATTCCAAATTATTCCAAGTTATTCTGCTGGATGACTGACTTCATTTCCGACTGAAAGCAGGAGAGACACACAGAGGGAGGGGGTGAGAGTGTAACGGAGGACTGTGTGGGGGGAGGAGGAGGAGGTGGCTGTGGATGGGAACAGGGTGGAGAACAAGGTGACAGTCAACAGCTTTTGCTCGCATTTGAATTTGGCCTTTTCTATTGACAGAAAGGATGTGATTAAGCCTTTATTGTATCCTAACAACATGACAAAGGCAATGAGGAAGTGTACCGTATCTTTCTGCTTTTAAACCTCATTTACAGTAAGAGACAACACGACAAACACAAAGGCTTTACTGTGAAAATAGAAATCAACTCCAGCCTGAATTAAACTGTGGGGGGGAAAGGAAAGAAGGAGGAAAGAAAAGAGGAGAAGGCGTGATGGGGGAGCACGTGCAGCAGAGCAGAGTTGAGCAGGCCTGGGCCCCGAGGCCGGCTGCTGCAGTGTACGGTGGAGAAGGGGGATCCTGGGACAACCATTTCCTAAGTTGACAAAGTGGCTGTTTGTCTGCTGCTCCGGCCCATGGCTCACTGGGCTCCAGCATGCCATCATGCTTTGCTCCTGTCTCAGCCTTGGGCTTCCTACCCCAGATGGAGAGTGAGGGGGTATTGAAAGAAAGACAGAAGGGGGGAGAAGAAGGGACGGAGGAGAAGGAAGAGGAGGAGTGCAAGAGGAGAGGACAGAAGAGAGAGAAAGGATGTGGCCTGAGCCCTGGGTGCTCGCCAAGTCGCCCTCCCTTTCCTACCGCTCCTTCTCCCCCTTCTACCCAACCCCTCCCCGGCTGCCTCTCTCTACACAATGGCCGCTTCTCTGCTGAAATTTCACGTTATTGGATCCCGGGCCTGGAGTTTTGTCCTCCCACAATGTCCAGGCAGCGGAGCATGCTGCAGGGGAGACACACTCTGCAAGCTAAAAGCTGGAAAACCATTCCTCCTTTCATTAGCATCAGAAAAGGGGAGAAAAGCTCCCCCCTTGCCGCTTCTTTTTTTTTTCCTCCATCACCCCTTTTTCCTCCCATCTCTCCCCTGTATCAAAACCGGAGGAAGGCTGTCAAGCTCGGTCAAGCTCCACTGGACCACATTGGTTGGTAGGGGGGGAGAAAAATCATTAAAATATCATTGGGAGAATAAACACAAGCTACTTATCCCAATCCGATTCTATAGATTATCCTCGGAAAGGAAAGCAATCACCAGGAAAGTAGAAGGGGAATGGAAGATGTCGTGAAAAGCTAGTCTGGGTGTGACTCATTCTCTAGCTTACTAAAATGTGTGGTCGTCTTCAACAGCTGTTATCACAGATAACACACACAAATCTTACATTACCTAAACAGCTTTAGCTTCACCTAAAGTGCAGTTTTGATTTTATTCAATGTCAATCAACAACAAGTGTACACATATAGATCTAACATTTATATTGAATGCAGACTTTTATGAACAATCCACCAGAATCTCCTCAAGACAAATATCTGGAGCAGCTCAAGTTGAAGCTAAAGCTGTAAGAGGATAAAGAGCTGCAGTTTCCTTCAATGTGATCACGCCTCATTGAAGAAATGAATTACATGCAATCTGGGACTCGACCGTCGATTCCAGCAGTGCATCTAATCTGAACGGTGCAAACTAGCCGCCCAATTAGCCACGGTTCAAGTCCCCTAAATAACCAGTGGCAAACTCAAGGGCACAGACATACCCACAACAAACAGCAACATGACCCAACATGGATGCAGAGCAAATTATGACATAAGGCCAGAACAAGACACTTATAAAAGGGACCGTCTGTCGGCCATTAATAAAACGGAACTAATAATGGGACAATGGCGACAGGGGCACCAACAGGCGGCCGGCATCACAAGCCTGCTACTTTAGCTGCAGTGAAAACTAATACGTTGGCTATAGAAAGAGAAGTGAAAGAGAAATTTGCCCTATCTTCTCTCGACACCTCAGGCTGCTGGTGACTCATCTCCCTCACAAGAACATTCAGCTTAGCTACCGACTGACTCAGGAGTAAAAAAAAAAAAAAAAAGAGAGAACAACCCTTCTGCTGCTGCACCACACTTCAATTTGACCACCATCCTTTCACAGAAACACTGACTTATATGACAACAAATTTGCCTATCACAGCCACTTCTGGTAGCATCCGTCACAGACAGCAGAGAGAGCACAGTCCAAATCAAAGATAAACCTAAACCAGCGAATGAATGTCAAAGCTGCTCAGCCTGACAGCGTTTCTAACATCGATTTTCTAACCAACCCCTCTATTACTGGAATGGGCTTGTAACCCCAACAACAATGTTTTAGGTGCCGCTGCGCTGTGGCACTATAAATCAAAAGAGTCCCATATGTGTATCGAATGCCAAAAAACTATTCCCAAACATCAATCACAGCCACATATTGAGATGATCTTAATTTGAACCACAAGCATTTGGAAAATTAAAACCTTGCGCTTGCCATCACCAAAAATGGGGGAGTCAGACCACAAATTTCGACTGCTGCGGCGTCTCTGGTCTTCTTTGATGTAAAAGTAGTCCCCAGGGACTCCAGTGTCGACTCGTCAGTTACTCTGGATCCTAGAGGAGAGACTGAGGGAACAACACAGCCATGTAGCTAAGGGAGAAACCATCAATATGTCTCAGGAGCAACTCCAGGAGGATAAACCACCAAACCAACCTGATAGCACACAGTTGTGAAGTGCTGCAGTAGCAATAAGAGCATAATTATTAAAACATCAACCAGTATGTCTTGAAAATGAGTAAGGTTCACATTCAATTAAATCTATGCCAGGATGATTCAAGAAACACTCTTTACCAACCAATAAAAGTCTGTTCCAAATGCTAAATTTAGCCACTTGACAGGACTGAATGTGATCAAAACTTACTGAGCAGTTAAAAATATACATTCCCACAAACCTTCAATTTAATCCTATTTAAAAACTGCTCCCAATAATTCATTTATTTGATTACATAAAGCTATTTCTGCTTTAATTCACTCATCTAGGAACCAGGCCTATCTCTACCAGAAACACATACTCGTGCCAAATGTTCCCAGAGAAATAAACACGAGTGTGTGCGTGCACAGCCGCACACACAGAAACCCCTTCCTGTTTTCAAAGTGTTTGGAAACTCAATCAAAGACACAAGGTTTAGGATTTACATCTGTGTCCTTTTATGTCTGTGGCCTCGCAAGGAAGAACCATCTCGGCCCAGCTGCAGCAAAGAGCTCACAACAAGGCCCAGCCTTCATGCTCCCGCATGCTGTACAACTGAAAACAATATCCACAATTCAGGCACTTGGTGCTAAAAGCACCTCTTTGAGGCACTGAGATATGGTCTGTGAACATCAGAGGCTCTTCTAACAAAGAAATAAAGACGAGCCCTGCTATCTGGATGGTATGATGAAGACTAACATTTTTTTAGGGTTAACAGTCTTCTTATGTCCACATCTGTCTTACAAATAATCAAACATTTGTCTGAAATACTCTGCTGACATTTATGCCAGTTTATGCCCGCTCCTAAAATACTTGAAGAGGAAATGAAAATTATAAGAGGGAAGTGGCTCTGGTTTAAAATACACAGAATCCAGGCCTAAATCTGGCCATGGGAATGGAACAGTCCACCACTATACAAGGCCTGTTCAGTTTGTAAGCTTGTCTAGGTTACAGACAGTCCGAGCCCTCTGGTAACAGAGGAACATTGTCATTAATCACAGAAAAATATGACAGCTTCAGAATTCTATTTGCAAAGCAACTTTGTGAATAATACGACGTTTCACCTTCAGTAAATGAGAGGAAACTGAGAGAGATTTCATGTAAAGACACTTTCATTTCCAGCTCTAATACAAAGAGTGAACGCTCCCACCAACCATTAAAGTAACATGATGTACCATGTGCCTCCTTAAGTATATTTGTCAAAAAAACCCACTTTATTAGTCTGTAAACCACTGAAGTCACAAGCAACACTTCCCTAAAAGAATACAGAAGCAAAACTGAACATGTGTTCAGCCTAGCAGACTTACCAAAAGGTAAGAGGTATTATAGCTTTGACTAGTTCTGCTAGTAAAGCTTAATGATCACAGAGGTCATGTCTAACAACAGGCAATAATACCATTAACTGTTAAAAAAAACTGTCCAGGAAATTATTTAGCTTAACATAAGGGTCACAGGATATAGGCAATTACCCAGGCTGTAAAGCACTGGGCCCGACAGCTGAAGTAGCTGTCCCCCTTTGTCATTTCAGGACATGATGGGGGTTGTTTAGGAGGAATGTGTTTGGAAAAGCTCTGCAACAGGGTTGCTAGTGCAAAACAGCCCTCAGGTGATAAGATCACGACACCCACACTGGCAGATAAAACGCTGAGCTGTCGAATCAATCAAGCAGATAGGAAGAGGACACAGAGAGGAGAGTCACCTGACTGGCAATAGACAATAACCACAAAGCGCAGGAATTTAGAATAATAAAGCTGAGTCCTTTATGTGCTCAATGTAACAGTCAGCTGAACTTCACTGAAACAAGGAGATGAACTATTTTATTTCATCCTTTGAATTTTCCGATGTTACAAACGAATGGTACACAGATAAAAGAGCCTGATATGGTGCACTTCAAAAGACTTAGTGATTGTCATGGTTGAGATAAATATTTTAAAATTAACCCGACATTTAACAGAAGCTGCTTACACATACTTCTCCTTACATCACCATGATCCTTGTCTGCAAACATGCCCATCAGTCTTACATCACACCACACCAAGAGCAGACGCAAACCAAAATATGACAAGGCTGTATGTGCCTTCTTTTTATTTCAGCCTTGTGAACAGAGCTGCACCAAGGCCAAGAAGCATGTTCTCAGCAAAGGGTGTGCTATGTGTGTACAGCAGTTTGGCTGACCACCCATCACTAAGAAAAACCACTTCAGGACATCCAGTTCACACGTTTTGAAGGGAGATTTTAAATGAACTGAACTGACAAATTCTCTATGAATACTTCAACAAGAATACCAAGACCATATTTTTTTAAGATGTGATGAGAATTTCAGAATTCAGAATTTATCTCATCAATGGAGCAGAGCGCTGTGTGAAAGGGAAAATAGAGACACACATCTGTGAGTAACATTTTGAATATCATCCCTGGTTCTAAAAAAAAAAAGAAGAAGAATAAAAACAAAAAGCATCTGATCTCTTAGTTATTACCTGTCATAAGAAGAGATCAGGCTATGATCTGTATTCTGTCCACTCCAGCACTATGAATCATACAACAGTCAGAAAGGTGGTGGAATCATAGCAACAATGTTCGGATCACTTCGCCATCTTAGCTTCTGCCATCACTAAGCAAAGAACAAACCCAGCATATACTGTAAGTCTGCACAGCTCTCTGTTGATATGTAGTCTATAGCAGCAGCTCCCAAAGTGGGACCTGAGGGCCTGGAGGAGTCCCTTAGGTTACTGCAGGCAATCCCAGCTAAAATTCAGCTTTGCTTCATTGTGTTTTTGGTCACTTGAAGCCTAATGCCTGCTTGCCACTAGCACCAAATGTGCTATTTTGAGCTAAATATGACTATTATGAACAATTATTTCACAGAGACTGCCTTTAAACAGTTTGTGATCGCCTAATAATGAGTAGTTTAATTGTAATCTATTCGATGAGGCTGTATTTAAAGAAAAGGCACAGCATGGCAGATGTTATGTAAAAAACAAAAGTGTAGTTCAAGGACAAAGCCTCCATGCATTAAATCAAGCAACCTCGCATAGGCCAGATAGATGAAATGGGGAAAACCATGGGTGTGTTTCCAGCATTAAACCATGACACTGTAAATGGCTGAAAGGGGCATATGACTTCCTCTGTGACAAATACATTACTAAAGAAAATCCTCTGATAGTGAGAAAAAAAGGTCGCTTAAATCGACCATGTACGGCGCTTTTGTTTAATACGCGACTATTAATAGACGAGATGTTACGTTTAAGTGCGATGCATAGTGCAGTAAGAAAGCAGGAAATGTGATCATTGTGTGATCGTCGGTGCAATGCGAAACACTGTACAGTGCTGTGAATGGGCAGGCAGGTACTTTATGAATGGAGGGGATCATGTGACCGCAGCACCTCCCGAAGCAGATATTTCTCACTGACTGTCAACAAGCGCACACAAGGGATCAGCCCATTAAAACAATGGCAAAATGCGACTGGAAATGGGCGCGACGCGAACCAAAACATCTCACGTTCACGTTACAAATATAGTCTGTGGGTTGTGGGGTTTTTGGGCGCGCGCGTGACGCCTTTTTAAAGCGTTTTTATGAATGGAGATTGTGATATGTAAATGAGTGCGATTGAGAAAAAAAAATGGCATCTTCAGCTCTTCAACGTCGACTGTGCCGCAATCGGCTCGAATGGTTTTCATGAAAGAAAGGCTACACTTCAACACAAACGAGATGAGCTCGATATTAATGGTTGATAATGTTCGTTAATAATGGCGGACGAGAGTAGCATAAGAGCTACACTGTCAATATAACGCTTTCTGATCGTCATGTACTGACACATTTCACATACTATACACCGGATTAATGATGAAAACATGACTATGATGACTGATTCCTCATATACTGCCAATCTATAAAGCAATAATACATTTATTGACTGTATGATTGTCCTGTTAAACAAACTACATGCAGGTAACAGTAAAGACAACGTTACCTGTATATGTTGTGGCCTTTAAAAAAATGATCACAGCAGATGTGTACTTGCTATTTTATTCAGAAAATATTTCAGAGACGGGTTGTTTTGACTACGGGCCTCACATTTTCCCATTACTTCTTTAGATTCCGATCACCACACACTAACACTATAATAAATATAGCACCATTGTTATACTACAAAGCTATCCAAACAAACAGATTACAAGTCTGATATATATTAAGAGACTCAGATGATGAAATACCAGCATCTTTCGGTTAGATATGTCATGAAGATCTGGTAGTTGGTCGAGTAAAGCATGTGTGTAACATCTTAAGATCAGCAATTACAGTAGCTTTATGAATAACTTAATGGGGGAAATGATACTTACTCGTTGTTTGGATTTGTTGAATCTTCACTCATTTTTTCCTCACGGGGATCCAAATCCTAGCAATAGCATCGACGACGCAGTGACGGCGGGATAAAATACCACAAATATCACCATTTTTCTTCACATATAGAAATTACCCGCACTATTTCGTATAAGAAAGTAAAATATGATACAGTGGGGCATGCCTAACTAAGCGTCCCTGGTAAAACCAAGTGGAGCTAGCTTAACGTTAGCTCTGCTGGCTGGAACTAACGTTAAATCGCGAGGAGGAATGACAATCGTTGATTCATTTTATCCTCCCTGGAAGTAAAATCCGACCACAACAAATGGGCCATCGGCATCATCCTCTTCATCAAATCCCCCGTTTGCAAAAATGCAAATAGATCCTCAAAAAACGTAGAAAAGGCTGTAGATTGTAGCGTTTGGCATGTTATTTGTGGCTGGCTGTCGAGCATCCATTCGCCAACTTCAGGTCCTGGACAACACTTGAAAAAGCGCTGTGGAGCGTTGCTCCGTCAACGTGTCCGAGTAATCTGCAGTAAAGGCATCCAAAGACGAAAAAGGGTCCAAATATTTTCAATTTGTGCACGGGGGCGTTGAGTAAAAGCATACGGACTTGTAATTTCCCTCAGAAGTTGGTGGACATCTGCTTTATTCGAACTCCATTTTCAACTCGGGGGGAATGAAACATCGGAAAACTGGGCGGATGTGTCGACCCTCGCTTGAGAAAATTAGATCCTTCCGCGACGTAGTAAAAACACAACGCTCTTGCATTCTGATATGCTCAACCAGCATTCAATTTATTGTCTCTTATTTTTTAGCGACGTATATTTAACTAAATTATGCACATCTGTCACTGAGGGCTGTCTATTAGGGGTGTTTTCTTCCAAAGTTGACCTAAAGTAGTCCCCACACTTCCCAAAAGAAGTTTCCCTTCAATCACGCATTGATACAAGAGGGAAGCGTCTGTGTGATAGCACGCAAAGTAGAAAATAATCTGGAGGAAGGACTTGGGCTGACACACACAGGCTCGGCCATTAACAATTTCAGTTGTTTTCTTTCATTAAGAAGCTTTACCGTGATCCACCGCCCACTCACTACTCTTTAAAATCTTAATGTAAGAGTGTGGCAAACTTCTATGATTGTGCAAAGCAACGAGGGCTGCAGCACGTGGAATTAAATCACATCCCCTTCGAGATTTATGAGTATGTCAGCCAAAGCAGCTCTTATATCTATTTCCAATTTTAATAATTTGGCTATTTTATGCTCAGTCTTTATAATACAGTTTGAACAAGTATAATCAAACACAAACAAAAAATGAGATGTAAGGCTGAGAAAAGCCACTCAAGTAAGGGGGGGGGGGGGGGGGGGGGGGGTACTTTCTGAAACATAACTGTTTGTTTTGAAAGGATAGTTTGGAATGGCTTTGTGTGCCACTGTGCTGTGACAGACAATTATGAAGAACAAAAGATGAAGCATGGTATAAACTAAGCTACCATCAGGAAATTTGGGCTGACACTCACTAAATGTGTGAGACTAAGTTAGACACTAGAAGTTTGAATCATACAGTTTATAACCTACTCCCACCTTGCATCTCCAAACTTAAGCCAGGCAGTTCTTGCCTCTTCCAAAATGCACCAGCTTTTTAGAAGTTACCAGAAGCTTGTCATGTATGCCCCTTATGATTCTTATTTGCAAAAGTGATTAAAAAAAAACCTTTGCAGAGTGAATCGGTGACCCAGTTGCGTAAGACTTAAATGCTATTGGATTTCTGTGCTGTGTGGAATGGCAAGAGATCAGGCTAAATGATTCTGCCTGGTTGTCATAGTGACAGCATGTTGTGTGAGAAGTTTCTTTGTATTGCTCTGGCTTTCATACAGCTTGTGGCACAGCCTTATGTTGCTGCCATAAAAAACATCCCTCTCTGTCACTGTATATAGATAGCCCATGGGTACAGGACATTCACACATGGGGCCCTCACAAATATTGAGCACTTGTTTTGGGATTTGATTTGATATGATTAGATGTCTGAGGTGTTTACTACTATCCTGAGAGCAAATGCAATTGTCTCCTGTGATTGTTTCCTACCTAAAATCAGATGTAAGCATGACATAATTGTTATATGAGCCCACTTAGACAAACAAATCTGCATCTCTAATGAGCCTAACATTGGGTAATCAAGTTACAGAGGACTCTCTGTCTGCATTTTACCAAATGTGACCACTTGTCTTCACTTCTTCCTTTTTGATCTGAGTTACCATTGTCAATATTGAGTTTACAAGCCCAAATAAAGTATCCCTTGTTTGAAACAGAGCAGAAAAAAACTAGTAACCATGAATTTTCCCACTAGCATGCCTGTATCCTTCAGAGTATTCAAAGTTCAGGAAGTCAGCCTTCTTTCTCATCTCACAAATGTGGATGGCCTGGGTGCATTTCCTGTGTTTTTCACACACTGAGCACAACACACTGTAGTGTACTGAAACAAGACAACAGGATGTTTAACTAACACAGGCATTCCCTTGGCTTCCCTTACTAAGTGCAATCAGGGTCATTTCAATTCTCTTTAAGACGGTAAACAAGCTGACATTCCTATATTGCCAACAAGCGGCCACAGAATAAAAGATGTGTTTTGCTCAACACAAACTTCATTCAGCAGGGGCCAACACAGGCTTGACTCTCTGGAAGATGGCTGATATTATTTGGAGATCATGCTCAGATGTGTGATGTCTGTTATTCATTCTTCATTTATTGTACAAAACCTTTCACTATTTATTGGATTTAACTTGTAATGCACTTATCAATTTTCTAGCTTTCATTTTTGAGTAAGATAAAACTTGGAATCTAGTTACATTAACATACTTGTGGTGTATTTTTGATGTAGTGTCTGTTAACCAAAATAACCTGAGGTGATAAAACTGAAAACTCACAATGAACAAAGATGAGCGTGACAAAGAAAGCGTACAGGAATAAAACTAAATAATATACGCCTCTCTTTATAGTGACTTTTAGTCGAAGCAGCATGGGAGATTGGTCCCCAATATTACACAATAACTTGAATCAGGTGACGTCCTTAGAACACAGGTGGTGTGATCTCCAGCTCTCAGCAGCCTCTGGTCACAAGAGAGTGGGAGTGAAGGCCTCTCTTTGTACAGCAACTAGGGAGAGGAAATTCAGTGTCTGTGTACTTGCCGCCATATAGTCTGCAGAGACCTGAGGGCAGTTAGTGAGAGAGACCGGAGATGGCTAATAACAGCTCTCACTAAATGTCCTAATCTGAGGATCCTCTGCCTTATTTTTGTTTTACTGCCCTCCTTGTCCCACAATGCTCTTTTTTTTCTAAAAAAACAAAAAGTGAATGCACTTTTTGTCAATGTTTGCTTCCATTCTTAAAAGCACACACCTGTAAAGTTTCAGTTTATCTATGGGACATCCCAGAGAACAACACTGCACTCATCGCAACCCGGGCCAAGAGGTGTGGCCTGAACAAGAGGTGCTGATTTTTAAAGACCTGGCAGCTGAACACAACAATGCATACCTATGATTAGTGTGGGCCTGGCCTCGGAAGCCTGCAACTTTTAGGCACGCTAATTGCAGGGTGGTGAGCAAAAAAGGTGTAGCGGCTAGAGGGGAAGGAAGTGTGAGGGCCTTCAGGCATGTTTAACTATGTGCTGTGTACTCTCCTTCTTACCCTGTCTCTCTTTCTGACTTGTGTATATGCATAAAAGCAGTTTTGAGCTAGAGAACACTTATACATCTAAATCATACTTGGATGTGGGATGAGAAATCTTTGATGTTATTTAAGCAGCATGAATTGATTTCTTTCTTTCTTTTTCAAGATTTTCTTTCAGGTATGTCTTATGGTTGTGGATAACTAGATGAGTAATGTGTGTCAAGCCTAAAGAGTTTGTCTTGTGACCGTGCACAAAGATGTTGATTCAGATGGAAGGTCTTTGCAAAGCCCTTGACAGAAGCACATCTTCTGCATTGTGTAAGTTCTGTAAATATTTAGAATTTGAACTATGTGAGCATCGGAAACCAACAGTAGTGTGTTTCGAAGGGGAAATGTGTTGTCTTCTCTGCTAACTCTCATAAAGAACAGAAACCAAAAGTGTAGCACTGCAAAGCACATATTGTTTTCTGCTTTATTTGACAGTCTCAAATACATGATGCTTTACATATAACAAAAGAGTAAGATAGATATAAATCTGCTTTACATATGCTGTTTCAAACTTGTCCAGATTAAGACTGTTGATAGTAAATTTGTACCAGTCACTGACATCTTAACTACAAAAAATGGAGAACTAAATTGGTTTCAGCCGCAGTTAGGTCTTTCACTGCTCAAGACTTTGCTACTTCCTATTGTTTGCATGTTGTGCGTGGGCTTGATTGAAACCTGATCTAGCTTTGGGAAGCTGTGTTTAGGGTGAGGTGGACAGGCCTTTGTTGCTGCCTGAGGGGTGTTTATTTGGGCGGCTTCACTTGGCTTCCCTGTAATCATCATCCAGCCCCACAGGATAGAAGGGATTAATGAATATGTTGGAGGGGAAGTTACAGATGACTATTTACCATTCTCATGGGGATAAGAGGGAACAGCAGGCTAGACGCTGGAGAAGAACTTTGTGTGCATGTGCGTATGTGGGCATGTGCATGTTTGTTTGTGTGCATTTAAGATAATGTCTTGAAAAGAGAGCTGAAGAGACATAATCACAGTATTATAACAATCTCATATTAGTATTACTATTACAATACATCTAAAGGAATAGTTGTCGGTTTAATAAAATACGAATTCAATTTAATTCAGGGAGTTTGTTTCCTTCCAGTGTCAGCAGCTTTGAAGCTAGTTTGGCAGCAACATTGAAAAAAAGGGACTACAGCTAGCTAAGGGCCTGTGTCCACTAAGTGTTTTTTGCATGGTCAAGACATATTTTTATAAACAAAACCAGTTCAATGTTTTCAGCGCTCTGCATCCTAAGTGCAAAAACGTCCCTAGTAGCAGCTATTTTTGTCAAGCCACTCCTACCTTTTCAGTCCAAAATTTCAACTTGTGCTTGTCATTGTTGTTTCTCCGTCATCAACCAAACAAAACCAATTAAAGGTAGGACTTCCAGTATCAACTTTTTCAACAGAAATGGCAGAAGTCCTTATGGAGGTGTTACTGACCACTCTTGTTGTTTTGAGGGTACAATTTCCAGATCTACAGCTGTTGATTATGCTACAACCCAATTTATACAAACTGTTTTTGTGTTTTCCTTGTTAAATTACAACATATAAAATAAAACATGAAGCATAGAGAATTTTAAAACAGGCTTAACAGTAACTACTAAGGGAAACAGAAAGTTTTTTTGGACAAATTTCCCAATCTAACAACAATAAGAGAAGCTGAGAAGCACTGACATTAAGGTCGCTCATGCAAGTGCAGAAAATGCTGTTAGTGGACACAGGCCCTTAAAGTGTTGTATTACAGCTCAGGTCTTGTGAACAACAAGCATCGTAATGTATTTGGTTGAGCTTCAGATGTTCTGCTAAGCAGATTTTGTTAACCTTTAACAAAATCAGGCTATCTTTTTCGCCTTATTCTCAGCCCTTGTGCTAAGCTAGGCTAACTATTGGTGTTTAATTATTACTAAAAAAGATACATGAGGAATTGAAATTCTGAGGGAACGTACTTGTTCACTTTTATGCTGGAAGTTAGATAAAAGGATGGTACTTTTCTCAAGTCAGCAGCCTGTTAGCTTAGCTTAGAACAACTCAACTCAACTCAACTTTATTTTTATAGCACCTTTCTTACATAAAAACATGTAGCCCAAAGTGCTTCACAGAATAACAGACAGTCAGAAAACAACAGCAATGGTTAAATTATAAAAGGCATGATTAAAAAAAAGAAAAGCTGTGTCCCAATGCGACTGACAAAAACACTCTTCTTTTATCAGGATCCATTTCATATCTCAAGATTCATTGCACCCCAATTCAAACTAGATGGTGGAATACCATTGCAGCAGAGGAATACATATTCAATGTAAGTATTTGAATTCAACTCCATGGGCTGACTGACAACAAAGAGTCTTGAAATTTCCAATTATTTAAAAAAAATAATGGGTTACGTAATGTGACATTGATTATGTTAGCTAGTTTTGGTGCAGTTTTTGAGGTTGCTAGGTGACAAAAACAGCGCTTGTCAATGAAAGAGCACAGGTAGGGACAGCTGGCGAAGTAAACTGAAAATCCTGTGTAGACTGGACTAGACTATTTCATGTATGACCTGAAATGGGACACAGCTTAAGACTGAAAACTGAGGGAATCAGCTAGCTAAGAAAGTTAAGAAAGTGGTGTTTATACGTGCACCAGGCACATTTTGTTCACTTCAGACAAAGTTAGGCAAATTTTTCCCTGGCCTCTGGTCTTTGTGCCAAGCTATGCTGAGCTAAGCTAGGCTAACTAATGGCTAGTTCTTTATCTAACCTGCTTGAGAGTGAAATTGATCCTGTCACCTAACCCTCTACATCAAAGCAAAGTGCCAAACTATTCCTATAAGTCACACACCTTGAATATACAGAGGTCATGGTTTTAAAAAACTAAACATTTCATGTTAAAGATAGATATTTGTGACCATTTACATTTCACATTCACACTTATTGTTCAGTATTACAAATTGAAATTTTCCAGAATGGTTTTCACACTTTTCTGTTTCGAACAGATCAAAAGACAACAATACATTTTCACTGTGGTGCTTTCACTGCAATGGATCCATCTGCATCAGATGAGAAGGAATCAATGACTGTGAAACCTCTGAGTCAGACATGACTCCTCATATTACTCTTTGGAAGGGTGTTCGGATGTCATCCCAGCTCCCGAAAACATCCTGCCTACACACACATACACACATTTTGCTATGAAAATTTAGCAACAATAGCTGTGTAGCCCCCCTCAGCTGTGGAGACCCCATCCCTCTCTTTCTCTCCCCTATGGCCTCCTCCGCTTAATCCTCCAGCTCATCTGGGAACCACAAGCACCCCTCCATGAAGAGACGCATTGTGCCCAGATTATTTGATTGTTTTCAGATGTTGAAGCTTTCCTACACAAAAGGGGAAGAACAGGGTTTGTCCAAAAGCCCTGGGCTACTTGGCCAAATGGATGGACACACAGGGAGGAGGAGGGGTGGGGGGTGAGGAGGGATCGGCGTGGGGCTCAGGGAGCGGACACACGAGTCAGGAAGTGACCCCTGCAATGCCAGATTACAAACAATGTGCTCTCTCAACTTCTGCAGTCCTTGCTGTGGAACATACCACTACTACAACAGCCAAAGGGGTGGCGCTTGTAGGAGGAAGGAAGGATGGTTTCAACCCTCTCTCTCTCTCTCTCTCTCTCTCTCTCTCTCTCTCTCTCTCTCTCTCTCTCTCTCTCTCTCTCTCTCTCTCTCTCTCACTCTAATGCTGCATCCATTCAGCATGTGGTGGAGGAGGAGGGAGTAGGTGGGTTGGGGGTAGTCGGGCCAGGAAGGCACTTCACTGATGAAAAGTCGCCACATGGAAATGGATGAGAAGTGGGTTGAGGAGGGGTGGAGGGGTGAGTGGGAGAAGGGCGGGAATTGGCTTGTGCTGCCAGCAGACATGAACGGGGATGTGAAGGGGAAGAAAGGGAGGGAGGGTAAAGGATGAGAGACAAGCAAAGGAAGGAGAAAAAGGGGATGCGGATAGTGATGGGGAATGCAAGAATAGGGGAAGTAAGTGGAACGGTGAGGGAGGAATGCCAAAGAGTAATGGTCTGATTCACGGCTTGTCAAGCATGGAGTCCCGTGCCTGTCAAATAGCATGTAACCAACAACCCTTTTCTCTGTCTGATGCTGTAGAGTGTGGAAGGGAAGCAGCGCGTTAACTCTGAATGGAGCTTTTGTTCCAGGGTTGTTTTGCCTTCACATTTGCCCAAGCTTGCACATGAAACTGACTTTGCATGCTTGGGCAAATGTGAGGTCCTATTTTCTCCCTCATAATTCCATCTATCTCTCCATCCAATTTTTTCAGCCATTGCCTCATAGTTACCTCTTTTTTTTGCCCTAAACTTACCCTCAATGACTTCATTGTATTTTGAGCTATACCAGGTTGATTCACATTTTAGACTATCTTGGATTGTGTTTTATAATCCTCATCAAGTCAAGACAGAAAAAAAGCACAGCAATTCTCCTGATAAATGAAAGAAAAAGACCCGGATGGACACACACACCATACACACTCTATCTCCACCCCCGTCTGCACTGTCATGTGTGACTCACAGTGCATCGCAGCAGCACTGTATGAACTTCAAAAAGAGGCTGGCTGTACATCCACAGTGTATTCAACCCCTGCTCTTTAAATAGCTCAGCCTCTTCCAAACAGAAAAAAAATCCTTGCATTAGAAATTACTGAATCATACAAGAATTAAAGGAGCAGAGAACATCTACGGGCGCACAACAGCAGCACTGCACAGACACTGCTAGCTTGCGCTGGTTTAAATGTATGTGTATTCAGCACATGTTCAAACAGAAAATATGTACAGTATGCACTATACATGGATATTATGCAGATTAATGTGAGTGGTTGTGTGGTTAGAATGTTAATTAGAAAATACGTTAAATTATATTTGGTCGTCATCCCTTTTTATGTGATAAACATTAGCATTTACACTTAGCTATGCTGTATTATCACCTAGCACACAGAGCTCCAAAATGACCTTACACATAATATACTTGTGATTGAGCGTAAATGTGTATTTCAGAATTGTATGTTGTTTTTCTCAAAGAATGTGTGTGTTTTGTGAGTTCTGGAATGCACCTGGCCTGATAGGCAGGCATAGGAATGCTGAATACTGTCTCTCGCCCAGGGAGGCAGGGCTGGAATGTGGCCCAGGCCCTATTCTTTTCTTCACTGCACAGCACAGGGGAGCTACAGGTTTATATACACACACACACACACACACACACACGTTTACACACACACACACACCCTAACACATGGTTGCACATCCAGTCTTTAGGCCCTGGTTGTGCTTGCAGCCAAGGTTCCACAAGCACCTGTGTCTCTGTGTGCAATATGTGAGTGTGTTAGTTAGGGATGTAAAAGAGTTTTCCTGCTCATTCATGAGTGTGTGCGTACATACACGCCTGTGTATATGCGTGTGCTTGAGTGACCAAAGTTTCTAGAGTGCAACCTGAGAGCAATTAATTTTTCCTTTCTAGCAGGCACTGTGTAATTTTCATTGCTTCACGCATTGTTATTAAGTCGTTCCATGGTGCTGCAAATTCCAACCAACAAAGTGAGCGTACTGCTCCTTTTAAAACTTGCCAGACCCACTGCCCCCGTCACTCCAACCTCCTTCAAATACACCTCACTGACAGTCGAGGCCTGAATACACAGCATTGGAGTTACCAAGTCAGAGTCGGAGCCATATTCTAAACACATACATTTTGTCTTCAGATGCATCCACAATGCAGGTTTGTTTTTGAGATGCATAACAGGTGCACAAAAAAAAAGCCCTGACCTTATGGGGAGTATATATAAAAGCACACAACGCACACCACTCAAAATTGTCTTTCATGTGACACTCCACCAAAATGGAAAGGTAACTTTCGTTTGGATCCAAACAGGAGCATGTCAGCATTTTCCTCTCTTCCTGTGCTGTGGCCTCAGCAGTCTACGTACTGTAGCACTCAGATCAAAGAGTTAATTAAAGAGCCTGGGAAGTATGGGGGAAGTTGGCCTCTGTGGTTTATATGTCCGTCACCCGCCAGCACACACGCAGGCCGGAAAACTAAGTCTCTTAATTGATTGGGAGTAATTAGTATGTTTCCTACAGTGAGTTTGGCTTTCTAGGGTCCTGCCAAATATCACTATTGTGATTAAGTTCAGCATACCAGGGAACCACATGCATGAAAAGATGTGCAAATATTGTGTCAGTTTTTGCACCAGTATATATAAGCATGGTTGGCGTTATCAGAAACCAAAGATGCTTGTTTTTTTAAAGTTTGGCCTTATGGTAAAGGCAGCATCATAAAACCGATCACATGGGTCCAGTCAAAAGTCCCATGAGTTGATTTGGAGCAAGGGAGCCAACAGTTGTGCACTCCAAATTCACCAAAGTTTGTTTTCATTTTATCAAAAAGAGGAACTATGAAAAAAAAGATGGTCCACATAGTGCCGTCATTCAGAGCCAATTTCCTGCATGGCAGTCTTGAGACTTGCAGAGCCAATTGATTTTTGCTATGCCTTTTTGTTCTCTTGCACAGCGTCCAGGAACTCTGGACTGTTTTCTCCAATGGGACAAATAAACAGGATCTGTGTGAGTATTTGGGATGGGGAGAAGGAAGGAGACCATGAGTATACAGATGGAAAGGGAGGAGAGAAAAACAATGTAAATGATAGAGAAAGGGTTTGGAGAAACTCTACTATTAGAGCTTGTTGCACTGACTCTGACTGTGGACTGAAACCCAAATCAAAGTACTTCCATTCAGATTACTAGTGTCTTTACGTGGCTGTGAAAGAAACCTGGTGACACATCTTCCTCTTTGAATCACAGCCTGCTTCATCAATAATAGTATTTAGTCATTTTAACTCCATTGTTTTTATTTATGTGTACAGAGGAACACTGTTTATCCGTGTATACATGTTAGATTCCACTGAAGATTCAGGTTTTATGTAGTTATGATAAGCCTATGTGAAATTGTACCAGAGCTGGTTGTGATGGATTGTATGTACATGTGAATGTGAAGGGGCATCACGTGTAACCATGTAGGTGTGTGAATGAACAAGCAGCAGTCCTGTTGCTAGGTGAAATATCATCCCCTTCAGTGTCAGTGCTTTTTTGTTTAGTCTATACTGCCATCATGTGGGTGAAGATGGTACTGCAAATATTGGTTATCATGTGAAACAGCCAACATGTAATGCCATTTCCTGGGTCTGTGACTTGTGGTTAACTTAGCACCCCCTTGTGGCTGATGATACAAAGAGCAAGGAATGAATCTCTCACCGTACTAAAGCATGGATGGCTGAATAATCTGTTGTGAGACTTGAAAGTATAACAACGATAATTATATTTTGAATAAGCAGGATTGTTCAAAATCATTTTGGATTAGACTGCTTTTAGTTTTTAAAACAGCCTTAACAATGAACGTCCAACATCATTTGTAAGTGTAGATAAGTTTACCAATGAAGAAAATATGGGAGTGGCTGCATTATCCACACCACATATCTTATGATAAAGACAGTTAAAGAACACCTGAAACATGGGGTGCTGTTGACCTGGAGGTTTAGGTGTTCGCCCTGTGTGCAGAGGCTGTTATCCTCGTTGAAGTGGTCACTGGTTCGACACCCGGCCTCGACCATTTACAGCATGTCTTCCCCCACTCTCTGCACCCCACTTTTCCTGTCTCTTGTCAGCTGTCCTGTCAGAAGAGGCCGAAATTATTATTATTATTATTATTATTATTATTATTATTATTATTATTATTATTATTATTATTATTATTATTATTATATTCACATAATTTCAAAATACTTAAAGAGGGAATGAGAGCAAGGGAACAAGTTAAAAAAATGACACAAAAAACAAAAGAGGGACCAAAGAAACAAGTGAATGAGTGAACTGGGGAATGGGAGTGAGTGAATGTACAAGTGAAAGTGAGTGAAGGAAGAGGAAACGAGGGGATGATCAGACACATGATTGAATGAAAGAGGGATTGTGTAAACAGGTGAATGAGGGAATTAAAGATGGATCAAGTGGAAATGAGAATGAAAGAGGAAATGAGGGAAGAAGAACTGAAAAAAGGAAACAATTGAACAGGTAGACAAATGGACAAGTAAGCAAGAGGATACGTGAATAAGTGCAAAGGGAAATAAGGGGTCAAGTGGACAAAAGGGTAAACAAGAGGATGGGTGAATAAATGAGGGATCAAGGGAATGAATCAGGGATTACTTGAACAAGTTAATAAAAGCACAAGTTTATGAAAGAGGGAACACAAAAGTGAATGAGTGGGTGATGGAACATAGGAATAAGGATATGAGTGACCAAGGGAATTTAAGGTAACAGAAGAGGGAGTGGGGGAACGAGTGCAGAAGGGAATTAAAGAAATGAGCGAAAAAATTAGGAAACAAGGAAAGGAGTGAATGAATGAACATGGTAACAAAGAAGGAATGAGGGTAAGAGGTGGCAAGTGACCTAGGGAACAAGTGATGAAAGGGACAAGGGAAAGAATGAGTTAGCGAGGGAAGAAGAGAACAAGGAAAAAAGGAGAGAACAAGGGAACAAACCAACAAGGGAACGAGCAAAAGAATGATGAAAAGTGAACAAGCAAAAGTAAGAGTAAAAAATTGAGGGGACAAGTAAAGAAAAAAGGGAATGGGGCATACTGTATTAAGTACATACTTATTTAATTATATAGATAATCTAATACAAACTTAGTTCAGTAAATAAACATATTGGACATATTTAAATTTGAGTATGCAATGACGTAAATACTTTCTTGTAGGCTACATTCTGTATAGGTAACACATGAATACATGTACATCACAGTACATGTAGCTACATGAATACAGTACATGCAACACATACATATAGCCTACTTAATTGACCTTAGCAATTGACCTTAGCATTTGTTGATTGAGTATTAAAACAGAACCCACACATCATCTTTAAAAGTCACACATGTTTTCTTTACTCACCAGCGGGTTAGTGTAGGCTACTTCTTTTTTTCAATTTCTTTTTGTAGGTTTCTTCTTTGGTTCCCACTTCTTCTTGCTCATGACGTCATCAGTTTGTCTTGCTAAATGGGATGTAGCCAATATTAAAAACATGTAGGCCTACAATATAGTATTATCAAACGGGGTCAGTTAAATGTAGCTTGAGTCTAAAAACAATTGTACTGAATATGTTTGGCAAATTTAGATTAATTAAAATATCAGGATATGATTGGTCTACTTCCGCATCACGAAGAGCCCCTCCCACATGTTTGAATTCAGGTGGATCTGCTAGTTCGCGCGTAGTTGTCACTGAAGTACCGACTACATCTAAACTACACGGCACAGTTGCTATGATGAACTAACGTTGGAACACTGTGTAAAGTTTATGTCTGAGTTTACAGGTGCTCGTCTTCCCAAAACGTAATCCTTTCTAATGATATAGCCCATGGTACCGCCCCGGCGGCCACGTTTAGTAACGAAATCAAACGCGCCCACTGAGCGGGTGCACATTTAACAAATCCAACGAGGGAAACTTTCCGAGACAGACGAAAAGAGCCTTGTTGTTGTTTTTTTGCCAAAATAATCAAAGCAGCTTTCAACACAGGAACATGAAGACAAATGTTGAGAGTCTCTTTTCCGAATCAGAGAAATTGTCATTATGTCCTGAATTGTGTCAGCAAGGGGAGAAGAGGATGTAACTGAAGTAACCAAGGGATTCTCCGGCGACGGGTATTGGTGAGTTTAAGTTTATCTGCTTTTGTTTTGTCCAATGTTATATGTTGACTGCCTTGGTACTCTTTGCTGTTTGTAGTATAAAAGGTGTGCGCCCGCTGTGGTGCACGCTTTCTCCGCTCTGGGAACATTTTATTTAAGTGCACTGTTTGTGGCTAACTCAAGTCAGGCTTTCCCCTGTAAGCCAAGCTTTACCTGGGAATCCTGTAGGCCTATGTGCGGTTGTTTTGGGTGGAATTTCTACAAATGCTATCTTATTTCGGTTAGCTGATACTACAGGGTTTGTGTGTAAGCTTGGACAGGACACTGTTTTTTTTCCGTTCCATTTAGCCATTATTTTGGATGTCATACGTTGTGGTTACGCACAAGGGGCGCACAATTTCCATGACGTTGGTACGCATCCAGCAACAACACCAACTCAAAACACAGGCTAAAATCATAAACAAACGTGAAAGATCTTGTTTCAAATGACAAAACAAAAAATGCAGAAGAAAAATCAAACACCTTAACAATTAACGACTTCAAACAACACACAAACACACAATAAATGCAACTTGAAATGCTGCATCTCCAAGCATCCAAGTGGAAATGCTTCTGTATGGTTTGTAATTGCCTTTATAAACATTTATTAACAAAACAATAAGTACATTGATTGATAAAAAAATCTGTGTCTATTTTATATCTTTGAAGTAAGTGTAACAATATTGCCATATCCTCACAGCCTTATTCAAAGTTATCAGGCCTGGTGTTATACATATTTCTCTTGCACCGTAAGTGGTTGTGATGTGTCTCCTGTTTTACCCACACCATTGAATGCACAGAAGTACCATGTAAACTAACAATCTGACACTTTTTCTGGCTCAATTTCTCTGCTCTTGTTTGGCTGTTGCTTAGAATATTTATTTATTTATTGTATTGTTAAGGATTAATCAGTAAAGTTCAGTTGCACACAATATGCAAATAGAGTGGAGAAAGATGACCTTATCAGAGAAAAGCACATTTTTATGATGATAGAAGAACTTTATTTGAATTGTTTTATGAGTACCAAACCCCCACCATAACACGTAAAGCACACGTCTGTCTCCTCAAGGCGTGTTACCACTGCTTTGATCACTGTGATGCCTCCATGCTGTCACCATGAAGGGATGAGTGTCACTGTCATTTTACACACTACTTCGGAAAGAATCGCTCTGCGTGTATCCTAGAGATCCATATATGGTGTGCAACCACCCTTATGGGCACCGTGCACACACAGGATCTATAAATCCAGCATCAACACTGTCAGTTTGAGGCATCTTGGCAAAACATTTATCCATCCCATCAACATCTGGCATCAAAATTATGCCAAACAAGTACTTGGTAAAAACATCTTAACTTCCTGCATAGTGTCATGCATGCTTGCTCTGAGTAAACTTTGTCAGATTGATGAGTGAATTTTTTTTGAAGTTGTTAACATTGGATGAGGAGCAACATGCCAGAAGAAGAGTAACTTCTCATTGCTGTTCTGTTTAAGATGCAGAGAGAAGCATGTAAATGGGTGAGCCATTTAAAGAGGATTCTCAGAAATGATTTTAAATGCTGTTGGTTACCTTTGAGGCTTTGATGCTTGAGTCATCCAGCATTCTGTTTTTATCCTCAGGTTACCTTCTGGTCTTTAAGCTAAAGGTACATCTGTAAAATACTGCTGGATTTTTTTAAGAGTAAGTCTAGATAGTCTAGATGGTTGTGGAAATGGAGATGTTGTTTTTAGTTGTCGTGAAGGGTAACAAATAAGGGTGTGCATCAGACCAAATGTGATTTTATCTGAACCTTGATAGCTACGATCTGACTCAGAGATGATGCAATAAAATGGTGCGAATGGTGCATATGATTCTTTCTATCTGATTCAAATCAAGTTGATGATTAGATCCCAAGTCATTTTTAACCCAATATAACTGAGAGATAATTAAAGACAATGTGTCTTTCAAAATAACATGTCCTTAAGTTTATTACTTTTCCAAGAGACAAAAAAACAGACGTAATACTATGACAGGTAGTTGGGTGGAGAAATATGACAATGTGTTACAGCTAACAGAAATGTAAAAATTTGGTACAATTAACACAGAAATCTTGACCTTTATGTTCATCTAACTTAACTGGCTTTGCAAATCCCTGTTAGCAGTTAAAAGAAAGTATTTATTCACCTGGGTTAAAAAATGTAAGCCAATAAAACAATAAAAGTAGATCGAAACAAACACTGTAGGACAAAACTCATTGTGTCACATTAGACAGAAGGCAGTGCTGTTGTGTTAAAATTTCAATGATGAAAGCAATTCCATACACTGTTCTTCTCATAATGTCTTGTGATTCTCACATAGGAAATGAACATAACACTTGATTGAATGGGTCTGTCAGTGTCAGGTTCAGTAAAAAACTGAGTTTGCATTTTATCCTGCAAAGGACATTCATATGTCATATTATAGCTGGTGTTTTGTAAGGAATACCAAGCTGAAGATGTAGACTGAAAATATTGTCTTACTGTAAAAGCTGTAGTAGAAGAAACCAAAGCAGCAACCTCTGGTGTAGGACAAGAAGGGTATGCAAAAGTGCAAAGAAATCTACAGTTCCTTGAAAGTCCACTTGAGTCTGACTCCAAAAGCCGAGGAAACCACTTAAGAGTCCATATTTTTAGAGCAGAAATTCAGTGTTTACAACCTGGTACAAAAACAGTGTTGGTCAATTTACCTCAGTTCTTTATTTGTGACAACTATACATAAGATGGATATTTTTATTACTCATCAATTGTAATTATACTAAGGCTAGTAAAGCATAATTAAGCATTTGGTGTCCAACTTGACTGATAGATGGATGCATAGCTGTTAACAAGGCAGCAAAACACCTGAACTCAACCCAAATCCGTTGTTGTTCAGTTTAGCCAAAAGTTGGTTACAGTAAGCATTTCCAACATGCTGAGTGCAACCTACGTCATAATGCTTCCTCAGAATCTAGAGGGTGACTTCACTGAGACTTGGTCCATGTTTTATAGATTGATCTGTGACTTATATGAACCTAAAGCTAGAAAGCAGTGCCATCAAATTTATGGCTAGTTACAAATACGTTTATCTGTATAAAGTGGGCAACAGTCTTAGGGTAATGATTTTTAATCACATAGATTGTCCACTGGTAAGAAATGTCATATGTTTTTTTCCCCCTGAAGGCGACTGTAGCTCAACGGCGGAGTTAGTAGTCTCCCAATCTGAAGGTCGGTCATTCAATCCCTGCGTCACATGCCTAAGTGTCCTTGGGCATTTGAACCCCAAATTGCTCCCAGTGGAATAGCCAAGGGTATTTGAATGCAATTAGAGCTGAATTAATGTAAATTAGAGCTGAACAATGTATGGTATTCTAAGTATTCTAAGTAGTCACATTGCAGGACGTGCAATGTCAGTCATAGAACTTGAAATACATCTTACTGTCACCACTTTCTTGTTTTCTATGATTGATCTAGTATAAAAGTCTACCTGACATCACCTTTTGCAGCCCCTTACTTGAACACGTAGATAAGTGATCCCTGTGCATGCATCTTTTTCTGTCACCTGACTGTAAAATAAAAACATGGCTGTTACACTTTATGTACCAGATTCCCCAGCAAACGCTCAACTTGATGAGTTAATTAACACTGGGGCAAACAGGAGCAGGATCACATAGTGATTACTTTCAGTGTCTACACCTGTTGCACACGTACAGTGTAGTGTTGTGAAAATCACATGAAGAAGAAGACAGTGAGTTTTCATTAAATTAGAAGTGAAAATCACATGGTTGGTGATGCAAGTTAATCATAATTTCATTAACATTGTCAGAAACCATTGATAATGTATACATAAATCCATTGTGTACTATTGTAACGTTTAGGAAGTAATGCGTCACTCTCTCCTCCTGTTGTCTCTGTACTTAAACATATTGGTATCAGAGCCACTATCAGAGGTTTGGACATTGAGGTAAAAGTAGGAGAGGGATTTGATTTGAAAGCAGAACATAGACTCAAAGATCCAAATAATAGAAAGTATAATTGGATTATTGATTTTTTAAAGTTGTTTATAAGTTGGAAAGCACATTGCATTTATCAGGTATACCTCTTGTGCTTTCTTCATATTGTAATAATTGCAGAAAGTTGTGGTGTAGTATAAAAAGTCCTCTGAGTGGTCAGAAAACTTGAGAAAGCAATGTGTAAGTCCCAGAAGTCAATATCATTCTGCTTTAAAAGTCCAGCTTTGGCGAGTGTCTCTTCTTAAACCTATTCCCAGATTAGGATTTTATTTAGATAGTTGTATTGTTTTGTGGTTTGTTTGTTAACCTTTTTTAACTCGGAAAACAGTAGTTCTTGGTATCTATACTTTGATGTAATTTGCAGTGTTGAACCTCAAGCCTTACATTTGTAGTATATTCAGTTGTTGTAGTTTCTGTTTGTAGCATTTTTCTGTTTTTGTATTTCATGTTTGTTGCATTTTCAGTTTTGTATTTCATGTATATTTTGTATGTTAGGTTTGTTTTATGTGGACCCCAAGAAGAGTAGCTGCTGCGTTAGTGGCAGCTAATGGGGATCTGGATAAAGGAATAAAGGAATAAAGCCATATCATACACAGTCTTAATGAGTAACAGCCTGTGTAAGAGACTGTGAAGGCCTTGACACAACCATAGTTCAAGCAGACAGTTGTTTTTTCAAAGTTTGGCAGTGTTCTTGTGGGAAAACTTTACTTTTTCAGTTAGTTATTGTAGTTACAGATGCATCAATAGATGTTTTCACAAATAGTTGCTTGGTCTGTACAAGGTCTTGTTTGATCTTAAAATTAAGTACCAAGCTTATCCTTACACTTAAGAAACTGCAATAAAGACAGTTTGGCATCTGGCATGTGTGTGTGTTCCCGGGGCTTTTTAAAAATGAAGAGCAAGTGAGAAACTGGTCAGCTCAAAGGTGTGACCGATTCACTGATGTTGAAGAGCAAATATTGATACTCGGGGTGGAATCACTAGTAAGCTGTGCTCCATCAGCCTGCACAGGTTTCCTTTGTTTATTTTATCACTTGGTATATAATGGCGGTATTCAGCGAAGCCAGCCGCTGACCATGCAAAATGATATGTGACCGACACAAAGCAAATGTGATGACGGTTTATACACAACAATAAAAACTTAAACGTGAGTGGGAGGGATTAAAGTCAACGTCTTCCAACTTCTGCTGTGGAAAGGGGCTGTGATTTCAGTTAAATTATGGTGGATAATTTGGTTGCCAAAAAAATATGCAAATCTGCACATGGACTGGCAGTAGTGTGGCTTCATTGTTATGACAGCTTCTTTTTATGGGCACACATTTGTTTACTCAAAGAGGGATTTAGAACTTTATGAGGCCTAAATCTTGTTTTGTTTACCCCTGGGGCATTAAGACTCAAAAGCTGAAATGTGACAATGGATTAATGATATGGTTCTGATATGCAATCATTTTTGTTCAATTTAAAAGCTTTTGAAATGGTGCTGGCAAAGTTATTTAGTATTTATTTCCTCTTTGTTCAAACTTTACTGTATGAGATCATGTCCCTCTGCATTAAATTTGAACAGTTGTGCTTTTCTACGTGCAAACCTGTCTGTCTTGCATCGTTGATGTTTGTTTACATGTTAGAGTAAAATATATTTTGTTAGTCTGTAAGGAGTAGTGTTGTGCCAAATTGACAATATAGTATCTTGATAATTTGGGGGGATTTAGCCAATTAATGATAAGTGTCAATATTTTCATAACTTAAAAAGTTTGTAAAAAGCAAAAATGTGTTTTTTAAAGTCTTCTATTGTACTAGCTTGCTCTTTTCCCCCTTTATGTAAAGAAGACTGACTGCCAAAGTCTGCTGTCTGTGTTTTAGTTTTGCTGGTACTTAAGCTGGATGGTCCTAGTCGATCACTGACTCCAGAAGCTTTTTATGTTCTTTATATGCTTTGCTGAGGTTCATGTGCTGTTTCTGACATTGTTTGCAGATTGGTGTCTTTTGAGCATCATCCAACTTTTAAAGCCAAACCACCTCCATGCAAGTGAGGATGAGCCTTTTCTAGCAATCGTAACAACGTCGATTTAGAGGCTGGTGGTGTTTGTGTTTTGTATCCTAGCGTTATTTGTGAGCAAATTTTTAACTTCTGTCATGCAAGCAGATACGCTAGCTTTGCTTGTTGTGAATTGGGAGCTGCATGTGTTCTCAATGCACAGGTGCTGTAGTCTCCTCCTGGGCTTGATCATATGATTGTGTGTGCAGTGTTTCCCACAGAATAAAGTAGTTGTGGTGGTGGGGTGTTGTAGGGTGGCGGGTCAATATTCAAGAATTACTTCTATTGATTGAACTGCACAACATTTCTTTGTTATTAGCAAAACCATGTTCTTTAAGGCTGTTAAATTGGGGACTTCGGAATTTTTTACTCAAATTATTTTTCCTTTTCCTTCATTCTGATCATTTGTTATGATTTAATTTGTCTATCTTTACCATCTTTTAATAATGATATAATCTTGTGCCCTTTTTGCGTCATTTTTAAAATCTCTTCACCTGCAAAGTCTTCACATCAGTGATAAATGCATTCATTTAAATACATATACAAACATGAAGACTTGATTAGTTCTTTTGTTTTTGCTTGTTTATACAGTCACAAACAACACATGTCCCAATTTCAAAAAGTTTACCTTGTGATTACATTATGTATATGAACATGTAATAGGTGGCACGGGGGCAAAAGGGCAGATGCCCTTGACAGGTATAGGCAAAGGCTTTTAATTCTGCTTTGCTGGTACTTTGCATTCTCAGCTTTCCAAATAAACCACACAAGTAGGCCCTGTGGTTTTGCAGTACTAAAGGTCACGGCTGTAATTGAATTTTCTGTTTAAAGCTGTAGTATTGCAACGCTGCTAATATGGCATCTATGGTTGCCATTATTGAATCACACCTATACTGAAGTACAACAACACTTGCTCTCAAGTTATATTGCATGAGGTTTGAATAGCAGTAGTCTTATTTGTATAATAACCTCTAAAATCCTGTTTTTCATGGATCACCCCAAGAGTCCTCAAGCATTTCTTATGTCATGTCTCCATTCAGAGCTTTATTCTTTTTTTTCTTTTGCACACAACTCTGTTTTTACGTCTTTGCATTCGCATTGTTTATGCATTTGCAGTGCATTTCCTGCTAATGCAGTTGTTTTGTCTTTTATATCCAATTATTTGTCAATTGCAGCAAGTCTACTCACTATTGCATTTGTTTTAGGCTTTTGCATGTGTTTTGGGCTGTAGCTTTGTCTGCCATCGTAGTGCTCTGCCATATATGGTGATCATTATTCAGAACTGCTTGTTGTAGGTAGGCTTGCAAAGGGGTCGAAAATTTCCACAAAGTTTCTGGTAAATTTCCATGGAAAGTTAAGCTGGGGAATTTTGGAAATATTCCATGGGATTTTATGGGAATTATCTGGGAATTGATGGTAATTTAATGGAAAGGTATCATATCCAAGCATAAATATTTGTTTTGTTATAAGCAGACATCCATCCAAAATAATACAATTAAAACAGATTTATTTGTAAGTAGAAATTTATCAAGTGTTAAATATTTTTATTGAAAAATCAGTTCTTTCATTGAAGAACAAAAACCTGAATGTTGAGTTAAATATTACGCATCCCCCTGATCCAACCCATTCAAAAATGAACAAAAATGCAATTCCAACAAAGTCCTATTCAAAATGTTAAGTGAAAAGAGCCCCTCTCTCTCCAAAAAAAGTGCCATTCAACAAGCAAATAAAACAGCATCTTCCCTCAAGCTTCTCAAGCCTATCCTCTGCATATTTGCTAAACCCTTTCAGGCAATGGGCTCTTCCTGGGTCTCATCAACATCCTCCATGTCCACTTCCTCCACATCCAACTCCGACTCTTCCTCTTCTGTGTCACTGTCCAGCCTTGTTGAGGATGGCTCTGTGTAAGGCTCAAAGAGCCTCAGGTTAGCACAAATACCAACCAATTTTTCCACTCTCATATTTGTGAGCCTGTTGCGCACCTTTGTGTGCGTGTTACCAAATAAGGACCAGTTGCGCTCTGAGGCTGCTGCTGATGGTGGGATCTGGAGTATGGTGGAGGTTATAGGTGCAAGGGCCTCAGATCCACAAAGTCCCTTGCACCAGTTGGTCTAAAATATATTTTCCCCAACTATATTTAAGTTCACTATTAAGAGCCAACCTTCTATTTAGTAAATTCCTGGTTTATTCCTGTTTATTCCCATAAATTCACGTTAATTCCCATGGAAAGTTTCCAACTTTGAACATTCCCAGAATTTTGCAACCCTAGTTGTAGGACTATGTTCTTACCGGTACTTTAAGATGATCACCTCTATAGTTTTCAAACAGAGACTCAATCATTGGATCAAGCAGCAAAATGGGAAAAGTACTATAAAAGTGTCATGAGCCAGAAATAAAGAAGGCTTAATTGGTTTTTGAATGTGTTGCATACATATTTTATCGACATTCAAGTAGACAGAAGTATCAGACTTGGTATTGATGCTCCATATTTTGAACCAAGGCCAAAAAACATGGTCAGGATATTCCTGTTTACAATATCTGAGTGTCACAACAAGCTGGATTTGCTGTTGCATCTTGAAGACATTCAGCCAATCATTCTGCTTCATTGGTTCATTAAGATCACATTAAACAAAGCTGGTTCTTTAGAAGCAGCATGATAAAAATGAACTTTTTTGCTATGTTGATGATTTTGACACCATTAGGCCAGTGATGCAAAATGTCCACTAGAGAGCGCCATTGATAGTGGATGGAAATGCAAGGATAATAATAGTTGTTAGTGATGGGAAGTTCGGCTCTTTTCAGAGAGCCGGCTCTTTTGACTCGGCCCCCAAAGAAGAGCTGGCTCTTTCGACTCCCGAACGGCTCTTAATTTAGGATCTTTTGTAGCCGTATATTTTACCTTAATTTTGCAAAAACTAATGGTTTGTGTTGAAAACCCTTTTACGTATGGTGTTTTTATGAGAAGCCTTATAATTGCCCAATTGTGTGCATTTATGCTGTTACAAAATCATTATCACCCTGATCCTAGGGTTATGATTAGGGTTAGGGTTAGGGTTGTGATTAGGGTTAGGGTTAGGGTTGTGATTAGGGTTAGGGTTAGGGTTGTGATTAGGGTTGGGGTTAGGGTTGTGATTAGGGTTGGGGTTAGGGTTGTGATTAGGGTTATGATTAAGGTTAGGGTTGTGATTAGGGTTAGGGTTAGGGTTGTGATTAGGGTTATGATTACGGTTGTGATTAGGGTTAGGGTTGGGGTTAGGGTTAGGGTTGGGGTTAGGGTTAGGGTTGTGATTAGGGTTAGGGTTGTGATTGTGATTAGGGTTAGGGTTAGGGTTGGGGTTGTGATTAGGGTTAGGGTTAGGGTTGGGGTTAGGGTTAGGGTTGTGATTAGGGTTAGCGTTGTGATTGTGATTAGGGTTAGGGTTGGGGTTAGGGTTAGGGTTAGGGTTGGGGTTAGGGTTGTGATTAGGGTTAGGGTTAGGGTTGTGATTAGGGTTAGGGTTAGGGTTAGGGTTGTGATTAGGGTTAGGGTTAGGGTTGTGATTAGGGTTAGGGTTAGGGTTGTGATTAGGGTTAGGGTTAGGGTTGTGGTTAGGGTTGGAGTTAGGGTTAGGGTTGTGATTAGGGTTAGGGTTAGGGTTGTGATTAGGGTTAGGGTTAGGATTGTGGTTAGGGTTAGGGTTAGGGTTGGAGTTAGGGTTAGGGTTGTGATTAGGGTTAGGGTTAGGGTTGGGGTTGTGATTAGGGTTAGGGTTGGGGTTAGTGTTAGGGTTAGGGTTGGGGTTAGGGTTGTGATTAGGGTTAGGGTTGTGATTAGGGTTAGGGTTAGGGTTGTGGTTAGGGTTGTGATTAGGGTTAGGGTTGGGGTTAGGGTTGGGATTAGGGTTAGGGTTAGGGTTGTGATTAGGGTTAGGGTTAGGGTTGTGATTAGGGTTAGGGTTAGGGTTGGGGTTAGGGTTAGGGTTGTGATTAGGGTTAGGGTTGTGATTGTGATTAGGGTTAGGGTTGGGGTTAGGGTTAGGGTTAGGGTTGGGGTTGGGGTTAGGGTTGTGATTAGGGTTAGGGTTAGGGTTGTGATTAGGGTTAGGGTTGTGATTAGGGTTAGGGTTAGGGTTGGAGTTAGGGTTAGGGTTGTGATTAGGGTTAGGGTTAGGGTTGTGGTTAGGGTTAGGGTTAGGGTTGGAGTTAGGGTTAGGGTTGTGATTAGGGTTAGGTTTAGGGTTAGGGTTGGGGTTAGGGTTAGGGTTAGGGTTGTGATTAGGGTTAGGGTTGGGGTTAGTGTTGTGATTAGGGTTAGGGTTGTGATTAGGGTTAGGGTTGGGGTTAGGGTTAGGGTTAGGGTTAGGGTTGTGATTAGGGTTAGGGTTAGGGTTGGGGTTAGGGTTGTGATTAGGGTTAGGGTTGTGATTAGGGTTAGGGTTGGGGTTGTGGTTAGGGTTAGGGTTGGGGTTAGGGTTGTGATTAGGGTTAGGGTTGTGATTAGGGTTAGGGTTGGGGTTAGGGTTAGGGTTAGGGTTAGGGTTGTGATTAGGGTTAGGGTTGGGGTTAGGGTTAGGGTTAGGGTTAGGGTTGTGATTAGGGTTAGGGTTGGGATTAGGGTTAGGGTTAGGGTTAGGATTAGGGTTAGGTTTAGAACCAGAACTAAACTTAAGCATACAGAACCAGAACCAAACTCATGCAAACAGAACCAGAATCAAACTCAACCAGAACAGAACCAGAACCCTACCAGAACTGAACCAGAACCCTACCAGAACCGAACCAGAACAAAACCGAACCAGAACCAGAACCGAACCAAAACCGAACCAGAACCATACCAGACCCGAACCAGACCCGAACCAGAACCGTACCAGAACTGAACCAGAACCGAACCGGAACCGAACCAGAACCGTACCAGAACCGTACCAGAACCGAACCAGAACCGAACCAGACTTGAACCAGAACCGAACCAGAACCACACCAGAACTGAACCAGAACCGAACCAGAACCGAACCGAACAAGAACCGTACCAGAACCGTACCAGAACCGAACCAGAACCGAACCAGACTTTAACCAGAACTATATCCTCACATATGATTGGCCGCATGGCCGCCATGCTGACCAATCAAAACAAAGTTCTGCTGGGAGCAGAGCTGGGGCTGAGCACTGTGAGAGCTAGGCAGCAAAAGGAAAAAACTGGGAGCCGGCTCTCTCTTGATGCAAGCCGGCTCTTCTGATTCACTATAAAGCATCAGCTCTCAGAGCCGCAACTTTTGATCATGACACATCACTAATAGTTGTACAGTCTTACCCTTCTAAGATGACAGTTGCTGTATCTTTCACTTATTGGTTGATCCAATAAAAAAATAGTCTGGCATTAACTTTTCATTAAGATTGAGCTAAAGCTAAGAAGAATACAGAGATTTTGTAGAAGTAGAAAAAATACTTTGAATACCATACTTTGTATTTTTTGTTAAACTTTTGATCTTACTTTAACAATTTAACCATTCTGTGTTTGTATTGTCAATGGGAGATCAGCATGAAGATGTGTTGTCACAGAGTGGATGAAGAGATTCATGGGAAAATTTGTGGGAAACGATTAAGCAGGAGCGATTGAGGACCAGTTTCTGTATGCCTACATTCGGCAAAAGCAGTGTTGGCTGATAATATTGTGCATAAATTACTTTTATTAAATTTTGTCACCAACAGTCGTCTTTTTTAATTTTAATTTAAGAGGCACTTTCCAGCTTTATTACTCAACATTTCATCTCCTATAAGAATAGTAAAAGTGATATTGAAGTTTCAACATGATATTAGGTAGTTCAGCTGCAAAATACAGATCATATGTAGGCCACATTCTTGCAAAGGCATACATTTAAGAGTTGTATAATCTCACAACTTCAAGTGTGCCACAGCGTCTACACAGGGACAAAACCCTGAGCTCCCAAAGAGCATAGCTCTGTGAGAGACTGAGGCGACGGCTGCTTCTCTTGCTCTCTGAACTCGGCTGTTTCACCTTCAACTACAGTCTGAGGGGGGGAGGGAGAGGAAGGATATAGGAAAGGAGCGAGGATAGAACAGGGAAAATGTGCCAGATTATAAGAGGAAGTTCATCCTCTGATAAACACATAGCTACACATCCCACTGGACCCACTGTCTGAGATGGCAGCCAATGCTAAATGTGAGCTTGTCTGAGCTGCAGCACTACAAGGGGAGGAACCGCATGGAATTCATGTTTTGTCCCTAGGTTGTTCGTTTGAGAGCTTTAGAGGATTTTAATGTGCTTCTCTGTACCTCACGGTTCCCATTCAAGGGGCTCTCCAGACGCGGTGCAGCTCTTCACAGAAGACATGCATAATCACGGCAGAGGGGAGGGGATGAAACAAAGCAGAGATGTGTAAAGCATCATATACATATGGCACTTTATATTGTACCCCTTTCAGGTATTCTTATGGGTGTTTTGGTTTTAGGTTTGATTTTTTGTGTTGTTACACACAAAGGAAACAGCCACCGCTCAGTACTTCAAAGAGGCCCCGGCAATTCCACATAGACAGACCACATTTCAGCGGAGCATGCTGTGCTGTGCTGCTCCCTGCTTCAGACAGACAGGAGCTGTTGTGAAGAAGGGGAGACCACGGCTTCTCATTAAAAAACACTACTGTTTCCTCCGCAGATTACATTGCTACGGGAAAACTACACAGGGAAGACAACCCCTTGCCACATCTGCAGCTGAAAGATGCAGTGTTACATGATTGGAACTGTCAAATAAAGCATACAGTTGGAGAAGTCTCAAAACAAGTGTTCACAAAAGAATGACAAAACATTTTTAATAGAAATGATTGACAGGCTGTTTACAGAGAAATCTCATCTCTTCTTGATGTTCTGAAATGTCTAGGCTTTTGTGGAGGTTGCCTGTTTGGAAGACCCTACACCTGGTCCAGACTCCATGTGCTCCAGTAGTTACATACAGCTTATATACTTTGTTGTCCCTGGGCACCAAGTTTCATTCTGGGGCCCACTTTCTGATCCTGTTGATGTACACATAAATTTGACATTATGAATCTAACAGGCCAGTGCCTCTATTTTTAAAGCTACAGTTTTATTATTTCAAACTTTGTCACATAAATTATGCTGCACATAATGTAGCCTTTTAATGCAGATAAACAAGCAGCATGTTTGAACAAAGTTGCTTGCACATAAGCTCTCTACACAAACAACTTTTGGTGTATCACTTAAGGGGGTACATTAGACCTGAAATGTCCAATGTACCTCCAGCAATGGGTTATTTGGAAAGTGCAGAGACATTTATTAGTGAAGCCAGGAGGTGGTGTTCTTTCATTTCCTGGTTTTAATGGAGAGTCTGTTGGTCAGCACTCAGGCCAAAATAAGACTTTATTCAATGTTTCTTCTTCAGCTTTTGAGGTAAGTGCAAACAGAAATTGGAAAAAAAAATTGTTCCTTTTTAGAAGAGTTGCTGTGGATTTTTGCGTCACCAAAAAATGTGAAAAAGATCACTGTCAGTTTTTGTTTGAAGACAGTAGCCTAATTGCTTTGGTGTTGTGCAGGTCCTAAGTAAGTTAGTAGGTTACTAATCCAAGCTTTCCTTTCCACTCAGATAAGTTAGCGAGCTAAGGTTGTCTCCTATGACTCAGGGCTGAGACGTGTGCATAAATAAAATCCAGCACCATACCCTGACATTATCTAGGGCAGCTCTACTCTGCAACCAATGCCCTCTTACAGTGATTTTAGTGCTTAAGCCTCGCTCTCACACAGTGACCTGAATTGCAGGACTGCGTGTGACAGTTAGGTTGGCACTCAGGGATAAACTCACACTTGCAATTAAAGCAGAAACACACCTGAGAGCTCACATGCACAGTGCTATGATGCATGTCACCGGCCTTTAGTAGAAAAGACATCAGAAGTTAATTGTTTGTTTATCATGTATTTTTTTGTTTTCAAGCTTGGTTTAAGTGCAGCTTCTGTGGTAAAGTGTAAGCAGTGCAATTGAGCACACCGTCAAAGAATCACAGACGCGGAACAAGTATAAACATGGTAATTGAGCACTAAGCTGGAGCTGCGTTACCCAGACCAGCCTCTGGATGGCAGTGTCAGGCTGTGCTACCAGCCGTCAGCCTCAGCCCTCTCATTAGTGAGGTCTAGCAGGCCCCCTCCGACACGTCTCATAAATGTCAACACCAATACAGCAGGGGACAGTGGGCCTGGATGTAACAAACACAGACGCCATGAAAGTCCACTCTGTCTGTCAAATCAATCACCCGGGCAAGCCACAAGCTGCATGTTCACACCTCACATACATGGAAACTAGGAAACTACCTGCAAGTTGGCATTTGGCTAGTTTAAAGGCATAAAGAATAAATCCCTGCGGGGTTATTGGGAGTGATTTTGATCTTGAATATAAGATGGCATTTGTAGCATGCAGTGTACAAACTTTGGCATCAGTCTTTGTAAATTTCCTTTTGTGTGTCTGAGTGTATACACCTGCAGTGTGTCTCTTGTAGTTGTTGTCACCTTGCTGTGGTCAGTATGTACCCTTCACCATGCCCTCCATCCAGCCCTTTCCCCTCCCCATCTTTTCTTTCTCCTTTCTATTCTCTTTTTCATTATCAAGCCATGTGCTGCCCGCTCTCTTCTCCATTCTCTTCCAATCGGGCCACAGGAGCAGGTGGATTGGAGATAACTTGCGCCGTGCTTTGTTTTCGCCCTGACACTGTCATTAATCATTGCCCAAGCCACACTTCAACATATAATAATAAGGACTGGCTGCTGTGTGGGGGCTGCCGCCCAATTGCCTTTCATTGTGCGGATGCCAAATTGGAGGTGAACGGCCATAGCCAGACACTACTCCCCTGTCCCCAGACTGTCTCATCATTTAGGTATTTATCCATCTCAGCCTTGTCTGTGGAGCTTCTCTCTGCCCTCCCAAGAGGCCTGAGATTGTTAGGGGGAGGATCAGATTTGTTGCTCAGGCTTTTTGGCTTTGATTCTGTGCCTATAAGTTAGGGATTAGAAGCAAATTTCCCACAGGGCAGTGCTGGATTTGCTGGTGTTTAACTATTTAACCTGTCTTAGTCTTGTGTTGCTAAGGGGTGTGGGCCTTGGTAGGAGGGAAAGGAAGCAGGGTTTAAAAGAGAGACTGGTCAACAGGCCCAGAGAGACCCAGGTAGGTTAAGCCAGAGTCAGGCCAGCATCGATAGGAGAGGCTTCCTTATCCCTCACATCTCCACTGGTTGTGATCCGTGTGTGTGAGGGAGAGACTGAGAATGTAGCAGAGGTTGTGTGTGTGTTTTGTGAATGGCCTCCCCTGTGTACCTCATACTAATAAATCAGATTCATATTGGCCCTTCTTCAGTTACCACCCTCACGTCTTACCTATAATCCACAACACGTGAGAATCAGTAGCAACAGTATATTTTGCTAATGGGCCAGTGAGTTTTCAATGATACTAGGCCCCAAACTTATTAACAGAAACCTGACAAACAAGTATTTGACAAGTTAGATACCTGTACAAACACATCAAATAATTATTGTTTGTTTATTGGTGTAGTGTTTGTTGAGTAATGTATGAAGCCTTTGGAATTAAGGTTTGGAAGAGGACAAAATCACTAATGATTTAGAACTTTCGATAAAATCAATGCTAAAGTAAATGGTGTCAATTTAGCATGGATGGTGCCGCATTATAACATCACTTAACCTCCTCAGCTGCAACAGAACACTAAACCACCACCATTGCAAAAACAAAAAAACAACATGGCCATCAGTAATCATGCGCAGATAGTGCTCAGTGATTATAAATGGCCAAAGAGCCATTGGCTATCATAAGCTTGTGGTAGGTTTGCAAAAAGGATTGCATAAATAATGTAATGGTTATCTGAGAGTAGCCACATCCAGTCCAGACCTGATATCAGGAATGTTTAGAGAAGCTAGAATTAACTTTGGGTAATTTTGATATATGAACTCATTTCAAATACTTTTCAAAAACACACTGTTATCCACCCAAGAACCTTAATTACAAAGAAACGGCTGTTATTGAGTGAAGTTGATATGAAATGTCGTGCTCAGACTTTATATAAAAGCTGTACGTAAAAGGTAACAATTTTTTTAAATGGACACAGTATAACTTGCATCTTTAACTTTATGATTGAAGGGTTTTAAAAAGTCCATGCTCTCAAGCATCTCATGGTTGGCTTGATTTGAGTTTCGAAATAGGGTTTTGTGTACAGACACCCTTTGTGGGCCTTACACTGGAACGGCCAGGGGTGGAGACCAGCAGGAGGATCCCTGTCCTGTCAAACATAATCCAGGCGGATTACGATGATCTGAGGGGAACTTTGGTGCCTTGAGCGTAAAGGTGTGCTCTTTGGGCCCTGCCATCTTTACTTTTACAAACAAGGACTCAATCCTGCGGTGGCAGTACAGAGAATGGTCTTGGCTTTGATCACATCCATCACCATTGCTGCTGACCTCCTTTGCACACTGAATAGGTGTATCAGTAAAACATGTTAGACAGGCACGTGTCAACAGACCCTGTAGGATTGTCTGGACATTGTCTCAGCATGCATTAGCTCTGATCTTAATGGATCTGTATCTTGGTGATTGCGCTCACACCTGCAGAAAGGTAGACCTGCTTTATTGCTTAAAAACTTAGCATATTAGCTTGTCTTTCACACCATCACTTTAGCAGTCTCTGTTCTTTACTTCTAAATGGACTCATTTTGCTCTTTGAATCTCCGTCCATACATATCTTGTGAACTTGTATATCATTCTGACTCGTAGACAGTAAAGAGCTCCATGTCTCCTCTGGTGCTGTAGAAATATACTGCAAAACCGTATTGATCTTTAATTAAAGAAGCTCTTAACCTTGGCTGGGCAGAGGACCCCCAGGCCAGCAAGTTAATTAATGTACTAATAGTCATAATATTTGTGCTGTGCACGGGAGGTACATAAAAGATTATCTATTGTGTGAGCAGTTTATCAGCCCAATGATGCTGGAGCCCCGTGCTGTGCGTATATCAATATTATGGGCAAAAATCTGCAATACAGACAGAAGAAGAGGGAGAGCTGGTCTTTTAATATCTCCCTCGGTTCATCAGCAGTTTAGCAAGGCCCCATTTTACCTCCTGGGATTCTCCTCTGATCGTAACCAGGCGGCATCGATGGGCCTTTACAGGCACTAATGCTTCGCTACCTTGACAACACTCAGCAGCTATAAGCCCCTTAAAAGATCCACTTCTTCTTCTTTGGATGAGTCAGGGGTCCCACTCCACCGTTTACCACACATTGCCAAGGAGGGCGTCTCATCCCTGGATCAAAACCTCATAGCACTGACCTTTCAGTTGCTCCCACCAACCAGCAGACCCCTCATAAACAGGTCCCGATGAGGAAGGGAGGGAGAAGGGGGCAAATGTGTGCGTGGCGGGCCCAGACACACTGTGATATCACCCTTTATAGCTTTATTGATTTCCTCTCAGGATGCAACTATTAACATTGAGCCGCTACGGTGGCTGATGCTGTGTTGTTCTCTGCAGGTAAGACTGCTGGCTCACACCCCCGGCCTTGTGGGTTGTATATAGAGGGGTTGAGGGGGGAAGCACAGGGGAGGCACATGCTTTTATAATTAAGGTCAGCTGGGATGCATTACAGCATTTGGAGGTGTTAAAACGGGCCCTCCTCAGAGAGTATGTTGGCATCACCCACGCTCGTAAATTAGCCACGCTCCCCGCTGATGTTAGGAGCAGGAGATGGGGGGGAGGTAGGAGGGAGAAGTGGGGGATTAAGGTAGATGACTGGATGGAGTCGCAAGGCTGGTTGTGTTTGTATTATATTCTATGCGTATTTGCCTCAAATCATTGCTTTTGAATGTGTGGGGAGCCAAAAATGTTGCTCTACAGACAAGGCCTTGTTTGACATATGAGACATATAAGTTAAAATGAATCACTCATATGGTTATCCCATAACTATTCTTTGAAGAACTTGAAAATCTTCATTGATAAAATCACCAATTGATTTGTTAATTTGCATTGAAGCCTTTTTAAATCCATGCCAATGCAGAAAGGGTTATTTATTTTATGTCTAAATGTACATGAGCTAGTATTATGAAGCTAAAGTTTCATATTTAGGCCATGTAATGAATATAAATAACACTTCACCTCTTTTGTCACAGTCCTGTAAATTGCAGTGGCATGGGCAGACTTATGTAATAATCTGCAGCGTGTTGAATTCATCAATATTTTTTTCTTCATGATGTTCTTCAAACATGCTAATTTTATTTTATAAATACTAAATTTATCTCTGTAATCATCTGGAAAATATTTGATTTTGGGCATAACTAATAGCTGCAGCCCTACATGGCTTGTGGTTCATTAGAAATACTGAGTTAATACTACTATAAATTATTTTATTTGTCTCTATCAATTGCTTTCCACCCTGTAGTTTAACATCAATCAAGTTACAATATTCAATCTAGAGTTGAGATAAGCAGCACAAAAGAAACAATAAAACAAACAATATGGAGTTTCCATTAACGCTCAGAACTGTCCCGTAAAGTTAATTAACAGGCAGAAAAAAAGTAGAATAATGGGCAGGTAAGTCAACAGATGCTTCCACAGAGCGAGCAGAGGTGTGTGTGCGAGCTCTCTCTGGACCAACAGTGGCTCCAATGAGGCGGGCCAAACAAAGCAGGGCCCTTCACGTTCACAATGGGGACACTGTCAGCAAAGACAAGGGAGGGGAGAGGGAACAAACAGAACATAAGAGTTTCACAAACAACCTGTCATAAGGCATTCAGCGGGACAGGTCTGACTGGGACACCCGGCTCACACCCAGCAACCGGGGGTGAGGCAGGGGTCACCTCTGTGATGCGGAGTGGGAGATGTATGACAAGCTGGAGAAGAAGAAGAGATAGAGAGGAGGAGGAAACATCAGGCCAAGTTATGTGGCATTTCAGTTGTTCTGACATCTGTTATGTAAGATACCATTATAATTGGAGAAGGATGCAGTCACACAACATACTTTGTAAGTGTGTGAATGCTAGCTTTAATAAGGACTAATAAGTTTGCAAAGGATACCTTTGCATACCCTTTGCAAACTTAATTTTCCTATTGCTCAGTCCTCAGATTACCAGTTGAGTCTGGAGTCAAATGTAACAACTTAAAACTGATTGTGTTTAAGCACATGTTCTAACTCAAGAGGTTAGAACAAGTTGTAAGTGAATTTAAAAATTCCTCACTGCTGCTCTTTAAAGCCGTAAAGACTATTCAGTGATGATTGAAGTGACAGTAACTTCAAACTTGTAACTTCAAAGCAGAAATTTTGAAATGTTGCTTGAAGGTTCATTTTTTTTTAGAAAGTCTGCCACTATCCTTCTAAGGCATCCTGCAGCAATGCTTATGGATAGTTTGACTCAATTGTTCGAGAAAGAATGTGTTCTAATGCTAACTTTCCATTTTAATGACACAATCATTATTGCCTTTTTGATTTTTTGGTATTGATTTGAGCTTTTAGTTGATACTTGTGGCCTGGTTTGACAGCCTGTAGATACCAGTCATCACTCTGACCCTCCAGAGACTAAGCTGAGTGCCAGGAACCTGACAGGAAGCAAGTAATCAGAGCCTGTGCTACTGACCGCTGTCTATGTGTGCTAAACAGACTGAGCTAGTCATAATGTGTTTGCTTCATTTTAATCAACTGAAATCTCTTTGCTGATGAAACAAATTTGTAAAACTAATTTTTATTTCCTTTAACAGTGGAAGCATCAAAGGGTAAATGTAGTCACATCGGGCACAGTGCCGAGTTTGCATACTTGACAGTTACTGTAATTATCCATGTGAGCATACCTCTCACCTTATAATCTAGGTGATAAATTTAATTTTGATAGATGTTTTGCTATGTTGCCAGACAGGGTTTGACTTGAACTTCTGAACCAAGATGTAACACAGTAGCAGCAGGACCTAGCATTGTTTTCTTCTTCATATTTTCCTATTTTTAACTTCTTGTTTCTGAGTCAGGGTGACTAATCAGATTTTCTTTGGAATAGCCATAAAAACCTGGATAATATACAGAGATTCTTGGTTATTGTGCTGGTTTCTGTTTTTAACACATTTTCTGCTCTACTTTCACGTAGATTTAGGCAGATAGACAAGCAAAATATTTTGTAAAGCAAGGAGAAAACAGTCTAATTCTTCTCCCAAACACCTGCCAGAATAATCTGGTTAAATAACACTAATCTTAATATAACCTGGGTTATGACTTCTGCCATTTCAAGTGACCGTAGCATGGTGTTGTTCTTTCTTAGTTGATTCTTAAATTGAAACTTTGCTTAGATATCATCAAGTGTTAATAGATGCTCCTCCAGAGAGTAATGACTATGAGAATAATTAGAAAGTATAATGAGGAACCAAGACTAGACTGTCTAATTATTTTCCCACATCATTGCATTTCTTTTTGCATCCTTACCTTGCCAGGTTCACTGAGCTGTACTCGCACTGTATTTTTTCAGCCAGCATATAAAACCCCTTGCTTTAGCAAAATGGAATGAAATCTGTTGTACAACGCTGAACTGTCACACAAAAAATAAAGTAATGGGCCTCAACCTGCCACCACTGTTCACAGGTGTTTTTTTACAACAGTATTTATTTGACCATTATGTTAAATTGTCCCCATAAAGCTGCACTTGGCAGCACCATCCTCTGAATCTCTTTGTGAGCCGCTTAAGTGTACCACTGGGGGTTAGTGTGTAACATGGACCCAATATGGTCGCTTTGGACTGAATAAATAAGTCAGTTAAGTTGGGCTGTGCCTCCTGTTTTGTGAGGAAATGCTGTGACAACAGCTCTCAGATTTACTCAGTTTTCGGGTGTGTTGTAAGTGGAGTTGTAAAGTTGTGTAGTGTACATTGTGTCCATACTAGTTCATGTTTTGTTTAAGTTCCATTTTCTTATCTCCCTGCTTTCTAAGAGTAGATCATATTGATTACATCCCTGAGGTCAGGTTTTGACCTCATTAACATTAAGCCTTCAATGCAGATTAGGTACTGTATGTTGAACTTAAATGCAGCCACTCTTGATTTGTACTCCCGGGTATGCTAACAGTGTACAGTATTTACTAAGAGGAACAAGTACATATCTCCCTAGAAATGTTTATGTTAAGTTGTCCATCTGGAGTTCTCTCCTTTGTGGTGCTTTTGTTAGGACTCTAGTTTATAAAACGAAGGGGCCTGACTCTGTAGAGACCACCTCTATTCATGGCCCCAGGAGCCACTGGATGCTAAGTGGCAGCCGGAAAATCACAGCTGTGGGATCAAGCGCACCACATTATGAGGTAGAGTCTGGCCCCAAACGAGAGTACAGTATAGCACAAATTAAATACCAACGGAAGGTTGATGATCCCACTGAATTGAACTACTAATGAAATAAAATGGGTTCCTGCCCTATTTTGGGGGAAATCCTCATTTTTCCTTTTACATTTTTTTAATGTTTTACTTTTAACAGTATTTCAAAATAATTAACAAGACAGTTCCTAGTTTCTGGCAGACACATATTTTTGTTGCCCTGGTATTGAATCAGATATTGATATTGTTGATACAGATATCATATTGAAGTCAGAAATTCTGTTATTTTGACAACCCTATGTTCTTATAAATTAGAATACAATTTTTCAATGGAATCGTTTTGGCTCAATTACACAGCTTGTTGTATTCTCAGCTCCTCTTTTAAATTTTTGGAGAATTGGATTTTGTTGGTGTCCTGACCCAAGTATTGTGATAGGTAATGTATCATGAGGTCCTTGCCTGTACCTAAACCTAGTTTGGAAACACTTGAAGCAGATGCCTAATTCTCACTTGTACAAAAAAGTTTTTGATATGTTTTTCTTTGATGTTTACATTATTTAAGTTGGTTTTATTTACAGCAAAACCACGCCAACTTAGTTTCAAAAGTCTTGCTTTTCTGCTTACACAAAGACACACTTGGTCCTTCATTATACCCTTTGGACGGAGCCTCCCCATGCATTTTTGCTGATTTTCAGAGACAGGGCATTTTTCGACTGCAATTTACACTCCTACAATTAAAGCGTTCTGGTGCAGATATGGTGTCGGCCCCTCCTCCTTGACCTCTGCCCCTTTTGCAAAGCAGGCGAAAGTGTGTTTCCTGATTAACGACTGGCTGAGATGCACGGCTCCAGCTCCAGCATCTCGTCCTCCCAAACTGAGGTGACAGTTTCCCTGGCTCTTTATGGAAATTAACTGCAAAACACAGCCAATTAGACCCTGCGTTATTTAGAACGACTCAGCTTTTCACCCTGAATAAAAGCAGGCCCAGATAAGACCTGGACACTCCAACACTGCTGCAAATTAATGTGAAGTTGGTGCTCTGCCAGTTAGCCAGTCCATTTAAAAATGGAGACACTAAAAGCATGAAGTTTTTGTAAAAGCTGTAAATTATTACTAAAGAGAACACAGGATGATTAAAGAGTGGAGGTTTGTGAATAACTCTGCAGAGACAATATAAATTGAACACATTAAAAGTTGGAAACTGTGATGTTACATGTTTAATTTTGGCAAATAAGCAAAGAAAATCTAATGAAATGCTGTACAATGATTGGTATATTTTTAGCTTTTGTTTACAGCTGAGGTCTTGGATAGAATTTTCCCAGGTTCTGAACCTTTTCTTCCAAAAGTGAAACTGGGAATTAAGCATCTGTATAACGTCTTTTCACTCCACTAACTAAAGCTAGGGCTCTGAGCCTGATACGCTGTCTTAATTTTCCCTTTCTCCGGTCATTGCAGAGAGCGACGGCATTAGAGTGAGGAGGAGGGTCCATGCTCTATGTGCAAGAATACACTGTGGAAGTTGCAAAGGGCAGAGTCTCTAGGAAATCTACTCTTTCTTTGAAAAAAATGTCACGGGAGAGATAGGAGATTGGCACCACAAAGAGCCCAAAATAGCACGGGCTGCTACGCGTTGTCAGACGAGATTTGGGCTGAGACATTGACTTTTGTTCTGCAAAGTATTGGCCACTGAAAGGGAGATGGGAGGTGTAAAAATTGTGATTTCTCCTCTTCCTCTGGTTATGTGCAATACATTACCCTTCTGATAATGAATGCTGGTGGGACGAAGGTTTGTAACGTCACAATTATTCCTTATCTACAACAAAAGGGGTGTTACAAGGAGTTGGATAGAAGTGGGAATGAGCAAATATGGACAACAGTGGCTCCTTTTTAGTTCCTGGAATCAGTAATAGAGGCAGTTATTTATCACAGGGCTTTATCCACAAGATTAAGGACGGATCCTTCACCCTTCTGCTTTCCCACAACTTCAGTTCACCAACATTCAAACTTTCCTCTGACTTTCTTTCCTTTGATAACAAAGGCCTCATATATTTTATGCAGGTTGCCCCTTGGCCACATAATAGGATTATGAATAATTTCTACAAATTTACAAAAACAAATCACATGGCACAGCTTAGAGTTTGCTAATAATTTCTCCATAGCTGATAGATCAAAGCAAGGAACAGGGACTGCAGAACCAGGCAGTAGATTGACCCCGCTCAGGCATTTTTAATGAAAGGGTTAATCTCCTCAGAGGTGACTATTCAAGAGCAAGCAGTGTGACCAAATGAAGAATTCAGGTCTGGGATAAGAAGGAGAATAGTGGTCTTGAGGGTGCTGTTGGGTGACAGCAAGGGAGCCCTGAGGTAAAACTGTGTGATGCTGGGTTTTAGCCCATCTGACCAGACCTCCTCCCCAGTTGAACGCTGAAAGAAGAGAAAGGTGGGGAAAAAGTCTGGCTGTTTGAAGAACCTATGGCATTTAGGCCAAAGGCTATTTCATGGAAAACCACAAACAAACTGGCTCTATTGGCTTTAAAACCCCCCAAAATCTTAATAATATGCAAAAATCACACACACACACACACACACACACACACACACACACACACACACACACACACACACACACACACACACACACACAGGCATTTGCTATGACTATACAAACACACACTCACATGGACACACACTTCCCCGTCAGGGCAACTGCTTCTGCTCTCAAAAAGTACCTGAAACCTCTTCGGAGTCCTGGCTGTTTGGGTTAACTTTGTAGTCAAGCACCTCTTGTGCTACAGTAAGCACACATGCCCTCTTGTGAGTAATTAGACTTGAAAACCTTCCAAAAGTAGAGAGAGGGAGAGAGAGGGTAAAAAATGCTGTTATACATGTAGAACAGCTTGGCTGGTTAAGGAGGTTTTAGAAATCTCATCATGACAGTGGCAAAATGGGCCTCTTAGTAATTAGGAACAAATGAAATTGCTTATCACTTATGGAGTCAGTGTGCCAGCCGTTTGGCTGTGTTCAGAGGGATTAATCAGGAGGCTATTGACATTACATTGTTCCACAATTATCATTCATACATTTTATGGTAATTGAGCATTTTTTCACAGAGGAATTAAGGTGTCTGTGTAATTCCAGACAAAATGAACATGCTCAAATACAAATATTAATCAAGTCCCTGATATAACATACAACATCTCAGCTGCAGATGATCACACAACACAGTACTGAAATGAGGACATCACTCTTGTGTTTGAGAGAATGCCATTCAATTATACGTTTATATGAATGATAGTTATTAATATGTAGCTGGGGATAAAATGTTGCCTAAATTTGTAAGTAATAAAAGGAATAGGGAGTTTTATAAAGCAACATTTCTGTTTGAAATGCAATGGAAATACAATGTGTTACACTGATTCCTTACATCTCTATGTATTTCCTTTATATGACTCTATGAACGTAACAATTTAAAATTCTTCATAAAGCTACTTGCTGTGTTGCATCAATCCTTGTTATTAGAAGAGCAACAAATCCCAACTTGACATCAATCTAATAAAAGCAATAAAAAACACTTTGTTCTGAGTGCAATCAAAACATGGACACACTACACTCCCCTGTGCTCTTTGTCCAATACCTTCCAAACAGCACCTACATGTGAAAATTACATGTCATTGGCCTAATGGCCTGAGGGGGAGGCTTGATAAAGGAAGACTTTGCCTAACACGTTTATGGAAGCATTAGGCAAAGTCCAGCAGGATGTAATTGCATCTAATATATTTACAGAGGATTGATTTCCCTCCTACGTCCCCACCCACCAGGCAGCAACAAGCTGTGGTCAGTTCACCCAGGTCGCTGAGGATGAGTCCTGCATCCACCCTGTCCTCTTTACACCCAGTAACACGGCTGAGCCGCAGAGACCATGGAAAGTATTGGAGTGCAGCTTAATGAGGTAATTAGTCAAAGGCCATGACGATCCTAGGAGGCTAATACCTGTGACCTCTTGATCCTGGATTTCTGACACTCATCTCTGGAGACTGTACAGGAAAGACTGCTGCAAAATCCAAACACTGTCCCCTCTGCCAGTTAATCCAGCCAATTTTTAAAAAGAATGTGTTTTATTTGAAACAAGACTCAGGATTCAAACTGAGCGTCCCCCAATTTCTCTTCTTTTTTGTGTTTAATTACTCCCACAATGCAGTAATGGGCCTGCCCCCTTTCCTTTCCTGAAGAAAAATAAACCTCAACAAACTTAAACTACTTCACCTGTTTACTCAGAGAAAGAACTTCCAGAGAATTGACAAAGGCAGTGAAAAAGCACAAGAAAGGAAAAAGGATGAAGAACACAAAGCAGGTTGATATTTTTTCCCCTCTCCCATCCTTTTCTTTTCTTTTTTATCAGGTTACGTGACTGGAGGCTTCATTAATCACCACCTCGACAGCCTCTGCCAGGGGGAACTAACTGCATTTGGCCCAATTAGGTGCTGTAGAGACAATAGGAACAGCACAAGTTGTGCCTAGATGCCAGGAGCCAAGCGTTGCCTCCCTGTCATTACCTACAGAAAAGGAAAAATTAACCCCTACCAGCTTCCCTGCTTTCCTCCATTGATCCGAGGCTTTTGTGGTGTCCCTGGAGCGTGGCAGACAATTACAGATATTATTACATCTGCATTGATTTTTTTAAAGAGAGCATAGTGTCTCCAAGCAATTAAAAAAATTACAGTTCGGAAGTGGGCCAATTAAAATGCCCCCAGCCTGAGAGGGTGGCAGGGGTGTTGGTGGGAATGGAGAGATGGTCTTCACTGTTAGAATGTTGCAGGTTTTTAGAGACTTTAATGAGCAAATTCATGAAAATAATGAGTCTATAACATGGGTAGAAACACGTCAATTACACACAAGTCCTAAATCATATCTCATTAGCTTGCACTGGCCAGTAAGAGCAACCTACAAATAGCTCCATTGTCAGCATATTATGTCCAACTTCATCCTCAGAAAGATGCTTGCCATTTTTAGGTTTGCTTTGCAAATAGTTTAATGACTGTGCATAGAAGATAATTCACTATTTTCACTTTCAACCAAAACCAGACGGCCATATGTAAGAAGTCCATTTAGCATCTTATTAATGATATGTTACAATGTCATTTAGCAGACACTTTTATATATATATACAGATATCTCTCTGTTATTGTTGTGAAGTAATACTCAATTTTCAGCCCTGACATAACTTGCTTTCCTTTTCATGTGAGAATGTTTTTACACAGCCACCTCATAAATATTCACCTGACGTCTTTTCAGATTCATGCTGCTGAATCAGCTCCTCTTTCTTCTTCTTTTACCAAACTCCCTGAAACTTGTGCAAACTTTCTCACACTTAAGTTCCCCACGTTTTTTTCTCTAGCTCTTTTCAATTATTATACTTCCTTTTAACCTACCTGCTCCTTTCCATCCTTCACTTGGACACCCCCCATAGAGAAGTTAGCCTTTAATTTTGACTCAACTTCCTGGAACCACAAAAAAAGTGTGAGTGCTGATTGGAATTATGGGTAGATGGAGGACTGGCATTACACAGATAAGGGATCAATGGTGCAAATAATGCTTGCATCCAGTGGCTGCAGAGAACCTATTGTTCTCCTGCTCTGCAGTTACAGCCGTGCTATGTTTGGTAGTTCACAAAAGCACACATTCTTGCACACACAAACACCTACCTTGCCTTTTTTCGGATGGGTTTGAGTTGAGCAGGTGAGCTCTGGGATTATTCAAACTAGCTGTAGACTAAAGAGGTAAACAATACTTCCAAATAGACAAAGACATTTATACAGAGACAACTAGACAGTTGGAAAGCCGTAATAAGAAAGGCTACGGTTTAAATAAACAGCATTTGTCGCAGGAGGAAAAAAAGGACAATGTAGCTTTGGTTCTGAGCTGCATTCGTTTTATCACCCGACAAGGCTGCATGTGTTTGAAGTGGAAAATCACAGTTTCTTTAATCCATGGAGAATTCAAATAAGTTTATTTCCCTCGGATTAAAAACAGTAACAATAGCAGGCAGTTGAAAAAACAAACAGCTCCAAACAAATGGCAACGAGGCTGATGTGCTTGGCATGGGTAAGCTCTGCGCACACCGTGGTCTGTTTCATTAGCTGAAATGTATTATTATTGTTTATCTGTTGAGCCTCCTGATAAAAAAAAAAAAACAGCCTTGCTTCTTCTTTGGATTACAGAGTTAGAGAGGTTCGGGGTCTGCTTGCCAGTGTAATCCATGGAATTATTTTCCAACAGCAACAACCTCAGGAAGATGGGGGAAAAAAGCAGTTTCAACACATGAACACTGTGGAGCATTTGATTAAAGAGGACTCATTTCAGAATATCATCAAAGGGGAAGGGAGATTGAACTGTGTGTGTGTCTTTGTAAGGAACAGTTCTTGCAGCTGTGAAAACAAACATATTCCTGGAAGTCAAAAGTGTGGACATTTATTTTGGGTTTAGCTACAATTTGGTCTTATGTGACTGCTTGTTGGGACTGTCCTGAATAGGGATTGGACAATGACACTTCAATTTATTGTTGGCCTGACTTGTGTTCTACAATTATTGATACCCCAAATATCAATATTTGATCCAATAATTTGGTGCAGATTTTTCATGCCAATTCAACTCAAAAGGCCACTGCTTCATGACCTCTTGTGGTGGCATTTATGACATGAATGATGGTAACATGAACACAAGTTAATTGGCCAAAGAAAAAATCAACAATGTACCGTATTACATAATATAGTGTCATATCGTGCCATATCGTGTCGTATCATGTCGCATCTTTTCGTGTCGTATCATACCGTATCTTGTCGTAACGTATCGTTATGCTATCGTATCGTATCAGGTTGCATCTTTTCGTATTGTGACGCATCATTTCGTATTGTATCGTGTGGTATCACGAGTCACCTTGGCATTTTCTACACTAGTCCAGAAAGCCCACTTGCCCTCTTTCCCTCTTTTATTTATAGAAAGTATTTTTGATTGCTAATTCTCCTGCATAATTTGTCAGATATGCATGGGGGGAGTATTTTCATTCAAATTAAGGCCTGTGTCATTTAACTTTTCTATTCGGTCACAAAGTTTGTTCACTTTGGTGTTCCTGTAGACACATTTTCAATTAAATCACATTTTCAAATTTTCTTCCTTGGTTCTTTTTACCTGAGAGACACACAAATGTTACATAATATCGTCTAATCATCAAGAGCTGCAAATCGCTAACAGTTATCAAAAAGAAGTCCACATCAGGGAAACATATCGGCTGATAACAAGATGAGTCCAAGCAGATCAGATCAGCCTCACAGACAGGGAGGGAATCTGCATAGATATGAATAAGACAGTTGACTCGTTTCATGAAGAAATATAAAAAATCCACCTGAAATTGTCGCACTGGGTCCTTTTTACGTGGCTGACTATGAAAGCTATTGGTTACAACTCAGCAGTTATGAAATTTACGATGAAGGAAGTAATTTTTAGAGATGGCAACTAAAACTGTGCAGCATATTCCTTTGGGTTTTATTCCATCTGTAAGCTGGTATGAGACGGCTGTGACTCACATTTACACTTGGAGCCCACAATCATTCAAAACAGTCACCTCTGCGAAATCCCCCCCCATGGGACTAAAATGCACCAAAAAACATGAAAATTTAAATGAAATTACAGGACCTGCCTCTCTTGACAGTCTGTGTGATGACACGCTTCTACAATCCTGTTTGAGTGGGTTTGAATGTGCAGAAATGTAAATGGTTGGACACATGGAGGCCCAAATGGGAAACCAGATTCTACATGGGTCAAAGACAGGAAGGCTATAGAAGGGAGATAAGTGGAGGGGAGGAGGAGGGAGAGATTCTCATGCGAACAGCGGACACACGGTGCCACTTGCATTATGGTAACTGTTGCATCAAGGGGCAACGCAAAGGGGCCCCTTTTTTTTTAAATGCACCCTGTAGTTTTTAGTCTTCTTTAAAAGAAGAAACCAGCCAGATTCAATGGTGAACTGCTAACTCATGTTATGGAATCAAGTATCAGATTGCCAAGCATTAATGGACCTCAAGGTTTTATATATAGGAAGAAGCTGATTTTTTCACATTGTAAGACAAAATGAAGAGTTTTGTCCAAGAACCAAGCTTAACATAACATAAGGTACAGATATTGTAGTATATTAAGCATTAGTATTATAATTCTATGCTATACAAAGTATCTTATTAACGCCTGCAGCTCATGTTTATGTCATGCACTTCACCATTTTACGGCCTGTCAATGTCATTATATCTCCATGTGCAGTTCATTCATGTCGTCTGGCATGGCTGACTCTTTCACTCTGTTGAAACACATACTCCGTGCTCCCTGGAAGCTCAAAGCTGCCTTTTAATAGTAACGATGCCTTCTTGTTAGCCAGGAAAAAAAGGTCACTCAATTGGATTTCAGAGCTTTGGAAATCCCAGGATATTTACCTCAAACATGGTGTGCGCCTTGCCCTCTCAGCTCACCTTTCATCCTCTCTAACTGCTCTCAAGCTGATTTGTCAGCCATAGATAGGATCAATTAATCTATTGAGTCTGAGCAGCATGGAAGATTTAAATTGTCCATACACACACCCATGTGGCCGGCAAGTCTATTTTGTCTATTTATAGTTCTCATCAGTTAGTGCTGCGGGTGCTATAGACAAAAGACAAAAGCCTGTCAATTAAAAATAAATCCCTCTGTCATTTCTTCCCTCAGAGATGTGGAGCATTTACCATGAGTGCCAAAGCATGACTTTGGTACAAAGAAATATGGTTATGATTTTTTTGTGTCACAGAAACAGTGATGTACCTTAATCTTACAGAGAAGCTCATTTAACTAGTGTTTGTTTCAAGGTTCCCATTCTTTCATATTTTCAATAAACAAGTTGCAATGTACACGTTGGAAGCTTTGAATATTCAGTTGTTTTTTCTCATGATTTAAAGAGAGAAACAAAGACTTTGTTGTTTCTTTCAATCTTAAAAGATGAAAAGAAATCAATTGTTCTCCATGTATTCCTTTCTTCGCCCTAGAAACAGGCAGGTACTGCAGCAAGACATTCATGTAGAAGTTTCCCCTGCAGCCACTAAGTGCCAAGCCATGTCAAAAATGACATGCATCTCCTGTTTCCATGTCATGCCATGCATGTGATGTGATGGGCGAATGAAGGCAGTTCCTGCAGAGAATAGTAGGGGGTCATTATTAAGCCTCTTAAATTAGCGCCCCCTCTCACAGCCCTTGCAGTTTTCTGAGACCCACAACCAAACACACACACACACACACACACACACACACACACACACACACACACACACACACACACACACACACACACACACACACACACACACACACACACACACACAGAACTCCATACATCTGAATTGACAAAGAAAATCCTTCCAAAGTTTATTTGAAGCAAAATAATTTCATATGTGATTGAATTGTACCTGTATGTTGTGACCCATTTAGACTCAACTCAAAGTCACACATGGGTGCTTTGAGAACCCATTAAGTAGAACCATGCTATTAGTTAGCTATAGAATGAACCAATTGCACATCCTATGCAGTGCAATTTACATGTCTCTCCATCATACTCACTTATATGGTTCAACTCACAAAAGCTACCGCTTAGATCACCTGTCAGGGGAGGGGGGGGGGAGCTACATCCACAGAACTGGTGTAATACCATATGTAATGTACTGCAGTAGTATAGGGTGGGTGGCAACAGCAGCAGAAAGCTTAACCTCTGCTGCCCCAGAGCCCCATCCTCGCCAAAGCACAAATGACACCGTGACAAACCTTGCTTCTGCCCCGGCTGAGGAAATGGACTGCTTCTTGTGCATCTCCGCCCATTTTGATAGGCAGGTTCCACCACTCCTGCATCCGCCCGGCCCGTCTAAAGACTCTTAATATCCCCAGATTAAAGAGACCCCAGCCCCAAGGTCAGCCTCTGAGAGAATGACTGCCCTTTCTCCAGAGCGAACACCAATTTTTTAATCTTTTACCACACTCTTTGTCTCACTTTTATTCCACTCTCTTTCACTCGTTTCCTCTCTCGTTCATCTCTGTCTTTCGATCTGTCTTCCACGCATCACAGTCTTTTTTCTCCTTTCTCTCCCGCCATGGCATGTATGTATATTTACAAGAGTGCACATAACTGGTGTCTGGGGAAGAGTAAGGAGCGGTGGGGAAGGGAAGCCATTAGGGGAATAAAGAGAGGTGCTGCCTCACAGCCGAGCTTCACAGGCCAGTGGAGCAAATCAAATTGGGTCTTGTTCTGCGGCAGGATACACACACACATATATATGTACACAGGCACATAGACACACATACGCATACCCAGTCAGTGACAGTGGTGGTGGCACACAGCTGACAGGAGGGCCTTTGGGACATCGCAGGGCTGGGCATGTCTGGGGCTGGCCCACTAAGGGATGCAACCATTACCCTTAACTCTCCTGAGCAAACTAATTTTACTACGAGTTTATGAATAGTTTGTATTGGTTTTATATACAGAAGAACATTGTAATATAACATTGTAATAAGAGTAGAGTTATAGAGTTATAATTTCAGATGGATGGTTGTCAATGGAACAAAGCGTCATAAAACACAACAACCCTAAAATGATTTATTCCTGTGCACAGCTGAATATATCGTGTGGATAAACGATAACCAATCATTTTGATGTCAGTGATGTGAGAATCATTGCATTGCAGGTAGACATAATGCTTAACCTAAGATGGTCATTACTAACTTCCATATTTAACTGTCCTCTTCCTCACCTTTTCATGTGCTACTTTACAAACTAGCCTACTTCAATTTGATCACCTTTCCCCTCCTTAGCACACACCCCTTTCTGCACACAGCTCCTTATCTCAACCAGTGTGTATCTCCCTCTTCATTGGCAGAAGCCTTTGTGAGTTGCAAAAGTTGAGTTTTTCTCATTGCAAATGAGTATTTACAGCATGTGAACCGTGTGTGGAGAGGGATTGTTGTAGTGTTTCACAACGATTGGAAAAAATGTGACATTGGCACTTTTTAGCAGCTTTAAACGCAGTGACAGGGGTTGATTTATGATGATTGATTTACAGGGAACCCTTGTCAAGGGTCTTCAAGTTTGTACATTTATTCTTAGCAAAGCGTGTGTCCCCCCCCCCCTCATGAAAGGTATGGGAGGGGTAGAGTTTCAGGGCTAAAAATAAAGACTTCTCCCAACCTTTTCTCCATATTTTTTCATGCTAATTCCTCATAGAAAGGTAAACAAACATACTTTCAAGAAATATGTAGACTGTCATCAAAACACTGTTGTCTATAGTAAATTACATACCCTGTGACGGTTCTTATGACAAGAAGCCATATCCATCCAGCTCCTCCGCACTAATACCTCATTTATAACTTCTCAAATCCGCCATTCCCATAATGCTCTGAATGAAGTTATTAGCAGGCTCATAGAAAAGCTGAAGAATTGGCTGAGGACTTCAGGTAAAGGGTACTAAAGCTAATGAAAAATGAACCCGAGAGTCATTCTTAAGGCTTTACTTTCATTAGAAATACATGGTGATCGCACCAAAAACCTTAGTCAACATAATGGTCACTGCCATCTATACCACATCAGTGCCCACAGGGCACTATTCATCCACAGAGAAATAAAATGAGATGGGTAAAAAATACATGCAATGCTTACACTTCATGCGGCTTCCCTAAAGGATTACCACCACAAATCACTTTGGCTCAATTCATTGCATGCCTGCAGAGAGGGGGCAGATGTCTGATGGATGGTTGTCTGCAAATGGACTTGTCTGTAACAGAAAAATGCACCCGTTTTAATTAAAGAGGGCTGGACAAGTGGATCCACAGCGGGTTGGGGGGTCTCTCCACGTCTTTACAGGGAGGGTCATGTAGCAGCAGGTTCTCTAGGCATAGGGCAGAAGGCGAAGCTGTAGACTCTTATTCCGAAAACTTAATATGAAAAGAAAATGTTTTTCATTCTATCGTTCTGTAATCCCAAAGACAAGAAAATAGTACGTAAATTAGAATGATACAGTGTATAAAGAGCAGACAGACATTGGCCCATTGGGAAACAATGTGCCATGGTCCGATGACAGTAGCCCATGTTTATCTGTATCTTATTGCCCCTATCTTTATTATTATCCCATCAATTTAACGCTGGAAACCTAGTTCACCGTACTGCTAATGCAGAGAAGTGCATTTTTATTGGGTAGAAGAAGTCAACTATTGGACAAACTCTGATTTGTTTTCATGGTCAAACATTAAAGAAATTATTGACATTGTGGGAGTATAACACCATCGCTGAGAGAGATCAGGGCTAGGAAGTTTTTCAGTCTGTTTTAGCGACATTTTAAGAAGGACTTCAAAGAAAAGGGCTATATAGGGACAACTAGCAACAATGTAAATACTTTAAATTGCATATCTCATTTGAAATTCAGATAAAGAATTACAAGGAAGTAATACAAAAACATGGGAATTGGTATCGGGTATATTTTAATTTTGTTTAGTGGTATCTGTGTCCGCCCTGATTTAATCAATCGGGGCATCTCTATTTTTTTTAATCTCAAACCTAAACATTACTTAGTTTTCCTCATAAAGTAAAAAAAATAAATATTGATATGTTTCCTAGAGCTCCTTTTTTGTTTGAAAAAAAACCAAATACATTTTTACCAAATTACAGTACATCAAGAGTGGGCAAGTTGGGGCACCGTTGGGCCAGTTGGGGCACTGTCTGCCTAGCTGTTTAAGCGCGCTCCCCATAGACGGAAGCTATACCCCTTGTTGCAGCGACCACAGGTTTGACTCATGGCCTTGACCATCTACTGCATGTCTTCCCCCTCTTTCTGCTACACAGATTTCCTGTCTTTCTTCAGCTGTCCTATCAAAGAATGGCCCAGTCAAACCTTGCATTTTTTTGCTGGGTATTTTTTCCCCCAAAAATGAAACATTGATAGTAGATATAGATGTTTTTATCACATTGATACTAGCAGCTAAATTGTCCCAGCAGTTTGATTTTAAGTCATTGACTGTGACATAGTTGATGTTGTGCAACCAGCAAAATGCCATTAAAAGGCAGGTTAGACTGTTTGCAAATGTAAGCAAGGGAGCTTGATATTAACACATTTAAATACCAAAACAAAGCTAAAAAGATAGAAAGAAAGAAATGCATTGAACACATTTGTATGGAGTCAAGGTCAAAACAAAATATTCTCTTCATGTTCTAACTGGGCCTGTTATTCTCTGTCTATAATTCACTACAGTGCTTTACATTTCACTCCGATGACACAAATCCTTTGCTGCTACTTTTGTTTAAAGCAGGCCTTTAATGAAGAGCTCTTCAGCTAAATACATCTTTATTCTGCGATTAACGATGGTGCTTGAAGTAAGCACTGGTGTGAAAGGAGGCTGAGGCCCTTCAGCAGCCAAGTCTTTACAGCCACTCTGCCATCAATCAGGCCTTGTGTCCAGTAAGTGCTGCCAACATTTATGAAATATTCATCAGCCATTCACGTCTGCTTTCCACTCACCCTAATCATTGCGTTTAGGCAGCATTGTGTCACCTCTCCTCTTAAAAAAAGGCTACAATCATCCTGCTGAGGGGAGGTGAATTACAGAATGTTCTTTCTTTTAAGATAGGCGTACCTCGTGTGGACATTTTCGTAAAGTGGTTTAAAAGTGTCAGTCAAAGGTCTCTCCTTCCCTCCAATGGTTTTCCCTTGTGTATATATATGGGTATGATGTATATATGTTTTAATGACCTGAAATACATTATTTTGAGAGTTTATTCCTTTACCCATAACTGTATCGACCTGTACTGCCTAAAATGACATATAGGGTATATAAGGGACGTACAGTAGTGAGTGCACTCATCCAAAAAACATTGTAAAGTAGCTCAATGTAACAAACAAGTCGTGAAATGCTATTTAAAGCTGGCAAAATGTTAAAAACTAGGGCCTGTGCCCACCAATAGCATCAACCACAATTTCAGAGTGTGGTTTGTGTCCCAGTGAAATTGTACCCATAAAAGACAGGAGTTTATTGTTATAAAGGCTGATATCAAAAGTCCTGCCCCTGTTTGATTTTGATTGGTCATCTAGGGAGAAGTGATATCGACAATGCAGCAGTGGTGTCCCAAAAGCTGAACTAGATTTAACTGAGTAAAATAAAAATCTTGAATTGAGGACACTGTTGGGCTTAGGACGCTGAGTTTTTCAAACACTAAACTCTATTAGTTTTGAAAAGAAAATAGGCACTGCTGGTGCAAAAAAATGCTGCAAGTAGACATATGGCCTAGAAGTGGAGCAGTACTTGGTATCAGCCAATACTCAAGACAGATAATCCTAATCAGTACTGAAAAAGAAAAATGATATTGGAACAATTCTAATTATTTTTAAGAAAACTACCTCATCAACAATTTATACATTTGAATTAATGCATGTCCAAGTTTACACTATTTATCATTCAGAATCAGCTGTAGACCTTATTTGTGTAAATCATGTGTGTATGCATGCAGCTAACTGCTGCAGACTTCAAGCATTACATAAAAAGTTGTGCTTAACAGGAACTAGCTGATCCATCCACTTTGACTCCTCTTCTTTAATCAGTTTTTAATATGAGCCACTAACACAAACTAATCTCAGATTTCGCTGTTAACCTCTGTCTCTATGTCTTTCTCTCTCTGCGGCTCACTTCCCTCTGACTGTGATTAATGTCATTATAATACAATGAGCCTGATATTTCCATCACTCATGTTCAACCGATCCAAGACCCAGCCGATGAAAGGTTGTGATATTCATCACCGTCCACCAGCTGCAGTCAAACCCACATCTCAGATTACAATAGCAAAGGGAAATTCCACCTTATTCCTCACCCATTTGCAATTCTTATTGCAGAGAGAAAGTTAATCTATCCCCAGCAATAACTCATTGGATGTTACAGCTTAAGCAAAGATGTCCTCAGTTGCCCATCTTGCATGTTAAACAGGGGGCAAAGAGCCTTGGTACAATTTTCCAAACACAACTGAGCTAACACTGATTTATTGCTCCAGTTTATATAACTCATATTAGGAATTCATGGACCTGGCAAAAGGGATTAGAGCGTTTATTTCAGGCAGGGAGATGATCCTGTCATTAATGGTCGATACTTTCATCATCGTTTAAACCAGAGGAATTTGCCCGGTGACGAATCGTGGCGGACACAGCTATCAGAGTTCTGCAGCTGTACTCGTTATCTGCCGAGGACCGCTCTGCTCGGGGAACGTGGACCCGCGCCCATCAAACTTGGATTAGGCTGTCAATCAAGCGCCGGCCGCGTATATTGTGTTACAATTTCTCCCCAAATGTCACCAAGATCAGAGTAATTTCTTGGCTAATTGCATTTCGTCTCCCTTTAATGCTGCACGTTTAATGGTTTTGTTACATTGCGTGACAAGATGGTGTTTCTCTCACACTGGCATGGTGATGAGCATAAAGAGGGCTGCGCTTTTGTTTAGAGAAGGAAATGAAAGAATAAATGACTGTTAAAGTTCAGAGGGCGTATTTCTGAAATGGCAGCAAATAAAGAGAGGAAACTGAGAAATGATCCCAATCTTCTCATAGCGTGACATCAATTACACCAAATTCTCATTAGAAAGGGCTGCTCTGTAAGTCTGCTCTGCCTGGGTTCTTTTATTCTGAAAGAGTTGCCATGTTATGCTGAAGATCTGTTTCAGACAGCTCAGAGCCTCACTGAGGATTTTCTCTCCTTTGACATCTACTTCCTTATGTGCCACTGACTCGGTTTAAGCACCACAAATACAATTTTACTATATCCATGTGCTTCTCCACAGCTAACCATTGTAGCCACAGTATACCCATTAATTACCTCTTCTCAGAAATCTCTGCTTTGCTTAAATACTGTTAACCATGTGAAGAAAAATAATGAAATACTAATTCCTCTGCCCATCATTGCAGGATTACATTTAGAATACCTGTCAAGTTCTACAAGAGGGGTGGGCACAAATTTCCACCAATTGTTGCTCAATTTCTTCAAAATCCAAGTATGCACAGGGGGGTGTTGGTTTAGTACTGCACAATTATTATGGTGGTGGCAATGTATGCACTATGAAGGCACCTTACATCTTTTAGTCATTTTTTTATTTTTTTATTATTACTTTATTGCATGGAAAATAATTTTAACTTTCCAGATCACTGTACTTTCAAGTACATTTTTCCCATATTGTTACATATATTAAATGAAAAAATGACATAACAATAAAATAACTCAAACTCAAAACAACAAAAAACAACAAAAATAACACTACAAGAAAAAGGGAACAAATATTAATACATTCAAATAAATGAAAAATAAAAAAGGGGGTGGGGGTGGTCAGACAGTCTTTCTTACCCTTAGTGCAAATACAAGCAAGTCTGCACAGGATCCATATCAACAACATAACATATTTTTGAAAATTAAGATTACATGAAGACTTTGCTATACTCTTTTTTTCCCCCTTTATTTTGTGTAAAGTTACAAAGTTTGACTTTCAAATAGTTTGGTTTCCTTGTAGCATACCTGTGCCATCTTTATCTGAATTACTAACCAGTACGTTTAGACATAAAGAATAACCATAAAGAAATGATTTAATGTGCCTTTGAAATCACTTCTGATGTCTCTTTATGATTACAGTCTTTTTCATAACCTGATAACAAATCCTCACCCTTGCTTAAACATTTGTCAACAAATGACTGGCAAAAGCACACAACATCTGACTCTATGGAACTACTGTAAGAGTTTGATTTGACTAACTTTAGCATTTACCATGAAATTAACAGGGAATGCTAATTAAGCACTCAGTTACTTTGTTGAACTCATGCTGGCCCAAGTGTAGGCTAGTGTTTTCTCACACCATTTCTAGCTCAGTATAATGAGTACATTGGCTGTAGCTTGCATGAGCATTAGCCCAGTACAGAAACCGAGCATCTGAGAACAAAAACATTTTGACAGGTTGCAGCATTCTCTCAAACTGGGATTAAAAGACAACATGTCTCCGTTGGGCGCACGCATACCTTAACGATCTATCAGGCACTATAAGATGCCTTGCTATTGTCTTGACTGAACATAACTAACTTTATCTGAAGTTTAAGTAATGATGGTTGTATTAGACCTTGAGTCAAGTGGTCCATCGTCATTGCCTTTTCCCTCTTTGCAGCACATTCGCACATATGTGTGTTGGGGAATGAATGGGAGTGAGCTTAAGCAAGTGAACCAGGCTGATGAGGCATCCTTTGCTAGTCTGTACTGTACACAACTATGCAAACTTTTGCTGTGGGTCATATGGGCTTATTGAAAAAAAAATTTTACAACTGGGTGTGAGATTTCCCTGCATTACAGAAGTGCAAGACTTAAGAGAATTCAATAATTTTCTGCAATACCCACAACACTTTGCAATAAATTAAGCCCCCCTAGCCTTTATTTTGTAAATATTATTATATTTTCCACAACAAAGACTGTTTAAATATATCAGGATAACAATTTCTGTAAAGAAAAAAATCACTTGTTCAGTACAAGATCAGCAAAGAGTCAGTTTGCCATGATTGTAAAATGGCAGAAAAAAGAACATTAGCTTTAAATTAGCTGCCCACAGTATACCAGCAAAACCAAAGCACACAAGACAACTCAAACACTGTTTATATTTAATGGATGAACTTAAGAATTTACTTTAAAACATTCAGAAAAAAACAGATCTCTGACAATATGCTCCAAAAGAAGAAAGAAAGCAACAATAACAAACACTTAACTGCTTTCTTTTAGTTCATTTAACCTCCTCCTCATGGTGAGCAATCCCACTTTACATTTCCTGTGGGTGAATGCGTGTCTCTAATTCACAAATGAGGGGACGTTTTGAGTGGCCCTCTGTCTCCGCATTGAGCAAATGCTGCAATTAACTTTTCCTCCTCTTGTTCTAGGGTGAGAAGGTGTTTTAAAGACATTCGATTACAGTCCACAGCATTTGATAAAGCACACTTTTTATCCCTTTTTATTTGTCTTTTCTTCTGAATGTTATCGTTGAAGATAATGGCCCATTTATGTGACATTATTCAAGGATGATTTCATCGGAAAATCTGAAGGAGGGATGATCAGATATAATTACTGTGATCAATTGATATGCATATGCAACATAATCAAACTTCATCCAAAACAATTTTGCGCTTTAACATGGTTCATTAATTCTTACTTTTTAACTTGCAGTTGTGTCAATACAAACTACTTATACTTATCATGTATGAATTGAAGACATTAATCTAAGTGTACACATTGTGTGCAGGGCAGGACCTTGGGAGGGATTATTGGTCAAAATAACAATAATAAGCAACACCACATCTTCTTGGTGTTACTGCTGACATGACACTCTGCTAAATAACAAGCATATGTCAGGATTGAACCTGATTCAGTCCTGTAATGATCTCATTGTATCCACATGTGCATCTTGTGTATTTGAGTCTGTGCATGCCCGTGCTTGTGTGTGTGTGTGTGTGTGTGTGTGTGTCATTACAACAAGAGCTGGTTGCATCCATGAGCAAAATGGCTGCATAATTGGCAATGTCCATGACACTGTGCTCTCTGTAGGTGTTTTTTTCTGCATGTTGCCCAGACTCTAATTACTGGGGTTTCAGCGGGGAGGTAAGGCAGGCGATGAGATTCTGTCAACTGAGGGGTTGTTCTGTCTGCGGCACAGCCAGGCAGCCCAGAATCCCTGGAGTGCGTTTGGGAGAGACCCAGAGACTGGTCATATCAACAAATCTTAATCAAAAGCCTGAAATTGTCAGCTGTCACACACTTTTTGTGATCTTTGATTCCTTGCCCCTCCTCTGACCCAGACCACTGCATAATACCTTCCTACACATGAGCAGATGCAGACACCTTGTGCACAGGAAAGCACATAAACAGAGCATATATTCACATTGGGCGTACACATGCAATAGCTTTCTGCTTCTCTCATATACACACTGTTGGAACATATGGAGGCTTGTGCACAGACAAAAATGAAGCAACCTGCAGTATCCTCTTTGAAAAATGCAGACAGGCAGTCAGGCCTGACTTATTAATATTTTATTTATTATAGTACTAATGGCTTAACTCATAACTCTTGTGTCTAGGTATAATCCTGGAAAAAAATACACAATGTTCCTTTGTTGAAAGAAATATTTCTACTCACTCCAAACAACTTAAATAATCTCACTTAGGCAAATAAGTTTGATGCTACTTGTATATGAAAAAAAACATTAAAAACAATAAACAACAATTAAAAAAATAGAGTGGCAAAGACACAAACTTGATTAAGTACCATCAAAAGGTCTCCATAAAATGTAGAAGGTCTAAAAAATGTAGCTCTTCTAATTGTACTATTGTGAGGGTGGCAGAGTAACACCAGTAAAACTGCACTGAGTTCCCTGGTTTCATATAACACAGTTATACTGCAGAATGTTGGATGAAGTCCAACACTTTGAAAACCCAAAACCTTTTAGTATAATGAACAAAAAACGGCACTTCTAAGTTCCAACGTGACGTGCTTGGGTTTAACAACAGCACTTTTTGGTCAGTGGCAAACAATGCCATTTTTATTTAGCCCCAAAGTCCCTTTTCAGACAATCTTAAACTTGTGCTTCAGTTCAGGAGAGGACGGAAAGGCTCTGGTAGCTTTGATCGGCCGACTGTTACTAAGAAGCTTTGTGGGGGTTTAAAGGACCTAAAATGTATAAAATGGAAGGATCAGGGGAAAGCAGAAATTTGACGGTTCAGGGGCAGGTTAAAATAGTAAGAGCACTCCCATACAATATATATCCAGTTAGTGCATATTAGGGGATGAGGGATGACAAAGGTGGGATCTAGGAGCCGATTAGCACCGTAGTTAACCCTTCACATGAGCAGGGCTGAATACAGCTCCATACCCTGTACCTCCCTCCGTCCCTCTAAAGGTCAAAATGTTGGCCTTTTCAGTTATAAGTGAAGTCAAAATAGAAGTTAGAATAATAATACTTTCTGGACTGCCTCTTTAAGAAGAGATAAAAGGAAAAGATTTGTGTGTACTGCTTAACTTTGACCTAGATCCTTTACGGAATCACTAAACCGTGGGCGATGTTGGAAGAAGGGAAGTGTGAAAGTGTGAAACAAGAGGCAGAGTAAAAACTGCATCACACAAAGCAAACCCAAATGAACAGGCTTTGCAGGCTAATACTGTCCTGAACACTGTTAAACAGCTGACACTGCATTAACATTTTAATTCAAGTACTAGTCTGTAAAATTAAGGCAATCATTCCAGGCCAGTAATCAAAATCAGAGCAACACATATAAATGGAAGGAATTTGAGTGCTGAAAGATTGGAAATTAAAGTTTGAGTTCAGTACAGTTAAAGTCAAGTCGTACTATTAACTTGTGCCTTTTTTTAACTTTGTGCAGTTTCTTTTTGAGATCCATATTATTTGCACTATTTTTCAGATATCTTGTCCTGTTTATTCACATCAGGTCATCATGACATCTAATCTATCATCAATTGTATTGTTCTAGCCTAAAGACAAGGGACCAAGTGAATTGTAGCATTGTTTTTTTATCTATTTTTATTTTTAAGTTATATATCTGGGGTTTTTTTTGCCTTTATTGACAGGACAGCTGATGAGAGATAGGAAATGTGGGGAGTAGAGAGTGGGGGAAGACATGCAGCAAATGGTCGACCGGCTTGTGGTCAAACTGGCGACCTCTGCGACAAGGACTATAGCCTCTATACATGGGGCACTTAGACCGCTAGGCCAGCAGTGCCTCACAGCAGCATTGTTTTTAACTTAATTTTTCCTTACACCCATGTAGAACTTTGTTGATAAATGGAGGATAGCATAAGTGCACAACTCAACCAAAAATTTAACATGGGTCTTTCCTTTTTCAAAGATCTGAATGCTGAAATATTACATTTTATATGTTGAATCAGATATAAAGGTTGATATTATTACCAAAGTTATGTTTGAAATGAGTAAAGCAATAGAACACACTGGTTCATATATGATTATCAGGACATGATATAAAAAAAATCTATTTCTAAAAGAAAAAAAGTGAAAAAACCAGTTCATATTTGTCCAGGCAGGCAAGTTCTACACTTGAGGGCTGGTCAGATTATAAACTTTAGGTTTCCAATCTATTTAGGTTCCACATTACCTATTTGTTAGAGTAATTATGTTTTCGGTGCTTTTTAGGCAGTTGATTTTATTACAGCTTAAGCTCCAGTGAGGAGTTTTTCAATGGTTATGAAACATACTGAAATTAACAGTGCGGCCGCTTTATGACCTACAGAAGCAAAAAATACCCCCAGCAAACAAGTCTACAATTTCTATTGTGTATTTCTTTTATACATATAAGTTGCTGCTGTTAGGGGATAGGTGTCAGTTGAGGCAATATACAGCATGTTGAAGGAAAACCGGTTGTTATTGCTTTTTCCACAGCAAATTAGATTATGTTGAGTGATCCATTTGAGTGTTAAAAGAAGCAAGATTTGATTTTCTGTCAGAAAATATGCCTTACACATGCACAGTATATGGCCAACAAAAACGTAAGAGGTATCACTTTGTCCACAGGGGGTGCCAAAATTGACACAAACAGAAACTTACTCACAGGAGCTTTAACTGATCAACAAAAGTATCATAAGGGTACAATACACTAAGTTATACTAAGAGTGTAACTTTAAACAAACTAATGCCAGGCTCACTTTAAAGCTCCTGTCAGGACCTTTTTATCTGGTTGTGAAACATATGCAAATTAATGACCTACAACAGCAAACAAGACCATCAACGTCTCGCAGGTTAGTCAGTCGAAGTGACAAACCACACGCTGCCAAAACAGCCTTTACGTAAATTTCCCTAGCAAGGCGTGATGCATTTGAGTGTTAATATAAAACAGGATGACACTTTTTGTCAGAAAACAAACAAACATGACTTTCATATACACAGGATAAAATCAGTAAAGAAATAAGACATCCTGCTGACACAACCAAGCTTAACTAATATTTAATTGGGATTATTCTAACTAAAATAAAATCACTGGCCAACACATATCTTTTGCCATACCACTGCAGAGAAAATAGACTAATTTTCTTAATGAGAAGACATTAATGATAAAGCAACTGGTGAATGAAAAGCAACAGACAACAGAATCTTACACGAGTTGTCAAAAATACTATCATCACTTAATTAGCAATAAATTGATTAGAAAAAGGCAGAAAACATTCCTCCTTTGTTCAAGAGGACACATCAGCAGAGGCCCTGCCCTCCGTAATGAAACAGGCTCAGGCTGCTAATGATAACTGTTATTTATTCCACTGCTACACAGGTTTATCTGGGCCAATGTGGCACCATGAACCTCTCTCACTTTGGTAATTAAGTGTGTTGATTCTGCAGGATGCTTACCTACAATTATGCCATTTTAATGAGCAGCAGTGGATGGAATAAGGGCAAGGCGGGGTCAGACAGAGGCAGCAAAGCATTGGTGTTTTAATAGACACTTAAATGCTGTTAATTTAGCTGCTGGTAATGGAGAGGCCTGCTCGTGGAAAATATCCACAGTTCCAGGCGTGGGAAGTCTAGGGCAAGATTCTGAGGGTTAGATGGAAATTCTTCAACTATTCAGAGACTTCTGCTTCTGCCCAGAGGAGTATCTCCACATCTTCTGCTTGTTATCGGAGGCACAGTTGGCATGTTTTCAGCTCTCAAGACTTTTGATGGGTTTTAGGCGAAGGTTTGGCAGCCTCTCACCTGTTCTTGGCTGCAAAATGTGTCAGTGTCAGAGTAAGTGCTGGATTTTCAAAGAGCAGATCCAAAATCGAACAGAGGAATAGCAAAAAAATAAATTGATGAAAGTAAAAAGTGTTAAGTATTGATATAAAAGAGAAAAATAAGCAAGAAAAGCCTCAGCATGTGTCTGATTTTATGTGTGTGTTAAAAACAGTGTCTAGTTAGTCTGAATCTGCTTTTCACATGCCTGCTTCTCCAGTCAGATCTGCTGGTTTGCCCTCATCCTTTGCATGGATCACATATCACCTGTGCGCCTGTGTGAACGCACACATGCACACACATAGACACAGCAGTGCCACAGTACGCAGGTTATTATAGCTCCTACGTTGCTTTCTGTGAAGGTGGTGTGATAACAGTCATTAAGGTAGCCGTGGGAGGAAACTGAGTCTTATTAGAGGAGCATGGAGATTCATTAGAAAAACAAGCGCTTTCATTAACAGGTGTGAAGCTATGCAAATACATAAACACACCCCGATAGCCCACCGTCCTAGCACCTGCATGTGAGAAACGGCTGCTTATTAACACAACAACCCTGCAATTAGTTTAGAAGAATCAGATTCAATTAAACTGGACCTGTATGATTGTATAAATGTCCAGATGCACGTGTGTGTGCAGTGGAGTCCAATGGAAAATAGAGCTGCCAAGATGATTGGTTGCAAAATTGAAATTGCATGACAAAGATTATGAATTCTCATACAGCTTTGCAGCAGTCTTTAATTGTTGGAATGTGATCAGACGTACATAATGTATTTTCTATACGTTTCCTCTTATATCAGACTGAGTGATAGTCTTACTAATATGGAAGCGAAAACAGAAATTAAGTTCACTTTTAGTTCCTCTTTATGAAGAACATTTGTAATACGTGGTTGTGGTAATGACTGATCTAATTTGATGTAATTACATTCTTTCAGAGTTATCTTGTGTCAAAATTACAAAACTCAAGAAAGTTCTTATGCCTTGTTTATCTCTCAAACAGTTAAAACCATAAGCATTCTTAGTTAATATGCATTTTCTATCCAGGCCTTTTGTTTTGAATTGCCATTTTGGGGTCTTTGTTTACTCTCTTATTCATTCCTTTTCCTTTGTCATCTTCTGTTTTTCAATAAAAACCAGCACAAGTCCCTGGCAGCAGCAGCCGCAGTGAGGTTTGGACTTGGATGGATCAGACGACAATTTCCTGTGTGACACATTTAATGCATAACGTGCTTCCAGTGAGAGCTCTTGAATGGGTAGATTTTTTGAAATGTGCCAGAGTGGCTCCCTACTGCGCGGTAAGCTCAGTCTTTGATGTATCGCGCTGTAATGTGGTTGTTATCCATAATCGGCTTGAATTCAGGAGGGCCACGGCTGAAAGAGAGGTACAACGGTAGCATGTTCTGGTGGTACATTAAAAACGGGGGACTGTCTTCCCATTAAAACTCCTCCACCCTGGCCCCACTGTGACCAGAACTAAACACCCTGAAACCCCCATTACCCTGAAATAAGCATTAACACAAAAATACAAAACATCTCTGCTTTCATAGTTTGAAACAGGATAAAGTGTAATATTACTACCAGAACGTTGTATATCTTAAATCCTGTGAACCTGTAAGATGACGCTTAAATGGAGTTCCTTGATGCTTATGCTAATTCCTGGTTTCTGCACATTTGTGATACCATGAGTTTAAACAAGAAATAATCCTGACGCTATCGCATTAAGCCGCCATGTGAAAGGTGGCAGGCCGACTTTGTGATATACATCAATGCAGAGCTTGCAAGGAATATGTAGAGGATATTTTGCATTGCATGAATAACAGTCAACAATTTAGAGAACAAAGAATTGTTTTGAAATATGAAACCTATTACACACTAAGATGAGACCCTTAGTAATGGACTTTTAATGTTGCACCATGTAAGAGAGAATTTTCTGGAATCCAAAGATGAAAGGCCTCCACCAAAGAAATCTTACCATGTTATAATCCTGGAAAATAACATCTCATTGTGCTCAAATAGAATAGGTGCTTCCCAAAATTGAAAGTCATAACACTGCTCCATGGTTGTGCACATCCATTCGCTACAATAGGTCCTTCATTATCTGTGTGTGTGCTGAAATAAACACATTTTGATGATGCTGATGGAGCTCCAAACGCAGTCTCCCTCCTTGGCTTGTAAAAAATAAATAAAGTTAAGCACCTAGGTTATGGTTGTTGCTCTAGAGATCTAGAGCGTTATTATTACCACCTAGTCTGTGCTTAGGGTTTTAATTCAGCTGTGATAATTTGCTTATGCAGGCCTCAACTGATTAGAGTTCTTTGTTGCACCAACTGTTTTTAATATAGTGCAAATTACCCACTGTGCTTGTTTATACTACCCGAACAGGACGGAAAATCAGCAGCTAGAGTATTGAAAATTAAAGATGGCAGAGGTACCAGAGAAACAGACAGATAGAGGGAAATGGATGAGATTGTGGGCGTGTTCAGAGGGGGTTGAGTGTTTGTAAAGGAGAGTAATCAAACTGCAAAACAGACCAAAATATAATATTGAATACGTCTGACTCTCTGACATTAGCCGGGCTATAATAGTACGGTTTGAGAGGCCATCCTCATTGAGGCTCACAGGAGTGAATGGAAGTGTCCTAGTTATGCATCATTACAGGGGGAAGAGCTGTCCACTTCCTGCTGGGAAGAGCTGCCCTCTGCTTTCACACTAAGCGGAGTAGTTCACAAAATAACAGCATACCAAGTGTTTGTCCCCCCCTCTCTTTGACAGAGGGCTCATATGAAGAGCATGCAGGAAAAGGATACGCCTCCGTTTCAACTTAAAAGCAGGCATCTAATTCAGAGCTTACAAGAGAGGAGTCATAATAGCATACAGCTAAAAGATAGCAGAGAAAGAAAGGTCTCTGCATAAAAATGCACAATTACAATGGTAAAACATGCAATTTGATGTTTTCAACAGTAAAATGTCACATATGTAAGATTTTAAATTCAATTCTGACACAAAAAACAAAGTGTTAAAAAAAAAGAGTGCTCTAGAGTGTGTGTGCAGGCACAAGGTTAGCCTACGCATCATCAATCTGTATTGTGAAGAGCTCCTGAGGTTTTTTTCATCAAGGTCTTATCCACTTCAGAGGTTCAACAGATTAGCGATCCACTGGGGTGCGATGGCTTTTCAGCGCCGTGCTTTACGTCCAATTTGAAGTGTCTAAGAGCATTCTTGTCATTAGTGTTTACTCGAGACTGTTTTTTAGAGAGCCCAGACTGAGTGTGACATTAAAGACAAATAAAACCACATCAGCTGTGTTGATCTTTTTCGAAGGCTCCGGAGAAACAGGGCCCAACATTTTATCTTGGCAGACAGCAGTTTCAGAGGTTATAGATAGGCCAGCTTGCCGACGCTATTATTTACCAATGGAGCAGAATGTCAGCGCTCCTATATACCTCTTTGCTTTTCTCTCTGTATTGTTTGCTCCCTGCCTTTGTGAGAGGGGGCACTTTATGGAGGTGAGCGGTGAGAGAAAATATTTCTATCTTGCCATCAATGGATCAATGGAGATGTGTTTACCTGTCTCGGGGCACGCTGCTCACTCCATAATAATGGATATTAAACAGCTTGTTGACTGAGTGCTTTTGTCCCGGTCACTTGTCAATCCCCTCAACACTGCTGGCCAGTGGAGGGACACACACCACCACTGTTTGGGTTACCACAGCCACCTATGTCAAACTGACACCCCTCCCTCCCCTTGCTGGACAAAAAAAGGACATGTCGGGTCAATGAGATTCTCAGTAATTAAACTGAAAGGGGTCATTTTCAGTGCAAACTCTGGAGCCCTTTAGCTTTAAATGGTGGGTTGGAGGGTGCTGGCCTCTGCACGCACTCAGCCTGAGTGAGCACATGTGCTCAAGTTTCTGAAAGGAGAGATTGATCAGCGTAGAATGCAAGATACAGAATGTATATTTAAAACAATATATAGTCCTCCGTATATAAAACAGCCACTCTCTTTAGAGAAGAACTTTTGAAATGTGGTGCCAAAGTGGTGATCAAACCATTAAGATATCAGCAGCCACCAATTATACCTCACATAAACTCAACTTTATAAATGTTAAGCTGGAGGGAAAGTATTAATATGTTGCCAGAATCATGATCAACGACGGATACCTGCTGAATATTAGCGCAGTAAGCTAAATCCTCAATCCCCCCTCCAGTTAGACAACTTCAGAATGAAAAATCTCTTTGTTTTTAATCTAGACTCCTCGCCTTCTATATAATCCAAACTGTTCTTCCCTGTGCAATAACTGTCTCTCATGTGGTGCAGATTTTGAGCTCATTCCTCAATAAAACAGAAACCCATGGTCATTTTGTGGCTACTTTGGGGAATGCAGAGTCTGGATTTTCGTAGCCGCTGCAAAGTGGTGTGATGGGAGCAGCAGAATGAAAAGGGCCGGGTTTGTTTTACATAAAGGCTGCAGCCATCAGGACTCAGCAGGACAGGCAGAGAGTGGCTCTCTGGGCCCGATAAATCATGACCTGCATTCATTCATTCAGCACATTCAGACCCAGACGCACATTTCTCTCCCAGCCAGCTCTGCTGACTCCTCATTTCTGCTCCTGTTTAATATGTGACCTTATGCTAGGATTTTACTTTCACTTTTCCTGGGGAGAAAAAGTGAGATAGCTGACAGCGTGGCATTAAGATGCTAGTTTGGAAGTTGAACTACTCGTAGAGAAAACATTAGCCGAGAGAATATATTTACTTTGATTGAAAAAAAAGGGACAAACTTCTCATTTGAAGTTATTTGAATCACAATAGCTCCCAAACTAGTGGTGTATATTTTTCCTTTCTTTCAGGTGAATGCACAGCGCCCTTTAGGTTTAATGGAATTCATTGTAGTGAGTGACAGGGTTTGAATGGGCTGGAGAAAATGGGGTGGTAAAAGGGGCATTAGGAGTAGCTAAAGAGGTGGGGGTCGGCTAAAGACTGACACCATCTTCTGCCTGTGACATGAGCACACAAACCCACACACACACTCAGATATTCAATATAGGGTCAAGGTAGAAGAATCTGAATATGTTTGTGTGGCATGTGTGTATTTGCAGTCTCTGTAAATGTATTTACTGTGCAGAAAACCCCTTTTTCCCAGTTTGTTTCAGTGTCTGAAGAGATCTTGAAGAAAGCTCACACCAGCACAATTTAGTGTGATGTTTGGAAAAAAGAAAAGAGGCATACAATAAAGATGAAACAATACTTGAAAGCACTCAATGAGTTGTTAAAGTGAAGGTTGAAGGGCTCAGTACTTTCCGTTCTTTGTATTGATGTTACATGGGTAAAGGGGTCAGGGCAGAGGTTGGTGATGGTAATTGTTTGTTGGTTTAATGCTCAGTGAGCTGTATTTACCTCCCACACAACATTGGTTAATTATGTCCTCCAACTGAAGGCAGAGCTGATTACCACATGACAAGCAGACTTATACTTCCTCCCTTGTCATTAGCATGACGCAATGGCAGAGAACACGTGAACGCACTCGCTTTTTGTCTCACATTGGACAGAGATAATTGTGCAACTGAAATGATCTCAGCAGCAAATTAACAATTCCAATGAGACAAACGGCGGGAGTGAAAAGAAAAATGCTGCAGTCTAACTTCTGGCAGATGTTACTTTAAAAAATGCTGAGATGGAATAAACATTTCCACTGATGGAGCTTGTAACCATGGTCGTGTCTTAAACAAACATGTTACGTGTAGACGTCTGGATTCCTCACACATTAAACAGACAGCAGTGTGTGATAAGCAAAGGCTTCCATTGTTATTAATTTGTTATTTCATCTCTGTTTGGTTCCTGGCTGGATTATCGTGTTGAACACACAGTCCAAATTCCACTGTAAACATTAGCAATTAATCTTCTCACTGGCTGTCTCCCTTCAAATGACTGTTTTACATAAAGCTGATCAAATTAAGTTGTTTGCAGTGGCCAAATTCTGTTGTCACTTTGTCTGGCTGCAATATTCATGCACCGACAGACGGTTGTGCATTTCTTTGTTACAGTAACCACCATCCCATCCTCCTGCATGTCTTATGTGTAGGCAGACATTCCCAGTAGGAGCTCTGAACCAGAATGGGTGCTCACAACAGAAAACAGCCACTGCGATTTATATTCAAGTAATCCTTTAATTGCTTCATGGCAAAATGTCTATACCATATTAAGTAATTCAATACAGCCAGTTAATGGAAAGGCAGGGAGAGACATCATGTTTTGCATAAAACCTTTAAAGCCACCGCTTTCCAACGTGGTCTGCCTCTCTCATTTTGATCACATTGACATATTCACAACCGAGGTAATCCCCAATCTCTTTCAGGGCTGAACTGAAGATGATCACAGTCTCTGAGAAGGCTAGTGCATGTTACTACATGAAACCATGGCTATATCACTTTATATTTACAATAAAAACACTTTTGTTGGACTAGGTAAATGGACACAAAGAATATCATAATTGCTTTAAAGAAGAAACCCAGAAACTATATGGCGCCAGTTACATTTGTTGCTTCTTACATATGTGTTGTATTAATTTATTCTAAGAAAAGAGACACAATAATGGGTTTTTTTGAGCCAATACAAATAGCTGATATTATCCTGCTCCGTATGGCTGATACCAAAAAGATAACTGATTTGCTAATCATTTGTTTTTTGACGTTTTATAATGTTTAGTTTCTGCACACCTGGAGGTAACTTAATTTAGAGCTAAATAATTCACACATATTACACCTGTATTATTATACACTTACCAATTCTAACTGAAATCCTGTTTGTCAACACACACATAAATAACAAATAACAGTCCTGGGTCTTCAATTGTCATTCTTCTCTTCTTTTCTCTCTTTTTCTTACTGAACCATAGCACTCCTGTGCATGCATGGATGTCTGTTTCATGTCGAAGTCTTCATACAACCACTGGGCCTTCAAACTAAGCATATTCACTGGACAAAATCGGATGTCCGTACAGTATGTTTGTTGGTAAACTTATTTCACTCATGTTGTCATCGATCAGATTATGAATGTGTGTACAGATCACATCACACAGGGCAGGTATAGGGATGCATCTGCTAAGAAGGGGCGACTCTGTATTCTGTTTCAAATATGCCATTAGCTAGCAAAATCCTTAGTCCTCATTCCTTCCTCAGAAAAGGTGGGTCATCAAGTGTCATAAATTCTGTGATTGTGTCATTAATTAATTTAGCTTTTGGGTGGGGTCTGGTAAAAATCTGATCGGGTTTTCAATAACTTTAGTCATGTTTTAACATTTTATTTCATACTACATCCTGGTTGTTTTTAATTAATGCAATCAAAATAATATGTAAACCTCATATGTAAAAAATATGATAAACAGCTAGATATTTGTGACACAACTTGGACCAGTGATCAAAGGTAAAATGTAATATCTTCAATGATCTTTTTTGTTTTCAAAACCATTCATAGTCATTTAAAGGCCCTTTATGATGGCTTGAGGGACGTTTTTAATACATAAAGACATCACAAACCCTATTGACTAATGCCTAGAGTAGTATCTTTACCCAGCAGCCGTTCCCTGAGGATGACTGACAAAAACAAAGAAATCTATGGGAGGAGCGTCTTAAAAAGCATCTGACCTGCATCTGCATTGCAAACCCCGTCATGTCATAATGGAAGTTTTGACAACATTCAAAGCGGATATGATGGAAGGCAGTAAACCGTGGATGCTGTTTGAAGATGTGTAATGCTCTCCTGGGAGGAAGCTGTCTTAGTGGTGGACCCTTCTTTGCTAACATCATTCAGAGACACTGGTGGGCTTGGCTGTTTTGGAATCATCAGCTTTTCAAATGTATGCGTTTGTGGTGCATAATGAGCTCCAATTAAATTGTTCTTTCTTCACTTAACATAGAGAGCTCAGTTTCTCTTGTGTCGTGGGAGGATGAATAAAGTGTATCAGAACAGGCTTTTATTCTATCTATAGAGTATATTTATACAAGTGTACATTTATAGATCACAAATTCTACCAGGAGCATATGCTGGTATTTGCTTAATTTAGAAGGAATTATTCAAACACAAGACATGTTTGATCATGACCTAAAACTGACAATGGCTTGTTGACACCATATGACTGTTGGCATTTAAAATTTTCATTGTCAAGGCCAACATGCGACCATTGGCTGAACTGATCACCATGACAAACAAGCCTAGGGCCAGCAAGCTTTCTCATCAATGGAGCTCCTTCAGCCCCTGCAGGACCAAGGGTCTCAAGGGTCGCAGTTTCAGGCCCTACAGTCCAAAGGAAAGGTCAGATTAGCTGACTTGGGTTTATACTCTCACAAAAGGATGCTGATGCAAAGAGTGAGAATCAAGGTTTGGATGGATTACTAAAGAGAGCTCAGTTTGTACGTTGTTTGTGTCTAATCCACTGAGAAGAGAAAATAGTCAGTGTTGCATTCCACACAGAGAAGTTTGTAGAGTTAAACTGGACACATTAGATGCACAGTATCACAAACACAAAAAGATAGCATTATGTGGCAGATTAGCAATAACATTTCTGGCCAACAATTTGTTGCATGCCTGCTTTCAACCAGTCTATAAAAGTTAAGATACCTGCAGAAGTGGCATTAGATTTACTCACTGTCTGTCATTTGATGGACAGGGTTGTAAGAATTCCATCATAACGTGTGATACCTGTCATTATAATTTTTAGTTTTTTAACAACATTGACTCAGTCTATGGCTTCCACTGGATTAGGCTCTATGCAAACGATGAAATGTAATCTCAGGTTTAGCCCTATCTGTCTTGTTAGAATTAAACTGAACTCCTTACAAGAAAAGATGGCCTGATGAAAACCCACAACCCTCAACACTATGACGCTTCAGCAGTAGTTTAATTTGATTATTTGACATTTGATTAGCTTGCAAATGCTAATAAAACTAAATAGTTACTGTATTGCACGTATGCTAGCACAAATATACTAGCCTTAGCTAAAAAAAAAAACTGTTGCCTTATATGTAAAGTGAATATGTTAACCTTTTGCTAGTGAAAGCATTAGCTCAGTACAGTCTCTGAGCAGCTGAAAACTTTTAGACAGATAGCAGTGCTCTCTATAACTTAGACAGAGCATGAACAAACTGGAACCCCAGCCCAAGCTGACCCAAAGTAACTAATGTTTCACAAAGTTTGTTGTGGCCATGAAGGTTTCATGTACTCTTAATGTTGTCAGACAGCTCCTTTCTCCACTCACCGCACACCAGGCCCAAGTACCTGTGCGTTGGGGAGAGCAAGTTAAGGTCCACTTTGGTTACTACTACTTGGCTGTTCGGTCCTGTACACAACCATGCCGAAGCTTGCAGTGTGTCAATCGGGGTCATAGTATACATTATTGTCAATTTGCGCTAATTGTCCTGCATGTTTTCAACATTGTTGGAGAGTCACTAAATGTTATGGTGGATCTATCGTCGCTCATTATTGTTTAAAAAAAAATCCTGTTTTAATGTTCTGTCATTTATAGCAAAGCAAAATGTTTGCAGTAGAGATTGTGTCGCTATTGTAGGCTTTTTTTTTCATTAATGTGGTCTTCAACGTCTATAACTTCAGTCAGAAATGGGAGCTTGTTGGAAATAAATAAAAGAGGTGAAGCTAACAGATGTTACATGGTCCCCATGTGATAGGCAAGTAACTGCCATGGCCTGGTTGTGTAGTTACATTGCACTTAGCCCAAAGGCTAACCCTTTAATACACAACTAAACAGTAAATCCTCCTTTTCAGCCTCTTTTGTTGGCTCTGTTTGTGGATGCAAGGGGCATCATACTGTATTTTCATGAAGGAAAATGCAACAATTTCTCTTCATGGTAACAGCACTAAATGCTTACCCAACAGCTCCTGATGAGCGGGTTTTCTGTTTTGCTCAATTTTTGTAGCTAAAAGGTAAAGATCTCAATCTGCTGCAGATGAGTAAGGACATGGAAGGCCAAGAAGACAATGGATACAGGCCAGGGGACAGGGATCTCATATTTAGCTCGTGATTGCACTCCGGGTAGACAATAAGTAAGATTCATTAGGTCATTTTTTACCTGCGTCTGCCAAGATCTGGAATGAAATGTTAAATGTTTCATGGGCTAAGAAAAGGGCAGAATTTGTCTTTGTGTTTGCCATCAGGGAGAGAGCGAGGAAGAGGGAGTGGGAAAGGGAAAGTGGGAAAGGGAATATGATAGACTGAAAGATATGAAACAATGAAAATAAAGAGCGATCGGAAGAAACAGAATGTAACTGGGAGCAAGAGAAAGTCTGGGAAGGAGCACAGGGAAAAAGAAGGGAAGGAGTGAAAAAAGGAGAGTAAGTGGGTGAAGGAGTCAGAGGGAGCAAGGAAAGGAGGGAGCGCGGCTGAGTGTTTTGGGCTGTCTGATGGATGAGGGTGTAGCGGGGTTGGGTGGGGGCGGTGTCTCCTGAATGATGATGGCCTAATATCATCATCCCCCTGTCAGGCCTAATAGGCTTTCCTTGGTAGAAATCACTCACACAGAGCCGCCATAATGCCCAGGCCCCTGACAGCATCATCCATCCACTCAAGCCAAGCGAACGTCTCCAAACTAATAAGGAAATATATGGTTCAAGGAGATCTGAAAAATTAAACAGGTAGCTTATGAACAATTTGTTTCACAAGGATGTTTATTATATTTATCGAATGTTGTAGCAGTTCAGGGTGTCTCTCTCACTCTGTGTTCGAGTCATTATCTCCGAGCATGATTTGCTGACAAGGCAGGTCTGTAAAGTACGAAACGCACCCGGTCTCCTACACCTCACCTTCCTCAGCACTGGCCTTGTCCTCCAGTAATACCTGGCCTTACTTTTGTCATTCCTAAGCAAGACAGAACAGCTCCTTTATCTTGGTAAAGCTATATTTTCCACCGCTGTTGAATTAACAATATGCACAAGCAAGGTAGGGTCATTATCAGTTGGAATAAAAATACTTTCTTGAATCCTTAATCCCCTGATCTAACAGTCCATTGTTCTCATCTTCTAAAATATTCTAAATTTAGCAGCAGAGCTTTGGAGGAGTCACCCATTCCTTGTTTTCCTCGCAGCGAGCCTATCTGCAGTACACCTGTCATTGCTTTCCCTCATGCAATGGCTGATCACAGCACACTTTAAACATGCTTACTCTCCTCTTATCTCTTCCCATACCCTACCGATCCTGCTATCTCCAATCACAGCTTTAATCATGTGACACCTTCTCAGCAACAACATCCCCTCCTCCTCCTCATCCCTCCCCTCCTCCTCCTCCACCAGCATCCACAGGAGAAAACTGCTGCCATCAATAACGAAGAGAACTTTTTCAAAGTCTGCTCTTAAAAGCCCCTGTCCCATCAAAACGGTCAGATTTCATTATCGATTGTGTGTGATGAAGGAGAGACTCTCTTGCGTATTAGGCAATCATTGTTTTGGCTTCACTCTGGGAAGCTATACATATATCCATAACATACATTTACATCTCAAGTCCTCCACTGTTTTTCTTATGCATATAAACTAATAATTTGAATACTCTTCACTCTTTCTGACAGTCAATATTTGAAGTTGGATGGGGGATGGAGTGGCGCTCATACACAACCACAAACACACTTATTCATAGAGTTGTACTTTGCATACTAACAGTTCTCCCACCAAGTCAAAAGATATGAAATCATCAGTTAGTACTTCCACATCTTCCATTTTGGGGAAAGAGCTTGTACCATTAATTGAAGTACATATAATGTCCAAAAAATTGGGAAAAAAGGTCATTACAATTACTGAGACTTTACCAATGGGACAATAACTAACAATTCAGAATCTGAAGACTATTCATTTATTGGTATAAATGTCAGAAATACAGCATTTCCTCACATTTCAGAAGCTGGAAGGAGCAAGTGTTTGAGTGTTTTGAATAATCATTTACAAAGGTAGTTGGCATTTGGGGTGCAGGTTTGACTTAAAGGTTGCATGTCTTCCCCTGCTCCTTCCCCTCTCTTTTTAGCTGTTGTCGCTTCTAATAAAGGCACCAACAAAAAAAACAAAAAAACGTTGGAAAGAAAATCAAATGCCAACTCTAGTTTTCTTCCATCAAGTTTCCCATTAATTGTTGCAGCAACTGATGCTCCCAACAAGAAGTGGTCATAGATTTATGAACAGCCAGTCCCCTGCTTCGGTGAACATCTTGCTTTCTAAATGAACCTCTGTATATTCAACTGCATCTCAATTGTGGTCAGCCCTAATGCTGACATACACTCACCCGCAGCCCTGTTATCATTGTGCACGTGGCAACCAGTCCACCCCCCGTACGCCCCCTCTCCAGTTGTTGGTTGAACCTGTAGCGCAAAGGGTGTGTGTTAATAAGAGAGGTCTTTGGTGAGGTGCGTCGTGAGGCCATTGTGGTCTCCACGCTCGCTGGTTTCCTTTGTGCCGTGAAAGCCTGGTGATACAGTAACAGCCAGAGGCAGAAAGGAGCTGTCTGTCGTCGCGGCGGCTGGTAACACTTGTTTCACCCACCCTTTCCACCGGGATGTAGAGAATAGAGGAGAGGCAGCTGGTAGGCTTAACAGGAAATGCAGTGGTAACAGTGTCAACAGCTGCCCTCATGGCCACGCAGGCCAAACGGTCGGCAACAGCAGGCCGTATGAAAAGCTGCGTGTTTGTATAGCTGCAGGGATTTAGTTTATACTGTATCTCTGTGTGATGCTGCATAGCCAAATGAGAGCCTTTGTGTGTTTTCTCATTAGAGCTTTATACTCTGAGCTTGGTCATTTCACAGGTGATGACAACATGGACGCCGGTGAATGTTGAGTAAACAAGACAAAAACAACAGCTGGAGCCGAGCAGACTTGAAGGCTTGAAGTGAGTCTGTAGACAATGGTAATAATTTGTTTACACTATCAAAACATTGTCAGCCATATTACTTCAGACTTTCATAACACTCTTTTAAATCGGGCATAGTTAAGCTTGGGTATTTCAATTCAAAATTCAAAACCTTTATTTCTTCTTGAAAAGAAATTGAGGTTTCCCCCATTTTCAATGTCGTTGAGATCCCAGGCACATTTAGTATGAACACTGTAGGTAAAGTCTATTTACCAATCACATGGCAGGATTACATGGCAGCTATTCGGCCTTCAACAACTAGCGTTAGCATATGCAGGTTTTGAATGTGAACCTCAGTTGTCCATTTTCTTCTGTTTTGGTTAAGTTTACCCCTATCACTAAAGTTGATTGCTGGAGGTCGCTGAGTGTCATCAGTTAGTTAAGTTAGTAGTTAAGCACTAGGTAATGCTACAGACTCAGCAGTTAGCCTTGTATTTATAGCTTTGGGAACAAATAATGGCATTTCAGCTAACATTGTATGCAAGCACAACATTTTGTTACCTGTCATTCAGTGACCAGTTGAACTGATACATTTTGCAGATTTGCAAAGACATAAACACAGGGTTTTTTGTTGATTCCATTGTTTACAAGCACAAAATAAATTCTTCTTTTAAAGGTTTTTGTTAAAAAGAGTAAAATCACTAATTCTGAATAATATACCATGAGTTGCCCATACAGATATTTGCATGCTGCAGTTTGTGCAAAGTGAAGATAAGGGCAGGAAAATTCCCATTACCTCTGGCTGTTACAGTGACCTCAAACTAAGGTCAAGATGACCCCCTGAGGAGTCAATAAATCACAATGTCACCTCTGCTGCCCAATCCCCTCTTGCTATCACTAACTTTGAGTGTCCTTAGCATTCTTTCACTTCCCCTGCTCCTTGCTTGACCCTCCCGTCCAAACAAACCGCCTGTCAGCGCCGCAGCGACAGGTACGACAGCTCCGGCTCGACGTGAGGAGTGATCTCCCCCCCAAAAAGTAACACTCTCCCCTGCCCTCGACTTTCTGTCTCCAGCGTTCTTCTGTCTCTTCCCCCTCCTCCGCCTCCCTCTATCTCTCAGAAACAACTCAAGCTTCAAATTTGGCGTTTTTTCCCTCTTTCCCTAAGTCATAGTTGAGCTGTGGAAATATGTAATTACCACATGTACACTGAGCTATTTGAGGATGGAATTTGTTTTTAGTCCATATCCAAATTCCATGTGAGAGTTTTCAAATAAGAAACACGGGGGGGATAACAGTTTAAATTTCAGTCTACAAAATCACAGTCTTTATTTAAGTCTTAGTTACATCCAATTTGCTGGGAGCTTTAATTCACCCTCACTGGATCATTGTTGGACATACATCTTTGAATCTTGTGGTATTATCTACCATTTGCTAACTTTAATACCTTGCTGGGATTGCTCTGCAGCAGAGCTTATTCTGCGCCTGACTTGAAGATTTGGAGCTCCTTTTATGTACTATTCATTACTTTAATATGGAAGCCTCATTGGGGTCATCTTGGAATGAATGTAACCATCAGTTTACATTCTTAGTCGTCATTAGATGAATAAATATCAATGAGATTACCTCATAAGCCCTTGGAAGTTCCCCTGCGACCCCTCCGCTACAGAGTCTTTTCAGACATGGAGGAAGTATTAAAGGGCTATTTCAGCTGGCGTGTAAAATCTTAGCTTTCATTTTTTTGAGTGAATTATCCAAGATCTTTTCCACATTGCTAGAGAGACCAAGTCGCTTCCTCGTCCGCTGCGAAACATGGTTTTGATAATAGGAGAGAGGAAGACCAACAGACGATGAAATCTGCTTTCAATGACCTTAAATACCTTATCTGCACCTTTGAAGACAGGGCGAGGTGATTGGCAGGTCAATTTGTGATAGTATCGGTCGATGTACTTGGCGCTCCTAATGCTCTTTGCAGCAGATAAGTCTGCTTAATATGAAAACTGTCATAATTCATCCGCCTTTTCAGCAATATACATTTGCTCGTGGAATCATCAATCCGGTCAACTGTCAGAAAGAAGACGCGTCAGGGTTCCCATTCCATCACGTGCCCTTGTGTGATTTCACTTTATGGAGCTTAACCCACACTATGAAGCAGTTGGAATTATTCCTCTGGTATGTTCAATCAAAGTTAGTTTCTCCCCCCTGGATCACTGCGTGGAACACAGATAAGGAGAGAACAGCGTGGATGTTTTCACTGTGTCCGCTCTTTGTCCAGTCCCCCGTCAGTCCCATCACAGCCCCATCCCCTCTCAGCCGGTAGTTTCCTGTGCAAATTAACAGACTCAGTGGTGAAGTAGATTCCAATTTTGAAGCAAAGTAGAGTGTGCAAATTAGCCATGTTTTTTAATTAAGCCCAGCGCACAGTGCGAAGGCAGAGGGCCATTGTTCCGGATGGGCCAGGTGCAAATTTATTCTCTGGGGAAGTGCTGCGATGTCCGTCCTCCAACCGAGTCCCGTTCTCGGCCTAATCAGTCCCCAGCTTGAAAAATGTCTACGTTTTGGCACCCTCTCGCTGAGAGACACCGCTGAGAGTGGTCAGAAATTATTCATTATTCGAGGGCCTCATTTGTAACATTTCCATTAAAAGTTGCCACCATGCAGACAGGCTCAACATTTGATTTTTGGTAATTATAGTTGCTAGACAAATGTATCATTCAGTCTTTTCAAGTCAATTGCCTTCCTGTGTGTCTCTCTGTGGAGCCCATTTAGGTGTGGCATGTTTTAGGGCCCTCTGCCCTGCTAGTTTCTGTTAGTTTCCTCAGGTATGCTGCGCCAAGGTGGTGTTAGAGTCTCCCAGTATGGTGGAATGTAAGAATTGTTATACAGCATTTAACGTTCTTCTTTTCTGCCGAGGAAATGCCCAACATTCTTCCATTTCCAACATTTCTTTGTCATACAAGTTTGTAGATAGTTCACATCTTAATCAACTTCACCTGATTGGTATATTTGGCTATTTTGGACATTTCCCCAACATTTTATGTGAAAATAAATGTTTGTTGTTGTTGGCCTCGTTAGTCAAAAAACTGATATATTCTGGTCTTCCATGAAAAAGAACAGGCTTTTCTGTGGATTTAATAGATTTTAGTCAAGAGAAGACAATAGTTTAGCTCCAAAGGGAGAAATTCTGAGGTGGGTTGGGCCTGAATTATGAAAAGGCAGATCCTCTTTTGGGTGACAATCGTGCCTTCTCTTTGGGTTGCACAAGTTGCTCTGTGGGGGCCTGAATCAGACGGAGAATAGCCACAGATAATGAGCTGTCTTTAATCATGGGAGACAGTACTTTGAGATGCTTTGCATCACATTTGCAAGGAAGAGAAGAGCTGGGGAGAGGGGGGTCTAATTACTGTACTGCAGAAGAATCACACAGCTTCCTGTCCATTGGAACTGAAGCTGAGTCCTAACCAACCTTGACAGGAAGTGACAACAAAGAGTGTCTGTGTTCTGAACACCTCAAAACAGAGAAAAGTAAAAAGCAACAAAACTGAAGACATCCATGATTGGAGGATGTAGATTAATGAATCCTTTTCTGTTTCAGAGTGGAGGCACACTGAGCATAATTTGAGCTTCCCTATTGATATGTAGAAACATCTCTATGCAGATAAGATACAATGTAGTGCTTACATTTGACAGCATACACCATATACTTCATTGATGTTTCAAAATGCAATCCTTGACAGCTTGCTTGGACATTTCCGATGCATATCAGAGATACGCCCCTTTCTGCTGACAGACTAAAGATGAAACAGTGTAGATCAAAATAGAAAAGCATCAGAGTGTGAGCTGAAGTTGACTTTGACTCAAACCAGGTTCTGACTGAAAGTGGCAGGAGAGGGTTCTTGTCAAATATGCTCAAACGCAGTGAGGAGGCAGTGAATACATTTCTGGATGGGTGACACGAAAACAAAGCACACGTCCTGCACTCACTCAGTGTCTAAAATGCTAATTACAAATGACACCTTAAGATGTTTTTGAAAAATGAAACATGACGCATATCAGTCCTGTGAGGTCCTCTAAAGTGAAATCCAAATTTTCATCAGGCCTCACTGACGTTCACATTTGAAGAATAAAATGGTCGAATCCAGCTTTCCTTGGCACCACAGAGTACATTCCATTAAACTAAAATAGCTGCTGAAGATAAGTCCTCCAATCCCTCCACTATTTCATCCTTGTCCATATCCATAAGCAGCAAGAAAGATTTGTCCCACAACCCCGAGTGATCATTTGCATCTAAAACGATATTCGACATTTGTTATTCCATCAATCAATACCATCTCTCCCATTCTGTGTGTGCATAATCTCGGAGCCTGCATGCAAAATGCTTAACAATAACATGTATGTTATACAAGAAGCCATATATCATCCCTGGACGCATTTACATCCTGTTAACAATTTCTCAGGGCAGATTAGAGGGCGCTGAGACAGCAGCCCAGATCCCAAGAGAGCCTGGCTTTGGGAGCTGATAAGGCCAGCCAAAGGAAAGGCAGGATTAATACGTATGACCAGGACACATGGAGACCCTCTGATTATTCTGGCAGAAAAACGGCCTCTATCCCATCGGCCCCCCCGCGTGATTAGATACAGCCCCGAGTGCGGACAGGGAGGCAAAAGGGATGGGGAGATAACCAATTTTATTTATGCAAGCCGGTTAGCCTGGCAGATCACGTCTGAGGATTGTTCACGCTACAGGGGTGAGGGATCGCACCGGGGGAGCTCACCCCTGATCACACACAGGGCTGCTTTAGCTGTCACTTTTCCACCTCCCTTTCCTACCTCTGAAGAATACAGATCAAGCATTCCCAAAATATTTCATGGCAAGGAAGTGGAAATGTGTAATCGCACAGACCTTAGATCTTTTTTTTCTTCTTCTGCAAATTAAAGAAGATTTGGCCTATAAATCCTTATTTTGTACAAGAATCAACATTAAACTTCATTCTCAAAGTAGAGATGTTCCAGCACCAATTTTTCCTACCTGACCTTAGCACCTAGACTTGATTATTGGCCGATATTGAATACCCCCATGCTGATATTTTGCGAGCTTTTAATGAAATGACACACTTTGCTAGCACTGAACTGTGGTGGTTTGGACAACAATTTACCTGAACCCCACTGTATTGGACAAATCCTAAACTTTTTAGGGTTTAGAGGGAGGTAAACACGAGCAATAACCTCTTTTCAAAAACTAGCTGAACCTCCAACTGTACACACACACACACACACACACACACACACACACACACACACACACACACACACACACACACACACACACACACACACACATTCTTTCCTCACATTAAGGAGTCAAACCATCCAGGCTTACATCCTTGACGAGAACTTCAGCAAGTTTTAGCAGTAATTGTAGTTCACATTAGATTCTGTACACAAGACTTTATGGGAGCGGGGATTACCTAATTAACTTCTTCAAAAACATGTACTCATTATAAATTGAATTCCTTTTGGAAGTTAGAGGGCTGCTTAATTAATTAATTGTGTTAATGACCCATTAATGGTAGTGCACCAGAAATTCTAATGAGCCACCTTAATTAAATATTATCTCACTGTTTAATCAATGCCTTTAATTATTCACATGATATTTTCTGTGGAATCAATTTGGTGCCGGCTTGCAGGAAAAAAATGCTGATTGTGTGCTCCACTTGCTCACTGATTCATCACTGAATTGGTCGTTCAGTTCAAAATCCTCTTTTAATCACAGAGAATATGAGCCATCTGGATCAGATCCATACCTTTCTTGTGTTAGAGAGTCATTCTGATCATTTTGATATCAATTTTAATTGGCCCTGGGTCACTTTTTACATCTGTTTGAGAGACGTGTTTTAATTAGAGATGGGAGATGTAGCAATTAAATCGCCATGGTCATTGTGTTTAAAGCCATTAGGGGAGATAAATGGTAGGATTCCATATATTTTCATATAGTAATGGACAATCTACCTGTAATTTCCTTTTTGTACAGACTGCAATATGATGTTAATGGTTGCCTCATGTATGACTTTTATAGTCCTCCGTCTTTAATGTGGCTCAAGGATGTCAAATATTTCTCTTCCTAATCTTTTCACAGACATATTCATGCTTTCCTGAACACATTTGTCCGGACAGTCACAAAAAATAAATGTTTTTTTGTTGGAAGTACATCCAAATTGGGATTCATTGCCATGTCATCACCAAGTTTCTCTTCAACTCAAGTCCCTGAACCTCTACTCTTCCTCCCCCCCTTGTGCTACTCCAGAGCAAACTGGAAGACCTCAGTCATCATCCTCGTTTTAGCTCAAATTTGGTGGGATCAAAGGTGGCCAGCTGGGTGTGGGCGGGGAGCAGATGGTTGCATGCTCAGAGGAGACCAGGCAAAGGCCCTTCAGGTTTTAACACCTCCTCTCCCCTGGGTGCCCGGGTGGGGGGGATCCGGCTCGGAGAACCTACCTGAGCTCGGTGGCATGACTAGCAGGCTTCCACTGCACCACCCCCTGCTTGGCTCACATATGGCGCCAGCCATGGGGCCCTGAGCTGGGGTTCTGACCTGAGGAAAATAAACGGCGGAAGGGCAGGGGAAGGTAAGCCGCACTCATTAGGATGAGTGTATAAAAAAGAATCCATTGATTAACATACAAGAATAAAAATAAATAATTCAGAATAAATTAAATAAAATTAAACTTTGAAAAGTGGAGGAATAAAAATTTTAGGCCCATATTAACATGTCTCTGTATTTCACAGTGTAAAAGTTTTCCACACTTCCTTGGCATGACCTTACTGGCTTCTATCCAGATTCCCAGCTCTTTTAAACAGCACATAGATATCTGGAACTTGTTTTATGTATTTTATTTAACTATTTTAACATTTTAAATCGTAAATTGTATTTTATCTAAGTTTCTTTTTGCAGCATTGTTGTGGTTACTTTGTTTTATTCTTTATTCTTTCTTAACACTTTGACACTTTGACACCTAAACATCAAACAAACTTCTTCTTCAGGACAAGAACCGTCATGGCAAAAAAAAACCTCCTATTCTTGTTCTAAAACCAATATAAAATGATGTGTGAAATGTTCTGAAACTATGAGAGGGTTGAGATAACTGATTTTCAGATTTCAGTAGTTTTACCTCTTATAACCCGCTGTTGTTTGGCCTCTACAATCCAGGGGATGGCTGGTGAGAGAGACTGCAGGTGCTTGGGCAGATTAATCCCTCAGCAAATCAGCTCCGCCTCAGCAATCTCAAAGTTCCAGGAAAGGAGCCTGCTGGGAACGTGAAGTGGTACTTGTGGTCTGGGATTATGACTTTCAGACTTGTTGGCCTTGAGAACACAAATGTAACCTCTTGAATCGAATTTGCAGAGGGAATAAGTTCTGCGGCGGGGGGGGAAGGTTTAGGGGTGGGCTGGTTTTGGATTCATCCACCGACCAATGTTTTTTTGGGGATAACTATTTTTCCATAAATCCATCTTAAGTAGTCACATTCTCCCTGTGGCTAATAGGATCATGATGGGAATAATCTTTACAAATCTGACAGAAAAAAAGAATGTCCTGGCCTTCAACTTCTTCCTCTCGGTAAATGAACAATTTCAAGAGTCTTTCCTGTGGGACAAGGGGGGAGGCGGGGGAATTACATTGGCAACAAGGCAAAAAGTGAGAGAAAAACATCATTTTCTCAGGAGAAGGTTTGGCTACCATTACTGAAGCTTTGATGTGGACAAATCAGTATCCAACTATAATGTAATTAAAGAAGTTTAAAAATAAAAGAATCTACGCTTCCCTGATAAAGCAGGGTTTCCTGTTTTTTGACTGCTCGTGGTATACAAAAAGAGTTTCTTGAACTTGATCGTTGCATGGAAAATTAGCTATAAGAAAAATATGACCTGTAGGTTTTCAGTGAAGACCATTTTTAAAATAGAACTGCACCCCTTTCATAGTGGATTGAAATTGAAAATGGTGCCCCATCTAACATTTGCTCCCCATTCTCACCCTGTCACTCACACCTGGCTGTGCACCGCCCCAAAACAGCCTTGGACGCACACAATACGACCAAGCAAACCTCTTATTGTCATATCAAACACTGACAGCACTTGGAAACAGATCTGCTCTCTATTCACCCACCTGCTGCAATGCACCAACATATTATTTATAGCTTTTACTATTTCAAACCACAAAGACAACACCAGAGAGAAATCTGTTCTACACTGCTTATATTTATAAGTCTATCATTACATACATGTGTTGTTAAAAGCACATTCCGTTTCATCATATAAACCCATTTTTTCAAGATGAAATTCAGCAACTGTAAATACAATATTGAGGATGCAAGATGCAATACGCCTTTTCGTGCCTTATCAATGTGCTTAAATCTAGCTGGATATCCTTTTCTTTGCAGCTTTTAAGGTGAAAAGCTCACAGACTTTATAACATTAAGGATAAGGTTGAATCGGCTGCCACCATTTTGCTTTGTTTTATCTGTCAGTCACTTTTGGTTGCTGCTGTGCATGTGCAACTCTCAGCACAGATAGCATGGTTACAAGATAGCTCACCCCTTAGCATCTCAGCTTGTTAAATTGACGTTATGTTCCTTTACAGCTGGGGATGAGAATCGAGAAATAGTATTTTTTTGGTACCGGTGCATGATTGGTCAGTACTAGGGATGTACATTTTCAGTATTTTCCGTAATTGTTTTTTGGAAATGTTAATGATCAATTATTGATTAATCATTTAAAAACATTGAGTTTTCTTATGTCAAAAACAATGCTAAATCAACGATCAGGCTCATAAAAAAACATTATCCACGGACATACTCTTATAAAGTGAAGACTCATACTGAGTACGTCAGACTCACAGTGTCCAGTTTTCTGCCGTCTCGTTCTCATTGAGAAAAACAAGCATGTGTAAGCGGTCTGGTGTCAGCAGGGAGCGCAACCAGGCCATAATCAGTCCAGCTGCAGAAAAGCCCAGACGGCTCTGATGTTGCTGGTCTGCAAACATAGCGTACTAGCAATTCTAACCAGTCTGTTGGCTTATCTAAATATGGGGAAATGTCCTGTTTAAATTTGTCAACCTTCATGTCCGTGTCATTGTTGGCAGCAGTTGTGTATTGATCCTCTTTTAAAAAACGCACGTGGAGACTTGACGCACAGCCGCAGGCGCCAGCTGAGCGTCAACGCTGTGTGCAACGCCTTTAACCAGCTGATTCACATCGAAACATGCTTTAAACTTAAAACACCTCCCTGATAGATGAGTGTAATATGAGACCACATGTTGTTTGTCCCACGTGACGTAAAATTGAAAACTAAAATGTGTGTTTCGAATCATTTCTTAACAATCAATTAATCGATACTCAATTCCTAGTCAGTACTGTAAGTATCCTTAATATCGTGGACAGATGATGCTCCTATTGGCATTTTACGTTAACTTTCTGTTTTCCACATGTACTGCTGTCTGACAATCAGCTGTCTGATCACTTCATTACAGCCAACTCCTTGTTTCTGTTATTGGTCCCAATGAAATAGTTTTGTCAACAAGTTGCAACTATCTGTACCCCGTACCTTTTGAGAAGCCTTCTCCTCCAGGCTTTATCAGAATAAGAAAGATGTTCATCTGTCTGGGTCAGCCCTCACCCCTGTGTGTGTAAGTGTGTTGGGGTGGGGATGCCAAGCTGAGAGGAGACCACAGTGTTTGATTAACGTTGGCTAAACCTTTTAGGATGAGAGGAAAAGTTGCATTTCACTACACAAAAGTGAGGGATTGTCATTACAAGCTGCTCATGAAAAAACAGCATAACACAGGAAAAACAGAAAAAACAGTAGCAATTACGTAATATCTGCACAGTAAGCATACAAAAGTTTTCGAATTGAATTTTGCACACGGGTGTATTCAATGAAAGGAATCAGTAAATTAGGCCTACCTATATATTTTCCATCACATCGATGTGGGTGAAGTGGTAAGGTAACAATTATTTTCACAGAATTATCAACCTTTTCTTTGTGTGTTGCAGAGTACCATCTTTACATTTGTAGTATACCTAAATATAAAGTAATGTAACGGACAGCCTTGCTGTTTACTGATTTAAACATGGCTAAATCTAACATGTTTTTATTTCTTAACATCTTGACATGTCATTGCTTTATATTTTTGCACCAAGTTATGGAGAGTAGTATTGACAAGAGTATCTTGATAAGCAGTATCAGTAACAGTCAAATTGTTACAATACTCATCCCTATCAACAGCATTCAAAACATGAGCGATGACATAACTGACTAATTATCCACAATTAAATAAAGCTGCAGCTAGTTTTGTCTTTTTCTTTGTTGTTGCCAGCGACAACAAGTAATATTTCAACCACTAATCAGGATTCCATTGTAAAAAAAATTGTATAAATCAATTGTTTATCCAATGAAATTTCTTAAATTTTCCAACCAGCAACCCGACATTCAAAGATGGGGAGTTAAGACAGACCTAAAGAAGGAAAGCTGCAAATCCTATCCTTTGAGAAACTGGATTTACACAATTATTGGCATTTTTGACAATTTCAGACATTGCATTGATAGGTTATTAAAGCAGTTGCATAGAGGCAACTCTTTTATTTACTGGATATCTCCCAATGTTAACTTTGTTGGATTATCAAGAAACGTTACTACATTGGCTGGTGAAAGTTATATTACTGTCTATACTACAATGGTTTCCCATTGTGTTTTGGTGCACACACTTTTATATACAACATTACAGAAATATTTATTACAAATTGTAATAATTAAAAATACATATATCACTCAAGATTGATCTGCCTGGTGTTCATGTTATCGTCAGCTATGTTTTAACTTTGTTCCACAACTTAACAAAGAGCTTCATGATGCTGGCCCTATTGCATTGTGGGACAAAGGTGCCATCCAGGACCCATCTATCGGAGAGCATCTCAATGAAAGCAAGGCGTTGATTTAGCTGGCATGTGTGTTTTCTCTGTGTCTTTTGTTTGTGTGTGTGTGTGTGTGTGTGTGTGTGTGCATGTGTGTTTGTGTGTGTGTGTTTGTGTGTGTGTGTCTGTGTGTGTGTGTGTGTGTGTGTGTGTGTGTGTGTGTGTGTGTGTGTGTGTGTGTGTGTGTGTGTGTGTGTGTGTGTGTGTGTGTCTGAGTGACCCATTGTGTCCAGACACCTGCCCACAGGCTGCTTGTCTGACTGATGAATCAGTGTCTTCAAGGTGTCTTTGAAGAAGTCTATTGTATGCCTTTGTTCTACCGTCCTAAGCATCCTGTCCTGCGTCTCCCTCCGCACACTAAAGAGAAAATAAATCCACTGCTGACACCGCCACAATGAATGGCCCAGGCCACTGTCCCATCAGCCATCTCTTCCAGCTCAGAACAGAGGGAGAAAAGGATAATGGATGTTGGAACAGAGAAAAGAGAAATAAAAAAAACAAAGAGTGTATACAGAACCTGACAATAGACCTCCATCCTTTTTCCCATCATTTTGATGAAAGAGTAAATTTAAAAAAACTCCCCAAAAACTTTTTCTCATTTTTATTCAGTTTTCTCTTTCATTCCCTTCATTTGATTCCTCTCTTATTTGCGATGTCACACCTGCTATCATTCATGTGCTGCGTGGTCTGTCAGGGCAGATTAGAAGCGAGGGGCTTGTGCCTCGACAGCCATCGTACAGTATCAATATTGTGACGGCTGAGGAGCCGCCCGTCCTCACATCTCCTCGCCGTGCAAAGACAATTGAAAAGAGGAAGCGTCACAAACCTGACACCCGAGTCACTTCAAGGAATCCCTTTCAAGAAGAAATAAAAACCTCACCTGACAAAGCAAAGCTAGCCCAGGACAGGAGTAAATAGCATCAAACAGCAAGGGTATTTCCACTTTTAACAAAAGGAAACACACCCGCTGGAATCAATTAAGAGTCAGGAAGGGAAATTGATTATGTTCTGAAAAGTTAAGTTTTGATAAATTAATTTTGATTTAGTTACATGTGGAGTATTGTGTGTGAGGTTTATTCAATAAACAAAAATAGACAAAAGAAATTCTGCTCAGCTCCAAACACATGCAGAAAAGTTGAGGTGATTTCAATGGCAAACACATTATTGAAACAAAAGCATTTTCTATAGCGGCTAATCCCAGTAGCTTCATTTATCAAGTCTTTTAACATTAGGCAGAGTTTTCCCCCGTAATGTCTTCCGCTGACATTTTTCATAGTTGGACCAAATGTAATAATTTCCTCTATTACAGCACCACTCATTAACCCCAATTACTCTTCCAGGAGGATATCAAAATTACTCTTTTTCTCCAGTGTTCTCAGAAGTCCAGCTGCTCTCCTCATCAACTGGTTTAATCTCTGTAAGTTAGACTGGGATGTAAGCCAAATGAAAAATGTAACATGAGGTTAATCACCCTGAATACATCCTCCAAGAAGTGTAATTTGTCAATTTTCTGCCTTTTCTCTTAGTTTATGTGCAGTCCGGCCTCTGCTGAAAGTGTCATTTAATGTTGGTGAATGCTTTCTTTGAAGCAGATTAGTGGAATTTGTGACCCAGTGACCTCTGGGAGTTACGTTACTGTGACATTGACATAGAGGAAAGAAGAACTGTCAAGTGATTTTTATGCTTTTTTAAGCTCTGTTAATACTAGCTGCATGTTAGCGGCTTGGTTTTTTCCCCGAATTCCCTTCTTTTCTATGAGATACTTATTTTTCCAATTTTGTAAAAAAAAAAATAAAAAAAACGATTACCCCTGAAAGTTATTTTCCAAGAGCTTTGTGACAGTAGTGCATTCCTCTTGAGACAACTGCACAAAGCAACAAAGGGCAAGAAAAATATAAACAAGATGAAAAAAATAGAGAGACAGAACTGGACAGAGAAATGGAGAAAAATTCTAAGCTTTAAGAAAAAAAAAAAAAAAAAGTCCCAGGGTGATTACAAGATCAGCATGCCACGGTACAATTACCATCACTTTGAATTTGAAATGGCCATTTAAAGGGCAGTAGAGCATCCTGGAAAATTAAAGCGGAGCCTAATTAGCACACTCCAACCTGACAACGGAGCAGCTTTCAGCCTGGCTGAGCAGAGCAGTCAAGCACAAGGAAGTGACTGAGTGAAGGACTGAAGGGGCATGGAGGCCCTGCCGCTCCTGCTCTGAACCCATCACACACCCAACTGTGAGATACACTTACACACACGCACACATACTCACATACAATCCCATATTAACAGTCTCCTTAAATGATCAGCCTTACTTGTTTACAGTAAATATCAAGTCCTCAATTTTCTTTCTAACAGAACGGTGGCGCTCAAGCACGTCTTATTTCCCTCCCAGGCTACCAGTAGTGGTTGGGGCAGGCCCGCGACCCCTGACCCCTCACTGTTAAATTAACTCTGCCCCCAGTTGGGTGTTGTGCCAAATGTCAGAGGCGGCCACTAATCTCGTCTAGCTGTCTCGTTGGCCACTCAGCACCAGACTACCTCTCCTGTCCAGACCAATCTACCTACAAGCTAACCTCAGTTAAACTCTGCTGCAGGCTCTCCTGCACATGGAGGGGACCACCTACTTATTCCACCTCAACACGTGCTTGTTCAATTGGGAGTCCTCCCCCTTGACAAAAAAAAAAAAAAAAAGAAGATGCTGCAGAAGAGTTTAGTTTTGAGCAGAAACTTTTTTACCGTCAAAGTCAGGGAAAAGTGGAATTGCAAAATCTTGCCGCAGGGATGGGAAAGTGCTGAGAGGAGGTGAAACTAGACACCGTCAAGACAGCTCTGTCTGTGTATAAGTGTGTGTGTGTTTCACCCCAGTCTCTCCTGAGCCCTGGGGTCTTTACTGAGGTCTGGTCAAAGAGAAGGAGAGCCCCATGGCTATATCTGTCACAGAGCACAACAGGTCGACTTAAATTTACACTGAAAAACTTTGCACAGTGCAACTGAGTTGGAAAGACAAAAGTAAAAAAAAAAGACAACGTGTAGTGATTTAAAGTTGTATAAAATATAAATCCAAGTTTATTCATTAGAAGAACTTCATATCTGTTGCTGTTGTGTTTTTCCTCCTGCTGCATTGATTGTGGCTCCTGCAGGACACAATTTCCTCCGGACAGATCAATCCAAACCTGTTCCAGAGACCCACACGACCCCTCCGCACCACACAGTCATGAAGCAGGGACATCGTCTGAAGCCACAGCTAATTTGATTTGAGTCAAATGTGGAGCTCAATCACTGCCTATTAACTTAGATTTAATTAACCCAAATTGTGTTATTGTGTTCGATGACAAAGAGGTTTCTGTGCAGGAACCTCATTGTCAGATCATTGTTCTGTTGTCTCATTCAGCTCAGTCAAAGGTTGACAAAGGAGGACCAGCTGCCAATATGGATGGCTGAGGGACACAAGGGTCTTATATTATTTTAAGTGGAGGGCAGGTACTTGATAACTGGACGTTGGAATGATAGGTAAAACACTACAGGCTTTAAGTAAAGAGCTTTGTTGTCTTTATGAACATACTTTTTAAATTATTAACCTAAAAAATAAGGAGAGGCATCCCAAATTTGTGTCCTTCTATTTTTCCCTTTTCTCCTCTCAAGTATCTTTAATAAATAAGTGCTGAGGGGAAGGGAAAAACATGAAAAGGTTGGAATCACAAAATAGCAAATAAGGTCATATTTTAATTGGGATTTAATTTTTTTTATATTGCTGATTATTGTGATAACAGGGTTTGGTTAATAACTTATTCAACCTGCAAATCACTGTATTGATTCAAATAAAAGACTCTTTATTTCTTCTTCCTTGAAATACATCACAAAAAGTGTGATTATTTTACATTCAGGGTCTAAATTTCTGAATGCCAATATTTGTGCTTAACAGTCAACGTCAACACATCTATGTTAAGCAAGTTTACCCCTCAGGACTGAGGTCACTCACAACCACAGTTCCAGAGAGATGAAACATGGAGAGACACAGTGATTGTCAAGGACAGCATTACTCAAACTTAGGCCAAGTTATTCAACAACTGAGTTGGAGTTCTGATAGTAATTTTGTGATAATGTTTATAATGAAGCATAGTTGTTAAATTACTTTCAAGCAACCAAGAACTATTGTGTCAGAGAGTGTAATGTCCAGAGATGGTGCGCCTGAAAAGATCGTTTTAACATGCTATCAGTATAGAAAATCTCACAATGGTTCTCAAGAGACTGACATGTGAGGATGTGAGTATCAAAAAAGGTATACCCTTTACTAGAGCTAGTCATCCAGTTGGAAATGGCCATGGAGGCTACATGTGGTTGTTTTTTGGACCTAGATGGATGGCCCAATAGAGAATAAACTACAGATTATTTTCATTTGCATGCTTAACAGTGAATATTTGTCCCATTAATTGATACATGTTGTTTAATTCAATGTGTTGTATTATCATTATTTTGAAATAAAAAGTTTTTCTTCATTTCGTCACCAAAAAAAAATAAAAAAATTAGTCATTATAGAAGGGAGGTTTCCTTAAAATCTTTCTATATTTGGACAAATAGTAAAAAAAAAAAAATCAATCACCTTCAAACAAAATGACATAAATACCATTACATTCCATAAGATCTTATTTTACCTCACCCCTCTCTTAATGCCTTTCTCTCATTCGGAGTGACATGATATTTTTTCCCGGTGACACACACTATAATTGACAAAAGCCTGGCTGCACTTTGCCAAAGCGTATTGAGCTGCTATCTGGCTGAAGAATACAAATTCATCCCGAGTCTGAGGTGCTCAACAAAACTGCTGCCAATTATCTGAAGCCCTGTAAATGATAACTCTGTGGCCACTCAGGCATAAAACAAGGAGATGAAGATGAATCTTACTCTTCCCCATCATTTCATCCCATTTAATTGACAAGTTCTCACTCGCTGTTAAATTTAGAAGATTACAAATATGAGCTGAATCTCGAGCACCCAATCCAGCCGCTCTAATCACATGCAGAACCAGTCGCAAATTAATCTACATATTTTAATAAGGTGCCAGTAGCAGGGAAGGTGTGTGCAGACATTTAACGGATTATCATCCACCGTCCCCTGAGTTCAGAAATTGAATAAATATCTTTCATATAAATACATGGGAACCTCTGCTGATAGAAAGAAGCTTTTCTCCTTCCAACTTACTCATGTTCTCGTCGTCCCTCTTCCACTCAGACGAACATGTGGACGAGGCTTTTAGAGGCTTTCCCTTCACTTGTGGTCCATAGTCTTATACTCAGGCCGATTAACAGTCCAAGCACTTATGGAACAAAGAAGATGTAATTTCCCAGGGCCCGCTAATACCAGCAGCTCCTGGGTTTCTTACTTCCAATGTAATCTTTGTGAGCACAGGAGAGAAATATGATGGCTTTTTCAGGAATTAAACCTGCTTTGTGGATGAGGAAGCCTTTGAGTAAAAAAAGGGAAAACACTACTTTAACTTGGAGTTTTAAAAGTTATTAGGCAAACTAAGAGCTTCTTGCGGTTGACTCATGATGGTGTGAGTAGAAGAAATCGCGTTTTTAAGCTGACTTCAGCTTTGTACTTCCAATGAAACCTCAAATTTTGGCAAATATTTTCATATTTCTCAGTATGTGGCCTGTAAGAGCACCTCTTGGAAGGAAATGAGAGGTAATGCCCTAACAAATGCCAACAAACCCTCAGAAAAGACATTAACCAATGGGTTCTTTCCTTTAGTGTAGCCTATGGTTTTTACTAAATACTTACATTTTTAGAAACTATTTCAACATAGGCGTAGAACACATTTAGTACACTTTTTACTTGTGTATTAGAACCATGTTTAAGGAAATAAGTAGAAAAGAACTACAGTAGCAATTTTTATCATTAATGAAATATGAGCCCTGTGATGGGTTGGCGAACTGTCCTGGGTGTACCCTACCTTCCGCCCGAAGCCAGCTGGGATAGGCTCCAGCCCCCCGTGACCCCTAACGGGATAAGCGGTCAAGATAATGGATGGATGAAATATGAATGGTCAAAAAAACTCTGAACAAAACTTAGATTCACAGACTTATATTTGGATATTCTCATTTTAAAACAATCATGACCACAGAACCAAACTTCAATAAGATATAAACTTTTAACAGATCCATTTTACAAAAATTGATCTCTTTTTTACGAAGAAAAGCAAATGAGACCATGTTAAATACCTTTAACCGCTGTGAGAGGGGTAAGTGTCTGACGAGATCACTTACTGCAGCTACAGCCTTCTTTTACTTTTTCCACTGCAAATGTCCATAGTGCAATAGGTTTGTGTTGCACTGTACCTATGCAGGTATTGTAGCTTGTTGTGCACCTCATCAAGAATTGAACTACAACTCAAAACAACGCAGACTGCAAGCCCTGTGATTGATCCACCAATTACCATTGTCATTTTCTACATTTACACTCATTCAGCAGCCATACATTCTATCTTTTCCAGTCTCTCCTCTATTTTATTCTACAAGTAACTGCTGTATGATCAACTGCTGCTCAACATTTATCTACTCCAGCTCCAACATGTGCACAACAAGTAGAGAATGTAGCACAACTGGGAACTGTCGATATGACTAGCACGGAAAGTGCTCAAACGTCATGGTTACGAGTCAACGCAGAATGTAAATTCATGCATGTTATTAACAAAAATTTACTTTTATTGCTTACTTTCCTTGTCATTGCTATTATTACTGTTATTATATTTTTAACTATGTTAGTACATTGTTGTAGCTCTACAGTAATCATATCTTTCATATACTCTTCTTTCTGTCAGTGTATCTCAGTAAACAGGTAACAGGTTTAGATACTTTCATTGCATGTTTTACAGGGAAATGGTACAAACATATTCACGTTTTCAACTCGCTTTAAGTTCCTCGGCTGCTTCATCACTCTGTCTGGTGTCTCCTTTGTCCACGCTGTCACTTCTGTGTTATGTTTATGCAGCCTAGAAAAATGTAGCATTCAAAGTATTCCCCTGTCTCGTGTTGTAAGCTGCTGTAACAAAATAATAACAAAAGAATTAAGTATATCTTATCTTATTTATCACAAAAGGCTCTTTGTAGTTTTCATCAAATGTAGCTAAAAAAGCAAGTACTGCATTTGTTGATGACTGTTTCCACGTGGATTAATTTTGGACACGTTCATTTTTTGGTAGCAGGACAGTGTTTTAAGGTTTGACTTAAAATATATTACTAATGCCATGTTTATAATTTAGGTTTTTAATAATAATGAAAGATTAAGTTGGTTTGTTAATGGTTTTATGGTTGTTGTTGACAATGAGAAAACTGCAGAAAATGACCATCAGCCATGCAGCCATGTTGACTCTTGCTGTTTTCATTTGTCAATGATATCATCACGTTTTCATTGCGCTAAACAAATATAAATACACACACTTAGGAGCAATGAAAACACCCCATCTGAACCTGAAGCTTAACCTACTGTTCGCCTCCTTAAACATCCCTATTTTCCTTCAGAATACAGTGAAATTACAAGCTTCCCCATCCACTGCAAATAAACTGGCAATAGGAGTCCTTAAGTGGCAGTACAAAGAGTTATAAATTGTTTTTTTTTTCACCTTTACACAATGCCAGCAGGAATATAGCCCCATTACACTCCTGAGGGTCACTTTTAGTGTCTGAAGGTAGTGCTTACACAGACTTTACAACGTGTATCATTATAGCTCGCCGTATAAGGAGGCGACGAGGATGAGAAAGGGAAAGAAAGGAAGAAAGAAGAGGTCACCTGAGGCTGTCAAATTCAGGGAGAAGGGAGGACCAAAGATCAACACTCAATTATCACCACTTAACTGAAGTGAGTCTTCCTTCTTATTCATGCCACCTGTTTGGGAAATCAGCTCATTGAACCATTAGCACATCATACAGTAGCCTAGCATGTTTCCTGTCAGCCTCCTTTAAAGTTCCCCTTTGTGGTGGGATTCTAAACCCAACTATCACACACATATCAGACCAAAACAAACACATATTTATCCTCAATCAGTGCTCGACATATCTGCGTACCAAGACAAAACAGTGATAAACCAGCACCATGACACTGATTTGTCATCTCGAAGTGATTCGTCTGTTCCTGTCCCATCTCCTGGCTGAGTAAGACGTCACATGTCAGCAGTGATTGACAGTTCACAGTTCTGTCAGTGAGCTGCGGGGGAGCTGCAGGGAAAGATAAGGACATCTATCTGTGTAGTCCCTAATGGCAGGCTTGGGGTCACATAAAGGTTCCTTCTAACCATGATGAGATCAGTATCTGGTAGGACTGGCTTTACTCGGACTCTAACACCAGTCTTATGCTAACCTTTTAACCCTGCTAGACTCCTATCACTTCCCTGGATCAATCCGTGTGATCTGTTATTAACAAATACAGCACAAGAGTAGAGTTTATATCAGAAAGTGAAAAAGAAGGGAAATTGCAGAATGTCTATAGATAAGGTTTCCATTTAGAAAAAGCACTTGCTTTATGCTATTTGTCCTTTAAGTGATTCATTATTCAGTGGCAAAACATGGCTGCCTTCACCTCCCTTCACCTGCATGTAACATGTCCAATCCACTTTAAGTCAATTACAATGGCCATTCTTATCCTTGGAGATTGTGAGGTTATTAAAGGAACATGCAAACAATTTGCACATGAAGTGCAGTTTACTGTGGTGGGGTTAATTTGTTTGGCTGCCCCTTCTTAAATGGTGAGATAATCCAGGTTCAGACAAGGGGATGTTTAGGGGATAGTTGTGGCTTAGGCCTGACATAGACTATGTGATTGCATAAATGTTGTGGGAGAATGTCAACTCCATCAAGTCTGTTTGTCAAGCATGACCCGAGTGCTCACACTGAATGTGTTAAAGCAGGAAACATTTCAACAAAAACTCACAAATATTGAGGCTTTGTAAAAGTAAAGGGGTAGAGATGCACTGGTTTTCATAAGATTGATGGGTGGTCATAATGTGGTTGAGCGGTGTATATCAATGTCTTGCAGTTGTCCACAACCAGTGTTGTGTTGCGATTGTTTTCAGACGTGATAAAAGCTAACAGATCGATTTGAAATTCCTCTTGTGAAGGAATGTCGAAAACTATGTATTGTTATAGATGAAGCAATGAAATATGTTTTGAAAACCTCTAATCGACTTGTTTTCGTACAGTCATAGTACAAATATGAAATTGCGAAGTTATTGATCTTAATGGAGTTAAGCACAAAACTTGGCAGTTAGTGGCATAAAAAGGGAGGCTGTCCATTTTTTGTCTGTAGGAATGTAAAAAAAGAGCAATTCTGTGGCCAAGCAACATAAAGCTTTTGGTTGACCAACCGTACCAGACTGCACAATACCATAAGTGTTCTAGCAGTACCCTAAGTACCCTTTACTTTTATCTCCCCAAATCTCCTTATTTGGGTTTATACAAAAGCAAATGCAGATTCAAACATCGCAGGGGGTACCAAAAGCGGGGGAGGGGAAACGATCCCTGCACTACTTAATCTTAAAGTACCTTGTTTCCAAATCCCTCAACATATGTAGTCTGGTCGTAAGATCTGTGTCAGAGTTTGTTTAAGTGTGTTTAAGCGAGTAACTGTTTGGTAATGTTATTAGCTCAGCAGTTAGAGCAAAGCGGTTTGGGCCCTGGGTGCTATACAGTACATGCTGTGCAGCTTCAGAGCCATCTGAGGTCAAACCTGTTTAGTGAAGCATTAGAAGATGGATGGGCTTAGAGACAAACAGAATGAACACTTAAAGAGGAACACATTTTAATTACAGTATAGGTTTCACTGTGCGTCTGTCACAACAGCATATAGAAAATCCCCTCTGATGAGCTAACGGAGGCAGCGTGTGCGTGATTCGACATGTGTTGGCGTGTTGGTATCTTAATAAGAAGACTGTCTGGGGTTGTCCAGGGTACTTGAGTGAACTTGTTTAACCCTTTTCCTGCCCATAAGGGTCCCTGGACCAAAGCTATAAAGATTTTTTTGTCACCTTAATCAAAAAATGTATGCAATGGCATTTAAGATTATAGCTTATCGGCCCAATTTCTATATTGATCCATGGTCAAAGATATAAAAAGGGACTGATAAAGATTGATACAAAAAAGTAAAATCAGCCGCTCCAGAGCCGTAAATGACCTTGTCTGCCAAAGAAGAGAAGGAAAAATGCAAATAGCAGCGGGAAATGACAGAGTGGAGCAACAGGACATTCAAAGGAGAAACGAGACAGAAAGTGTCAGGGGGAGGAGGGTGGGAGAGAAAGCCTTGCTTATTATCTCAATCATCGAGCGGAATAATAGGACAACAAAAAGCCTGAGTGTGCCCAAACCTACCAGCTTGCCTTCCTTCCTGCCTGCCTTTCAATTGGGCTTGATGTGGTTAAAAAGAGTTTGGCTAATCGACTAAGCTCTCTCGCCGTCCTCATCCCAGTGACCCAGAACAGCCATCTTCCTCTCCCTATGAGACCCCTACAGAGCAAACACTGCAGGGACATTAAACACTCATACACATTTTTAACCATTAACCTAAATGGCAAGGACTGTTCTTTTCTCCCTCCATAAGGTTTGAGCCATTGAATAAACTCAAATGATAATCCATCAATTTATTTCTACTTAGGTTGGTGAATAATGGCGTAATATCAGTCCTGGAAGGAGCATTGGGGAGTACGGATAAAGTTCTTGAAAAATGGACATCATTTGTTGCAGTAGAGATCTGGATTTTCTTTTTAAACCTTTGCAAAAAAAAATCCTTAAAGTAGTCTGCCAGCTTCTTCTACACCCTACGTGTCCTTTATTTTCCTGACACCCCATTTCACCCTCCTGAAACACTCACGCACGGCTGTGTGGCAGCAATTTGGGCAAGTTGCCAGCTCCATTGTTACTATAAATACTCAACGGTTAGTGTTTTCCCCGGAGGAATATCATTAGAATTGTAGCTATATATTCACAACCTGTAACAGTGAACTAAGTTTGATCCCTACGACATTTCCTGTCCCACAAGAGAACAGGCTCTGTGGTGAAAGGAGCGTAAAGTCCCCATGTGAGAATTTCCTTTAATTACAATGCCAGGTAATTCTGTACAAAGTATTTTAACAGCACAGTTTGCCTGACCTTATGCTGCATACACTCTTGAGTTTAAGCATATAGATAGTTAAGTGAATGTAGAAAAACTTCAACTGAATTGATAACATTTTAACAAAAAATATGAATATGTATGTAAAGTATAAACATTAAATACTAAATGGATCACAAACACATTTGGATAAAATGACAAATACCACTTCAAAGTCTCAATCTGTCAGTAACCCTAAGTTTTACGGCACATTTTCGGCTCATTTGCCTGTCTTGGGTATCTAGCATTTTATCAATCTTTACTCTGAAAAACTACCACAACTCATGAGGAAGTACAATAGTCGTAACCTCACAACATATGTTTATCATCTATGTACCTACTTTATAGATTACATTTTTAAAAACTCAAATCAGTTTTTCCAACAACATATAAAATAACACATAGGAGCTATCCATTAGCAAGAGCTGCATAAATTTAAACCTCCTGGAGGGACTGCCTAACTTGTTTGTATCATGCATCACTACTGCTTATGGTTTGGTGGGTTTGTAGCAATCAACATCTTAGAGATGCAAGCTCTGCTGCTGCTGCCTGGAATGCAGGACATACATACATACTTACATAGTATCATTTTTGCCACAGTGTCAACAGGCAGAGGTCAAATGGGCTGGGAATCCTTTCTGCTGATTGATTTGTGTGATCAGGTTGTCCAGAACGATGGGTAATAAAGCACAAGGATGCATGGCAAAGGCAAGAAAGAAGAAGACAACAAGCTAGCTAACACAGATTTTAACAACTCCCAATTTAAGATACATAATTCTTGTGGATTTTGTTGACAAATACTTTGTAGTATCTGAACTTTGGTCGAGAAAATTCTGTAGGTTACCTTCAAGTAACTTATTTAAACACTCCTCTCACCACTGGATGCATGTCAGGTTAAACAGTTAGCCGTTGATGGCTAGCTTAAAAGGTCTACCATGCAGCCATCAAAACAATGTCTAACAGATTTGTCAGATGCTACTCTCCTTTCCTATTGACTTAAAGGAGTTAGCAATTTTCGTGCTAACTTCCTGTGCGTGGGTGTGTGAGAAAATAAGTTTGTCATAGTGAGGTGATTGTTATTTTACATCCCCTAGTTTTAATTCCAGCATTAGAGCATTGTAGGTGCTGCTGGCAGAGGCCCCATTACTCTGTTAGGGGGGGATGTTGGAATGAAACAGTGTTATTATATAAATACCGTTGCACTTTTGACTCCAGGAAGCTACTTCCTGAGGTGTAACCCTCAGTCATTCAGGGACCTGATTTACAGTAACTAGCCAGGGGTGGACGTGCTTCTCTAACACTTTATTTCACCCCTCTGTGCTCCTTCCCTTCTCTCTCGCTCTCTCTCCATCTCCTTCCCACCCTTCACAGACACCCAGGTTTTCTCGTCTAATTTTAGGACTGGAAATCTCACTCTTTGACATGTCCTGGGGTTGATTTTCACCTCGACCACCGGCACAGCTGTCCATCCCTGTGACGTCCAAAGGCGAGATGTTCTGCTTTATTAAAAAGTGTGAATATAAAAAAAAGGAGAGGGAAAGAGAGTGAGACACGCACACTGGGAAAAAGAAGTACTGTACAATGGCAGAAACTGTTAACATACATCTGTCCAATTTGTTCATGCAGAGATACAGGCTGGCGCTAGCTGGTGTTGAGGTGTGTTTGTTTGAATCCTAACCGGCCATCGTGCATGCAAAAAGAGGTTCTGTTTTGGATCCATTCATGTGACAAACTTCTCAGGCAATTTGAGGTAAAAGACAATAACAATTTACATGACAGAGAAAGAGAGAGGGGGAAGAAAGAAGATGCAAACTCCCTGCCAATCAAAGTTGCTTTTGTGTACACCACAGCAGATAAAAAAGAACCTGACTTTGGAATCAAAAGAGTAAAACAAAAGCTCCCTTGTCGAGTCTGTAATAGCACCGACTCTCTTGCTACTGATTATATAGAAAACAAGTGCAATTTACATTTCTGAGCTCACGAGAGAGAGTGGCGAAGAGGCAAAACCAGATCCAGGAGAGGTGATTAATAATACAATTTTTATTCAGATTTAGGAGGTGTAGTGACAGCCACAAATAATAGCCAGTATTAAGGGAAAAGAAAATAGAAGATTTTTTTTGGCAAAGAATCTTAAAAAACACACCTCTTTTCTTCTAGTCTCACACTTGACGAGAGCGTTTTAATTTAAACGTGAAAGTCCCAGTTCTCTGAATGGGAATGATTCTATTTCCCCCCTAGTGAGTCTTCAGAGGAATCCTCTGCTCCCCTGTGCCTATGTAACTCCTAATTTATTTCAAGAGTGTGTGTGATTAGAAAAACCCTCCTAAATTACTGTATCGCACAAAACGGTATAATTAAATTAATATTGGATGTAATAATTACTTTGTGGATTCTCATTTTTCATACACACAGCTGCTTTGTTGCCTGTACCATTAGCATTTGTCTGCCGCAATTAACAAAAGCTCTAATGAGATTTCTGTGCATGTATGTGTGTGTACGGGAGCGTGACTTTATGGGGGTCTTGTTTGAATGTGTGAGTGCTTGTGCATGCAGATTTGACTCTACTATCGTGTGGGTTAGCAGGCACGTGCCTCACACTTCCAAATATATAACAGCCCTCCATTTCATGACACGTTAAAAGGGGTTTTGTCATCGTAGGGTTTTTTACGAGTGTCTTTGGACAGAGTAATTTAGCCTCAATGAGAACGTGAACTTTAAAGAAAAGGTGGAAAAGTTCCCACTTCCTCACAACTAAAAGGTTGAAGAATCTCTGTGGTGCCAAGAAAGGTACATTACTCTCAATCTCAACAGTAATGTATTCCACTACTCGTGAAAAATAGCTACATTTGTCTAATGCATGTCATGGATCTGACTTAATTCTGAGTGATGATCCTGTTCACCGATTTCATTCACATTCTCACGCTTTCCAAGGACATGAGTCATTCGATAGTTTGAGTTTTATAGCTCTAGATACCTGTGCAAAAAGCCTGGAATGGAGGACTTGTATTCAGATACAATTAGGCCTTTCACTTTTGCAACAAATAAATTCCATCGCATCAAATAGTGTTGCTAAATATGTAAGCCAGTCAATAACTGTCACATGCTGCTGGCAGGCTGGGGACCTGCTCAACCTCCTCTACTGGTCTCTGAGATAACCCCGTCCATTCGTAACGACTGCAGTGTGTGTCGCCATCGTCTCTGTGCATCCTGACTGGCAGGTGAACCTCTCTTTTCTTCAAACAGGACAACAGTCTCTTCTCTCTCTCTCTTCCCCTCTGTCTGTCTCTCTTTCTCTTCCTCTGTCTACAACAGACACACTTCTGTGCCAGTGCTGTCACTGTGGATGAAAATGTCCCCCTAGTTATCTGCCTGTGTAATTGCTGTCTTGTTTGGTTAGGAGATTAGAGGGCTGAAACTCTTTGTGTGGTCTTGCAGATTGAACAAACAGGCACCAGTAGGAACCTCCCTGTCCAAAAACCACAAGACAGACTCTTGTCTGTGTGACGATAGTGAGCCAGATGGACTGCAGGCGCAGGTGATAATTGTGCTGGTTGGCGTGTTGATGGGCCGCGTTACAGTTTGACGATGTAGCCTCATTTGAAAGTCATTCAGCTCAGTGCTATCACGTTTCCAGTTATGGGAGATGAAGTTTTCCTGTAGAGCAGACACCTCTGCTCTCAAGAATACAAACACTTGAATCCTAGCAACTTTGATTTTTATGAATATGTAGTTAACTTTCTTCTCACAGAACCGCATTCTTTAGTAGCCAAGTTGTGAATTGTAGTTTGTTCCTTTACTGCTTGTCTGAATTGACAGCCTTTATTTCAGCAGTCTGCACTTTTCCTACCCCGTCTCTCAGGGTGGTATCCCATCAACAGCACTGCCTCAGCTTCAACCTTGTACAATACTACGCTCAACTCCTCGCTATTAAGGCAAATTTCCATCCCAAACCCTCCAATCTCCGCTTTTATTCCCTGCTTCTCTGTCCTTTTTTCACCACTTTTTTCCTTTCTGCTGTCCTCCCTCCGGTGAAAAGCGAAAGGAGAGAGAACGTCAGCCTCCTCTTGTCACGGTGCTTCCAATCAGCAGGCCAAAGCTCAGGGATCATGTTTGATACTGTCAGATGGCCTGGAAAATTAAAAACCCAATTAAAGTGGCAGTCCAGAGGTCAGCTCTTCTGCATATCAAAAGCTCTCCTCTGGCTATTCTACACAAATTATATCCGTTAACAGCTCACTTTGCTTAGGCTGCAGCAGCACGGCACTTAGGGAGTAATAAGTGCTTTTCTCTCGCTCTCCGTTCCGTTTCAAATGTAAACCTCTGCGCCTGCTCAGCCAGCGGAAAAGGATGAAAAAATCGTCACAAAATAATTCCTTGTTTTTTCTATCCCTGAGTAAGACACACAGGTCTGTCAGGGGTGTTTTATTAATGCGGGGTAAGAAAAGAAATACAACAAGGAGTTTATTTTTAGAATTGTTGCCACCTAAGTCTTTTTCTCCTCTTTCTCCTTTGTCCACACATGACATGCTACATTTCTGCTCGTATTTATCTACCCATTTTTTTGAGAAATGACCACCAGCCTAACCTCGCATTTCTCTCTTTCACTTTCACTATCTTTCTCTCTCTCTCCCGGTTCTTTTGTGTTCCCTGTTTTACCCACGATTCATTAATTCCTGTACAGTGGTAGAGGGGAAGGACAGAGAGAAATGGCCAACCAAGCTTAATGGCATGCATCTCGGGCCAGGCCATTAATATTCAGCTTAATGTTTCTGATAACAGGGCTTGGGGGGGCGCGAGGAGCCGCTGGCCTGGACAGCCTTATTAAGCAGCTGAAGTGGAATGATGCTCGCTCACATCGGGGATCAAATGCAAGAGTAAACACACATGTGCACGCACACACACACATGTATACACACCCACTCACGGTCAAGACAATTGTGTTTGGGACTTCAGACAGCATCAGGATCTTCCACTAAATCGCTCCCACTCTCCGCCCTCTCTTTATCTGAAGCCTCAGAGCTTTGCTAAGTTGCAGTAGCTGTTTGTTTCTAGTTTATTGTCGCAGAACAGTCAGCTTATTAAATGTTTATGTTCCTGCAATTGAACACCAAATCCAAAGCCTTGACATTTCTTTTTTTTCCTCTCAGATTTTCTTTTCGCCCCCATCACTTTCTTTTTCTGCAGAGAAACCCCAAGTCCTCAACGTTGGCTCTTTTAGCTCCATCTCATTTACATTTAATGACATGATAATACACATTAGCAGACTATTTCAAATAATTACAGCCTTTCAATCCCTTTTTACCCTAACCTCTTTCCCCCAAATGTTCGTCTACATCCTACATGCCCTGCTTTTTTTTTTTTTTTCTAAACTTTCATATTTTTAATGGAAATAATAGAAAATGCTTTCCCTCAGAAACAATGTATAATAATATGTCACAGGGACAGGGGAAAGAGAAAAAATTGAGCAATTTTCAAAATGGTGGAGGGCGGAGGGGTGAATAGGACATTAAGTTCTTTTTCTTGCCGAGGTGGTGTGTATTTTTTTTTTTTTTTCGTCTGTCAAGTTGACAAGGCTGCATGTTCAAGCTAACAGCAGACAGGAACGTGACAGCTCTCCTATCAGGTTAGCCATGGTTGATGGAAAAAAGAGCTACTGTAATTCTACCATAAGGTTAAAGGATCCATTCAGAAAACATGCTGGAAATTCACTTTATTATGCCCTGCCATATTTTTTTCTTGGAATTTGTGAAAAATCCTGACAAGACTTGGATGATCTTGGATAGAGATGGAAAAAAGAGGGGAGAAAGATTGTTTTCTCAAACACAAAATGTATTAATGGCAGAAAACTCCCCACCAGTGTGGCTATGAGAATACAAAGTAGAAACCAGTAGAAACTAAAAATAAATCAGTTCAATGTTAAAACCAGAAGTTTCTCCAACACTTTTAAAAGGATTTAGAGAAAAGTTTTACTCTAAACAGTTGCTAATGTTAGCTAAAGACATTGAAACGAGCTAAACTAACACAAGCAGCTCTTTTGCGAAAGAGCCCTCGTTAATCTTAGGCAAAGTGTCGAAGAAACCTTGATTTGAAACATAAAATTAATATATTAGTCTTTATAAGAATTATACGTCTTGATTTTAGGTTAAAAAAAATCTGCCTCAAAATGTGTGAAAAGATAATGTATTAATTTCATTTAGCTAGTTGCTAGCTTTGACCAATGTTACACTCTTCACTAGCGCAGCATTGTTGTTGGCTAAAGTTACGTGATGATTAACCTAAACTAATCTCAGCAGCTCTTTTGCAGAAGACCCCTCATTAAGTTAAGTTTGGAAGAAATCTTGATTTGAATTAATATGTTATTATTTTGACAATAATTATTTGTCTTGATTTTAGGTTAAAAAATGTTTTTTTAATTTGTGATAAGATAATGTATTAATTTCATTTAGCTAGTTGCTAGCTTTGACCAATGTTACACTCTTCACTAGCACAGCATTGTTGTTGGCTAACGTTACGTGATCATTTACCTACCTATCAAACAATTTGTCTTCGGCGCTCTAAAACAACATTAGCTAGCAGTAGCCTGTATTTATATTATGTCTGTACTCCTTTTACTAAGATTGGTGGGATTTAGGCTTTATCAGACACACTTCTGATATTGTCATTGGCAACATATTAGCAATAGATGTATCTAATACTGTTTTGAGTGCCAGGTGCTAATGGCTAATGGCTAATGGCAAAATCTACACAAAATCTTGATATCTATCATGTAACTTTTGCCATGAACCAGATGTCTAATTTCTCTCTGCCCCATGCCAGATAACCTATAGTGCCTGACACATGCTCTGCTGCATGATCAGACAGAGAGAGGTCACTGCAGTACGTCTCTCCTGTTAATGCACTGATTAAAGTGTGACTTCTTGTACCCTTGTTTTAATAGTTAGGTGCAGCTGGTTAGTGCGGATGTCACTCTCTACTGCCTTAGTTTCGGATCTTTGTGACACGTCACATTATTAATGTAGTAACAACATAGGGTAATGTATTTTTATATTTTCAATAGCCCTGCTACCTTCTCCCCTGTCATAGGTACAACCTCATTTGGCGGGAAACGCTATTGACAATGCCCATTTAAGCAACTAATTGCTGAGATCTGGGAACATTCCTCAAAACAAAGTCTGACAGAAAGACAGGTCAGGTAATCAGTTGTCAAAGGGGGCACATTTTCACAAACACTCAAATTCAAACCACCAATGAGCAAACACATTATTGTCAACAATTGTCCTGAAAATATGCACACCATCACACTAAATATGACACAGATGAGTCACCATGTCAAAATGAGTCTCTACCTAATGGTTAGTGATGTATTTTTAGTGGCCTGGGGGATGGCATCATAACTTGGATAATGTATTCCTTATTGCGTTGCATCTTTGAAACCTGTTTTGTGTAGAAGAAAATGAGTCCCAACAAAACAAAAGTCTAAATTTGATAAACCTGATTTTATCCTCTCATTCTTCAAATTGTCTCTTATCCAAAATAAATTGTCTATTTGGCATTTTGGATTCCTTCTCTCACTGTTAGACTCTGTTTATGTAAAGGTGTGAAGATGAATCATACTTGAGCCATATCAATATATCTATCACTTCAGATGTTTAGGTTCTATTGTTACAGACTGGCTGAAGGCATTCAGTTCAGGTGGTGTAGGATCTGAGGCTGCTCCTCCTGTTACAGGCGAGTTAATTGTAATCGTCAGCGACTGACACTTCAGCACTTAGACATCCAGTGTTTTCAGTCTTGTTGCATAACAAGTAATGATATTCACACCCCAATAAGTGATAATCAATATAATATAACACATTTATGAAGCTGCTTTTTGCAAGTGAGTCCAAGTCTTACTTTTAACGTGGAACATTTTTCACTTGAATATGCACTAAGGTAGCTGGATGTCTACACTGTCGTATTTGCATATGACAAACACACAGAATGTTATCTTTGCATTAGCACGTGCTTTTGTATGAATACATTTGCATATATGTGCAAGTTCATGTTTGCGTGAGCATCCTCATCTTAATGTGTCTTAGTCAGGAGAAACGGGACGCGTTAATGAAATCAAAGCTTTCTTTTAGTATCTATTTTCTTCTATAATATTGTGTGAAAGAATTATCCACGTGGAAGAACGAGCAGAGCTCCCTGGTGGTGCCTGTACAAATCTATTCCTTGCAGTTGCACTGCACTGGTCAAACAAATTAAATTACTACACCAGTATGTAAGTAATTTTATGTAAATTATGGTGTTAATGTTCTGCGTCGTGCGGTTGATAATGGCCTGGTGTGTTCCTCCTCTGGTGGCTTCCGTGTGCGGGGCCCCAACACTCACCGGCTGGGAATGAACACGTACATTTGCCAAGAAGTCTGCCCTAATTTTTCCTCACTACTGTCTGTACATTCAAAAGGGATTGAAGAGATCTTAGTTGGCTTGAGGCGAAAACAGAAGTGGGACTGAGTAAGAACAGTGGAGAGGGTGGTTAGGATGCTCAGGCCCATTGCTGTCAGTTAAGATACAAATCTACATTTGGGATTTTTTTGGGCCAGGAGGAACACTTGGCTCACACCAAGACAGTCTTCATTATGTTAGGGATGTTATAAGTGTAACACTATATTTATTATAATGTAAAGAAATGCATCTTGTTTTCACGTTTCCAAAACAATATATAGTTTGGCTCTCAAGTAGGTGAAACTAAGCACAGATCCTTCCTCTGTCACCGAAAAAGTCACACACATCCTCCATTCCTTGTTTTCCCTCCTCTGCCACATTTTTACAGACACAGAGGAGTGCAAGATTTACACTGGATTTTTGTTTCAGCCATCTATGGAATTAAGAAGTCTACCCTTGCATTTTATTAAACCCTGCCTAATGAGATGACTGTCTCTCCCCAAAGAGCACATGATAAAGTACCCAATGCCACGGTGCATAAATTAGTATGGGGAGGTTAAATGCTGGAACTGACTCGTGTTTCACAAGAGGACCCAACGCAGCAGTTCAATCACCTCGTATGAACACTGTCAGCCACAGCCCCAAATTCACCTGCATATGCTGAGAGCTCTCTCTAAGCTGCAGTATCTTTGTTGTTAAGTAGTTGTGAGAAGGTATTGATAACTTTTGGGCTGCTTTCCAAACCTGCACATAGGTTCACATGTAAAGTTTTAAACAGCTTGGGACTGCAAGGGAACTCGAGCAGCAACTAACTATCAAACTGTCTGCTTGCTTTTTTGACAATTTACCATAAATCATAAAACAATCGCATTTAAGAAGCAGAAATCAGAAAATGTTTGGCAGGAAAGCACTGAAAAGATTTATTTTTCATTTGTTGCCATGATGTTACTTCAACCGTATTTTATCATTGCAGTTGTAGAGGAAACTGCATCAACAGAAGCCACAAACAACATCTTAAAGGTGCTTAATTTCAAGCCAAAATTGATTTGTTTTATTCTTGAAACAAATCTCTAAAAATGTATAATCATGTCACAAAAGTTAAATACGATGACTTTCTTGTAGACAGGAACAGTGTCAGAATTGAGTAGTATAGAATAGCAATATTTGAGTAAAGTGAAAATAAAGTACTTAGGTGCAATATTACTGAAAATTATTTCTTACCATTGCTGCAAACTGTTATAGCCACTCATCCATGAAAGACCACTCATGTTTCTCAAACATCTACCAGTCCAAAATGTGTTACTCATCTACTCATTGCAATTTTAGCTGTTTTGTTCTATCAGCAATCTTTGTAGGTGTGAGAACCTGTGATGTAATATCAACAAGAAATAGTACGTCTTCAGCCCTTTTCTAATTTCTAACGACTTTACATGAGTTTTTATGTTTTTATGTTTTTTTATCAACTTCCTCTTTTCAACGTTCACTTCATGTCCAGGGAGAACAAAATCATACCGTTGTATAAAAGTTGTAGTGATGGCCGCATTGCCTTGTGAGAGCGACAAATGCAAGTAGAATACCACTTAACAAGGATGGAGGCAGAGAGAGCTGCCTGATGTTGGCACCAGCTACTTTTAGTTTTCTTTCGGTACTTCAGTACAGTTAATATCAGACAAATACTTTTATACTTTTATCAGAGGAATATTAGAAGTGATGAGTTTTACTTCTAACAAAGTCATATTCTTGTATCATATCTGTACTCAAATATGGCTTTTAGGTACAACATCCACCATTGGTGAGAATACACAATATCTTACTGTTACTTTGATACATACTTCAGCCTGTAGCGCCATACTGTCATGATTTGCCATACACAGTTGGCAATTTGAAGGAGGTGCTTCCACTTCATTAATATAAATACCAGTGATTTGAAAACGAAACCAAATGGCTATGGCTAGACACACACATATAGACACACATACTCGCACACAGATTGAGAGGAAGAGAGGCAGAAATCACCAGGAACTCAAGAGTCAGATTCATGCCTGATTGGATCATAACTTCTAATTGGAGGATAATTTTCATGAAGCCCTTCAAATAGCTGACAGCTTCTGTCCTGCATTCCTGTCTGTCTCCACAACTCTCTCCCCATATTCCTCCATGTTTTAAAAAGATGCCCTCGGCAGGAGAAGGGACGTGATTGGAGAGGATGCTGGGAGTTTTGCTGATATTCCAGGTATTTTAAGCTTTTGGGTCCACATGGGCGTAATGGACTTATTCTCAAGCAGTTCTTGTCTCTCTAATTAGTGGTCCCCCCTCGAGCCGTAACAAGGGCACTGACGAGAGAGGCTTTTTCCCAATGATAATGTGAATGGATACCTGCAGGGGGAGATTTCTGCACTGTTCCTCATCCTGTCAGCCACTCTGGGTAACACTGGGGCTTAATGAACCTGAAAACAAGACACTGTGTGTAGTGAAAGGAGTGTGTGTGAGTGTGTGTGTAAATCCAGATGGATACTGTGCTGTACTTTAGAGCTGACTGGGGTTTATTTAAAAAAAAAATACACCTCATCTCTGTGAGAAATATGGACTCTGTGTCATGGAGATGAAGTCAGTTATTTGTCTGTGTGTTGAAGATTTTAAGTAGCTGAAAAGGTAAAACATGCATTGGCAGCTTGGCACATTAATGAAGGTACAGTTGACTCCCAAACTCTGCATGCTCATCAAGGATGTACAAAATCTGAAGAACATTTATCACAGGTCTTTTCTATACACTAATTAAGTTTAAGATTAAGTTTAGAGTTCCTAGGTGGAGTCTGTCATAACACAGCCCTCATAAATGTCCAAGACACTAAAATTTAACATTCAATTCCAAATGGCAAATTTCTTGAACGGCTTGGGTTTAATTTTTAGGTGACTTTTTTTTTGTCTTGGCATTATACATGTGCATACTGAGTGTTTGAAGTCTATATCAAACGTATTGTGGGGGATGACTTGTCAATTTGTGCAGGGCGCCTCTAAACCATATTGTCAAGCCCACGTTGACTGTCTTATCAAAGTATTTTTTTTCTAACTAGGGAAGTTTCTACCCAATTTAGTGAATTTTCAACCAAAGGATGTTCCAAAGCAACTCATTTCCGTGTTGAAATTTAGATTCCATCTAACCTAGTAGTCTAAAAGTAACAAGACACTTAGAAAACATTCCAAATAGATGATGAAAATAGTAAATGATGTCAGATGTGTGGCTAACACTAGCAGAGCTAGCACCACCAGCCTTTTGTCTTCCTTTCAGATTAAAGTCCATATACCTGTGTTGGTTATGCATTTTTTCCAAGTGGTTATATGCCAGTTAAACTAGACACAGTCTAAGTACAACTTTCCCTTCACTTTGTAGATCAAAAATATCTTCAAAGGTCTTTTACATGCTAAAAGATGCCAATTCTTATATGTGCTTGGTTACTTCTAAAGGGCAAAGCATTAAAGCACCATGGCAGTAGCTCTGGCTAGTGTTGGGTTGTTGCGTTCGAGCTTAGACACAACATTTTACAAGTATTTGGAACCTAAAAAACTACTAGCTCCTTTAACTGACTAGTAATTCTGGTGCCTACTAGCGTGGGTAATCATTCTAGTTTTGGAATCCTCTGACCCTTAACTACAGTCTTACTGTTTCATGGCAAACAATGCGTTGTGGTGACAGCTGTCAATGTAGCATTAAATGCTGTGGGATTTGCGATGGCCAAATTTGGGGGTAAAATTTGGGGTCTGCAACTTCTTTTGTTAGTATGTGAATTTGTGCCATTTGAAATATGTATTCAGGCCTGGATTCTTGTCAAGCACATGACATTTGGGGCAGATTTGATCGTGAATAGCTAAGTTATACCAACTTTTCTGATATAGCAAGACATTATGCTGAAGTTGAAATTTGCTTCCTCACCATAGCCTAAACTCCCAGATTTTAGAGCTTTATCAAGGTTTTCAGGAGTTTCTCTAAAAGAGCTTTGCCAAACATTTTTATTAGATATGTCCTGCCTGCAAGATGCTTCGACCGACACATTGTCACCACAGAGATGGAAATCTAGTATGCATACAATGTCACAAATGTCATGTATGATCGATCGAACGTTGTGCTGTCTGAGTGAGAGGTCATTGCTCTCCATACACAGCCGAAGGGGGGAAAACAGACAGAATGCCTGGTCAGCACATGGTCACATTTTGGACGCATCACCCCCCCTCCCCCCCCTCCTGAGCGGGTAATGAGCTGAGTTGTTGTTATTGGTGGTGGAGCACACTTCACTCCATGTGACATTCGACTCAAGGAGTGCTGCCAGAGCTTTCCCTGTGCTTTATCTCGGACACTTGGCCTTTTCAATGAGCGGCTGCGACTCCTTTTCTCAAGCTTGCTGACAGTGAATGATGTGTTTGTTTATTATGGCTGATAGGTGTCATGTTAGACATGCATTAAGTTCTTGCAAAGTGAGCTGTGCAATTTTTTTTTCTTTCTCTGGCTGGGACCAAAGCAGGGAAGCACTTGCTTTAAGGACTTAGCGATGGAGAAAGTCTATGACAGACTAAACAAAGTAGAAAAAAAGTGAATGGAATAAAGGATACTCAAGAAGAACATGGACAGGTTGTGTGCAGAAAGAGACAGAAAAAAAGATACAGAAACAAGGAAAGACTGAGAGATGGAGTAAGGGTGCCACAGATGTGGCGGGGCCTCGGGCGATACAAGTCATTATGGTGTAAACTGCTCCAGTGGTGATGTTGTGGGGAGAGCGGAGAGGTCACCAGCTCGGGTGTGTCAAGCAATACATGCACGCATACACATAAGTAGACTTTCACACAGACACACAGAGGATACTGAGAGAACATCTGGATATGTGCCACCTGCCTAGAGGAAGTCATCTAGTTTACACGCAGTACAGGAGGGGGGTTTGTCCCTTCCTGGATGTGCAACCTTCATGCTACCCTGCACCACTGGGATAGGATGGAGGACGATGTGGAGAGTGAAGAGCGTGCAAACCGAATGACACACTTTACAGGGATTAAGTGTTAGAGTAAACACGGATATCGTGAGGAAGGACAGGAAATGGGTGAGAAATACACACCGCTGTCTCCCCTACAGACCCCTATCATGTCACCACAGTTGCTTGTTTTACTCAGCTGCAAGGCCCTGGTCAGGGTGCCGGATGGATGCTTACTGACAAGGGCTTTATGCATTGCAAACAAATTTGCTGGCATTAAATTGAGGATATGAGGAGGTTTTATATTTGAACAGAAAAAATCAAAAAGCAGGGAGAAAAATACAATTGAATAATGATTTTGTTTCAAGGTTTTCTACTTGTTATGCCTCCACAGGAGAAAGAAAGACAGAAGGAAAGTACGAAAGACAGGAGCCACAAAACTCAGCGCTAAGTATTGACCATCTGGCTCCAGCCCAAGCTAGCGTGCCACAAAACAATTGCATTCATTAGGTTAATTTATCATGGTGGTAAGCTCAATTTACTTTTGCTTGTGCGAGCGTGGCTCATTAAGATTCAGTCTGCCGTTTCCTCAGGGCCATCTTGTGATCACTCACATAGGGTTAACGCATTTTGGGACCAGATAGGAAGCACCGCGGGGTTATCTGCCCGACCTAAACTGTTTAAATAAAGGCAGCAAAAGAAGAGGTGGAGAGAGGAATTATGGTGGCAAATGAGAGAATGAGGAAAAGATGAAGAGGAGGGGTGAGGTGGGGGTGTCAATGAAGAATGCCGTTGAGGAGAAGAGGGGAGAAAGAAAGGGCTCTGAGTTGACAGAATGGATGTTCCAGTGCAGGGCTGCGGTGGAAGAGGAGAAAGAGCGAAAGGGGAAGGGAGGCACGTGACTAAATGTATTCTGATAACTGAACAGCAGATGTCTCGCATGGAGCCCCTTTGTTGCCTGAACAGCAGGACCCTGCACTTCAGTGGGCTCACTTCACACCGCATTCATTTGCCTGCCAGCTGCCAATTTGGGGTAGAGAGTGAAAAAGAAGGAGAAAGAGAGAGAGAGAGCGAAAGAAGGGAGGGAGGCTCACACCAGTCCATCCCTCCCCTCCCTCGGCATGTCTTGCAGAGAGGCTGCCATTCCGTTCCCTCTTCCCCCGGTGGCCTGTACAATTAGTGATCTGCATACCCACCCACACCTCCACGCACCGCTGTGGCTGAGCCGCGGGGGGAGCTGCCTTTGTCTTTTGGCTGCTGCACAATGACTCGCTTTAGACTTGGCTGGAAGCCAGGAGCAGTGGCACAAAACTGTGTGTTCTTGATTGATGATGAATACTCCCGGAGTCTTGTTTCCTCATACAGCTGATTTGGCAGGTCAGAGATGAAGTGCTGCTGCAGCCGTCCTCTTCCTTAAGTTCCAAACTGCAAAATAGGAGGAGTTTTCTTAATTGTGAACTCCAGTTATCCCCCAGGTACCTCTGCTCAATAAAAGCACACTCATTAAGCCCTACAAACCCACAGTTCATTAACGCCCAGGTGAAAACAAATTCTCACCCCTGTGCTAAGTGATGCAGGCCAAGGTGTGACAGCGTCAAGGTTTCAGCGTTGCTGGCTGTGCGAGGTGAGACTCAGGTGACTGTAACTACAACGTCACAACTCACCTGATGCTTGTGACCTCACTGAGAACTGAATCACATTTTACTTTGTGGTGAACATCCGAAATCTTATGAGAAGAGGAAAAAGAAGTGTTGAACTATTGGTAAGGAAAGTGTTGAAGCTTCCCTTACTAATACCAGAAGCAGCGTACTGTTCAGTATAAAGTATCAGTGAGATACTAACCAATCTAAACTACTGCCATAATTCCTGCCTCCAGAAAACTGGTTAAACCCAGGGTTTCATTGACGCTCTTAAGCATTCACAGGATTTTCAGGAAGGGACTGCTAGCTAAGCTGTTGCTAAAATTAGCTTACTTCTTAAGCTCTGCTTGTTCTGTCACTGTACCGAGGCAGGTCATACAATGACAGCAGTCATATTACATCCATGTAGACATTATGATATTGAAGGCATATGTTTGGCTGTCACAGCATAATAAGTTACTCCCCTGTTATTCAGTACTCAATGTCAGCTATCAGAAAGGGTGTTTTGAAATAATTAATGGTATAGGATAGGGATGGGAATAGATACAATTGTATTGATACCAATGGGATTGATCCAGTTCCTGTGGATTTTCCACAGCCTACATGCTTTGTGCTAATGTTAACATAGGAAAGAACATAACTACCTTCGCTGCTCTGCTTGAAGCGCACGCTGACAGGCGTTTCAGTTTTAAGAGCTTACCCTGTTAACTTGCGACTTTCAACTGAATGGTTGCCATTGTTACAACAGCTATTGAAATTCATTAAAGAGGTATTTTGATGACTTTAGTTTGTCATTATATTGAAAAACATAAAGTAGGATGCAATCGTGAGGACTATCCGTGTTTCAATTAGCAGCTGTTGATGCATTTGGCTGAAAGTTGCCAGATAACAGGGTCACTTTTTAAACTGAAACACCGGCGGTCTTGATAGTTAATGCAATGCAGCTTCATCAAATGTTTTAGCCTATTGCTTGTTTCCACCCTTACTTGTAACCACACAGCAACAGATATTGCACGTTGCACTGTTAGCATTAATTTGGGTAAAACGAAGCCACAATTTGGGACCGCTTCTTTCTCCTGTCCACCATGATTACTTCCCAGACTCCTTAGTCACAATTTGTGCTGACTACCTCTCATGATGCATGGCATCATTGTTTTGCAAGGCATGCAGAACTAAGACATTTATAAGGGAACCTTTAAGCATTAGAGCAAATGATGTTGATGGCTTGAACTAGTTGGAACCAATTGATTCCTATTCCTAGTATAGTAACAGCTCCAGTAGCTATGTATTATTAGAGGTAAACTCCACTCTTTACCTTCCTCTAAACTCTTTTGTTAGTGCATCCAGAACTTGATGAAGTTCTGCTGTTTGAATTCCCCCATGTTATTATCTAAATTAGGAATGCTATTCAGGGATGTGGATGCTTTGGAGGTTTGTAGGGATTGCTAACCCCGTTATTAAGTCATGTGTGCTGAATCACATGGGAGATAATACACATATTGATCGACGACCACCAGCTCATCTAAATTGTGCTCCCTTGTTACAGCACAAAAGGCAGCAAGAGTAGATCCCTCTCATCGCCCTCCCCAATGTCAGTTCACAGGACGAGCATTATCCCCACTTCCTGAGTTGAAGAAGGGGGAGATGATAAAAACTTTTTGATTAAGGGAAGGGAATGTTCTATTTCATTCTGATTCGGGAAGCAGCAGAAAGAGGGGAGGATTAATCTTAAGGCCGTCGTTTTACTGCCTATCCCCACTCCTGTCTCCGAGCTGAAGAAGCGCGAGTGAATAATGGGGTGTCCATCAGCCGTGGGCTCAAGCCCAGATTGGGATTTTCTCTGGGGATAATACAAAGCAAGGCGACAATTGATGATTCATAATGTACAGTTTTAGCCTGGCGATAGCGCCAGCTATTGTGCCGGCGTTGGCATTAGTATTACAGTTTTTCCCGACGAGGTGTTCCTTTCTGACAGCAATCTTTTCAAAGTGTTCTTCTGCTGAGGATGGAAGAATCTTAAGTTTATAAATATGGATACGGGAAATCATACATTCTGTGATTCAGATCTGTGACAAATTGCACTCTTAAGTCTACTAAAGTAACATCCACATTTAGTCATACATGCACAATGTTTAAGAACCCTTTGAATGGAGGGGAGGATCCAGCTATGGCGAGGAATGATGGTGCCTTGTTGCGTTCAGTTATTCGGCTCCCTCATTTTGTGCACAGCAGCTTTTACACTGAACCGAGAACAATCCTGCTAACAAAGTTGTCTGGCTCTCCAGTCATGTGAGCAGCACCTGTCGTGTCACAGAGTGGAGGCAGAGGCGGCGCTGGGGATCCATGGAGGGGACGCTATCCATCAGTGGTTCCATTTGATATTTAATTTAGACTTTTATGAGCCTTAGAGGATGGGCCGTGTCATTTTTCTCTCCCTGGCTCTCTCTCTATAGGGATTGAGGATAAATTCCTTCCATCCGTGCAGCAGCCTAACCAAGGCTCCCTCAGATTTATAACTGTATGTGATAGCGGTGATGCTGGTGCTGGACGATGACTGGCTCACATATGCGACAAAGCACATGGGTCTCTGTCCGGGTCAAACCTGCTCTATACTTGCTCAAACTTTGATAAAAGTTAAAGATGCAGTGATTCACTGCATATTTTAGGAGCTTCAATAAAAGTCGACATGAACATTATTACGTTGGCATTATGTTAGTAAGACAGAGCTGTATTGATGATGTCATATTTAGCAGCATTAATGGAACAATATTCTCATTTAAAAGCAACTGAACAAAATCAATTAATTTAGCATCAATCAACAGAGTGTGATATTATGCATACATGTTTTTTATTTCTATGAGTTATGGATGGGATAAAATAGGCGATATTCTGAGAGGGTAATTTTTAGGAGCAGGAACGAGTTTTATAAACTAATCCTCTCCTAATGGTGTGTTTGAATGTAATTTATAGCTTCATTCATTACCCCTTTTGTATCAGTAATTATTTCTAAAATACCAAAGAGCCATCTTTTCTTTCCTGGATCTTCTCAGGCTCTGATTTATCACCTCGGCTCTGGCCTGACGCTGTCTTCCCAAGGTGTGACATTTCAAAATATTTATAGCTCTGGCACATTAAAGGCCTTCCTTTGAAGGTGACCGACCGCTCTTCCACACCAGTGTAATTAATGGAATCTCAGCTTGTTCGCCTTGTGTTTTTATCCACCGCATCCTGCTGGAACGCTATATGGAAAACACCAAGGTGTTGGCTTTGCTACCTCATAAACACGGGTTTTATGCATGTCCGTCCCAGAATGCATTGCACAGGGGGTGACAGGGAGACTATTTCTCATCAAAGCCCCAAAAGTTAAATATTTTATTGATTAGATCTAAACCCTCTGTCCAAAGTGGCAATTAAAATTCAATTAAACTGACTGAAAGCATCATATTAAATTTCATCCCTTTATGAGCTCCATGATAATGCTGGAGGACAAGGCTTGAATATAATCACACCCTTTTTAGATTATATTATCCTGTTCATTCACTATAAAAGTGACACTTTTAGGTATACTTTCAATATTTCTTAACTGTAGCCCTCTAATGAACACTTTTATAGCCATTAAATCAACTAGTATTGGGCAGTATCATAAAGACAGACAGCTTCTTTTTGTTCTTTACTTCACATTAGAATAAAATTAGTGGCATCACATTTTTTTTAAAACATAAATGAAAATTACTCAAAACAGTTAAATATTGACAAATTGATTTAGCATAGTAATTTAAACCTCTATAGTGACACTAACATTCACACAATGATAAAATACTTAAGTCTCCTAGTGGTGGGAGAGCTAATAAGAAGGGCTAAAGTTTTAATTTTGTTACGGAAATTTTCACCTCAATAAATAACTATTGTTGTACATGTTGATTCACAAAAGCAAGAACAAATCTTTAAGCACAGGCAAAAGCCAAAAAAAGTTTGCTGTACATTGGCACAGCAATGCTTAAGCATTATTATGCTAACACTTGAACACATTAACTTGCTTGCTGCTTAGTAATTGAATTCACAATGTCCACCGTCTTAGTGTAGTGTAGTGTACTAGCTAACTATTATTTGTTAGCTCAAAAAACAAAATAGGCCAAAAATAATAATAATAATAATAATGAAAAAAAAACAAAACATCATTAATTAGCAGAGTGAAAGTGTTGGGGGAAAATTTACTTCCTTTTGGCGTTGGACAAAATTTTACTATAATTCATCCTGAGAGGAACTTTAATTTGTGTACCAAGTTTAGTTGTAATTTTGATGCAGCTGTTAGTTGATAAATTTTCCTCTGAACTTAAAATGCCGACCTCATGATGGGGCTTTAGAAAGGTTCAGGTGATCATTAAAGTTATCAGGTTTTATTCTCTGGGAACCATGAATGTTTTTACCAAGCTTGGTGCCAATCCAATTGGTAAATATTGGGATATTCCAAAAAATTAGAACATATTGTCTATAATAAAACACTTTAAACGCAAAATTGCAATCCATTCATTAGTTGAAATATTAAACTGAAAAACAAAATACCAACTTCAGTATGTGTAAACAAAAGTAGTTCACACATCATGATGTTTCTAAACCATATCCTTAGATTATTTTGTCATCAAATGTTAAAGGTCAGCATCAAGCCACGACAAGTCCATTCATCCCACAGCATCCAGCATGGTAAGCAGCCTATTTAGATGTACACAGAGAGCAGTGTGGGAGATGGAGAGAGGTTGTTATAACTGAGTGCCTCTCTGTTTCCCTGAGACTGTTTGCTCTGTGTGATTATTCTCTCCAGCTCCCTGAGCATCCCGACTCCTGCCTCTGTGATAAAGATATTCATTTACCTGATATGAAAATCTTGTTCACGCGGATCCCAAATGACTCCAGATAGCAAAGGGAAGAAAACAGGGTGGTGGGAGACAGGATAGAGGAGGTGAGAGGATGGAAGTGCTGGAAAGAATGGCATGAAATATTAATTTGATGAGCCAGTGTGACACCCGAAGTTTGCATGATAACAAATTAAGGCTTGGGATGTTTTAATGGTTTCTGAAGAAAGAAGTACAAGTTAGTTAAAGAAGGGAGTGCACATTTTCCGTGGGTTTATGTTTGCTTTTTTGGTAGTGATTCTGGGAAAATAAAGGACACATGGAGGCTGCACATGAGTGACTGTGAATGTGTGCGTGCAGAAGCTTATATAGTAGGTGTGAATGTTTGTTGCCCTGTTTTTTGTGAGTATATTGTCAAGGAGTACACGTCCTCCCCTTTGTGCTAATGATGAGCTTCATTTCATTTTAACTGCTTCTGAATGAGGAGGCTTTGCATGCAGTGCTGGCATCCATCCACTAACTCTTCCACAGATATGAAGCAAAGAGAGAGAGAGGGAGAGAGAGAAAGACGGATATTATGGGCGGGAAAAAAAACGTGTCCTCTCAAATGCATCCTCATGGTTAAAAGGGTAAAATGAGATGCAGGGGTGCGATTGTCACTCCCCCTCATCTCACATTTTCTTCTATTGCTTTATTTTGTTTGAGTATATGGCTCACCCATCTCAGGTTTTATTGTCTCTATCTCTTGGAGCGCTGCGTACCCGTATAACACGGTCGCCATGCGCGGCACATCAGGCAAGTTCTTGATTCTGTACTCAGTAATTTAAAGCCTTTATGGAATTGCAATTTCAGGGCTCAGTGCTTGTTTTTCTAAAATGTACTCAAGGAATTAGCTACTCCAGCCACAAATCAGTAGAATTTATGCACAGTTGTAATACACTTTATGGGCTCATGGTACATTGCTTCAAAAACAGCAGATGTGAAATTATGATAAATATAATGAGGGTTTTTTTTTTCTTCCTCCTCACTCTGTCCCTCACCCTCCTTCACTCTCTCCCTCTCATTCGGCTGTGAGAGAGAGGGATGTGAAGCGTGTTTACTTACCCCATACAATACATTTAATGTCTTAGTAAGGGCCGCCAACAAAACCTGATTAATGTCCTCATCTCTTTTATTAAAGATAAGAGTGGCACTGCAGTCAGGAGATAGAGAGAGTGCCATAAATCTCCGGCAAAATGAGCAGTCAAATAATCACTCATCAGAAATGAAATCTACATACATTAACACTCGCCGACATTCTGCTGAGAATATAAACACAGGGCTATGGGCGATGAAGCCAGCTCCATTTATCCACATATTCCCAGTTAGGGGGGTTGGAGGGTAAAGGTGTCTGGAGCTGGTGATGATGTCTAAGGGAGTCCTGTCCTGCTAAGCTACAGTCCACCAGACTTACCATGTGTCCAAGGAAGCAGACACACAATCATTAGGGCAATGGATGAGTTAGATGGCGGAGGCAATTAAGCATCGCCCTGAATAGGACATAATGTTGATCCATCCCTACGATTAATCACGGCATGCATTAGACAGTGATGGGCGACCCTGTGCCTTTGTGACAAAATGATTCTTCATCCCGTGTTTGGGGATTGGGATCCTGAGGTCCCTAATGCTCCTTAGAGGCGCCCCAATGAAACCCTGTCATTTATTCTGCTTCTGTCCCTGACAGCTATCAACCTGTCTTCTGCCAGCCAAGAACATTATCTGAGCTTCCAGGGTGCTTAGCGGCATGGACGAAGCTTATGAGTGGTGTTAGCAGACAGGCAGATATGTAAAGCAATGATAATGCTACCTTTTCTTTTGTAGTATCACAATAAATGTCAAGCTAGGTGCATGTAGACTCAGGCCTCAGTTTATTCATGTCAGCAGAGTCCTGCTTTTACACATATTGTTAATGTAGTTTTAATGGCTGTTGAGTTATTATACAGAGATGTTTCAGCATTTTAGCTTAGGCTGATTGATACTAGAGTAGTAGAAAAAGTATTTAGATGACAGACTGGGCCACAATGATGAAATATTTTCTTTAAAAAATATATATATATATATATATTAGTTTTTTGTGCTTATTAAATGTATCAATCAATTTAGAGATTATCAGTTTTAAAAAGCTACCCTCTTATTACATGGCTACCAACTTAACACATAAACAAGTTGACTCACAGGATTCATTTTAAAGATGATACTTTCATTGACTTGAAAACAATTTATTTATACATCTAAAAGAATATTCCTTCCAATTTAATGGACAAAATTGTGTCTTTGGCAATAGATTCCAACCCCACCTATTAACATTGAACTGAACATTAGAATCGACAGTTTAAACTAGGGTTGGTAGTCACGGAAAACTAGCATGAATTTGAATGTAGCACTTCCTCCGTCTAACCCCCCCCCTCCCCGCGGAGCTCCTCCAAAACAATGCCCCTGCTCACAAGCACGAGCGCCGCTGCTTGGCAACCATATGATCGTGACTGATTCAAAACCGGTCCTCAGCACATTGTTTGTGTTTTGCACTATGTCAACTCATGTCTTACTCAGCGGTAAGAAAACACCAAAACATTACCATAGTGAAAGTTAAAAACACAAACAAACGTGAAATGTATGCGCAGGAGGCGGGCAGAATGGCAGGACGGGATCTGATTGGTTTCATACTTTGGCTCCCAAAGGCAGGGATTGGTTGGTGTTTTACCAGGTTTACTCCGGCTGTAGATAGCAGTTTTTTTTCACTCTTTTTTAAGAACACATTATGTACTGATTACCATCGGGACATACAGATCATTTTAACCAGTATAACAAAAAGTGTATCTAAATCTGACTACCAACCCCAGCTTTAACATTAGCCTGCTTAATTTGTTATAATACACATTAAATTGATCATTTCCATTGCCATTGGAGGTTGTGTTAGACCAGATTAACAGGACTTCTGTAGGACTTAGGTTGACATATCTGTCCAACAACTTTTAGCATTGTCCCTATTATCACTACTGCTAATGGTTCAAGGTAAGTGATAGAGTGCTAGGGATCAACAACTTAGAGATGCACTCACCAGCTCTGTTGCTGTTCTCGCTCCACTCTTCCCTATCAGAAATAAGTGAGGCCCAGTAGCTCATCAGGCTGCTCTAACATCTATCACACCAACTACAATGCCAACAGAAACTAAAGTTTTGCCACAGGGTCAACAGACAGTGATCAAATGCGTTGGACTACTTCAGTGGATTGATTTAATATGATGCATGTGACCAGGTTGTCCCTTGAGAATAAATCACCATTTTCATGGGGTTTTGACCAATCAGAATGGGGTATTTAACAGTCGGGTAAAAAGCACAGTTAAGGTTGTTCATCTTTCACAGTTTATCACTAAATATATTTTATTTGTATTTAATCGTTTCTCTGAGCATTCACACTGTGACCTTTGAAAGATGAAACATTTCCTGTGATTTAAGATTATACTACCCTCATTAATTCCAATCAAAGTATGCTTTTAGACATTATTTAAATGAAAAGGCTGTCCACTTGTTCTGCTCCATAGTTTCCTCCTTCTCTGTAGTCTCCCTCTATCTGTATGGACACCCATTCACCTGTATTGCCGTATCATGAGGATGTCATTACCTCCATCATTTAGTGCAGGCATCTGAGAGCCTGTTAACCTGGAAACAGGCCCGGCTGGCTTTGCAGCCTGATGCTGATGGTACAATATGCTCCTTGTTATTCTAGGATCATTGACGCTGAAGCCCTGGCAATCAAGTCAGTTTTGTTGAAGCTCATTGGCTCAGCGGGGTCTCATCTCATCTGCTTGGAATGAGGAGAGCAGTGTTCGGGTTAGTTGGGTCGTTAGGTAGAAATTCTTTGATAATGGTGCATGTTACATTAGAGCCTTACAAACCAAGGAGAAGTGTTTCAGAGTCTGTGTAGTGTCATTTACAGAATGGTTATGGTAGATAAGAAATTTTCTTGGGATGTGAAGTATGGAGATGAATAGTTCCTGATTTAACTAGGCTCATCACATGCTACACAACTAAGACACACCAGTTACAATGTGGATACATTCACACATATCTTAGACAGTTTTATTACACTTTAAATATGACTACATTTATCTTTATTATTGTGTTACTACAGGTGCTGGATTGTTTTGATGTTTTGTGCCCAAACTACTGCTAATTTCATCTAGCAATCATGATACATTCATTAAAACCCATTAGCTGTAAGCAATCTCTCAACATTAACACTAGCCCAATGAAATGTACACCCATGATGAAATGAGTGTAACAGCTGGGCCCAGAGGTGACCTGCAGCAATGAGATTGTACTTTTCAGTGTGGTGGGATACTTTCTTGATGGTCCCTATTGAGAGCAGCATATGAAACCATTACTTGCAGCTTGGTGTTACCAGAGCCGTGCTGTATATGATGGACTACAGTCCGAATACAATATACAATGGAATACAATATGTATGCTAGAATCATAAATATACATTGGTATTGCATAACAGTCCTCATCATTGGCTGACAACTGACTATATGTTTAACTTCCGACAAACTTAGATGACCTTTATCGTCTCACAACCTAATCCTTTCTACTATAAGATTATTTCTGACACCTATTTTATTTCAAGAGTTATTCAAAAAGCTACATAATGTAACAGAATCACTTCAAGTTGGATACTAGAGGGAAAGTTGCTTGTTCCAGAAATGATAATGCCTGTTCAGTAATTTCCTTTTGATAATTTCCTCAATTTTAAAATAGAAATGGAGGATTCCCCTAAAACGTGATGAAATCTGAAGTACAAGAGTTATAAGGGATGTTTCAAAGCGACTGATTTCCTAGTTGTTTAAATGGAAACAAATTCCGACTGACTTGTCTAAAGGTAATACAACACTAAGGCAACGGTCAGAGTTTTTTACGGCTCGTTTACTAAGCTAAACATGGGATCACATAGTCTGCGAGTAAACAGTATTGGTTTGCTGATTGTGGCTAACATTAGAAGAACTAACACCACCAGCCTTCAGTTCCCCTTGCAGGCTACATCCATATGCCTAGGCTGGTTATGCCTTGCTCCTGTCAAGCTGTTACGTATATACTAGTTTAACCTGAGACAGCCTATACAAAACTTTATCTCCATTTTCTAGATCAAAATACCTCCAAACTACACCACAATATGCCATCTGTCATCTGTGCTTGTTTACATCCGAGTAGTAGAGCATTTTAGCATTATGGTAGTAGCAATTAACCAGAGCTACAGCCCTGGCTATATTGGCGGATGGCTGCATTACAGGTAAGCCACAACAAAGACTGGTAATTTGGGCCTGCAATAATAATAATCTAAATAGTCAGTTCAACCTACTCCAGTGCCAGTTTTACATTTTTTGTACTATTGTTTCAACCAATAGACTCCTTCAGCAGTTGAAGTTATGCATGTACTCCCACAGTTACCCATGTACATACATATGATTGAATGCATTTTACTTGATTAATCCAGTTCAGAATACTTCAAGACTGTAAAATTATGACACAACTTGACTTTGTTTTGCTCATAAGATTTCAGTTTTTACATATTTGGTGCCATGTAAATGTACAGTGTGACAGTAAACTTGGACAAACTTGATAAAACGTGTATTTCACCTCTATAGTCATAGTTAGGCACCCTTGTTTTATCTCAGGATAACTGCTTTGACATTGTTTACATGTGGTACGACTTAAAGAAATGTACGGTAAGGATACCGTTCTACCACTATGATCATCTTCAGTATTGAGTTGTGGTGAACCCTTCCCTAGTTTCCTCCAGTTTCTGCCTCTCCCAGTGGGATGTCAGCTTCTCAGAGAGAGAGGGGGCATCTTTGAGGAGGTAGCGTCACACAGCTGCCATAGCCCAGCAAAGCTCCTCGAGGAAAGACATGTTGTCAGTGCGCATTAATCATTGGGCCCACCATCGGAAACAGATTCCCCTCATAAGCAATTTCACTCATTAGAGTTACGGTGCTGATTTGCTGATTGGAGTTACGCTGAGGCTACTACAGTGTGAGGAAGGGAGGAGGGAGGAGAAAGAGAGAGGGTGTGACACGTTTACAGTGATGTGAAAGCTGAGATGTTGATTAATGTGCATCGTTCCTGTCACATAAACCGAATAAATAAATATCAAACAAAAGCAGAGGGAGAGGCTCATTTACAGACCAGGAAATGAAAGTTCCATTTAGTTAGGGAGTGAGACAGTCTGGAATGACAATCTGCAGACAAGACTGTAAACAAGAAATCACCACGGTGTAAGTCAAGGCCGTGCGCACACGTGCACAAAAACTGCTGTTGTTTCAGACATTCCTTAAAATGACTCGGTTCAATTTTGAGGCATAGACAAAACATTAAACCTCACTGCCCTGCCGACTCGTCTGAAGTCCACCACTGGGATAAGTGGCCTTCCTGCTTTGAATGGCATCTCACAATCAGCACTTAAAAGCCCTCGAGCTGTTTCGAAACTCTTCATTCAAGCTAATAATATTTTTCTACTCCATTTTTTTAAAGTGATTCATGCTGACTACAGAGTATTCCACAGCAGCCCATGCCTGTGTGTGTGTGTGTGTGTGTGTGTGTGTGTGTGTGTGTGTGTGTGTGTGTGTGTGTGTGTGTGTGTGTGTGTGTGTGTGTGTGTGTGTGTGTGTGTGTGTGTGTGTGTGTGTCATATTTCGGACGGTCTGTTTATATTGATCTTCCTATCCCATACTCAAACACCCTTGTTTACATAAATAAACACTATTCTGTTTGCAGCCATGGAAACGGGGTTTACACAGGCTGCAAAATCACCATTTAATGGAGTAAGATGTTTACATGAATGAGGATGCTGGCTAATAATGGCATATCTCAGCTGTCACACTCTGCTCTCTCATAATAGGCATATGTGTTTGTAAAGGATGCTGGGAAATGGGGTTTATAAACAAAAACTGTTAAATCTGACACTTGTGTGTTCCTTATAGTTTTAGATTGAATGTGAGAGGTGATAACAGATCTCATGGAATTATGATTATAAGTTTGTATATTTGAACCCATCGTTTTCGTGTTTTTTTTAGGTTTGATTCTATCCACCTCCACCCACTAAACCACCCAATCTCCTTCTAACCACCACTCATTAGACCATTCCTCAGTTTTCGGGAGCTCCTAACATCCGAGGCCGCCGTGAACTTTTCCTGTGGAGTGGAGCCAACGACCACATGACTTAATAAACGGTGACAAACATAAGGCAGCACTCACATCAGCAACATCATATGTTACTATAGAAACATGCAACGAGTTCAACCAAATAAATGGCCACTTCTGATTTAGTGTCTTTACACATATGCGTACATGTTTTTGCCCTCGTCATCTGTCACCCCAGCCTCATTCCTCCACTTTGATCATTTTTGGCATGTGATTCTTCTCTCTGACTGCGTCCAAGAACACAGCATGCGCTAATTGGGCTTTTTTTTTTTTGTCAGGTGAACGATGGCTGCCGTTACACCCCTCTGTCATTTTCTTCTAGAGAAAATGCACTTGTGCAGAAATTCCTCCCTCTGCTTCCCTCAGCTCCTTTTTTTCTTTCGCCCTGGTTCTGCAGATCCTCGGCAGCCCAGGAGAAGTCGTTTTACAGTTCAATCAGGAATTCTAATAAACTGACCTGTGCTTTAATGACTAATTCATTGTCTCCTTTACTACCTTCATGGGTATAAAGCGGATTAATGACTCTAGCAAGGTTAAAAACAGTACCACTGTGCTTTTCCTCCGTCTATTATCAATCATCCTTTAGATTCTTGGGAGAGCAACGGAAATTGAAGGAAAATTAGTAATCCTTTTGATGGATGATAGCATAGGTAGGAGTGTATGCATAAGTGGGGCTATAGCATTAAATGGAAATCGCCTGATAAGAAGCATCACATGGGGGAGCTTGCGTTTTAAGACATAGCACTATACGAAACAAACTATAATGCTGTATGACAGGAGAATTATAATTCTGTAACAACAAAGCCACTTCAGTTTAAGACGGCCAGAACAGGGGGGGGAAAGAAGTCGTATTTTTGATTATCCTCTCAACAGTGAACTCATAGATACCTGTTATCAAACAGCCCAGAGACATAATCTTATAAATTGTGCTGCACAGTTTTTTACAGTGTGTTACTTTACAGCAAGAGCTTTAAGGAAAAACTCTGCAGCAGTTTGGAGAATAGAGGTTACAAATTTCACCAGAGTTGTTAAACTTCTTTGACAGTTTCTTTACTTTTCCTCACACTGTACTTTCTTTCTTGTTGTGCAGAAATCCCATGGAAGAGGAGAGGGAAAGGAAAAAAACAAAAATAAAAGGAGGAGGCAAAGGGGAATGACGAGGAAGAGGGAAAAGATCGGGTATAGGGCTTGCGTCTCTTTGTTTACCATTCCATATTCCCATCATACATTCGGCACGCCTCTGCTGCATCTCTGGGCTCATCCTGTTCTTGGCCCAGTCATTTCTGACAATGTTAATGATTTAGCGGAGAGCCCCTCCACAACGGATGATTTGTGACATGTAGGAAGGCTCGGGAAACGGGGGAAGACGAGGCAGGTTTCTGTGGGGAGTGTTTGGGATCCAGGGATGCCTTGAAGATGGTGATTCATTATATTTAAGACAAGTGTGACATCCTACTTCAAGGCAGCAGCAGCACACACATGTATGGAGGGGGAGACTCTTTTTCGGGTGGCCAAAGTGGGGAGGGGGTAGGTAAGTACAAAGGAATGCCTCAGTGTTTTTTGAGATGACATAGGAATAGGAGGCAGGCATATGGAGACGGCAGCCTGGAAATAATGGGTAATGGAGGAATTTAGCCTCGGGCTATATGCCTGCTTTGCCTACTTCTGTATAACTAGTATATTTATAATTCAAATACATACCTTTAATAATTAACAACCAGTGAATATTAAAGGAGAATGCAGGATATCTCTTCTGCAGATGGAGTCAGGTGAAAAATAGTATTCAATTTCAAATTTGACAACAGAACAAAGGAGCGAAGAGCCAAAACAAAAAGTTGGCTGCATTTTGGACCAGTTCTTTATCTTTCTCTCGTGCTATAAACAAAAAGGAGGTTTAAAATACTACAAATTTCTCAACACATTTAAGTGTCTTCACATCCACAATGTGTTATTATACCTGCATTTTCTAACTTTATATTTGAATGATAAGCAACCAATCACATTTGTTTTTACAGCAGGCTTATTATTTCTTGCTTTCTGTTTTAGTGAATCATACAAGAAGTCAGTTAAGAGCCACTCCCTGGAAACACAATCTTCCTGTTACAAAAGCAAACATCTTTTTGATGTTCTTGAAGTGTCACATTTGGTATTTGATTGTTGTCTGGACTCATTGTTAACTTTTGCATCGCTCCAGACATCAACAAAACAACCAGCCGGATCGGTCAAGTGTTGACGCCCTTTTGTCTGCACCGTGACACACATCACATGGAGTGTGACATGTCATGTGACGCATTTAACCAGCCCTACTCTACTCCAAATGATGTTATTTCAGACACATTTAGGCTGCAGCGATTCGGAAATGAAAAGCGTGTTAACAAATGCATCGAAATTCCGTGTATTTATGCAACGCTCAAGAGTGTGCCTTTTAGAATAAAACCTCCCAAAGGACAGTGTGTTTTGTCGTCTGTACACAAGTGGCACAGAAAAGCTCTTGTACACTGTGTCAACCCAAGTTATGCAAACACCGGAGTTCAACAAAAATCAACACATTTGCATATTGTGGATCTTGAACGTGTTCTGCTTTTTTCACAGGCCTCATTTCTGTCTCTGGGCTTTGATGTAGCTCATACATATTGACGACTTTCTGAAGACACCGACCACGTTAACCAACGCATGAGCTCAATTTGTGCATCCCCTTTAAAAAAAAAATGGTGCATTAGTTTGTCCCATTTATATTTCCTGGGTTAATTAGCAAGTGAGAGATTGGACAATTAGCTCATCCATGCTAATTGATTAGAATATTACAACTTGGTGATGATGGGAACATAGACTCCTCGTTCCATATTCCTCCCAGGGATTTTGTAATATATACAATGCTTCTGTGTAATGAGGGCTTTAAAAGACCAAATCAGCTAGGGAAATTGTTAATTCAATTCCACTCAGATGATACGGAGTTTTTCCGGGGCACAAATGAATGGAATTGAACTGCAGGGATCTTACAGAATGGCAGTGTCCTTTTTGATTTTGACTCATGTCAACACAGATGATGTGGATCACTGGTTCGTTTCTGTCAGAGCCACATAAGGATGTGAACTTTCAAAGACCTGATCGTATCTAGGTCATTTTTTTTTTTACTGCTGCTCATAATTGAAAGCCTGTTCTGTTTTATATCTGCAGCGCTCAGAAACGCATGCAGCCCTTTAAGAAGACATACATTAGAGATGGAAGAAAATGAATACACACAAGTGTCTGTTTTTCTGTCTTTGGACATCAGCAGAACACTGTCAGTGTTCTAATTATGCCACAAGTGTACACTGTCCCTCCCTTTATTTAACTCTACAATAATTTCAGTCTATGTTAATTTTTTCTTTTCTTTTCTTTCAGAGTGAAGCTCAGGTGTGATCCTCATAAAGTGTCTCACCAGTGTAGCTGTCTAGCACAGAGCTGCTAGAACAATGTAGTTCACCTGGAAAGTTCCTCAAAATCCACTCCAACTTTTGTTTTATTTACTGAGGAAAAAAATTCAAGGTGCTATATTTTTACAGTGCACAGCACCTACTTTTGATAAAAGGTTGACAGAAAACCTTCCTTTAACTCTCCTTTTAGCTCATGTTTGAATTATGTATACACCATGTCTGAATTTTTACCCTTTATTCATTGAAAGTCGTCTTTTTTAAGCACATCCATACTTTTTTCCTGCCTCAAAACGAGAACCATTCTGTGAAAAATGCCTCTCTTCAAAACCACAGAAATGTTCCTCCTCAGGTGCAGCAAATAAAAAATAAGATTCATGCGTTTAATGCTGAAGTATTACACTTCTGTGCTGTGCTTAATAATTAATAGCCCATCCCATCTCCCTATGAATATTTACACGCAAAAGTGTCCCTGGGAGCCCTCCATACGCTGGAGGGAGGGAAGTCTGTGTGTTTATTGCATTAAACACTCAAACATCGTCGCCGACCCTATTTCGCCTCCAACCACGAAGAAAAAACACTCACTGAAGCACTGTGAGCATTTTATTTGTTGTTGCACAATGTAACCCATTCAACTTCCATTTAGACGTGGCAAGTCAAATTACAGGTACTCTCTGTGTGCTCCCGCTGAAATCCCAGGACGACGCTTGTCTTGCTCCGAACGCGAAAGGGGGAGCAGAAATGAGGTTTCTCTGCCGTTGTTTCCAGAGCGGTGACATTGTTCATCGAGATCACCTTCCACTTACTGTGTCAAGGTGTCAAAGGTCTTTGTTGGCTGGCTTTGCAAGGAATCAAGGCGTCATTACACAGCAGAAGAAGTCATTTAGTTTATTGGAGAAGGCTGTAAAAGAAGGCATGCTGATTTCAAAAGTTTTTGACTTCCCGCAAGAGTAAAATATAAAATTGCAAATTAAACTGATTGCTGCGGTTATCAGGGCTAATTATGTTGAGGACTTTGGACTTCTGCAATGCCAGACATTAATGTGCTATCACTTCTAATCTCAGCCTCTCTTTGCCCCTCCCTTTGTATCTGATCCAAAAAATTATACACTGTAAAAACAATAAGTCATGGTAGCTCAAAAGTCATTGTAAATTGAAGTAGATATTAGTGTAAATGCTGCAATAACTCAATTTTTCACGTTTATGTTAAAAAGAATGACATAAAAGGACATACCTCATAATAAGGTTGACCCTAATAGACATACTGTTGAGATGATGTACGTCATGTGGCAACATAGAACAGTGGTTACTGTTGTGGCCTTAAGGTCTCCAGTTGCATCCTGGTTAGGCCATGAGTGACAAAAGAAACACTAAAACAACTCAAACTTGTGATTCAAGTTGTCATACTAAAGGATAATAAGTTAAAATGACGAGCAATGATTTTTAGTTTTGCTTGAACACAAATGTATCTCAACTTAGCCCAAATTCAGCCCAAATACTAACTTTTTTAAGTTCAAACAACTCTCTCTATATATTTTTTTACATTGTAGAATAAATGCCTCACTATTGCACGACCGCTCTACTTGTGACAGCTCTGGATTCATGAATCCCCGACCTTTGACCTTTGAGAGAGACACAGCAGGACTCACACTAGGAAGATCTGGGGATATAGCAGAACCCTTCCTTGTTAAAGCTGCACTGCGGCTGCTTTAAAGGGACGACAAGCTAATAACGGCCAAGTAGGAGATGTTATACAAATACACCCGTGTTCTGAGTGAACTTGGGCATGTTTTGCTTCCACTGGTGATATTTATCTGTTCAGGAGGAAGAAGGGAAAAGCTGAGTGTTGTTGCTGCCTCGCTGCAGGTCCCCCGAGCTCTCAGATCTCCTCTCTTGTCTCCTGTGTGGATAAGTAGTGGCTGCAAAGGCATCGCTGCTCTTTGATATTTCACTCCTCATTTGAATCAGTGGCCGCTTTTATTTGACAATGCTGGGTAATTACCTGGGTACCGTGCTTGATCATGTGAACTCCTGCAGAACCAGAGTTGAGGGCGGGGAGTGAAGAAGAAGGAGAAGAAGAGAGGAGGGATGGAGGAGATGGAAATGGGGAAATAAAAACAGGGAATAAAAAAGCAAACAAAGCATCCCCATTTGTGTACCTGCATTGTTTTCTGCAAGTATTCCAAAGAAGTGAACCCTCGGCATGTCGTCTCATGCAAAGTGTTTTTTTTCTGTCTCATGCTGTGAAGGGAGGAAGCAAGAGGTCAGACACTGAGGGAAGATAAACTAAGTGCAAGTTTATTATAAGTCTAATGAATAGTTTTTGTCTCCTGGGTTCAGTCATTTGATTAGCTTGTAGTCTGTGTGTGTGTGTGTGTGTGTGCGTGCGTGTGTGTGTGTGTGTGTGTGTGTGTGTGTGTGTGTGTGTGTGTGTGTGTGTGTGTTAGAGAGAGAAACCTTTTACTGAAGAGCTAAAAAAGAATTCAAAAGCATAACAAAAACAAGACAAGACCCAAAGATAGTTTGATTCTGTTTTATTGCCGTTATCCTCAAGCTTCAGTAAAGTGCGTTGGAACAGAACAAAATATACTTTTACAGTGAAAAATGAAAATAGACAAACTTTAATCAACAAATCTAGAAAAATGCATTCACTTGGAGGGGTTAGTATTTCAACTAGCTGGTTATGGCACCTTGTCAATGATGTTTATTGAACAGGAGAGCAGTGTTTACTCTGTTGTGTGACCAGAATACCAAAATCCGTCACTCCCTGTGAATGCAGCTGCGTTCAGGCTGACTGACTGAGCTCTCCTTGCAGAAAAAAGCAGCAGACAACTGAGGCTTGGCCCTGAAGTTTAACTCAAACACAGTGCCACCACAAGAAAACAACCTTTCTTTTGCTTAAATATCAAATAAAAATAAATTTGTGCTGCAAAAAAACAAAAACACTTTAAAACCCTGTGTTTAAGCACAATAATAATCTCTGCAGCTGCTTTTATGGCCTCTGCTTACAGGACATGCAATTCACTAAGGGATATAAATAAAGAAGAAGGCAGACTAAGAATAATCCAACTTTCACACAGATTGTTTTGACTCTTTCTCACCTTTAATCAATAGCATGAATAAAGCAACTTTCGTCAGTGAGTTTGGATGAAATTAAAGAAAAGATCTTCTAATCTGTTCTGGTTAAATGTCCCCCACTTCCATCGCTGCATGCATTATTTCAGACGTGGACACGTTGTTCCACGTTTCCAGGCTGCATGCTTCAACTCTGTGCAATTTGAATTCACTTTCTAATCATGTTGAAACCGTGAAAAACACCCGCACTCCACGTTCCCCCGCGCTTCCGTACCGGACAAACAACACAAGAGAGAAAATTTCGATTCATTTCAAAGTGGAGAGGAGGGGAATTAAGACAATTTAATAAAGGCTTAAATCGCAGGGGTTGTCTGCGCAGCGCCTAAAGCCATATTTCCTGTGATCAGCGGAGGAGGGCGACTTTATTGGACATGTTTCTATTTCCAAATCCGCATAACAGGCAACGATGCATGTATTCCCTATAATGTAGATAAGGGAGAGAGGGTTTGATATGTAATAAAAGGTGGGTCTGCGCTGCCTGTTTAAGCCCCTTAAGCCTGATAAATGATGAGCGACAGAGGCACAGCGAGAGGGTCACCGCTATTAACTCCTCGCTTTCCCGGCCTGCACTTAAACTTCTCTCAATTACATGTGGTAATGTGGCTGGATACGGGCCTTATAGGCTCCGACCCGTTCAATCTAAGCGAACTAAAAAAAAATAAAAAGGAAATCACACTCGGATCTTCCATGGGGGCATTTGAACGCAGAGGTATGGGTTGTGTGTCCCTTGCAGCCTGCTCGTGTTAAAGGGGGGAACACGGGGATTACGGTGTGTGGCGTTCCTAACACATGCACACCAGGTATTCTGGGACAAACACCCAAAGCAAGCTCATTAAATCAGCATTTGGTGTTTCAGCACAGGCGTTAACGACGGGCTCTAATCTCGGAGCAGACCTGCTCAGTGTGTCACAGCCGAGAGGATCTGCAGGCTGAGAGCACGAGGGCACAGCGAAGGGACTACTTACTTTATTTAACATGAACCAAAAACGAACTAAGGCTTGGAATTCGTTTGAAAAAAAAAGAAACCTGAAAAAAATAATGGAGATATATTAAAATTTGAACTCTTTTTACAACACGAATATCAAAAATTATGTTTACTAGATCTGCGCGCTGTTTTACAAAACAAATGATGAATCAATTATGTTTTTTTAACATTTTAATTTTGAGACTTGAGTGAAGGATGATTAAACTCGCACATCTTTTGTTTGTTTGTGTGTATTTTCTTTAAGATACATTTAAGTCAAAGAGAACTTGTCTGAAAATTATAAATATTGAAATAAAAATGTAAATATTTCTGTGTTTTGGATCGAGAAATTATGGATTTTTTTTTTTTATCAAGCTGATTTGGTTATTCAGAAATGCCGATTTACACTGAAAATAAAGACAAAAAATAAGCCAAACTAATATGTAAATATTAATTGTAACCCCAAATTTATAGAAAAGGCAACACCTATAAAGGATATGTTTTCTCATTTTACACAGTCAATGTTTTGTAAGAGCATCAGTTGTGAAAGTTGTACACATTTCATTTAGATCTAAAGCACTAGAGAAAAAAATTACCTTTAAACATTTTATTTATAGAAATAAAACACATTCAAAGAAAATCTGCAATGTTTGAAGATGTGTTTGAAGATGTGATTCATCCAACATTGAAGTTCCTGAGCCGTCAGAAATTGAAAGATTTGACTGCAACTACTTTGGTTTAAATTGAACAAACACGTATATTTTGAGATTATTGTATAGATTTCGTGTACATAGACTTGATTATTATTTTTTTCATTTTATGGGCCTTCTCTCATTCGTTCCAACGCTCTCAGCAGCTCGGCATCCTCTGTGACCGCCAGGTGTCGCTACGCGGCCGCTTATATCCCCTTAACGAGCCCATGAAGAGGAACAGCCACAGTTACATTTAGTGCTGGCCTCCTCTTTCCTTCTCTCTCTCTCTCCCTCCTCCTCTCTGTCCTCCCCCTCTGACACCAGACTCTGAGAATCGGTGGAGGGGAAAATGAGGCTTTGGAGCTGAAGAATTTACAGTTAGTCGCGAAACTTTTACAAGTATTTGAGTTGCTCACTCCACTTTCTGAAACCCTATAGTCACATTTCACTCCGAGGTCAGAAAGAGTTCACGTTGAGATGGCTGAGGTGACGCTTTCTGCGCGAGGAGAACACAGAGGAGGCGAAATATTATTGAGAAATCATGAATAAATCAACTTAAAACTGGGTCTAAATTTGGGCTAAATCAGCTGCAAGATTTTGGAGAGGATTTGCAGTAAATGTTATCAGTGTCTCATCTGTTAAAACCACAAAACATCTCCAAAGTGCATTGCTTTTATTCAGGAGAAAATGTTTAAATTAAAACCTGACACGCTGCGAGGTTTTCACTCTCCGAGCCTCTCAAGCAGTCAGTCTATGATCCAGTCTTATCTCAGCGCCTCTATACATTAGCTGGGCTCATTTACATAATCTCAATCCCACTGAAGAGGGCCAAAGAAGAACAAAGTTACAAACAAGATTAGGGCGATTTTATTTGTTCCTGCCGTTGGGCGCCAATTGTTTCTCCAGGAGTGTTTAAGGTCACTAAGAGGATTTAAAGCTCGTTTCATATCAGTGATCTTTTTGAGGGAATTAAAGCAACAATGCGTTTTTCATCCATATTTAGCAACAGGCTTGTGTTGTGTGTGCACACAAACCCCGCAGAGTAAAAGGGGAGACAGAGGGAGAGAGAGGGGTTCTAAGTCCTGCAAAGAGCAAACAGATTCGTGAGTGGAAGTTTTTCTGGTGCACCTTTAGGATGTGACATGCGGCGGATCTTTAGCCTGCTGATTGTCCCAGTAGTGTTTTCCTTGAAATGGATCCTCTCCCTCCCCTAATGAACCCAAACGCAGCTGGCCATGTCCCACACGGACACCGAGAGCTTTAACCCTACACTGACCTCCATTTGACACCAGCAGATGAAATTTTACCGCCTGTTAATGCCATCCACTGATTTTTTTGTTCTCTATAAGTTTTGTATTCACCTGTAAATGTTGGGAACGTAAACGTGAACGCCACATATGAGAAACCCACTTTAAAACGTGTCATTGTGTGAGATAGGTGTCCTCACGGAGTTGTCTTGCTTGTAGGGACAAATTAATTTTAATCACCTATTGAAATAAAATGAGAAAATTAAACACCGACTTGCGACTTGCACACTGTCACAAAAGCGAGATTAACCTAAATATGGTTAATGATGATGTCTCGTGTTTAGCTGCCCGTTAATTGCTCAAATAAATAGTTCACAAAGCGGAGTTTAAAATTTTCACGTCGTTAGTGGAAGTTTTATAGGGAAGGTTTCTGTGGAGCCGTGCATTGGACACGCGTAATTAGCCTCCGATATTTTCTCACGCTCTTCGGGTGTTTACATCACTCTCCTCGGGGGCAAATCACATACTTTTACGATAAATGTGCAGAAATGCGGCAACGTCTCAAGATCTGGACGTATGCTTTTAAGAAATTGCTCTTGCGTTTGGATTTTTCGGATGCAGCGTGCGCTTTGGCGGAGGATCAAACGTGTATAAAAAATATTCCGCACATGCCAGCTCTAAAACTTTGCCTTTACTGCACCGTGAAGGCACGCGCGTCCCCAACACAGCGGTATGAATATATATACAGCATAAGCTTACTTACCGTGCTTGTCCATATCAGGAGGATGGGGAAAAAGTCAAGCGTTAGCGCACAAATCAATGTCAACGATTGTATTTAGCTTATGAAAATATGAGTCTTCAAAAGCAGAGGCTGTAGTGTTTACAGAGTGTAAAAAAGAGAGACTTAGAGACGGTGGATGCCTGGGCTGTGTGCGCACAGCTCTGCTGCTCCTTCCCGGGGTATCGCACGTTGAAATGTCCACACAGCCGTTTGTCAAACCCTGCAGTCCCACACTTCCCACCCCCCTTTATGCCAACAAACATAACTGTTGTCACGCTTTCATTTATTAAATCTTTTCCCTTTAAAAAAAACCTCCTGAAATTTCTCTAATCGACATCTTGACAACTCTGTTTGGCTTTTTGTTTGTTGGGAGAGTTTATTGACCCTCCAACAGAAGCCACAGCCCCTCTCCCTCCCTGAGCGTGTCTACCTTAATCCTAACCTGTGAATAATTAATTTCCCTCTTTAAAAAATACCATTATGTGAGAAGCTATCAATACAGCCATGATGCCATATTAGCATTGATGGAGCCAAATATTAAAGGGGATAGATGGCCTGCTTCTGTTTTGTGCGTAAAAGTGCCCATGCAGGCTCCAAAAGGGGGCTTCAGTGCAATCGATGGCCGGAGCGTTGTTGCTCCTCCTCTAAACTTCAATCTCCTCACATGATTGATGATCTCGGGGAGCTTTGATAATTGACTACTCTGAGGTAAGGCACGGATTTCTATCAAGAAAGGGGATTGGACGACAGAAACATACAAAAATTCTCCACAAAAGCTTTTTTCCCTCTTTGGAAAAGTTCATTCTTGGTTTGGAGGGGTGCAGCGTGAGGTTTAATTAGCTAAAAACAGAAAAGTGCATTAATTAGCTGCAAGATTGGGTGGTTGTACTGATATATTCTGCACACTGGTTTATAACAGATAACAAGTAAGCGTCATATTCATACATTAAACTCAGCATTCATTATAAAACCCGATCATTTCAGCTATATATGCTTTCTTGTAAGTTTAAGAAGTAGTTTTTTGTGCGTAAAAATGTGGGTGCGCATTGCGTAAATCTGCATAAAAAAGAGCGTTTTTGCTCTAAAAGATAAGTCTTGTAGTTACATTTCCTCACTGATATGTTTGATTTAACTTAGTGGATTTGCAGCCGAAGTGTCCGCGCTGCTAACCCTCCCTCATTCAGCTCTCTGCTTTTTTTCTTTAGGACTCTCCTCGGCGCATACAAAAAAATAAGGAATTGGGTGGGAGTTGGAGCTGTGTTGCTTTGCCTTTTACCCCCAGTGTGGAGTTGAAGCCGTCCCTGCGCCTCGCATATACTCTGCATATCACAAGATTTGGTCTCTCCTCTCTCTTTTCTGGAGCTGCTGTAGGACTGGCTATGGCCACCACTACTTCCGGGATCCGTCATTTCATTCGCCCACCGCTCAGCGCTGCGAACTGACTCTGTTTCTATAAGCAAGCTAGCAGCCAACCTGCCAACACTCGCTGACACTCACTCATCTCAGTTTCGCCAGATAGACGAAATACCTACGGGGGAAAGAGAGGAGAGATCCGAATCGCAATCTCTTAATTTCTTCTGCTTTTTTCTCCTTCTTTTACAGTGATAATAAAACAAGATAGCGATCTGGAGGCATTAAAGGAGACGCGGACTTGCGGGATGAAAACGGACTAAAAAGATTCGTCCTTCTCTTGAACATCATCACCAACCGTCATTCATTCATTACCTTGACAACCTCTGGCTTTGATTGACAGCTGGAGTGGCAAAAAGCCATGAGACACGACAGTTTAGTTACATGCAGGTTGTTGATGGGCCGATTGTAACCTTCACTTTGGCGCATTTTTTCTTTTTTTGCGAGGAAAAGAGGGAAAACAAGAAAAATTGCAAAAGTCCCCGATGCTACGATTTCAACTGAACCACACTGGCGAATAGGAGAAGTCGCAAAGTTGGTTGAAAACGGAATCTTGCCACTAAATCACTTTCTAACCGGGACTGGGATATTAAATATACGACAGATTCAGGAGTTTATTGGAGCGCAGCCTGATGGCGCAAAGGGTAGGTTTTAAATCTCCTCCACTTTACCTGTTTCAAATCCACTGTAGGGAGGCCCTCGTATCGATAACCTCTTGTCGGCTGGTGGCAAATTTACAAAGTATTCCTATCAAAGCGGCTGTATTTGACATTTTTGCAGCGCTTTGCTTCTCAAGCAGAGTGACAGCCTCTGCTTTTTACCCTCACACTCCACGACACTCGTGGAGCAGTAACACAGGAGACTGCAAACTAATTCGCTCTTTTCACCCAGCAAACTCTCCATCGAGGAGCAACAAAACTTATGATGTTTTTGGTAATAAGAAACAGTTTCTCAGGTTGAATAGATGACACTTTTGTGCCGTGGCTGCAGCGCATTTTCACAGCAGCAGCTCATTAGTTCCTACTTTGCGTGTATTCAAAATCAGACGGCATGCTTTTTGAGCTTTTAACATTTGTTTAAACAGTAACCGGACAGTCCGCTGACTTCTCCTCTCATTTTTATTCCCAGTACGATGAGCTGGCCCATTACGGTGGGATGGACGGAGTCACGGCGTCGATGTACGGGGACCCGCACGCTCCCCGGCCGCTTCCCCAGGTCCACCACCTGAACCACGGACCGCCGCTGCACACCAGCCAGCACTACGGAGCTCATGCTCCGCACCCAAACGTTATGCCCACTAGCATGGGCTCCGCTGTCAACGACGTTTTAAAGAGGGATAAAGATCAAATTTATGGGTAAGCTTTGCAAGAGCCAAGTCCGCGTGCAACTCTTTTATTTTATTTTTCTAACTTTTCAGCTTTTCTCTAAGTTTGTGCTCGTGGAGTTCTTCCCCCACCACTAAATTAAAAGTGTGTTTTGTTCAGGATTGACCGCAATTTTTGGTCTCTATTGTTGGTCAGGGGGAGTTTTGTTGATGTGTAATTTTAGACGCATTGTAGGAGTCATCGACAAGCCTGCAGTAAGTAAGAGGAAGCCTCGAGCCTGAAACACAAGCTATAAAATAATATGGAAGCTCGAAAGTCCCAAACAGCGTGAGAACATAATACAAAACTATTTTCAACACCACAACAACTGTTCCATCTCATGAAGAGTTCTTTAATATTACTGTGCATGATTATCTGTCACTTTAAAATAGCAATGCCTCGTTTAAACTTTCTTTTTGCTGCCTGCAAAAAAAAATCTCAACGCAGTTTCAATTTTGTTTTCCCCGTAACAGAACGCGTAGACGCACCGTGTGTCTTTAGAATCCTTTTTAATAGTCTGTTAAGATGCTTGTCTGACAAAGTAAGAAAACCTTCCTTTAAAGCTTCTACTGATAGTTTGTAGACTTTTGAAAATGTTTACGGATATTCCTCGGCTACGCACGTTCACAGAAAGTGTTATAATCCACAGTGTATCATTATAATCTGGGATGTAGTGCAGAGTAAATCCCCTTCATCTCTTTTACTCACGTTGTTCTCATGTGCTCAGAAGAGTTAATTTTAATGCACACTGAAGTCTTATTGACAGAAACAAAAGGGGACCTCTATTTTGGAAAAAGCACATTTATTTTAAAGGATATAATTTTGTATTTTAAACCTAAATTTGAGTGATTATCTGGTGATTTAAGAGAAGTCAAACTCAGTTTTATTCTCTTCTGTCTCACATGTAAAACGTAACCTTTCACTGTAAGGAGAAAATTAAACGTCCTGATGCCTCTTTACGTCTGGTGTTCAGCTTTGCAAAATTATTTTATCACTTTACACTTTTTTGTTGTAAACTTGATGATTTTCTTTAAATCCCACAGACTCCTGCAGTGTGTGTCAGTGTTGTTTTTGTAGAGTTTTGTTGATTACTTAGCCGTTTTTAGTTTGCACTGCAAGAAATGTCGGCCTCGATTTGCAGCGTTTTGTCTATATGACCCCAAAACTTGGAGAAAAATATTCCAGATGCGTATTTACGCGTACCAGGAACTTACCAGCTTAAAAAAAACAAATGTGATATTCAACGGAGGAATGTAGTTTTAGTTGCTGTCTGCTTTTTGTTTCTCACGCGGGATGTTTGTAAAAGAAGTGTGTGAAAATCACACAGTGTGCAAAAACTAAAAACATATCATCCGACTGCATTTTATTTTTTTTAATTTCTCTCAGAAATGTAAGCGTTTCAGGATATTTTACAGGGAGATCTGCAGGTTGATTTGACATTTTTTGCAGTGTGCATGTGGAGCCGGTGTGCTGCTTGTACTCAGGCTGTGTTTCCCCTCTTGCAGTCACCCTTTATTCCCACTGCTCGCGCTGGTTTTTGAGAAGTGCGAGTTGGCGACGTGTACTCCGAGGGAGCCCGGCGTAGCAGGAGGCGATGTCTGCTCCTCAGACTCCTTCAATGAGGACATTGCAGTCTTTGCCAAACAGGTCCATCTAGAAAATACGTCTCAAATATATATGTTGGCTTTGTTATTGCTGTGTAATGGCACTCATAATTTTCTTTTGGATGAAACTTTATTCATAAATGATAAAAGAATAGTGTGTGAATTTCCACATCAGTTTTCCTAATTTTAGAGTCATTTTATAAAGACTGAAACAGACTCATTCCGCACATTTCAACCCAAACTAACTTTGACAATTGCTGTGTTATTTTAGGTCCGAGCAGAAAAACCTTTATTTTCATCAAATCCAGAGTTGGACAATTTGGTAAGCACACACATACACACACTCTGACCTCTGTGTCTCGCAGTAATAACCACTTCTATGTGCGGTCACTCGCTGCTTTGTTTTGGATGATACTCTGAGCAGCATCACATAGAAAAGAAGTGAACATATGATTTAAACTTCCGCACAGATGTCAGATCAGCTCTGGAGTGAAGCTGTGTGACCGCATTAGCCGCTGTCATTGTGCATGTCTTCCCATCAAACTGACCCAGCTGACCAGTGTGTGAAGACATGAAATGCAGCTTTTTTTAATTCAGACTTCAAAACCTCCTCTGCACCTTACTCTGCTATGATCATTCTTTGGACAATAACACAAGTTTAAACAAATTATTTTATAATTTTGGTGTGTTAACTGTGCTTATTTTGCTCATTTTTTGCAGATGATACAAGCCATACAAGTATTACGGTTTCACCTCTTGGAATTAGAAAAGGTAACTATTATAAGTCTGTGTGTTCTAACGCATGGCGCCACCTGCACAAACACCATGCACTTGAATGTAACTGATATTATATTGAACGTGCTCCTACATTTTTTGCAGTGCAGAAAAGTTGTTAGCAGCTGCTTACAAATAAACGTGCATGCATTTGGAAGGAGCGTTTAATTTTTGCAAAACATCCTTTTTTATTGAACCAACTAATTCTGTGACCATTGATAAAACGTGTTGGAGCCTCTTGCTCAGTTTGCACACTGTTATCGATCCGCAGATTTGGTTTCAGCTGCTCATTATTCCCCCAGCTTACGGCATGCTGTTTGTTTTTTTGTCCTTCAACTTGTTGCTCCAGTCTCAGGAGAATAATAAGCACTGCAACAATTTCACTATTGTTTCCTCGCCGCCGATAATGCCCCCCCTTAATTGGAGTTATTCTTGGACTTAGCTGAAGCTTTTCCCTTATCCTATTCTTTCCCCCCTTCTTTTCTAGGTGCACGAGCTCTGCGACAATTTTTGCCACCGGTACATCAGTTGTTTGAAAGGAAAAATGCCAATAGATCTAGTTATTGACGAACGGGATGGCAACTCAAAATCAGACCACGAAGAACTCTCGGGATCGTCGACTAACCTTGCAGATCACGTAAGTAACAGAAGCTTTATTATATTCTTGATGTGTGTATATGTGTGCTGGCTTTGTCTGCGTCTGCATGCCTCTGCAAACAACCCGAGCATTCATATTTTTTAAAGACGTTAAAAATGAATTATTGGCTGCTTTTGAACAATCACATTTGCTTTATTGTACCCACAATGCCAACTTTTTGTGCCTCTTTTCGTGTGTGTGTGACCCTGCTGTGCCATCAGTAAATAGAGCATGCTCTGTTCTGCAAGGAAAATCAGCCGATCGATGTTCTAAGGTCAAAAGCTAGATGTGATACAATAGACTGAGTTATTGTTTTAGTCTTTTGATTAGAGCCAGTCATGTGTGCATAATGCGTCCCTGCTTGCTGCGAGGTTTGTGTGTGTATTGGAGGGTGCGTGCGTGCGTAAATCGCAGCCGTGCGTTATGAAGTGTTGCACGCTGTAAGCAATAGAAAAAGACGTGAGACAATTATCTGTTACGCAGGTTTAACGTTAAAGCAGGGTATCAGCGCTAAGCTTTAGCTGTAGGCTAATATTTAAAAAAAGAAAGGGTCTTTCTTTATATTTTGGGGGCTGTGGGAGCTGTCTGGGGCCTGTGCGTAAAGCTGTGGATTTTTTTTTGCTGCAGAGGTGGAGAAAGTGGTAGCCTATTGAAACAGATCTCAGAGCTAAAGGCTTAGCATCAATGTCAAGTTCACGAGGCATATGATGGTTCGTCTGGAGGCCTTCCATTGCTGTTGATGTTAATGTGTTTAATTGTTTCGTATTGATTTGCCGTGTGGTTTCTTGCTCTGCAATGGCTCTCCCCCCTCTGTTCTGCTCTGCTCTGCTCCCCCCCCATTTTATGGCTGGAGGCTCCATAATGCTGAATTCAATTATATGCACCTGAAGTACAGTAGCTTTAAATTTGAAGATCGATTCCCTGGTTTTAAATCGGTGCATTTTCGGTGTAATAAACACAGACTCTCCCCCCCGCAGTATGGATCGTGCTGACAGTGTGTTATTGAGTTGATATCTGTGAATTATTGCGTCTTGCATGCCTGTGACAAAGCTAATGTTTTGGTGGAGTAAAGAAAAAAAAAGAGCGGGCTATTGCAACAAAGTGACTAGTTAATATCTGCGCAGCACAAGGCCAAGCCTATTAGGAATTAAAGCAGATTTAAGTGTTATGCAAAGTCACCGCGCTGCATCTGTTGGCTCTGGCTATCGGCCTAATAGCGGTGGATTCCCCCCTCTTGAAAGCCCGGCGCGTCCACAGGTCGACGCGGCGGGCTGCACAGGCTGAATTAAAACACAATTCACAGCATGGATGGCGATGTTGGGTTTGGGAAACGGTGCAATATTGTGGTCCTCCTCCAACACAAGTGTAGAAATGAGGCATGCTGTTGTTTATATTGCAGAGATTAGATAAACTAGCCTGTTTAGTTTCATGGCAGATGGTGGATGCTCAGGCCGGTTTCCAGTGGTGCCTTCATTGCTCAGACAGCAGCTCTGTCACCGTTCCAAGCTTGTGAGAAATATTTTGATAATTAGTAAATTAGAAGTGCCAATAAAGCAAATCAGGAGCAGCAATAAACAAAGAAGGCTGCATGACAAGCCATTCATCTTGGAGTCATTTGGACTGACCACCTCATTAGGTTTTTAACTTTTGAGGGATTTATTTCACTGCTGTGGCACCAATGAACTTTTTATTATAGCTCAACGCTGCTCTGATTTTTTGCTTGCTTGTTTGTAGTGCTGAGCTGTGAGGTGATTTTAATAATGGCTGCATGAAACGCAAATACATCCCCCACCCCTCCTGCTACTTAAAGTATTATCAAAATAAAACAATTCCTTATCATTTGTCGTTTTGGAGCACATTGTATTTGCAAGGAAAGCACAGCTGTTGATGTGTCTTAAAGCAAGGAATTAAACAGTTAACTTCTCCAGCAGTAATTTCCATGTCTAATTGAAAGGAGTCCAGCTCTTCATGCTTAAAATGTGCTTTGAATACCCAGAACAATGCAGAAAAATGCACTTGGCTGCATAACTGTGCCGCTGGATTGAAAGCAATTTTTGTCCTACTTGTCTAGATTTATTTATTTCATTTATTCATTTGTGTTTGGCTCTTTTTTTTATTATTCATCTCTGTCCTCGCTTCCCCATTGAGGAGAGGAAGGCGGTTTGATAGTTAGATATGCTAATTTATTTAGTTAGACTCTCTCACGTCCATTTTTCTTTGCTTTGATATGCATTTTTAATATATAGCCCTGGGCTACATCTCATTTGGAGAAAGTTGGTTTTTCTGGAGATGATGAGGCTCTTCACTGGAGGAGGCGGCCCGTTGAGCCTGTTTTCATATATGTGTGTGTGCATGTGTGTTTTAATGTGTGTGTTTTATTCCTTTTTTTAAACCTCTTTCCCTCCTCTTCATACCTGACATGGGAGCATAATAAGCGCTGTTTTATTTACACTTGAATGCAGCATTGTCTCAGAGATGATTGGATTATGTTATAGAGAGAGCAGGATGAGTCCTTGCTGACACTGTTGATTTCCCTTTTTTTTTCTTTCTTAGCTTGCGGTGACTATCTCACCATGTAGCCCACCCATGTCTTCCCAGCTCATCGCCCCTCCTCTGATTACCCCCTCCCAATTAAAAGGATAAAAAAACAGATGTATTTAACATGGAGGGTGATGGAGAGGCTAAAAAAACATGCATAGTGGTGTAGATTTGTAAACGGTTGCTACAGTGTGTGTGCTGTCAATGCTTTTCTCTCTTGTCTTTTAATTAATGAATAAAAATTTCTGTCTCTTCTGTGCTACATCCAATTAGAGAGGCAAATAGAATTAACAGTGTCTGAATATTATCTGTTCTAATGAATTAGCCTTTGTGTCTCCTCCTGCTATTCTTCAGTCGAGCTTTCATATTAGCACAAGGCTTTTCATTTGCTCCATGCATATGCATCACGCTTTTGAAAACTGTCTTTGCATTTCTGCATAGTTTCAGATTTGTTTTGCAGAAAGTGTGCAGGATTTGCAGGTTTGTTTTGTAGAGGCTTCCTCAGGGAGTGATAGGAGTTCCCAAAGTGTAGCTTATCTTACCTCTGCATGGCTGGAAGGGTGAAAAAAAAGGAGGAGGGGGGAAAAAAAGCTTTGCTGTGTTTACATTTGATTCTCTGAGTGCTGTAGACCATTGGTAAGACACGGTGATGTCACAGGTTCAGCCAAGTAATGCAATAGTTCATGTTGTGCCCACGCTGTGATTTAGTGTGTGTATCAGCGGAGAAGGGTACTCGGTAATGTCCCGTCTCTGCACGTCACTTTGCATGGTGCAGCATACACACAAACACACACACACATATAGTGAGCCCTCTGCCTGTGGATGGCGAGCCCTCGGGCCGAGCCGGCCTGCTGAAGCATGGAATTTCTCCGTTTTGGAGGTGTTCTAATTCAACTCGCTTTGTTCTCCTCAGGGAGCGACTACGTTTGGATCTCTCCTTTTCCCTCCTTTTTCATAGAAAAAATAGTGCAATTCTGACTTCAGCCAGTCTGTCTGTTCCACACAATTGTTTTGTGATGGTGGGATGTCTGGCCTAACATTTCCTTTTTGATTAGTGTTCAGAGGCAGGGTCCTGTTGGCAGGCATATCTAATCACAGCGACTGTGGCTGCAAAGAGGCTAGGCTCACTTGTTGCATGTCTCATTCTCCTTTCTTAAACTGCATATTCACCCCTAGTATTTGCAATGAAAATCTATGCATCTTAACAGTAAAGCACAACATGCATTTATACTAGTGGAGGACTTAAGTTTCAACTTCACCAGGTGCACATTTATGATCAATAGCAACAACTCCGCCAAAAAATCTCCCCTTACAAAGTTAATTATATTTACTTTCATTACTATTGTCTGTAAGTGTGTCAGTTCGCTTTTATTATGCTCCTGAGGTCATCCTTGAATGTGGAGTTACATAACCACATTATGTCGAAAGCTGTTTTCATGTATTGTGTACTTTAGAACACCTCTCATTATGATGCAGCCTACACACCTTCTTAAACTATGTCCTCCTCTCTACACCATATCATTAGATTAACACCTCTGTGACAGCGCTAAGAGGAAAACCATCATTACAGGCGTCATAAAGAAAGTATTTGATTGCATCAAACTTTAAGGAGCGGAAATGCAGATGCCACCGAGGGCACATGTTTTTGTTTCTTATTTAAGAGGACTAAATGACGTAAAATACCCAGACTGCTTTCACTATAGCAAACTCAATTCACTTTGTCATTCTGACGACATCTTTGCACGTTATCTGACATTGACTGCAATAAAAAAGTTTTTTTTTTGCCTCAGAGAAAGTTAAAAAAGGATAAATACAATCAGCCAACCCCTCATGTCTGTTAAAACATGCTTCTGTGAGTTATTAGCTGTTAAATCACACTCTCTTTATATTCTTTATAATTGAGGGTGTTGTAAATACTCTCAGGTTCAATAGAGGTGCACCTACACTTTTCTGAAGCGGCTGTATATAATTACGAGCTCAGGCCAATAGAAAATGTGTTAGGAGTGTTTTTTCTTCTGTTTATACCATGTGACAAGATGTGTCTTGAAATGTCAGCTTTATGATTTACGGCCCTGTGTGTTTTCTGGTGTGTCAGCTATTCTGTACTACTCGCACAGAAACACACGTATATACACAAGGCTAGTCGTTCCCAGCCTGCCTCTGCACCGACAGATTTCTTCCACTTTTCCCTCAGCTTCCAGGGGAATTTGAGGAAAATTCAATGATGCTACTAAATCAATTTTATTTTGAGATTCCTAGGGATGTAGGCAGAGTGCAAGGTGGGAAGTGAAGATTGTGCCAGGCAGGTGTTTGTAAATGAGAAACAGGGGACGAGTAGCAGTATTCTCCCGCTCTCCTGTGGCCCTGATCCACTACAAGCCTTCCTCCCCATATTGTCTCCTGCTTTTATATTAATTACAACTTGTATTATCAGCTGCCAGTCGCTAACCCCAGCAAATAGAAAAGGCTGCCCCTGGAGACCACGCTTCTTTTGTATCTTATTCTCCATCCAGCCCTTTTGTGTTTGTGTGTGCATCCTCCGCCTGCACATGCATGTGTGTGTTTTTTGCTGGCATTCTCCTCCTGGTAACACTGCTCTTTAACACAATTAGTGGAGAGCATGGAGTGAACCATGTTTGACTCCTAATTATGCCCAGCTTTGGGGAATAATCACATGAGCTAGAGCCTTTTTTTTCCTCCATTTCTTCTTGCTGTTCTTCTTCTTTTTCTTCCGAAGGTTTTTCTTGTGTAGGTTGAAGCAGACTGTTTGGGTGACACGTTTTTTCCCCCCCAACTTGTTTGAACTTTATCAGACCCACGAGGGTTGCGACAAAATGGTTGTGAGTGTTTGTGTTGCGCCGTGCGGTGTCTGTTGATGCTCAGAGAGATGCACTAAATAATTCATAAGGAGGAAAGGCTGTTGCTTTTGTCGCCTTGTTGAGCGTGGAAAGTTAACGCTTTTGTTGTGGTGTTTGTTGTCTTGTTTTGCAGACTGGTGGGGGTTATGAATGAGAAGTGACTTCCAGGTATTAAAAGAGGAAAGCATTGTTCATCAAAAACAGGGGGCTTGTATCCACTGTATTAATATTATTAGGTCATAGAAAGTGCTGCAGTGTGCTGTTTGCCCTGTAAGAAACAAACTAGTTGAGCTCTATCTACATCCCTGCATACAGGGCCATTAAATCCACAGGGTAGCAAATCACAGCAAAATATCATTCCCTTTAACACCATTAGCTGAGGTGTCTTTGAATTTAATTTAGTGCCAGCGCCATTAAAAATGACACATTACCCTGCAATGATAGCTAAATTAAGTCCTATCGATTCAGCTGTTGCATTAAAACCATGCTGTGGCCATAGCTGGCAAGTGTTACAGAGAGAGAGAGAAAGAAAGAGAGGGAGAGAGAACATGAGAGCGTGTGAGAGCAGCAAGCACAGTTTATCAGGTCTGTCTCACTGCTTGTCGGCAGTGGATGTTTCATTTTGAGGAAGTAGAACCCAGTCATTTTCTCCTCTCAGAACAACGATCCCTCTCTGTTTAAATACATTATACTTTCTGGGAGTCTGGGATTTTTATACCTCTCTTTCTTGCGTGCCTCTTTGTGCCGTTTGAGACAGAATTAGACTGTTTTCAAACGGTTGATGGGCTTTTCCCACATTAGTGATTTTACCCAGCTCGTGCTGTGTTGAGAGTAACACAAAAATCGCTATAACAACAGTCCTCGTTCCCATGAAGTGTACCATGTGTTGGCACAGAGAATGAACACATAACAATCATCTCTCCCTCTCAGAGCAGGGACAGTTTCCCCTCCGCTTGTTCTGGAGGGCTCAAACCCACGCACAGCCTATTGTTCCCCCTGTCTTCTTACCCCTCTTCTCAGTAATTCTCCAAGCTCTTTATCTGATTGCCATCCGGCAAACAGCTGACGCTGAGAGGGGCCTTGAGTGGAGCGGAGGGTCTGAAGGGCCTTGTGTGTTTCAGTCTGCTGTTTTCAGCTCGGAGCTGTTTGAGAAAACAGCCCTCCTTCCCCAAAAAACTTAGCAGATAAAAGGGCCTTGCTCTCAGGCAAGAGCAGCAGCTTCGCCTCCGCAGCAGAACGAGCAGCAGCACATCAGGACTGAGCACCCAAGGGAGCTCGGCAGCCGCTTGTCTTATAGCCTCTGTTTCCCTGCAAACCTCCAGTAGTCTCCGGGCTCTATCCTGTCTGTCCTCCACCAGTACAGCTCACTCCGACTGGGGCACCAAAGCAGGCAGGCAGTCAGGCAGTCAGGCAGGCAGGCAGGCTCCTCTCAGGCAGAGCTCAGGGAAAAGAACTCCACCAGGAACTGCTACAAAGTTAAACAAAATGGTAAAAAACGGCCTCTTTCTTGGAATATTCTGTGGCGTGTACATTTTCCTTCTGCTTTTGTATGGATGTATATGTGTTTATGTGTGTTTGAGGGAGAAAAAAAAGCCGTAGCGGGAACTGAGAAGTGGGTTGAGGTTTGTGGGAAGCCTTGGTGCAGGCCTGTGTTTGTTTGGCTTGGGCTCCGCTCAAGGGGCTGCTTCTCCCGAGGCCCCCGGACAACGCTGGGCTTACGTTGGCCAACATTTTGTCATCATGCTCAGGTGACAGGTTAAATTGGGAAAGACTAGCTGGAGTTTTTACAAACTATGGAGCTCTATCAACTGTGTGAGAGGCGTATTGAGCCTGTGTGTTCGTTGGGGCGTAAGTGTAGTAAATGACGTGATCAGCCTGTCCCTCTTGCCTGAATGGCGGAGGAAATTCCACCTCTAGCCTGCCTTCATGTGGCACTGATAAAGCCTTTCCTGTACAGTAGAAAATCCTGTTTCCCTGTGTGCAGCAGCAGGGCAGCGGGAATGACCAGGAAAGAGAGAGGGAAGAGGAGAAAGAGAGAAAATGAGCTGACATGGGAGTGGAGGAAAAAGAAAAGAGGCCTTAAAAGCTATGAATTTGTTTATGGACATTTCTTTGAAGTTAGCCAGCAGAGATTTAACACTTTCTTTCAGCATGTGTTTGTATATATAAAAGTGAGTGTGTGTGCATGTGTGTTTATTCTTCTTGCTCTATTATGTCATTAGTGTGTGTGCGTAAGTGTATTTCTGCAAGCCCTCTGTGGGCGTGTGTGTATTTCAAAGTGGGCGTGTGCACTTTTTTGGCAGATTAGCCGGAGAATCACTGTCATATCTTATTTTCATTTTTGACAGTGGTAATGATTAATGGCGGCTGTGGTGTGTTTGGACTTTTTACCTCTATATTTCTCACTTGACACGGAAGTCTCGATTGGTTACGGTATAAACGAACTCCACCAGGGCGCTGCCATATGTGTTTGGACAATTACTCACAAGTGCTCCACTCGCAGCGTTGGAAATCAAACGCCACATTAACAGAGCTGCATTTTGCTCTCATGCATTAATGAAACTCTTTGATTACAGTGTTTTGACTTATTGCCAGCTGCTTTAGAGCATTTCTTTCTATTCATCTCTGATTTTAGTGGCATCACTGATTGTCTGCTCGCTTTGCCAAGAAAATGTAAGCAGGCCAAGGACCCTCACAGACTGTACACTCTTACAGATGTCACTCTTACTTTTCCTGCATACTCATATGGTCTCTCTCTCTCTTTTTTCTCTGTGTCCCTCCCTCCTCTCCACTCTTCCCTTCTCTCTCTGCTCCTGGTTTGCGGTTTGGACTGGGGAATGTGGATGATGCACGGATGGATGGATGGATCCCACGCTCGCTTTCTCTCTCTCTTTTTTTTTTTTTTTTGAATAAAACCCTCAGAACCCAGCTTCCTGGAGAGACCATGATGACGCCACCTCCACACACTCAGCCGGCACACCGGGGCCCTCCAGCGGGGGACATGCTTCGCAGAGCGGCGACAACAGCAGTGAACAAGGTGAGCCAGCACCAAAATGGGCATGCGTGTGCACGCTCACGATCGTGCACTCAAACATAAACACACATGGATACAGGCACAGATCCATGCGGGATATATTAATCATCATGCATGGGTAGAGTTGCCAACACCTCACTTTAACCCTGTCTAATGTGCTATCTGCAGCGAATAGATGCCACATCTCTCTTTACACATGCGACCCAGTCCTTGCTTCTGCACACTGGATTATCCTGCTTTTTGACTGGCGTCCATGTAAACACATAGTCACACCTAAAAATGAACAAGCTTATCCACTACAAGCAACAGCCAGTGTAACACACAAGCCTTGAAGAAGGGCTTTCCAAAATGTTACTATTTAGAGAGCTGAACAAAAGCTGATGATTAATAGTGTATTTCTGCCAGTTCTTGTTTGCATTTAAACCATATTAACTTTGCATGCACAACAGCCCCTAATTATGTCTCAGTGAGCCTTGTGTTATCTGGTACGTGACCTGCCAAACAGTAATAATGCATTTCAAAACAAACGCATTTGAATTTATTACAGGCGGCGTGTGCAAGTCACAGCTATCTGCCTGGTGTTTTTGTCACGGTCCACATCAATTTTGACATGTAAATTATCAAAAGCATATGCTATTAGCTGGATTTAGAGGTGAGGCCAAGCGTTAACACATTGTGAGGTTAAAATTGTTTATTAAATGCAACTGCTGTCTGATCTGAGAGAACAGATGATGAGCTCTTGGCCTTTCCTTTCTAGTCTTCCTCTTGTTTTGAATGTACCAACGTATCTCTTTCACTGGCGGCAGAATGTGTGTGTGTGTGTGTGTGTGTGTGTGTGTGTGTGTGTGTGTGTGTGTGTGTGTGTGTGTTTTTGTAGGTCTCTTTCTGTATCCCTACGTGCCCTCGGGCAGTGTCCATGGTTTTGCATGAAATTTCATCACACCGTCTACACCCACAAACACACTCAAACGCTCAGGCACACACACACACACACACACACACACACACACACACACACACACACACACACACACACACACACTCACGTACTGTTGCAGCTCGCTCGCAGAGTGAAGCCACTTGTGCGTCTGTTGTGTATCGTTTTTTCCCGATAAGCGATCACACGTATCGACGGGATGTGTGTCTGTGGTGAGGCTGTTTAAATGATCTTCTGCTCCTCAGTCGGGAGTAGCATTTGTAGGCTCTGAAACCGTTTCTGACCACAGACGGAGGGCCGCAGCAGACCTCTGTGGTGAGCTGTGTCAGGACTGGTTGGATCACAGGCTGCTGTCAGGCTAGTTGTTGTTAACTAGGTCTTGGAAAGCAACAGGATGTTTCTGTTTTACAGGATTAGCATCATGAAGGAATGAGCTACAATAATGTGACACTTTGACACAGTTACAGAACAGAAACAGGACACTGTAGCAGGGCATGCGTTTACTTTTGCTGGGCTGTCTCCTTTATCATCTGGAGTTAAGGCGTTAAAATATGAAGGGGGTTGTTTAAAAGTGCAGCAATTTATCGATCAATCAATAAATCAAATGAGGTTCTCACTGGCTTAGCGGTTTAAGTGCGCGCCCCATGTACAGAGGCTATTGTCCTCGTTGGTTCGACTTATGGCCTTGAACATTTGCCTCCCCAATCTCTACTCCCAACATTTCCTGCCTCTTTTCAGCTGTCCTATCAATAAAGACGGAAAGTCAGTTCTTCAATCAAAAGAAAGTTAAACTATGACTGTTATGATAATCAATCAATCTGCCTTGTCATTTTCTCGTAGCAATGTCAAACATCTGCTGCTTCCAGCCTCTTATCCATGAGGATTTGCTGCTTTTCTTTGTCATTTATGACAGTTAATTTGGATTTTGGGCCACTGCTTTGACAATGAAAGCTCTTTTAAAGGTGTTCTCAGCATGATGAGCATTTTTCAATTGTGTTTTCATGATTTATATATTTAAAAAAATGGATAATGGCGAGAATAATCGGCAGATTAATCAATGATGAGAACAATTTTTAGTTGCAGCCTTAAATATAAGATAGCTTATTGCAGTTAGGAAGACAGAACATGGGGAGATAGTTGCACTCATCTCTGTAATTGCAGGCAGCATGGGAGATGAGGACTGCAGAAACAACAGAGAGAGGAGGGGGGAGGATGAGAGAAAGAAATGCACTGCCTATTGATTATCTTACACACATAAGTACAAGTGACCTGTAATCCACAGAGCACTTATCGACTCCTCTCCCCACCGTATCCAGTAACAGACGATCAATACGGGCCAAAGACAGTTACGGTACGGCACCGTGCTCTGGGCCAACACAGACCAAGACTCGATCAAGGCCAGAGCCCGACCTGCATGGAGGAGTGCTAAACGCTACATCCACAAGCTTGGAGTCTTTCATGGTAAAAACAAAGAAAGCAGCGTTGACTAGAGGCAGCAATTTAAAAGAACGTAAAAGAAAAGCTATTAAAGTACAGAGGTGAAAGAGTGGAGAAGGTGAAAAAGTAGGCAGAGTGAGAAAAAGGAGAGAGAAAAAAAGAAAAAGAGAGAGAGGGCAGCTGATTTAATGGTCTAATGAGGCCGTCCTCCAGCCAGTTGTTTTGTGTGAGGCATGCTCTGACCTTTCGCTTCGCTCGGGAGCCCCGCCGCCTCATTTTTCACATTCTTGCAATTACGTTAACGCTTGAAGCGCTCGCTGACTCCCGACTCTGGCCCTTCCATTCTGACAGAGCCTTCCACTCCCAAACCTCTCCACCTTCTCCTCCACCCCACCCCGCTCCACTCCACTCCACGCATGGACTTGCCTCCTATCTTAATACATTTCCACATAAAATTTGTAGTCCACACTCTCAAGTCCACGGAGAAAATGTGAAATGTGTGCTTCACTTCAGTAATGGGGTCTTTAACAGCTTGGCCCCTGTTAAAAGGGGTGATGATGTGGATCAGTTGAGAAAGACAGAATAGATGGGAGAGAGGCGGAGAGAAGGAGGAAGAGTGAGTGAGAACCCACTGTGCTTTTTGGCTTCAGCTGCCAAGAAAAACATCAACTTTCTTCTGCTATCTTGCATCTTGAAAGATGTGTTTCATGTTTGAACGCACCTTGAAAACATGTACCTCAAAAAGGTATCCAGAAGCATCCCTCATTTGAAAATATGATTCCAAATCTGACTCAATTTCCCCCAAAAATATTGAAGAAAGAGTAAAAAGTTTTCCCTGTTGCCTTGGCTCATAGGGGGATGTACAGTAGAATAAAGTTCATTAATTTTTCCATGAAGAAGTGTATGCACAGTGCAAACAGGACTCAGGATGGTCTCTGTGAGCCGAATCCACTTCCTCAATCTCCACTTTGTATCTCCGCGTCGAGCATTGCTCTGAACCTGTGCCAAAAAACAATTTAACAAGTGTGCAAATATGTATCACCCCTCTTGTGGAATAATTTATTGTCAAGCAGTAAACCAAGGTGAAGCATGCTCATAGCTGTCAGTAAAGATTGCCAGTTAAGGTTCTGACACATATGAAAAAGGTTTCAGCACAATACTCAGATCAGTAACCTCTCCCCACCTCATGTTCTTAACAGATTCTTTTTTTTTTTTCCTTTTCTCTGAGTTTCCCTCCAAAAGAGAAAAATAAGAAGTATCACCCTCAGGGCAAATTCTGCACTCTCACTTACTGACTCTCAGAGAGTGACTCCCTATGTTCTGGCTAGATAAACAAATTTCAGCAGTTAACGGGAGACGGTTCATAAGGTAACGCACAATAACTTCATTGGCCGTGCTCGCACATCATTTTGATTAACAGTCCTTTGGAAATCCTCCAAGCTTATCTTGAAACATCAGAGACATGAGTTGCAGGGAGTTAAACTTGATGAATGTGTGTGCCTTATGATAGTCCACGTTTCCAAGCTGAAGTCCATAATGTAATGCATCCAAGTTTTGATAAGGTGTCCTGCATATATGCACACATCAAACATAGTTGAGTCAAATGCATTCAGTCATAAACTGTAAATCCCCTACACTGATTCAGCATGGTAGGTAATGTTTTTCCCCTTTTGCTGTATCTATGAGTGTGTGTGTGTGTGAGTGTGTGTGTATCTCAGCCCCAGTCCACACTTGTGATTATTAGCTATGCATGAAGACCAAATCCACGTTGACATCTTGAGTGGTGAGCAAAGGGGCTTTCTGTACAATTCCCCATTTCTACGGTAGATGGAAAAGGCTCAACAGAAGAGAGGAGAAAGCATTTTGTACATTTTCTCAGCAATTGAACAATCCCCACGCTCGGCGGATAGACAGACTCCCCAGAGAGATGGAGAGAGGCAGAGATGGAGGGAGAGAAAGGGAGGAAGAGAGGGAGAGCTTGAGTGTTTGGCTCTGAGGGAGCATGCTGCGCTTGATGGTATTGTGGTACATTTGTGTGTATGTGTGTATGCGTTGGGAGTGTGGTGAGCTCCCTTGGCCCTGACCAGGGGCCCCACTCAGCAAGGTCTTTGTGGTTGAGCTCACCCGAGGGGGGTCATTCCTGGTGGGGACATGACTCCCTGTGTCCGCCCAGACAGTCCCAGCATGAACAAGGCCTGTTGAATTTGGCATTTTCCGGACCTCTGGCTTTGCTTTTTTTTTTTTTTAAAGCTCCACTTAAGCCTCAAGAAGAAGAGTGAGCAAAGAGGAAGAAAACAAAATGTAGCATCAAGAGAAAGAAAAGCAAAGTCTGTGCTAAACGCAAGATGGAAGCCTTGTTGCGTTTTAGTATCCTATACCTCAGCTCTGGAGTGATCAGCGAGGTGTGTCTGTGTATATAAAATATACAGTGTGTGCGGGCATGCACAAGCGTGTGTCAGCTGGTACCCTCTAAGTGCCTGTTAGAGTTTAATTTAGTGTAGTAATTAAAGCTGAACACTGGCCCATAAACAACAGATAAACAATAAAGCAGGCCCAAGCCCTGCTGTTTCATGGCTCTCACTCCCAGCTGTTGGAGGACTGATAATTTTTACACAGTGCCCCCACCTTACCTCACCACAACAACACAATGCTGAAGCAACAAGGGTGTGTGTGTTGTAAATGTGCGCATGGGTTGTTTTAGAGGCTGAGGCTGAACAAAATGGGGTGAAGAAACATAAACACGCAGGATATGACCATTTCCCTCCAAGAAAAGATAAACAGAGTTACAGAAAGTGTGAGAGTGGGACACTTATTTGGTTGCTACTCACAGAACCAACTTTTTATTCACAGAACAGCAATTTTCCTCTTACGCCATTCTAAGGAGGGTTGTTAAATAAAATACTGCTATAAATGCTGTGTCCCCAGGCTGTAAGTCATATAAATTCAAGATATCTAACTAATTATTAATAATTATTACATCTGGATTGACAACTTGCTATATTTCAAATGAGCATAGCATGATAACCTGTTAGCTAACAGCCAATGGTAACATTCACCTACCTTTTACATCATCAAAGTTACTTAGATATAACAGGAATGCCCAGCCAACTACTGTTAGCAAGCATTTACCTTCAAGCTAACATCACGTTTACTAGGAAGTGAAATAGATAAGAAGTTATTGAAAGATAACATTACTTTTTGTTAGTGGTACCAGATGTCATATGACAGGTGGAAAAGCCCAGCTAACCAATTGTTAGCTAGGAATTTACCTTCTAGCTAACATCACGTTTGCTAGAAGGTGGTTAAATGCTAGCATTAGCTGTTGTCTAGCCCTAGCTGTTGGGGTATCGTATGTTTAGGTTTACCTTGAAATTTGATGCGATAGCTTTCAACTTACAGTGGTTAAACATTAAAACAGCACTTGACCTCAAATCATTAGCATGACATCAAAGGAAAATGTCTTGAATGTGCAGAAAGTGAATGAAAACAGAGGTCTTGTACTCTTTGAAACAAGTCCCTTCCACTTGTAACTTGTTTGTTGTGCATTGGGAACTTTACTCCTACAAATTATAACCTTACATTGTTGAGGACAATGTTGCTCAAGTACTTTTTAAGCTAACCAGTGCCATTTTAGCCTTGTTGCTACATGTAAGCTTCATGTTTGTCAGGTGTCTGTTGTGAAAACAGTGCAGTGTGTCAGTGGGATGGTTTGTTGGGAAGGGGCAGGGCCATTGTTGAAAGCTGAGAAGAGTTGCTGTGGAGGGGGAGAAAACACGGTACGGAGGGGATACTTTCATGATCCCATTAGCATAAGAGAGGCTAAATTATTCATGTGGAGTGCTTAATCTATGGGGAAAAGTATAGTTAATGCACATAGTTTTAAAATGGATCTCTCCCTGCCCCTGCTCTAACACCAGATTCTTGCTGGATTCAGCATTCGCGGGCATTTACGGGAACGGCTGTCACTCTCCCTCGCGTACACTCACATAGACATTGTATGTGTGGGCACAGGAGCACTTTTGCTTAAGCGCTGTTGCACTTCAAGCTGTTTCGAGGGGCTCTGCTCTCAGGCTCATCCCCTTCATCCATAAGTCCCTTTTTCTCTCTCTCTCTTTCCATTTGTTCCTCCATCTCTCTCTACCTCTCTTTCTCCCACCCCCTCTCTCACTCCTCTCCTTGCTCACCCCTCTGTCTTGCTCTCAGTACCGCAGACTACCTGGCCCTCATCCAAAATGTGATTAAAGAGAATGATCAGCTCCCTCAGCTCCCCCCTTCCTTCCTCCCTTCCGCTCTCTCTCTTCCTTTTTTATGTCTGGCTGTCTTTCTTCTGACCCGGTGTTACATTTGTTGAGTCTATAGATCATGAGAAAAGAAAAAAAAACATGAAAACAGCAAAAGCAAAGGAACTGTTAAAGGAAAGAGTCAGCTACACTTCCAGTAACACAGACCTCTACCCACAACATCAACCCCACTCTATGCCCTACCATCCTTTCTCCTTTTTCACACTCCTCTTATCATCTATTTCTTCTCCCCTCCTCTCTTCCCCCCTCTCAGCTCTGGCTGGGGCCTGGTCCCTCTGGTCCATAATCATGAACAGGCCCCCAGCCTGACCCGGCCCAACCCAGCCTGGCCCAGCTCGGGTCGGGAACTGGGTCCTACACAGCAGGAAAGGCACATTAACTGGGTCAGCCTAATGTGCAAACTAATGTTTGGAGAACATAGGGAAAAAATTACCCAGATTATTCTGACAGCAGCTGAGGAGAATGTCTGTGTTGCGCCATTAAGGGAAAGCTTGAGGGAGAGGTTTTTTCTTTCTTTCTTTTCTTTTTCTGAGGAGGAGATGAAGACTAGATTATCTTTGAGTGAATTGAGCATGATTTAAAAGCAGAGAGGAAGAGGTGTTGCAGGGAAACAGTCATGATTGAGCCAAAGTTAAAGGAGGGAAGTTACTTTTTTTCTCCGATACCTAAAGGCTTGGGCCAAAAACAAAGACAGAGTGCTGCTCTGTTGTATCAGTTCATTATACAGTGGGTTTACACACCCATGTTCCATTGCTGATTACTCCAGTGCTTGTGGTGATGATGAGGAGTGCACAGGGGTCTGATGTAATATGACTAAAAGGGATTTGAGCGCGTGCCCCACAGGGCATTTCCACGTCCATTAATGCTGCCGCTGCTGTATTTTCACAATGATGACAGTGCTTCTGTTCTTTAAAGGCAGAGTGTTTTCCCAGGAAATTTTCCGTCTTGTTTCAGCACGCTAGCCTGAAGGGGGTCAGCCAAGAAGTCACCCTTTAGAGGTGATAATCCAATTGCTCTAGTCCTCACCAGATTTGTTTTCCCCTTGTCTGGCAGTGTGTTTGCGTGTGTGCGTGTGTGTGTGTGTTTACAGAGAGTGTAAGCATGCGTGTGTGAATGTAATAGACGTAGAATGGGATTCAGAGGCAGCAAGATGCCACTGGTTTCTTCTGTGTCCAAACCCCGGGCCCCTCTCTAGATCAGAGAGAGGTTACAGAGGCCAAGCCTGTCAAAGGCACACCTGCAGGGAAACTCCGAAAAACCCTGACTGCCAGCTTACACCAGCCCGTTTAAGGTGTGCTTATTTGGAGTTTAACCCTGACTTCAAATGTCCTTTCCCTTTCTCCCTCTTTGTGTTTGACCAATGGGCCTTGTGCTCTTTTACTTTCTTTCCTTTCTTCTGCCTCCCTTGGCTCTTTAATCTCTTCCACCACCCCCACCCTCCCAATTCTCCTCCCCCTAATATCCGAACCCCACATCAGAGCTAAAAGGTCCCTCCCAAAAGACAGCAAGCAGTTTGAGTCCAGTGACTTAGCAAGGCCAACTATAGCTTGCTCACTTGCTGTGTGGTTTTTTTCCCCTTGTGTAAACCCGAGTTTACCCACTGACGCCTGTTTAGAAATGAGTGGAGCAGCTATACCCTACAGGTAGTGCTTTCACCATGCTGCCACCGTCCAAGAGTGTGGGTGGATGATAAAGGAAGTGTGTTACAATCCGAGTTCTTCCTCTCTGCCGCTGATTTTCACGCACACATCTTTCACGTTTATGCAAAGCTTTTGAGGGCATTATGCAAGATAAGCTCATTTTCTAGTCTGATTCCCACTCTAGTACATGCTTTAATGACTCTTAAAGCCAAGGGCTGCTTTTTTAGGCATAATAGCACTCCCGCAGTCTCTCAGTTTCCATGTAGCTTTTTCCACACCTGATCACTTTTGTTCGCCCATTTTATGGCTATTGGGGAGCAGGCGGAGGTGAGCAATTTGACAGTGGTTAGTGCCATGAGCCCTAATGTTTATTGGAAGCAAGCGTCTAATAATTTTTGATTACCCCAGAGGAGGTATTAGCCATGTTAGTCAGCAAGGATAATTTCTTATTTACATGCCCCAAGCAGTGAGCACTCTGAAGGAACACTGGGGCTAAATGCGCAACAAAACGAATCAAACATGCCAAACGAGATGCTCCATCCTGGCTGGCTGCAGGGCTGGAGCTGAGAAAACCTTCATTATGCATTTACCATAATTCATTTAGAGGGTTATCAATTTGCAGAATACAGAGGATATGTTTAGAGGGGGAAGCGAGAGCACCATATCAAACGAAGGAAGAGAAAAAGGAACAAGGGAGCGCAAGATGAAAAGGAGTAAGATATTCAAGGATAGCTCAGTGCCTGGATTTTGAAAATGTTGTTCCAATTACACACTTTTCCATGTTTTCAGGCAGAACTTGCATGTTAAATGCTGCAATCTTGTCTCTTTTACCAGTGTCACGCTCCGCCCCCTAAGAAAAAGGCAGAAGCTGATTTTGTTGTAATGAAAGCCATTTGGCCCAGGAATTCTCGTCTACGCAATTTTTTTGTTGAGATTGAGGCTACATAGAGATGTTCTTGTTTAAATATTGCCTTTCTGTTCATTTAGGATTGCTCTTTGTTTGGCTTCTGCCCTGCTTACTCAGTGTGGAGCTCAGGACAGTTACTACATGTTTTTCATTTTTCTCTCCTGGCAACACACACTGAGAGAAGAAAAAGACCTTTAAAAGCATCTTTTCCCTCTGCCATCAGGCAAGGATGACTAAGGCCCCATTAGAACAATTGGAGGAAACTTGGGGAGACGGGGAGTGTTTAAAAGAATGAAAGCGGTCAGAAAACACCACTATCTTGTGATAACCAGTGCTTTTTTTCATTATCTAAACACAAGAAAAACCTCCACCTTGGAAAGATTGCACTCACTCTCATTCAAAAATAAAACAATGAAAACAGAGGAAGAAAAATGCGAGACACAAAAAGAAAAAAAACATTTAACATTTTCCAAAGTGAGGGGGGGAGGCTGCATTGTTTAGTACGAATGCTTACTCCCAGGGATGCAGTCCTTAGACAACTGAGTGTCTGCAGGAGACATCTGTGAAGCCTGACCTTGTGACCCCGGAAAGAATGCTCTTAAGGTGGGGGGAAAACTGCCTTTACCACTGCATCATGGCCTACAGGATCGCCCAGCAGCCGCACAACAAACCACTACAGAAAACAACAACACAGCAGACCAAGAGTCGATGAAAAAAATGAGAAAGAGGTGGGCAAAAAAGGGGAAGTTGGAGTGAGGGAAGAAAACATGAGGATACTGTAAATGTAAAGAGAGATAGAGAGAGAATTTAAAGGAGAGGAATAGAGGGAGAGGGAAAAAAAGGCAGATAACACACGGAAAAAACACAGACGGACTCTGTGCCTCACAGGCCTGGCTGTCTCTTACTCCTTTGCCCCCCCCCCATGAGATCATTTTCATCCTTTATGAGTCAAAAGGAAGCCCAGTTGAAAATGAAAGGTTACACAAGCCAGAGCCCGAGCCCTCGGAGTGAGAGAGGAGAAGATCCCTGCTGCAAGGGCCCTGCTGCTATTCAAAGCACCTGCTATTGTGTGGGCGCCCATCCAGGCCCATTGTTGTGCAGAAATTAGTCGTGCTCCCTTTGGCTCCCTTCGGCTCCAGAGGCATGCGGCAGACCCCCTTGTTGTTTTGGGTTCAGATACGTGGTTGGATAGATGCGTGGCCCTGGCTACCATCACCACTGGCTGTGGCCCTTTGCCCTCTCTCTAAAAGCACAGTATCACTCTCATTTTTTTGTTCACTTCTCAGGCCAACATTCCTATAGTTTTCCTTCCCTTGTCTTTTGTACTCCTACTCTCTTCTCCTCCTTTGGTGTATATGCTTATTGTTCTTTGGAGCACCCTCATTATACCCATGGTTATATTTTAAGGGCCTCTCTCTTTGATTCTGGTCTCGTGGGGAGTGGAGTGGTGGGCTGGTGGGAGCTGTAGGGCTGGCCCGGCTCTCAGGGCTCCCTAGCCGGCGTCTCAGAGAGTGGGGCTTGGGGGTATTGTCGGGGGCCGGGCAACTGGTGAAGCAGAAGCAGCCAGTGCAGGGGGTGGATGTGAAGGGAAAATTGAAAAGTCAATAACGAAGGCCGCACGAAAAAAAGAAAGAAAAGAAAAGCGGAGGACGAAACAAAAGGAGATGGAGAGCTTCAAAAAGCTGAGAGATATAGAGCACTGCTAATTAATAGCATCAGAGGAAGAGCTTCTTTTCTTCTTCTTCTTCTTCTCTCTGGAACTTTAATACTGCATAATAACTTGCAAGGCAAGGCGATTTAGAGTTCACAATGTGAGCCAGGTCCATCTCACTGACAGATCAGCAAACAGTAGTCATGTTTTATGAGTGAAGATGTGTGAGGTCTCCTTTAAGAGAAGTTGACACACATTTATTTCACTCTTGATTTCACAAATGTGACAAAATACAACTTTTTTTTATGGTCAGCGAGTCAGACTGGCAGTAATCTGAACCCAGGGATTTGCAATTTGTATTTTTCCCAGCAGTAATAGCCTCCTCTCTTACTGTCCCTGCCATACCAATTTCCACTCCCCAACAGCTGTCAAGCCCCCAAAAATCAAAATTAGTGCCATGGAATTGAGCCTTAATGAAATGACCTGCTGGATTTACCTTAAGAAGCAGGGTGGACAGTCAATACTTGCCACGTCAAAACCCCCTCTCCCTGCTTGCCACGGTCCCATTAACGAAAGGAAATAGTCTGGGGTAAGTGTATTAAGCACTACTTCCACCTTTCTAATTATATTTTTCCCTACTCCCTTCATAATTCATTCACTCTTTCATTAGTTTTTAATACTGAAAAAGGCCTCTGACTGGTTCTTCTTGTCTCGTGGGGTCACCAATTATTTGTCAGGATGTATTAGATGAATGAAAGGAGAGTGTGTTGTATGTTAGGGATTACTGGAGTTCCCACTTGAAACAAGGACTGTGGAAATGTTTGCAGTTTTAGTACCTATTTTTAGCAGTTAAACCACAATATTCCTATTAACTTGTACAGAATAGTATTACATTAAGTCTAACACTATATCTCTGACTCCCCTGCTTCCTATAGAGAGAGATGATTGTGTACCGAGGCCCAGAGGAGGACACTGGGCCATGGTTATTGACTTGTAAAGGAGCCGGTAGGTGAGGGGTCTTGACAAGACATGAGCGGCTGACTTTCTTGTAAAGCTGTATCTGATTTCTCTTCTAGTTGGCTCCCTTGAGAGAGACGCTTTACCCTCTGTTGATCAGACGTGCACTCACAGCGGTATGGAAAAACGGGGCGATAAAAAGAATGAAAGAGTAGTTTTGTGAGAGGAGACGCTTACGTTCTGTGTGCCGTGGTTCCCTGGAAGAGTGAGAATGAGAACAAGGAAGGAAGGAAGGTGGGGAAAGGGAAGGAATCAGCTGCTGGAGATGTATGGAAGAGTACATGTACTGTATATCTCAGTGAAACGCAAATTAATGTTTTGGTGGGATTTGCAGTGCGGGGCTTTCCATAAGAGCATCGGCATCAGTGTATGTGTAAAATAAGAGAATTGTATCAGACAAAGCTGGTATCAATTCAGCAAGAGCTCCACTCCTCTCAGATCTGACTAATTTATGAGGGTAAACTGCACTGACAGAGCGAGAGAGAGAGAGAGATGCAGGTGGAGGGAGGAAGTTTTCATTGACTCCTCCGAGCAGGCCAAGCCAAAGCCCCTGGAGGGATCTCTCTCAGTTTGAACTTTATCAGGGGCTACGCTTAATCAATACGCTATCGGAAAAAGAATTAATTACTAAAGCAGAATAAAACAGCTGCATTTTAAACCGAGGATTCATCAATTCTGTAATCTCTTGGTTACAGCTCAGGTGTCAGGAGGATCATTTCAACTCCATGTAATGAGGAACAGTGGGAGTACACCCCAACCCTCTGCTGTCCTCCTTCTCCACCACTTCTTCCTTTCCGACCCCCCTCTCCAACCAACAGCCATTTCCTATCCTACACCTCCTCCTGTGTGAGGTTTTCCCTTTTTTTTATATTCTCATTTTCAGTCCATTTCATACCTTCTTAGCACATCCTTCATAGTCTTACTGTACGCCCCCCCCCCCTCCTCCTCGTCCCGCTACATTCCCTTCCCACCAAATTCCTGTCTTTGCGGGGATGGGACGTAGGGGTATTAAACTTGAAATCTCTGGTGCGAACACTGACTGGAACGGGACATTCCCGCTGCTGCAGTCATCAAGCCGGACATTCCTACACTCTGGGCCAGAACACCGCTGGTGTTGCGAATGAGGGGGGCGAAAGAGACAGGGGAGGTTGTTTTGGAGGGTAAAAATCTATCCTCAATGCAAAAATAGTCTATAGAATGAAATGACGACAACAATCAGAGATGATGATTTGCTGAAAGGAAATAAAAATGCAGTTGAAAGCATCCCAAAATAACCTTGGCTGTGCTACTACCTCAAATGCCGCCACAGGCCTTGACCCCAGCCCAAAGCCTGTAAACGGACTGTCCTTGACTCCCCATAATGGGGGATTTCAAGGCAGGTTGAGAAGGGGTTATGGGTGATGAATTGGGTTTTTAGTGAGCTCATTAGGAAGCCAAACAGAGTTTAGACTGGCGGAGCGGGGCAGCAGCGCAGTAATCAGTTCTGCTCGCTTTGTTCCCTGCCTCCAGGACATTTGTGTGAAAAAAAAGAGAGAGAGCGAGGAGAAAAAAAAAAAACTTCATGGCATTTGGCTGATGAGAGGGCTGCTGAGCAGAGGCTACAATCTGATGGTTGACTTGTTGATTTATAAACCTTTTAATCCATTTATTCCACCAAACCCCTCCAGCTCTACGCAGAAAGCCACATCTCTGTGAAACTTTCCTTTGATGCCACTGTCCATCAGGTGTGGCAAAGATGTCTGCAATAAATCCAAGTCATAAGTATAAAAACTGTGTTTGTTTGTTTGGTTTTAGATTGTAATTGAGGGTAAGAGAATCAGGGCTGATGCTGTAACCATAAATTGCCTTAAACAGTAAAAGCTGGTCTGAATCACGAAACCACAGTTTTGAAAGTGACCTGAATACAGCTGCTTTCTGACGCTTTAGGTGGAAGACTTTGATATTAAATCATTCCTAGATGGGAATGTAAAGCCATTTCTAAATTTCTTCCCTATAAGATGGATTCATCCAGTTTTGTCTATAGCTCCACTTCATTTCTATCCTCTCTCTTTCTCTTTCCGAAGTCAAGTCAGCTTTTTAAAGATGAAAAAGTGTGGAAGCAGCTTGTTTTCCTAATGATCGTGCTTGTTCCAATGCAACATAGCCCCACTTGCTTTTGGGAAATACCTATTCCTTAATATTTAATGCAGCCTCAAACTTAAGGAGTTAGGTATGTGTTTTTGTTGTTCTATGGAAACAGATATGAATTATAGAAGTGGTTTGTGAATCTTTGCAAATTTCACCAAAAATATAAAGAACAGCTTGAGTGTACCGAACTCAGTGAGGAAAGAAGTGAGGACAAAATCTAACCGGACAGAAGCTCGGTGATAACAGCATTGGCAGATTGGTAAATTTGTTTATTAAGAAACAAGGTCCGAACTTGTATTACCTGCAAGACTAATTAGCCCCATTCGATTTGGATTCTAAGGGAAGTACGGCGGCAGTGTCAGAGTGCAAGGGGAGCAGGGTGGAGTTGTCAGGGAGGCAGAAAGTGTGAAATGTCTGGTGGAGACCCAAAGCCCTTCATTAGCCACTGATCCCTGTCTGCTGAGTGAGGAGCAGTCATGGGCATCACAGCTCCCCTTTTAGTCTCCCCTTCCAAAACATAAGAGAGAGAGTGAGCGGGGTGAGGGTGAGGAGCGGGGAGAGGAGGGTAGCTCCCCCATCCCCTGCAATTTAGCCCTTTGCCATTCATGCAAATTGGGTCCTGACATCTGCAACAGCCTGCCTCCTTTTCTTTTATACATCTTTATTCCATCGCTTTTCTTTGGGGCTTTTTTTCCTCGGCAAATAAAAGCCCCCCCCCTTCTTGAATTGCAGTCTTGTCTCAACTGACATACATCCTTTCATACACACTACACATCTGTGAACAAGCAGCAATTTTCTGTGTGTTTGAATTTATTTTTATAAACACGTATAGAAAAGTGTTTCTTGGAGAAAAAAAAAGAGGTCTTACTTTTTAAGTTTATGGTGCAATAAGAAAGTTGTTGCTGCAGGTAGGAAGGTTAATTGCAGCAATAGTTGGCCCAGTTTAAAGACTTGGATAATGTACAAAGTTTGTGCAACCGTTGCTAAATTTCAGGGTTTTGGCGTTGATCATTTTATGAAAAGATCAAGAAAGTTCTGGGCAGTAACTCTTGAGAAAAGTAACCATGCACCCCACTCCCTCCCCTCTCCCTCCTGGATGCACTACTCTTCTTTGGCTCCAGGGAAGAAGCTGAAAGGGGAGGGTGGCTTTGCTCCAGCCCTTAATTTGGTTTAAAAGGTAAAATAGCCTAACTGGCTGTTAAAAACAAGTTATACCTCCAGCCCTCACCATCCCCCCCCCCCCCTCCCCTCTCTTGCCCTCTCTTTCTCTCTCAGCTCCCTCCACTTCACTTCAGCCTCGCCCTCACCGGTTAGGGATGTGCACAGTGGGGTCAGTACTGTGCCTGTGAGAGGAGAGAGGCCTTGTATCGGTGGAGAGGCGATAGTTATCTTCAGCATTCCAGGGATGACAGAGAGATATCTGCCTGATGGCAGGGTTAGGGGGCTTAGAGAAGGGGCGGAGAAGGGAGGGTAGGAGAGGAGGTACAGGAGTTGTTGAGCAACTACCCCCCCACACACACACCTCCCTCTCTTCTTCCTCTCTTACTGCCTGACTGACTCGCTTCCCCACACGTAGAGAAAAAAAACATCTAATTAGAAGCTCTTATTCCACTTCATTTAAGGGAACACTTAATGATGTGTTTTTTGGGGGGAGACAACTACACATTACTTCTCATGCAAGAGGAACCGCTCAGTCGTAGCACTCAGGATGCAGATACAGCTGCGTTTGAGATGGAGGTTTGTCCTCATTTTATCTGGGGTGTCATGGCTGGTGGAGAGCAGAGGACGAAGTGGTAGCTTTCTCTCCTCCACCTTTATCCTCCAGAGTCCTGATGTTAGGTGGGGGGCGGGGTTAAGAGGAGGTGGGCATGTGAGTTAAGCAGGGAGACTTGCTGAAGGAGAGAGTTTGTTGTAATTGCTCTGACAGGTTTTAGGGCTGTTAATGACTCCGGCCTGAGCGCTACCAATTTGTCAGCATGCTTGCTGTTTACTAAGCTGTTGTTTTATGGTCCAGTGCAAGGGGCTGCTGCTTGTTTAAGCACAGATCAGGAAATAATCAGCGTAAAAAAACACTGGCTGCTACTAAAACAGTGCTGTTTAGAGCCCTCATCTACTGTATGCATCTGAATGAGCGCAGTAAACCATATGGTGCGGTCACACAAACACCCCTGATGGGTTACTTACTGTTAGAAAGTGAACGCTCAAGTGTGTGTTTTATCATTAAAGGGATTATGTTCTACTCGTTAGCACTCGTCTGTGTTGTATGTTACGTGAGTGTGAAGCATATTGCTAGCATGCGGTTATAGCCAGAGGAGCTGTAATCCCCAGAGCAACAGAGGGCCGGCCATTCCTCTAGTGTGAATAGAGTTGGTACGTGTTTGTGTATGTGTGTATATGTGTGTGTGTGTCAAGAGCATGTGGTCCCAGAGCCGGCAAAGACCCCTTCGTAAATCCAGAGTAAATAAAAGGGGTAACCAGACGGACAAAAGAAGAGCCCCCACTGCTTCTCTCATTCGCAGCCATTTGGGGGGGGACTGAATGTGCTAAACGCCGCTTATGTTGGCTGAAAAGTTGAGGAGAAAAAGAGGGGAAAGGGAGGCTCTAAATCCCCCTCTTCTTTTCTCTTCATTCTCTGCGGCCAAGCCTGCAGGGCTAGAGGTGGTGTAAAAAGGGAGGGGAGGGTTGGAGGGCCCCGGTCACTATAGCGTGCTAAGGTGGAGAAGGCCAAAGAAGCTGCTGCTAGCTCTTAGCTTCTGTTCTCCGTGCACTCTCCTTTCCATCTAACTTTTCTCCCCTCTCGCCTCATTTGGGCGAGCTTGGGTGAACATGCCTGACTAGTTTGGGCTGACAGCAGGCTTGGGGGGTCTGTTGTAATTAGTCACTTTAACCACAGCTTCCATAAGCCACTGCCTCTACACTCTTGCTTCATTACCCTGAAACAAATGCGGGGGCCTCACTGCGCAAAATCACTGCACAGCCCTCAGAATAAAACACACACAACACAGCACCTAATGCTTGTTTAGAGGCTTTTCTGTAGGTTTATTCATAGTATAGAGAGCAGTAAGTCTGGAGTGTTATTTTATAACTAACCATGACTGTGTTTTAGTGTGTTCCAACTATTGACAAGTCATTATTCATTTATGCATGAGTATACAGGATGTGTGTACTGATAGAGCTACAATATATGTTACTGGCGGTCATATCCATAATGCTTCCAGAGCAGACCAGACTGTAGTGGCTCCCTGAGGGGCACGGTGTCTCATAGACATGAGGTATGATCTCCAAAGTCATTAGGCCTCCCCTGGTTTCCACTTTTTTCACAGCAGACTGCAGGACACTTTGTGCTAAACCAGTTCTTTGTGCAAGAAATCCTGAAGCGACCCTGAATGTGCCAACACAAGATAAGCAGAGTTGCTGCGTGTTTACAGTCCTTTCCCAACCCGTTAATGAGCTCAGCCCTGAGACCAATTTACTTACAGGGAGATATATCTGAATGCATTTTTAATAACCACCCAGTGGTGATGAGAGAGGGGATGCATGTGAGCATAATGTGCTTGCAGACTTGTTTGTTTGCTGGTGTGTTCATTCACTCCCTCACCCGCTTTGCATCTGGTCATTGTCTTCCATCTCGCCTGATTACATCCTCTCGTTTTCCACGCTTAGGAAAATATGAAAAAAAGTTTCATCCTGAGCACTTTAAGTCAAGATATTGCTTGAGTGGAAGGAGGGAAGAGGAGAGAGACAGAAAGAGAGAGGGGGGAAAGGGAGAGAGAAGAGGGGGGGCTTTCTTTTTTCCCGTCTCCAAGGGCGCTGCTTTTCCAAAAGTGCCTGGGGCTACACTCCTGCACTTCGGCTCCCTCAGGCCTTTCGGCTGCCTCCTAATAGCCAACCCCCATCTGTGTCACATGGCCAGATGATGGGACGCTTCCCCCTGCTCTGCCCTGTACTTTTTTTTCTTTCCCCATTTTTTTTCAGAGTGCACATCCACACAGGTTAGAATGGCAGAGTTGCCAGGGAACAGTCAGAAGCCATTAGCGTTTGGGACAATTTGCCCTGCAGCGTTCCTTCTCTCGCTCGTAAGAAAGGAGTGGGGGTGGATGCAAAGCACCAGCTCTCCTTTAGATGTAATGAGGTTGTGCAAGTTGGGCCCTCTTGATTCCTTTTCTACTCCTTCTGTTCCTCCTCCTCCTTCTCCTTGATCCTTTCTTTCTTTGTTTCTTCTTTTTCATCTTCTATCCACACTTGATTTTCATGCACACTCTTTTTGGAAAACACATTTTCCTGCATGTTTAAAGTGAGTCAAAAACTCCTGTCAGAGCTGCACACAAATTCCAAACATGTCTAATCTGTGCACACATGACCATGTGAGAAAGAGAGACACAAGGACAGAGGAGCTGAAAGCCTCGGAGTCCGGTTTCACCCTTGCAGGCTAGGGCAGGAGGCAGCGAGCATGCTGGGTAATGAAGTGACAGGTCAGTCTGTAAATACGCATGGGTCGCTCCGGCCCTGGCCAGGGGGGAGGCTATCGCATTGCAGTGAAAATGGAAACGTCAATAAAATTAATCTGCCAGCCTTTTGGCCACTGTGTGGTTCCATTGGATGAGCCTGACTGCTCACAGCAGGAGAGGGATTTGTGGACCAGCTCGAAAATCAACACAAAACCTTGCGGCACACAAACAAACAGGCAAAGTGTGTATCAACATTATTCAGTGGAGCTCAAAAGCGGAGAAACAAGGGGAGGGTGGTTAAAATTCACAGCTCACTAGTTGTGTTGTTGTTAAAGTTTGGAAGCAAACTGGAGGAGTTCGGCTCGACTTCCGCCGGGGTCGCATTTCTCAGGAAACCCCTCACAGTCAGGGCAGCACTACGGCCAGACCAAAGTTTATTGTTTTAGGCTTTCCTGAACAAGGATCTGTACTTAGCATGGGATTTACGGCATTTGCCACTAATGAACACCCACTCTACAATTACAACACCACTAGCCTGTGTCCCCGTTCCCATATGTCCTGCGGAGGGGCCGCTGCTTCTTTAACTTCACACAGGGAGCGCAAAGTCTGCACTTCTCTGTTTTCCCCTTTTTCGTGTGGCTCCACACTAATGATGTGGAAGGAAAACACAGTGCACAGAAAGGAAAGAAAGACAGAGGGAGAACAAAAAAGAGGGGGGAAAACAAGGGGGAGAAAAGGGAAAGAAAGTGGGGAAAGTAGTTAGAAGAGAGGGCCCCTGCTGTCCTTGTATTCTTCATTTATTTTGCATTTGATTACGCCACCAGTCGGATCCTTTTTCTTTCCCCCTTTTTAATGTTATTAGTTCAAATATTTATGCGAGATTAAGGCTTATATAGGTGCTCGTGATTGATGCCTCCCCAAAAACAGGAGGACATGCAAGTCTGAATTTTGAGAACGTCAGGGTCCTTCCCTGCCTTAGTGGAGGAGTTTTTCAGATACATAATTTAGATGCCCTCAAGGAAGGCTTTCAAGGCATTTGTGCCCGGGGGCAAGAAAAAATAACTATGACTCTTAAAAGTAAATCATTTTTGCTAATGCACAATTAATGCAGAGGAAGAGGAACAAGAAAAAAGGCAAGGGACAAAGATGGAAACTTCGATTTTAAAGGAGAAATCGTGCCGGGGTATGTGCATGTTTTTTCCTCTTGAAATCAAACGCTGACGGACATTAATGCAGGCGAAGCCGCCGCTGGCCTGTCATGCTAATCATGTGGCGGAATGGGGAGGGGTTGCTGCAAGGGATGGGAGTGGGTAGAGGAGGACTAAGAAAGTCTGGGTTTGAGGGGGTGGGGGGGCAGAGGAGTCCATTATGTGCATCGAAGTGCAACAATGAAGCACCCAGATCACATCCCTGCTTTAATACTTCTCAACTGGATGCCGTGAATTATCAACGCCTTTGAGTTCTGTTTGTATGCGAGTGTGTGTCTGTGCACACAACATGAATGCATGAATGTCTGTGTACTACTGTATAACTCCTTCCTGTCCCCTTTGGCTCTCTTCAAACGCTGAAAAAAAATGCTCTACATTATGTCAAGCATGCAAATTTAATTGAATTAATGACATGAGTCCGAGCCTCTTGTGTACTTGAAGGCTCCTTGTCCTTTTTTTTTTGTCATCTTGCTCCATTTTTTTGTGTCCTCCTCTTACTGTAGAACTACCCTCACAGCGTCCAAGCATAACAGTAGAGTCATTAACCCTTTACCCCTATGCAGGGCTCCGGGGTATAGAACAACTCTGTTAGGCCTCTGTGTAAACCCCTCACTCTCTGTTCATGCTTCTGTCTAAGGCTATCTAAATCCCACTCTACCTCCATTTCTTCCACTACATACACTGGCTTTGCTCGCCCTCAGTACAGTGCTTTTGAATTCCTTATCTATGGTATTTGTCCATTTATCCATCTTTCATAAGCCTTAAACTCAGCTTTGTCTGTCTGCCTCTCTGCTTCAGCTTTGAGAATTTTTAGATCAGGAATTTTTTTATAGTATTGTGAGTCAGTGTTGTAATCTGGGATGTTATTTAACCCTGGGTTTGGTTTCCGTCCAGGAGATGGCTTAGACAACAGCGTTGCATCACCTGGCACAGGGGATGACGACGATCCAGACAAGGATAAGAAGAGGCAGAAAAAGCGTGGCATTTTCCCCAAGGTGGCCACTAACATCATGAGGGCGTGGCTGTTCCAGCATCTCACGGTAAGCACAGACTTTACTTTATTGTGGGGAGACACATTCACACACACACACACACACACACACACACACACACACACACACACACACACACACACACACACACACACACACACACACACAATCTGAAAAACCCTGCTCATCCACACACACCTGTCACAAAGTTGTTACTGAGTGGTAACAGCAGTGTGATGCTCACCTGTCAGCCACCTGTCAGAGGGACACAGTGACCAGGTCAACTTAATCATTTGGGACTGTTTACTCTGCTAAGCACATTCAGAGTAAGAGACGGACAGCCCAACAATTCAGGACTTTTACTCCAGTATGAGATGCACTGTTTGTCTGGCCTGGAGAAGAATGTGTTTTCAGGGGATACTGAGTTAAGGAGCGGTAGTTACTGGAGAGAGATAGCAGTAAAAAGGAATGTAGATATTCAGAAAGGATGTGCAAATTTTTTAAATGAGTGATCAAGTGCACATTTTAAGTCTGGTTGACTTGGTGGTTTTCTAGCTTATGTCTCAGCCTGAGGTTTGCACCGTTAATATGTAAACATATTTCATTTCCGAAAAATGAAGCTAAAAATCTCATTCACTTCTTACAAGATTAAATATTACGATGTAACGTTCATTCAAAGCCACTTGGTAAAAGAAAGGTGGTCTTCCCCTGTTTCTGTTTCTGTAAGTGTCCCTCTGTTTTTCCGCCTGTTTGTGTCAAGTATGAAGGGACGTACCACATGTCCCCCCACCCTCACTAATGTCAGGACATCATCAGAACATCAGGCTGTATTGATTTTGCAGCACAGGTCAGATTTCAGGAGGAGGTGGCCACAGCAGGACACATAAGCTGTTCTCTGAGCACGTGGCTCACTGTCCCAGAGACAACAATAGAGAGAGGAAAAGAATACACAGAAGACTTAGTTCAGAGTAAATTCAAGATGGTCAGGTGCAGCCTGTTCCCTTCCCCCCCACCCGTGCCCTCTGTACCCTGATTACCTAACCAAAACCCCAAGTACTGTGTGGCCAGCAAATACGGCCTAATTGAAAGGGCTGTAAATCCATTACATATTGGTCAGGGATAATCAGGAGTGCTTTAATCACTTTTATCTATTCAGGAGCAGTGAAGCTGCAACAGCAAAGCCCTGAGCCTCGCAGGCCTTAGCGGCTCCACCACGCCAGTCTGCATGCTTATTATTCTCATCATTATCAAAATGACTTCACAGCTGTTCACAGCTCCATCGTTCCCTGACTGGAGAGCTCTCACCGACGCATACACACCAGGCACAATTCAGAGGCTGAGGGCAGGAGAGGAGGGAGGATAAAGTTTTTTTTAGAAAGAGGATTTGTTTTCTCTCTTTGTTTTAAATGCCATGTTCTCGTGTAAAGGAGACAAACAATAAAAAGGCAAAAGTTTTACCGAGGTGAAATCTAATCTAAGTTTCCTAAACACATGCAGGAAATACACACACATCTTATTGAGTTTGGACTCCCTTCATCTTTCCTGTGAAAGCCCTGAAAAGTTCTGCAAAAGATGCAAAGACAAAGAAGGAATGACGCATACAGAGCTTGCAGTAGAGTCGCCAACAATTTTCTTTAGGTTTGTTTTAAAATTGAATTGAAAGAATGGAGAGGAAAGAGAGGGAAAAGGAGCCCAGTGCCGAGCGCAGGCGCATTTTTCAGAGAACTGTTTCATTCAGACGGTTAATTCAAGGCTTTCTTTCCCTCCGTCCCTCTCTGCTTTATCACATCGCCTGCTTGTGGATGTTCTCTCCAATCTTTATTTGTTTCTTTTGTGTTAAGCCCTGGCCAGTCTTGTACAAATAATAATCCCTCCCTTTTAACCTACCTTCATTTCTCTACTGAGGAAGAGGACTAATTGAATTATCCCCCTTCTCACCATCCAGTTCTCCCACCCATAAACTCTCTCTTACTCAGCCTCTCCCTCTCTCTCTGTCTCTCTCTCTCACACACACACTCACACCCATTAGCCATTCCCCTTTCTTTTAATTTGTTAAGCAAATGTATTTGCTATTGCGGGATGCGTTTGTGCAAAGGGGTGAATTCTTGGGGACTTTGGCCCCTGAATGGCCTATAGCGGCATTCTGCCATTCATGCATTCATTAACTGAGGGGTGAGGAGTGAAAGGAGCGGCCTTGTATTTTCTCAAACTGTGGGGGCCAGCATGGAGCTCCTCTTGCATGAGCCGCAGGGGTCTCTCTACATATGTTCTCAACATCCAGCCATTGTCACATCCTCTGAAAAGCTCAAAAGGAGAGGACCCCCCTTCACACGCAGAAAAACAACACAGGCCAATAGTAACAACTGTTGGCTTTTGGATTCAGTATAACAAAATTGCCCTCTCTTCCTCCCCTCCCACCCAGCCTTGCTTTAGTCTGACCTCACACTCTCCTGGGAGAAATTGCAGGAAGGTTTTTCCTAATGACCAAGCATGTACGAATCGCCCACATTTCAACTCATATGTACCACCAAACCAGCCAAGCCAAGAAAAAAAACTGGTTTCAGCACCATGAAGATTACACTTTTACTATATGGAGAAGCTGCAATAAAGCTGACCTCATTTATGTTGAGCTCATGTACACACACACAGCACCACAGAGCATGTGACCTGGCAACCTTAAATGCCCTATATGTAATTGGCAAATGGCTGGACAGATCAGCTGGTGTAAGCTGGCAGAAGAGGGTCAGACAGTCTCTCACCTCCCTCCTTCTATCCTTCCTCCTCTCTCTCTCTCTTTCTCTCTGTAATACCCCCCTCCCCTATTGCTTCCCTTCCCTCTCTCTCTCTCTCCCTCCCTCTCCATGAGTTTCTGGATGTCTTCCAGCCACATTAGGGGAAGGAAAATCCCAGACTGTTGGTATAAGCTTTTCAATACTACAGGGAGATTATGTTATCAGAAAGGTAAACTTCTCTGTTAGGGGTAAAATGTTCTACTGCACTTCAAAAGCACGAGGGGAGGAGAACGGAGAGGAAAATATCTGTATGAAAGGAATGTGGAAACCGAGAAATAAAGAGATGGTGTTTCACTATCATCGTTGCACAAGGTGATGCCCTTTTGTTTGGCAAAAGCAAACGCTAAAACCTACAATTAGCCCCTCGGCGCCCCTGGCCTTCCTTCCCTCTCGCCCCCTGCTAGCCCCCCGCTAGCCTTTGCTCACCCCTGTAAAGACAAGAGGTCGGCCTTGCAATGAAAACAGGAAGCACTCAAATCCAAAGATACCACTCTGGGCCCTGGCCTTGTCTTTTGACTAGTGTAAACCCTCAAACACCTATGAAAATAAATAGGGGACCTCAGGAGCAAACCCAGGGGTTGCACACGTGGGTATGTGGTGGCTAGAAAGAGAGAGGGAGGGAGAAGGGTGTGTGTGTGTGAAGGGGTGAGTGGTCAGTCAGAAGGGTAAGTAGGTAGCCCTCTCAGGCATCAAGCGTCTCAGGTTTTGTGCCGGGCCACCCTTTGGCCTGGGTGTTTGGGGAAATTCTGTTAAGCTGCTAAGCCAGGTGTATTGGTCCCCTGGGCTCCTTGAAAGGGAAGTGATATATCCCTCAGTCATTTGGAAAATCCTTTGACTGAGATCAGTAGAAGTGTTGTTCAGACACAAAATGACACATATAGGCACATTTAATTGTTTCTTAAGATGAGTCAATTTCAAAGCCTGATCCGAAAGGCAACTATAAAATGTGCAATACATGTCCACCTTAATTTTTCTGTGGGAAACAACAAAGTTGAAATAATTAGAATAATTACTGCAATGAGTAATTATAACAGCCAAAAACACTTAAAGCAGCAGTATGCAACATGAAAAAAACCTTCTCCCTTTCCCTCTGCCACCTCACTCATTCTGCAAGGCTCCTTCCATCAAATGATGCCACAAACATGCCTGCCAACAGTTACGTTGGACTCAGAGGACAGACAGACAGTCTACATCCCCCAAAAAGTTGGAGTAGCAGCTGGTGTGTGCCACACAGCCATTGTGTTCTCTGCACCACTGGGACAAGGAGAGAGTGATGGAGCAAGACGCCACACACTGTATCAAACATGGAAGCTGTCTCTGCGATGTCATCTATTGGTTGCTGGAGAGGCATTTTGAAGCACAACGGTGGTTGCCATATTGGAAATGATGACTCAACGTAACTGTTGGTCAGCGTAAACACAGACAAAGAGGTGAAGCTGAGGAGGGCTTTTAGCCTCCTGGCACACAGCTCCCCAGCTGTCAGTCAGCTCAGTTTTGCTTATATTTATGCAAATGTATGTATAACCCCCAGCTTTGATTCTAACTTAATGGATTTGCTATAAAAATGTACCCTGTGTACAAATAAAGAAATATGCTGCATGGATCAAAATCATGAAAAACTCCCAGAAGGACAGGAAATGTTGGGAGTAGAAAGTGGGTGAAGATGGGCAGCAAATGTCCAACCAGTGGCCGCTATAACAAGGACTGTAACCTCTGTACATGGGGCACATGCACTAGGTCAACAGTGCCCCCCAGAACCAGGCATGCAGATCAGACATGCATTTATTTTTAGAACCATTACACTGAAATATTGTTAGTGACATTAACTGATCAAAAAAACATTTCAACTAAAGTTCTGATGGAATAAAGTTTGTTTCTGTAGCTTCAAAGCAGAGCTGTAAAAATATCTGCTAATACAGGCGTTAACCAGAGTAAGGACACATCACACTTTCTGAGGAGATGAGTGCATTGTGCTGCAAACATCATTAGACACTACTGACAGTAGCCCCCCCCCCCCCCCCCATGCCATTCCCCCTCCCTCCACTCCCAACCCAAGCCCAACATAGCATTAGTCTCCATGACAACAGGGTGTCATCGTCAGGTCGAGCCCTCCGCGCTGCTCTCTCGACCGCCCTTTATAGACGCACATAAAAGATCCAGCTAGGGTCATTCACGAGACATGGGCGCAGGCAAGGCCGGACCCTGGCAACGGATGTTTGTCCCGATACGATAAACAAGTGTACAAGTCCATCCCTGTTAACAAGAGAGGGCATGTTGTTTGAGTAGACTGAGCAGTCAGATCTGTAGTGTCCCCAGTTTTGTTTAAGCTCCTCTAGTCCGTCTAATCCGAGTGTGTTGTTCCAGCGCAAGCAGCATTTAACTGGCAGAGACGCACATCTGCAAACACTTTGAGATACCTGAGTCCTTTCTCCTTTTACACTGATCTGTTGAGAGCTGTTTATTCCATATTTCCAACTTTATTTCTGCAGTGTTTTGCACACTGCACGCCACAGGAAGCTTGGAAATGGATGCTTGGATGGATGTTTATTCACTTGTCATCTGGTACAATTAAAGTTATGATTTGTTTGAGTTTTACTTCTACTTTTATGTAAATAAAACTTTTTTAAAACCCAGAAACTTTATAAGTGATCAGCTAAAAACTAGGTCTTTTTGATGCACCTTGAAAATCAGTTTGCTTTCACTTCCTCATGTTGTTGTGAGTTTGGTAGTTTGGTTAAAGAGAGGGTGGAGTCAAAGCAGAAGATGGGGGGGGGGGTTAGGGGTTAGAACAAAGGGTGAGAAGGGGGTAAAGAGGGGGCTCCTTGGGGTCACAGAGGTGGGAGCCTGGAGGAGGCCCACACACTAATCTGTCATGTGCTCGTTTGCCTCGGAGCCCAAAAGTCAGCTCTCCAGTCACCCGTAGCAACCCAGGCGACGGTTTGGTTCACCGCCGCTGCCCGAATGTGTGACTATCAGTGGGAGACGCAGGAAAAAGAGTCATCACATGGCTTTTAGGACAATACCAGCTGCTTTGTGTGTTTGCAAAACAGATGTAAGTGACAATATGACACGATAGTTTGGCGGTGTTTAGCGCAGGAGTCATTGAAAGTCATCGATAATGACTGAGGAGAAGATCTTAAGGCAGGGTTGAAGGTTAGCGCAAAGCTATTGTTAAGTTGCTGTGTTCTTATTTTGGCTGCTCAGCGACCCTGGAAAACAGAGACACAAGCCGCTGCAGTCTGCCATCTGTTCCTACACAGAGCAGCCACCACAGCACAGAAATAAAATACAAGAGTGAACACAGGGATTGGTTATTTAACACAAGAATCTTATTTGTAAGTTGAGTCCATTTTTATTTATATATTCCAAAATCAGTTGGACTTTCACCCTGTGCGGTATGTGGCACTCAGTGTCAACAAGGTGTTTCTTGTCAACGGATTGAGCAGAAAAAAGAATGAAAGTTTAGAAGGGAGATCGAGTGACTTCCCATTTTCACAGGCTGTATAATTATATGACGTGCCGCATCAACCTTGCCATCTCATTGCAGAGCGGCTGCGCTGTAATTTCCCAGTGTTAGTGTGTCACAGCTCTGTTTACAGTTTGATCTGACAGAGTTGGTAGCCGCACCGGAGGTTTTAGTGCTGCATTAGAATGTAATAAGCCCTAATTCGTTTCATGCTCCGACATCAGACCTTTACACTTTGCCCCCTAATCCAGATCTGTCATAGCTCCACTTCAAAGCCAACTAAACCCACATGGAATCCACTGACATATAAAGCATGGCACATTTACCTTGCTTACATTATTTGTGTGTGTGCTTGTGAAAAAGAGCAGGCATGTTGCTGTATTATACATTCACATCATGTTGTTATGCATGTGTAAATACACAGAATCCAGCATAATTCCAACACTTCTCCTCCCCCTCTTCCCTTTTCCCTTCCCTCTCTGTTAATTTCCATTCCTGCTGATTGCATCCTAATGCAGGTTGTTTAATGAAGTAGCAGAAATGACTGCCTTTGCTAAGGGACTGTTTACGACACGTGCACGATGCATGGAGGTGATTAAGCAGTGTGAAACTTCTCAGTGTGTGCTAAAGAGCAATCCACAAGATATCCTCTCGTATGACAACAGACAGGGAAAAACACAGAAGAAGAATGTTCCCTAAAATGGGATTCAGTGCAAGCTTTCCTACAGGGGTCGTCCTCATTGCGTACCAGGAGCACAGCATGAGTTTAAGCGGCCCCTGCAGAGGTGACTGCACATGCCATGACCGCAGCAGAATACAAACAGAGCAAGACCCGTGGAGGGCAGTCAGATTTATAAACTCAAAAGAGAGTGCTCCAGAAGCATACATGAGGCGACTTCTTGAAGGCCCTATGATCAACAGAGAACTCTGGCATGTTTCCCTGCCTGTAGAACAGCAGGGACATGGTCTGCTGCTGTAGTCACAACACTGACCTGTTAGCTAGCGCCCGGCTGAGCTAACTTTAAAAACACGGGCTGAATGACGTCATTTGGAAGGCAGACGATGATAGCACTCATGCCCCTGGTGGAAAACCCGGGTTATTAAGATGGTGGTAGCTGATTCTGTGCTGCCTTCCCTTTTCTACACTTTCGGGGTTATCTTACTCATAAGAAAATATATAAGAGGATTTTGGTTTCACATCTTAGAGCTGGTTTCCTTAAATTACCCCTTACCCTTCCAGGGACTACCGCCCTGCAGGCTAGCCTCAGCCCCCCTCCGCCACCCCCCTTCCCCATCTCCCCATGGTTGATTGCGGGGTTGTGGCAAGAGCTGCTAGAAAACGGTGGCTGCTGCATGCTGGGGGGACCACAGAGGCCAATGAGATTCTGCTGCAGGCCTCCAAGCTGCCCCAGCAGTGCTTTGATATTCATCTCACACCAAGAGAAGAAAATGCAAAAGGGAAAAGGAAGCAGCACAAGCGTGGAAACAGCAAACCAGGCTAAAGACGAGAAGGGAGGGAGGGAGGGAGGCGAGGAAAGAGAAAGAGGTTGAGGGATGGAGGCACCGAGAAGAAATCAAAAGCAGACCTTGTGTGTTGCACTGTTTGGTTTGTCATGGGACCCTGGCTGCATCAAATCCCACTCCTGCCATTTTGTGTGATTTTTTTTTTCACCCCTCCCTTCTTCACTCCTCTCGAATGCGTGCTTTTGTTTTTAGCCCAGCATCGGTCCAGGGGCAGGCAGTGGGATTCCAGCACAGTGGGGTCCTTATAACTGGGAGCCATGTCTCTTGTTCTCACCTCTCCCCCCACCACTTCCTCACCTTTTCATTTTTTTTCCACTATTGATATCCTCTCCCTTTTTCCTCTCTGAACATGTGGACTGGTTTTTAAAGAGAGAGCCCAGTCCACATCAAAGACAAGCGCTGAGCGGGTCAATTTGTTGCTCCTTTCCCCAACTCTTCCACCCCCTTTCCACCAGCCTCTGTGGACCCTCCTTGCACTGCAGCCATTTACCCAGAATGCTCCAGTGCTTGGGCAGCTCTACAAAGCATAAATATTGAGCCATGCGTTCTGAGTGTCCGTTTCCCTCATACGACAAACCTTGATCATTTCAGACGTGAATTTTCCTGCTGCCACATCCTACTACAATCATACGATGCGACGAAAATGAGCATGTGTAACAGATATGTAGAAAAAAATATCTCCATGGCACAGTGATAAGAAAATCAGAGGGATATAGGACCAATGAAAAATCAAATACAACAAATAAGTATACATAAATCCAAATCTGAGCAGAGAAAGCCTTCGCTCCAGATGTGAATCTCTCTGAATATTGATTATGGAGAAAGCTACTCCCCCCCATATCCCCAGGCTTGCAGCGACTGACACACAAAGCTCCTCTCCTAAGCCCATAAACCAGCTTGTACAATTATTTAGATAAAGAGGGCGACAACAGCAGTATGTGCCTCCCAACCCAGAACCTCCTCCTTGGCTCTCGTCTTCCTACCACCACCACTACTACCACTCCTGCTCCTCCTTTTCCCCTCTTTCTCACCCAGCTATAAAGAAGAAGAAGTTAAAAAAAGGAGGGAGAAGAGGGGGGGCAAATGTGTAATTAGCTACACAGTTCTGAATCCTCCTTAATGTTCATTACTGAAACCAGGGGCAATTACAAGTTCAAAGGGGTTTAGGGCACCAGCAGCCCCGCATAATCAGTCGCAAATTAAGCACAGCTCATTTGTCACAGCGCAGCATGCACGTCTGTATGTGCGCACAGAAACACACATGCATGAATGCTGTCAGAGTTGAGTCATAGACAGGCTGACAGGCGTCAATTTCCACACAGGAACAAATCTCAGCTACCCCAAGGCGTTAGGTTAGGTCGGCCAATCCTCTTACGCTCAGCTGCTTTGTTGTCGCCAGACAACAGCAAACACCACGACACCTTTGCTGTTGGCTTGCATGACATTACACTGTATCCTACTTGCATTTATCCTCTTATAGGTGTCCTGTTTGCTCCTACAATCCCTGACACCACCTGTCCCATCCTGTCTCCATTTTATTCTTTCACTCGATCTCCTCAGTGTGTGCCTCCTCCCTCCTCGCTGAGTCCCTGCAACACGTGACAGTGTGTGTTTCATGTCTGTCCCCGGAGGTGTATCTCGGTTACCTTTGGGGCCGGGTCACAATGGCTAATCCTGTCTTCAGGTGGCTGTTTAGCACACTGAGAGGAGAGCTCGCAGAACCGGAGGTGAGCTCGTGTTACAGGGCTCCCTGACCGAGGGTCACCTACGACACTGTCAGACTACACACACATATGCACGCACGTAGAAACATGCTTGCACATGCAAACAATGTATACACCAGAGTTTCCCCACACAAACACATTGAGCCTGCTTATCAGTCCCAGGTGGCTAAGTCTGTATGTCCCTTATTCTTCTTTATCTGTCTACTGTACAACTCGTCTTCTACTCTTTCCCTGTCTTCTCTCATTCCCAGATCACTCACACTCTTGTTCACATTAGGATTCCCTGATATGATCTCCATGAGGACTTGCTCCAGTGGCCATGCGTTGCCTGTCCTGCCCGGCACCCTCATTGTTTGAGCTGCTCTCACACGGGGGACACAGTCAGGTCTCTGGTGTATTGAATGGAGCCCTATCATGTGTGGCTCTGCGTAGTGGGAGAGAGAGAACTCATTTTTCACTGTGGGGAACGACATCCATCTCAGCAGCCGAACGCAAGGCTGTTTCATTAAGTAGCCCATCCAGGCAGACAGATGTGTTCCCCACACAGCCATGTTTGCCTATGCAAGAGCGTGTATTAACCCACAATCCTTTGGGGGAGATTAATAGGCCAGCAGCCCCTTTCCATTGATTATCTCCATGCTATTTTCTCCTCCTTCCACTGGCTAGATATTAAAAACTAATGAAGCCTAGTGAAAACGGGAACCGCGAGGCTCTTCACGGATCATTTTCGGTTATTTGGACTCAAACAGAGAGGGATCTCTTTAAGGCACAGTTTGAGTCGAATTAAGAAAATAAATGTGGAGAGCAGTGTTGGAGAAGGAAGGGGAAAAAGAGGAGAGAGGAGAAGGAGTGTGACTGTAAAAAGATGTGTGTTTAAGAAAAGACAACTCCGCTCTGACACATGGAGCGGAGACGCGGCAGATGTTAGCAATTCCGGAGCATAGCAAAGCATTCCTAGTGTTGGAACCACGACCTAATTGCCATAATGGAGGTGGTAAGCGCTGACAGTAATGGAGTTGTGGGGATCCATCCCCAGCAACCTGAATTAGGGGCCACTTGGCAGATCCACTTCAAGATGGGCTGTGTTTTCAAGCCAAGATGCTTTTGTTTTCTCTGCTCAGTACTTTCTTAATTTTGCTTCTGCTGTCAGAATTTTTCCGTCGCATCACTTTCTCCGGCGGTGCTTTGCAAAGGGTGCACTTTCGGGAAAAGGGTGTGTAATAAAGGTGGGTCGGAGAGACCTCAGGCGACGGGTGAGCAAAGAGTTAAAAGCGTCCATGTGATGGGCTCACCTCTGCACCGGGCCTGGTGAAAGGCGGCAGGGTGCTGTCGGGGAAAATGACTTCCTGAGACATTACCATCAATCACCAGACAGGTCAGGCCCCCCGATCCCACCATCAGGATGGAGGAGAGGAGAGGAGAGAGGGGGGAAGGGGGATTAGACTAGAGGGGATGAAAACAGAGAGGAAGCCTGAGTTAAGGCTTGTTGTGGAGCAAACTATTAACAATCCCTTTTTCTCACTGTCTTGACTGCTTTATGTCTCGCTCTCTCTGTCTTTTTTTCTCCTTCTATTTTCCGGTCTTCCATAAAAACGGCTACCAGGGCATTCAGGAACAGCCCCTGCTGGTCAGAGTCCTCTCCTCGGCTCAATTGCATCATTAATTATTCCACAGGCAGTGGGCTGGAAGCAAATCTAAAAGAGAGGAGGAGAAAAAAGAGAAGAAGGAGCAAGAGTTAGATGGGGAGATGGTGGGGGGACAGCTGCGGAGCACCCCAAAGTTTGGGCTTGCTTTCACTCTCTTTCGCTCCCTTCTTTCTCTTTCTGTAAATGAAGGATGAGGAGAGGGGAGGGGCTTGGGTCACCTCAGCGAGCGGTTGTGTTACATTCCTGAGAAGGGAAGGGGTAAGGGGGGTGGTTCAACGAGTTGTTGAAAAGAACACAGACGCTTGTCAACAGCCGCCGAGCTGGGGAGCCATCCTGCCATTGCTTTTAGGCCCGGAGGTCAATGACCTTCTGTTGCACCCAGATAGAGAGAGGTTGATGAAAACAGAGAAAGAGAGAGAGAGAAAGAGAGAAAACAACAAAAACGTACATACGGTGCGTGTCACCACTTGTCAATGGCAGAGGTCACAAAGCCTCAAAAATCTCTAAAGCCCTCTACTCTTCACCTATAAATGCTGTTTATCAACGGTGGATGGGAGACAGTGGATTAGCTCTGTGGACAGTAGAGTAGAAAGAAGAGAGGAATACAGACAGGAAGAGAGAGGGAGGGAGAGAGAGAGAGAGAGAGAGAGAAAGAGAGAGAGAGAGAGAGAGAGAGAGAAAGAGAGGGAGAGAGAGAGAACACGGCGAGCACTGCTGGCAGTCGCGGCAAAATGGCCCATTAGATTTAAGGAGTAAAAGTTCATCAGCTTTATTAATGGGCAGATATATAAATGAAGTATGAATTACCTGACTTTTATGGAGTGGCGAGAGTGAAACTGGAGTGTCTTATGATATAATGTTTTAGTGAGCTGCTCTGAGCGCTCTGATGAGCAGACTGCAGAGAGGAGGAGGAGGAGGAGGAGGAGAAGAGAACGGGTAGAGAGGGAGAGTGAGAGAGAGAGAAGTGTGCTGGGGTCCCCTGAGTCCAGTGGCTGGAAGGTTGCCTGATTGTTGCTAACATGCGTAGCTGATCGGGTTAGCTCCAAGACAGGGACGTTCATAGCTTCCAGGCTTATTCTTTGCGTGTCATTAGGTAGCACAGTTAAAAAATTTGCCGGCACGAAAAAAAGAAAAAAAAAAAGGTCAGCCACATGTCTGATTTTGTCGCTCTTCTACACATGTGCATGCAAAACACGAGCATGCAGCCGCAGTCCAACATGCCTGCAGTTGAATACACACAAGTTTGTCTATTAACATGCACGCACTAATACAATATGTGCACGCACACACACTCAATCTCACACACACACATGCTCCCCACCATCCTGTAATAAGCGGTAAGCTGAGCTAGCTGATGGTCATCCTCCCATGGGGCTGCTGGGTGGCTGCCAACTTCCTGCCTGCTTTGTCAGTGGATAAAGCCCCTAACAAACGAGAGGGCTGTAGCTAGGCAGGCCAGCCAGGTCAAAGGTCACCTCAAACCCCCGGGCAGGATTGAGCCTAAGAGCACTACAAGGAAAAAGAGAGGAAGAGAGAGAGAGAGAGAGAGAGAGAGAGAGAGAGAGAGAGAGAGGATGGAAGAATGCACTTAAAGATTGGCTGCTATTAACCAGGCCTAAAAGCTCTATCCCCTGCTTTACCACTCCTCTTTTCTTCTTCTCTCTTTCTTCCTCTCTTCTCTTGTCTTCTCCTTTCTTTCTTTTTGGCGGCACATCACAAAGTCATTTTAACTCTCGTCACATGTCGACTCTGCTTTGAGGAACATTAAGAAAGTGAAAGATCCTGAGGGCATTTGTCAGTCCACACAGACCCGTGCAGCCAGCCGCCCCTGGGTGTTGAGCAATGACAGGAGATATCTCCTTGACTCATACACCCTGAGATGAAAGGAGAGCTCAGAAGATGTGCGTCTCCGAAAGGCAAAAAAAGAAAAGGGGGAAAAAAACGGTATGCAGTAAAAGAGAGGAGACACAACAGGTAGGGACGGGGTGGTGACTGATCAGGGTTTGGTTTGGCTTTGTTCCATGGAAGTACTTGTGATCTCAGATGAATGCACCTATGGTTACCATCAGCTCTGCTCGTCTGTCTCTCTGACATGGGCATGATCTGAAGTGTCTGTCTGTCCATCTTGGGCCTGTAAGATCGTCTCTTTCAGGCGGAGGATGGCGAAGAAGAGAGGAGCAGATCTTTCTCTCAACCCCAGCTGTCCATTCAGAGGGAGAGAAAATTTGACATGGTTGACTTGAACACATTTAGCATCATTAGCAAACAGGAAGTGTCCCCTGCAGCTGTTTTGCAGCTGGGGGAGGGGGAGTTCCTGCCCGCACTGTAATGGACAAATGTTACCCACTATGTTTGCCTTTGATTTTTGACCTGAAAACAAAAATTGACATTACAAATGTCCTATGATATCTTCCAAATTGGCTTGACATTCCATCGCAGGCCCCGGGGGGTTTCTTGTTTGTCCTCTGTAAGTGGTTGTGCTCTTGTTGTCGTGTCCCGAGGCTCACTATTAGAATGTAGTGGCCTTTCTCTGGAGAATGTTGAGTCTTAAAGAGGCAGAGACCAAAGTGAGAGAGAGAGAAAGAAAGAGGGGAGACAGATTGTGTATTTGAATACTTATGCTCATTAAGTTAATGCACAATGAAAGGGAGAACCGTCAAGTGGGAACTCTCAGAAGCTTCTGTTTGAAGAACGAACACACTCACTTTTCTCTCTCTCCGTCTGTCCATCTCTGCACAAATTAATCTGTTTCTGTTTCAACTGAAGATCAGCCCCACTTTACATTGACTCGGCAAGTTAAACAAAGTCTACAGAGCACAATGGAGTAAGAGGATAAACTTAAAGAGACCCTGTATGTTAATATTAAGTCCTTATGCCAACAGACTTTATCAACATGCTCTGTGTTGTAAGAGCATTACTGTGCTTTCTCAGCATTTCTTTAAAAAAGGGCTGTAAGCGTTTGTGTGCCCAAATAGTGACTAAAAACACTAGACCCAGTGGATAAAGAAAAACTGTAAATTTTATATTCAAACACGAAGCCAAAGAACTGATATTTGTCAGGAGGTAGTTATGCATCTTGGCCAATGAATTTGGAATCACAAAAACAGAAACAGTTTCTGGACTTAATTGGAAATGAAAAAAGAAAGGTATAAAACTTTTTCAGGGTAAAGTCTTCTGTAATAACTTTAGCTTGAACTCTCATAATCCACGCTAAAGGTTTTCTCATGCCAAGCCTCAGTTCAGAAAATCATTGCTTTTTTACAATGTGTGCATACGTCATTAAACCAGCGCTGGTGTTTATTCAGAGGCTTAGCCCGGTCACTCACTTTAGCTTTAGCATGTGCTCCCAATGACTTTATGACTGGCAACAGTGACAAGTGGTGTGGATATGCAGGCAAAGTGGGTGGGTCTGCTTGCTTTGACAGGCCCACCAGGCCTCTAATGATCTGCTTATAGGCCCTAAAAATCCCTCCCAATGGCTATAGACCTAAAACCTAGACCTCTCTATAAACATTATCATAGAGATGAAATAACAGATTTACTTTATTTAGAGGATTACATAAAAAAAAATTCTTCATTTAATTTAATAGAGAAACAATGTTCCAAAGGAGGATGATCCTTTGACTCAGCTGAAGTCATTGCAACAAGATGTTACTAGGATTTCTTCAGAGCGCAGCGAGCATGGCTGTGTGTTGACATCAGGCGAGTTGGAGAGCTGAGCAGCAGAACAGAGCCGGGTGCCCCTGAGCAGGCAGTTACCACAACAAAGCCAACAGACTGGTCTGAAAAACCAGGCCAAATTCCTGCCCTCTAGGACCTGGCTTAAAGCTTCAACGGAAACTTTGAAAGGGGCGGTGGGTTGTTTGGTTGTGGGGGGAGATGAGATGAGAGGAGAGGAAAGGAAGAGAAGAAGAGGTTCGAGTGAAGAGAGGATACGAGACGAGGCCAGATGGGTTAGCATGCATCGAGAAAGAAAAGGGATAGCTGCTGGGGCCTGTATGGAGTACAGCAAGAGAAGGAGAGATGGATAGAAAAAAGGGAGAGACTGAGAGAAGGGCAGGCCCCCTCTGTGAGGATGGAGGGATCGTATTCCTCCTCTTGAAAGCCGTGTGGTGGAAAAAGAAGCCATGAACTTGATCTGACGATTAAATAGGCACATCTCTATGGCTGCAGGCCACAAATGAGACCAGGTCCACAACGCAGCACACTCACAGTTTGTGTATACTACTGTTGGCAAACTCCAACAGATCTATCAGGAGTCGGGGGTCTTTGGTGGAATTTATCCAAATAATGATTACAGCTTTCCCAGTTTTATTTTCTTTATTGGATAAAAGTGATACTTTATTATCAATATGCATGATAGCATTTGGAAAAACATCTCTCTCCTTCGTTGGTCGATTTGTAAAGTCTGGAGGTGCATTGGGATTGTGTGGGAGTGATTGCTATTTAGCCTCATGCAGCTTGGTACAATCAGATTCCTGTATCTCACATATCCTCCAGGGCTCCTTCCTCACCCTCTCCCTCCTTCCGACTCCCCTCACCCGCTTTACTCTTACCGTAGCTTGGCAGGCGAGCGGGGGCAGTTATGCCGTAGAGCTTCTCTACAACCTTGCACCATCTCCAGTGAACATAAATTAATGGTGTAGAGCAAACAGGCTGCTGGCCGAGGTCCAGGAGCTGGCTTCAGGAGCCCAGCCAGCAATTGTTGTGGCGGGCCATGGCAGCAACAGCAGCAGTAGTACTGATGCACTGCCAACCAACCAGCCAGCCAGCCAGCCAGCCAGTCAGTCAGAGAGGCAGACAGACAGACTGGGGGCCCTTTTGCTCTATAATAGATGCCGCGGGCCTTGCCAGTCTTCGCCTTGTATTTGCAATCATCACCGTTTTACTGTCAGAGGTTAGTCCGCTGAGAGCCCTTACACTTATTGTGGAAGCTGTGGTGTCTGTAGTGAGGGAGACAGGAGTGCAGTGGTATGTTCTGAATGCAGATCGTGTGAGGTGTAGATATGGATGTACTTTCATTTGCTGTTATCAGAGGTTGGCATGCAGTGTGTGTGTTTCATAGGCTGGCATCATGTGAGTGCTGTTTATAAGTTGGCTGTATCTGTGTGAGTCTGCGTGTGTGCATTTTCAAGAGTGAGAGAGTGCAAAAGGGTTGAAACATTGAGACATGTGGCATTCTTGCCTGTTTTCAGACTGTTGTCAGGAAGCAGTTTAGGTCTCTGAAATAAAATACAACCAACACTAAGAAAAGCACCCTGCTGGGGTGCCAGTTAAGCTCAATGGTTAAGTCAAACACCCCATGTACCAAGCTGTAGTCCTGGAAGCAGGTGGCCCAGGTATACAGTAAATCTGCCCTGTGGCCCTTTGTCGCATGCCTTCCCCCAGTCTCCTACCCTATCAATGTCCCTATCCTCTAAATAGAGGCATTAAAAAGCCATTGCCACTTCCAGCCAAAGACACACTTCAGGAGAGCAGGAGAATGTATTGACAAAAAGAAAGAGCCATTGATAAGTAGTGTGGAAGAAACAGAACATTTTTCAAAAATATCCGATATTCATGTTAAATAAAGTGAAACATTACTTTAACTTTGCTTAAAGTAATTATTTGCTGCTTATCTAGATGAACTTGACAACTTAGGTCTATAATGTTGAAAGAAATGTGAAACTTCAGTTTTAATTGTCAGTTGTCAATCCATTTGATGTTTCCAGACAGAAATAATTAACTTTATCTCTCAATTCAAACCGCCAAATCTGTCATGGAACTGCAGCTAAAAGCCTCATATCGCTCTGTGCATAGTAAACACACTCATGATGGATCCACAAACTCTAACTGGATTTATTTGTCATATCTGTTTGATCTCTCAGTAATGCAGATATGCATTCAATCTCATTGTCATTTGTCAAAGAAGCCAATTGTGATGTTATTAACAACGGCATCTTCATATTTAAAATGTGCCAATCTTACCCCAACTCAGGACGGACGCCATATTAAAATGTCATTCCTATATTTGATTGCGTTGTTTTCTGACAGTGAATATTATTATCACCCTGCAGTCACTTTGATTAAAAACAAATAAGATTCCAATCAATGCGTGAAAGGCATATATGAAAGCGGAACAATACAAACTCACGAAGACTCCCATCAAATAAATCCTTACCTTCAAAAAGTTACTTTCACATACTTTCACATACTTCAGAACACAAAAACAATGTTATAGAATGGAAAAAATATAAATTACCTGATAACCCTACCCAAGGCACAAACCAAGCTGGGGCTAAATCACCAATCATGATCAGCAAATCCCCTGTGTTGCCATGACAACCAGGGGTAAACAGCCAATGGCCTGTGATTTCCTGGGAGTCATTAGCATGGAATAGGTTTTGCAAGCCACAGCAACCTTGCGACCTGGCTCTATAACTCATGTCACACGCTGATGATGTCATTCATCAATGGAGTCCACCAGCGTCTCAGGCGAGGGGGCTGCAGGTTGGGGGCGAACGGCGGTGGTGTTGAGGGGGTTGGACAGGGGTGAGAAGAAGCGGTGGAGGGGGAGCGGGCGGGGGTTTGAGAATGGAGCTGCTGGGATAATGATCGGGCTGTGGGATTTGACGACGGCAGCAAATAGGTGTCAGGAGAGTATGAATGTGATGTATGGCGAGCTGGATGTTGAGGGTGTAGATGGGGAGTGGGCGTGAGCGAAAGGTGTGTGTGTGTCGTGTGAGAGTGGGTCCGTCACTAGATGTGGTTATTGTGTATGGGGAAAACGCCAAGCTGGGCTCAGGGGGGGTTTAAGGAGCGCGCACAGCGGATGATGGAGCTACCTTTAGCTTGTAATGTTCTGCAACCACAGGGGCCATTACATCCAGCACTATCAGGGAGCACAGGGAGCATCACACCCTGTAATTTAGCCAGCAGTCGCCCACACACACACACACACACACACACACACACACACACACACACACACACACACACACACACACACACACACACACACACACACACACACACACACACACACACACACACAAATTCAATTCTCATGACTGGCAGAGTGTGATCCACCTGTGTTTATGTGTTGTGTTGATGTTTGTCTCAGCCTTTCCAGGTCAGATTGGAATTGGACGACACTCATGCATCAGAAAAGTGCACACTCGCGCCATTAACAGGCTCAGGCATAATTAACAGAGCTGTTTCGATCGCGGCCGGCAAATTGGAGCAGCTCATTTCTGGCTCTAATTATTTATAGACTGGCTGCTTTACGTTTTGCGGTCAATCCTCTTTTAAGGATATTGGCCTTGGTGTTTGTAACTGAACATATTGAGCGGATCCAAAGCTAGTGAGGGAGATTATCAATACCATCTTTGATCTCTCTCTGTGTTTGTGTTTCATCCATTAAATAAGCATGTCATACCGTCTCCTGAGGGAAGAGAAGGACATCTCCAGGAAGAAACACATTAGAAACCGATTTAGCCCTCTGCTCCGATTTTATGTGTTTTGTTAATATTCACTCACAATTTAATCACACGTTTTCCATATAATTTTTTCTTGCCTACTCGGTGATGTAGATACACATTTTTTTTACCGAGGCAATTAACATCAAGAGGTTACTCAGAGGTCTAAATAGCTGTTCTCCAATTTCACGGCTGCTGCAGCCTTGTAACCACAAGGCCCACCATGCCGACTTACTTCTCATGTCCGTCTGTGTGTGTGTGTGTGTGTGTGTGTGTGTGTGTGTGTGTGTGTGTGTGTGTGTGTGTGTGTGTGTGTGTGTGTGTGTGTGTGTGTGTGTGTGTGTGTGTGTGTGTCACTGCCACCACACACCCACACACCATTTTCTGTAGCTGAGAATTCACCATGCTTTGAGGAAAGCTGCCACAGCGTAAAGTGTGGGTGGCCTGCAGTGCAGTCACAGCTATAAAAAGTGTGTGTGTGAGAGAGGGAGGGGGTCAGGCAAGAGGAGTCGATGAGGAAGGAGGCATTTTCTGTGCATCTTTCTGTGTGTGTGTGTTTGTCAGTGCATATGCAAGTATTAGGGTTGCAGAGGAGCGATCTAGTCTGACATGGGGAGCAAAGGGGTCTGGGAGTGAGTAACAGGCTAGGAGAGGGTATAGGCTGAACAAAATAAGATTTTTTTCAGTGCCGTGTCTATGTGGTTGGAGTAAATCTCCTTACTCAGGGGTTTTTCTGTGCTAGGGGGGCTTTAACGTCCCCACTCTCCTTGATGAGACATCTTTCTTGTTTGTTCAAACCATTCATTACGTGGTGGCTGCCGGACGAGCTACGCCGCTGGCCGGCGTATTTATCACCGAGCTAAAGCGCGCTCGGGCTGACAGTCAGCGATTGATGACCGGGTCTGGGCCTGAGAGGCTGAGGAAGCCTTAATACAATGTAGATGACCCACTCCCATTTCCAATTTAGGCTGCTCCCCCTTCCCTCTCACCGCCATACCACATCATCTTAAGCTACATCTCAATTTGTGTATGCAACCTCACATATGTGTACATGTTTGTGTATAAAATCCAAGCAGAAGGAAGTGTTGCTTCTATTTGTAAGCATGTTTTGATGGTGACCGAGGTCAGAGCTAATGTGAAAACACCAAGGAAACCCAGGAGTGTAAGGGGAAGGGACAAAGAGGCATTACTCTTATTACACACATGCACATGAGGATGCTCTTTGGACATGTTTGCACACACATACATATTTGCACGTACGCACACGCACAGATACCAAAAGAAATTGCGCTATCTTTGCCTGCCAAAAAAATGTCAACACCAGGCAATCAAAAAATGTATTTCTATTGGAGCTTTATCATCTTTCCTTTGTTAATGATTTTAGCATATTAAAAGGAACTACATACACAAGTACAAATCAGATTAATCCCTCTATGCAGCCAGGACTCATTATTTGTCCAATCTCAGCCTTGTTTGTTATTAATTGAGCACATTCCTTCAACCATTTTTTCATCTCTTCTTTAATTAAAACGGACCACGTTTAGAGAAGACAGTGCTACCTGAAAGGAGAAATCCTCCCCTGCGTTGATATGAAAACTCACTTACATCAATTATTCCAGCAGCAAATGAGAAAATAGTTCTTGAGCATTTGTTATCATTTCATGTTAAAATTGAATTCAATTAACACAAGCCAGGGCCGACGTTAGCAAGCTTTATGAAATTTGCTTTCTCACAGAGTGTGGAGGAGGAGAGGAGCTGAGAAGGAGAAAAAAGGCTTTAAGTCATGAGGCAAAAGGTGTTTTCCTTGAGGGGAAGAATGTGCGTTAATGGAGCTTGAAACCAGTGGAGGATTTAAGTGTCACTTTTAAAAAAGGCATTTTTGTGTGTTGTGATTTGCAGGTGTCATGTCTGTGAATATTTGTGTGAGTGTATATTTCTGTTTTTCTGTGTGCATGCATGCTCTCTGTCTACAGCGGCTGAATGAAACACATAGTGTCTCATTTGTTTCGTTTGCGTGCGCCCCGACTCCTAATCTGGCCCTTAAAGACATCTGTCACCAGCGATCACTGTTGTTTTGTCATGCTTCATAGCAGGCCCAGGGGGAGAGAGAGGCAGCCCAAGGTCTGCCATTTATATCAGCCCATGTTCTCTAGATTGGACCTGACACAAATAGTATCATTGCAGCCCGGGTCGCAGAATTACATTTTCAGGTAAAATTCTTGGCCAGTCTGTGGAGGAGATTTCACAGCATTCTGTTCTCTTAGCATTAGCTGCTATTCTGCTGCTCTCTATGAAAGAGCCACCACCAGGATACATGTCAGACATTCAAGGAAAGATAAACGTATTCACTGCAAATCTGCACCCACTCGTTCTGTTGCTCTGTATTATAAAAGGAATCTCCGACACCACAGAATCTGCTTTAAAAGTCCTGTTTGAGTGTACGAGCATATGTTCAGTTCATGCGCTATATGTTGTTTGTGTGTAGGCGGGGTGGGGTTAGAGAAGGGGGTTATCACAGTTGACAGTTTTGACAAACTTGTTCGGCCAGCTCTGACAGGTTTAGCTCTGAATTGTGTGAGTGTGCATGTGTGTTGATGTGTGGGTGGACACGTGTATGCTCTGAATGTCTATACTGTGCAAAGGGAGAGGAAGGGTTAGGTGGAGGTCAGGAGAAGGTGCAGCCTTGGGTTACACAATGCAACAAACATGAGAACATATTGAATACATACAGTAATAGGCAACAGGAGCCTGACTCAGAGCATGTGTCCTCTTCCAGGCCCTCTCTTTATGAACATTTACATGCGTGAACTTTTATGCTAATTCTTTATGTCAAAGGTGCTCATGTGTGTTTTCTCTCTTTCTGTTTGCCTCTGCAGCACCCATACCCATCTGAAGAGCAGAAGAAGCAGCTAGCCCAAGACACGGGCCTCACCATCTTACAAGTAAACAACTGGTGAGTCAAGATTTCCGCTCGCCCTATCTCCACCACCAGCATCGCTCTGCCTTTCATTTTCAAAAGCCTTCGCCTCCCTCTCGCCGCCAAGTGTGAAAACCGTTTATGTATAGCCCTCCCCGTGGCATATAGACACACGCAGCACATGCACACATACTGACAACCTTTGTAGCGTTATTACACGTAAGCTAGCAGGATGTTCCGCTGTTATCGGCGGAGTGTTCTGCGGCTAAGTCACCGGTCTTTGTGCTGAGATGCACATGTATCAGAGGGATATGTTTAAGGGAGAAAGGAAAGACATCATAAGCTATCCCTCAGCCCCCACACCCACCCCACCCCACCCCTTCCATCCTAAAAACCATACCTTGAACCGCCACTGGTGCCCCCACAAAAGGCAAAAAAACTGCCTTCCACCCCCTCCCCGTTTTACACGCAGCTATATGGTGGATTAAGGTTTTGGTGGCCTGGCCAGCAGGGCCTTTGTAGATGGCTTAGCACATAACTGGGGGTGGTGGATTAAATAAAATGATCACAGAAGCAAAGAAATGATACAGGAATTACTTATCAAAATACTAGCCCAGGTTTTATCTGCAGCTTAATTTTGTTCAGTACATTCTCAGGGTGATGTTCAGATTAATTGAACTGACAGCTTCCTTTCAAATTTCCGGCAAGGTATTTGCACGGATTTCAGGTCTTACACAAACTTAATTATATGGAACCCCATTTTATCATTCTAATTCCATGTAGCGGGGGTTCTATTTACAAATGACAAGTCTGTGCCTTTTATTCACAGCTTTCCTTAATATATTTATCAAAGCCGGTTCATTTACAAAGTGCTCTATCTGTTGGGTACAGGCGGGCCGACATTAACGAAGCTTTTAGGTTTATCAGACTCACAGCCTGACAAGCCACCCGAGGGTCAATTGATTTTTTGGTTTCTGTGATACATTTTTTCTCATTTTTTTGTGGATCACAATGAGAAACATGCCTGGAGAATTAGCCTGGTTTGTCGGCCTTATCTATCAGCCCTCCCCCTCACCCCCCCTCCCTCCCAGTTCTGACATAGTCTCTCTCTCCCTCTCTATCTCGCTTTCTCTCTCTCTCACCCATTTCTTTATTCCCTTCTAGCCAGGAGAAGTCAAGCTACTTAAATTGGCCACAGGAACCGCTGTTATCAGACTTTAATGCACCCTACAGTGTGGATAGCATTTCAATTACACCAGTAACCAAAGATTAGCCCCCGCTTGCCTGTTTCATGCCTCGTGCCACCGTTTCGGGACGCCACGCACCTTACCTACAGGAGCAGAAAATTGAGTTGCCTTGCCTGTGTCATGGTGATTAATGCAGAAATAGTCTGCAAACCTGCGCGGAGAGAGAGGCAGAGCGAGAGAAAGAAATAGACAGAGACAGAGATAGATATAGGAAGAGTCGCTGCCTTCTCAGAGGCCATGAAATCCAAGCCTGGCGCTGAAATGCCTCAGATCCATTTATAAAGAGGTCTCAGAGAATCTCATGCAGGGTAACATCCTCATGAACACATGCACGCATACACCAGCATGCACGTACACATCGGTGGGTATGGTGCTGTGTATTAATGTAGCACCAGGCGTGTTAACAAAAACACACCAGGAATCAATTTTCACAGATAAAGTCATGAAAGAGGCTTCGACTCAAACTGGTCGACCTCTGGTGCATTCTGGGTCGTTTTCAGCCATTGTATGGTGAGTTAACGATGAGAAAAAGAAAGGAAAATTAAGTTTATCCCCTCTTGAACTTCTTTGTCAGGCTAGTCGGTGACATTTGCCTCCGTCTTGGGTGTGTTCTTGCTTTTCCTGACTGTTCTCTGGTTCAAGTAGCTGCTGTCCACCCAGGATATGACCAAACTCTGCCACATCAAATTCCTGTTTCCTTAAAAAAAAACTCTTCAAATTCCTGGCTGGCCCCTTGCATTGTTCTGTAGTTCCCTTTGATGCATGACCGCTGCCATGTTACTGGCCAGAGAGAGAAAGAGAGAGAGAGGGAGATAGAGACAGAGGTAGGGGAAAGACAGCAGCAGAGGATGAGTGAGAGAGGGGGAAAAGGGAGGGGATTGCCGCCGTCTTCGGTTTCCAGAGCTCTCCCTCGGGGAAAGGATGTGCTGAATCAGGGCTTTGTCCGCCGGCACAATCGCAGCCCAACGAGGGCACAAGGGTGCTCTGTGTGATAGTCAATAGACAGTGTATGATGCTCTCTTTCAAAACTTACCCCATCAGACCTCTACCCAAAACCGTACCCTCCAACTGACACCTCCTTGTACCTTTACCTGCAGCTCACCTGTACGCACAGAACACAAAACCAGACCACAAACCTTTTGTCTCTGCACGACACGAGACCTTTCACCTGCTTCTTTACATTCAGTCTATAATATTAGCTGGCAGCTTCACCTGTTTGTAGCCCACACCCCATTAGCAGTGTGATGCTAATAAGGAACAAAGGAAAAGGTTAAAGTCCACAATCTCAGTGCTGTAGTGTTGAACAGATGAGCAGGGTGACTTGATTATCCTGCTAATAGTATCCCCTATGTGTGTGTATGTTATGCACATTATAACTAATGGAACCCTATGCTTGCTCAGTATGTGCATGACATGTAATGTGTGTATACAGTGTGTCAGGGCGCCATTAGTTGACCATTAAGTAGCGTGTTTGCTCTGCTCACATTTGAGACAACTGGCGTCATGCTAACAGAAGTGAGGAGTGGTCCGACATGTGATTGCATTTGTTTAAGATTGTGTAGGAAAAAGGTGAGGGCCGTGTCACACAAGGCATTCTGGGATAATGAAGTAGGTGAAATGGCAGGTGTCTGTATTCAGCTCGAAGAGATGAAGAAGCGTTTACAGTTTACAGTATCTGCTGGCGTATTTGGCTGCCTCAGCACCTCCTGCTGTCCCCGCTATCAGTCTGGGCTAAATGGGGCCTGACCAAATCCTTTCATGTGTCAGCGTCAGACCCAGCACGATGTGGCCTCACTCACTGCCATAAACGCACACACCGACAGCTATCCTGGCGCATGCACTCACACACACACAGCGAACATAACACGCAGGATTATTACATGGGCCTGAGAAATGACGCGGATGACAGATGACTGAGAGAAACAGCGGCTAAAAAAAGGAAGGAAATCGTCCCCTCATTATTCCCTCATCTCACAGGCAGCCGGTTGGTCCTTTCAATGGCATAGAGAGAGAGAGAGAGAGAGAGAGAGAGAGAGAGAGAGAGAGAGAGAGAGAGAGAGAGAGAGAGAATATGTCAGTTCTTGGCATCTATGATGACTGACTGCTGTGCCACTGGAGCACTAATAACAATAAAGAGGGCAATAAGCCACACTCTATTTTTACCTCTCTGCCTCTTCTCTACAACCCAGGGGGGAATACATGCATAGACTCATACACACACACAGACACACACACGCACACACGCACACACAGGGGAGAGGCTCTAATTAGCGGCAGAAAGGAATACAATGAGTGAGTTATTAAGACACAGGGGCGGATCACAGCCAACCTTTGCCCCCTGTCGGAGCACAGGTCACATGATAAGGGAAGGATATCCGCCAGACGACGGCGCCAAGCGGCCTGTGCCCACTGAGGAGATGAAATAAGCTCAATCTCTGCGGCCATTCAAGGCAGGGCACGATGCACTGATTGTTTTTCTGTCCTCACCAGGGAGAACTAACCCAAATCACTCAATACACATAGGTTTGCATTGACTGATCCTATTGTTTCGAACATGGCTGTGTCCTAAAGTTGTGCAGGTGAATTTAAGACATTATATTCTAAAAACAGAGGTTAAAAGGATACTGCAGTTTTAAAAGCCTTTTCAACTTTTGCCCATCTACATAAGTTTTAGATTCTCCTCCCAGATTGCATCCTGCTGTAGCGCAGCATGCGGATAAACGAGTTTAGCCAGCTCTAAACTGACTGCTCTGCAACTCTCCTCACAGCATGTTCCCCGTTCCCACTCAGATCATCGTTTTTTCCCCCCCTCTCTCTCTCTCTGTAACTCACTCTCTCCCCTCTTCCATGGATCCCTCAAGACTTCTTAGAGTTTAATGCACCAAACAGAGGCAGCAGGTTCACATGCAGATTGTTAGTAACGGTCAAACACATTTATTTGTAAAATCTCAGAACAAGAAAGCGAGAAACCAAAGCCAAATTTGTTCCTCTACTTAGCGAAGCATTTTCCACCCTCTTCCTCGGTCCAATGAGACACTAAGGAACACTGGCTTTTATGATTTTTTTATGATTTTTTTATGATCCTCTGGTTTGGCGGGCAAGCCTATTATGAAATGCAAAATAATAACTAATATTTTCCAAATGTAACACAAAGCTATGAAGCCGGCCCAGCCGCCTGTTTTTCCACATTCTTTATAAGTATTTAAGTCTTATGAATCTCTCACAGACTTCTGAGGTCCCTTTTCCCTCTTCATACTCTACTCCACATCACTGCCTATGCCTAACTTTCCTTTTTTCTGCCACATTGGTGGGCTAGTTGACTGAAGTTGCTGGTTATCTGTCTAACTTTGACCCAGATGGAAATGTCAGGCTTTTTTTGGCTCCAACCAGGGACTCCCAGCAGTGGCCATCTTCTGCCCCCCTGGCTTTCTAAATATACAGCTGGAGTGTGGAGAGGTTGCGGCTGTGTGTACATGTGTTTGCGTGCACATCTATGAATGTGTATGAGAGTCTGACTGAGTGAGAGAGAGAGAGAGAGAGAGAGAGAGAGAGAGAGTATCGGGGCGCTGCCAACACAGGCATCATGATCCCTCTCATTTAGGGACCGCTAATTGGCAGTTAATTAGCAGAATTGACTCTGTTGTCAGATCCCAAGTGCCAGCCCCCCTACCATCACCCCCTACCAGCTAAGTTCATTTGATCTGGCTGCTTTTCTTGATGCTGTAATAATAATCCCATTTTATCTGTTTTGGAGGGAGAGCAGCATTTGGAAAAACATATTTTCATTATTGGCAGAGTAAACCAGAACAGGCTCCCTGTTGTAGCAGGTTTCATTTTGTTTTTCATTTCACTTGTTACACATCCAAATATCTGTTCCTGGTGCAATCTAGACACATGCTGTACTCACAGAAAAAGCCAGATGAGTATTAAATAGCTGATGCTGATACGCTTACTCAGTCTTTCTCAGGGCGCATAGGGTCAAAGCATGGCACAGACCCCCACTTCAGCCAGTGCCCACACTGAGTGGGTATGGTTTTATGAAAAACAGGTGCTGCTTTAGCAAAATTGGCACTGTCTGGTAATCATGCACAGAAAAACGAGTGCTTTTTTTTTTTTTTTTACTTGTTTTCCCATTACAAGACTCTACAAGGCGGTGGAATTCTCCCAGCAAAGACGGCATGCAAGGAGAGCGAAGCCAGACGAGGCAAGATAGAGCTGAAAGAGGCATTAGAGAGAAAGCATTAGAGAGGGATGGGAGGAGGGAGGTCTTTGTACTTCTCTGCTCCTTTTGGCTCTTTTATTCCTCAACGGCTTGGTTTTATTGGTGGGTCGTTTAATAACAAGGGCTCCGCGTTTGAAATAAAGTCGAGCTGCGTTTGCGTGGGCGAGACTACTTTTTTTTTCTTCTCATTTTAAGATGGTAATTTCTGCACTAGGGGTGAGAACTGGGGAGAGACGGAGAATAGAGAGGGTGAGAGAGCAAGAGGTTGAGAGTGTGGGATAGGGAGAATTCAAGGGGAATACAAGAGAGGGAAAGTAGGTTAATTTATTTCATTTGCTGGAAGAGAATGAACTTAAAAAGAAGGGGGGAAAAGAAAGGTTGGGTGATAGTGAGAAGGAAAGTGTAGGATGCTGTTTTCATGAACAAGCAGCTTAATGCACACGGGCAGCCACAGTAAGCCTGCCAGAATCTCCCTGCACCTGAGGCCATCTGTGAGCAGAATAGCAATTTTATTACTTTGTCATTAAACCAATTTCACAGCAGTATTGTTTGTTAATGAGCAGCCTCAAACGAGCGAAGATGTCACGTACTAGAATAGCAGCAAGATTTGTGACCCCACTTCTCCTTCCGTCTCAACCTGCACCTCATTCTTATTCTTCTTCTGCTCTTTCTGCTGCCGTCTTCTGTCTTAACATCCTTACCTTACTCACTCGCTTCCATCCTCCCATCTTCCCTCATCCTTCTCCTTCCCGTTATAGTGGTCCCTGGCTCATAAAAAGGGGGAAACTGCTGAAAGATAAAATGCAAAGTCTATACAGTCAAGTCTCTCTTTATGAGCTTCCATTTGCCTTTAGAGCTCATTGGGACGAATGGTTTTCTCCGCGGGCTTTCAGGGCTGTGCAGCTGGAAAAGCCTGTGATGTTGGCCTGTTATTTCACTCTGAAGCTTACATGGGTGCCAACGGCAAGTGCCAACAGAGGGACTAGGCGTCTGAATAGGTGTATGAGTCTTTTGGATTGTATGCTAGGTGATGTCATGCATTTTTTTTGTTGTGATGTTTTTGTTAAGAGATCTTGGCTTAATATTGTAGAGGTTTATTTAAAGAATACTCTACCTAACTAACCAGTCAGCTCGCTATTTGTTTGAAAATGTCTGTTTTTGCCTTGTGCATCAACTGCCATGCTGCTATATGCGTCTTTATGGCTGGTCACTCTGTTTACGTTTTCACTCTGGAGGTCACTTGGCACAGATTCTTGGTCTTTTTGCGACGTCTGACTTAGAGAGAGACAGACAGAGAGACAAAAAGAGAGAGAGAAAGAGGGGGGGATTTAAACCCAGACCCCAGAGGATCAGACAACCTGACAGAGTAGATTTGGTATAATTAGTTTTATCTGCTGGGGAGATAGCCAGAGGAGCTGTGTGTTAGCCACAGGGTGCTGCTGCAGTGTGTGTATCTGAGTTTGGGACGCACTTGGATGATTGTTGTGTGTATGTTTTGAGAAGGAGAGGTATAGGTGTGTTAGGTGGACTTAAAAAGGGATAAAGGTGGCCAGGTGTAACAGAATGGCCTTGAGGGTGCGTGTGTGTGTGTGTGTGTGTGTGTGTGTGTGTGTGTGTGTGTGTGTGTGTGTGTGTGTGTGTGTGTGTGTGTGTGTGTGTGTGTGTGCACGTGGGCGTGTGCACATGGGCGTGTGCGTATGCGTATGTGTATGTGTATGTGAGTGTGTTTTGGAGCCAGAGAGGACAGGAGCTCCTTCTTTGCTTGAGCTCTTTAAACTCTGTGAACCTCCACAAGGTATTTTCTCTCTGTCCAGGCATGCTCCTTCTCTCACTCTTTCCCTCTGTTTGTCTTTATCTCCCTCTTTCACACTTTACATTCCCTCTCTCTCTCTCTCTCTCTCTCTCTCTCTCTCTCTCTCTCTCTCTCTTTCTCTCTTTCTCCCTCCCTCTGTGTGTTTGGGTATACAGTAACAGCATGTCAATAAGCATGCTCTTGTGTTTTTGCTTTGCTTTTTTGGTGTCATGTTCAGAAAACAACCCCTGCTGACCTTGCTTCCCCTCCGTAAAGAAACAATGAAAGAGTGTCTTTAGAAATGAAAAGAAGAGAGGGTTGTAATCACATCCTTAACCATGCTTCCATGTATTAGTCTTACCTGTTGTGTGTGTGGGTGTGTGTGTGTATTTTCTGGAGCTGTGATTCATGGCCCCATGCCCTCTGTGGCTTTGAGATGCAGGCCAATAAGCCCATCATGGAGGACCCTATAAATCAATACAGCCCTTTGTTTGTTTAAGCCATGCTTTGCCCCAGTTCAGGCCTGTTATGGATGAGATATCAGTGGAGTCCGTGCCAAGCAGAAAAAAAGGGGCGGGAAAAGCAGTAGGGGTGAGTTTGAGGTTCCCATCTTAATTTGAACGTAGCCCGAAATCTTCTTCACATCAAACCTGGTAATTTGCAATTTTGGAGAGGTGAGGAATAAACACAGCAGCCTGCACACCAACTTACACTCACACACATGCATGCATGCACTTTGATGAAGTTATCACAGCTAGCTGGAGGAATTAGCTGCGATTAGCCGATGCTATAACATGCATAACAAGATGCAGAGATACAAAGAAGATCAGGAGAGAGAGAACAATGAGGAGTATATTACCCTAATCTAGGGTTTTTCTCTCCTTCTAGGCTTATGAATATTTATACCTCCCATTACTGGTGATGATGTTTCAATTGAGAGACTGTGTGTGCATGTGCAGCAAAGAGGGAATCACTACTTCTCTCTAGTAAGGATGGGGGGCATGTGCTTTAAGCCCCTCCATGACATATCTGCGACATCATCTCCTTCTAAGACTGCAGGGAGGACTTCCTTAATACGTAAAAGACTGAGAAATGGCACATTTGAGGATGATTTCATAAGCAGTCAAAATTCTAACATGCAAACTGATTTTAAAATAGCATGTATGGTTTTGGATATTTCACCTGCACAATAAAACATTTCTAAGGAATGAGGTCATCTCTATTTTTGGGCTTCTTTCTAAACCCTTCGTGAGGAGATCACTCGTGACAGCACGCAGACTGAAATTCAAGCTCCATATTCTGCAGTCTAGGCTGAATTGAATGTGGCTTTTGTGACTCATAGAGATTGCTGTATTTGTTTCAGGCTGTCACATATGAAGGAGGCCAGTCAAAGCTGCACACAGTCAGTGTTCGAGCTGATCTGAGAGGCAGAGGGCTTGCTTCAGGCCACCAGGCACATCAGAGTCCCTGTGGTCTGCTCCACAGTGTCACTGCCGCTTCTGCCAGCAGTCCCCTCAACAAACAACAGCTATTTATAACACCAGCCTGCTGCTGGGCCTTATTTCGCCCTAAACTCTGCTTCTGAGTGCTCCTGCACATGTGTAACTGCGTGCACTGTGTTCACTCTCAATGTATGTCAGAGCAATTATGTGCAATTGAAACTCTGATTAATTATTCAAGAGGGAAGTCGGAGGCAACATTTGACCAAGGACTCTCATGGTCACTAATAAGTGTGAGACGCAAACACTCAAGTCAGACACATCATGGAAATGTGCTCTGTGGAAACACTCACTCACACACCAGAGACACAGTGATGAGAAGATGATGACATCCCAGTGGGAGGGAAAATCCCTTTCCAAACACACACACACACTTTAACTCACACACATGGTCCTGTACCCAGTGGTCTGGCTCTTAAAGACTCTAAGTGCAACAGCACCTAAACCCAGGCTTTAGAGTATTTCGACATATCACAGTATGTCTATCCACGAGGTTTAGGTGTCACTTTTTAATTGCTCTAACTGCTGTGCATTTTCACTGAATCCATGAGAAATAGAGCAGCAATGTCAGAAGAATAAAAGTTCCAATAAAATAGTGGCGGAATAGGCATGTGTGTATATTTTGGGGAGTTGGGTGGTAAAATGGGGGCACCTTCCCTTTGCAACCTCTTACTTCTGCTAATGCTTTTGAGATTTAAGAACCTAAGTTCGTGTCTGCACACTCACAAGTATACCCAAACATGCATGTGTGTTGCATAAGGACGTAACAGTCAGAGCCCCTCTTGGTAACCCTTCTCCTCTTCTTCTTCTTTGAGCTGAACCCATTATAGTCTTATAAAAGGAGGGAGACGAGGAGACGTTTGATATGAGGCAAAGGAAATAGATTGGCCTTATTTCCTTCCTGGCTGCCGCAGCGCAGACACTTGTGTTGCCTAGACGATGCAGCCAGTTGACACTCAATTTTGTTTGAAATATCACGCCTCTATCATGTCATTATCAGCTTCCCCTGGTAATCCACAAAGCCGCCCTGTTTGATATCTGACAATAAGGAGGGGGAGTCACAGAGTCAGGGAATCTCTCTCTCACTCGATTACCAAGCGAGGAGAGGAGGGAAGAAAGGGTCGAGAATGAAAGAAAAGCAGAAGAGAGGGAGACAAAAGAGGGGGTGAAGGAAATAGAGATGGAAAGAGAGTGCAGGAGAGGGCTAAAAGAGCCAGACATTTGTATGATAGGGCTGAGAAGTGACTAAAACCAAAGATTATACCTGGCCTCCCTGCAGGACTTACAAAGGAGCCCAACAGGCTAAGCATTGTGGGGGGGGGGGGGGGGGGGGGGGGGGGGGGGGGGGGGGGGGGGGGGGGCAGAAATCTGGGCAATCGGGGTGGCACTCTGCACAAGTGAGAAAATGGGGCGATCTTTAAGCACACCCACTCATCTCAGGAGGGTTGATGTGTAGGCTGGGTTAATGATAGTGCTGGATTCTTTCCGGTATCCTCTGTGTGTGTGCCAGCCTGCCAGCATGCCTAAGTTCTATTTTCTTGCTGGCCCTGCATGAAAGCAGGAAGCTCTCACTCACCCATAAGGTGAGGCGCTGTCTTATGAGAAATGAGCGCTACCTTCCAGCGCTGACGGCCTCTGTCATGGGCTATGTGCTGGAGCCTTTGACGAGGGGCTAATATTGACATGTGTTAGATGTTTTTAGAAGCTCTTCAAACAACACATAACACAGCTGTTGGTCCCTCAGCTCTTGGGTTGGCACGCAATACCTTTTGTGCACCTATGCACACTAATAAGGTGCTGTCTTGAGGGAGAAACAAGGGAATTTGGATGAACTCTTCCCTGATCTAGTAGTGGCTTTCACAAAAATAAAAGCATCAGAAAAACATTCCAGGGCAGAGGTGTCAGACTCTTAGGAAAAGAGAGGTTAATGAACGGGAATATTAGGGGACTGTCCGCAAGACAGAAAGATGAGAAGATCCCACCCTCCTTCCTCACATCAGAAAACAGGTAGAGCTAGGTCAGGTTAGCCACGCTGGATTGCTACAATAAGGCCTCTTTCATACAGGTGTGTTGACGCCTGGGGCAGGCTTGGCCTCGGTCCATTCCATTCACCCTGGCTGATTTGAACAATAACTATCATATCTCTTAAAAGAGAAGGGAGGGTGAAGCGTCAAGACGGAGATGCCTGAGAGCTGTGTCGGGGCCAAGAAAAACCCCGCTGCCGTTGTCAGAGCTTGTTGATGTTGTATTGAGGAAAATACTGGCAAGTTTTTTTTCTTTTTTTTTAAATCCCCCTCCACCCCTCCATCCCTCCATAACCCCCACATTTTTTTTTCTCCTCCTCGCCTCTCTCTCCCTCCACTTCTGCACCCGATTCAGTGTTTTTGTGCCGTAGGACAGAGTGTGGTGAGGAGACAGAGGAACAAAGTGCTGCTGTGTGGAGCAGCAGCTGCTGCTTGCTGGATCAAAGGGGCAACAAGCGTGGTCTTCCTGGCCCAACACTGCTCTAGAGGTGTTTGACGGACAGTCAGCAGCTGGGGCTGCACAGCCCGCCATGCAGGGGTCAGGCTGCTGGACTGTAAGGCCCAGGGGTGACATGCCCTCACTGGACAAGGGGGGAGAGGGGAGAAGGTGTTAGATGGGAGGGTAAATAGAGGGAGAGATGTCTATGTTTGTTTCCTTTGTTGTTTGTCTTGCTGTTGTAGGTTACAGAGCCGCTGACAATACTACTACATATTTCATTCAATGCTCAAACTGTGACGGACTAGATAGATAGATAGATAGATAGATAGGTAGATAGGTAGATAGATAGATAGATAGATAGATAGATAGATAGATAGATAGATAGATAGATAGATAGATAGATAGATAGATAGATAGATAGATAGATAGATAGCACACTGTGACATAAACTGGAGATAGATAGAGAAAGAGAGAACGCAGAGGGATATAATGGATGAAATGCTAGCTACTTAGCTGACTAACATGTCTAAAAATGTTAGGATACAAGTGTACAGTCAATCAATTACGTCAAATAACTGATGAAGGAGAAAAACAGAGAGGCAGAGGAGCCATAGTCTTAAGAATAATTGATTAAAAAATAATAAGCTAGCTAGAAAACTAGCTAGCAAATGTTACAGCTACAGCTAAGTCAAGTTCAGCTCCACACAATAATATTAAGATTTAAGTGTACAGCTTGACTGTAAAGTGAGTTTATCCATAAAGGCAGGAAGTTATTTGTGAGGCCACTGTGAGGCCAAATGCAGCTTTAGCATGGTCACAGTGTTGCCAACTCCTCAGTGAGGAAAGTAGCTATTGGCTGTCCTAAAAGTCGCTAGAAGTCGCAAAATGTTGCATCACTTAATTTGCATAATTTCGATTACAATTGACACTGCAGGAGAGACGTGTAACATTGAGGGAGAGACAGAAAGAGGTTAAAAACACCCTACATATGTTTATAACTACACTTAGGAGCCTACAACAAATGAAAGTAAAACTACACTTCTATACTTCTACATTTTTATTGTATACAATCTTCATTAACAATCTAAATGGACCAAAAAGAGACAGTAGGCGGGATCAGCCAGCGGTGTCTTCCTACATGCGTGATACGTTTGCAGTCTGAATGCTGAGGGATGAACGCTGCCTGCTCTGAATGCAGCCTAGGAGGGACTCACAGCAGCATCCACTGCTCGCTGAGAACGATACATGCTTTCATGTTAGTCTCAAAAAGTCTTCATTTTAAACCAGAAAAAGTTGCTAGATTTGTCGCTAGTCGCTTTTTAAAAAAAAGAGTTGCAAAAGGGGTCGGAAAACTCGCTAAATATAGCAAAAAAGTCACTAAGTTGGCAACACTGCATTGGCCTTAACTTTGCATTGAAGCAACTGTTAGAGTAAGTCATTGGCATGTGAAATTGCTAGCTTCAGTGGGTAGTTTATAAATGTCCCAGTATGAAAAACATTTAACCCCTAATAATCCCTTGTATTTTCACCATAAAAAGCATAAGATCAGTCTTTCATCACATTTTATCAAAACCTAGGTTTAATGAGAATCAGATTTTTGCAATAAGTGGAGCCTATTTTAAGGATTAAACCAACAGTAGAATAGTACATCACTACACACTGCAGTGATCTCTTCTTTGGTGCTGACAGAAAATTCAAGCAAAGAGAGACACACAGAGAGTGAGCGTGCCGCAGTGCTATTGATTTATTTTAATTAGCTGCTCGTTAAATCGTGTCAGTTTGCAACACAAATATATAATTCTTTGTCTGATTTTCCACTCGAGTCTTAATGACTCGTACTCCCCGGGTTTCAGAGAGGAATGACTTCTGCAGCGAGACTGACAGAGCAGTGCAAATGTTACTCAGATGAGGCTGAAGGGGGGATGCCACAAAAGGGCAATGAGTGGAGTAATAAAAAGGGAAAGAAAAACAGGTCAGTGAAAGTCCATGGAGGAGAGGTGAAACAGTGCCCCTTGGAGAGGCAGACAAAGGAGCGAGGGGTGGGGGGGTATGTGGATGAGAGAGAGAGAGAGAGAGGTAAAACTATGTAAACACAGTGGCTGCCCTAAACGTGGGCCCTCTCTCTGACGTTCCTAAAAAACGATCCTGCCTCGCTCTGCTTCACATCTGCACTAAATCAAACACGGGGGTGAGGTAATGTTCACCCGGCTTATATCTCTTTACTCCTGTTTTAACTTAAAGAAGGAAAGAAGGGATAGGAAAAGGGAAAACTCTGTGTCTGATAGGATGAGCTTGAGGAAATGTCCTTGTTCCTACTGTATCTGTTTTGTCCTTCGAGGAGTGGAGCCTGTGAAAGGCTCCTTTGTGATAGTTTATGATAAATCCACAGATACTGTAGGTTCAGTCTGGTGGCAAGCTATGTATAAACTGTAACAGGGGGGCCTGTTAGGACCATGTGAGCTGATTCAATCAGTGTTGTTGACACTACAGTAGATCAGTGTTGGAGGTTCAGTAGCCCCAGACTTCCTCACCGTCTGAGCAGACCATAATTAGTGTTTGCTTACACAAAACACACCCTCCTCATGGGGTTAATTTGCATGCACTTCCTGGTCAAAGGACACTGAATGTTCTACTCTTTTTGCCTGTCTATCTTTTTTTTGGAGAGGAGGGATCAAACTAAAGCCTTCCTCCTTTGATATCCACTGAGTTGTGACTCAATCGCTGGAGGTTTGGAATCTCTATTTCGGTCTGAAGCACAAGTATGGAAGCAATGATCTTTAATAGGAACCAGAGGACAGCCATGTTTGCAAGAAGTGATCGGGGATTGAGTTCAGCACGTTCTTGTTCAGATTGTGTTGCATCTAATCTCCCTGCAAAGACAGACAGGGGCCTGGGAATATGACTGACATTCAGAAAATTGTCCCCCCCCCTCATGCTTTTGCATATGAGCTCTCAAATTGAGCGTATGCAGGTCAGCCGTGAAGGCAATAAACTGTCAACGATTTCTGCGCCACTTTTTCAAAGAAGCCTCCTCTCTTTGCACGCTCTGCAGAGCTACATTTGGAGCAGTCTGGCGCTCACTTCTCTGAGAAGACATGTTTAATATTTCTCTGTTTCCCTCTCTGGCTCTGGCTCCATTTCTTTCTTTCATCACAAACTCGTCAAACGAGTGACCCTACTCCTGATTGGCTGGGTTCCCTCCAATCTCCACAGCAATTGGCCAGACAAACAGCGACTCACTCTCTTGCTCTTTCTCGTCTGTCTCGCTCCCTCTCTCTCTCTCTCTCTCTCTCTCTCTCTCTCTCTCTCTCTCTCTCTCTCTCTCTCTCTTTCTCTCTCTCTCTCTCTCTCTCTCTCTCTCTCTCTCTGTTGGCTGTGCTCCAGGGTAGGGTGGTTTGGCATGACGATTTCTCAGGGAAGGAATGCTGACAACAGGAGCGAGTTACCAGGTGTGGCTGCGAGTCAGTTAACCAGAAACAAGGCCTTTCTGACAGATTGAGATGAGGAAGCAAGAAAAAAAAAACAAAGAATGAATGCAGGCACTGAGTCAGACCGGCTGGTTTGCTGTGATTTCATCTTCAAACTTAAAATAACCTTTCATAGTATTTTTCAGCTCATAATGATGCAGTTTGTGTGTTGCTTTGAAAGATAGTCCATCCATCGAAATAGTGGCTCCGTGTACATTTCAGGATTATGTAAGTTCCCAATCAGGCCTTCATGTCTTCTTCTGTCTCCGACCCCCACTTACCCTCCAACCCCCACACTCCCTTGGTATAGCATAACATTGTATGCTAGCCAAGGCATTTAACACCTGCCCAGGCACTCTCTGAAGCTACCCCCCTGCGTGTGTGAGCAGATATTAGTAACCAGGGAAGCCGTGTTGATCCAGCCTCGCGGAGACCCTGTGTCAAGTGGACTCCTGCTGCCCTGGCTCCATCATTCATAGCTGTTATTTTCCTCTGTGACTAAAAAACTCAGAGTACTAGTAGACTTAGCACTCTCTGTTTTGTCATGGAGAGGGAGTTTTAAGCCTGTACTCATACATGAGTTTGTGCACACGTGTCTGCTCACACCATTTTTAGGGTATGTCAGTGAGAAGTGCTACTGTTGCCCAATTGGCGTTGGTGTGTGAAGAATGTGCTGACATGCACACACACATACTGACTTACATGTGCGTACATTCACGTGCACACTCCACAGCCGCCTTAGCACTGCAAGAGCAGTTTTTGATAAGCAACTTGAAAATGTGTTGAAGGCTAACTGGCTAAAAGAAACTAGCTGCCCACATTAAACAGCAGTGGACTGCTCCCCCATCCACACCGCCTTCTCCTGGAGTAATGTACACATTCTGAGCTGTATCCTGAGGAATGACCCCCACATGACCCCCTAACCTTGCCTTTAATTATTTGTTTGAAGACAGCATGGAGTTCCCATGCTGAGAGGTACTCTGTGTACTGTGTGTGTGCATGTGTGTTGGCGTTTCTGTGCGCTAACACTGAGCAGAGGCAGGCCATAATAAGCTAGACCACCAGATGTAGATAATAAAACATGGGCTTTTTCAGTTGGAGGTTTTTTTTTTTTTTTTAAAGCTAGTGTCCCCTGTGAGCCTCCTGTGTTCTGGTTAGCCTACAGACACACTGGCGGTGCTTGTGGTCATGTCCATGGTGTGGATGTGTGGATTTATGGCATGCACGTATGTTTTAGCGAGCGGTTGGGAATTCCGAATCCCTGTGGTCAACCTCTGTGTCTCTCTCAGGGGGGCCGTGGGTCCTCAGACCCGTCCATCTATCCATCTCTGCATCCATCCCAGTTGACTGGCCTTCATCTCTGGAGGATTCCTGGTGGTGTTGTTCTAAGCACACACCATTAGCAGCTCACGGGTCGAGGGAAAACAGTGTTATCAGGCCTGGCTCTGATAATCTCAATTGGCTTTACTCAGGCTGATAAAAGGTGCTCTAAGGCCACGAGAGGGGCCCTCGGTCAGCCCCCACTCCCTCCGGTTCACCACATCACCTCCTGGTTACTGTGGCAACTTGTTTAGCATACAAAAACAAAGCCTCTGTGGATGAGTGGGTGTGTGTGATATATCTGCTGTTGGCCAATGGGGTATGTTTTCAAAAAGGATGGAATACACTGAAATCCAAAAGTTTGTGCACTTGGAAATGGCCACTGAGAGCAAACGCTGTTTTAGCCAAACATGTTCAGTTTATTGAATGTCATACATTTCCTGTAAGAAGTCCCCAAGAGGAGGAACGCTGTGGAGAAAAAAATCAGGGCAAAAGTCAAAAAAGAAACCTGAAAACTGCACTTTGATCTTACAGCAGTACTCTCAGTCCGTGGAGTATTTCCTCTGCAGTCACTGGAAACCGTATGGGCAAGTTTAACACCTGGGAAGAACATTCCTAATATTATGTGTTTATGGTTATGTCCCAGAATAGGTAAGAACGCATGTGGTTGTGATTTTGAGTCCCTTGGTACATCTAGAAAGGGAGAAAGCAGGACATATATTTTGAAATAGGGCTTGCACTCTGGACTTGAAGAGGGAGTGTGATAACAGGAATGTCTTACTGTTTACTTGCTCAGCTGGTTCTGATGCTTGAAAACGTCTTTCTCTCTGAGGCAATGCGGGCATTTCTGACAGAAGAGTTATCTAGGAATGCTTCATCCTCTTTGTTCTTGCAGAAAAGTACTTTCACAGTTAATAAAACTTAATCCTCATGCCTCCCTTAAATCCTGAATTACAATAATATAATTTCCAATCCATCTCTCTTGTTCACTTGTTCTCATATGGACGTGTTTCATCTTTTTCTCTCTGGGGCCCACGGTTCCCCCTGCGTACCTGCACTCTGGATGCCCCCGGGCAAATGAGCACTGCGTCTTTCTTTTTCCCAACTGTGCATTTTGTACGTTTAACCATGTCACTTTGAGCCGGGCAGATTACAGGCGTTTAAGTTCATTGGAGAAGGTAAGGGCAGGTATCAGGGCTTCATGGGGGATTAGGAGTCCAAATTGGTTCCAGCTCTCCCTTCTTTCTAATGACCAGTTCTTTAGCCCCACTGATGGTGCAGTGGCCCGTACGTTAGTAGAGGGCGGTTGGACTTTTTTTCCCCTTCTCCTCTTCTTTTTTGAACTAGCAAAGGAGTCCATGCTGGACAGCTCTGACGTGATTTGAAACCCCTCTTTAATATCAACCACATGGTGGTACCTGTAGCGTTAAGTCCATGCCAGGTTTTGACCATCTTTAAGAGGAAGTTATAGAGAAAAAGAGAAATGTGGTGAAACTGTTTGACCAGCTTGCATTCGCCACAGCTCAAGGCGTCCCATTCGGAGTTAAAAAGGGTCGCCCCCGGCTGGCAGTCACCTCCAGATGACCTCCGGCTTTACACTGGAAAAGCCACAGGAGCGAGGCCGGCTGGGGAGGCTTTGTGGAGCTGCACTTATTCGCTGCTGTGGTGGTGATAAAACTTCAGACAGCCTAATTGATGGGCTTGCTGACATAACAATACCTTGTGAAAGCACGGAGTGGCCCATGCCTGGTCCTCATTTCTAGACAGCTGGAAGGGGAGCAGAACCCCCTACAATGCAGCCAGAGTAGGGGTCCCACAGAGGGGAAGGGTTGGAGGTGGAGGTGGAGGTGGGGGTGGAATGGTGGGGGAGTCATGAAAGGAACCATTTGTATGCTGCACTTTGCTAATATAAAGCTTACTCTGAAATTCCAATGGGTGATAACACTGCAGACATAATATTGTGTTGGAGAAAGAGCCACAGACATGATGGTGTACTACATATAGCCATGCTGCGTTTACTGTGTGCGACTTACTGTAGGAAAAACGAAAGAGAAAGAGAGGGATGGGCCACAACCAGGGTTCCTCTGTGCCCGAGCTGCACTTAATACTTGAGGAATGTCTCCCTGGTGCCTATAGCAACCGAACGTAATCAAAAGCTTTATTAAAAGAGGGGGGAATAGATCATAAGGAACATTAAAAGTATCCCTCACTGGGTTCCCAAGTCAGGACACAATTGCCCTTTTGTTTGTTGCAGTTGTGTTGTGTGCGCCTCTCTCAAGGACTCGCAGGCTAATGTTGCCATTAAGTCATGCAACACTGTTTTGTCTTTGTGTTAGCTTCTGATGAATCGTTCTGTGTGTGAATGCAGGCTTGATTTAACGTTTGTTTTTCTCCTCTGTGTTTTTTTCTATTCTCTCTGCCAGGTTCATTAACGCCAGGAGAAGAATAGTACAGCCCATGATTGACCAGTCAAATCGAGCAGGTAAAAAAAACAACGGACAATTCAGCCAGCATACAAGCAAACTCCAGCTTCCCTCTTTCTTTCCCCAGCATGAAGACACCCCTCTAAAATCCTTCACTGGCATGCACATCATGCCTGGAGCCCAGATTTTTTTTAAAGGGGCACCCTACATCCATAACCCCCTCCAAAAAAAAAATCCCCCCTCTTCCTCTTCCGCTTTACTTTGATTTCTTTCTACGAGATGTGTTCAGCAGTGGTGCAGGCCATTTGCTGATTGACTCTAATTGGAGATTTCCCATTCTAAGTGGAGGGAGAGCTATATTAGCACTCTCTCTGTGAATTACTAATTGGACACAAGAGGACAGCCAGAAAGGCTAGCAGCAATTTATGTCTTATCCCTCTACTTTTTCCCTTTTTGGGATTTTTTAAATATTTTTTCCAGTCCAATGTTATGAGGCTAGCCTCAGTCTGCCCACTGCATTTTTATATTATATGATCAAGAACTGCTGTTGAACTGTTTATCTTAAAAAGTGATTTGCTGCCCTACAAAATTTGAGAACACTGCTTAGCTTTCTGAAAATATTTAGAGTTTAAAACTATCAATTAATGTGCTTTGAGTCATGGAGATGGAAGAGTGGGTTTAATATGAGGCATTGATTTAATCCGATCTGACAATGAGAAGAGATTTCCACTTCTTCAGAACAGATTATGTCCACTTAATTGATAACACATTTATTTTCCATATCCTTTGTGATCAGATTACAATGCAAAAAACACCACAAACCAGGTAATAAACCCACCAAAGTGGGGTCCTGTGGAATTATTTAGTCACTCTAAGCTTCAGCACTGCATCACCAAAAAGAAGCTGTGTCATTTCTATCATAGAGATTATAAAAAAGGGAACATTCTGTCTTAAAAGGTCCCCACTCAATGACATAAAATGAGCCTTGATTCAAATAAGATGCACTCCTTACTGTATGTGGGAGACTGTCTGCAGTCCCAGCACTCAGCATGCAACAAATGTTGTGCCAAACAACAACCTCTGCAAAAACAGCATGACTAACAGCTCCCCTTAATCTTCACGAATTACAGATTATCCAAGATAATACTGTTATAGTGCCAGAATACACTGTGTTCTGCAGTCTCCGAAGAGCATTAGTTCATTAGCGCTAACTATAGACAAATTAAGATGCATTTAATTGACAGTGTATGTCCTGTATCATGTTAAATAATCAGACAAATCACTGATTAAATTGAATTATTTGGCAGCTTTGGAATTACATAGAGTACAGTTGAAGAGTAGACGTGTGTGTTCTGCTGTTTAGATGACTACTCTCTGAAAGAATTGCCTGCCACGGCAGAAATTCTTCTCATCCTGTCAAACTGCATGCTTTCTCCTCTCAACTAGATAACAATGTATCTCCTGTGTGTGTGGTTTTGAATGACACTGGCAGTGTGTGTGTGTGTGTGTGTGTGCGTAAGTTGTGTGCTTGCATGCATGAGGACCTACTGTATGCGTGTTTGCATGCCACGCGTCAGCCAATGCGGTCCACAAACATGAGCACAATGTCTTACAGTATGTTTGGGCTGAAGCTGGGACAATTGCTGATTGTCTGGTGTGTTTTCTCTTCTTTTTCTTCCCCCCCTCCTCCCTTTTTCATGTCCACGTTTTGACTACAATCAGGTTTTCTTCTTGATCCTTCAGTGAGCCAAGGAGCAGCATACAGTCCAGAGGGCCAGCCAATGGGCAGCTTCGTGCTGGACGGTCAGCAGCACATGGGGATCCGACCAGCTGGTGAGTCTGTCCTCCGTCCTCATGCCTGCTTTTTTAAGACACCAGTTTCACCCTAAGTTCTCGCAGAGCTGATCAGCACTGATCCTCTTGTCCGAAGCATGAGATTTGGTGACCTCAGCATGAAGCAGGTCCTAAAGTTAAACCTCACACTAACAAAAGCAACACAACCACAATAACCTTCCTTTTAAGAAGTCCCCTCACACTTCCTCACTCTATCTGCCCGTCTTGCTTGTTTTTTTTTCTCTAATCTAACAAATCCTTCTCAAATAGTCATAACAAAGGGATTTGTGGGATCCAATGCGAGATAAAAACACTTACACCACTTCTTTACATCTTCCACTTCCCTGTTCCCTAATCATTTTCCATCTTAAGCTAACCAAACCTTGCTCTCTCTATCAGCGGCTCTTTTCTGACCTCTCTGTGATTCAAGCTCTTGCTGACCTTTTTTTTCTGGCATTTATCTCTTCCTTCCAGGGCCTATGAGTGGAATGGGGATGAATATGGGCATGGATGGGCAATGGCACTACATGTAACCTCCATCTTGTAAAGCAAAACGCAAAGAAAAAGGGGGAAGTAAGTACTGGGCTCTTTTTCTTCATTTGTTTCACACTCGGGTTTGTGGGTTTTATTGTTTTCACCCACATTTCTCTTTCACATCATCTGCACCAACCCTTCATAACCTGGCTTTAATTTTGCATCAAGTTTCTGGGACCTTCTGCCTAGCGTTGAAAGCTTTAAGCAAGCATGCTTGGGTGTTTTTAGCAAGGATGCTTTAAGGGGCAGAAAAGGAGGGTTTGTAGTCTTGGGAAAAAAAGGGGGAGAGCTGTCCCAGCACTGAGAGGATCCGACTTGTGGCGCCAGACAAACAAGAACAACAACAGAAAAAAGGAGGGGGAAAAAACAACCTGGCATGGCGTGCACAAATTTATTTATCACAACAGCGCCATCGCTCTCCTCATCCCGGACAGCCAATGCAAATGTTGGACATTTAGGGAAAAAATAACATCTCCTGGGGAAGGGGCTGACGGGGAGAAATTAAGCAGGCTCCAGTGAAGCGATAAAGAAGGAGAAGTGAAACTGTCCTCCGAGTGACATAAATCTGTCCAGGGAAGGATTGATGCCCAAATTATCTTATATGCAAAGACGGGAACAGCGCAGTACATTACACTCCCTGAGCGAGATATACGGGCCGTGGGTGACACAGCCGATCCTTCACTGGGGGTTTGGTTTGAGCTGTGTAAAGGGAGGAATGAAGTGAGGGGGGGCTGTGTGTTTTGATTATTTTTTACTGGAGGGAGACGATTTAAGGGGGGGGGCGGGGGCCAGTCTGACCTGAGACTCACAGACAAGAGCGAGGAGACATTGAGATAAATTTATAAGGTTGTAGACACAAGCATGAGTGCATCTAAAAAGGAGCGGATCTCTTTCTCACATACAGATACAGCCTCTGTGTCTCCCTCACACACACACACACACACACACACACACACACACACACACACACACACACACACACACACACACACACACACACACTCTCACACACACACACACTATCCCCATACGGCTAAATGGCGGCAGTCTGATTAAGCTGGCCATTCCGCCTCCTGCTAGTGCCACAGTGCTGACATTTGAAAAATCAAGATGTATCACATCCCGAAGGCGGCAGGGCAGAAGAGATTTTATTTTAACACCTAAACTCCCTTTGCCCAATGAGGCACAATATAATAACACTTACCTTGATTAAAAGAACCCTTTATATGTAAATGGAGACTGGATTTTCCAAAGGGTCACGGCGGCAATTCTGCCGACAAAGATCATTTCACCTCCTCTCTCTCTCTCTCTCTCTACCTCTCTCTCTCTCTGTCTCTCACTCTCTCATCCCCTCCTGTCTTTGCTAATGGCAGCAGAGAAAAAAAATCAGGAAGCAATGTTCCCTAAAACAGCCACACAGAGACAACATTTGCTCAGGTTGGCTAATTCTTAATATAGGGCTATATAATTTTGAGACTATTTAATTACATAACATACTTTATGCTTCATGACCAATTACATTAATAGCTTAATACAGAGGAATATTATCCTCTCTTGATTTGATTACGCAGCCACACAATATGGTATATTTGGTACTTAATTATGGCCAGCCATTGAGCAGGACTGCTGTGCCATAACAGAAGTGCAGCGAGGGAGGCAGGCGTGCAGAGATGAAGGGATGGAGAGAGAGAGAGAGAGGCCTCAGTTATTGTCTTCAGATGGTTTTACCACTCTTGTTAATAAAGGAGGGGGGTCTCAGATCTACTTAACAGAATGACTGCAGCTTACAAGGCTGGAGATTACCAGCTTACAGTGTCAAAAACATCTGTTGGGCCTTTTAACAGGAGCTGCTCTAGGTTATATGGAGGTGAGGGCACCCATCATACTCGGGCACCCTGAGTGATTTATTTATTTTATGACCCCAGTAGTGAGGTTTTAAGAGACCTGCTCTGACAAACATGTGCATTTCAAATGAACTGACATGGAGAGAAGGGGGGGTATTAGAAAATGGCACAGCTTTCAACCAATGAGGCCGGTCATTAATCTTGGCCTTTGCTGTCCCCTTTTTTTCTCCTCTCTCTCCTTTCTCTCCTCCTTCTCCTTCTTCCTCCCCTCACCGGGGCCCTCCAGTGTAATTTCTTAATTGCAGTGTACTAAAGGTGGAGGAATGCAGAGAGTGAGCATGCCTAGTGACCTCACAGCGACCTCTCCCCCTCTCCTACAACAGCTTCTAATCCCCCAGGGGTTCACATTACAAAGCAGGGCCGGCCCAGACCCAGTCCCAGACCCAGGTCCCCTCTGGCTCCAGCGGGGGACCCCCTGCACTTACTTGTTTCTCCCCAAGGTCCAAGCCCTGTAGAGCAGCCATGTTCCCATACTCCAGCCCCTAGCTCCAGGAACAACCCCCTCCTACTTCCTCCTCTTTTTTAACTCTTTCTGATTACAACAAACAGCAAACAGTGGCACTGCTGAGCCGGCTGTGTGACCCAGGTCCTGTCACAGTATGAGATATCCAGCATGCTGGGGTCTCTACACATATGAAGTAGAGTCCATCTTTAAGTGACATCAAAGTACCCCACCTGCTCTTCCTTTCTTCTATCTCTTTTAACTCTCTTTTATCTCTGCCACTCTTGTCTTGCTGCTGTTTCCTGCCCCCTTTTTTCTTCTACCACCAAAATACCCCACACTCCATGCAATCTAAGAGCAGCGCTTTGTTCTATGTAAAATGCTTTCATGCAGGGGTTGAACCAAGCCTAGTGATACAGCTAACTGAGTCTTAAATTATTTAATAACTTCTTTAAGGGGTTTTAAATCAAATATGTTCACAAAAAGACACGTCCCTCGTGAGAGTGCCACTAAAGCCAGCCAGGGAATTGACTGTTCCGCTTGTAAAAGTATAAGCACTTCTCCACATCAATACACCCCGCTTGGTTTTTCCTCACATCCTCCAGCTCTACAGTGTCTGTCCGAGGATGGCTGAGGATCATCTTCCAACCTGAGACCTGACCACAACGCTGTTGGGCATTGTAAACCACTCACCATGGGCCTAAAATAGCCTGGCCAATAATGTCTCTCTTTCCTCGTCGAAGCTGAAACGCGGTGTCATAAAACCTGCTAAGCCCTGTGATGTCGGAGTTGTGTGTAAATTGAATTAAGGCCTGTTAATGGAGACAGAGAAATAGATTTATTGGCTGTAGAATTAATTTCTTTTTCTTCCTCTCAGGTCTGCCAGGCATGCCAGGGGAGTATGTACCTCAGAGCGGTCCTATGGGCATGAGCATGGCCCCGCCCACCTACACCAACCCTCATCAGATGACCCACCCCACCCAGCTCCGACATGGACACCCTCTCCACGCGTACCTGCCAGACCACCATCCTCATCACCCTCATCACCCTCACCACCACCCTCATCCTCACCCACACCACGCCATGCTGATGCATGGAGGACCCTCGTCGCACCCAGGAATGACCATGTCTGCACAGAGACCCCCTTTGCTCACCCCCATTGACCCCAGTACTGGAGGACAAGGCCTGGACATCCATGCCCAATAGTATAAGGGAACTTTGTTACCACGACAACAGCAGCTACTACAAGAAACAGTTTAAAAAAAAAGAAGTCAGCAGCCCACAATAAATCCTATTTTGAGACTATTTTTAAGAATAAAAAGCGAACCCTTTTGACCAGAATTTGACACTAAAGAAACAGAATTCCACATGAGCTGTGATAAATCTTTTTTTTTTTTTAAAGACTTGTCAATTTTCTTACTTTCATCCAAACGGAGGACCAAGCTGACAAGAACACTTTGTAAAGTCTTGGGCTTTTGGTAAAGATCAACAGAGGATGTTTTGACGTACACGTGTGCAAAGAACGGACAGATGCACACACACCACTCCAAAAACACACACACTTTTTTCACATGAACTCACTCACACACACCATCATAAACATGTTCAGTACACTTTCATGTCAAGCGCTTCAAAAACAAGAATCACTCTGGAAGATTAAAAAAAAAAAGAAACAACAGAAAGACTCCAAGAGTTATAACTACTGTAGTATAAAAGTATAGATAAATAAGTTAAAACTTGTGCATTTTTTGTTGATCACATGGTTTATGTTTCCTGAGCTAGTTTTAGAATCAAAGGTTAACCTTTTCTCTCTCACACTGTGTGTGCTCCTTCCTGGAGGAGAAACTGTCTCGCAGCACAGCACTAGAAAAGAAAAGAAAAAAAAACAATAAGAAGATGGAACATCTCAAAAAGGCTCCAAACCACAGAGGGCGATCAGGTCCTGTCCCTCATCAGAACAGGACATGATGGGAAAAGGCTGCTAAATGACACCGGATCTCTCCAGAAGATTCAGTTTGAACGTTGTCATGCCCCTCTTTTTTTTTGGTTCATGAATGAATGTTGCCCTGTAGGTTTTAAAGGAAAAAACGTTCTTTGTTTGAATTGCCCAAGCACTGGATTGTGTTGGTTTTATACATTTTTATTTTAATATTATTTTATTTTTTTGTACCCTGGACTCTCATTGGTCAGAGCCTATTGAAGGAAGCTTAAAAGTGGAAAAGCAACATCCTCTGGCGCTCTCTTCACGTGCGGATCAACACTCTTGCCATACGGACAATACTGACACAAACGTTGATTCTGCGGCACTGGAGAAGCATTTGATGGTTGATGCACCAAAAAACCTATAACTTTAAAAAAGAAAAAAAAAAACTTAAATTATGAACTCAATGCTTTTGGGGGGAAAAAAAGCTGAGAGAATATTGTAACAAACTTCGTACAGAGTTCAGTCTATTAATTGTTTCATGTTAGATATTCTATGTGTTTACCTCAATTGAAAAAGAATGTTTTTGCTAGTTTCAGATCTGCTGTGGCATTGATATTGTATGTCCATGAATTCCTTCCTTTTTCAGCACGTGTTCCTCACTAGATGATAAGATGCCGTCTCCCTTAAGCTTTGTCAAAAATACATTAAATACTTGTATGAGGACTGTGACGTAATGTTTAAAAGGTGTTCAGTCACAAATGCTGTAATAAATATTTCATTTTTGATTTTTGTTAGATTTTTGTGTGATTAACTGTGTTATAAACTAACTCCATGTGTCCACTTTAACAATTATGAGAGTACTTTTATCACTAGAGCAACATGTTTTGGGTATATTTTTTGCTTCACAACAAGGTCTTACTCTTTGATTTATTTCTGCAAGTGTTCACATAATACAAAAAGTCAAATTTTAAATTTTTCCAGCACTGTGTTTGCGATAACAGGATGTTTTTTCTTTTAAACCAAACTGACCATTTGGATTTTTATTGCCCTCTTAAAGTGACAATAACTAATTATGGTAACATATGAACTGCCTTTGTGATTTATTGAGGCATAAAAATATGTCCTCCAAATTATTAATTGCTGCCAAAAACTCAAATGAAGGGTTCAAACTACAGAGTAGCAACCCACCTTAGATTTGAACAAAAAGACAAAGCATTGGCAGTGATGTGATGAGTAAATCTAAAGCTAGGTCATTAATTAAATGTAAGAATATTTACAATGAAACACAATTTCTAGGGAGCGATTATATATAGCTCATTGTTTTTGGTAGATTTCTTAACAGCTATTTTCATAAAACAAATACCTTTGTGTTTATTGCATGTAGATTCGAGAATACCTAAGATATTTCTGACCATGAATGAAGCTAACCTCCATTATATAAAAAAAGATTTATTCAGATTAGAAAGGCCCAGTCTTTACTTTGGGATCAAACAATACATTGAGGATTTGTCCCCTGTGTATCTGCTGCTGTAGTGAGAACCATGGCTGACCCTCTCTGTCTGACTGCCTCTCCTCGTTTCTGCCGTTTTGCAGCGCCGCCTGTCGGCCATACACGGCACTGCCGTCCAGGAAAACACAGATGGGCTTTGATGGGCTATCTCCTCTCTCTTCTCCATCTCTGAGCCTGTGTTCGCCCGCGGCCATCCGAGTCACAGCCTCCAACCAGAAACGACAACATCGCTCTGGCTCAAATATTTTCCGTCCTTCAAGAGGAGGCTGAAACATTTGTAGAGTTCAATTCAAGGCCTCGGATTATTTTTAAATTTGTATTAGGAATAGATAAATGTTTTTATATTCCTCATTAAAATTAAAGATAGATTTTATAAATAAGATACAAATATTTTGCTAATTTTATTTAAAAAAAGTAGGCTTTATAATATTGTCAAAAATAACACTTAAATTATTATTTTTTTAAAATATTTTGTGCACTAAATAACTGCCCTGCCTTATATTTTCGATTACACTCAGCTGTTTTTTAGTTGTTCGTACGTGGCCTTACATTATTATTATTTTTATTGTGTAAACAGTTTTGGAAAAAAACATTAACAGAATTTGTTCTACATGTGATCTGACCCTTTATTTGTTATTTGTTGATTTAGAATTAATTCAAACTATCATTAATTATCATCAGTTTTTTATTTGTTCATGCAGCTGATCTGTGCCCATTTGTGTATTTAATCATTGGATTTTAATTTTAATTAAAAAACAAAGGTAAACAAAAACAAAAAATAGATAAATCACACACGAAAAAAATCCCTTTCACTAAATGACCAGCATTGAAAGCGTATTTTATATGCTGATCACAGAAAGCACTTTGTGCTCTTTGCTTAAGAAGTGTTTAAATATATATTAAATTATTCGTTCAATTATTTTAAAACCATAAATCTTATATCTAACATTTTCATGTGGGTTTTATTATTTCTGTTTGAATAACGGTCAGCCTACAACTCCTTCAGGTTTTTGATATATTTGGTATGAACGCCTCGCAGCAGCGTGTTTTTATAGAAATTCCGGACATGATCGCTGCACAGTTGATCTTTGTTTAACAGTTTTCCTCCACACGCAGAGGCATGTTAGGCCTTAACCAGGCAGGGGGAAAATGTAGATATTTATAGGTCTTACTAAAGTCTGGTTAATGATGCATTCTCTTCTCTCAACTATTCAAAACCTTAAAGTCCTTCTTTCTTTGTTTTTCCAGCGCTCTATTATTCTACGGATAAAACGGAAGGAAGAAGCCCTCCGTTTTGTGCGGAGATTATCAGATGAAAAAGAGAGAAAACGTGAGGATTACTGTGGATGAAGAGGATTTTAATATTAATAGTTTTTTTTTTCTTTTCTCTCCCCCTCCCTCCTCCCTCCTTCTTCCTCCCCCCTCTCTTCCCCCCGATGAGACAGAAGGTAGATTGCCTCTGCTGCTTTCCTTTTGCCGATTCGGTGTGACAGGGATGATGGATGATCCAGCCGAGCTAAACAACTCCTCCCCTTCATCTCCTCCCTGTCAAAGCCAGTCCAGGCTGCTGCTGCACGAATAAAATAAGGAATATATTCCCCCTGCACTGCTGCACAATGCAGCCTGCTCCTCTGGAAGACACTATGTGCGCGCGTGCAACAATATTAAAAGTCCACACACAGCCCCCCCCTACCCCACAGCCTGGAACACTATATGCGCGCGTGTGCGTAACAGAGGCAACATGTTAATAAAGCTCATGTTATTGGCTCTGTTCTCTGCAGAGCTTCTCTTAAAGGTGTATTTTTAGATGCACACGTGAGTTTTCTGGCAGCAAGGCAGACACAAAAAAAAGTTAGTTCCTGCTTTTTTTTTCTTCCAAAATGCTGATTTGGATAGTGGTCATAAAAATGCACGCGCACGCAGGGGCTGAGTGTCCTTCGCTTTGCAGCTGTTTCTCTCCCAAAAATGGCTCGCTCGCTCTGGGGGACAGTTTTTAGGTTTTGTGTCTGTGTTGGTGTGTGTGTGTGTGTGTGTGTGTGTGTGTGTGTGTGTGTGTGTGTGTGTGTGTGCTGCCCTCATTTCCAAACAAAAAAAAAAGAAAAGAAAAAGAGTGAGAGGGAGAAAAAAAACATTTCAGCAGTTTTCTCTTCTCTTGCCATAAGGTGTTTCTATGACGACGTTACGTAGGCCTCTGCGCGCGGGTCAGAGGCGGGGGTCCCTGGGAGAAAAGGGCCGCATTTGGCTGATCATTTATCAATGTCAACCGCATAATGATTCTCCCTGCAGTCCCCCTATTGATGAGGATAATTACATTAGCTCAGAGTGACTGATCAATAAAGCCCAGGGAAAATGGTTTATTATAGCACCACCGAAAGGCCTTTCTTTAACAGGGGACTGGCTGCTGCTTTTTTACTTCTTTCTTCTTCTTCTTCTTCTTCTTCTTCTTCTTCTTCTTCTTCTTCTTCTTCTTCTTCTTTTTTTTAATTTATTTTTTTATAAAGGCAGGGTTGATCTTTGCAACTCAAACTGCGGAGAGATAACCAAGTGAGGAGGAAACTTAAATTGGACGCGGTATAAAAGGCTGTGACTTTGCACCAAAATGTTGATTGAACTGAATATTTAATTTTTTAAAATGTATTTTATATTATTTCTCTTTTTTACTTCAATGAATGGAATCCAAACAAACATTTTTTGAACCCGGTTTTCACCCATGAGATAACTGTTCACAATCTCAGGAAAGAAAACACACCATAGCCCCGAAATAAGATGCATGAATCCACATGCTTTTACGTATTTTATTATTTTTTATTTAAAACCGGAAGTTACAAAAAAGTTTAACCATCAGCTGTGATTTTTCTACTCACATATTCTACAGTAGGCCTATTTATTTTGTCTGAGTTCTGATGTAAAATATGTGTTTATTTGCGCATCACCTGAGGCAGTTACCAAACCAAGCCAAACTGGCCTCAGAGAGAAGCCTTCAAAATAAGAGCCTTAAAATGATCTTGCTTTGTTGGTCAAGCAGCAAAAATAACCTGAAAAAAAAGTTGAGTAGTGAAAGAAAGACAGAAAGAGACGTCTAGTAAAAGTCTTCCTGACCCGTCTCTCTCTCTCTGTCTTCTGTGTGCGCATGTGTGTGTGTGTGTGTGTGTGTGTGTGTGTGTGTGTGTGTGTGTGTGTGTGTGTGTGTGTGTGTGTGTGTGTGTGTGTGTGTGTGTTCTTTAATTGTCAACAACTTCTCCCCTGCAGGAATGGTGCAAACTCTTTCGCCTTCATCCTCCGTGGAGCTCCGCGCCAGCTCCCATTTAGCGCTGATGAACGTGTCTGCAGGAGACAGCTCCATTATCTATTTATCATTTCTGATGGTATTTTCTCAGACAATGGAGGGAGAAACGCACCCACGGACGGTCCCACTCATGCCTCTTCACTGCCCTTTTTACACGCGCGTGCACGTCCTCATTTATTCGATGGCATTTTGATAAAAAGAAAATTAAGATTTAATCCGAAAATAAATCTTTGGCGCATTGGGATATTATGTAAATATGCACAGGGTTTTATTTTTATAGCCTATATTATTTTTGTTAAATTCAAAAATATAGCCTATATATAAAAATATTGTGACTTTAATACAAAGGGAAAAAATAAATGCCTCTTTGGTTGATGTTTTTAAAGACTGAAAATGTAACTAGATGGGTAATATTCAGGACCTTTTTTGCGCATGGCCGCGACCACTTGAATAAGAGGCGATTTATTTTCACACTTCAGCGGTGCTTGTCTTCTTAAAAATGAGTGACAGTCACCCTCCACCCCTCCCTCCTCCTTCTCCTTCTTCGCCAACACACACTCAGCCCGCAAAAATAAATCTTAATGATGTGAGAATTATAATTAGTCAAATAACATAGCTATAGGGGCTTTAAATGAGCAGACAGTGGAAAGTGCAGTGGCCAGTTGTGAAGAAGAAGAGGAGGGCATGTGAGTGCAGAATAAATAAAGCGCAATAAAAAGGGAAATAGCCGGAGTTTAGTCAAGCTTTGAGGTACTCAAACCTTTATTTCAATCAGTTAAGATTTAATTAGGAAAGCCTCAGGCCTGAGAGTCTCTCTCTCTTTTCCTCATTATGTAGCTTCTCCAGCGCTGTTTTACAGTGGCCCCAAGGTTGTCAACATTTGACCGGTTTTCCGCTGAAATAATCACGGTTTATGGCTGGAGAAGCCAGAAGACTCGCAAATAAATCTGGCATTATTCCATTTACTCCATTATGAGGCGGTATAGTCCGAACAGTGAGCGGCGAAAACGTCGATTACTTTAATTGATGGTTTGTTGTCCTAAGTTGATTTTCTTTTTTTATTATTTCTAATTTCATTCTTAATTTCTTTCGGTTGTTTCGAGAGCTTTAAACAAAGAAGGTTTGAAATATCTTGCGGGTAGCCGAGGGCAGCAAAGTGAGACATTTCACAAGAACTGTAAATAACAGAAGAGGGCAAAAAGAGAGAGGGAGGGAGAGAGTGCGTATTCTTAAATATGAAATTTCTCCGGGTTATTGATTAATGTGCACATTTCAATAAGAGCTCAGTGCACATTTCAAGTCAATTAATTATTAACTCAAACACAATAAATGTTCGTTGTGTTTTTTGTGGAGAAAGAGGGAGAGAGGAGAGAGAGCTGGAGACCCCCTCCTCACCACACCCTTGGGCGCACTGTTATTACAAGATGGCGACCCCTTCTGGAGGCCAAAGCAAATGTGTTTACAGAAGAAGAAGAAGAAGAAGAAGAAGAAGAAGAAGAAGAAGAAGAAGGAGGAGAAGGAGAGGGAGGAGAAGAATTTAATTAAATATTGCTCGGATTTTACACTCTGAAATGTTCTTTTTGTCAAAATATGTAGGCCTATATGCGTAAAATTCCTCCTCACCGTTTCCCTCCTCTCCTTTGATAAGAGACTGACCTGCATCAGTAAATGTGACCTCCAAAGACTCTCATCTCATATTTACTCACAGGTATAAAGCTCCTTATGCATGTATTAGGCGGCCACGTTGATGGTAAAATCAATAAAGATGGATTGTAGGGTCAATATTATGCTTCGCACCTGGGGACTTGTTGCCCGGCTTCTTCTTCCTGTGAGTGTGACACACAGAGAGAGAGCAATTCATAATAAGAAAACCGCAGCAACATCTATCCTAGAGCACGAGACATGGTGTGTGTTTAAAGGGAGGGAGGGAGAGGTAGAGGGAGAGAGAGAGAGAGAGAGAGAGAGAGAGAGAGAGAGAGAGAGAGAGAGAGAGAGAGAGAGAGAGTTCAGGGACTTGAAGGACCAGAGAACACTGACATCATTAATCATGGCCCACTTGAAGATTAAGACTGAAAGTATAGAATCGGTAACCATTATCGTCTCGGATGGCAGTTAAAACCTCTCCTTATTTTTCAAAACAGTGTAATGGCACTGAGGTCTATGCAGGGAAAAAAGAGGAGGGGGTCAAAGACGAGGAGAGGGAGATGGTGTCACTGGGATGGAGTTACAGAGAAAAGGAAATATCAAGGAGACAGTTGGGACTGGGAGAACAGAATTAGAGCAATAATATCTTAAAACGGACAACAATATTGAAAATTGTATGTAATAATAATAAAAATAAAAATAATAATAACAAATAATAATAAAGAGTAGCAGCAGGCAAGCAGTAGTAGAAGTGATTATAAAAACTGTAAAGTCAATGTTATTGTTATAATCTAATGATTTTAGCATCCTTATTTTTTGAATGTCTGCAGTATTTGAAAAAATACAAAAATAATAGAAACGGAAAAAAAAAATCAGTTATCAACAACAAAGTGAAAAAAAATCCTGCTGCCAATATGACTTTGATTTAAAATAAAATAAAATAAAGTAAGGAAACTAGTACAGCCTATTGCTTACATTTTTGTTTAAAATTTGAAAATGCTTTGTCGATATTTTTGTGAATGCTTAAATACTAATAAGTAGCTACTATGAGATATCATCTATTTTAATCGACCCAAAAGCAGAAGGGATAGGTCTTCATGTTATTTTAACCACCGTGTTTTGTTTTTCCACAAAACAACGGCATTGTGTTGCTTAGAAGTATATCCCAGTGAAATCTTGTTGAATAATTACAGAAGTTAATACGTTTAAAGTGTGTAAAAAAACTTTATATTTTTTCGGTTTAAGATACAACCCGAACTACAGCCTTTCAAAGAGTTAAATACGTCCGCTATGTAAACGTTCCATATAACGTCATCATGTTTTTGTCGACGTTTCTGTTTCTGATAATATCTCAATAACTTATGCTGTGAAGACATCTAAATAGATTAATTTTATACCTGCTCTCTTAAATCTAACCTGCACGTACTTTCAATTGTGTTTAAAGCGTGGTTATTTCCTCCAGTTCACACCGTGGGACTATATTAGTGAGGCACAGAGCAGCATACTCCCTGTTAGCAGTCGGAAGTTGCAGTGATGAAAAGCAATAGCTGGTGTCAAGCACTTTTTTAGCACATTACTACAGCTGGTGGGAATAAATAGTAGCCAACTGAAGACGAGCAGGAGGAGAGGGAGGGGGAGAGGGGGAGGTTGTGTGACATAAGGCTATTTGGGTGTGTGACCACAGGGAACCTGGGTTTTTCATATCTCCCCTACACAATAAAAGCCCTGTTGTGAGGGACTGTCTCACAAGTCCAACTTTGTTTCTCAACAAGGAGTGTAAACTGTTGTCAATATTCCGATAGCCTTCATCTGCCAATAATGACAGGCAGCCGGCTTCCTATCTTATCTGCAGGCCAGGTAGCGCCGCACCTGGGGGGAATAACTGCTGTGATAAAGAGCGTCTGGGCCAATAGAAAGGCTCTTGTCTGTCTGTGAGGAGTTAATGGAGAACGCCACTGGAGACAGGAAGTCCTCAGAAAGTGAAAAGCACTTTATTGTACACCTGAATGGCCTGGCATAGGATTTCTCTCAAACCCAATGGGAAAACCACATTACAGGTCCTTACACAGGGTCATTACAACAGGGCAATGGAGTTCAAGTGATCCATTGCATTTGAATGACAACATCACATCGCTCCATTCATTCTTCCCTCTTGTGTGACCTGACGATGATCCCTGTGGGACTTCATTTGCTGTCAGTGGAGTGATGTGCTGAAGTTACAGTTACAGAAAAAGCAAGATGTGGCTCATTCAAGTTTGCATAAAATTCACAGCAGCACAAGTGTTGCCTCATCTGCTTTTCACTCACTCTGACTTGTGAGGACTGTTGCTTTCCCTCAGCAACAGGTTCAAGCACCCATAACCCACAGTACACTGCGACATGACATCATCAAGCCTCTAAAAATGAACTGCAACATCGATCCCTTGCAGGCTGACCTCCCATAAGTCAAATATAGACGATGTGGGACATGTGTTTGGATGGAAGTGTATATTTACCTGTCGCCAGGAACTCAAGGACATGGCAGCAGCAAGGTTTTTATCCAGCCCAGGAGTGGAGTGTTTTGGGGTGAAAATGAGTTGTAAAAGTGATAAATGGGCCACAATTTTCAAGCTGAGGAGCACTGGAGCTGGCACAGTGCTCACAGCCAAACATCTAATTGCTCAGCACAAAAAATACACGTACAGTAGAGCATCAAAGAAAAAAAAAAAGGAAAAAGAGAAAGAGAAAGTTAGTCCAGTCTACATCTTCCTCTCTGCATCTTTCCAGCACAAAAATATTAGGTTACCAATGGCAACAATTCAATAAAATAACCAATCACATCTGTCCTTTCAAATATTTCCAAATTTAAACAGCCTACACATAATGGAGGACTTGTCTGATCTTTTCGTTATGGTTTCGAGCCGTGGTTTATTGTTATGAGAGAATATTCACATTTTGACAAATACAAGGCTACTTCTGAACAAGCCAGCAGTTTTTCAGAAACAGATCTGCTGTTATCAAACGGATTAGTGGATCTGATCATGCCCTTGATTCAAGCTTTTGCTCCAAGCACCGATCAAAGCCTGATGCATCCCATAATAGCTACTCTTGTCTCCATGGACACCGCCATCCTGTGTACAGTAGCCACACCTCCTCCTGAGTGCACTTATTTCATAACAAGCTTGTGACAACACTCATCAGGAAATCATGCTCACAAATAGAGGACAGGAAAAAGAGTGAGCCAGGGTTTGTTTTGGCTGAATTAAAATTTGTCTCCAGACTCTTGTAGCTAACCTTTTTCCCTTCACAGTCATATTTTCCACCAATCTTCTTGAATGTCACTGGTTCTGCCTCTTCCTCCTCTACCCTGCTGTTCTCTACCTCCTCCTCTGCCCGTCCCTGTGCTGGCCTGTACCTGTACCTGTGTGTGTGTGGACACAACCAGGCCTTCCCCAGACCCTCACTGAGAACAGGACTTGACACACTTTCTGGGTCACTTCTGTCACGGTCCAAATGCCACTCAGGGGGGGCTGACCTTTCCAGTGGCCGACGCTGGAGCAGGCAGCCTCCATGCTGGCTGTCACCCCTGTGGTTCCAACCACAAACGCACGCTCCCCAGAGCTTTTTTCTTCTGCTGCTGGATTCACCTCCTCCTTTATATCGCTGACAATACATGTTAAAACAAAGAGGGAGAATCAAAGCTGACACACAAATATAGCCACTGTAAACTATGGCTGATGTATGACATGTTGGCTAAAGTCAGGAACCTTGGCGATGACCACAGAGACATGATGGATCAGGTCTCACTGGAAGGAACTCCAAATATGCTTCCTGGATTTATTTGAAGGTATTGGTTACACAAATGAGAGCCTGAATCTAAATGTAATACCTCAATTAGCAAGAAGCCCAGTCAACACCTTAGTCTTTAGCAAGGTTCACAATCCAAAGTATTTTGGCTTCCACTGCCAGGCTCTCTCATCTTAATTTTTTATATTTTGTTTTATGCAGATCAAGTGCAATATTGGTAACATGCAATGTATGATTTGTTTATGGTTTTAATTAGTGTATGTCTGTTTAATTATGTGTTATGTTTTATTTACATGTCTATTTTTGCTTGTTTTTATTGCAATTATTGATTGTTAGTACTGTAAAGTGAACTAAATGTGTGCACTACTTTATTCCAAAAATAAATATCTCTTAACGGACAAGCTTATTCTGCTGTATCTTTATGTAGCCTAATGCAACAAAATGCAGTGTATCACCAACCATTGCATTGTATTTTAATGTATCATAATGTGTAAACGTAAACCAAGCTGGATGTGATGTGAAATATGAAATGTCAAATTTCAAAGGCGATAGTGTTTTTTTACAGTGTTTTGAGTGCTCATGATTTGGTACGGCCATTTCGCCTCTTGTTCCACACTGACTCATATGTCTCTAAACTTTCTCTAAACTAGCCCCCACATCTTCCCCCACCCCCCTGAGTGGGTTAATGTGTCATACTTGTTCAGTTTCCCTCAAACATACCATCTGCCCTCCGTCCTGTCAATCAAACATCCACTGTGTTGCCTTTTAAAATCCCCCAGACCGTTTTTCTCATGCTCCATTGTTGTTTTTAAATAACAGCCTCTGATTAGCAGGCAGCGCTTCCTAAAAATAAAATCTCTTCCTATCTGCTTCAACTCAGGGCAGAGAGGGTGCTTTTTCCCCCAGTGCTGTTATTCAAGCCCTCTAAAAAAAATCCTTTTTTAATTTCAAACTGGCTGCTCTGGACTCTTCCAGGAGAACTTTTATTTATTTCCACCCTGTGATGTCTCACTGGCTGAGGGAGGCTGAGAGGATCTCTACTAAAAGCACTACACAGCCTGAGGCAGAAACAGGCCAGAGCTCTCTTCACATAAATAACGCAGGAGCGTGGAGGAAGTCCGTTTGGTGGTCTGCTGGAGGGATAGAACCAAGCCTTCACTCTGTCTCTCGTTCTGTCCTTCGTTTCTCGTTCTCTGTGTCTCAGTGGTCTATCTAGCAGCTTGACTGAAGAGGCATAAAACAGCAGGATGTGGAAGAGATTGGGCCAAGATGTACATCTGAGTGGATAGTGGACTTCCAATAGCCTGCGGGCCCTGGCCAAACAGAGTGGGTGCTGTGAACTGCATCAAACTAATCTGACACATGGGAGACACAGATTTAAGAAATGAAACCAATATTAAAATATGAAAAACATGTGTAACTAAATCCTCCTGCGTGGAGTTTCTTGGCAACATTGCATCCGGAAAAACATCTTTATAAAGATGCTTCCAATTTGTTCTTCTTCATACAAAATTGATTATCAGTACTCCTCATTCATTACTGTAATAAAGAAAAGATCCTTGAATGAAAACATACTTAGAGTCGAGTCTTGTTCTCACTGGAGGCCTCTTGAGGATCAAATTTAACCAGAACACTGGTGTCCTGGCCCCAGGAAATGACCCCTCCAAACTGGCCTTATTTGGAGAGCATTCAAGTGCCCCATTGTTGTGACAAGAACAATGAATCTAAAAGAGGCGGGAGACAAGGGCAAGGAAAACACAAAATAAAGATGCCTGGCTCCTAAAAATCATCAGATGGAAGTTTTTTCTATTTTCTGCACTCACATCATGGAAATAATATCAGCTGACGCCGACGTCTGCACTTGCCTTTGAAGTCCATTCTAAAAAAGCTGTATTTAGTTTGCATTGTGTGCAGAACTTAATTTATAGGAGTTGACCCTGGCTCCTCTTTTGTGCGACAGCCATCTTGGAAAACAATGGCAGGAAGGCTTGAAAACTTGAGAGGAACTGAATCTGCTGTTTTCCATTTTTTCTGTTCTCATTCAACAGAGAATTTTCCCTCCCCGAGTAAAATAGCTCTGTTTTTGTGTGCAACAGAAGCCATAAACTGATGCCTAAGCATTCCATGGCCAGGCAATAGGGCCGAGTTTAACTGGACACATGGGGACAGTTGTTTTGTACCACATGGAGTAAAGGGGGGGGGGGGGGGGGGGGGGGTCAAGAGAGGAAGCCATGGCCGCCTGGCGACCTCGCACTGACCCACTGGCCTCCTCATGGAGGGATCAAGGCCTAGATGGAAGCCGGCTGAGGGTTAGAGGTTTAAGGGTAACAAATCATGCAACACTTGAGTGGTATTTAACTCCCTGCATACCATATCTCTCTAACTGTGTGAGCAATGCATAACTGTCCAGAACAAACATAGAAACAAACAAACAGAACTGGAGAGGGTTAACAAATAATGTGATAGTAGTGAACGAATTCTCTACTTTATTCGGCTTCAATACCACAACAATAAGAGAAACCACTCGTAAAATGTTTCTAGTCATATTATAAGATGTTCTCAAAAGTTACTACAGGTTCTTCACACTTTCACTTTCTTTCCTCTTATCAGTTTCTGTGTGCCGTAAAGAGGAGGACACGACAGGGACCCCCTATAGGCAGAGCATATCTGCCTCTAAAAGCATCACTCAACTTTATGTTCTCTTCTGGTTCCCCTGGCCGGGCTGTGTTTCTTCCATTGGTGTCTGCTCATAAAAAAGAACTGGAGCTGTAAAGATGTGCAACAGACAACCGCTGGATAGTCACACACACCTTATCATGGAAATCAGGTGTTTTTTAGACACATGTGAGTGCTCACATTGCTGAGCTTGGGTTTTGCTGTGTTTCATGATAAGAACACATTCGAAAAACAGTATTACAACTCTCTTTAAATACAAAATCATCAACCCATGAGTCAAATATATATAGAAAAAAATCCTGAAACCAATTATAACATGAAAAAAAAACCTGTTGACTTAAGCATATACCATAATTATTGCTTAAACTATGATTTTTATTTACAAGACCTATTTAACACCTTACAAATACCCCGTGGAGAAAACCAGAAACACTTTGGCACTTGAGATGAGTGAGTGCTGTGAGAAAACTGAAACCCAAAATGTGAAGTTTTGTGCTTCATTTATTCAGTTACTTACATTTCATTTCATTAAGATAATCGTACAAACAAGCAGACAGAAAGTGTTGAATTCATGAGTAAATTTAGCTGAACACTCTCAGTTTAAAACTTGGAGTGAAAAAGGTCAGAGAGAGAGCAGCCCTAATCAGAAATGATCCTGTTTCCCCCCCTGCAGAGCGAGTGAGAGGGCACTGAGTGACGCAGGTGAGAGTCAGCCGTCCACTCAGCCGGTGGACCGCACCTCTCTTATCTGCTGATGGAGCGGAGGAGGAAGGAGTGACAAAGGCCAGGGCTTTGGCTGTGATAAGGATGGCCCAAATGTCCTGCTTTGGCCCGGCTCTCGCCCTGGCTGTGAGGGGCCATCCAGGGGCCAGGAGTTGACCACAACCAGGAAAGCCTGCTGCAGGAGTGTGTTTCTGGCACACAGGTATGAATCTGACCCTTTGCTGTCAGATATACAGAATGCTGGTGTGTATTTGCATGTGGTAGCTTTGAGGCAGTAAAAGGAGAGAGAGGGAGGAAGACCAGTCAGAGACACAGGGTCAGGTGGAGTTCAGGGCAAATTTTTGCCAGGAGTCTCACTCTGCAGGAAAGCCAAATTGCTTCCGGATCTCAGTATCCACCCTTGTTCTTACCCTTCCCCGCCTCCGTGCCTTCCTCTTTCTTTCCTGCCATACTTGATGCTTTCTTTTTTTTCTTTCCAAAACATTTTCTCACTCCTTTGTCTTTACTCTGGCTCCTGTGGCAGTGGGTCCTGCGGGGTGGCATGGCACAAGGTGACAATGTCTGTTGGGAAGCAGTCTTTGAGCAGGATGCCTCTGTCTCTCTGGCAGTCCAGCTCTTCTATGAAACCGTACCAGTAGATCACAAGGCCAGGACCAAACCTGCAACACAAAACAAAAGACACAAAGTTGGGCTTTAGTACATTTAGAACATCATCGCTGTCATATTGGGTAGCGATGAACGAGTTATGTTGTTGCTTTTTAAATTCATATCTGCAAAATGCCTACAGCTGTTGTTTTTGGATTTGAAAGGCATAACAAAAAGCAGGAATACGTAAGTAAAGAGATAGAAATATGGGACAGTAGTGTGATTGATCTATGAGAGATAAGGTCGCTTAGGTATTTTCCTTTGATCACCGTCCAGGAAACATGTAAAGAATCAAACACAAAAAAGCCGCCGGGAAGATTAAGATCTGTCTGACAGGGTGATACACACTCGATCACATTACAATGGCAGCGAAATAACAATAATCTGTGAAATAACAAAGCTCTAAACTAAACCAAGGCCCCAGCATCCTGTCATTGGAAGCCTTTGGCACATCACACGCAGAGTTCAACACAAAGTCTGAGACTAAACACACTGCATCTGGTGGATAATGTTAGCCAATCCTGCAGAGTCCAGCTGTTTCTTTCACTTTGAAAGCCAAAGAAACTTTGCCTCAGTTGGCAGACACTTCATCTCCTAAAGTCTATAAATAATAGAGTGCCAAGAATGTCTGTTATCCAGTTTAGGCTATTTAAAAAAATATTTTTCTTAGGTCTGTCTTCTGTTCTTTTCTTCTGCTCATTTCTCTGCTATTGTGTTTTATAGACACTGTAGCTACTGTACACCTCAAGGTCTGCTGAAAGGTGCAGAAACAATTAAAAAGCGGAGTTCTTCACAGGGGATACGCAACCCTTTTCTCACTACTTCTCCTCACAAAGGCAATAAATCATCTTTCCAGCTATTTATTATGCCCCAAAGAGCCACCGGTGGCCCCTCTCTGCCTCATATAGATCATACCTATTCTTTGAACATTAGCTGCCATGCATAAAGACATGTCACAGTTGAACTCTGAACGAAGAGCACCAAAGCCCCCACATGCAAGACCAGATTCAGAGGGGTTTGACGGCGCTCAGCTCCCAGACACTCTATATCCTCGGACAGTTAACAATGTTGTGGGGGCCTCTGGGGACCGAAGGCAGGAAGCTAAGCAAAGGGCCACGGAAAGCTACAGAAGTTCAGCGCCAAGGTAAGGTACATAAAACCTTGAACCTGTGATCAATCATTCCTTATTAAAATACAGACTCAAACACACAGATGTGTTATTTTAATTATAATTATGGGAATCTTTAGTCTTTTTTATGAGCAGAATTTACGAGTGTATACCTGGATTGATGACCTTACAAGTTTGACAAGGTATTTTAACCTCATAAATTATGAAGTGCAAGAATCAGTTGTCGTGACATAGCCGGCTATATGCGTCTAATGTGCTGTGTTGACTAGGCCTTGAGGCAGTGCATGTTCTACATAGAGAACCTGCATGGAGACAGACACATGCATATGAACAATGTGTGACTCTACACGCACACACTCCCTTCGAGAGGCCCTCGCAGCAGTACATGCTTCTGCACCCCATCCACGCATTCTACGTTTTACAGTGTGTGATTTACGGTGCTGTATCTGTGAGCAAACAGGCCAAAGCTAACAGCCCCGGAGAAAGCCCACAGATGCACACTGAAAGTTCACCACAAAGTCACACACACACACACAGCCCAGTCTTCTTTGCTGCTCTTTGGTTTCCATGGTCCAGCGCTGCACACAGCCGCCAACTCTTAATATGGAAATGTTATGGAAACAAAACCTAAACATTTACATTAGATGACTTTGGAAAAGGGGTTATGCTCTTCTTTTTATTCAGCCGCAGAGCTGTATGTATTTCCCGTGCAGTGGATGGGGCTGAAAAGGGAAGAAAAAAAACAGGAGACCCGTCTGCGCAGAGTGGAGAGAGGCAACCTTCTGAAAAAGGTTAAAACTGTACATCAACAGATAAGGCGGCGGTGCACGATACATCATGTCTCGGGTCTGTCAAGGGAGGCCGAGCACAAATTGAAACAAGCAAAATTATAAACACAGGGGAGCCATGTCACCAAGGCCTTTCCATACCTTAAAGAAAATAAATGGACTTTGAATCCTACTCAGAATTAATACAAGTCAATAGTACTGGGACCTTGAGGTAAAAATCTGAGACTCGGAACAATAACACTTAGGGGGGAGTGAGCGGTCAGGGGGCCAAGCCTGAGCCTGATGGCTCCAATATGAGACTGTAAAGAAACAGCTCATAGCAAAAATATACAGTACATAACCCTTTATGCTCCACTTTACAGTCCCTCTGAAGTTTGTGTTTTAAAAACCTGAAGACGTGAATGGGAGCTCATTTCAAATTTGTAGGAAAATGATGGTTTATTATGTGGGCTGGTGCATCTTAAGCTGGCGTGTGTACCTATTACACATATCACCACGCCGAGTCGGAGTCAGCCATCTTCCAATAAACACCTAACAACGTAACGAGTCGGTGAAATTGTTTGTGAAATGTAGCTAATTTCGGCGTGGAGGCCACTTGACGAGCCTGGGCGTGGATTGCGGCTGCCAGCCACGCTTTGGTTAGTGTTAATGAGCGGTTGGTGGTTGCGTTTTCAAGCAGGTGCCAGGCAGCTTGCAGCGGCGGCTTAATGAGAGCAAGGCACTCAGGAACACACAAGCAAAGAAAACATTGAATAGAGAAGAGGGGGGTGTTACTAGCGTCTGCCTACACACAGACACACACACACACAGACACACACACACACACACACACACACACACACACACACACACATACACACACATACACATACACACACACACACACACACACACACACACACACACACACACACACACACACACACACACACACACACACACACACACACACACACACACACACTTTCTACAAATACTGAGAAAAAGTGAGGAACAAGGCTCCAAATGCCCTCAAAGAATGCACAAGTTTGCTTTCTGGGTTTTATTCATTTGTTGAGAAGCCTGAGGTTACAGAAGGTCACACACAAACACACACACATGTACACAAAAGAAGTCAGCAATTTTACCTTTGTACCCAACACACACATCAAGGCTAATTTAATGTGCCACATTTGGTGAGAAAAAGCTTTAGGAAAACTGGAGGCCGAGCACCTCTGCCAAAACACATTACACTACATGATGAATTATCAATAAAATCAAGAAGGATTTACACTCCACGTTAAAACACCGTCACTTCATTTTACATACCCACGCCGGCCTGTTTTAAACAAACGCTCCAGCAATGATTTAGACAGCGTAAGTCTCTACCTGAGGGTGAACTCTGTGTCTCTGAGGTCCCCCTACAAAGACCTCTTTGTTTCCAGCATCCATACATCAGGTCACAAGGTAGGAACAGTGAAGCACTGCCAACATTAAGCTTAAGTCAGTCTTTTCTCTATTCCCTGAAATACAGGTATGGAACCTGCTCAACTTCTTTTTTAAAAAAAAAAAAAAAGAAAATATCCAGAGTGATTTGGGTGAGGGGTAAAGTGGAAAAAAAGTTTCTGTGTTGGACAGAGAAAGTGAGTACGCAGAAAAAGACTGTGATAAAATGTTGAATGAAAGGATGAATATCTTTCTTTTTTCAGAGTCAGCCCATGCTGATTTAGCAGCAAATAAAATAAAAATTCTATGCAATGTTTTACATGTTTGTGTGCAGTGAGGTTGCTGGAGCATATAATTACTGCAAAGACAGTTGCAACTGTGGTGAGTATTCCTAGTAACTTCACCAAAAAGCGCCTGAAAGTTCTTACAAAATATGCTTTCTTGTAAAGAAGTGCAACCGTGACATACTCCTCAAGGTACCACAATCTCTTTTAAGTGCTTAGTGCATAAAGGAGATTGTAATTAAAAAAATTGTAATAAAATAAAATTACACAACTTACAATTGTCACATTTATGCCGATCTGTTTGTTATTTAGGGGTCTGTACTGATGTAAAACTTTTAAAAGAGCCGCAAAATGCTTTTTCAGGATTATAGCTGACACACACATCAGTACTGGAGCTCCTAGTTTACTGAAACTTTGGAGCTCTGCATCTGATTGGTCAACCGATTCAACAGAAGGCATCATTGGATGGCTAAATGGACGATTAAAAACATGAAAAAAATGATAAATTATAACAAAAGACATAGAGCAATGGATTAAATCTAAGAAATATCTGATTTAACACTTAATTTGAGGATGGATTCGATTTAATTTGAGGATGGATGAGAAGAAGACTGCCAGGCAGCTCTCTTCATACATCCAAAAGAAAGGTAAGCCTGTAGCATCCAGCGCTCAAAAGATATCAGAGATACAGAGAGCTATTTACTGATTTTGTGATGCATTGTCACCCAATCAAAGAAGATTACTTTAGATAACAAGGAAGTGAGCTTGTTGGTGTCAATGAGAAAGAAAGCTGTAACACAAGGATGATTGTTTCAATAATCTGAGAAAGCTGCAAGGACAAGGATTGGTCGAATTTACTTTTCATAATGTTTTTACTTTCTGGAGGGATTGAAGCTCTATCTGCATATAAAGATTAACACAAGTTTATATACAGGGCTGGATTATGGTACTGTGATTGGTTTATATGTGTGGCATTTAAGAGAGGGGTGGGCAATGAACCAAAACTTGCATGTTAGGTGATACAGTCCTGCATCCGATCTCTGTACATCTCGCTTGTGCATTTTAATAGCATTGCATTAGCAGCCAGCCTAGTGAAGAAGACGTCCTGATAACACACAAGTATCTGTGCACAGCAATACTACATTCAATGGCCTTGAGGGGTGCCAATCAACAGGGAGGTAAATTATCTGCAGTTAAGTAAACATCCTCCTGTCCATACTTAAAGAAACTGAATGGAAGAGTTAACCTCCCACAAGTTATCATCGTGAAAAGAGCTAAGAATAGAACACCTTCTTTTCTATCCCCACCCTTTTCTTTGTGTGCACAGTAAAGTTTGATATGGCTCAGGTATGTAAAACACAAATACAAGGTAGGTGCAGCATCATAATTAAGCTGGAATAGAGGGTAATAAAAATTAAACATCTTCCGCCAGGTGTAATTCTCCCAGACGTTTTTATGTTTTCTGTCACTGAGGTATGGGAAGAGAGCGTGGCGGTGATGCAGGGATGTTCGTCTTTGTCGCTGTTGAGAATGTTTTACGTGTATGTATGTTTGTGTAGTGTAGTGTAGGGTTTAACATGGAGGTGTGGAGGTGTAATGTGTGAGTATGAAGGGTGTGGGAGGTCAGGTCGAGTCGGTGTGCTGTGAGTCGCATGTTGCACTAGGAGCTCATTTGTGCTCACTGATGCGAGATAACAGATACCAGAACAAGGACTAAAAAGGATCCCACTGCTTTATCTGGTAACCATAGCAACCCTGGTAACCCTCAGTGGCAGGACAAGCCCTCAGCTCCCTGACCCACCAGAAAAACACACACAGACAGAGCAACTGAAATTGTAAGGCTGTGTAGATAATCACAATAAAATATGAACCCTTGCAATAAACACAATGCAGATTAATTTACAGTCAGTATGTGTACATTGGACCTATTGGATGGAGGCCTGAGTATCATGGCCATGCTATCACACAATTTTGTTCTAGTCTCACACTTTGTAATGGCATTTTCAGTCCATATTTAATATCAGGTAATCTCTCATTAGCTAAATGAATTTCATCAATTTAATTTATTTTGTAGATTTTACATTTTATGTAGAAATATTTGGGAGGTTACAATTAGTTATTATGTGTAAACAGAGTCAACAAATAATACATGTTAAAAGGTACTTTCACTTACCTACTAGAGTGAAATCAATTTAGAAACTTAAAAGCATCAAAACATGAAAAGAAAAAAATATACTAACAATTTATTACTGCTATCAAGCTTTAATTATGAGACATTGCAATGCTAGGACAATGTATTGCTCAAATCGAGTATACCAGTCTTACTTATATTATCATTTCTATGCTGTTGTTGCTAACATTTCATGTATTTTCAGCCTTTTTCTTGACATTGTAGCCACAAGTCTGCAGCATCTGTTGTTGCAGTTGATCTGCTTGTCTCAATCCAGTCTGCACCTCCATCTATCCCCCTTTTTGTCCGCCAATCCAGCAGAAAAAAATAGCTACCATGATCATCATCTACATGAGTCTGGTTCTGTCGAAGGTTTCCTTGCCACTGTTGCCAAATTAATGCTCATGGTTGACCCATTATGGGTCTCTGTATATAATAAAGTATACAGTCCAGATCTGCTTTTTTTTATGCAGTGCAATTGTCTCAATGTAACTTCTGTTAAGAATAACTGATTGACTGATCTAATGACATCCTATTCTAGTGACCTTTGTGTTTAAGTCAAGTCTATGATATTTCGTGTCCTGAAAGAGTACAAACAAAATTTGGTCACAGAAATTTTTAGCAAACATAAATGTTTACAAAAAGCTATTTATAGCATCTTGATTAAAACAATAATGTAAGATCTGAGAATGAGCAGGATTAATCCCCTTTTAACCAATCACCACTTCATCTGATCTCATTCCCCCTCACCACCTCCCACACCTCAGCCAACTTCTCACATTAACCTCGCCTTATCAGCTTACACACAGACACAGTCTGAGATACTCCATACCCATCACCTGACTGATAACTTGGCTAACACCTGATTGGTTGAACAAGCCCATGAACAAGTAAGCATCAGCCTTATTCTTATTTTAAAAGCACACTGCAGAAGATGCCAGTGATGTAGAGGGAAAGACGGAGGAATCGCAACACCATTTGGTTCTGGTTTGGATGTTTCTGTTCTAAATCATGCTTCTCAAATGTCCTCCAGCCAAAAAAGGGAGTTAAAATCAGTGTTTTGGAAATGTTAAGTCCCTTAACTAAGCATGTCACACACCACATTAGCACCATGTTTCTTAGGGACCAGTGTACTTTTTGTGAGCTGGTCCCCTCTCTTAGATCTATGGCGTCACGGTACAACGCGCTGTGACACAGACCGGTCTGTTTTGGATGTAGAGCAAAAGCAAACAAGGTGGGGTCTGACTCTGTCTGGTTCGTGTTAAGGAGTTGGTTGTGGACCCTGCATGTGACAGGACAACCAACCGATAACAGCTCTATGATGACAACCATCAATAAAGTTGGGTTGGAGTTACTCACACTAAGCATCACTTCTGAATTCAGCCTTTATAACATGAAGGTAATTAAACTCTTCCTGTCTGTGTTCCTCTCCGTCTGTGTAAGGGTTAACATTCAGACGGTCAGAGCTCACCTGATCTCCTCTCTGATATCGACTCCCCATCCTCCATAATGACCCTCTACATCATGAAAATGGCCTGATCTCTTCAGTTATGACACACTGAGTGGGTATTCATTAACACTCAATGCGGATATTATTAAATTCTATTATGGCAATGGCTGCAAATGGTGTCTCCTAGTCCTGTGAAAGTACTGTACTGAAATCATGAGTAGGCAATAATCGTATCAGAGACTCTAGATGTGCGTAAATACATTTTAAACACCCACACCGCTGAGGGTTGAGATAACCTTTAAAATATCTGATACAAGAATAAAAAATAAGAGAAGGAAATGTCTTTGAGGGCTTTCCTGTTTTAAGATGAAGCTTATTAGCCTCCAAAGCCAAACACTGACCAAAGTGCTAATTTGGAGACGTGTCCAGAGAGTCCCTCTGGCCTTTGATGAGTCCCCATGTCTGTAAGATCTGCTTGGAGACAGGAAGCTCCCTACAGTGGCTGGAGAGCTGACTGGGGGCTGCGAGTCTGTGCAGATCGAGAAGACCACATCGTCAGGGGGATACATGCTCCTTTAACCTGTTATTGTGAACTCCCAGCAGCCCCAGCCGATAATTGCCACCCGTCTCTTGGGAGACACAGTCAAAGGCAGGCAGAGGGACAGCCATTTTGTGTCTGCTGCTGCTGCTTGCCTCACGTCACACTGGTCCTAGCACTGCCCTTAACCCTGGCGGCTAATGTGTTTTCAATTTAGGATGATCCCCCCCTGCCCAACTACAGGCGAGGCCCTAATCAACAACAGTTTGTACTGTAACCCTATCTGGCCCTGTGAGGGCAGCGTCAGCCTGACCGGGCGCCTGCAAACCTGGTGTGTCCAGCAGAGGAGCGGTGGTATGTGTGTATATGTACGGATGATATCATGTTTATATGTGAGGTCATGGGATGTAAGCATATTACCTGACTGTTTGTCTTCATTATATTGTTTACAGGATTAAAACAAACTAATGAACATGAACACACGTTCAGGGGCCTCACACGTAAATACACATCAGGCTTTAAAAAACAAAGAAACATATTTAATAATGAGTGGATATTAAACAATGAAAGTTTGTGCAAATAAACTTGCATATTCACTCTCATAAAAGCAAAACATTCACTTGATAAATCCCTCCACCAGGTTCAGGAATAATTCTTAAATCCTTCTTCAGTGAAGGCTGAATCAAAAGTAAGCCATGGAAAGGCAGGTGTGAATGTTTGTTGTCTCGGCCCTCCTGGCCTCTGCATCCACAAGTAGAACCCTGCCCCAAAATTAGAGTGTGGCCTCTAATGTCTCCCTGGGAGAAAAAGAGGCCTGGCTTTCGTCCAAGTCAGCACCTTTGGAAGTGCAGTCGTGTTACCACCACTAAATCAACATGTCAGCGCCTGGCCCAGTGAACTTCTTCACCCAGACTCCACCGCTTACAGCTACCCCACACCTAATGAATTGGTGTGAATGCCCATCTGTCTGCTACAATGAGGAGAAAGAAGATATAGGGAGAAAGAAAGAAAATTCTTTTCAAGCTGCTGCATAAAACATTTGCAGCTGGACGATCTGAATACCATCACTGGACACAAAATCATTTCATTACTTCTGTTACATGAACGGGTGAACCTCTGTGAGATAAAAAAACACCCAACAACGCCAAAGCCAGGTTAAGGTGTTCTCACCATCAACCTTGGCCTCTGAGTCCAAAATGGAACTGTCCCACTTTTTAGGGGGGTGAGTTTGGAGACAGACTCAGGCAAAAAGGCCACAGAAAGCTGTGTGCTTACTCGGCAGTCTGTTTACATTCCTGAGGGTAATTTTAGCCCTTTTTGAAGGGGGGGTCTGGCAGAGCCGGGGGGGCCCTACATGTCGTTGGGGCTTGTCAGTGGTGGACAGGCCAGCCGGCACGGTGGCGGCACCTGGACATGTGGGTGGTACATAAAAACACACACAGGCATGGACCTCCAGCACACAAATCCCTGGAACAGTTATTTGTGGTCTTGGTAATCAATTATTCCCCAGCTTTGGTAGGTGAAGATTTTTAAAAAGCCAATGAGCATCTTCAAATAATGTCAAAGTCTACTCTATCCAAGACTGAACGACCGAACAGAGTCACAAGTAAGCCTAGAAACACAGTAGTGAGAGTGTAGTCTGCTAACAGGCCTACCACTGAGAAGCATTAGCGTTGGACAACACAGGATATCCCCAGTGTTTTCACTGATGATCTGGGGTGCAAATCTAATTTCATTGTAGTTTTTAAAAATTTGCTATGCAAACAAAACAATAATCCTTGCTGAAGTATCGCCAAAGGGCTCCTGTGCGCGTGTTGGGATTTGTCTTTTTATTACTCCCAGCCCAGAGTGTCCCTTCAAAGGCCAAGAAAGCAAAATGGCCATGTGTGTTTTGCTGTGCATGTGCGTGTGTGTAAGAGAGAAGGAGAGAGTAGGATAGAGGATGAAGAAGGGAGGGAGAAAGAGACTCCAAGCTTATCGAAACTAATTAGGCGAGGGATCAGGATGGAAGTTAAATACTGGGCTACATGTAATGAAAGAAGCAGAGTGGGGGACATCTAGGGGTCAGGCCCACACCAAACAGTGGTCCTCAGGCAATCTGGTATTGATTTTCACTCGTTTGGGGATGAAGGTGGACGAGGGGGAGGGAGAGAGAGAGAGAGGGAGAAGGGGAGAGGCAGTAGTGCAGACTCTAAGGGTCTTGCGAGTTGTCAACTTGACAGTTTAACCCCTTTTGGAGGAGGACAAACAAACAGAGGGATCTTCTGGGCTGACAGCGTTGATCTGTCACAGCGATGACACTGCAAAGCCCCACACAATGCCCACACGGGAGAGGAGAGTGGGGAGGCAGAGGAGGGAGGCTGATACAGATATGCAGAGGCACATTCCTTAAGCCTAAGAAGATAGGAGATGGCTCTGTTTAAGATCTGGTAAGCCTGATCTATGAATACCTGAGACCAGAAAATCAGTAATCAGAATGCATTTCTACGGACTGGAGTTGTTCTCATACCAATACTATTATCAATACCAGAGTGTTTAACATTCTGCTACAAGTATAGATACTGATTCAGAGTTATTCCAATACCAATATTAGTATTGATACCAGAGTTGCCCTGACCCTGATACCACTATGGATACAAGGGTTATTCTGACACTAATATTGGTATCCATTCCAGAGATGTTCTGATACCGCTAACATTCCAGCCTCCTATACTGTCCTAAATCGGTTGTTGGATAGCACTCAGTATGACAGCCAATGCATCATTGAGACCCTTCAGCCTGCTAGCTCCATACAAATCCACTAGATTAGCATAGAACTACAGCTAACAACAGTGTGATGCTACCAGGAAGTCAATGTTTGACAAAGCTAGCAATGTCTACAATGTAGATCAAACTTATGATTGTAGCTAATGCTCAAGTTGGATCAAAGGTTTCATAACTGATTGAAAAAAAGTATCAGAACATTGATAGATTTCACTGAAATTGAAGCAAGAACACGCACCTGTACATACTCAACCTAGTATACAGCATGTTTATGACCTCTCTGATGAATATTGCTCTATACCTGAGATGAAAGATAGATTATACTCATGCTCAAAAGGGGACAACCAATCCAAAACATTTTGGTATTTCCTCATGTCAAAAAGTTTTGCTTGCCTTTGATGATGCAGTATGGTTGACTCTCTACACAGACACACAGATGTCAGCGCTCCCCTCGTGTCACTCACTCTGTGAAGGCGGTCCCCCCCCAAGCACCTTCCTTCTTATGTCCTTAAACACTTGAAGACCCCCTTTTCACTTTTCCCCTCAGACTGCCTCATCGCTTTGTCACATTGCCAAAGGGGACTCCATTAGCCTGGCCATGCACAGAGCCCCCCCAGCTCTCACTTAAACTTCACACTTACTCACAGACACACATGGAGGGCGGGAGGGAGGGAAAGGCTGATGCCGCTAAGGCTGTCCACATCAAATTAAAGTGGTCCCTATTGTCCCTATTATGGCCTGGGAATGCTCCATCATGACGGATGCTACGGGGTCCCTCACTTGTCAGGAGTTGTCAGACAGATCAGGAGTCTGGATACACACAGCTGACAGGTAATCTTAATGTCTTCAATTAGCCCAATTAGGCCTGTCATAAACAATTCGATAAGTGCTCGACCAACACAAACAGATAAACGCACGCACAGGCACGCACAGGCGCACACACTCTTACAGCGAGGTCTGCGGGGTATTAATGAGAAGGGTAATGGGTATATCAGCGGATGGTTGACTTGTCTTTTGTTTCATGCAGGGGTGTGTGTCCCCACCCCTTGCTCTCAGCTGTGCACTGCTGGCTGCTACCTGGTCACTTCAAATTGTACTATCTCCTTTCATTAGTGCATCGCAGGCTGAGAATCTGAAAGGCCGTGACAAAATTCATTTGAGACGAGTGGGAGCAGATTGCCTGAAGCAGGTGCTATAAGGGAGATAAAACAAAAAGCAGCACCTCTGAGAAGCTCTCGGTGTGTATGCAAGCGTGTTTTCTATCCGTGTGTGTGCAGTAACCGCTTTTTTCCCCGGTCTTCACATTCTGTTCTTTTCCCTGCTATGGTAAATGGATAATGACACGAAGGTGCTTTGGAAAAAAGAAAAAGAAAAAGAAAGACAGAACAGAGACCAGAGAGGACTCGGCCCAGCGCACACTTGGAGCATTTACAAAGCCGTGGTGAAATCTAAATATTGTTTCAAGCATGACTAAACAGGCCAACACCTTTTTGTGCAGAGGATGTGTGCAAGCTAACAATGTTTGATTTGGTCTCTCCTTCGTAACATCTTACCGCAAAGCAACAGTGACACCCATGCTACATCCCCTGCTTTTGTCCTCTATCTGTTCTTTAAAATCAGTTATTTGCACCCATTATCAAATTTATTTTTCGTTAGGTATGCGGGGCACGTTTCAGCAACCCTGAAGCACAAGCTAATGGTTAAAGCGGAGATTGCACAGTTTGCAAACACACCTTAAGACCTAGGCGAGTTAGCATCAATATTTGAACTAGAACTTCACCTCAATGCTGCCTTTATCTTATGAATGGAGGCCCTTAAACACCCTGTATTAAGCAACAATGCAGACACAGTCAGTGCAGGGCTTATACACCATTTAGTCTGGACATTTAGTGCAAGAAAAAAAAAGAAAGTCAAACAAAGACAATGTGCTGACTAGTTTAATCTCAAGGTGCATTTTCACTCAAGGAATCCCCAAAATTTGGGAAGAACTGACTGATATCAGCTGGATCTGTGATGGACATCTAACTCTCCCTCTGATCTTCACCTCAAGTGACGGCTGGAATGCCATCTGAGGAGGAAAAAAAAAAGGAAAGACTAGAAAGAAAGAGAAAAGCCGTCACCGGGAAGTTGTAATAGGAAATTGCTCTTGGCAACTATTTGTTCAAGCACCAGATTTTTTTCATCTTTATGCCAACCCAGCGAGCCCCCATTGGAAAACAGGGCAGGTCCCCCTAATGAGTAATCTATTTCAAAGCAGTCGTGTCTGGGCATGACAGTTTACTGAGAGGCTTGAAGAACTGGTAATTACCAGTGTTACGGGGCAATTAATGCATATTACACTGCGGCACTCATGGCGGTGACTGTCAGCTCCCCAATAAAAATGAGCACTCTTCAGCTAAAGGGTGACATTAATTGGGCCCTTAATGACTATGCAGAGGAACCAAGCCAAATAGGAACAAAACAGGGGACTCGCTCCGACTCCAGCAGAGGGCTGGAAATTGGACTAAAAATGAGATTAATTGCTGTTTGGAAAAAAAAGAAGGGAAAAAATGTGGAGAGGGGAAGGGGGAGAAAGAGGTTGGAATTATAGGGTGCAGAGAGCAAGGGCTGCACATAGAAATGACAATTCAATTAATTATTTCATACTGTATTTTCTATACCTTAAAGAGTGTAGACAGGTCTCAGGACCGCTTTCAGGCTTTGTCTTGATATGTGGCTCTTTGCATAAACAGCTACACATACAAGCACCCCACACAGCTTCATGGTGCATATGCTAATATAACAGATACATCTAAAGTCTCCATTTAAGTGTAAAGAAGCTTTCCCCCATAACGCAAAGAAGGTATATATTTAGCTGTGATGTATGTAAAGGAGATCAGGTAATTAGGTCTCCATAATGTGCAAGAGAGGAAAATCATCTTAAGAAGCCGTTATTGAGAGTTTCTGGGTTACACACTCTCCCATGAAGCCTAAGGCCTTGAATATGTCTTTTCACTGCAAGAGGCCCATGAAAAAAATTATGGGAAGCTTAAAAGTAAATCTGCCAAATTGCAGGCCTTCCACCCCCAGAAATGTTTGTTTACAGGGAGATCAAGGTTGTTGTGAAGATATGAAGTAATTCTGCTTAATGTTGCTAAAGCTAGGCACAAATACTGAACACCACCTGAATATGCAAGCCCCAAATCATAAAAGTATCAGCATGCAAAACATGCCGTCATTTGCATACATTTTTGATTTTGGATATCCTTCCTATTTAAATATGCAGTTAGAAATAGTCCAGCACTGCCTCTTGCGCTGTCACGCTGCACACTCACACTGTCATTGGGCCTGATAGAACTCTTCCGCTTCAAAGGGAGCTTTGCAATGGAGAGGAGAATGAGCAAATATTTGAATTGCAAAAACACATCATCTTGCAAGGGGAGAAAATTCGAGACAACTTTTTAGAGTTAAAGACACCCCCCAACCCCCGTTGCGCTAACCCTTCTGTACACAGCACAAAAAAGTCAACATATTCATAGCAGTAAGCAGGCTCCCCGCTAATTTACCATGTCCAAATTTGTGTAATGGGATATGACACATTTTAGAGGGGATTGCGGAAAGAAACTTTAATTTGAAGAGAGAACCATAAAATGTTTAAGCTGCCCCTGTATTTAACTGGAATCCTGCACACAAATCCAGGTTCTCAGACAACCTGACATGGGTTTGATTACAGACTGAAGTGTAATTAGCTACTTAAGTTATCCTCTGGTAGGCTGGAAATGAGCAGCACCACCACTGCAGCGAGTTTTTCAGCATAACTAAAGAGACCTTTATATTCTAGAGGAATACCTTTCCCCCCTCAGGATGCAGCACAGCCAGTTTACAGTCATTTACATGCAATCAATCAGGGAGAATCTCTGACAGCCTACAACTTCTGCAGAAGTCAGTGAAAAATAAGTGCAATAAATAACCTTCATGACAGATCAATAATATGACTCATGGCATATTTGAAAGTAGGAGCGCCCTAATTTGATGCCAGGATAAATAGAAAGCTTAAGCCAAATGTCTAGCCACGAAGGCCATGAACAACATTAACAGTAATAAATACCCATCTTCAGACATCTGAAAAAATACGGCTGCACAAGGGGAAAACTGTGTTTATGATTGTAAATGTATTTACTGCGGGCTGAGAAAGTACCTTGAATTTTAAATGAGGGAAAATGTGAGCGTCTCAAACACATACTGAATGTTGAGGATATGTGGAGAATTACTGTGATTCGCAAAATAAACAGTGGAAAGACGGGCAATCAGCTACTGGTGGAAAAACAAAAATCAAGGCTTAATTATTCATCGGCATGTCAGAGCTTTAAATATATGACAAATAGTTTGTGGATTTAGTACTGTAATTAGAGGATCAAATTAAGTCTTCTTTTAAATCATTCTTTATAACAGTAAACCTGTAATAATTGCTTTAAAAAGCTTAATACTTGTCATCTCTGAACACACAGTAAACATTATGAAGCCAGAGCGCTTCAGCACACCATCCAAGCCTCCTGTGGCCTCTCCTCCATGTGACTCGCCTACGCGTAGACAACTTGGAGACAGGTCGGAGCTGAAATCAAACCTCAATGATGGATGGCTTTACTGCACAATGACCTCTGTCACTGGGTTCTTGCCCTAAATCAATGCTTGCGATAAGGGGCCCTGCGCCAGCGCTTACCTTGGTATGTTCACCAGCAGACCTTATCTGTGGCAGGAGGAAGTGTGAGTAATAACTAAAGACAAGCCACGACAAAACCACTAACCCCACCTTGTCAAACATAATTTACAATGTATATCCCTCAACCCCCCCATTGCTGCTTTTAAAAAAAAGTAATTATGAGAACCAAAGACATTCAGGGACTTTGTGTTTGGAAGATTAACCTGCTGTAGGACTGTGGGAGAGTTTTTCACATGGAATTCATATTTTAACAAGGAAATGTATACCCCAGTCCAGATAAACACACACACATTCATTCACAAAATCATGAATTAGATCCTAAATCTTCACTGTGGACGAGCCAAAAGCAAAGTGAAGCAGTATCAGTGATACGAGGAAGTAGTAGGAGGTCAAAGTTGAGAGAAAGTAAAGAGCAAAGACTTTCTGAGAACTCTCAGACCTATCAGTAGTTTTTTCAGTGAAGTGTGTGTTTCTGTGTGTATGTGAGACACTCTAAGAGTCCAGCTATAGAGAGAGCATGCTTCCAGGCAGTCGCATCAGCCTGAAGAGAGAGACCAAACATGACATCAAACGTTGCAATTAGCTGACCCCTTTCTCCCAGAGTCACAGTTTGCCTTTAAAACCCTGATTAAAATATGTTTGCTTTCTCATTCAAAATGACGTTTGACAAGGTTAGTAATATTTCAACTAACTGCAAAAACATTCTTGTGGCCGTAATCCCTTTTTTTCCACCACTTTGCAGGGGCGCAGGTAACCTCAGAGTGAGTTTCCCATGAACTCAGCGCTACAATTTGAAAACAAAACGGCTGAGGGGGGGAAAAAAAGGAAGAGCAGTTCAAAGTTTCACTTGAGCGTGTTTAGTTTCATTCAGGCAGCTGAAGCTCAAAGTTTAAGAATCGTTATTCAAAGAATTTATACAGTTTCTGATTCAAACCACAACCAATATTTAAAACAGAGGCGGTAGTCTTTCCTGAAACCGCAACCTCCATCCTTAGCAAGGACTCAGGGGGGCTGAGGACTGTCAGCAGCTCTGCGGATAGAGTTCCTCAAAGTGTTAAACCCCCTCATCACCAAATTAGGGAAGGTGTAGTCTGTAGTCAAATGACCGCTCCAATGGAAAGTATTATTAAAGCATGGTAGGATGTGTTTTTAATGGTGCGTGACATTAGAAACATGTTATTATATTGTTTTTAAGGGAGTATTGGAGTCAAAACTTTGTTTAAACTTCAGCTGAGCCCAAGTTTCTAAAGAAAAGGCTTCAAAGAGTCAACAATCTTGAATAAACAAAATCTAAATGGTGTCTGGGACGGTCTTTGTCAGCATGGATTCCTGACAAAACAAACCGCAGATAAGCAATGAATAAGGGGAAGAGATCAGAACTGGTCAGGCCCGAGCCCTGTCTAAAAGTTAACAGTTTTCACATCTATTCCAGTCGCAGGAGAAGAGAATGCGACGTGTCGGGCCGGACAGCGAGCCGGCTCAGACTCAGCTGCAGCTGTGCTCAAATTGAAGTGGCACTTTCTATCAGAGGCCTTTCGCCAGACAGCTCTATCCTGCCCTTTCACTTGTAACCTCCGTGACACACAAGACACCCATTAGAAAAAATAAGAGTGGTCATCTAAAAACACACAGCCGTCATTGAAGAGACAGACTCCGGGTTTAACATGGGAGGGGAAGATCCATGGTGCGAACATGCCAGCTGATAGAGATATCACTCAAAATGAAGAATAGATTAATCTGACGTCTATGTGGCCCATGTTCAAAGGGGGAGAGGGGGTTCAAAGCCCCAAACTCTGCGCAGAGTTTATATTTCACTTGTTCGGAAATGTATGCCTCTGTTATCTTGCATCAATCCAAGGGAAAAGGAGCAGGTATTGTGTGTTTCAACTTCCCGCCTATGATGAAACGTTACATCCACAGCGGACGGAGAGGAATTTGGATCATAGCATTACCCCGCTAACCCCTGTGAGCCCTTGTCAGAAAGTTTCTTTATGGCACTCATTTGAAATACATAATAGAGCAAAGAAAACATATTAGTATTATTAGCACAAAGGGAGTGGAAAGAATATATTAGCCGTCACATTGAGTGCACATTTATTCTAAGAAGTTTTAATAGGGTTCAGTGACCAAATGTGTTTTTTTCCTAATCACTTGCAGACCTGACAGATCTAGAGGAGACAAATCTGTTGACCTGATAGATCCTTGTACATTAACCCCTGGAATTGATGAGCAAAATCAGAAGGTCACCGCTTGGACACAGGGCTCCTCATGTGTCTTTGATTACACACTCCCGCTAAGGGATAGGCAGGCAGAGATGTTTAAGCTATCAGGCAATCAGACCGCCGCAAGACGTGAAACTCAAACCAGAGGGAGAGAGGGCGGCCTGGGAACAAAGATGGGGTCCTGACGAAGCTCTTTAACAAATGCCAGGACCGGTGAGGGGAGACTCAGATGTGCTTGTATCTTTCTGCGTTTCTGGAAACGATGCAATGAAGAGAATTAATAGTGAAATATAAAGCAAAGTTCACAGAAACAAATGCATCTTCATCTGGTATTTAACCCCGGTTAATTCAGGAACATCAATCAAAGTGAGTGCCATGAAGTGCAATCAGATATAGGTCTTACATAGTGAAACAAACAATTCAAACCATATATACATGTTAATTGGGGAGATGAATGAGGTCAACTGTTGAAACTGTTGAAAGGAAAAATCTTTATTCTGACTAAATGTAGAATGATGGGTGAAAATTAAGAACAGAACGGCTGCTTTGGACATCATTTATCAAACACAGGAGTTGATTGGTGTTTTTTAGGGGGCTACTCTACAGATTTTTATATTTTATGATGTTTCTGTTTTGTTCCTTCTAGCATGATGTGGAATTGAAAGCTAGATTTAAGGACATTAGCCTTTTGGTCTAGAATATATCTATTTTTCTTTCATTATTCAATCACTTTTTGGTCTTTTCAAGTTTGTGTACATGCACTTTTTGAATGTGTCACTCTTTTGAGTAGTTTTTTATGATTCTATACAGTGAAATTCATTTAGTGTTCATCAGGAATTACAAGGGAAAAAAAAGGTGTTTCTGTACCAAGATGAGGAACAAGAAGGTGAAGTCCCCGGAAAAGGAAGAGAAAATAAGCACGGCTGGTAAAACAACAATAACAACAGCAACAAGGTTATGTGAGGGACAGTGGGCCTATAAAAAGAAGCCTACTGTCTAGATTATCTATAAGGAACCACTTATCACAAGCGACCAGCCCCACACAGTGACTGATGGGCCTCCACAGACCATGAGTACCAGCACATTATCTGGTGCACACAGAGCTGCTCTTTAAACACAAAGGCTGAAAATATGAAGCATTGTTTCCTCGGCTGTCATTCGCTACAAAATATTCTATTTATTCTCCGTCTGAAATGGAAATAGCGCTTGCTGTTTTTGTGCACAAAAATACACAAGACAATGCTGACCGACATGTAAATCAAAGCATAGATAAATGAGCTGGTCTAAACCATGAATTAGTAGCATGTGAATAAGCACTGACTTAAACCAAAGAAGCCCGTAAAAGGTTTAATTAAATACACACAGTGATGAAAGTAAGTAAGAGGAGAAAATAAGAAAGGGAAACCTTATCCTCTTAAAAAGCTGCATGTCATGGAATCATACACCCAGCACTAAATATGCATTCTCATCTATCCACACAAAGCCCTCTCCCTCTGTAATGTGATGTAATTCCCGAAAACAAAATCCTGTGCTGCATTGGGTGACAGAGTTGGGTTTGTAAAAGGAAAGAATATATTCAATTGTTTTGGTTCAGTGCTCTTCTTAGGCCGTTGAAATGACACTGAAGGAATCATTGATGACTCCTGGCCTCCTTCATCCCCCTCTTCTGAGAGGTTAAGACGCAATTAAACCCTTTAGCTGGTCAGTGTTAGGATGCGTTTAAAGCAGCTGTGGAGGTGCATGAAATAAAATACTTAAGAAGGCCTAAAGAATCAAAGGTCCTTGAAAGCATTAAATATTTGTGCTGCTGCTTAAAGTCTAGTGTTTATAAAAGCCCTCTGACAACATTTAACCAGCTGTTTATGCCTGATTCAGCAAAATACAAGCACACAACTGTAGTATGAATATATATATAATCATTTACCGTATCAAGCTGCAATAAGTGTGCACAAGATTTTAAGTGATGCAAAGTAAGCACCTCCTCCTGTGTTCAACATCTATTTGTCGAGGCCATCTTCTAGTTTAAGGAAATACTTCTGCCAGTTTTGGTTGTAATGAAGACCAGACTGTCTCTTTGGGATAAGCTAGCCATTAAAATTCTCCTTTTTAGATTGGGAATTACAAAGAACAGCTTCAATCCTCGCCCCCTTTTCCCTGTGCTTTTGACAAATGTTGCTAGCTTCTTCCTGGAATTAAACCCAAAAGGTCACTGTAGAGGAAAAAAAAAAAAGCGGAGGAAAAAGGCAGGGAGACCAAGAAAATGAGGAAAATGAGGAAAAAATGTGTGTCCATGTAAGTCTGACAACATACATCGAGGAAGCTGACAAGAAATGTACGTTAATCTTTTAAAAAGTTCCATGGTGAAACAGGAATTCAAGGAGACGACACGCTCGCACCTCATTTGACTCGAGGCTTCTCTCTCCATCTCACAGTGTCACATGCAAACAGAAAGACGGGAGGAGGGATACGTATCGCTGGGGTGCCGCTTTTTGTCCCGCTCCTCGTTTATGCGCACAGCGGCTGTGTCAAAGCAGCTCTCACACTCAATGGTAAATGACAAATTTGGATAATGCCCACATACAACCCCACAAAAATAAATAGGAGACATGGAGGCTTAACCGGAGCTAAATCCTGAGGCTGCTGGAGACCTGAGAGTACGGATTACACCCCAGACGCCTTAAACAATGCACCCAAATGTGCATCCTTAAAAGCATGAAATCCTTGAAGCATCAGAGACGACTTGTCATTTGCCATTAATATTCCAAGTTGCTCGCGCTTTGGGGCCTGCATTGCACTTCTGTGTGCTGATGTGCCCTAAAACAAACACTTGCAAAGCCCTAAAGGCACCACTATTGTGGATAGCTATTTTTTCTAGCTGTGGAATATTCTGCGAGAGGATGTCATAACAAAGGAAACAATAAAAGAGGCCACGTTCCTGCACTGCATGGGGTATCCATGACTATAAATAGGAGAAAGGCAATGTCAGAGGCGCTTATGCTTTAGCAGGAAAACTGATTTGTTTTGGTCTTTAAAATAAACAGAGGAAACTTCGCTTTACTTAGAATTTTCCTCACAGGTTTAGTTAATAAAAACGCCACACCTGCACAAACCTGCAGAGCCCCTCAATCAACAAGTAAGCATAGCTATTCACATATTGGGTCCTCCGCACAATGCAGATTTCGCTTTTTCCATCCCCCTATTTTGTTGTGCACATCTCTGGCAGGAATATGGGTAAAGTCTGGCAGGGCACAGTTCTTTGAGGTGTCACATTGTCACCCCAGAAGCATTGGTACCTGTCCTCAGGGATGGCCCTGTAATGTCCAGCTTCATTGGATCAGCAGCAGCCACGACCTGTGGGCGCCCTCTCTCAGGTGACATCCCCTATCTGCTCTGGCTCTATGACGGCCCGCCTGCTGCTGCGGCTTATATTACTCAACAGGACACTCTATGCACACACAAGCATTTCTTAAACGCCTGTCCTCTTATTTCACCAGGTATATGTGTAAAGGTAACCTCTACTGAACTTGATATAGCATAGACTGTTTTAAGATGAAGGTATAACTAGCTAAATCCCCCACAATCATGTCTGTAGAGGATTCCTGTCGTCCCTGTTGTGAAAAGTTCAACAAAACTGATGGACATGTCCATTAAAAAGTACAGCAATGTACAATATCTTGAATTAGAAAATGAATTTCATGTCATAAACGGATTGACGGCTCTGAAAATATAACCATGCAATCTCAGCTGTAAACTCCACAGCATAATAGTTCCAGACATAATTGGGAAAAAGTTCACAAAGGCCTCAAGATGTCCAACTACAGCTGTGTCGACTAACATGAAATATCACATAAATCAGATTAGTAGATGTCGTTTATTAGCAAACATGTGAGCAAAAAGATTAGTGACGATGATCGAGGAAGAGTCTGGTCAGTCTTTGGAATTATGACTTCCTTATTAATTGTTATGGTTGCATCAAAGAAGTGTTACAACAAAGGACATGCACAAATCTTATTTGTGCAAAATGTATTAAGATGAAGTTCAATAAGCACTTTCATATCATGAGAAAATTATCTGGGTAATCATTAGAGGACTTAAATCATCAACACAGCAAGACATGGCTTTCAAATTTACAATAACAAAAGAGCCAGATGAAAACAAAATGCGTGTGTGCAAGTGGTCAAGCCAGATGATGTATAATGGCAAACCCAAAAGTCTTAACCCCCATTTCGTACGAGGGAGAAATGAGGCATACTGTCCCATTATATTGCCATAAATCATTTTTTTGTGGATGGCTGACAGCTTTTTATCAGATCTAACCTTTTCAAGCCTCCATTAAGAGAGCTAACATTTTCAACTCTGACACATTTTGCAGTTTACGAATCTCACAGCTGATTTGCTTTGGGGAAGGGGGGCGCGCAGGCGTCCATGCTCATTTCCACACAGGCTTTCCATTGTGTTGAGTTGTGTTGGACTAGGGGAGAGGGAAAATAGGGAACAGTGAAGACAAGACCAGGCTCTAAATTGATCATTTTAATGCTGCATTTTCTGTTTTAATCTGTTATATTGTACATCAACACAGTTATAATGCTTTAGATCTATGTTTTGGGACAGTATGTTCTGATTTAGCGTATTGATTCTTTCATGCAATACAGCTGCTGCATGGAAGGAAATAAAGGGCCATAAAGATCCTTCACAATTTACTAAATTAATAACGTGTGGATATTGTTGGAGAAAGGATGCAGTGGACAAAAAAATACTGCCAAGAAGTATTATAACAAGTTAAGAGGAGCCCTTTTTGCGTCTGAGTGTTGATGTAAAACGATTTAACATTGATGTTTTAACTGGTAACTGACAATAAGAACTTAAAGTTGAACTATAAATCTTTCTTTTTCTCCATCAATCAAGTATCAGCACTTCTCTGGTGTCTTTTGTCCTCCATTGAAGATGTACAGTCTGTTCCAATGACTTCATTGCAACAATATTAACTAAGTTATCCCAAACGTTATTGTCAAAATTTGAAATAAGCAATGGCGAGCCATCCTAAATATTGAAGTGTACATATAATAACTGTTATTAAATGGTTGTTTTGTGGTTCAAGTATTTAGGGAGAACTTTAGTGGCTTCTCAGGGAGTTATAGGGAGAACTTTGCCAACCATAATTGATTTAAGTACACCGTAATCAAGGAGGGGCAGTTAAGGTGGCACCACACGAGGATCCATATTTCATTACATGCTGTGTTTAACCTTACCCACTTCTCCTAAAACACACAAGAGGCTCATTATGTGTTTAATATTCACCAGCAGGTGAATAATTTTTATGCAACTCTGATAGTTGGGCGAGATGGATAACTCAATTATGTGAACATCCGTCAGAGTAGAGGGCTCGCTGCCTCTGGAACGCCACCAGCTAAGATTGATGGCTGGAAGACACCAATAGCTGCTGCTTCACCATCTCATCCAGTCACTGGGCCTGAACACGCCGTTTGATTTTATACAAGACCGTTTTTCTCCACGTTTTTTCCCTTCCTTTTCTCTTTTTTCTGGGGAGCGTCGTAGGTGAAGCGTCATTACCCCTCACTCCACTGAAGAGGGGTTCATTATGGGGTTAGTGTGTTGGCAAGACTATTGTTTGGATGATAAATGCAGTTGGTGAGGGCTTTGGAGGGAAAATTAGTTATGTTTTTTTCTTGCCGTCTACAAAAACATGTCCCCATAGCTCACTCTGAAATGCTTGAGGGCAAACCAAGAACAATTAACACAAGCAATGGGTGAAGCAGCTCAGTTAAAGCAAAGAGGGAATTCATGAAAAATAAGCAAATCAGTGGAAATGTCAATCAGGGCGATGAAGTAATTACAACCACTGCTGTGCGATTCCAAGGGCGGTCAGAGAGAAAGTGAAAGGTTTGTAGTCGAGCGCTGAAATGTGAGTTTGAGGAATGAAGGAATGGACAAATATCCTAAAAATCAGTGCTTTAGGGCTCGTCTCAGAAACTGACTCCACCTAATGAGAAGTGAAAGCTGGGTGATGTCACCCCATCACTCTCTTGTCCCCCCATTCCTCTCTTGGTTTATGTTTTTGTGCACTATAAAGTGCTGACCCTAAAATCACTCCATTTCCTTAACAGATACACACAAACACGCTCATGTGCACATACCTCAGATGCTAAAGAGAAAGATGAGGTGCATTTTCAAATGTCAGCTGTAAATGTCAATTAAAAATTACAGGGGTGCTGGAAAAGGTAGCATCTGAAGGGACTGACATTTTGTCTTTTTTTTTTGACACTACAATATTTATCTGACCGGGCTGCTGGATGACATGATGGGATCTGCTTTGTCAGTTCCTTAATACACTCGGACAAGGCCGCCCCAGTGAATATCAATGAAAGACAGCCGTGGGCAAATACGTAAGGCTCAATCCAACCCTGACTGTCCACTCAGCCTGTTAGTATTCTGATATTCTGACCAACTGTAAACTAATGCCACGAGTACCAAAGAGGAAGAGTAATGCCGCTTTGTTCAATCCAAAGCAAGAAAGAGCATTGACTAACACAGCGAAATATTTATGGAGACATCTGATCTTTGTGTCCTGCAGCCTGTGGTGAAAGAGAAATGAGGTCTTTCTAAATTATTTTAAGTTTGACTGACTGGGACAGCAATCATTTACGTGCTCCCTCATTAAACATAGTCTGGGAATGTTGTGGAGCTTAAGCAAAGCTTTTTTATTGTCACTAACTTTCTTAAGAACATTAAATGAGGCCTCTCAAAGATGGTAACCATCAAAGATCGGCCTTTTATACTAAATGACAGCAGTTTCTTCTGGAGGCAGGCCCTTTCCAAATAAAACTACGTTACTCTGAGAAAATAAAACACACCATTGATTATGACCCTGACCTCATCTCCTGCATTTTAACGGCTCAATGATATTGAAGGAGTCATTTTCCCTGAAAATCAAATGATTGTTTTGCCGGCAGTTTCTGAGTGAAATCCGGAGGTCATCATCTATTAACAGAGTTACCATTAACTGAATGTGAAACCATTAAATTTGTCACTTAGTGCAAAAAAAATCTGTCTCTTTTTATTATTTAAAACTTTACAGAAGTCATTCCCCAAAATACAAACTAATTCGACAGGATTTGAAAATGTCTCCTTAGAAACCCTGAGTTGAAGGTTATAGATAAAAAAAGTTTATTTTATAAATGATATACTTGAAATGAGAATGAGAAGGAAAAATAGTCATCACAGCTAACGAAAGGACTTGTTTAAAAAAAAAAAAAAGTAATATACTGCCTCATCTGGTTGTTCAAAATCGGGGAACAACACAAACAATACAATACACAAAAATCCATCCACACAAAACGCTCCTCTTTCTGTGTCGTAAAATCAAAAACTAGATCCTGATCTGATGCTATACATGCACCCAGACGACAAAAAAACGAGGAGAAAAAGAGGGGGTCTGGCTGTGCCTGGGGGTCTGGAACCTCCTGGCGCTCCGGCACCATGTCACAACACGTCAGCTGGCCGTCACGGCTGAAGAGGGCCGAGGCCAGAGCGAGGCGGAGGAGGCAGTGTGGGCGACTCTTCAAATTGGTGACTGGAACCTCTTGCCAAGGGAAGCAGGGATGTAAAGACCATGTGTGAACCTGCTCTTCTTTCTGTATGAGCCACAGCTCAAAAGTTACTCTGCCAAATGAGCTCTGTTTGAGTTGAGCTTATATAAAGGGTATAATGATATATGCAGGGTTTTATTCTCACATTTCTGCTTTTAACAGGGGAATACTTTTTTTGTTTAATTTATTCATTGGCTGGAAGACTAAGGGACATTTTCAGTCTTCAACCTTAGTAGTTTATTTCCTGTGCTATCAAGAAGTTAAATGCTGTCAGCTGACTGAAACATAGGCCAGTTTATATAAACCAGAGTATGAGGTATTTTCATTTATTTTTGTGTGGGTTTTTATATTTGTTTTTATGACCTAGCACCTCAGAACACATTCACACAACCTGACATGACTGACATGTTGATTTCTGACTGATGATGTTGACTGTTTGTCTTGCATTTTAATTGTTTTCTTTATTTTTTAAATCTATTTATATAACTTTGTGCAATATAAAACTGAATTGCCCTTCTGGAAAAATAAAGTTGTTTTAATCTGAATCTAGATAGCACATCTATGAAATACGAAAGTACCACCATCATAAGACACCACTGTAAGTGTAAATCTTTTTACAGTAATACCAAAAACAGAATGTCAAAAATAATCAAGACTCTGCATTCTTTCTCATTCTCAGTACCATCATTTCTAACATTGTGTCAGATGAGTATATATAACTACACCTCAGCTCTTGAAGGATCAGACCAAGAGGCCTTGATCCTGAGCCAAAGGTTCGGAAGACGATGAATCAATCATCCACCCTTGTCTTCCATTCCAAAACAATGAAAATACTTCTGAAAAAGTCAAGCTCATAGGCAGATATTACAGGTTTTAAGAGGCTCAAATGACAGGAGTGGATGTGTTGTGATATATAAATTGGTTATTTGCCAGTGTAGGGTTACTGTGAACTGTTCCACAGAGGAAGTGGTTAGACAGAGATATGAGGTGCTCTTATTACTCTGGTGAATGGTAATCGTGGCTTGTGGTCAGAAAGGAGAAGTTATCAACAATGTGCCAGGTAGCAGTTCTAGCTTTAAACAGCAAATTCAGTCGAAGCAAATAAGAAACAATACAAAGAAGTGAAAACACGAAACTCACCTGTTCCAGTAGCTCCAGAACTGTTCGTTGAGATAGGTACGGTGACTGTGATCATCTCCAAATGACGCCTTGCTCTCAATCCAGTGTACCATGTGTCCTTCTACAGCTGTTCAGACACAGAAGACACACAACCACTCAGAAAAACAGTCACAAAAAGGCCACACAAGCAAGATCCAGAAGGGACAAGTGACATTTTCAGTTTCTTTTTTTCCCTCTGTCAGTCATTGTGAAAAATCAAAGACGATCTGGCATTAAAATGACAAGGTTCTGACAACTGGACAATCCTGTTTGAAACATAGAAGCTAAGGTTAACAGGCAGTTATTTCAGATGAAATATTGACATTTGTAAAGTGAACACTAACCTATGGGAACCTCCAGGATGATATCAGGTGTTTTGTCGTAGCCCATGACTCTCAGCTGGTTTTCATCTACAGGAGACAAAGTGTGGAATTTTAACATCTGACTTTTGCTTTGCTGTTAGTTTTGCTCTCCCATGAAGTTCTGCTACAGTAGGTAACCCAACAACCTTCACTAGTGACAGACCCCTTAGTGTTAGCAAAGCAGAAATAACAGCAGAGGACAGTAAGCACAGTAAAACTATTAACTCCACCTGCCACGTATTCGCTGTCGTAGCACAAAACCTGTAAAGCCTGGTTACATAGCCGCTCTCCAGTTTGGCAGAGCTTTATAAAATATACAGCGAGGGGACAAGGTTGGCATTATAGACTGTGTGAGCCTGACCCCTGCCTGCGCAGGCTGCAGCCATTGTCCTTGACTTCTGGTGCGCTTCGGCCATTATCCCTCCAACACCTGATTTCTCCATTAAATCTCAGGCTGACCAGGTCATTCAGTTCCAAGGGCCTGCCTCTTTGTCTCCAGCCAAGCTCAACTAATGGGGCATGGAAGGGAATTGAGGAGAGATGGAGGGTGGCGGTGTCAGTGCTTGAGAGGAGGTAGCATCAGCCAAGGGGGGAGATGGAGAGCTGAGGGAGGTCAGTGGGGCTGCCAGAGGCTTGTGGAACAGAGGGGCATCCTGGGTGTGGTAATGTGTGCGTGAACAGGAGCCTCTATTCATACCTACTGGACTGTTGACATTGTCATGTGGCTCTGATCACCCTTTTTTTACATCACCTTTGATTAAAATTAATGGGCCATCCCTGCTGTTGGCTAGCTTATTTCCAATCCATTTATCAGATGGGGTGAGACGGCCTCAGTGGCCCTCATGTTGCCTGAACTCTGACAGTTTTAGAACAGTCCTCTGTACAGCACAGTGGAAAGGTCAGCACTCCTGGTCCAAATAAATGATAAGGTCTTAATGGGAGAGGGAATGACTTTTATCCTTCATCACTCACCTAACCTAGGGGATGGTGATGAGCTGGGGGTCGAAGGTTTAAAAATTTTACAATTTCACACCTGGGCACTCTACTTTGATTTGATATTGTTAGAACAAGACAATGTCTTTGGAAAGCAGAAGATATGTGAAGGGAAAGTCTTTACAACAGTTTAATGATTGGTTAAAAATGAAAACAGGAGTCGCCTTCAAGGATATGTACCTGTACCAACATAATACTTAAGATTATGTTAGTAGAAATGGAACTAATTTAACCAATTTTTTTTTTTTAAATCCAAAAAATTTCAAATGAATCATTAAAACCTGCCTTTTCAAGCTATAAATATCAAATGAATGGTGCATTAACTTCCAAGGACATTTGATAGTCGCTCCTTTGGTTAGCAAATCAATACAAGATAACATCCACTGCATCAGTCACGTCCAGGCCTTCCTTTACCAATCTTACATAAAAGCCAAACTGTCATGATCAGTCGGACTGAATAAATGTGAGGAGAAGGTCAAAAGATGGCTTACCTAGAAAGGAAAGGTTCCTCTCCTGCAGTTTGTCACGGAGCAGCACCTCATGCTCTTGGCCGATAGCGCTGAGCATACAGTTAAGGATTCCAACATGTAGCAACAGTAAGGTATTATACGTATAGTCAAACTTTAACATTTTTTTTTTTATTGTGGGCAATAATTAAAGCGAGAAAACAATACTTGACCTGTCCTGGAATATTGATTACCATGAACATTTTCAGCAGAAGCAGACAAGATGATGTAAGCTCAACGTACACGTGCAGCTTGATATAGCTTTAACAATCTACTTTCTAGATTGTTCTACTGTCTCAGTGCAAAGTGAAAGCACTTTCTCCTTTTGCAGAGTACAATCAGTTTTTTCAGGTCAACTTTAATCTGCTTTTATGACAAATCTTGAAAGTGCATTACCTAAATGAGGAACATGAAACAAATGCCAACTTAGGAAAATGTACACAGCGCCTGGACCAGCTGCTTCAATCATTTCCTCTAAAATCAAAGAAGAAGAATGCTTTTAGAATAAATGCTGTGTTGCATTAGGAGGTATTCTGCTTGATGCTATATATGTTTGTGTTTGTTTATCATCCAAAGACAGAGTAATTAATGCATAGAGGCACAGAGTGAAGGGGCGGTTATTATGAACTCTCTGAGGCAACTGACTTCATGTGGACTCATACAAGAGGACAGTCGGGGGGAGTGAAAAGGAGGGGCTGTGGAAGGAGGACAGGGTTGAGCGGCTATGAACAGAAGCGCCCTGCCCCACCACACACATGAAAGCTGGGACAAATACAATAAGATGCAGATGAACACATGTACGCTCATTCAAATAAGCCTCCTCCCTGAGAAAAGAGCTGGTCTGCTGCCCAGCTGTTTGGTCCTAAATAGGCAGGTCTTAACTTTTAGTCAAGGCCGAGCCCCTGCTTAGTAAAGACAGGGTATTCAGAGGCGGGCATAGAAAAAGAAGGAAAAATATATATGAATATATGGAGTAAGGTAGAACCATAAGGAAATAAAATAAATATAATGTGCAGTTAAATTCAAAACTTAAGACAAGATTGACATGCAAAGGGAGCTCTCCATGGTGCTGAATGGTATAAGATTAATTGTAACTTTAGAAACCTCACTAAACCCCATTAAAGGACAATTGATAACTGATTTAGGTCAAACAAAGTACCATTTCTACCTCAACAAGGCTTATGAATGATTATTTTCTTGTATCATGGAACATTTGGTACGATCTGCTGTTTGCACATGGAGATGCATTTAGATCAGCCCCTCTCCTCCTCTTCCCTCCATCACCTTCCAGCCCTTGTATCTGTGATGGTGGATTTTCCAGGCAGGATGAAACACTTCCTCTGTGAAGCAGAACTTTTATGTCAGGTGAAGCCAGACACATCTCATCCCCTTCAATAGCTCCTCGTCAATTTCAGGCTTAAAATTTTATGGGATAGGATACTGTTTGATGCAGTCTACCAGCGGTCCATAACAGCAGTCATTTATTGTGCACTGAAAAGAGGGGGAAGAAATATTATGGCGTGCGAAAAAAAAAAAAGAAAGGGTGGGTTGGTGGGTGGAAAAGGAAGCCCGTGCTGAGCGGCAGGGGGAGAGGAGGAACACGGGAGATGCCGGCAGATTGGCAGGCATGACCGCTGGCTCTCACGTGACCTCATCAGCAAACAGAGCGGCTCATGGTGGTACAAAAACACTTAAAAACTCACTCTGCTGAGACAAGACATTTCTGACACGAGAAAAGGTAGGACATCAAATTAAAAAGTATCTAAAATTCAACATTGGAATAAAAAAAAGATACTCCAGAAAATTAAATAAATTCCTAAATTATTTCAGCTTAAAATCAAAATCGGGGAACACTTACCTGGTAGATGTTTTTGGCCAAAATTTGGTCTGAAATCAGCGATGGCTCCTTTAGCATGCTGTTGAGGACTGGTTTGGAGGCTGAAAGGAAAGCAAGAGAAGACAAACACATAATCAAGTTACTACAAGAATGCGAATCATGTTAAGCAAATCAGCTATCTTGTTTTATTATAAGTGTTATAATATATCACGATTGCTGCATCAACTTTAGAGCAAAAAGGGAAGACTGTGCAGACAAAAGACAGACCTGACAAGACATGGTAATTCACCACACCTCTGTTAGTGCAGTATTTCCACATGAATCCATTAGATGGCCGTTTGGTGTCTACACAGATTTTCTATAGATAAATGTTTCAGTCCACAGCACAGGAGCCCCATGTAGTTTATCTATGTTATGAACGCCGACTATTCTGCATCTCTCATCCCCATTCAGGCTCTACCAACATTATAAATCAGGTAAAAGGAAAAGCCGGCTGGATTGATTCGCTGCTGCTGCAACAGCAACAGCAACAGAATTCCTTAAATCATTCCTTAAAAAGATTTGGATTCAATGGATTGTATCATTGTGTGACGAAATGGTTGAGGCACGCCATTTTAGTGATACATGGCACTGACAGACTCGCAGCATCGCAGGCAGTACAAAGGAATGTTTCTATTCACATTTCAGGCATGGATGGTGAATGTAGCAACATCGCACATGGATACCTCGGCTCATCTGGAACAAGTATGACTTAAAACTAACACATCTTAGTTTGAAATTTATTGGGATAATAAAGGGACTTAAAACTCTACAGTTGAAAAATAATTAATTGAACAAGGCTTGGGTGTACATTCAGAAAATATGACAGATCATTAAGCATCTGTTAAATGTGTTTCATCAATAGAACAGCTCCAGAACATTCAAAACCTGCAAGACTCTTCTCCTTTCTGTCTGCTTCTTTACATTCCTTCCCGAGGAATTAATCCTTGACAAAACTATCACAGAGAGGACTAACAGTGCTGTGATCCCTCATCTACCTTATGATGAAATAAAGAGGGAGGAGGGCGGAGAAGAACAAAGCCCATTCAGCACTCCCTCTCCTCTCCTCTCTTTCCGTTTCTCCCTCTTTTGTCTCCATCTTTCTCTGCCATCTTTTTTTCCCCCTTCCTCTCTGTTTCAGTCTCTCCCAGCCACAGTGTACTCCCCCAGCCCTCGCCATAACCTCACACTCCCTGTTAGAGCTGCAAGGCACAGGGCTGTGCTTTATTTCTTTGCTCATTTTTCTCAGAGATTGGTACCTTCACACACACGCAGATCCATACCGTGCTCCTGTGCAGAGCAGCAGCGCGGGCGGCGGCGCTGAAGAAAGAGGGTTATATTTTCCCCTTGAGTTAGGACACCTCATGACAAATGATAATGGATAATCAATAAAGCGGGAAATATGAGGCAGCAAACTTTATGAAGCCCGGAGACATATTACTCCCCAACAACACTGGTTTCCCTTAACAAAGTCACTACTCGACTGTGCCTAATAATCTGAAGGAAAATCAAAGGACCCACAACCACATCAGCAATATTGGCAACTTATTCCACTTTAATGGCATTTTGATTGATTTTTTTCCCTCTTCCTAATGGTCGTTTTATAGATTTGACGCTGCTTCTGCAAAACAGTAGTGTGTTATAAACCTCCCTGAAGGCAAACAGCAGCCATTAAAGCTCTTGTCTTACTAGCACTCATAATTGGAGGTTGACCACCACCACATTTTGGTCTCTCACATAACACACACACATATCCAGGACTCTCTCTCCTTGTCTCCCCAGACCTTTGATGTTCTTTTTTTTTGGGTGGATGGCGATAATAAGTGATAGGATCCCTTTCTGCTGCTGCTTTTTGAACGATGGGGTTAAAAATAGCCATAAAGAGGTGACCTTGGCGCTGACATTGTGGAATTTCAGCCAAGCATTGACCTGATGAAAATGGAAGGCCGGGCTGCTAATAAATCAGGATGCTTTTAAAATGAGTTTACCCTAATGCTCATTCATCACAGGCTGTAATGCCATTTGCAGGCCCGGGATTCGCCGCTGTGCACAAACACAGCAGTAAATAACAACAGGGCCCTTGCATCCCTCGCATGGTTGCAGCCTCCAACATCAGCATACATTTATTAAAGACGCCCCCGCCTTGCACGGCAGCACTCCTCTGTGACACCCTGAGCTCCTCTCTGCAACACACACACGCCATGCTTTTAAAAAAACACACACAGGAGGCACACACAGACGCACACATAAAACACATGCGGGGAAAATAAAAAGCATAATCTGAGGAACACCAGACACAGGGAACAAAGCCCTGCAGCGCGACTTTGCACCTTGTAAACATTCGCCAAATTTACTGTAATTGTCGCATGTTGGTATAAATTCTGACTAAGGCGCCGTATCACACCGTCAAACATCAGAACAGAAAGAACAGAGAGGAGAATAAAAGATGTGAAATGCTACGCCTCCATTGGGGTTCGCTAAAGAAAACAAGCAGTGTAAACAAATCACAAGGCTGTTTTCAAATGCAACCCCAAAACAAGATAAACCAGAGAAAGCAAGGTAACAGCAACATAACCTTGGCTTTGGTTCTTATTGCTTACTTGTGTCATTTTGTAACCACTCTTCCTTCCACTAGGGTGAAAAAGTCATTATCTCACACACAGAAAAATGTGGAGAAACCTCATTAGATTGCAACATTTGTTGAGGGAGGACCGTAATAAACAATAACGGATGGCGATTGTTATTGCGCCTGACACTGATGAGCTCCTCTGCAAGTTTGTTTATTAATTAAAAAATCCACTTTTTTTTCCCACTTCAGGGGGGGGCTCATACCCATTTCCTCTGTATGCCTACAACACCCCCCCTGCATCCCACACTCCCCATGCACAAGCCATTGAGCTGTGGAGGGGCACTCGTTCATCAAACTTCATGGAGCAAGGGAGAGACAGGTCCTGATAATGTGCACCGCTAAAGCTGATTTTCCATGATGAATCTCGGAGCATATAAATTGGCTAATATCTGAAAACATTTACAGATACTAGAGGAATTGACTACTTGTGGGACATGATGGATGAGGCTCCGCCACGCTGGCCGACAGCTCTGCAAATCTCTGCGGCTGCCTAAAGCCCTCATTTGATTTTCCAATTTACTCCTTTTAAATTTATCCTCCCGTATTGAAAAAAAAACAGAAGATGGGAAAGGGAGAGAGAGAATAGGAGAGTAGAAGGAGAGTGGGAGACGAGAGGAAGGGAATAAATGTGTTTTTTTTTTAAGTATCTGTGGTGGTGTGTAGGTGCTGGTTGATGATATGCGGTGGTATCTCCCGTGCAGGAGGAGCCCAGTCCCTGAAGAGGTTACTGGGGCAGAACTGATCTGCTTCCACCTGATTCTCCCTGATAGCAGTGAGATGAGACTCCACATTTCTGTGTGTATGTGTGTGTAGCAGTAGTAATAGTAGATCTGGGGAGGCTCCGCCATGGAGAGAAGCTTCCTAGGTCAGGCCATTAGACTGTGGCAGAGGCTGACTGGAGCTTCTCTGCTGAAAAGGAGTAATTAGTATACTTGTCAAGTGAAGTGCCACGCTGCTGCTTACCTCCTTTTGCACCCACTCTTTGCATGCATACACACACACAGAAAAAAAGCACTCATCCTGCTTGTGCCTCCTTTCTTGCTAATGAAGCACCCTCACTCTCATTATTTGAAAAAAGGCTGCCCCAGTGGAGAGGTGAGAGAGCAGAAGAGAGGAGCACTTGAACACAAAAGAGGAGGAACTATAACAATCACAGTGGAAGTTGAGATTTTACCGGATAGACCAGAATACAATATTCAGTTATCAACACATCTGATCTGCAAAACACTGAAGCTATTATGAATTCTGTCAAGGAACCCACGGATCATAGTCGACGCTAACATTCTCACAGTGTTAACATCAAACGCGGGACATTTATAACCTCGTGTACAAGGCTTCTGTAAAGGAATGTGACAATAAATCTTAAAGGCAGTCGAATCACATAGTTACAAAACATGGAGCTGCAATCTAATCTGGAGCTGGGCCTTGGGAAAATGGAAAAGGTCAAATAGCTAGCAAAATTGCCTCCTCAAAAAAAGTATGTCTAAATCTAGAGGCACATCAAGTCCTGTCAAAGGAGGAATAGAGTAAAAAAGATGAAGAGATAGTAGCAGGAGGGGAGAGAGGCAGAGCTGGAGCTCCCCCAATGTGCCTGTAGTGACTTCTGAGAGCTATTTAACATTATTGAGACAGAGTGACAATACAGATGTTTACAATGTAATTGTATTACTTGACACAATAGGAATACAATAAGTTTTGTGCCATAAACATCCATCAATTTTAAATATAATTTTAATTGCACTATAGTTGTTTTAGCAATTTAATGAAACATCTGCAATGTAATAAAATTTAGAAAGTTTTTTTGATCATGAGAAATAATTAAAGGTGACATATCATGCAAAATTGACTTTTTAATGGTTCTCTACCTGAAATATGTGTCCCTGGCATGTCTACAAACCCCCTGAGAATGAAAAAAATCCATTCTGCCTCTGTTCTGATTTCTACACCTTTCTGTAAATGTGTGTGAAACGAGCCGTTTCAGACTTCCGTGTTTTTGTTACGTAACAACAATATCCGGTCTGTCACGGAGTCAGAGCTCTGAGCTTGTTCAGCCCATAGACTGTATAAAATAATACTGAATCCCTCCCCCGTTTTTCATTACCTGCACAAATGTGTGCTAACAAGGAGCTTAGGAGGGAGGCATGCTAGTTGTAGGCTGTCTTAATAAACACAAAGGTCGGTTTTACTCCCCACGTCTGCAGATTTGAAGATCTAGTGGATGATTTTTATTTATCATGGATAAGTGCTAGCGCTAGTTAGCATAGCTACATAGCTACATGTCGTAGCTGTAGCTGTGTACCAAGACACACGTCAACATACTGACAAATAAAACAACAAGAAACACAGAATCTGTGACCAATCCTTCAGAAAAGGTCCCGCTGCCTTTCTGGCAGAGGTCGGTTTTACTCCCCACGTCTGCAGATTTGAAGATCTAGTAGATGATTTTTATTTGTCATGGATAAGTGCTATCGCTAATTAGCATAGCCACATAGCTACATGTTCATAGCTGTAGCTGTAGCTGTGTACCAAGACACACGTCAACATACTGACAAATAAAACAACAAGAAACACAGAATCTGTGACCAATCCTTCATAGAAGGTCCCGCTGCCTTTCTGGTAGAGGTCGGTTTTACTCCCCAGGTCTGCAGATTTGAAGATCTAGTGGATGATTTTTATTTATCATGGATAAATGCTAGCGCTAGTTAGCATAGCCATATAGCTACATGTTCGTAGCTGTGTCCCAAGACACACGTCGACAAACTGATAAATAAAACAACAAGAAACACTAAATCTGTGACCAATCCTTCAGAAAGGTCCTGCTACAGGCACCTCTCCATCAGGATCAGATTCTGGATCAGATTCAGAGGGTTGAAGTAACGTGATCTCTGAGCAGCAGAGTATATTCAGCCAACATGTAAACATTAGATCAACGTGCTGGACAGCCGAGGCACATCCACTTCCTGAGGGGGCGTGGTCAGAGAGAAAACAGAGTGTTCTGAGGAGGTCTGAAGAAGAGGGCTTTTCAGGCATGCCAAAATCTGATTTCAAAGTGTTTTTTTGAGCATAAACTTTAAAGACATGTTTTGGGGACCTCTTAGACCAATATATATTGAAGAAAAAAGCGTGATATGTCACCTTTAAATTCTATTCAGTTTGGTTCAGTCCAGCTTTACTTTATTGGTCACATCATAAAACTTCTGTGTGATAAAACCACAGACTATAAAAATGGACAACATGACAGATTCCCAGAAGTGAAGCCAAACAAAGCTCGCCCTGATGACTAGTTTCAGTTTGGGCTTTAGAGCCTGCGTACTCTATCACAACATAAGACATGGTACAATACAAGTCAAATACATTTCATGACAAGTACTTCTTATCATGCTGCTTTATTGCAAATGTTCAAATTTTAGAGAAGTTTAGTTTCAATTATGCTAAAAAGAGGGAATGCAATGTCATGATTGACAGCTCTGTTGACAAATGAGGCTCTTGCAGCATTCTCTACCAGATAAGTAGAGCAGAGGAGGAACATTGAGAGAAAACCATAGACTGTATGAAATTTGGACGTAGTATCCGTCACGTCACCCATCTGTTACTGAGCGCTGTTTTGAAGCCAATCGACGGCGGCAGCCATATTGGAAATGCGGAACTCAACCAGGCAGAGTGTGACGTAAGGAGGCGGGGTTTGAGCCTCCTAGCCAACAGCTATGTGTTCCCGACCGGGAGTCAAGTCAGTCATGTCCTTATTTGGGCAAAAACTGGTAATCTTAATATCTTCTGAACCGTTGCATAAGAAAAAAATTCACCTCCCTTACGGTGTGTGCCGATAGATTGATTAGCTTCGTAGAGCCAAGCCGTTTTTTGAACCAGGCTGTAAATATGTTTATTAATGCTGCAAAGATCGTCTTTTTCCCATACATGTCTATGTGGTTTCCGGTGTTTCTGCAGCCAGCCTCAAGCAGATTCTCGATGAGTTTCAGTTTATAACACTTCCGCATGGGCTTCATCGTTTGAGGTTGCCGCTTGGAGAAAACGTAAAAAAATGTAACTGAGAGTAGGATGTGACATCAATACTGCGGCTCAACAAGCTATATCATTGTTGCGTGTACCTTGGCTCAAAAAGTCATCATCAGCACAGTATGAAACAAGATGAGATGAAATGTACTTTGTTGTCCCTGAGGGGGAATCTTTCTTTGGGAATTGAGCATAAAGAACATTCAGCTCAGTGCAACTTGAATTAAGACAAAAACCTAAATATCACACGGACAGCAACCATAAAACAATAAAGAACAGATAACCCCCAGAATAGCCAATAATAAACAAGTTATATATGCAAAATAATGTAAAACCTAAAATACAGTATAAAGGCTAAAAATGGATACAAACAAAAGTAAAACCAGGATAAACACCAAACCTTAGACTGCTTCATCAGGGATGAGATTGGCTGGTTGTTTATTTTACAGTGTCATTGAAGTTTGATGGAAAAGCAGCTTAAATCTGTTACATTAATAGTCTCAGTTTGGTCTGCTTAAAGGTAACGGTGCATGTTCGGGGTAACACGTGTGAGGGGTCTCTACTTATTTATGTGCATGTCTGACCCCTGACCCTTCATAAATGGACTGATGGAATGGCTGTTATTTCCTTTTTGATCACTTTTCATTTCAGATTCAAAAATCCACTATCTGGTCAAAATAGCCATTTGATATGTAAGCTCCTAGTGTAGCAGTATTTTGGCTTCACTTTTTTTTTTTTTTTTTTTTTAGAATGGGAGGAGATGAAGTCGTCCATACAGTCAATGGGTGAAATGTCTTTCTGTCATTCTAATGGGAAAACTCAAGAAACAAAATGAAGACAGTTCCTGTTATAATATGCCATTTTTGGAGCGAGGAAGAGAAGAAAAAGAACAAAAGAAGATGAAGAGTCTTAAAGATTCTATTGCAATGACACTAAAAGTTTTGCAATCTTGCTTGTTCTTTTATAGTTATTAAAAAGTGCCCCATAAACCCAATTTCCACTTTTGAGACATGAGTCCATCACTAACAACACTCAAAGAAATTCTGTCGCACATTAAAGCTGTCTCAACTGGTTTCAAATAGTCTAATTTTCCTTAAAGCATATAATGTGCAGCTTTTATGAGCTGAAAATGGTGGGTATTAACAGTTCAAAGAGCCCAGGTGACCTTTCCTCCCTTACTGCCTGGTCTGTTTTCATGAGACGAGGAGCATTATGGATGTTGATATCATATTCAATACGTGATAAAACTGCTTTGAATGTATTGATTTATTTACAAGCGCCACCAGATAGTCTTTCATTCTGCTTGACTGATGCTCTCTCCAATACTTCTGCTGCAAGGAGAGAGGAGGGGGCAGCTTGTTTTGTCGTCATGTTGAGGTGTGTTGGTTGGTGGTAGTGTGTATTGCTAGTAGGAAGGAAGGAGAGAAGGGAGGGTTGAGAGAGTGAGGGAAGTGAGGGAGAGGGGGAGAGAACAAGCGAGCAAAACAAAACAAGGAAGGGACAGAAAACAATTTAAAACTGTGTATTGATCCAGCACTAGTGATTGTACATATATTCCACAGTCCCAAAGGCCCCATTCCTGTGTCTCTTAAATGCAAAGGGAAGGAGAAGGGGAATAAAAAAACGATGGTGCGAGGCAAAGGCAAGCCACTCACCCAGTTGGGGGTAATGTCCCTTATATAGAAGTCTATTGATCTTTGCAGCTCGCCTGCCTGCCCTCCCTCTGGGGTCCGACAAAACACACAAATACACACACATGCACACTGGAGCGCGGTGCGGTGCTGGAGGGGGGCATGACAGATATGCCTGACAATAGCACTGAACCAACCTGTTAGCTAATTGCCAGCAAAGACAATTATCCTTGCATTGTTTCATAATGGCAGCACATTACTGGAGTCTAATATACACAGAGGGAGATTGGAGGATTTGACCGTGCAGTCCATGTGGGCAGCAATTCATTTGAAAAGGCTGAGCAGGTCACGAGGAGACTGCAGAGGAGCTCTGTCAAAACAGAAGTCACCCTCAAAGCAACTGACTCTACAGATAGCAATAATGGAAAAGTGCAGTGAAATTACATTATTATTTGTGTCACAGTCATATAAAAGATAATAGATGAAGTAGTAGATAATAATCAGATCCTAGGATAAGTTAGGGTGGTCTTGAACTCGGATTATCACATCAAAAGCCATCAAAAACCATGTACAACATTTCATGCTAGCACTAAAATCCTGCGTTTTTGAGATTAAACAACAACCATCCCAGAAGTTTCATCTGCTTTAAATCTATCTGCAGCAATAATAAAGTACTGCATGGAGATGGAGGGATGCAGGGTGCTATTATCAGAGACGGGGGGTGCCTTTCCTGGATGAATGCCCTGTTCTACAAGCTGCTCAGACGACTATTTTGACAGGCAGTGGATAACGGTGGGTCCAAAGCAATCACATCCCTGACTTTGACAAATGGCCGTGCTGTGGTGAAGTTGAAAATAACACACATCCACTTTAATCTCTTTCTTGATTAAATTGGAAGCACGTCTTTTTGACATCATGCGATTCACTCTCAAAGCAGTGACTACTGCACAGCTGCACATGCGTTTGTACACGAAATCCTCAAGGTAGACCTATTGAAATGATGTAAAGTGTGAAGTGCGTGTGGTATTGGGGGTTTCTGGAGCGATGGAAAAAGAAAGAGGAGCATTTTTTGAATGGATTTATAAATGATATATGATAAATGGTCTGATTGCAAATCATACAAAATGCAAAAAATGCAACAAAAAACAGATCAGGCAATTGGGGGAATAGAGGACTTTAGAATCTACATGGACGACTTTTAGCACTATTTCCGGACATCTCTTTGACATTTGCGTCAGGAATTCTCTCCCACAGCGTGTCCATCAGTGCTACATAGGAATGGTTTGCTTTTTCTGCCACTCTGTCCCTCAGCTCAATTTCCCCAATAGGTATGGAATAGGAGAAGGGGATGAAGGAAGAAGAGAAAGGTATGGCGTCCACAGATGCACTTGGGAATGAAGAAGGGCGAGGAAAGAAATCAGGCTTGTTATAAATAACACTCATGAGGTGAGCTAGCATTGATCCACGCTGCGGTTGAGAGGTGGGTGGTCCTCTCTGTGCTTAATTGCCAGTCATATGCCCTGGGATGCGGCTACTTCTAAATGTGGTCTGTCTCTCATTAGGCGCGGACAGGCTGGAAATACAGCAGCTAGAACTGGAATTAGGAGTCAAACTAAATGGAATTCAAAAGACAAAGTGCTACGATTAAGACTGATGGGGGGATGATAGAAATGACTGAGGGGTAAATGGAAAAGTGGTACTCACGCATTTCACCCTCAAGGTCTTGGAGGAACCTGTCCAGGATGATGCGAGCCATCAGTGCAGGAGAAAGATCCACCTTTACAGAGATTGAACACAAAACAAGGATTTGCATTAACAAAAAACAGACTATCACATCAACGGAAAGTTAACTTCAAACTAAATGTTTAACTGAATGTTAATCCTATCTGGAGAATTTTCCATTTATGAACCTTCAAACTGAATCCAACATTTACAGTTAAATGTGTAAACGTATGTCAAAGAGCCTTCGATTCGAGGCACTAAAATTACACAACCAGCCTACCTTTTGGCTGATGTCACATAGGTAATAATGATCGTAATGGCTCTAAATGATATTATTGCGTTTCCAAACCTTGACCTAACTTTCGACAATCCCTGTGCAAATTGCTCTTTGAAAGCCTTGCTTCGCAGTAACCTTTCCCACAGGTACAAGAGATCGCCTATTACGCAGCCGAGTTCCCCAGCTGAATAGCCTTCACCTCTGTCAAACGGACAACCGTAGTCTCTCATCTGGTGTAAAAAAGCTGCACATTCTGCGCCCGGGAGTTGAGACAATGGAAAGCTTTAATCATAGGATGATCACTGAGGCAAAAACTGTACGAAACAACAGGACACACTGGAGGGACTGTGGGAATGCAGCCCTTAATAAGAAGGGAAAGAACCTGTGGCTGCAGCACTCTTTGAACAGAAAGACATTTCCAAAGGTGTGCAATGTTTTTGGTTTGAGTGCAGGAAGACGGCCTGACAGGTAAGGAAATAATAACTACTAGTGGCGAAGGTGCTTACAGACCAAAGTCTTAGAGGAGCAATGACTTCCTATGCATCAGGAAATATCGTACTGTGTTGCTTTCAGGATGCTGTCAGGTAGACTTCTAAAATGTATTTGGTATGACCCTTACTTTAAAAAATATATACTGTGCAAAAGAAGACCTTCACTATTTATTTCCTGCCTTTTCCATATGAAGGGAATTAAAGCCTACTTGTTATGAACACATCATTTGTACAGCCAGAATTCTAATTTCTCCTGTTAGCATAATTAGGGAGCAAAAGTGGGTTTGCCTTCAGCCTTTAGTGAGAATGGTGTGTTTCATCTTTCCTCTGACGCTTCCTGCTAACGCTGAGAGCAGAGAGGCTTCCGTCTAAATAGTGTCCTCTTACCCGGAGTAGTATTTGTTAACATCTCCATAATATTGCACTAAGAAGGCAGCTTGTATAAAAGGACAAACATGTCTATAGTAATTAAAGGCAGAGCGAAGATTTTACATCTTCATTAAGACCTCTCATAGTCTTTCAGAGTTAGCATTTTTAGCTTGCAGCTACAGTTGCTCTCTTTCCTCTTCCAAACTCTCCAAATTTTCCCTCCCTTTCATCTCTCCTTTCAGTCTTTTCTTCTTTGTGCATACTGGTCTGCTCTACATTCACTCCTCTGGATAACAAGAGAGCATCAGACTCCTGGTAACCTGCATCAGCGCTGACACATGAAAAATGGCAACATTACCAACGCTGGGCCAGTCTGAATAAGAACCACCTGATTAGTTCAGGTACTTGCATCTCTCTAATTTTCATATTAATCATGAGTCCATCTCCACTCTTAAGTCAGCACTTCACAAGTTTAACTAAGAGACGGAGATGCTTGAATTCCAGGGGAAAACAATTATTGTTGGGTATATTCTGGTGGTGTTAGCAACAGAAGCTAATAGGTTTTACATGCAGATCACCGTTCTGCACCTGCTCTAAACCCTGTGTGTTGAAGTAACCTTTGCATAAAACTCCATATAATGCATAAAAAAAAAGCCAATGTGGAGATTAGAGCCCTCATTCATGGAACACTTCTGGGGGCAAAAAAAAGTCCATGAATACTTTTCATCATTGTTAATCATTTCCCTCTGTTGGAGATATATTGTCTCATAAAGAGATGAAACTACATCAATTAGCGCACTGGGAGACCATGAGTGCTTGGTTTAAATGTTAAGTAGCATATTAAAATGACAGTTAAATGGTTCATAGACAGTTATCTCTGAGCTGGGTTTAATCCTTTGAAGGAAAAAAAAAAATCATGTGTCAATTAAATGGAGAATGAAAAATGGCAGTTAGCTTTGAGGTGCCACTGATGCGTGTGAGCTACTCTGATTTTAGATTAAGAAAAACCTCTAATCTGGTTTCCTGGGTTAAAATACTACCAAAAATGAATGTGCATTTAAATTATTTATAAGGTAATGAAGCAGATTCTAACAATGAAGAGAGAAGAAACTCAAAAAATAACAATGAATGCTTCTGAAAATTACATAATAATAAACTATTTGGAAAAAAGAGAAATATATATAACGAAATAAGATTAAAAAAAGGAATAAACAAAAAAGTAATAATGATTTCTTCTGAAAAAAATAAAATAATAAAACTATCTGCAAAATGAATAAGTACATAAATAACAACAAATTAAAAATCACAATAAAAATAAATAAAAGTAACAATGATTTCAATTAAACAATAACTATTTCCCACATTAAACATATGCAGGATTCCTGTATGAAACAGTGTTACTATCTGATATATTTTCCATTTAATCAACTTTAAACCAGCCTAATTACACGATAAAAAAGGATTTCTGTGGGTAGTAAATATAATCCATACAAATTGTCTAAATAATACTAAAAAAATCTTGGTCAGCAGGTGAACTGTATTATAATGGGTACATTTGACCTTCTTTGACCTATTTTTTAACAGTAAAAATTTCTCCACAAATAAACTAAATAATATCTACCCAAAGATGTTGGGTTTGCACTGAAGGGTGCGCATCACTTCTTCTTTGCTGAGGACAGTTTTGGTTGGCGGGACTCTCTGGTTGTTGTTTGGCATCATGGTGGAAGGTAGGATTGATATTAGGGTTGCCACCTTCCAAGCAGAAAAATAAAGGACACCCCTGGCAGCGGGGGTGCCACTCTGCAATGGCCCAATAGTGGGGTGGAGCACCAGTTGTGGTAAATCATAATAAAGACATTGTTTTAATAAATGTGTTGACTGCCTGGCAGTCATCAACTTATTTTTAAGTTGTGAAATGTATTTAAAAAAGTATGAGTAGCTTTTAAATAAATCATTTTAGTATTTCATCATAGTAAAATATAGGTAGTCTTCACTTTAAACATTAGGTAAAATTTACACTATTAAATAGAGTGAAAATTGTTACCTCAATTTTATTGAGTAGAATCTATAGGTTGTTTTTTATAGTGTAGTTTCTGTTCTTGTATTTTGGGCAATGAGGCGACACTTCTTGTGGATACTTTGTCACATAAATGAAAATGATAATTAACCACTATGTGCAATATGTAGGAAACACTAGAGCCACCAATTTTCTCTAATTTTAAATGTAAACCTGGTTATTTAGAAAAGCTTTCCCATAACAAACACACAAACATCTATCATATCCATCACATTTCATTATTTCTAAGTTAAGGATTAAAGTCTACATATAATTCCATGTAATAATACCCCAAACCGCGACTGCTACACCAACCCTCCTGAAGTCCACAAGTGCTGCAGTGATGAAGAGAAGAATGAACCACTGACCCTGCCCTCACCTGTCCGCAGTTTGCCGCAACTCTGCTTGAAGTGCAATTTGGAAAATGACATAATAAAACACAAAAAGTATTTTCACATCTGCTTAATGGAGGTGGGAGCTAATTATATTAAATAATTGATAATGGAGGAGACCATTTTACCAATTTTGATAATGACTAACAGACAAGAGAGAAAATCTAGACTTGCAGCAAAAGGTGACCTTACTCTTTATAGAAAAAAAAAGGTTGAAGAGTTTTTAAAAGAAAAGAAAGAAAGAGAGAAAATATTTGATTCCATTACCTCAATGGCCAGCTCAAGCAGGACAGGAGCCGTGGGATGTGCTTTGGCCTTACTCAGATACCTTCATTATAACAAAGAACAACAGAGGCAGTTAGAAATTAAAAAACATGACCCACAAAGGCAGACAGAAGGGTAGAGGGGACTAGACCAGGCCAGCCAAGACATGCTAATGTCCCTGATGACTTTGCCCTCGGTGGCATATGGCAGGCTTGGTGTGGTTAAACCAGCACTGCTTGAAGGGCTTCAAATTTCCTTAAAGCCAGACAAGCATATGATAGTTACTTAACCCCTACCGCCCAAAAAGCCTTTTTTCCCTCGCCAGCTAAAACTGCAGCTCCCCACAGATCTCCCCAGATCATCTCTGAGGTTTGTTGTTGTAAGTGGATTAGAAGTGCATTATCCAGCCTTGTTTTCCCCTGAACAATGGCCTAATAAGCTAGATCAAGGCTAATTGCGATATGCAAAGAGGCTTTCCCCCCACTGCCTGTTTTTCCTTTTTTTTTAAATTCATCCTTTTTTATTGAATTAAAGATAATCATCCCATCATAAGCCTGTGTAAGGCAAATGTCCAATGGCTGCTTTTGTATGTATTTGTCTGCTTTTGATTTGACATAGAGAACAGAGCTTTAAGCTTGGCAGGTGCAAGTGGAGGTCTGGAATGAATCCTGAGGGTGGTGATTTGTTCTGAGAAGATTATATCTGCCATGGTGGCCCACCTACTCGCTGACTGAGGAAGAGGCTTCGGCAAAAGGGAGAACAGGGAGAGACAAAGAGAGCACACAAGAGGGGGAGACATGATAAAAACAAATAAGAAACAACAGACACAGAGATGAGAGGAAGATATACAGAGTGAGCGAGACAGAAGAGTGATAAAGTAATACAGCACCTCTGGTAGTGGCTTTCAATAACATCTGGTGCATGGTGTCTGGATATTGTTCTTTTGGTCCTTTTCTGTAGCAAGGAGAGCACAAATGTCATTACAACAATCATAATTTCATACAGGAATAAAAATAAAGGTAATTAATTTTAATAAAAACAATTTGCTTCACATTCCCAGCTATAGCTACAGTTTTTTCTCTTTTTTTCTATCAAAATGAACAAGGAATCTTGCTTTGTAGTAATTCAATTTTAATACGTTTGCTCAGGGTCAAAGTGTGCCCAGGCAACCTTGTTCAAACCCCCCACTCCCCTCACTCAAATCTTCTATTCATTTCCCCTTTTTCGATCAAACAATGACCCTGTTCCTCATTCCACTTCCCTGACATTTCCACGTAATTCAATTGCCATCTTTCCCGAAAAAGGAGGATAGGCGATAAAAAGGAAGAGCACTGGTTAAGAAACAACTTATTTAAAAACTACTACACACAGAAAAAAAAATGTAATTCCACCGAGACAGGCAGTGTGACTGACACCTGTCAGGGGGATGATAAATGACTCCATTTTCTGCCTGTGCTGCCTTCTGCCACTGGCGGCAGCGGCCATTTATCATCATCCGCTGTCAGCCGTGGAAAGCAGCAGTGACAGTGCGAGTCAGCAAACATTTAGCACATGCAGCCGCACTACACGGGGAAATTATTATTGTCAGAATAATAATGGTTTAGCATAATTTATTACAGGTCCACCAAATAAGCAGGGGCTAGATGTTATTAGACAGATGGATGGGAAGGCTTGGCAGACATCCACTGAGGCTCAGGCAGGCAAGGACCCTCAACGTGAACGTGAGGAGGAGGAGGGGGGGAGGTGGGGTGGAATAAACGGGGGGGTATGGCGGTGGTGGTGGGGGGCATCCTCCAAACCAATCAGAGAGCTGGCAGTTCAATTACAAAGAAATAAAGGGACATTCATCATTCAATTAGGCACCTGTCAGGGCTCACAAAGGAAGAAAACTTCTAACCTGGTACTCCAGGGAGAAGATGCTCAGAAGAGTGGACTGCGAGTGACTGGAACAAATAAAAGAAGGACAAAGTTAATTACCAGAGTGCATTGCACAGAGACAAAGGGAGAGGGGGAGCTTCAAAGCTGGGGCCAGCTGCCCTGTAATCTAAAAGAACATGAAAACAAGTGTGGCAAAGTTGTTCCAGATGAACACCTCTGACAAAGGATTCCTTCCACGATGGCGTGGGGCTGGGAGGAAGGGGGAGGATGTGTGTGGTATGAGAGATGGGAAATATACAGCCAGAATTTCTTTTTCAATCACTCATGCATACAAACCATCCTCTTCAATCCGCTTCTCTTTCAAAGAAGACCGAAGAAAGTTATTTTACCTTTATGGAAGTGTGCTCTCTTGCTTTGTAATAATGACTTATAGGCATTCATTCAGAGAGCAAAACTGGAGGGAAAGTGGTGAAATCTATGCAAGTAATGAATACGATTTAAGACAAAGCATTGTAACCTGTGTAAGTACACTCCCTGGTTTGGTATATCTTTTGAAAAAAGAAGCTGACCACTGTGAATGTGTGTATTTGTTTGTGTGAGATACGAGCACGGATGGGAGAAACTTCTCCTGCCTCACTGTCAGGGCTGGCATATGGGCCGTCCTGGAGCTCTCCCACTGCAACTGATGGGCTTTGAAAATGGAAACTTTCACTGTAGGAAGCTGGGACTCCCAGGAGTCAGCGGATTCCATGGGCTGCCATAAGTTACATTCATCTCCAGCTCCATTCAATGTCAAACACCTGGCAGAGAGGCAAACCTGGAAAACAGGCAGCTCCAAGGGGGGCTCTCTGGCCCCCTTCAATACCCTTCCCCAACCCCCACAGCATCCTTGGAGTTGATATTTAAAGCAATGACAGATTTTATTCTAATTGGATCATACATACCTCCACCCTGCATATCAGGAAAGAAAACCACATATGCAACACAACATTGCACCAGTGGAGATCCTGATAGAAACGGCTCTGTGCTGTCTCCAGTGGTTTATCCTTCTTTCTATATCGCTCTCAGTACATTTGATTTGTAGATTTAATGGGCTACTCTTCACTGGTCACCTGAGATTGGTATGTAAATACTGAAATATCAAGTCCACACAGGCCCCGGACATAAATCATTTCAAACAGTGAAATAACCATGTGACATGTAAACAAAACCAAAGGAATCTCAAACATTGATTTCTGTCTGGAGTGTGTGACCATATTTTAATGAAAAGAATTTAACCACTGGAGTGGTTTAGCACTCTATGACGACTTACCCCACCAAAGACGTCATCTTGGGTTCTCCAGATGCCACTTTCAAACAGTTTGACTGCACTGTCTATCTGGAGAACAGTCATTTCTCAACTTCTTCAAACCTCTGGGGATTGACTCATCACACAGAAGAGTCTGTTTGACCACAAAGTTATGAGAGTGAAGGAACCAATGTTTGAAGTAGAGAAGAGGAGGGAGGAAGTCTGAAAAAAAACACTGCCACCTCAGCATTAATTTACAACGATGCTTGGGGATAAAGGGGCCACTGCAATTAAGTGGGCCATTAAATGGTCAACTGTCAACATGTGGACACTTAAGGGAGAGAAAAAAAATTCCTCCACACTTCAACCTTGCACCTGAACATTTCAACATTACAGCCTTATTGTTGGCATGGGACCATCACGGTCCTCCTGTAGGAGCCGACATCTGTTAGGTTTTAAATGGATTACTCTCTATAATGAGCATGATTACTGCCTAATTGCTTAATCTATACCCTGTTAACTTTAAAGGGACATAAACTGCTCTTAATATCTGGGAAAACATATCTGTTTCAAAAACATTTAGAACTTTTCTTTTTCTTTTTCTTTTTTTACCTCAGTCTTTTTTGTGCACCTCAAATCTGGAGAAGCATCCAAACTGCTAAAAATAAGAACAATATAAAAAACAAGACCAAAATTTGTAACATTAAAAGAGATAAATAAAGTTATGAGCGAAAGATAAAGAGATACCTGGATTCAAACCAAGAGCTGTCCACGTTTTATAGAGTATGTCAAGTTTTACACTGTGCTCATATTGTATAATGCCTTTTTTCCCATTTAACAGACATTAATAGTAAGTTATTGCAGGCTTTACATTAATGTATATCCAGCCTGTGCTCTCTTGGGCACAGTCCGCTCACTTTATGCTAATATATAGAGCCAAGTGCAGTCTTACAATAGAGATCACATCTGCATCCTGCACAGTAGCAATACATTTTTACAGCAATACATCAGTCTCATGCATCATAATACCAGTGTTTGAGGGACTGTATACTAAAATATTCTCCAACCAATCAATCAGATTTTTTTCTGTCTGCCTTTGATTTTTGTTTAAAATCGTTGTTAGAATTGATAATTATAAAAAACTTTAAAACTCCTCCACATTAAAATGAGTCCTGACTTCATCTTTGAGACGTCCATGTAAACAACTAAGTTCAATAATCAATGTCCTACTTACTTACTTTGCTTATTTAGCTTTATTTCAAAACAGAAAAGGGATTTCCCTGATTATTTTAGTGTCAAATCAACATTAATTTACTTAAATGTATAAGAAAAACTATTCACATATTTTTAAAAATGCTTTCAAAGAGTCTATGACACTTCAGAGCATCCATACATCGACCTTTATGTGAGAAGAGAGGATAAAAATTCCTCCCTCATGGATATAATTTAGAAACATGGGGAAACAGAAGGTTGGGAGACAGAAGAGTGGTTAGGGAATCATTCACTCTCAACCTAATTACCCTTCCATACAACATAAGACAGAGCATTAATATGCACTGGCACCCAAAATAGTAAAGCAGCAGATTAAATTAAAAACAATTAGGGAGTTTCACTTTGTCACTGAGCTGGTATGCCTGTCTGGTCAGAGCTTTAGGCTCTATTAAGTCAGGCTATCCACTGGTTATGAATCTGACAAATCCACGTTTGGGTGTTGAATTGCCTTATCTTCTTGTGCATTCAGAGTGTATCAGTGTCTTTGGCTTACAGGGAGAAAAAAACTGCAGCAAAAAAGCAGAGAAAATCCCATCAACCTAATTAATAGGAGATGGGGGAAATTTCAAGCTATCAATTATATTCAGAATCTTCCTATTTACAAATAATTAATTATAAACAATAGCTGTAATTTAGGTAATGAAAGCCACCTGGCTAATGGCATTGGTATCATATGCTGCGACAGTATTTAGCATTTGGTGGATCTGCATGCAGGGAGTGTTGCATGGTGCGACTCTTCAGGGCATGGATCTGGCTAATTGAGGCATAGCACATATTTTAACTAATGGATATGGAGCTATTTTGAAATGAGAATGACACGAATCAAATGATTTACTCTTACAAAGTGTGTGGAAATATTTCAGAGCTGTAACACCTTGTTTCATTTTCCCACACAGCTCTTTTGCTGTAATAATTAGACATGTTTGTCTTAGCTACATTAAGACAAAAGTGTTGTATCTTATCTAATGCTTTCATTAAAGCTAGAAGATAATTGCTGACAATAATATATTGAGCATCAACTTTCCAATAGATCAATATTTTATAAAGTGAAAAACAGCTGAATGAACACTCTGGATATGCAAATGCTGCTAATTACACATGCTGATAGGCAAAATGCTAACATCTGTTTCTCAGCTAAGCCTAACCGTCATCAGCAGCAAAACAAATGTGTACAAAAAAAATCTTTATGCGTTAATGTATAAATGTGATATATTTTGACAAGCACATAGAAACAAACACAAATCTCAGTGTGCCACGCAGCCTCAAACAAATACTTGCACAATGAGCGCACGTGTTTGTCGGGTAAATTAGTTCTACTTGTTTTTCCTTCTTTTTTTGAAAAACAACCATCTTTCCTCTTTGCCTTTTAACTATTACAATCAGTGTTATTAAGTAGAGCATAACTGCAGACATGTATTACTTTTTATTATTATTTTTTATGCATAATAACAGAGGAAAATGCATATTTTGAAGCTTTTTCCCCCATAACTGAAGAAAGCGTCACCAAAAGCCTGACTAAAAGCCTGCGGGAGACTGAGGACAAGAAATGGCTTTAGCAGAAGCACAACAGGGAATCTCACTGCCTACTGTTGTCCTAATAGACACAAAATATGACCCCTGCACAGCCCCCTTCACTTTATTACAATCTTTTACATTTCTGTCTGCTGAGGAGCCCTGTGATGTCAGAACTGTTATATAACAGTGGCCCAGAGAGCAGGAGAGATCCTGCCCGTCACCCTCCTAATTGTGATTCCTACTGAAAGCCTTGAGTCTTCATGACTCTGTGTGTGACAAAACATGTTAGAACTATTAAGGTGCATTGCCATTGTTATAGTGTAATTATTGCCATTGCTGCTTCCACAAACTCTCGGGGAAATTGAAAATGAGGTCCGTGCGATCTGTCAAGTGGCAAGCGTCCACTGGTCTGGCAAAGAAGCGCATTACGCTGACCAATTGCCTGCTTCCCCTTAAGGGTGGCTGGGGAACTTGTACCATTCTGGGCAATTTGTTACATTCTTCTTTTGCAATTGATCCCAGTATGCAGAGAGATCCTGGGGCAAGGGACTCAACCAGGGCTGCTCTGCTGAACTGTGGTGCTCTATGTGTTCCCTCTGTGTGTGGTCGGACAATACTGATGCATCTATGCATGTTGGTTTTACTTGAATTTTAGCATAATATTCTCCTGCCAATGACCTCCCTCCAAGCTATCCGATCCACAATTTTACTATAGAAAGTGTCCCTAACACTCACTGTACTTCACTTAAGCAACAGGCTGCTTACCTCAGTGTTTTTAGCCCAATGAGCCGAAAAGGCTTTACAATCTATCGAGTGTGCTTGGACAACATCCTTAAGATATGAAGAGGAAGTAGTCATTCCCGTGCTTCCTAATCAGGTAATTGATTGCATCTATTATTCATGAACTCCTTAGCTTGACATGAAGTTGTAAAGTCAGCACAGCTTCTCTTCTTTCTCCATCTCCCCTCTCTGCTTACACCTCATTCATCCCCTCACCCTTCCAGTGTTCATCTAACCACATAAAGCCATGGAATTAGTTTGCCAGCCTAGCAGACTTGAAGAGCTGTACCCCAAAGCCCCATCTGCCAGTTCGTGTTTTGTTCAATACGGGGCAGCCAGAAGTGCAAGGCAGTGCACCGGGGGCTGCCCTCACAGGCTCTGCACTAGATCAGTCCGCGAGTAATGTCATCGCCACTTCCAGGATACAACATAACGCAGTGAAATTCTACCTTTAAAGAGCTATGATAGAGCAATTCAGCTGTTTCCTCAGAGATGGTACAGTATCATGGAAATTAGTGATATGGAGCAACACTAAAGGTAGGATAGCATTGTTTAGAAAACATGTCAACAATTATTTTAATTAACAACATTTTCTGCAGTAGTTAGCATAATATTTTTTTTCGGGGCCGATACAGATTATTAGGTGATCTATGAGACCGATATTTGGATTCTATTTTTTATGACACAATAAATACAATCTTTGTCAGAATTTAGAATGTGGACCTGTCATTAAAAAAACTAGGCTACTTTGTTACTGATTACTACATATGAATATGTTCAACAGTAAAAAAGTTTAGTTTTTATCTCTGAAAACTGTACACCCTTTATAATTCATCTATGTACTAACCAGTCGTACAAGTGCTCAGATGTTTCACTCAAGTAGTAGTTGTTGGTAGAATATTAGATGACAGAGTCATGAGTGACAGACCTAGAGCGAAAGACACCTACAGTGGAGTCTATGTGGGAAAATTTTTAATTAGTACATTTTATCGGTGGAAAGGAAAATAAATGCAGGTAGATCAGTCAAATGCCAAATATCTGCCCCAAATAATAGGCCAGGCCAATAATTGGGGGACCCCTAGTTAGAATGTCATTCTATCAAATCACACCAAAAAAAAATAAATCAGTGTTAACCTTTTAATGCATTGATACAACTGATCTTTTGGGTTTATTGAATTGAATATACAAATGGGAAATTTTAGGTTACTAAGTGAAAATTTTGAACCATAAAGATGGTTACAGTAGATTTTCATGAAGTCCAATAGACGTTTCTCTACACCAAACAAAGGGTTTGCTTTATAAGGTTACGCCAACACGCAAATGTTTTGGTAGAAGTGCTTTAAAAAAAAATCTTGGCATAGAGAACAGAACAGAACAGAATGATGGAGACAGGTTTAAAAACATTTTTTAAATGTCTTTAAAAGTATTTAGTTGAACAAATGAGTTACTGAGTAATGCTCTGAGTAACGGTTTTTTTTAATGGTCATTTTTTCTCACTTTACTGCTTTGTGGCTTTGTATTTGAAATAACAAAAAAAAAAAAAAAGTATTTTGAAAAGCCAATAATGACTTCAACAAATGCCTAATTTTGTACACAACTCAAAGATTTCCGCTTGACTGTCATGGTAGAAAAGGAACCAGAAAAAATTCAAAATACTGGAATTAGAGAATTTTTCATAATTAATTTTTTTTTTTACTAAAATAAATAATTTAATTATCCAAATATGTAATGATTACTTTATAGTTGAATACTAACTGACTAATTGTGAAGCTCTGATATATAGCTAACCAATGAGATTTCTAGTTTAATGCACCTTGCCTGTTACCAAATCCTTAGTTTTAACCGGCTTGTAAAAAAAACCCCAGATAAACACTACACCCACAATAAATAATCAATGAGTGGGTCCCTGAGCTTCACCCAGAGCTCAGATATTACCATCAAAAACAAAGTGTCTGCAGCCAAGAAATCACCATATCAATGGCACATGCCACAACAACCCTGTCCCTCGCTTTCCCTCCAAAGATCATGCTAGATAAACCCCAAATAACAGAGAAATTAACAAATGCTTGACATTTGCTCAACATCCATTATTCTGACACTTCTTCAGAATTTCAAAGGGCTGAACGCATGCTTAATCAACATTCATATTCCCAGAGCGAGCCCCGGCACCATATTGCAGCCCGCCTCAGTGCTGATGAAAACGGCACATTAGGGCCCGATTCGAAAAACGTTCAGGGTCCCTCACCAGGGAGCTCAGTGCAAGTGTGTGTGTGTGTGTGTATGTGTGTGTGTGTGTGTGTGTGTGTGTGTGTGTGTGTGTGTGTGTGTAAGTAAGTAAGTAAGTGTGTGTGCATGTGTAAGTAAGTGCGTGTCTGGAGGGGAGGGATACTTCACACTTTACTTTTTAAGCATTTTCAAAACAGAGGCATCTGCCCCTTTCTGAACACCCTCCCACTTTCAGGTCTGTGAAAGCCATATGAGTGAGTGAGCTGAATGGCATTTTAAAGAGAGGGGGGGTAATCATTACATCCAAATTCATTCATAATACAGCACAGAAGGACACAGAGGACTCTCACTTTCCCTCCCTCTTTTTCTCGCTCCTCTAACACAGACTCTCTCTGGGGACAAAGGGTGGAAGGACTGGGGTCCCCTCTAGGCCCAGGGGAAGCCAGGCAAGGCCTCAGAGAGCAGCCCATCATTTCCAATTCTAATACGTGGCAAGAGAAGGACGTGATGGGACTGATGTCACATTTCCCCCCAGCACCGGCCTGCGATGAGCCCTCTCAACCCCCCTCCCTTCCTTGCCGCCTAGCCGCAGTCCAGATACAAGGCAGGACAGCACGGCTGGCTAAGAGGAGGGCAGGGAAGAGAGGGCAAGAATGGGGGTTGATATTTGCATGTCCCTCCATTGTGAGTGGGGGTAAAAAGTGACAGCACCGTGTCCAATTCTTTTCCCCCCAGAGCAGCTCGGGCCCGGCAAGAGAGGGCCAGGCTGACAGATGACTCCCAACATCTGTGTTATGCAGCCGTTACAGATGAGGGACTCCACATCGCAATCGCTCTCTTTCTGTCTGTCTATGGGACACTCCCCCTCTCCTCCCACTACTCATACTACAACAGAAAGACTGACAGACCCTCCATGGAAATTACCTTGAAATGGCCTATAACAATCTTTTTGTTCAAAGTTTAAATTTTCCTCCCTTTCAGTCCATAATTAAAGCAATGATTTTAAATGAGATTTGAACTAAATGATGCATTTACAGATCCGGGGATAATGGCTTTGCTTTCTTTGTATTAATCTGCATAGCAAATATAATGTTTATTTACAAGAAAAAAAGAGGATTGTAAATCTATATTATGTTTTTTGGATTTAAATATTTGTTATGGCATTGCAGACTGTATATAAAATAATAAAATTCACTATGATGTATTGAGATATACAGTCCCATTGTACTACATTACAGCCTTGCATGTATAATATTGTTCCATACAGTATAACTTTCTTACATTTTTGCTCTGGGGCATGGATGAAGTCAGCAAAACTTTGCTTGACAGTTGTCATAAATTAGACAGATAATATTGTTGCATGTCATCACAACTAGACAACACCACCTGATGTAAATAACAGATTGAAAAGTTACAGTCGGACCCTTAATGCACCAAAATATCTGTGTGTATTCCCTAAAATCTTCCTATATATCAATCTAATGGATGCATGTCCTTAAAAGGGAGCATTGAAAATAAGAAAAACATTTGATCAAATGATTAATTAAAATACAACAGGCATGTCTGCTTCAAGGAAATAGTTAATATAATGCTGATAAACAACACAAAAATTAGCTGACTCTACTTTTCTTCATTTTGAAATCCCTTATGTAATTTTAAAAGATTTAAGACCCAGATACCTGTCTTTTCTATCTGTCTCACTATCATAACACAGCCAGTCTTTTACCCACCCCCTCAGTGAAAGCTTGTCCACAACAAAACCCAAGTCTCCCCCTCCCTACCCCAGCCTGCCAGCCCCAGCCTGGCCAATATTTACGCAGTGGCAGGGCTCCCACACAGTCCAAAGGGACAGGAGGAGTGTGGGGCGAGGGAGGGGGGTGGCTGACTGCCGTGCCTGAGCGCATGCTAAGAGATGATGGATGGCCTAGTCGATATGTTATGTCTTAAGAGCCTGATTTCCTGCCAGTCCAATCACTAACCCTCCAGAGCCCAGCTCAGCTGATTGGACAACCAGAATAATTTCGCAGGCTGTGAAAACACTGCTGCCGTGCCTGTCTGTCAGGCCCAGTGACGAGACTCAGGGATTTTAAAGAGCAAGGGCCTCCCCAAGATTGGTTATGGTGAACGAAATAATAACAATAACCAGCAAGACTAAACAAAAGAGCCGGCACCTCTGGGAGAGACAGATCATGCAGAATTATTGGAATGAAAAACCTCAAATGTTTTCCTTTAATTATTACACCCTGAAGTACAACTTTTGAAAAACCTGACAGTCGGACTGTTTGTTAAAGATGGTTTAGAGTTTCTTTTCCTTTGGAGAGGAAACTCAAAATAAACATTCAAAAGGACCTCCTGGTGTTGGTACCTAAACATACAGGATATTGGATGAACTTTATACGCATGACATATTCTGTAAAATGCTGACATTGAAAACAAAGACTCAAGCTCAAGCTCTGCTGTGTTCCCTTTAGGGACCTGATACCTTCTTCTAGATTGGTGATTAGGGCACAATGGGAGTAGGAAGCTCCAAATACATACGACTTTGTAAGTGACCTCGACGGGATCAGCCATGGTGTCCTGGTGGCCTTGGGGGATTACACATGTTACGTTCAATAAAGTGAGGGCCCTCAGTGTCAAGGAGAAAGGCAAACACAACCATTAACCTCTCTCTTCGATTTCTGGATGTTCGGGCGCTGCATGGCAAAACATTGGCTAAAGCTTTGCATGGTGGAAGCTTTTAAAGGAGCCTGTGTGGAATGAACAAGTGGTTAAAATATGTGAATTAAAACTGGTTTTAAATTATTCAATAATATAAGATTTCAAAAGTGCAACTGGGGGGCACGGACTTAGCCTAATGGTTAAGTTGCGCGCCCATGAGGCGGTTGCCCCAGCCTGCAGCCTCCTTCCTGCATGCCATTCCCCCACTCTCTCCCACCTTCCTACACTATCCACTGTCCTCTCCTCTATGAATCAAGGTGTAAAAGACCCCCCCCAAAATAATATGTAAAAAAAAAAAATACAACTGGGACAAATGGTGCTGCTACGGAGGGACAAATAGACAGAGTACAGCATTTAATTTACCATAACATGCTCTCAAAAATGTGCATTATAATTATAAACATCTATTTTTTGTTGTGCATTTCATACATTGGGCAATGGATAACAGCGCAGAAAACAGGAAGATGTTTTACTTTCTCACCTCTTTCATACATGAACACACACCCACGATCTACAGTTGCTATACATTTGTTAAGGAAGCAAACAACAATTGCAGTCAGGTGTGTGTAAGCACTCACTTTGGGAATCTTTCCTTCAGCATCTTCATACATTGGCGGGTGGGTCTCAGTTGCTCTGTCCATTTTGCTATCTCTTTATATTCAGCTCGTGATAATCTCATCTTCCTTTTTAAGATACAGTGTCTGTCAATATAACAGAGAGTGAGCGTTACAAATACTGCACACGGTTGCAGTTACAATCTGATCATGCAAAAGGTAAACAACAGAGCAGACTGACAGCTGGTAAAAACAGCTGTACCTGCATTGCTAACCACACATAGCTTTGACTTATTGCTAACGCTTCACACAATACGCATATCACATAACAAAACGTTTAGATGTATCTGCGAAAGATTACCAAATCAGTACTTAATGCATCAAACTGTACAGTATGACTGTGGGAAGGTAACATCATGTGAAAGGGTTGTTTACCATTGATTCCGGGTGCCTGTGGTTAGTTCCCGATAGCTGCTTCCCGCTAGGAAGTTGAAGTAGTGGCTCATGTGAGAGCAGTGCGTTGATTGGTCCATTCATTCACAGCGCTGAGTATACAAAAAGCTGATTGGTTACTTCACTGCAGGAAGGCAGCATGGAGCTGAGACGTGCTGCTGCTGCGCACTTTCTGCATCTCCGAAGCAGCACAGGATTGTCGTGAAATGTAAGCGGTACAAAAGCAATTTACTAGACATGAAAATACAGAAGCTCTCTCATAACCCACGCAGACAACCTCACAGTCCAACAAAACAAAGAAAGAGGTGGATATGGTGAAACTGTACGGACGGTGAACGATGTAAGTCACAGAGGAAGAAAAAGTGACAGTGATATAAGGCGCAGGAGGAGAAAGGGGGAGAGAGAGAGAGCAGATACGCCTTTCTAAGAATGAATGAGAAGCACTGATATACAGTAAACCTTCTCCATACAATTTCAGTCAGTTTTTGACTGCACTATTTCTGTATTTGCATCTACTTCATAGTAACTTTGAAGAGTTGCCTTTTAAAGCATGTTAAAACCTTTCCTTAAAGACAAGCACTTTTGATTTAATTGTGGTCATATTTATTTGTTGATTATGATAAAGTTTACTATATCTTACACACAAGGCAATGACAGTCTAAGTAATTAAGATTTTTTTCAACTATTAGTTTGCAAAGTCAGACTTTCATCCTGCTTTTAATGGAGATTACAGACATTCTAGTTGCATGAGCTCCTTTTGAATCCCCCTCCTTCATGCATTAGTATGAGCATTTAAAAATCCCTATGATTGAAAGCACACTTTTTTTTTTTTTAGATTATAATAACACATTTAAAGCAAATCATTTTAAAGTCTTCATAAAACTGCCATTGTAACCCTGCATTTTAGGAAGACATGAGGCTAAAATTCTACTGCAGTGCATAGCCTTAATGGACTTTATCCCTGTACCTTTGCTGTGCTTGAATCAGGGGCGCGGACAGGAATTCCACACCCCTGGGAGAATCATGGTCCCAGCTTTTCTTAATTATTTCCTACAACCTACAGGAATTTTGAAGGGCCATCCTTAGCTGTGGGCCCCCAGAATCATCAACACCTTTCACCTCACCAGTAAAGGTAGGGCTTTAAATGCCTCTGGCAGAAATATGTAAATTAGGTAAAGATGATGATGTACTGTTGAGTACTGTAGTAAAAAAAGACTTGAAAGATTTGTAAAACACACAAGAATGATGTTGAGCAAAAAGTATTAATGTTTGCTTTGACGACTGATCTAATATGTTTGCTCAAACAGTAAAGACAGTAATCAAACAGGTTTTATATTTGAAGAGATATTTAAATGAAAATATTCAATAGTTGATTATTTGATTTCTTTATTTCCCTTTGAACTAAATGATTTCTTCTGTCCAGTGTTGATTAAAGGAAACATGGCGATAGGACTAAAATCTTTAAGACCTAATTTGTCAAATACATCCCTTGAGATCTATATAATTTTACAATGGTATTGTTGTGTAATTAGTCTCTGAACAGTGCTAAACCTCAACCCTAATAGATTTTCTCTTTAACCTTCTCTCTTTACAGACGAGTGAAGTGAAGTCACAAAGACATTTTATGGTGAGTTTTACATTCCTCTGTTCTTTTTTCTGTATTTTACATTTTGCAAAAATAAAATATCACACTCATCACCACAATTAACACAACTAGCTTTAACTAGTGCGCAAACATCCTAACGTTTAATTGGTGTCACTGTCTGCAAGCCTATGACAGAATAATTCTGCAGTCTATTCTTTTGACAAACACACTGCTTGTGTCTTCTGTTGTGGATGAACAATGCACTTCTGAACAGACAGGCTCTATCTGACCTGTGGTGCATCAGAAAATAGAGCTCATTGTTGTTGGGCAGTGTAGTATGATGTCTGAGATGAGCTGAGGTCTCGGGCTGTGTGTGTGTGTTCACCGGCACAGTCCCTCGCTCTGAAAGGGCTCGGTGCGCTGTGGTGGCTACAAAAGGGAGCTGTGTAGTGGGATTGGTATGGCCAGATAAGATCGGGGCCTCTGAGGAAGTCTGGTCTGATTGCTACAAAGGGCTGAGGTCAGGGGCAGGAGGAGCAGTTTACTCATCTAGGTATCAGAGGATCAGGGGGGTTTTGGTGGGGAGCTGCGTGTGTAATAGGTATAAATGGATCAGTGTAATGTGATGGTATAAAATGATAAAAATCAGAGGAGGGGTTGGAAGGCGGTGTACTGTAATGGCCCCGAAATCGAGGGGATTAGAGATTTTCTAATGTGTGTAGGTGGCTCATGTGTTTGTGTGCATCTTTGAGAGCAAAGGGATTGAGGGGATGCAGGGAGAAAGATGAGTGCTTTGGAGGCTACGTGTAAACAGGGCAGTGGTACACACAGTGCTGTTAACCAGCTGTGAAGCCTGCTCACAGTGGGGGATACATTTACAAAGGATGTCTCCCTCTGATATCCAGGAGATGCTGCACTGATCCCTGCTCCACTGCTCTCAGCACACCATTGTAGTGCTAAGCACCGTTCCACTAATGGCACTTATATACCTTAATGCCTGGAAAACATTTACATTTCGCTTGCAGCAGAAGGAAAGTGGCTGTTGATGCAGGAAAAAAAAGTTTTTATCGACAGCATCTTTAGACAATAAATCTAAGATTTGTGAGGTTGTGTAATTTCCTTTACTCATTGCGCAGTTTAAGGAAATTGCAAGTCCTCCCATGTCTCGCACATTAGTCCCTCCTTACCATATCCAGTTATATTACTCACCGTACAGAGAGAGCATTTCGTTACACTAGACTGTCAGCATTACTGTCATAATGTTTCTTTTTTTTCCATTTCTAAAGTCAGTGACTTCACTCCTCTGCACCACAGAATTGCTCTCCAATCTTCAGGGAGTCTGGGATCTCTGCTCTAAAATTCACAGTTTAAACATGAGGCAAGCCATAACCAGGAAATGCCTGTAGTATTAGCAAGGTATCGGATTCATGCGTTCCCCCCTGAACAGCATGACTGCCCCTGAAAATCCCACATCCATATTTTACATCACGGCAGACAAGGCACATGTGTTTCAGCCCAGCTTTCAAAGCTGTTTCTTCCATTTATTTTATTATCCTTTAATGAATTTAATTAGAGGACATGTAATTAAATGCAATTGTGCTCACCCCTCTAAACATACACACCCATGCACGTGCACTCACATGAACATATTTGGCTGTGAACCACTCAAAACAACATGTGCGATGTGAGCAAATATACTGGATTAATAGGGGATTGATAATATTTTGGGATTGTATTTCACTCTAAACGGCTGCACGCGGAAACAAAGGCTGCAGCCCAGGCTCATTAATCATAGTCAACGGGCTGCCCGGGTGCAATTTGCATGTCCGAGGTGGCTGCACATGCTGCCATTCGGACTGGGTTGCTGGATCTGCCTTGATTTGGCCAGGCTGTTAACGCTGTGTCAATCAAGGATAACCCAATAAGAGTATGACAGAGGAAGAGGAGAAAAAAGTATCTCCTCATTACCAGACAATCATTCCCCTCCCTCCTTTATTCCCCTGTCTGTGCAACTTCTTATTTTAGTTAAGACTAATTACACACAGGCCCAGTTTCAAATGAATCCTTTCTGGTACATTTATTACTGACAGTGTTATTTTTTTTAAGACATACTAAATATTTAAATTGTAAATATATTCAATTCTAAAATGGTTATCCTTTTTAGATTTGTAAATGTCATCCTAATCTAGTCATATTTAGTTTTAATGATACATCAAAAGTCAATCTAGCAATTTAGCCACTGAGACAATTGAATAAATGTTTCACTTTTATCTATAAAGAAAACTTTTCTAGTTCCTCTTTTTTTTTTTTTGTCATTCTCAGTTCGGATCCTCACTTAGCCATTTTAACTACAGATAATTGGGTCGAGACGTGATGCAGCGAAGTTCAAAATGTAGCACAATTTCACAAAGCTGTAATCTCACCACTGGCTCCATACACTGAATTTTAATTATCTCATCATGAACTTAAAAAAAAATAGGCAGTGTTTTTAATGGCTTTTTAACTCCATAAGAGGCTTGTATGTGCATGTGAGATGCATGTGCAGCTTATTTGTGTGCCTGACACACACACACACACACACACACACACACACACACACACACACACACACACACACACACACACACACACACACACACACACACACACACAAACGCAGACACCCACCAAAGCCACACACAGACATGTGAATGCGCCTTGTGTCTGGTCTGGCCTCTCTACCTAGCTGTGCTGCCGAGGCTCACGCTGTGCACTCCCTCCCCTCATCCCCTAATATCCTGGAGGCATTTTTCTCATTATCAAATATTGTTTGATGTCTTTGTTTCTTGATGATTAACCATGGTCACCAAACACTGGTCTGGATTGTTTAAAATTTAATTTTGGGGCTCTGAAGTACCTGCAGAGGGGCTGACTGGTGGGGACACGCGTATTTTATGTATGCTATTTTTCACGCTGAAATGCAAGAGGACACACACTGAAAAACACAATAAATCCTGGAGGAGAATCATTAGTGGAATACTAGTGCTTTTTATGACCATTGTTATTCAACGCTGTATTGAGATGCAGTAAATTATTCTGTTTATTACGGCTTTATGGATTCACTCCCATTTTCAGAATAATTATGTTGTTTCTTATTCAGCATAGATAAACCTTCTCTCCATATACATTTCTATGTGTTTTAATATAAATTTACTGCTAGAAATATGCACTGTGAATATTTATTTTTCATCCACAGCAATTTTATGTTGCTGCTTTTATATATATTTTTGATTTCACTGACCGTGTGTATATTTTTGTGGTAATTTCAACATCATAAGACAAACCTCTTGCCTAAGGAATTCAAGATTTATGACTGAATCGACATTGTAAGCAAACAAATAGGGAAACAACACTCTCCCCTAATGTCAGCATGTCAAAACTATATTGAATACTTGAAATATCTGTGTATCTGAGGCTGAATAGCAGCCATTGTATCGGTCTAATGATATTATCCTCTGAAATTTGGAGAGAAAGAAAAATGGCAGAAATGAGCAGCACCATTGTCTGCCCCGTTTTTATTTAAACAAATTGCACGAGCAGAGAGACACAGAGTGAGGGGAAGAACGCGTGAGAGAGAGAGGGAGAGAGTGCTCTGTAAATGAAAGGTTATGCGTCGTCCCATGTGTTTGTATTGTCAATAACTGGAGAAGGCTGTCAAGAAAGTGGGGAGATAAAGGTCAATAACTCAGGCAAATGTGTTTGTATTTGTACACTCCTGCTGATAGCACAGCAAACGTCAGGGCCCGTGTGTGTCTGACACCCCACAACAATAACACAAACAGTGGGGCTACGGCGCTGGAATAGTCATTATTATTGTTGGTGCTGAAAATGAGAGGGAACCTCGGCACATGGCTGTGACAGGCGGCAAAGTGTCACTCAAACGTCACTCTGTAATGAAACACGCCGGAGATCAGAAAAGGCGATGAGAAAGTGTAAACACAAAGAGATTATCATGCTGCATGATTTGGATATTTGCCTTATTTTACATGTCTCTGAATAAATACGATCATTTTCATGTTGAATTGGAAGCACTTGAGACAAATGTAAATATTACTATAAGTTTTTCTTTTAAATTGAAGTTTTAAAATATAAATCAACATTTTATAATCCTTGCTTTTCACTCAGATCTGCTAATCTGGCCTTCATATTTTCAACTACATTTTTAGAACAAAATTAAAAGATGTCATTATTAATGGCGCTATTTCTCCCAATTGAATTCTGAATTTTACATTTGCTGCTGTAAGAAAAAAAAGAAGCAAATAAATACATTACATTGACTTTTGTTTCTAAACAAGGTTAAGCTGTAATCTTACGGCATGATTTATTTTTCATGATTCCTATACTGTTTGTGTTCAAGTGTTATTTTATTCTGCAGCCATTTAGTGTATCTCTCCGTGGCCTGGAGTGTAATAAACGTGCAATTAACAGACTTAACTAATTCATGAGGAACATTGTGAAACTAACGAAGGGCATAACTACTGTACAGACGCTGCTGTCATTGCTGGATATTGTTATTGTTCTGTTTTTAATTGCTGTAAGAGCAAGAGGAGTAGGAGGAGGAGGAGGAGGAGGAGGCATGTTTTGAATATACGTCCTCGGTTACCATAGCAAAAAAAAAAAGAAAAGAAAGAAACACTGGTTCCCTCCTGACACTTATAACTAACGTCAGAGGTACGTGGAGGTGTTAACTTCTCTGGTTTAACCAGTTAACAAACAAATTACCCGTTTTAATGTACAGCACAAAGAGAACATATAGAAGAAGTAATGCCTGAAGTAAGAGTGTGAAATGTTCTGCCCATTCATGTTGATAAGTGGTCAAAGATATGCTCCCAGTATATTTGTGCCTCATTAACACATAGGCTTCCTTTTTTTTTAGAACAGATATTATTGCTGCTGCTTTGGAATCAGCATAAAATAGTCTGCTTACTGTTGTTAAGAAAATGCAATTATTAAAGCTATAAATCATTTCAAGTTTTAAGGCTTTAAAAATCAGCTTTTTGCTTGAAGTAAATTGAAGTGTAAACCCAAGAAGCCTGCTTTCTATTGAATCATCAGCACACAAGCTTATAAAAATGTGCAAACATTGTCCTATTGTTGTGAGCACAAGCAGCAAAATGTACTTTTAGTGTAAGTAAATAAAGTCCATAGGGGGACTCTCTCCATCTCCCCCCTGTTGGTTTGTTTGTTGCTTGTGCAGCTTCGCACGGGCTTGCATTACATATGATTATGGAAATGCGGAGCTGTTCCTGTGCATTATGGGCCATCGCATTGTCGAGATCCTTTCTAAAGCAGTCAAGTAGCTATTTCTGAATTCTTTTATTATCTGAGAGTGCAACAAAGAAAGTCTTTTGTTCACTGTTTTGCCGCACACACACTCAATTGCATTCACAAACACACACACACAGTCCCATACACGCGCACTGCTAAGGCTGCTGTCCATGACTTACTACTGTCCCCTAGTGGCGCTCGCCTTTACAGTCTTTCTTTACTCTCCATTTCCTTCAACTTTCCCCTCTCTCATTCACCTGACTCCCCTCTGTCTCCCCCCCTTGTCTTTGCCCTGCACTCCCCCTCTGTGTGCCCTCCTCTCTGCCTTATCATGCTCAAACATTTAAAGGCCTGATTTGTCGTATTGTATGACAGAGAGCTCCAATTATGCATTGCTGTGTCCACAGTGGCTTTGGCTTCAATGGAGGGCTCAAACAGTGTCAACAAAAACAGGAACCCTGATGTTTTGTGCCCATTGTGAGGCCAAAGCTCTTGTCAATAAGGTATTGTTGGGTCAGAGTGCCACACCGAAACTGCAGTAAGAATGTTATCAGACCTGTGGAAATAGGGTGTGTGCATTATAGTGCCAAAATGTAAGTATGATTGTTTGAACAAGCCGACAAAAATGCACTCAGGGAACAGATTTAGAGCACTTCTCCACTCTTTATTTCCATGCACTTTAATGAAAAGAAAACTTTTGTTTTTGCAACTGTGACTTTTAATCGTATTCTATAATTACACCTTCATTATTTATCTTTTTAGGTGTATTTTTAGCAAAGTCAAAAGATCATTCTTTTATCATTGCGATCACTGAGCTAAGCCTCTGTTCCCTCAGCTAACAGTATGCATTTTTATATTTTTGTGTTTTCCTGCCCTGATCACTCTTATTGCAAGCCCTAATTGCTGTGATAACCTGGAACAGTGTTAATCAACAACAGGGTAAAAGGGTCAGTCTCCCTCCTGGCGGCTGCACGGACACACACAGTCAAGTCAGTCATGTCAAATGACCAATTACACAGGTTATAGAAGATGGCACCTCCGTCTCCTGTGCCCTGTCCCTCCTGGGATCGCTCCGCAACGAGAGGGCTATCACTCAAACCCAAACCACATTCATTCATTAGCCTGTTAAGACAGGCATCAATTATTCATTACGAAGGTGGCCAGTGGATTATATCTGTCAGCACATGGCTTATTGTATCAAAGGTTGATTATGGCCTTGTTGATTTAAGGTACACTGTAGCCTTAATGGTATAATCCAACTATTTTGCATAAAAACAAGTATAAATTTAAAGTTTTGCTTCCCTATCAATCTAGCTTCTGTCTTATTTCCCATCATAATAATTACTTCAACTTTTCTTTAAGTGCATTCATCTGATTCCCTGTATTATTTTGTCATTACTCAGCAAGATTTAACCAACTTCATCCTGACTTCTCACACAATATGATGTCTTCTTCTTGATTTATGAGTAAATCATGCTCACCATCTTGCCTTTATTATTCCTGTCCATCTCTAACAATCTTGTGCTCACCTCTTTTTCTTTTTTTTCCCCATGGCATCATCCTGAAAAATTCACACTCACTCCACTCTGTAAAATATTTTTATTAGAATGTTAAAAAGTCCTGTGGGGATTTTTCTTTTGGAGAAACTCTCTGAGAGAGAAACTAGTAAAATAGAGTTGCCTAACTGCCTCGGCTGGGACTACAAGCGTGGATATACATTAACAGTCCATTGTTTCCTGTGTATGATTTCCCCTGAACAGCAGACTTTAACATATTTAAAAATAAAGAAGAGGGTAATTATGTATATACCTTTTCTTAAGCAATAGTGCAAAACAGCTGAATATCAAAACAAACATTTTTTGATCATTGTGTGAGGCTTATAAAGTTGTCCCCTTATTGAGCTGCCAATGATAAATGCATTCAAGTGTATTTCCTCATTTTTGCAATGATATGCAACATAGCAGCTTGCACAGCTCCAAATCTTGAATTGGATACACAGTAACACTGATTACAGTTAAAACAACACTCAGGCACCCAGAAATCAAACATTCCTCATTCATTTTTCGCCATCAGTTGATAGGAGGACTGAATTATATATCAATTAGTTTGTTTTTTGTTTTTGCCATTTTTTTTATTTGCAGAAAAAAAATGTTTTGGAATTATAAAATATCAGACTGAGGTTCATTGCTAAGTAGGTTTACACCTATGAGGATTTTTTTTAGGTGTTTTGGTGCTTAAACAAATAATTTAGAAGTAGAATATATATATGAGTAAGAGGATATTTAACATGAGTACTGCTTCTGTCAAAAGTTGCAATGGAGAGCTGTACAGTACATTTGTGCAGGAAGTTGCAAGATAATGGATAAATGCAACAGTTTATAAATTACTCTGGGTGTGCAAGGTAAAAAACATTACTTGAGTTCATTGTAGGTCAATTTAACACAATAAGTCTAATTTATTATTCCAACATCACTCTAATGTTAAGTCACTCTGCACATTATCCAACAACCAACCTTTCTCCTCCTTTTTGACCTGCAGGATACCTTTTGGAAAACACAAGAGATTTAAATGTCATTTGAGCAAACAGGTTGGGAGTGAGGCAATGCTCTAGCAAATAAAGATGGAGTGTGTGGGAGATTAACATCCTGTTCCAACACATAGCAGCACACTTCACTGATGTTTGCAGGGTTTTTCCAGGACAAATCTGACCTCAGGCTGTAGAAAAGTTGTTCAGAGCAACAGACAGCAATCAGGAGAGCAAACACAGCATGTAAATATGCACCATGTAAGAATATCACTTCCTTTTTTCTACACTTTTTGATCACATTTTCTTTCAGTTACATGTTGTGATAGAGTAAATGTGTGTGTGTTTTTATCTGTGAAGAGAATATACTGTACATATCACTTTTTTTTTTTACATAGAAACACAGTGAGAACTTTATGTATGTATTTCCCTCCTCTAACCTTTCCTCCTTTCACCAACCACCGCAAGTGTTAAAACAATATCCAAGTGTCATGTTGTCGCACGATGTCACCACTTCATAGTTAGAAAAATTCATCAAAAGGAAAAAAAAATCTGGGGTGTGTCGCTGTTTTCAGAGTCGTAATGCAGGATAAACATTGTGATGAGGTGAAAGAGCGCAGACCTTGGACTTTGAGACACAGCAGACACTTTCACATGATGCAATGACAGCTCTGTGGGATGGTGGGAAAATTAGTTTTTGCTCGGTGTAAAGAAACTATTCATAACAGATTTTTTTGTAGGAAACATTAACAATTTTTCATATGGATCAAAGTGGCCATCTGGTTAAATTCATAGAGGCTATACCTTATTCCTGCACCTCCTTTAGTGCTCTCTGAGGATTTGTTTAATTTTTTGTCTCCCCTTTTTCCCTCAGGTTTGTGCAGCACTTGCAGACTGAGTCTCTCTCAAGAATGTGTCTAATTTAGTGGCTAAGAGGCAGATTTATACCTGTGCTAGTCATGGAGAAGGTTGCTCCCTAGAGAAACCCAATGACTGTTTACGGGCAGCCCGACAATGCCTTAGCAGATGATGAAGCACCTGCCAGACTTCCCCCATGTCTGCTCCATCCCTTTCTGTCTGTCTGCTCGCTCTCTTTCTTCCTCCTTTCCTCCTCAGCTTCACTCCTTCCTGTCTCCCGCCCTTTCTCTCGCTTTGTTTCTTGTCTCAGTCGAGCCACATCTCCCTCAGTTTCCATGGAGTTCTGCTTTTTTTTTTTTTTTTTTTTTTTTTTTTTACAACTGTTCCTGCTGCTCTCCCTAGAGTGAACCCATCTTCTTACCCGGTCTACCTCTGAGAATAAGAGAGTTTTCGTCCACACACACACATATGCTGGATGGACAAATCGACAGCAACAAACACATGCCCACAAACACACACACAAAAACACACACACACACAAACATATTCCAGCGGACAAAACTGTGGTCAGGTTTTGTTTATGACAGGGAAAGGCAATATCGAGATTGTTTCAGAGTAGTGTCATCACATGAAATGTATCGCTGTCAGGAGTGTGTTTTATATGTCAGGGCCCTCGGCTGAAGCCATTTTGGGAAACAGAAATATCATATCATATGACCTGCTCTGGCATAAAAGTAAACTATCAGCTGTAAATCCGATACACAACTACAGCAGTGTGTGTGTGTGAGGAGGAAAGGATGCAAGTTCTTTATGATATAGTGCTCACTCTTACGATAAAGGTCAACGGTTTCTTGCTGTGAAATTCTAATTTAGATTTTAGACTCTTATTTTTATTAAGAGTGACAAACGGAATGTAGAAGTGTAAAAGATTCAGATTTCTATAAAGGTTTAGGTTTAGGATGGTTTTTTGATACTTTGGGGGAAGAGAAAAAAAAGTTACTATGAATTCCTGTTTTGTTTTGCTCCCTTTTGAATTTAAAATATAGGAAAATTTATTTTACCAAACCTACAGTTAGAATAAAAATAACTATACAATTGTTTTCAATTTTTTCAAAAGTCAATGCAACATTCCTTAGACAAAGACACACCAGAAATATTTTCAAATCCAGCTTCAACTTTCAAATGATTTAATTTGATTACTTTTACCCAAAAAAGTTGTCTTATTTTGACTTCATCAAAATAACTCTAACTTAAAATATAAGGCGAGTTTAATAAATTTACAAACACCTAATATATGTCTTTATTGTTTCTTATTTAGAAATCTAAAAAACTTCCAAGGGCATGTAAACTTCTCTTTAACCGCCACCCCAACATCTCATCACTCAAAACAAAAAACAGAGATAAAGGGGAAAAAAACATAAATTCAAATGTGAATGCCAACACTTTATAGGTATCTTTAACAGTAAAATAGACACTCTACTGAAAAGTAGAGAAGGGGAAGAAAAACATTCAATCAAACTGAAAAATGAATCTGTCCATTAAGTACCTCTCATCCCATTTTGAGTCGTAGGAGGTGAAAGTTTGGGCTTCATCCTGGACAAGTAACAGGGCTACTTTGGAGAGGCAAACAACCAGACACACATCTACTGGCAATTTAGAGTCACTGGGCATGTATTTGTACTGTGGGGGGAAGCTGGAGTTCTCTGAGGGAACGCACACATGCAAGGGGAGAACATGCAAACTCAGTTCAGAAAGGCTCAGCTTTGAATCAAACCAGGAACCTTCATGTCTTGAGGTGATCATGCTAACCACTGCAGCACAATGTAGCCCAAAACTGAAAAAGCAAAGATATAAAGTAGCAGTGGTAAACTAAAGGGTATTTCTCATGCTTGAACAAACCTTCCAGTCTGTTAATAATTGTCCCGCTATAAGTAGTCCTCTTCAGTTAATTGGCGTCTGAGTGTTTGTTGTCTTTTTTTCCAAAGACATACCATAATTAATATTGTTAATCCCAGCTCCATGTCCTTTAAAGGAAAGTCCTTACAATCATTATTGATAACAGAATGCACAAATTAATAAACAAAAATCATCCTATCTCCATGGATCCACATGTCAATTGATTGTTAAATCATTGTTGACCTCTTCTCGGTCACAGAGCTGTTATCCCACTTCTTCTTTCCCTTAAATATCTAGGCTGCATTATACTCAATGGGCCGTATCTCATTAATGTATGTGGTACGATTCTGCACCTGTAATTAACTGTCACTTTATAAACACACAAACACTAATAACACCCTGAGCTTTTCTGGGAGAGCCCGGTGGTGGCAGTAGCCCATCCATCAATGTCCCTAATGAGCCTCCATACAGACAAGTCAGTGGAGGCTTCCTGGGCCTATCAGTCCTATATTTCACGCTCACTATGATAACCACCCAAATCCCTGCTAACACGATACCAGCTGAGATAGGGAAGGTAATGTGTGTTTGTGTGTGTACTTGCAGATTGTGTGTGTGTGTTAAGGGTCCTGAAAAAAGTTCCCATTAACCTCACTGTCATTTTAGCGTTGTAGATGTTAATCAAAACCAACACCATTAAGTGTGAGGTGCTTAAATGGCGTCTGCTCTTAATGTCGCCATTAATAATATGATGCAGAGAGAGGCCAACACAAGGAGCTAATGAGGTGTCACAGGTCATTTAGGCCAATCAGAAGCCACCACAGGATGTTCGCCAAACAAAGGCCCTGGCTCTGCTACAGTTTTGTACAACATAGCTTGTAGAGGAGAATGTAGAGGTCTTGTTTATTTATGTTCTCAGCAAACCCAACCCTGAAGCTCTGCTGCAGCTTATGAGTGATAATCCTCATCCTGTTTGTTTGAATTTAACATCTCACCATGTCTCTTTTTCTCTCCCTCTCTGTCTTTTAGGCTACAGAGGCGAACTGCACAGAATGTGGTCGACATGTTTAGATAACAGACGGATCTACAGTTTCAGGAGCTGAGGCCCTCACGCTGCAGGGACGGATTTCATGCTCTGGGTTGTCACCAGGACAAGACTGAGACAAGGTTTGGATTGAGACTAGAGTCCTGCTGGGATAGGAGGGGGTTTCTGAAAATATTTAGAGTATCATTGGAAGTGCTGAGGACACATTTGATGGACTTGTTATAGCAGACGTTGGTGTTCCAAAAGCGGCCATAAACGTGGTTTCTGATGTGGCCAAATATATCCAGCACTTGGGAGCAAAGTGGGTCAGCAAGTTCTCTCATGAACTTTCAGTCTAATATGAAACTTAAGGCTTAGTTTTTATTATTGCAAACTTTTACTATTTTCTATGTGAGTGAATCTAAAAAATGTTTCCACCAAAAGCCCATATTTAGTCTTTTGACTGTCGGACAATACTGAAAAAAGGTTCATTGTAATTTTCAAAAGTATGAGGTTATGTTCAAAAACCAAAAGAAACACAGTTAACAGGCAAAAAAGTTCATGGAAATCTAGAAATTCTTCACATTTTACACAGTAGATCCAGAAGACATCAATGATTTTTTGTTAGTTTAGAGGTATAAATCGTAAATTTATTATCAAAAATTGTTGTCCATTAATTAAAGGCAGTGTGTTTTTGTCCACCAAACCAATGACTTAAAAGAGCTTCATTTAGTAATAATTTCAACCTATCGATGTGTGAAATATTCTATATCTCCTCCAAGACCAAAACTCCTTCATCTATCTGGTAATTAGTGTAAGTGTAATAATAAGCAGATACCACTCTTGAAATACTTTTAAACTCCTTGATATTGTTCCTGCTTGTCAATCTGAAAGCAGCAGCAGTCAGCGTGTCGGCGGCTAATGACAGAGGAAGTGACGTCTGACAGCTCCGGTCTGCCGCCGTGGTCGGTCCTTTAAGAGCAAAAGGAGGTGTCCGCGTTTCAAAGCTAATGGAGGAGGAGAAAATGGCTGTGTCAGTCCTGTCAACGTATTATGTTTTAAACCTAGACAGTTGTTGTCGCTCTAGCAGGCCCATAATTTTATGCCATTAAAAGTGCCAAGGGGGAAAGAGTGAAGGAGGAAGGAAGCGAAGCAGGAGGGAGGGAGGATTTTTCTACCTCTTGTTCCCTTCATGCCTGATTCCCTGCCACTTTTGTGTTGGAAACTTTTGGCATTTCTTGAAAGCATAAAGACTAGTTGGAGCTTTAAAGTGATCATAAAGTCAATCATGTTGGCTCGAATTACCCGGCAATCTCTGTCAGTTAGTCGCTCTTTCAGACGCTTTGCCATAAGATGTGTGTGGGAGTGGGGTGTAGATGTGTGTGTGATGCCCCTGTGTACATTAATGTACAGACTGTAAGTGTGTATGACACAGAAGACTGAAAATAAAAGTGATGGCAGAAGAGGACTTCTTTTCTTTCCTAACCTGACATAAGTCAGATAAAATTGTTTGTACATCTGTCACTTAAAAAAGAGACTAAATTAGATAAAAACTTGATTTTTTTGGTCCTTAGAGGAAACTATGTGTACAAAATACTTTTGAAACCAGAGATATAAAACAAATCATAATGCCCCGCAGGTCCGAGCAACTCTGACACGTCTTTATGAATTGCCACTAATCGAAAAATGTTGGCGGGAATTACTGTCACTTGTTCCGATTTGTATGCATGACAACCTTTTTTCATCAGAAAAGAATACCAGACCCCACAAGGTCTTTCCGTTATGGGCAAACATTTGCAATTATGATGAACTCCAGCAGCTTATCTCAAAAGGAACAGGTCCTTACTGATGGACAAGTAGACGTTTTAATGAAATAAACTGCTTTGAGCTGATGAAATAAAGATTGCTCCACCTCAGGGCACACTCATATTAAATTATCAAGATGGTTACATGCATGCCGCTCCCATTAACTCAGGTACAGACTTATCAAACTGCGCTTGTTTAACAGAGTTTTTGTGGAGAAACTCTACTACATAAAGTGGATTCTTTTTTCGTTGTTTCTCAGCTCTCCCCTGTGGCAGCTAAAGGCCTCGCAGATTCTCTTTGAGTCCATTCAGAGGGATGAACTAATGTTAAAACCATGTGTCGTCCCCAGAGGCCGAGCAAGTAGACACTGTGATGCGTGCAGTTTTATGCGCGCAGATAAACATGGGCCCGATGGCTTGTCAGAATGCCTGTGGAAGGAGCCCAGAGTCCTCTGGCTTAAAACAATGTTGGTGTTGGTGCAACGGGGACTGACTGGCAATGGGAAACACCTGTGCTGGGGTGAGCAGCCGGGCAGTGTGCTCGGGGGGTGTTGTCATGGGGGGGTTACCACTGTGTAAAAAAGGAAGGGAAGGCATGAGGGAGGTATAAAGGCCACTACTTCCTCACCATTTGCAGCTGAGAAGTGAGGTCCTCAGGAAATTAGTTACAGTAATATCTTGACTGTTGCGCCTTAAATTATAACACACATAAGCCAAGCCTTTAGGCTAAATATGTTGAGGCATACACACATACATTGGCTGATACCATCGTAAATATAGCAGTTGGAATGGATGAGAAAACAGAGTGGAAAACTGAATTCAGAAAATACGACTTCAATATTCAACAATGTCTCCCAATGGTACTTTTTCTGCTGATTTGATCTATCCTGTGACATTTTCTGATGTCAGACATTTACACGAAGGCATTCTTTTCCCATATCATAATATCTGAGTGAAGATTTGGCTCAGCTGTGACAATCGGAGGACTTATTTTTGGATGTAGTCTCTCTCTGTGTATTGCAGAAGGTTCAGTGAGTAACTACAGCCACATAGAAAGCCTTCAATTCTTCTGGCATCCTGTGGCAGCATATCAGAAAACCTCAGCAAGGAGTACTTGGGTTTTTTTCCTCAAGCTGATGTGTATTCTGACTTTTTGTTGGCTTGCATGGCTTGAAGGTATTTTTAATGCAGAATTCCCAAATGCTTAAAAAAATTGGGGTTTTTTTCTAGGTGAATGGATCTTTTTCATTTCATCTCTTATCAAAAAGGGATCCTGCATGTAAAAATCCTCTTTAGGAATTTTCTTTAAGTATGCTTGTTTCAATGCAGGACTCACTCAATTCATTTTTATGGCAACACAAATGGATTGATCAAGGCAATCCATACAGGCACATCAGTTTATTGTTTTTTAAATTACATTTTGAGGTACAAATAAAAGTGTATCCACAGTACAAACATGCAAACCCCAACAGAGACAAAGAACACACACCACAGCACACATTTTTATAGCCACATATCATACCCTGCTGTACATCCATCAGCTGCTCTTCAGCGGCCCAGCACTCCACCCTCCAGTCAGGTTGATCATTCCATCTCCTGCTTTTCTATCCTGAGGTGCCTGCTGTCAATTTATCCGACTTCTCCTTTTAATTTCATCCTTTCCACAGTGTAAGCATCCATCTCTGCTGTGCAGCAGCAGTGTTAGAGGGTTCAGGAGAGGCTCATGGGTAGCACACACAATCCACACACACAACTGACAGGAGAAGCTGGTTTACAATGGAGTAATGATCTCGTGAAAGAAAGCATTGTGTACCTTATTTTGCAGTCCTGACCGGTGATTTTATATATTCTAGTCCATGATGAGTGATAAAAATACATTTTAAAGTCCTACTTCTGTTATGGATAGTATGCTGCAGGAAAGTTGTTGCTGGAAAGAGATTATTAGTACTCTGAAAACAAGCACACGCATGTCGCTCCAAGCAGTAACCTTCGAGGTTAAATTCAGAAGTCAAAAAAATATATAGAAAAACTGCTGTTGTTAAGTTGACTGACATGTGGGCACACGTCAGTGCCAGAAGGCTTAGGCCTCAGCTCTACCTCTTTGCCTTTATATAAGCTGATTGAAATTAGGCTGAGTCAAAATTTCTTATATGGTCCCTTCACCTCTTCAGAAACCAATAGGTGATGGCAATGAGACTACGTCCATGTTTTATCCATTCTATGGCCTTAAAAACATTATTTCAGAACAGAAGAATTTAATTTGTGGCTCCATGGCCTTAAAGAAGAAACTGGTCCTGAAAAACCTAGTGGCTCTAAAATACATTTTTGCAAAAGCAAATACCAGCCTAACCATTAGGTTATTGGTGGTCATTAGGATGTCATCATTTTGTCAGTAGTGCAATTTTCTTAAAGGGGGGTTGTATGAGGTATTTGTCATCAGCAAGCGTATTTGCAACAGGGGGTGTCGATCAACTCAGCCCCTTAGTTAAGAAAGCAGCCAAAGAACCGGGTCAGCTAACACACACACTCCCACTAATGAACTATTGTCAGCATAAGTATCTATTTGGAATTCTTTTAGCACTAACTTTGCAGTCAGAAAGCCAATTCATTTTTGCACTGTTCTCAGATGCAATACATGTTCTTCCACCTGCAGCACACTGATCAGTTGTTTGGGTCTGCAGGGTTAAAAAGAGACAACAATCCAGCCAAACTAAAAATATGAATGCAAATTGTGTTTGTTCACCAAAAGCTAACTTATCTCTTGTTAAGAAGGAGCTTTGTTAATACAGTTAAAATCCATCTTTACTGACACATCATATCAAATAATGAGGTGGCACTCTACTTTTGCAGCCGTTGATGGTTTGACTCTCGGCCATTATCCCCAGCTACATGTCATCCCCCACTCTCTTCTCCCCGCATTTCCTGTCTCTCTTCAGCTCTCCTATCTAATACAGGCAAAAATGCCCCCAAAAATAACTTTCAAAGATAATAAATACAAAAATAATAGTTGGATAGGCCTTTCCAAGATTTATACAACACTAATACTGATAAACTCATCGTTCAGAAATCTGAAACCTGGCAAGGAGCAAAATATACAGGGATTTCATGGATGTACTGACGCTTAGAGTATCAACATCTTAATCTGACTTTGTATTCTGGTTATATAACCTTATGTGTTCACATTAATACATGAATGAGAAATCAGATGTATTAAAGGAATCATATGTGCAATCAGTAGATAATATTCATGTTAAACTCCATAAGCTTCATTTCTTTTCCTCTGACACATCTGGAATTCAAAATAAATTCCCCAAGCTCTGACACACAAAATATCATGAAGTTTAATCTTAATTTAGGACTCCCAGACCTACTTCCCATAGTCTTCCTTCATCACCTCTTCCTCTTCCATCTCTCTCTCTCCCTCTCTCTCTCTTTATGTCTCACAAAATTAATTACTGTATGTTTTATTTTATGAAGGTGTCAGGCAGAAATGATGAATGGCTTGTAATATCAAAAGATTAAAGACACAATGCAATGAAGGACGCGGCTGCTTACACTGTGGTAGCACTTACATGCAGACACATGTACACACACAGCATGCACACACAGTCTCTGGGGCCACTGATATCTGGTTTCATATTTGATATTAACTTACTGGGGGGAGCAAGTATGGCCACAATATCATTACCAGTGGTAGAGGGGCATAATAGAAGTGAACTTTTCAGAAAAAGGTCCTTATAATTGCAGCTCGGTCTTTCCTTGATAAAATTCCATATTGATATGAACACTGGTCCCCCTCATTACGGCTGCAGATGAAAAAGAGCATTTCAGTGTTCTTTAATGAGCGCTGTACCAGTGAAGGTCATCTTAATGGGGTTCAACTTGCTGTTGGGAGCCAGAGGTAATATTCTAATGAGAAAGAGCCACTACACCACTCCAGTAATTCTGTAATTGCACCCATGGATGCCATTTTATTGCTGCCTGTGCAGCTGTATTGAAGTCCTTTGTTGTCATTTGCAACATTTGCTTGTCCTCTCTGGTCTGGCTTGGTGGTCCAGCTGAAACTCAATACATGCACACACACTCACACATGCACACACTCACATTACCATATTTCAAATCCACTTCACACACCATGCAGTGTTTATTGGAAACTACAGTTAATTCATTGCTTACTTATGGGTGGGGAGACATCAGCACCAAGAAGACAGAGGGGATTTTAACCCCAGAACACAGCAGTGTGGCAGAGCAAGGACAGAGGCGATGTTTGTGTGCATCTGTGCATGTGTTGATGTTGAGTTTGCCTGAGTGCATGTGTTTGCCAAAAGAGAATCTTGGAGTGCCTGGGGCTGTTTATCCTCTGACTTTCAGCCTATGCTTTAGAATAACAAGTACCTAAACCCAGTATAGATATAAAGCTTTTCTTTATGGATTTAACTTATTATTTCCATTAACATTTTTTGCCCTAAAGTAAATCCAAAGTTAGATGTCATTGTGTTACAATGGCACAACACTGATTTTCCATTTCTTAAAGTAAAGGCAAGAAAGTCCAGCCATGTTTATTGCTAAATGCTAAGCATTCACAGCCATGTCCCTATTGAGCCTTTACTGACTGGCATAACATTTGATCAGCCTTGAAACAAAATGAGACTTACAATGCAAGAAGTGCCTCACTTAGGCCTCAAAGTAGCAACCTCACATTGGACAGCTCTTAAAAACAATGACAAATATGACATATTAGGAACTAGCTTTGGTAATTCCATTGTAAAATGGTAAAGTCAGTAAGAAATGAAAATGTGTTTTGCTATTATCTGCTAAAGAAGCCTCAAGTAGAGATGAGGATTGGGCTACAGTAGTCCGTTAAGCTTAGTTTGTTCTTACTGCCACACCTCTCGAGTTGTTTCATTTTCAGACTTGGAGTCTTTGAACAGTTGACTCAAGTGGCATCACTTTTTTGAGATATACATGAGATATCAGTGGAGTTCCCCTTTGTACAAATATAGGTACAAATATAGTTTAATCCCTGATTGCATAAAAAATACAGAGCATAATACCCCTTGGCGGCCAAGGTCACATTGAGGGAAGGGGCTCTCACTGAGCTTGAAATCAAAATTGAGGTTTGGGATGAATTTTATCTTGTAGTTGTAATTTTCCCAGTAAAGTAGAACTGTCTGAAGAAATTAACATGATTCTGACATTGCAATTTTGTGACAGTTTACTTGCCTGCCCTGTCATTCTTTAGTTAGAATGACAGGGCATGTTAATTGTACCACATGGTTGAGCCATAAAATCAGTGTCCCAAGAAAAAGTAGTCCAACAAATTGAATGTGACCAATGGCATTCTTTGAGATTCATCCCTCCCTTTTCCTCACTACACTGTCTCCTCTTTGTAGATCATGTAATTTCCAACAAATATTTTCACCATGACTTGTGTGCACATGGGAGATACATAACAGCACTAGAGGTTAAGGTTATACAGCTTTTCCCCTTTTTAGACCCAAAAATAATTTTCAAAGACAAGAACCATCAATATTCGTCTTCCCATCCAAAATTATTTCAGTGCAAGGCGATGATGAAAAAGATGTCACCTACACTTACTGAGTGAAAGCTCTGGGGCATGTGCTCTTGGGGGAATTAAAACGAGCAATTTGTCAAATTTCATTCAAAGTGGAGTGGAGATGAATTTCACTCTGACTCCTCCATCTTTGACTGACTGAAGAGAACCTGCTGTGTGTGATTCAGGTGGATGTGTATAGTGTGAGGGAGTTTTAAAGGTGATAAAAAACAGGCAAGACAGTGAATATCATCTTGTAGATAAGACAGCCACCCTGCTTTCCAGAGGCTACATCCGTTTTATCGCATCTGGCAGCGAATTAAGGCACGTGTGGCGGGGAGGAAAAAAAAGGGCGATTGAAAATGAAACCCGGGGCTAAGACCGCATTCAGCCTGACTGCTTTCTTCCTTCAACACTGACATTAGGCTTTGATTCTCACAAGAGATCCTCTGATGATGATGATGAACCATAAAAAATGATATAGCTCAATAAAAGTACAAAAAGGCGCGAGTTCATAAAGAGGACCTGGGGGCCGTGTTAGGTTTGGTCCGTGCCAGTGCATTCCTTTTCCCTCTGCTGGCTTTTAGAGATGATTACCTTGGATATTTATGGGTGAAATATTTTTTTGATTTGAGGGGAGTTAGTGTGGTGGCATGTTTGTGTGTGTGTGTGTGTGTGTGTGAGGCTGCATGTATCCAATACAGTGGGTTTTCTCTCTGAAGATCTATGACCTGTTGTGTGTTGAAAACTGGGATAACGTAGTATTCTTGTCATCACTGTCATTGTAAATAGCTCTGGAAAAAAAGCAACAGGAATATATGAGCACTGACAGAATTGGAAAACCGACTGGTATTGACACACGACTTTAGAGGACAAATGAGAGGGCTGCTGAAACTTTCTTGGTCACCTTGAAAGTCTAAAATCAAAAACATACAAATGGCTCACATGCTTTCATATATCATAATGAGACCGTGTCGATACATTGAGTTTTGTGTCAATACATCGTGGAAAATAAGCAGCGCTCTGCAGCCAAGAAATGTCAGCAACATATCGGACCTCTTCTCTCCCCTCCCTTCTTCTCCTCATTGATTCTTTTATCCTCTTCCTATTGAAGCAGTGCAGACTGGAGAAGGCAGGCTCCACCGAGCAGCAGCTCCCTCCTCTTCAGGCAGCGTGTGATGTGACTTGAGCCGTGTGATCTCCACCAGAGAAAACCCTGATGCATACAGGAAATAATCAGGGCAACACAGGCAAGGTTCAGAGGAATGCAAATATTTTCAGAGTGCTTAAAAAACAATACCACACACACACACTGCCGCCAAATACTCGTCCACCCCCCCAATGCACTCACGCACACATTTAACCACAATACATACCCACACATACATCACACAACAGAGGAACAAAAAAACAACAACCAGCCCCCTGACAAAACTCTCCCCAAGTGCATTTGCATAAAACATTAAGCTTAACAAAATGATTACACCTGACAAGTTGAGTTGGAGGAAGAACATCGCCGGTGGCAGCCAGTTACTTGCAGATCCTGCAATCATTCTCTCGTCAAGCAACTGTTTCATGGCCGCCTTTGTAGGCACTGTCACGCCGCTGCATCGTGATTAATCCTCCCCTTTTGTTTTCCTTTTCTCCCTTCCACCCCTCTCAGTCCCTCCCACAAATCCAATAAGTTGCCCTTAAATCAGGTTACCCTGCACCTTGCAGATAGGAGCATTGTGATGGATATGCCAAAATGCATGCCAGGCAGCATGTTTTTGTGCGGGAGCACTGTGAAATTGTACTGCTGTGATTCTGCATTATGGTGCTAAGTGTTTGTCTTGTAATGCAATTAAATGTGCATGTAAGCCGCCCCCACACTCCCTAAACTATTGTGTGCTGTATTTAATAATTTTATATACGCTCTTTTGTGACATTGCCATTTAACCTGAGGTGAAATAGAATAATTTAGAGGAGTATTAAAAGAATAACTTTAGAGTGTTTGCCATAGAGAACACAAGCCGGATCATCTCAGAAAAAAAGATGACTATCAAAACATTAATATCCTTCTCACTCATATAAGCCTGCTGAAAATTCCTAGCTCTGAATACTTTGCTGAAGGATAGCTCGCAGATAAAGAAAGAGAGAGATTATTGCCTCTTTTCATTTCTGCCCCCCTGGCAGCGGTAGGTATGGTAATATGGTTTTTGAATATTTGCAAGCATAAACTTAAGAAATGAGTACTGATAAGGAGTGACAGCAACAGAGGCAGCAGAGATCTTCAGCATGACAGGCGATGTCAAAAACCCCGGTGACGCTGTCACTGTGACAAACTTTTCAAAAGAACAATGCACACACACACCGTTATTGAAGTGAGCTGCTGCAAGCCTCTGACAGTGTTGTCCCAGCAGTTAAAAAATGGAAACATCACCTAATTATGCACGCTGTATTTTTTTCCTCTGAATACTTAAAGCCTAAAAACTTTCAACGTATGTCAATATATTTGCAGAGCGTCAGGTGCAGAGGCACACAGGGAGAATGAAAATTTAAAGCCAAAATCCAGACTATGAAAAATACATGGAATCAAATCTTAGAATATTTACATAGTCTTGTGTGTAAATATAAGTTTGATGTTAAATGTCCAATCACATATCAGTGTAGTATTTCAAATTGCAGAGTTACAGGAGTCAAATAGCTTGTATGTGTACCTGGCCAGTAAAGCTGATCCTGATTCTGATTCTGAAACTGTCAAGTCAAAAATGTTTCAAGTATGGACCAAAAAAATATGATTCTATCCTCAGCCTGAACCTGAACCTGACATTAGCCTCCACGAGAGCAGGTGTCAGTCCAACACGCTGGTTCTGATTTAAGCTTTTCCCCTTTTTAATCTTCTCTATTCTTTTATTAGCAACTCTGCAGACCTGTCTGCAAGAAGCCGTGAGGATCATTACTTTCAAAAAGAACCAGCTGGCCCATTGTTTAGGCTCTGCCAGCTGTGTCTATTTTCATAACCCGTTTTCCTTTTGTTCTGCTACACCTCCCTATAAAAGTAGAGACAGGAAGGCTGAGTTGTATATCACCATTTTCATGAACTCTTATCCTTATGATAGCCAAATGCTCAACACTGAGCCGCTGGTGTGTGCGCCTGCATGCATGTACAAGTCTGCATGTGTGTCGGCGTGCATGTCAGAGTGACTGTAAAGAGGAAGGCAGGGTCTGTAATCACCTAATCCAAACATACACTCAGGGAATCTCATTACTGGACCTAACAGTTCCATTTGAACCTTATCTGGTTTCAATCAGCCGCCCTTCATTTGGAGCAAGGTGCAGAAACTTGATTCCTTTTGTCTAGAAGTCTCCGCTATCAGAGCTCTCCTGTTTGTCTTGTCTATCAACATCTTTTACAGCTAACGGTATTTTAAATTCTCCATCAGCGGCCCGGAGAGTACAGTCAGTGGCAGTTGGGGAAAAAAAGCTGCTTCTTGTCACAAAGCTAGCAAGTAGTGCCGTCTGACATCAGGGGGTTTGAATGTACAGAATGGACGGCTGCCATGGGGAACTCCCGCTCACCCCACACCCTTCCACACTAACCCCAGTTCTTCCCCTGCACGCCCCCCCATCCACATGCAAACGGACATTAAAACGAAACCTGACCCTGGCCCTGGAATCTGTAAGGTACTGGTGTTTTTTCTCCTTTTCTTTTTCACTAAACTGGGAATCCTGCAGCTTTAGTGTGCATGTATGTGTATGTGGTGGGGGGGGTAGTCAAGAGTAGGGTCAGTGAAAGGTAACCAAGAAGCGACGTCAACGACTATGAAGTGAACTGTCCCAGGAATCCCCAGATTAAAAAACCCCAGAAGGTTAAGAGAGTCGGAGATAATCACAGGATCTGGAATTCACAATAACAAACTGGCCATATATCTACCTGTCTCCGGCCTTCCTCCCTGAGTCGGCCACAGGGTCAACCAAATGGCTGCATTCCATCAACAGCTCTTTTTTTCCCCTCTTGCTGGGCTCCCGATGAAGTGTCGGGAAGGATCAAATATGGCCTCTGAAGCTGGACTTTCCTCTCTCCTGTTTTTCACAGCCTACCAAACCAGCATTTTTCCTTCAGATGTTTATTTATTCTCATCAGTCCACTGAATTATATTTGCAGAACACCAAATCACAACAAAAGTTTTTTCATGACCCTTTTCACACAGAGCAGGTCTAGATGTAGCTTTAAAAATCTGACTTTCAGAGATGCAACATATATCCACCTATAAGAAAGCACTCTGCAACAGTGGCAAGGAAAATATCTTTTCAACAGACAGAACCCTTGAGCAAAACCAGACATGCAAATGAACAGCTATCTGCCTTGACTGCATTTCCTGAGAAAGTTGGTTAGAGGCAGAGGCGGACAGATTGAGATGGATAGAGATGTACAAACAGAAAGACAGCAAAGACCTGTTCTTTGTTTGAGTCAAAGTTGATATTAGGGATGTGCATGTCACCCTTGCTAGTCGGCACCAGATTTACTAGTTGGTTAATATTGCTAGAATTGTCGTCCTGAAATGCAGATTAGATTAGGTGTCTAAGCTGTAGCACAACCACCTGCCACGACCCAATGCTGTAGCTCCTGTTGATGTCTACTATAATGCTACTATGCACTACAGCCCTGATGTAAACAAGCACAGGGGACAGGTGGCATCTTATAGCACAGTTTGATTTGGCAGTATTTTGACCTAGAAAATGGCAATAAAGTTGTACGTTGGCTGGTTCTGGTTAAACTGGAAGATAACGACATGTGGATGTTAACCTGTAAGGACAGAAGGCTTGTGGTGCTAGCTCTGCTAATGTTAGCCACACTCAGCTAACCAATTTACATTGTTTACCTACAGGCTCTGTGATACCAAGTCTAGTCGTGTTAAATACATTGTGCTAATTTTGACAGTTTTCATACCTATAGACTAGTCGGCTAGTCTGGCTTTAATTTTTTGTTTAAATAACTTGGAAATCAGTCGCTGTGGAATATCCCTGGTTAATGTGAAAACAATCATGCTGTGCCTTAAGTTTTGAAGAGAGGCTGAAACTGAGACTGAAGCCCTGGACCTGGGAACCATGATTAATGTTGGACGTTTAGGTAAATGCTCCTCCAACAGCCTTGCAACTGTGACTCCAGCTAATGCTGGGGGCTGCAGCGAAGAAGCTGAGGTTAGAGGTCTGCAGCTTTGTGGCTGGGGTTAGAGCTTCCTTTGAGACTTAGTTTGGAGCCACGGGCTCTGTGGCTGCAGCCATTTCTGGGTTGAATTAACAGTTGAGCTGGGGAACTGTGAGTAGCGTCTGGAGGGGGCCGTTGGGGTCTGGCGGAGGGTCTAGTAGGGCAGGTATGATTTACATAGCTGTGAGAGAGTCCAGGATCTCAGTCTGCCCAGACCTCTCCCCAGGGGATTCTTGTAGAAGGAGGTGCTGCATTGTGATACTTGTGTGATTTATGTTCCCCGTGTATTCTTCCTTCCATTTTTTGACAACTTCATTATTTATTTCAGTTTGTTGTGATTATTTGCTTTAACGCAGTGCCAGATACTGTATATTGCGTAGACTTTGTGTAAACCTTGAGTTGCAGCCTGGAGATTTGACTGCGTGCCTGTCTTTGCTTCAGATCTGCTCTCTGTAGAGGTTAGCCTTTGTTGTTGCCCGTGTACCCGTCTAGACGCGGAGGATAATTTGTCCCTATGCTTCCTCCCCTGGTTGCTCCGTTTTCAGCGAGGGAAATTACCTTACAAAGAGGGCAAGGGTTGCCAATTGAAAGTAAGTTATTTCGTCAGTGCAAAGTGTAGTAAATAGCCCGAGGTTAGGAGAAAATAATGATATACAGTCCTGTCCAGAGGGAGACTACAACATGAGACACAATCAGACCCGTACAGAAAACTTTCCGAAATGCTTTCTGAGGATGTATTTCATCATGCTAGATTACCACTGTGGATAGCAGCACTAGTGGATGGTTATATCATATTCATATCCTGGTGCAGAAGCTCACAGCGTTGTGCAGCAACATTCCTGGAGTGTAGTGCACAGGGTTTAGGACTGCAGGGTATATCTAAATTCAGCTATTGATTAACGCTGCAGCAGAAAAAACAAAAACGAAAGCCCCTGTAAAGACATCAGCATCTGCAGTTACACAGCAGACTGTTTAATTCCCCCCCACTGCTGCATTCAAATTATTTGCTTTCACAGTCGAAAATCGAAGGGTTGTAAAAATTGACTTCCTGTACGGCCGGAGAGAAATAAATTTCAGCAGTATTGACAGGAGCAAAACAGAAAAGCTATTGCCCAGCATTTAATTATTGAAGACATTGATCAACAAAGTGATTTATTTGCTGTGGTTCGGTTAAAAGGCCTAATTGAGTCGCAGTGTTCTGTAAAAGGCTTTTATTTGTTCATTTGGTCTGGATCAGACTGCATGATAACCTAGAGTCAGAGAGGAAGAACACTGTTTTGTTTGGATGAATGCATTTAATGAAATATTTGGAAAGCATGAATTTAATTTAAGCACGTTAACAGCGGAAGTAAAAAATGATATAGTGAGTTAAGTTAAAGAGGCAGTGATATGACATGGTGCCTTTTAAAATTGACTGTATTAATCTGAAAATAAGACAAGTTTTTTTCTTTGAAACACACCTGAAGAAATGGAATCATCTTATATTCAGCTAAAAAGCAACCAGCCAAAATATGGATATTTTATCAACCTTTGAGAAAACACACTTTTTCACTATAATTTTAATTGTTTTTAAAACTTAATTTTAGGGGTGAAAGAAAGGCATACATGATTATTGCGATCACATTTCTTCCTAGTAATTTTACAGCATTAGTTTGATTCCTGTCCACACAAAGTCAACATATTTGTTTTGTTATATATAAAATCATAGATCTAGCGATTTCTGGTCTGTGTGGTGTTGACAATAAGGAAGAAAGGGAAAGACTGCGCTGGCATGTGCTTGTACTAAGGCTATGCAGTGCTGACCATGAAGGTAGAAAGACATCTCGATGCTGATGCAGCTTATGCTTGACAGACCTTGATATTACGATGGAGGGTTTAATGTCATCAAATAGACGTTAAGAAACTCATACTTTTTATCCAGCTTCAATGTCTTGAAGCAGCCACACTTGGTTAAGTCACATGTTCATCAATAAACAGAGCTGCATCTATAAGACACTTGTGCTGCATCGCATTAACATGGAAGCAGAAGAAATTTGATTGTTATTGGCTCCTTTGTCCACACTTATAATTTCCTTCTTTAACACACTAGCCTAAAAATTGAAAAGCAGATGGCTAGACACCAATGAGTCTGGTTCTGCTCGAGGTTTCTGCCTGAGAAGGTCCGTCTTTTTCACTATTGCCAAGTTCTTGTTCGTCCTTGGATAAATGTTGGTCTTTGTAAATAATATCACAAAGAGTTAAGTCTTCTCTGTAAGAAAAGCATCATGTGACAACTTTGTTGTGATGGTGCTTGTCTGTATGACTTAAAATAATGAACTGAGTGATGGATGATGAATGAAAAAATGTTGACTTAGGAGACACTAGGAGACCAAATGCTTAAAAACACTATCATTAATATGGAGGGATTCTTAGCTTCCATATTTTGACAAACAGCATCATCATACTGCAATGTTATTGTTCATTTTGTGTTGAACTCTACATGATTTGTTCACAATTTTTTAACAGTGTGGAGGAATTTTAAGACATTATTTTTTATAAGTAGTTTTTCCCTTTTATTTTCTCAAGTTATGGCAGGAGTTGCTTTTGCTGCAGATGTTTGAGGAATAATAAAAAGAGGTATTGTTCATCCTAAACCTCTGGCTCACACCAGCAACGTAAGGAGGGAGGAGAGAGGGGGAGCAGGCAGCAGGATGTTTTCATCAGAATATGTCTCTTAACTCCACAGCCGGTGAGCGGTCTAATGATCTCACTTTAGACGGAGATGGGAATGTCGGGATTAATGGCATTCCAAGAGGAAGGCTGCAGCTCCAGGTTGTGTCCCCGGCACAGTTTGAGACTGGAGGGAAGAGTCAGACGGCAGGACTGGAAGAAATTATGAGATAAAGAGAGAGAGAGAGAGGGAGAGAAAGGTGAAGGAGGGGTGGTGTCAGAGAAAGAAACCACAGGGGACAAAAAGTGGGTTGTTCATTTTCTGGATAGATAGATCAGATGGGACGAAACCATGCGTCAGAATGGAGGCAGCTGCGCTTTTGGCAAGGACTTTCTTGGTGCACACAAGCCCATGAACACACACATGCTCTTCATACACACACATGCACTGCACACATGGAGGTATAGGGATCTTCATGGACAGGTGAGGGTTAGCTTTAGTATTAGCCCTGTGCTGCAGGCCTGGATGAGCTCAGCCACTGATTTCTCCTTCATTCTTGCTCTCGGGGGCTGTAGCTGAGGGAGCAGTGTTTAGCAGGCCCTCAAGGCATGGAGTCATCTAAGCAGCACTAAGTCCTGGAACTGCTTCGCATTACCTGCTGTGTTTTCTGCCAGATAGTGCCATGTGTGTGTGCTTGAATAAGATTGTGTGTTTAGGTACAAGTGCAGGTTTGCTACAATTTCTGTCATTATCAGATTAGTTCCTAATTAAGTTACCTTTAATACAAATGAAGTCGAGTTTAGAAGTGCATTCAATCAAATAAAATGTAACTTCTTGTGGTATTAGGCCATACAATGTATGTATTTAAATTATGTAAAGACCAAAGTTTTGTTGCATAAATGCCAGTGTCACGATAAGAAAAGCAATCAACAAACAACAAATTTCAATTTTTTCACAATTTACTAATTGCTAAATGTTGTTGCTCATTCAATTCTTAGACATACCAATTTGATTCCTTTGCACTGCATTGTCCTTGGCTTATTTTTATATGGAACTTATCTAATCATAAATATAATAAACTGGGAAATACTCCATAGTAGCTTCAGGTGTTGAAAAAAATTCTGTAGTTATCAATTAGGATAGACTCCTGAATATTTATAGATCTTCATTTTGCTGCAGCCAGTGTTATAAAACCCTGGGTCAAGTCCCAAGTCCCTAGTTTTCAAGTCAGAGTCGCCAAAGAAGAATACAAATACAGTCTGAGCCCTCTTCTTTATACTTAACGTGTGAATGCAGTCATTGCTCCAGTCCTGGTTAAATCACAAGTCCTGAAAATCAGGCTCGAGTCTGAGTCCTTGACTCTAGCACTACAACACCATCTGCAGCCTTCTCAGGTTAGAAAATAGCTCCTCTGTTGTATTGGCCAAAGGATATCTCATAACACCTGCATAAACCTTGGTGAATGATAACACAATGACATGTTACTGTAATTTGCCGACCTAGCCTTTAAATCCTCACCTTAAAAGGAATTTGTATGTAATGGAAAATGATGCACAAAAGTTGTCTGTCTCCAACATTTCATAAATCAGAAGTATTTTTGCTCAGTGTTGCAAAGAGCAAAGCACAGTCCAGCCAATCCTGCAGTGAAAATAAACTGTTATCCTTGGAAGTGTCTTTGCTGTACTTAGTCACACATGCATTTATCATGAGGTTATAAATCTTTATGAGTGAAGCCTGTTAATGACTCTGAGACAGTGGTGGAAGGGCTCTGTCTCCTCCGTTAGACGGGTTGTGATTCTAGTTGCTGAAGACAGAGCCGTGGCTGGGATAGTACTTTACCTGGCCTCAAGACTCCCCTGGGCTCACTATAGTGGAGCGCTCCGCAGGCTGGGAGCCCGGGCCTCATGCTGGGCCTGTCTGCATGCAGCAGTTTATGGAGACACTGCATATAGACTGACACTGACAGTTTGATGTCTGCTAGCCGCCTCTTGTGTCTTCCTGTTTCACAGTGCAGCTTTCTTTATTTGTTTAACTCTTCCTTGTAGCCTCTCACCCTCCTTTTCTTTATCACTCTCTATTTCTGTGTGCCATTTTGTATAAATAGAGACTTAAAAGAGCTGGATGTGCACCTTTGGGCTGAAGTGTGCTTCCTGGGTCTGCAGGATTTCAGCCAGGAAACTCTCTTCAGAGAAATATCAATGTGTGGTGGAGTTGTTTAATATTTCCTTTCCTCTGTAGATAGGGACATGAGGGAAATATCCATCTCCTGGGATCCTGACCCCATAGGAACTATCTGTACTCCAGACGGAACTCAAACAATGACGCTTGGACTAGGCAGGGGGGCTATTTGTAGTGCCGGATCGCCAGCAAGGCATCAGCTCCAACCTTTCAGGGCCTCTGTCCATTTTTAGTGGTGAGTGCAGTGAAAATAAGCATCAGCAGCAGTTTGTCTTTTTACTGCCTTGCATCATTTCCTGCCTCCCCCTCGCTTTTGATCATCTGCTCTACCTCCATTCTGCTTGAACACACACTCATACGCAAACAAACTTGCACCATCCTCTGACTCCTCCGTCTTTCCTCTGTCCTCACAGCCCTAATGAGTCTTTCAGCCAGGCGATGATGGACTTTTATTTATTCTCCAGGACGGTGATTTTTAGGGAGTGTATATCTCCTCTGTAGGTGCCTGGGGCCCATGCCAGGGACAGACCAGGCCCAGCCTCAGGCACTGAGAGGAAAGGGGAAATTGTTTCCACAAACATCTCTTTCCTTTCCAATTTGTCTTTACAGTAAATACACACACCATACATACATACATATTACTTCATCCTCCCAGCGGCATTGTCACCACTTGAATTCTTTCCAAAACAATTTACCCTCAACATACCCTCCAAAGCAAACAAACACACAGCTAATCCTTTTAGCTCCTACCACACTGACAATGGACTAACTCCAAGCAAAAGCCTGAGGCTACTACTTCCTACCTCCCAGCTCTGCAAACAAGTAAAAAAAAAACGGACAAAAAAATCACATAAATGTTTCCGCCTGTCACAGAGTCAGGTTCAAGTACCCCAGCAGTTGTTTGCTCTCTCATATAAACTTCAAAGTCATCAGCGTATGGCTGTATGTTGAGGTGGGAGACCCTTTGCATGATGAAGAGCGCCAGGCTGGGGAGATGGAGCAGCTTTGTGAGATAAATCTTGAATGCAACATAATAATTCAACATCTGGGACCGTGTGGATGAGACAGGGAGGGCCTATCCAAACACAGTCCGTCAGCAGCAGGGCTCTGAGCGCTCTGACGCACTCTCTATTTACTGTAGGCCTGTGTTTGGGCTTGTGCCATGTAACTCTTTGACCCAGAGAGAGAGGATTGTTGAGACTTGTATTCAAGAAGGGAAACAGTGAGGTATTGTGAGTCTCTGCACAGCGGGGTTTGGTTTTGGTGGGCTTCATCATTTTCTCAGCTTACTGACACGTGTGATTGGTAGTCTCTGTAAATCTTTCTGCTGTTTTCCCACATGAACCTCCTGCATTATTCAACATGTTACACTGTAACTTTATACACTCATTTTTTTTAAATATAGAAATATGAAACTAAAACATGTAATATGATGAATTAGTGCTGTAAAACTTGAAACATCAGAAAGTGGACCATTCCATCTCGAAGAACGCAGAGAGCCAAACAAAATAGACATTTCTTAAAGCCATTATTTTGAATATATAAGCAATATCTATTTATTTTACAGGTGTATTCTAAAAGCCAGCTATGTACCCCTTGTATTTGTTTAATTAGTTATGTCTTTTTTTATATAGCAGCATGGATTCAGTAGAATTTGACTTGTTGGAAACAGTTTACACTGAAGTGTTGTGTTTTTTTCTATGCTTGGATAACGCAAAGAATTCCTAAAAATGTGAATCACTGACACTTCACTGTTTCCAAATCTGACCGATGTAAAACAAGTAATTTTATAGGCTTGCAAACAGCATACTTTTCTTTATTTTTCTGTTGTTGCGTTTGGTGAAAAAACTCTCTTTTCATGACATTAAAAAATAATTGAAGACACTTTCAGTGATTACAAAGGAAAACTTATCCCAGGTCAGTCCACCAAAACCCTACTGGTTTTTGCTAACCCGCCCCATACCTCTGACTCAATACTTAAGATTCCACCGTTGCTCCCAAACATCCCCTTGGTGTTGACATTAGATCCAGAGGATCAGTGTCTCCCGGGGCAGATGGTCTTCGGGGAGGGGAAGCACAGCTCCTGTGGATGCCTGGATTTGTGCTGGAACATGCAGGACGAATCAGAGCACCTGTGTTCGTTTGGACATAGCCCTGCACATCACATGATCTGTCGGGGAGCAGAGGGGGGCCACAGCAAGGGCACATGGAAGTCCAGAACTCCTCAAACTGACCTTGTGTCAACAAAGGAAAAGACTAATCCATCTCTGTCTCCGCTTACCTCTAAAATACATCCTTTAAAATATAAAGGTTTTCTGTTTGATCACTTTTGTGAAATTAATTTGACAAAGCTGCATTTTCTCCATTGTGTTGTTCAATTGATTGCATAAAAAGCAAAGTCAATCCACAAAACCTAATTAATAACACTTCATAAGTCCAGTTATTTTAACATCCATACTCTCTGCTCTTTTGCCAGTGCTTGATATATCCACAAGTCATAAATACTGCTTTGTCCCATGCTGGGCCTGCAGTTAACAGGAGGTGAACAGGCACTGCCTCATAGCCCTTACATCTTCATAACCCTGCGTAGGATGAGCTCCATGTGAAATCATTTGATGATATCAGCCTTGCGACTCTTCCATCAGTGATACCACATGCTGTAGTCTCTCTTTACTTCTGGTAAATATTATTTTGAGGGGGATGGTTCACTTTTTCTCCAAAGTAGGAGCAACTATTCCAAAATAAAGGCATAATGTGGAACAGAAGTGAGGTGCTGCAATATTGTCCAGCGTATTAGTCTCAATCAGTTTATGGACAATATCCTGAAGAAACAGAGGGGTTAGGGGAGCACATCTGACTCTTGTTTGAAATTTGATTACTTATTTTATTAACACGCTGACATTCCTTTCAGCTGTATTACCTTGAATAAAATGGTTTTGTTCATCTTACTTACTTTGCACTCCCGCTTAATTTTCCTGATGTTTCTATGTCAGCCGAATCATTCTAGCAAACTATATTTCTTGGTACACAAAGGCTGGCTGTGCCACTTTTTAAGTGCCTTTCTTCCTCACTACTTTCTAATAATGCATTTTTTTAAAATATGGTACACTATTTAGTAAATAAACCTTGTGGGGAGCTGGTTTGATTAAAAAGACTCCTTAATTTAGCAAGCGTCGAGCTGAGATGTGTGGCGCAACTCAGGGAGAATTAGTCACTGAAAGTTAGTCAATCCACACCTTACATCTTTGAAAGTTACATTAGGCTTAGATCAAGTTCCAGATCAGTAACAGGGTGGTGAAAATAGATGGTACTAGAGATAGCTATGCAGTTGCACAGAAGCACTAGCACAGAAGCTGAACATAATGAACGTCCTTTTTTTTACCTTCTTGAAGACTTCCATTAACACTGATATGTCACTTATATCATTGTGACTTATTTTCTGGATTTTACAGTAAATGATTGTCAAGAAATCCAACAAACTTTAAAATGTTGCAAAGGACCAGAATTATATGTCAGTAGAAACTGGATTCAATATATATTCCTGCCCATAGTTGCCTATTAAAGTAAGTGCATAAAATGTAAGTAGTTAATTTAAATTTTATTAGCTGCCCAGCCACTCAAAGCCTTTAAAACCAAACTGTCCAGTAGACGTGATGTGTAGTTCTCCTCTCTGCCTTGTTCATCCCCATTGTCACAGTAGTTGACAGGTAAATGACCTCTGAAAGTGCAAATGCTGTCACTCCACTGTCATAAATGCCCCTCCAAAGCTCAAAGCAACATGCATATTTATGATGCCGCATAAACACTGCCCTTACGTCACACCAGCAGGCAAATGTGTACCTCCTCACGCCACTCATCTCCCACCCTCCAGAGCCCTGATGGCACCGAGCACCAAATGAAGAGATGTCAAAGAGAGTGCCAGCCTTTGTCAAACTCGACATGGTGATTTTCATCAAGGCATGAAACTGAAAAAACATCCTTTAATCTGCCCATGGGGGAATAATTCCCAAACAGTCTGGTGTTAGGAGTGTGCCCATTTCATCCTGTTTTGATTTGGAAGCTTCTGATGGGTTCCAAAGAGCATGTCGAGGCAGTGGGGTCTGCTGCTGTGAGGTATCAGTCATCCTAACCTGTCAGAGGTTAGAGACTTTTATAAACTCCGATGATTAGTGGAAGAGGAGTCCAGACATGTCGCTGACTGACAGCTTCGCCACTCTGCCAAAGCCGTAATCCAGGAGTGGAACGGCGAGAGGTGATTAATCCTGTGAGTGTTTCATGACAACACAAACCCCATTCAGTGTTTTTACAAAAGCATTCAAGGCAATTATGGTTTTCTTTTAAGTATTAGCTTCATATGACAGTAAACAGTATAGTAAAACTTTTTCCTTTGTAATTTTCAGGCTGTACTCACTCCCAGGTTATTAAAAACAGCAGCTTGGTCATGACCCAACGCATCAAAGTATTACTCTTCAGGTGCCCCTCTTATGTCATGTCTGGACGCTGTCCTCCATATTTCTCATTGTTCATTCACCTAAGTAGAGTTCAAATCCCAAATTTAACAAATGGGAAAGTTGAGTTTTTACAAGAAGTGGAATTATTTTGAAGTTCAGTAACTTATGTTAGTTGTGTTAAAAAGTACGTGTTACCTAACATACATACAGATAGTTAAATTCAATATACACCTATCCAGCTTATCTAGCTTCAATTCTTCATGATTCCTCACAGTGGGGATGATGACATTAACCTTTAAAGTTTTTTTTTAATTATTCAGTCAATCAGATATTGTGTAGTATTATTAAATGATTGCCTTGCAATATATCAATTATTGAAGAATCATGAGACATTGTGGGATTTTTGTTTTGCACTGCTAGCTGTTAAATACATTTCCCCTTGGTTATAATCAAGTACACCTTTACCTTGTTTAGTTGTGTCATGATATTTTTGTTATCTTAGGCAAAGTATCATTTCAGGTCAACTCATTTCGTATTGTATTAAGTTGTGTTGTTTCATATTGTGTTGTATTGTATTGCCTAGTATTGTATTGTACTATGTTTTATCTTATTGTATTATATCCTATCATATTGTATCCCTTTGTATCGTATGGTACCCTTTGGATTGGATTGTATCGTACTGTATCGTATCATATCGTATCGTAACATAACGCAACGTATCCAAACATATCGTATCGTAACTTATCATATTGTATCGTAACATATCCTAACATATCGTATTGTAACGTATTATATCGTATCGTAACATATCCTAACATATCGTATCGTAACATATTGTATCGTAACATATCCTAACATATCGTATCGTAACGTATTATATCGTATCCTAACATATCCTAACATATCGTATCGTAACGTATTATATCGTATCGTAACATATCCTAACATATCATATCGTAACGTATTATATCGTATCGTAGCATATCCTAACATATCGTATCGTAACGTATTATATCGTATCCTAACATATCCTAACATATCATATCGTAACGTATTATATCGTATCGTAGCATATCCTAACATATCGTATCGTAACATATTATATCGTATCGTAACATATTATATCGTATCGTAACATATCGTAACATATCGTAACATATCGTATTGTAACGTATCATATCGTATCGTAACATATCCTAACATATCATATTGTAACGTATCATATCGTATCGTAACATATCCTAACATATCGTATTGTAACGTATCATATCGTATCGTAACATATCCTAACATATCGTATCGTAACATATCCTAACATATCGTATCGTAACGTATCGTATTGTATCGTGACATTTCCTAACATATCATATCGTAACGTATTATATCGTATCGTAACATATCATATTGTATCGTAACATATCATATCGTATTGTAACGTATCGTATCATAACACACATCGTATTGTAACGTATCGTATCGTAAGGTATTGTATCATAACGTAACGTATCGTAACATATCATATCGTATCGTTACATATATCATAACATAACGTATCGTAACATATTGAATTAAAGTTTATTGTGTCGTATCGTATTGTATCATATTTTTCTGTAGTGTATTGTCTCAAATCAAATTTGTATTGTATATTATATTGTTACAATGTTACAATGTCATTTAACAGACGCTTTTACCCAAAGCGACGTACATACGATAAATAATATCATATTGTATTGTATTATATCAAATTGCATCGCACTGTGGAGTATCATATCATATTATATCACATAATATATTTTTCATATTATATCCCATCATATTGTGTCATATCTTATTGGATTATATAATTTCATATCATATTGTGTTTTGAGTTACCCATGATTCTTGCCCCTACTCTGCAGCTTGGAGTACATTTTTAAGCTGCTGTATTTGATGAATAGGGAGTGAGAATGTGTTGTACTCTCACACTTGTGCCCATGAGGTGCTGGTGTAAATACTGGGATAAGCCAAAACAATCAGCCACAACTGGTGTGAAATCCTCTCTGGTCCCAGGTGTGGTGCTCTGGCTACTCCACCTCACCTCGGCCCATCTTTCCTCTCAGTGGGGTGCCCTTAAAACGCCTCCAGTTTCCCCTGTCAGAGCAGCCAGACTTCCTGTATTTCTCATGGCATACAGCATTGTTGGAAGGGAAAAGGTCCAGTTGAAAAAACTGCCATAAATTTAAACAAACTGTTAATTGGTTTATGTCCTTTCTGTTTCCTTTTGGCTACTGAAGTTGGTCTGACTTAACATCCTGAGTGTCTAGATGAAGAGCAGAAGACAGTAGAATACGTCAATCTGACAGAAATGTAGTCGTTTTACTAGGCTTACACACTCTAGCTCACATACAGTCAACGGATAAATGGCACAGGGGTGATTAAAGCTGGTTTTACAAAAAGTGAGTGCACTCTGACCTCCGCCCTTCCTAAACGCTGCTATCCTACCTTGAACGCTGGGTGAAACTCATTCAACCCCTTTCCACAGGTCAGCTAATAACGGAGACATTTGTGAAAGATACTTCCCGAAAATTAATCTATTGAAAAATGTGTTTCCTCCCTCCCTCACATTTCACATAACCTCTGTTGGTGCAACGACACAGAAAGCTCAGACACAGAACAGGCAGGCTGGAGTGAGGGCCCACCTGTATTTGAGGACAGCGTAGTCAGAAAGTGGCAAAGAGACAGACGTGCCAACATCCGCTGCAGCTGGCTGAGGCTCCTCAAAGTTCTCACTGAGAAAGTGAAACCCTTAGGGCAAACGGAAGTTAAAGACTTTATGCTTTCTCTGCCACAATCCTGAAACTCAATCCCTGCAGACAACTGTGTGGGTCAATTTGTCAGTTATGTTAACTTTTTGCACGCCACAGTGTCAGCTGTGATGCAAGAACCCCCCCAAAAAAACAGCCCAAAGTATGTTTCAAAACATATTCCTGATGTAACTTTAACAGAACTCATTGTGCTACTTTAAAAGCTGTGCTTAGCAAATGAATATTTACCCTTGTAGGTGTGAGTTGATTGACAGGTGCTTTGGAATGTTGCGTGAAGCCGTTTCACAGTTCAGTGTCGAGGTTATGGTGCATCACACAAATCCGCGGTAATCGTAGCCCCTAGTAAGCTCCACCTGACAGCGAGAAACTCTACAGACGATGAATTGTTGACATGTTTTCTGAAACCAGCATGCCCAGCACATTATTTTCCCCCTTAAGCCTATTCACAGTTATGGGGAGTGCTGAAAGGATTTTGATTGTCTGCTAAAGTATTTAATGCACAGCAAATATTTTAGACACTGCTCATGGTGCGGAAACAATACACACAATTTCCAGCATTCTCGGTTAATCAAGCAGAACTAAACAAACCGAGCCAGTGGGGGAAAAGGAGAACAAAATACTGGACTTTTTGGCATGTGGGGGTGACCTGATTCTTCTGCTGTTACTTTACTTTTCACTAGATAGATCACCGTGTGATTTGTAACTTTAAGAATCTTCACCTTAATATGTCTGGCTTTAACATGATAAAATAACAATAGTAGTCTTTCTTTAATAAACTTTACAGCATTGCTCTGAAATGAACTGTGCGTCTCTGCCCTGCAGTGTTTAAAAGGATTACTGGAAAAAACACAATATCTTCTTTGTCAGCACTTAAAGTCTATATAGCCATGCCTCAGGATATCCCTTTCCCGAAAGGAAGGATTGCCCCATTTTTATTTTTTATTTTTTTCAACTCTCAAGCTGCTCATCACATTAACACCTCGGCTAAGCAGAAACTCCCTCTCATAATGGGATTAGTCAGAGCAAAGTTGCTAATGGAGCGTGAAGTGCCTTTAAGACATGATAAAAATGGACATTTTGTCTTTTTTGATCATGTTGAATGAGGGCGAAAAGGACATTAAAAGACACATTCTGCTAGTTTAGTTTGGTATAGCACACATTTAAAAGACTTGTCTTACAAGACTCTAACCCCCACTCTCCTGACAGTTCTAGGTCTTAGCAGGATTTGCACGTTCCTTGCTCTGTATTGTCTCACACCCGAGACCCTTCACACACCCTTCCTCCATCCCCCTCCAGATGTTCCCTTTTTCTGACTTCCTTTCCATCTGCCATTCTCTCTCTGACAAAATCAATAGTAAGTCCATTTGCCGTATCATACAGTAGCGTCTCCCCAAACTCCGGATGGTAATGATGCGATGATAACCCAGGGGTGAGGTGCGTAGAGGAGAATTTTAGCCTGATCAATACAGCTGGTGTACAGTATGACAAGATTGGTACAAGGTTGCTTCATCATTCTGCTATATGATGCCTTTAATATAATTAATTTTTATCTATAATAATATAAGAAATGTTGGGAAACTAAAGGCTTTGGTACGACAGGAATTTATTTAATTTAGCTCATGGTGATTTTTGCCCTTCATCCTCAGTCGCCTTTCGGGTCAGATTGAGGGTCACAGGCTTGAATTTTCTCCCCCCTTCACCTGTCCCTGGACAGTAGCAGTGATATGAGCCACCATGACATCACTCCATTAATGTACTCTTCAGCCAAAGAGAGCCAGAGAGCGGCTCTTCCTTGGGGGAGTTTTCAGGGGCGAGGGTCTTTTTTTTCATTATGAGCTGCTCCAGCAAACCCCACTTAAAGCCAGCCTCCTGCTTCCTAAACATGGATTTAATACCCTCATTAATGATATATGACAGGGGAGATCAATGAAGACCACGAGTTAGAGCCCTGGATCTGTGTGTTTATATCTCTGTGTGTGTACATGCATGTTTGTGTGTGTGTGTGTGTGTGTGTGTGTGTGTGTGTGTGTGTGTGTGTGTGTGTGTGTGTGTGTGTGTGTGTGAGTGTGAGTGTGTGCACCATCTCATGCACTGCCTTTAATGGGTACATGCTGTTGAACATCATAGAGAGTAGACGCCTCTGGATATGTTACACCTCATGGACGAGAGGATTGGAATAGCAGGTTGTGATGCCTTCAGAGGTCACAACAGCAAATTCTACCAGTTTTTTGTAGCATACAGACTCATAAAGTCTCTCTTGATTGTCCCTGATGAATGCGAAACTTGCAAGGATTCAAAATTTACCACTAATTCCTTCTTAATAATTGTATTTCATAGCCTTTTGCGTAATAATTTCAAATTTCGACATATAGAAATATGGTAACATATGTTTTGCTTTTCTAATATTATCTCCAATAAAAGTAATATTTTTTCTATTTTTATTGTAGGAAATAAAATATTTAATTTTATATTCTTATTGTTTAATTAAAATGGATTTTAAGCTTAATATAACTTTTAGAGTATGGTGTTCTATTAATATTTGGCAATAAATGGCCTTCCTTTGGGTTTCAAAATAGACTATAAAGCATCAAAAGTGTGATATTTTTCTCAAAACTCCCCCATAACATTTAAAAAGTCACAAAAATTTGGAGATGCTTTGTTTTCTTTGGACAACATCTATCAAATAAATGTTTCCATTTTTTTATATTTATTTTTCTTTGTATTCAATGTAGTCTGTACAATGTTGTCTTGCATCTCCCTGGTATTGTGTTTTGAAATGGAATATAGAGTTTAGAGATGTTGTTGGCAAAGCTCCATGTCAGTCTGATACTTTATTCTGCTCTGGATACAATGTTCAGTTCATTGTAGAGGCACTCTGCCAGAAACATCCAAATAATCTTTAACACCGGGATTGAATTTTTACAGTTTATAGAGCATCAAGGTTAAAGCTGGAGTTTTAAAAAGCAAAAACTGAAGCACCATATACTTGACCCTATGACATTCTATTTGAAGGGACCCATAGCTGAGGTGATAGCTTGTAATAAAGCCCCAAGATCAAAGTTTGGATTTGATTTCCAGCCAGCACGGCCCGTTGAACAAGCCCATCCAACAGCCGTATAGCAACCATCCAGTGCTTTATTTTCTTATTAGATTGCTCTCCCAGAATTCCATTTTTATCCACACAGATCTGGCCAGTGAATCACCATTAAAGGGCCCATCAAGCTGTCAGGCCATCCAGAGTGCAGGTGCAGCGGGCCCGCTCCACTGTAAACAAGCAGCACAGAGCCCTGAATAATGGAAGCCCGGGCTGTTTTATGTTGTTCAAGGGGACTTAAAGAGATTCATCTCCCGCTGCTTTTCACCAAGTTTGCTTCTCTACTCCAGGCTGAGCTTGTGAACGTTACAGTCTCTTATGAGGAAAAAAAGGTTAGAAAAGGGAGGAGGAAAAATGGAAATCTTTCCCCACTTTATGTAAGCCTGAACCAGGGAGCTTTGTTTCTGGAAAAAGGGGTCTAAATGGAGCATTTTATGCCTGGCTGAGCAGTGACACTAAAAAGCTGAGTCTTCTTCATATCTGACAGATTCTCTTTCATTATCTTTTCTCCATAATTTCTCTAGTAGTTAGAGGGGGCTGCAGTTCTTTGTAGAGCAGCGAAATGTCTGACTTAACTGTTCGAGACACCAGATAATTGCCCGCCGGTCGTCCCCCCCCCCCCCCCAGGTCAGAGAGAAAGAATGGAAGAGCCCAAGAAAAACAAATGCAGACCATAGTGTAGTTGTCACACGCTCCACTAACACATGTGAAGGCTGGCTCCATTTTTTTTTTGTTCTCAAATAAATTGCCCTGAAGAAGTGCTCACACATAAATGTGTCCCACATAAACTGAGGTAGGAGAGGCGTTTTTCATGATTTGAGAAAATGGTGCTCAGAGTTTATCTCATGTCGTTGAGTTTGAGTGACATCAGCCCTCCATTAGATTATTACACACTTGAGATGTGCGCTGTTTTCTAGAAATGGACTCAAAGACTTTTTCTAAAGCCCAACATAGTAAGTGGAACTTCTTTCCTTATAGAAAAAAGGGAACTCTGGCAGTGGAATTTTTCCACCACAAAACCTGAAACTGAGAAAATCTGACTGTTACTATCCAGTTGGAAAAGGTGAGCTGGCAAATGTGCACTACACATAGCTCTGTGGGGTAGTTAGCACCTCAGTGCCCTGTCTTTGAGGGTGTCTGGTTGTCATTAGTGGTGATGGCCAACAGCACAGGCAGGTGGGGCTTTGCACTTTAGGTTCGCTGACAGTTTTGCGAAACTGTAAAAGATATTATCCAAGGGGAATGAAAACAGCACTCAGCGGGTCCGTCAGAGAAGACAGACAAGTTAAAACAGATGATGCACGTCCTGGTGACTGCCCCATCCTTTAAGTGCCCTCTCTACACATGCAGCTGCAAAGAACCCTGGGTAGCCACATCTGGCTGAGCTCACCTCAAGGCTGAAGGGTAAGGCCTTGGGGGACGGAGAGTAAAGACTAAAGGAGACATGTCAGAACAATAGACTGTAAAAAAAAAAAGCATGGATGTAATCTCAGCAATGTCACCCATTAGTTTCTGAAGAGACATAATGAAGCCCAACCACGGTGGGCTGTTTCGGAAATGATGACTCCAACTAGCTACCGGCAAACCCAGAAGCTGGTGAAGGACGGAGTTAATACCATAGACTTGTAACTTGGCAAACAGCTTCAATGTGCCAACCTGTCAGTCAGACTCACCACATCCCAAATTATATTCAAATTTGTGTGTGCTATAAAAATTTCAACCCCTGTACATTTGCCAAGAAGAAGAAATAGGTATGGAGGCTTGGGATGTTACAAACCAATGTCTTAGCTGTTTAAATGGACATTTAAACACAGACTAGCCAACTAGTCTACTAGAGGTAGGAAAACACTCAGAAAATAGTCCAAACTGAGTGGAATTTATGTAACATGGCTGAATATGAGATCAGCAGAGTCTACCAGTAAACAATGTCCAATCATATTCGGCTTTTTCTTGCTTTCAACTGCATACAACTGATAAGTAGTTATATTTTCTAGATCATACTGCCAAATCGCAACCTACTACCAAATGCCATTTATCATCTGTGCTTGGTTAAATCCAAGTTGTAGAGCATTTAAGCTTTATGGCAGTAGCCATTACCTGGAGTTACAACCCCAGTTAGTGGCGAGTCACTGCACTACAGCCTAGACATATCATTTTAAATGCATTTCAGGCCTCCAATAATTGAAATACTAACTATTTGTTTAACCAACTAGTAACTCTGGAACCGACTATCCATGGGGACTGTCTTAAATCATTTAGTCGACTAAAGATTGGGACTAAAAAAGCCCTTTTGGGGTTCCAGCAAGATTTCCTTGGTTTTTAGAGCCTCAAGTGGACACTCAAGGAACTGCAGCTTTTTCCACCTCTCCACTGGCTTCACTTTTTAACATAAGAGGTTGCTGCTCACTCAGATTAGAGTAGTAAAAAGCATGCCCGCCATAGCAAGGCTTAACACACAGAGGACCCAAGAGATAGACCCTTTTTTCCTCTCAATTTTTCCCCATGAGCCTTTCAAAATGACACCTCACAGGGAAGTGGGTGGCTTTTATTTCAGTGTTTGCAGTACATGGATAGCTTCTGTTTGCGGTAGCTGGGGGTACTTATGTGATGATGCCTCTGAGATACCCAAAGGGGAGTACTCACATCGTTCAAATATGATGTAATAATGTGAAATATGTAACACTAACTTTTGCTTTCCTGAGATAAGAATTTAAATACATTTCAGAGTAAACTTGTCTGACATTTGGTCTTGAAATGGAACTGTAACAAACAACCTACTACAGGATAATAATATCAAAACATACTAAAAGCCTTTTGAATTCGCCAGCCTCTAATTCAATAGCGAATAATTGTGATACTGCTGTGAGTTACACATCATTGAGATTACGTAAACAGTACATTTGTCAGGAGGTGATGTTTCCAGTCAAACTGCTGGATTTTCTCCCTCACTCTGCAGAGGTCCAGGCTTTTGGCCTCCGGCACTGAGAGCTTCAGAGGAGAAGAGGCCCAGGCCAGAGAGGGCGCAGGGCAACACGGGGTGAGTGAAGGACACAGTGCGGGGTCACACTGGGGCTCTTCCTGCTCTGTGTGCTGCATGCCCCAGTGCTCGAAAAGGCCAGAGCCTGATTACTGCACTGGGATCCAGCCGCAGAGCGTTTTCATTAGGGAGAGGGCCAAGATCATCCAGGAAGGTTCCGGCCCATTAATACATTTGAAACGGCGAATGAAAGGGAGGGGTGAAAAGGGGGAGGTTGGGTGATTTTGAAAGGGGAGAACCCTGTGGAACGGCCATGAGAGCCTTAGTGAATAAATGCCCTGTGGATCATCTTAACCTCATTCTCCTTCTTCTTTTTTTTCTCCTCCGGCTTCTCCCTAAGATCTGCAGCCAATTTTCCTGCAATTTAGGAGAAATTGTTTGTGAAATCCATGTCGATCCTCCCACTGGGAATCCATTCACAAAAGTTAGAGAAAGGCTGCACTGAGAATGGGAACAATATATGGAGAATCTGGTTAATGACATCATCTGCTTCCTGTTTGAGACTTATGCCTTTCATACACGCCTTACAGAAACAGATTTTGTATTCAGACTGGGAAGCTTGAAGTGATCAAAGTAACTTTATTCCTGTGATACCATACATCATGACACTGACAGATGTTTGCACAAAGCTGTGATACTTTTGATATGTGTTTTCGAGGTCTGGGGGCTCTGGGTTAATTCAAACCAACAATTCCAGAAAATACATTTGCCAGGAATATTTAATGTCTAACATGCTTTCTACTCAAACACCTTTATCTTTCTGTATCTGGCTGGTGGATCATTCAAGAAAGCTTGTTTGTGTAATTAAACTTAAAGTTGGTGAATGTGATATTTCCCCTGCTAGCACTTAGGTGTTTATTACCAATAATCATATCAAGTCTTCATCACTAGAGGAAAAAAAAATCTCCTCAGGTCAGTTTTCAAACTAGTTAATATTTTATCCTGCATAGTGGTGTAATGACTGCTATGGATTTTTCATCATCTCTTATTAATGCAGTCTGGTACCACAGCTTAAATACTAATCATGCATTACACCTACGCTCGACATTTCTCATGTTAACTTCTTCAATTACTGTTTCCTGAAATATTACTAAATCCAAGGTCTTCAAAATCAAACAGCGGTATTTCACAAATCCAGCTGGATGTTTATTTTATTTTTTGTAACTGCTTTATTTTCTCTCAACATGTTCAATTTTAAAGTACGCTCAGAAACATAGTACAGGCAAACATGTCTCTAATAGCACTCAACGAGTTTTCTGCATCCTTTTAATTTCCGAACATGAACAAGATCAGGAATAAATAGTGCCATATGTGGCTAACCAGAGAAAGATATATATAATGTTCATTAACGCTCCTGTGAGGAATTTTTGACTGTTATGAAACCTGTTGAAAATAACCGTGTTGCCTCTTTCTGACTTAGAATAGCAAAAGAGGCTATCAACAACATCACTGACTATTTCTATGGTGTAAATTTTAATGTCTGTAAACACTCTGAGGGGGGAGGTGTTAAGACTATTTAGAGATAGATAGATAGATAGATCTTTATTTGTCCTTAATAAGGAGATTTGTTGCCACCGTCTGTACAGGAATACATGTATGAACACAAGAACCATAAACATCCACCCAGCCTCACAGCAATGGTGCCCCGTATCCCACAAATATACACACCGGACACATATGCACACACTGGGCACATTAAAACACACCGAACACATATGAACACACTGGACACATATATGCACACCGGACACATATAAACACACCGGACACATTACAGTGGCATTCTGTTTAGCAGTGCTATGGCCGATGGGATGAAGCTTCTGCCAAACCGGGCTTGCCTACAGTAAGGGGATCTGTACCTGCGACCGGAGGGGAGTAGTGTGAAGACAGAGTAGAGGGGGTGTTGGGGGTCCAGTGTTATAGAGCACACTAAAGACAGCAAGTATTCACAGTTAGTGATATATTTTACTGAAAGAATGAGATTTATTGTAAGAAAATACTACTTATTCATGTACAGGACATCATCAGCAAAGATTTAAGAGATACTGCTTTGTCCACAGGGGGTACCAAAATCAACACAAATAAAGTTCCTCACAGGAGCTTCAAAGTGATACTATAAGGGAGAAAACTTAATCAAGTAAGAAAACAACTAAATCAATAACTTAAACTCACATTTAAAAAATTAACTGAAGAAAATTAACAAATAAAATAATAGTCAATAAAAGAACAAAACATAAATAAATAAGAACACATTTTAAAATCCTAGCTGTTTTTTATGAACTCTTTTAGACCATAAATTCCATATTAAGGCCTCTCACATTTGCAGTCATGCAGGCTTTTTGATTCATTTATTAAGTTAGATAAACAAGAGAACAAGTATGACCCTGTATGCTCCACTGCCTCAGCGCACACCTCAGACACTGACCCTGCCAACAACACAAAAGCCAGAGTGGGGGCCGCCAAGCCAGTGCAAAGTGAGCTGTTAAAGCCTGACGTGTGTTTTGTCATTGAAGCACGACAGGGAAGAGGCTGACGGTAAGCACTGAGCAGTGCTTGGGGAGCGGCGGGGGTAGAAGAGGCTCTGCGACTTGGCAGCGATGAGCTCGGTCTGTGCCAGCACAGCTGTCCGGCAGGCGTCTCACTCAGGGCTGCTCCCAACGTGAGAGCGACGACCAATCTATCAGTACAGCAGCCGGGCACACAAGGACACAAAGGTGTGAACGCAGCCTGCAGGGCGGTGCGCTGACAGAGCTTTACACATCGTGATCTGTCCTCACAGACTTTTGCTGAAGTGATTAAATTGTCGTGTCTCTCTGAGTAGGACTCTGACAGAATATTTTGATGCCTTAATTAAATATGTGGGTTAGTTTTGCAACTGCGTTATGATTCTTGGTCAGATTTCCAACACTACCGTTATTGTACATCTTCCATACAAAGTGCTCCTTGTTTACTCACCCCTTACCTGAGCTAAATTTGAATACTTAAGTGTGTAATCCAGTCAACTGTTAATAACCTACAAGGCGCCAGACCTGTGGAATCTCTTTTGTGTGGAGAGAATAGTGAGAGAGGAGATATTTTATGAGCAGGCGTTCCTCTCTTGTGCCAGGTTTTTGTTTACGCCTTCATTATATCTCCACTACATTATCTGATGCCTGCATCCTGAGTCCAATCTCGTGCTGAGGTTTTAATCTCCTGACGCACTCGGCTCACTCCGCTCATTCCGCTCACTGTCCTGTGCCACACAGGGAATCGGAGAGGGGTTATATTACAGCACATGAATCAAGGCAAAATGAAATGCACTCCAGACGCTTTCAGATGGTTTTAATTTATGGCAGAGGCCTGGGGATACAAAAAAATGCATTAAATGTAATCTGATCACTTTATTCGATGGTGAATTTATGAGCGATCAGACGTTGGATGTCTGCCTGAGTGACTGGTTTTTAAAAATAGACCGAGATAGATTACAGATCTGTTACCCTAAAATATGTTGATAATAGCATTAACAACAAGAAGAATTATAATTTTATTCATAGGTGGCTTTCAAGTAGAAGAGGCAGTATTCCAACAAAGACATTTCACAAAGAGGAAACTTGGCCCAAAGGTTTCAGCACAGCCTCAATATTTGTGCATGTTACTCCCTTTTTTATTACTCCCTTTATTATTAGCAAATCTGCAACTTAAAACCAAATTAAGTTAAAAGGGGCTCAGAGACACTTACAACCAGCCACTTCTGTTACATGTCTAATTTTTCCAGTGCCAGTTAAGCTGGGATTGACTTTCTCCATCCCCTCTGTTGTGGTCTACGTTCCATTGATGTCTCCATTGTAAAAATCATCTCTCATTCTGTGTCCTCGGAGATCAAATCAATTTATGAGTGCTGGATATCTGTCGTTGCACCAAATCCATTACGGTCAATCCAACCCAGCAGGGCATTTGGCATGCACATTAAGAGGTCCGCAGGCGTTTACAGTGAAGTGAGGAGACGCATCAAGTTTTAATGCTCAAAGCCACAGAAACCAAGGAGGAATTAGTCTGACTTATTACTTGACAGTAATGCCTCGTGGCATTCTGAGAGAAGTGCAAAACGCTGTCGAACAAATATTTTTTCTTCAAAACACAAGTGATTGGAGGTTGTTTTTAATCTTTTGCTCTGCTGAGCAGATAATGCATGGCCACAAGGAAGAGCATTAGCATACAATCACACCATTTGTTCCAGCTTGTGTGTGTGGATGCATAGACTGAGGAAGTGCATCCATCAGCAGTTTCAGGCTTGTGCTGAAAAACAAAATTGTCTCTTCCTTCCTTCAACTCTGACCCCGGTTCAACCAGTGACACCTGGTAAGCGAGGATGTTCCATTGAATGCAGAAGGATGTGTCTCCCTCTGTGTATTTGAAAAAGCACTATGTGTGCTATTGTGGTGTTCTCAGGCTCGGACAGAGTGTATTCGTTAAGAGGAGATGTTGATGCTCCTCTGACAGCAGCTTGTGAACATCTGTGTTGAAGCTTTTCTCGCTTTCCCACCACCCACCACTGTGAAATCAAGATCAACTTCAAACCCATTTCTTGTGCCCATCTGCCTGCTCCCTCGCTGTGCTTCATGGATGCATTCCTTCCTCCTCTCATTACCAGAGTCCTTTAAGTAAAACGCCAAATTTGGGACATGGCTGTAGCATAAGAATGCTAGTGAGTTGGTCAGACTTTTGGTCCTGACTGAAAGTGATACATTTTGAATGAATTGACATAAAACTTTCCACAGATATTCATTATTGCCAGAGGTTGAACCTCCAACCTTGGTGATCCCATCTTTTCCTGCGGTACTAGCAGGATTTGAAGTTTTTCATAGCTATTCAATTAAAGGCAGGGTTGGTAGTCACGGAAAACTAGCATAAATTTGAATGTAGCGTTTCCTAGGGGTGAGTATTGGCAAGAACCTCACGATACATTACGGATCAGGATACTTGGGTCACGATACGATAGTGTCACGATATATCACGACATCACAATATTTTGAAATATTGTGATATTCTATACAGTTAACTAAAAAAAAATAAAGATGGTGGATATGTTTTTCACACAATATTACTCAAATTGAAAGGGCAAATTAAGAAAGAACTATTTGATTGAAAACAACTTTCCATTTTATTGTTTTTTAAGTACTGAAGCCATATTTTAGTTCCAACTCGGCTAACATATGAATTTTTATTTTTACAAAAAAATTGATATTAAGAGTTGAAATATGGATATTATATTGGAGTTCAAACGATTGCGATATATATTGCTGTATCAATATTTTTTCACACCTCTAGCATTTCCTCAGGACTCCGTCTAACCCCCTCCCCCCTCCCCTTGGAGCTCCTCCAAAACGACGCCCCCACTATTTCTTCCTTTTTACTTGTATGTTTTTTTTTTCTATTTCACTTTTAAATGATCGAAATAAAGACATCAAATCAAATCAAATCAAGATAAGCCATTATCATATTCATGATCCCCTGATTCTTCATACACAAAAAAAATTATCCACAAACTTTGGGTTGATAACTATTGTTGAACAAACTTTTATATACCATCCATGACATTATTTAACAACTAATGATCTGCATATATATCAGTGCGATTATAAGTTCAAAACTTAAAATCTTTATCAGCTAGTACTTGTATAGTGATGATTTGCAAATGTTAGCATGCTAACATGTAAAACTCTGATAACTGCTTCATAATAACACGTAATTCTCTCTGAGTGTGTTAGCATGCAAGTGTTAGCATTTAGATCCAAGCCCTTCTGTGCTTCAAAGCCTCGCAGGGCCGTTAGCCATTTGTTAGCATCATAAAGCGCATCCTCAAATTTTCATTAAAGCTCCTGCAGGTAACTTTCAGTTAGTGTCGAGTTGGCGCCCTCTGTGGTGTGAATGGTACCTCGAGTCTCTTTGCTAGTTTTGTCCTGTAAGTGTGTATGTTTTTTGTTCAAAAAAAAATGTGATCCTGCCTCTTTTTAATAGTCTAAAGTTTCACTCATTGAGAATCTTTGTCATGGAAAATGTAAAAATCACTTTATCTGACAGCTGTGTCAGGTGTTAAATACAGCCCTATAGAAAGAGTCAGTCTTTACACTGATGTTCTCATTTGCTTTTGTAGCTCAAAGAAACGACTGTGTTAATTTCAGTCTGTTTCATAACCAGCAAAAAAGTCCTCACCGGAGCTTCATCCAAATTTACAAAGGAGTGTCACCCCCCTGTACCCAGTTGTTTTTTCTCGGCTCTGTACATGATTGCATCATCAAAAAGGGAACCTTCATTTTGATGGCCTTTAAATAAAACCCTGCACTGTAAAAGTCTTAAGATCCCTTTGTCATGTAGCACATCAACGTTGCTGATGTTTAACTTTTAACAAGCCCCACCGTCTCCACCATGGACCCCTCACTAACAGCTATGAAGAGACAAACTATTAAAAGCAGTTCTTGTTTACGTCTGAAGCCACGGTGGAAAAAGTGCATATCTGCAAATCTTTGTTCCAAGACGATGCACAGAGCCTGAATATGAAGCCAGAGAATGAGGCAACAGAATTGCAAAGAATGCATCTGAAACATCTTTTCATACTGTAGTTTCTCCAGCTGTCCAGCACCTAACTTGGAGTAATTGCTACAATTGTTCTCTTGAACCGGAATTATAAAAGGCCTGTCTGAATGTAAACAAACTGCAGCGAACAGCAGCGCAAAATCACAGGCAGCCATGTTTTGACAAGTGCATGATGAGTGTCCACACACTTGTACCCTCGTTTACAATTAGATAAGCTAACTCTTACCCACAATCCCTTTCAGCGTCTTCCACTCTGGCTCTTTCTTTCTGTCTGCCTGACTGCTCACATAAGCCCCTCTTTTAATGTCAAGTTCTGAGCCCAGTTTTGCAAACTTTCTTTAGTTAAACAAAGACAGACTACTGTATTCCATCTCTTTGCTTTCTCCACTGCAAGTGTTGAAATAGTTACAAGGACTTGATGGTTGGTTCTGTAAAGATAGTCTGAGGAGCAAAAAGAAAGACTTTTGGATCTTGAAGAAATTATTCACGGCTGTAGTTCAGAGGAGCGCTCATATGATGGGCTGTGACAAGTGTACCGCTCTAAGCACGTCCCTGCCAGCCTGGAACTCGGTGCTGCATGCCTTCCACAGACACCATTAGTGCTCTGCACTGGGAGAATGACTCGTCATCACTCTCTTACAGAGGAACAGGGGAGCCGTATTACGTTTCTGAGATTTGGCGGCAGTGAAGTTTGTTTTGAAGGCTCGCCGAAGTGCTACATATGATCTAAGATTTGCTTTTAGTCTGGGATATCTTGTCAAAATCGTCTAAATATTATTCGCCTGTTTGAAGCAAAGGGGGCAAATAAACAGTTTTATCTGGTTGTTTTTTTATCAAGATTTTGTTCAAGCGTCACCTTCCAATCCTTGTTTTTGCTTTGTTGATTTTTTTTTCCTAATTTCAATGGTATTTTACACATCCATCAATATTTTTTTTATCACAAATGTATGCTACCTAATTCTTATTTTTGCTTTGAAGAGGCTTTAGAGACAAAAATGAACCAAAAAATATCTTACAAATGACTTCAAGATGCCCTGGTGTTTTGTCTGTAATTGCCCTGTCCTCTGTTTTGAGGTCCAGACAAGAGAAGTTTATGCATTCAGAGACTATAACAAAGGATCTTCGCTTTAGGCCGAGCGTGAGGACAATGACATGTCACCCTTGTACACACACATCAGAGAAAGTGATGAGACTGAGGCTATCCCGGACTACCATAACGACCCTGCTCTTTCCTCCCATGCATGTATTGAGATATGTGTGCCTTTGTACCTTTGGTCTATTATCTGTCTGGGACTTGGCCTGCAGCTATCAAGATGAGTCGGGGAGCTGAAGTTGCGTGCGGCTGCAGACCTAGCGCTGTCTGATGGGGAGAGAGAGAGGGTTCAAACAAACTGAGCCTGTGAATTATGGAGGAAAGCTTGCTGAGAGCGCTGTGTAAATTAGCCTGGTTACATATGCACAGGCCCGAGGTCATACACCAACCTAAAGACAATGGTGACATCTCTCAGACAGCCTGCTTTTGCTCGGACAATGGAATTAACACAGAAACATAACCAAAGAGGGCGTGTTTTGATTTATTCATGTATTCCTTATTTTCTAGTTTTACACCAAAGAGGTCAAAACTCTCCACCAACATCTTTGTCCAGTTACTTTTCCTTGTTTTCCCCTCCCATTTATCCTCTTGCAGCTTGTCAAACACAAACTCACCTCTATCACTAAATGAGGGAGAATGTCAGCCTCTCCCTGACAGGTTACTATTGATCCTTTTCAATGTGCTGTCAAGAGTTAGATCTGCCAAATTGCAGGGTCGGTCTTAGCATGTTGTCTGTAAATCAAAGAGCATGAGGCAGGTCACCTGACGACCAGTCAAATGTCTGCTGTAAAGGGCGTTTCATTTCTGACAGTGCTAGCGTTAGAGGAGATCAGCCAGGGTCAAACACAAGCAGGTTTGTCTGTCAGTAGCGTAACAGGAATGGAATCTTTTCTGGCCTGATTGTCCATCAACAATGCAGACATTATTACCCAAGAAACTCCTTAACGATTTCTATAAAAATGACTGACTCTGCTTCTTTTTAAATGTCAGAACTGAAAGTTTGAATACAAATATGGCAGCTGTTGCATTTAGAAATGTCATTGCAACTCATCACATGTCTGTCAGGCCTCACATGCTAAAGGTACTGTGTCAGTTATTATTCTAAAGGAACAGTTGGATATTCTGGTAGAGACACTTGATTTAGAGTAAGATGAAAAGGTGAACACCACTCTCACATTTGTAGTTCTCACATGTAAAGCCACAAGCAGTAGAGGAGAGACCATTTCATCGTCTTATCTGGTTCTATCTTAATACTTAGAGGCAGGGGCGCTGCCAGGGATTTTGGGCCCCATGAAAAGATATCACATTGGGCCCCATCACCAAAGGCCACAAGAACCCTGTGCAACTGTGGTAGCCACATCTCCAGGATCCAATCGACCCAGTCAAAGCTTTACATAACTCTACCTTTTCAGCTGTCTTGCCTCTTGGAGTCAAATATTTACTGTATGACTTGCAAAAAGGAAGGATTCCCTGCACACAAGGTGACTGATTTGCCCCTTCTTTTATTATGTTTTCATGGCTTTATCATAGAACCAAAATGAACAAGCACAAAATAAAAACAGAAGTTAGTTAGGCTACATAAAATTAAAAGGTAGGGCAACTTAGCATGAATAGGAACATAAGACTCAAGAAACCCATTTTTCTCAACAACTACAACAACAACAAAAAACAGTCATGGGCCCTTAGAATCGTAACTTTTCCCCCCTATACTGCGCCACTGCTTAGAGGGCAGCTCCAGCAAAAACCACAGTTTGTTTACAGATATAGAGGAGAACGACTTTGAAAATGTGCTTCATAAGTGTGCAAAGTTTTTTAAGCCCTCTGCAGCTCTAGAAGGAGCTGCCTAAAGTTTTACCAAACTGCCTTTAGTGTCATTGGAGTCTCGGACGGTTTGGGATGATGACTACCAGTTTGGAAATAAATAAATAAAACATATGTATCGAGGGGTTGGAGTCAGGAAGAGGTGAGCTTCTCAGACTTTGGAAAGTCTGCTCGTCTACTCTGCTTGAGGCTAGCAGCCTGGGGCTACGTTAGCCGCCTTCTAGCAGACACACCTGAATCTCCAACATAAGTGTCTTTGGCGCCAGGTTTTGACAAGAAGGAAGACCACTTGACATAAAATAGAAATACCTTTTAAAATGCCTTTTTTAAAACATCAATCTCCAACCATGTAGTAGGGGCTGATTCTAAATGTTTGGAGACCGCCTATAACCACCAGATATTAGCATAGCTTGAGCAAAACATCCAACTTCTGCATCAATTGACATACTTTTTCTCATCCAATGTTCAGAGAAAGAACGACCCCTCTCCAGTTCTCCTCTATCTCAGTAAACACAATTCCTACTCTCCCCAAGTTTTGATTGACCACTCTTTCCATCCTAGCAGCATTCTCCTGCATAGTCAAAATCAAAGAAAACTATTTTAAAATTACACCTCCACTTTTTATAGTTATATTTGTTGGGCTTTTTGCCTTTATTTTATAGGACAGCTGAAGAGAGCCAGGAAATGTGGGGAGTAGAGAGCGGGGGAAGACATGCAGAAAATGGTCGCGGCAGGGAATCGAACCGGCGACCCATGTGTCGAGGACTGTAGCCTCTGTATGTGGGGCGCTTAGACCGCTAGGCCACCAGCGCCCCCACTTTTTTCTTTAAAGGAATTATAGTTGAAGGTATTTGTTTATTATGAGTACCAAACTTTACCTTATATAAAGTTACACTTCCTGAAGTGTGACATATTTTGAATGGTGGCGCACATGTATGTGTGACCTTTTGTTTATGAGAGAAGCACATCCAAAGACAGGCTTTCAGACGAGCTGCCTGTGTTGTCTACCCGTGCAGAACCTCGTGAACCGTTGAACCTGCAAACCTTGAAATGCAGATCTGAGGCCTGCTGAGGAGTGATGACAGCTGTCATAGCTCTGTGCTAAAGTCAAACAAAAGAGAGCGCAGATAGAGAGAGGGAGAGCGGAAAAAAAGAGAAGAAGCAGCAACTTCAACACTTTTGTGCTGAAGACACAAGAGGATTTTTTTTAGGGGGGGAGGTGTTGTGCGCAGAATTCTGCTACTCAGCATAAAAAGTGTCGGATTGAGAAATAAATAAAGGCTGTGAGTGACCACTTGAAACGCTGCTGCGCTGCAGGGGATTCTGCTTCCTTTGTTTAGATGCTAATATGCTGCTGTGATAGCAATATAGAATGAAGGGGTCCTCCTCTGTCTTTGATACACATTATCTCTCTGCATGTTTTTTACTAGCCTGGCACAACAAGAATAGCATCCCTTGGAGAGTAAATGAGGCCCTTTTGTTGCAGGCTGACCTGCAGGCACTGAGCGACCATTAACATAAGCATATGGGTAATATCTAACATTGCTGCCTTCTGCTTTTGTGTACAAGGAATAATGATGCCATTATAATATGGCTTTGTTGTATGTACAGTATTGTGCACTACTCAGGGGGATAAGAGTGTGGCCTTAGATGGGCAAAGAATGTTTCTAATTTCGGTTTCAATCTCTTCATGTACTCATATATAATGTCACATAGATATTATACTCACAGGCTCAGACTATTTGTGACCTGGGTCGTGTCCTTAGTTTTCTTTGTAAAATGAGCCTGCATGCCACACACAGGGTCATTGCACTGGATCACTTTGTTAGCAGCTACATTAAGTGTGTGTGTGTGTGGGCAAGCTTAAGTGAGACCCTGAGCAGGAAATGGACAGGAGGGGATCAAAATGAGTGATGGAGAGACAGAGCTCAACTGGGAAAAAAGAAAAAACACCAAACTAGGAGCAGGGACCTTCTCAAGTTTCATTTTAATAGCACAGGGTCATTTTTCTCCCTTTACACTAAGCACAGGCCTGGCCATTAGGGCCTCTCTGTAGAATGTGTAAACCTCCTGCTATTAAAACCACAATTTGCACTGTCAGCTCCTATGAGCCAAATCTATGACCACACTACAACCCCTCCCCCCCCTCAGCAGGACTCAAACCCCTTTTTCCCCCTTTTGTAACAACTTTCAGGCCACAATAACCATCATCAGTTAAAGGCGGCGGGTCCATTACACTTCCCCTGTTCACACAGCCTTGCATTAAGCTAATATTATCTATTCCCCGAGTGGCTCAGCCCTTCACACACCCCATCAATTATTAATCTCCTTGCTCACAGCTAATGTTTGTTCTGAATTATTTAAACCTATCTTCATTTATCAATAAACATAAATGTTAAACAAAGAATGCTGATGAGCGTGAATTACACTGTAAAAAAAGTTTATGAGATTATTTGGATGGGTGGTGATTTATAGATGTGATATTCACCGGTAATGTTGCAAAGGAAGGTCAGAGGATTGTAAAGGCAAGAAGGGAGAGAGAGAGCGAGAGAGAGAGAGAGAGAGAGAGAGAGAGAGAGCGAGAGAGAGAGAGAGCGAGAATGTTTTCATATAGAGCTGGTCATTCTGTTTGTGGTTAAGATTGTTTTCACTTTAGCAGTAAAAGAGGACACACTATTTTAAAGCCACGTTTCAAAATGTTCACTTGGTTTATTTCCCTATCTTTTTTTAAAGCCTCTGGAAAAAAATAAAATTATGATACCAAATCTGAAAGTCTTGTTAGCATCCAAACTATGAGTGAAAATTGAAGTTCTTTAAAGCTGTGTGAGGAAGTTTCATGTCGTGTTGACTCTGATGACCTATTTGGACAAAACTGGTAGCATTTTTCAGGGATTAGAACTGCATTTTCCATGAACACCATGATTCACTGTTGTAATCAAGCAGCAACCTCCGTTCTGCAAATATGAAGCCCATGCGGAAGTGTTATAAACTACAATTCATCGAGCATCCACTTGAGACTGGCTGCAGAAACACCGGAAACCACATACACACCAATTCAAAAAAGACAATCTTTGCAGCAATAATAAACATGTACAGCCTGGTTCAAAAAACGGCTTGGGTCTACGTAGCTAATTTCTCTATCGGCACACACGGGGTGAATTTTTTTCTAACGGGATGGTTCAGAAGATATTAAGATTACAAGTTTTGCCCATTAAAAGACATGACTGACTTGACTGACAGGCAGTAACAATGTAGCTGCTGGCTCAAAGCCCGCCTCTTTACCTCACACTAACTTTGGTTGAGTTCAGCATTACCAATATGGCTCCCGTGGAGGATTGGCGTCAAAACAGCACTCAGGAACAGATGGGTGACATCACTGACACTACGTCTATTATTAATACAGTCTATGGTCATAATGAAGCTTTTGCTATATCAAGCATTTGTTTTGGAAGTAAATTAATGGAAAACATATCTTCTTTTTAATCCTGCTTCCCTGTGTTCAAGACACCTTTTTGCAGGATGCAGTTATTGGGTCATGTACTGATAACTCAATTGAATATTCGTAATGTAACAGTGACAAAACTCATGGTGTGTTCAAAAACATTATGCTAACTCTAGCATTGATAGCAGTTAGCATGTCTAAAAAGTTAGCTGAGTTGCCCCTTTATTTGTATACAAAGCTACAAATGCAATACTACATGAAAGTTGTGGGACGTTAGTTAGCTAGCGTTATTTTGTCACGAAACGTAACTCCCCTGCCAAAACTTAACACTGCAGCCAAAATAAAATCATTTGTACTCAGGACTGAACTGAGGTAGCCAAGAACATACAATTTTGGTCCACTCTAAGCCCCTGCATCTGTCAATTGTTTGCCCCAAAATTAAGCTAGCACTGGGTTTTATCAGTCTGATAGCATGGGATTGATTTGCGGGGAAAAAATGGTAGATTTAGAGTGTAACCCACTCTAGTAACCCACAGAAAGTAAAATTTACCAATATTTTGAAAACAATAATTCAGTATTGAATTAGAAAAATATTGTATCACTTTTAGAAGTGTTAGCATAGTCGGGAGGCTAACATGAATTTAGCTTTAAAAGGCTTTTCTTTAGATTAGTGGGTCATTTAAGGACATATATGAATCCATATCTATGGTATATGTCTCAGTAATGTGTTGCTGTTAAAAGCACTTAGGTATAGGTCCTGCTTCCTCCTGGTGCCAATACTGGTCAATACACCTGCAGCAACAACAAAATAAACTTGCACCTTGTGATGTACAGCCTGTTTAATAGAAAAAAAATCAGACACGAACAAAATCTCTCCGCTCTCCAAAAAGTGGGACTTAACTCACTGCAGCATTTTGACTAATGTGGGAAAGTAGGCAGATGACACAGTTCGCCTTGAAGAAACACATTTGGATATCATGGAAAACCTGTGGAGACCGGAATAGTATAAGCCCTACAGGGGGTGGTAGAAGTCACCCAAGAAGTCTGCGCCATCTTCACTGTGGAATTCTGGGAATTCTCTGCCACCTTGCCCTGTAGCAGAAAGGATGACTTGAATGAAAAAATTCCATCCTTTACACATATCTCTGTATTATGTTAGACAAACAGGGAGACATCTCAGTGCACATGTGCTCACGGAGGATATCTGTAGAGTGGGTGGGATTGGTTCATTTCCAAAATACCCAAGACCCCCATACCCAATCCACCTGTTCTTATTCAAACAGTCTGAATCGACAGATTACGTTTCTCAGAGGACAAAGAATCACAGTCTGCAATCACAGAGATAGGAGAAAGAGCAGTCTCACATTTATAGTGACACCCAAGGGTATAATTCTTCGAGTGATTTTAGATCACTCACTGACATTTTCCTTCTTATCCTCACAGTCCAAATTTGATGGCCCCCCGTGTGGTGCCACACCACAGCACCTAAATCCACCCACCCTCCCCACCGCCATGCCGCTGTCTCCGGTGTTGGGTAAACAAGGCGGAACCCTCGTCAGCGTGGTTAAGCTGGCGGCTCGTGACAGAACGCTGAATGAGTGATTTAAGGTTTCAAGTGAGCAGCTTTCACAGTTAATTAACCTGCTGATGGCTGTGCATGTGTGGAGACGAGAGAGGGATTCGGGAGAGAGGAAAGCCCTCTTCACTTGCTTCGCCATTTCAAGTTAAGACAGCCATGTGCATTACTGTGACACCAAGGCTAAAGTGTTCCAGCAGTGCAATCACTCATTTGTTTCTGTGGAAGGTGCAGGTTCTGCAGGTTCAGCTTTGTCTTCTTTCTTCACCTTTAAACATGAGAAAAGGTTTCGGGCAAGAATGTGGGCTCTTAGCTCTGAGCTTTTAGGGTGTGGATCAACTAAAGAAAAAATCACTGAAAAGTACTTTACATTAATTTAAGACCATGGTATGTTTTACTGCAGCATTTTAAAGTTTGATGACTTTCAAGCTAAGTTGTATGTGTCTTTCTTTGAAATCTTACAAAGTTCTTAATTGGTAATTGCAGAATCCTCTAGCTACTTGCTCAGGAAGACTTGCTACCACTGGGATGTATAAATACAAGCGATTACTTTACCCCTGTGATATTTTCAGGAAGCTGGCTGTTAAGCTGCATTTAAATATGAGCTAATCATCCTGACTGTAAAATCCCACAACCATTCATGCTGGGAGGTCAGGAACTCTGGGGGTAGATGTGATCTGCTCTAGGCCATTGCAACTGGAGAAAAGCATGTAGGCTCACACACACACGTACGCAGGCTCACACACTTTGAACTCACAACATTAACAGTCATCAGTGCTCTTGCAGTCTCACCAGGTTTCTCCAGAAACTCGATCTGTGGCGTGCTGAAAGCTGGTTCTTCACCTGTTAGCAGAACACCCACCAGTCTCCGGAGGTCACTGTGTGTTTTTCTCTGGTTTTGCCACCCAGGCAGGAATGCACTGGCAATGGGAGGATAGTATGTGTGATTCATGCCCTGATAATTACAGTGTGTGTCCTCTCATTTTTAGCTGCTGACAATTCAACCAGATGCTTTCAAGATATGCCCCGACAGGGGATTTGTGCATTTCTTTAGATGTACTCTACAATTTAACTGACGCATACATTTTTCAGGAAGATAAGTGTGGTATTTTAATGACATTTTATGGAATAATACTTGTAAAGATAATCTTCATTTCCATCAACAATTCATTCAAAATTTTGCTATAACCAATTAATCTAAGTGTAAATGGGTACTGCAATGACAATTTACATAAATAGTATAATCGTCCTCAAAGACAGAGCGTTCGCATATTCATCTGCATGGCAGTAATGTGAAATCTTGGCTAATTTACATCATCCTTGAGGCAGTGCAGCAAAACAATTTCCTACCGACGGCAAAAGCATTGACGAAAGCAAATAAGAACATGTAAGTCATTATTGACTCTTAGCCTCTTTTAACTACTCTCCTAAGGACACTATAATTGTCTCTCCATGTATATGAGTAGCTCCAGGTTGTTTCGGATTGCTCTTTGATGAGTTCATCTATGTAGTCTTGGTAAACTGTACAATCCAGGTTTGTACTTATATGGATTATTGGGTAATCACAAGAACATTTCGACTTTTCCTTTGCTTTCTTGCTTTATTTTTTTTTTCAAACAAGTGTTTCTCTTTTAAGTGATGTAATAAAGTGAAAGTCAGTACGAAAAATATGTTGTATTAAAAGGACTACAACAACATCAACTAGATTCATAATACATTTTTATTGCACTTATCAAAACACGCTGAAAGCATTCTTCACATTTTGAATAATGGCTATAAAAGCATTTTGTATGTTATATGATAATAATAATAATAATAGTAATAATAATGATAATAATAATAACAATAATAATAATGCACTGCATGAAATAATAAGCTATCCAATAGAATACATAGAAGTCAGAGACTTTTGTAAACCTATACTTAAAATTGAAACTCAAAAGAGTATTTTTGTTTAACTGTCAAAATGTTGAGCTTACAATATGTGTATGCAAACACGCTTCTTTTCTCTAAAGGGAAATGGGAGTGCAGAAAAGTATGCTTGCACCACTGATCTATGGGATGCAATGATGCAGCGCTCTCCCAAGGCACTCTGGGATGCATTTAGGACATGCATGGAGAAAACAATGGCGGGTGTATTACCAGAAAAGATAAATCTATCTCATTAATCCCTTCTTCTCCCAGGCTGGGAGGCACATCTAAGGGAACATGCAGAAGCAGTATTGTACACTAGGATCTTTCACACAGATGGGCAGAGAAGAGGAAAGGAGAGGAGGAGGGGCCACAGTGTCAATCTGTGCATCATTAGACAGTGCAATGATGGCAAAGGAAGAGAGGGATTACTAAGATGTGGCTTTCAAAACAAAATGATTGATGACAGCTTCGTCATGTCATAGAAAAGATGCTCTTTCTTTGAGGCATTGCATTGAAAATAAGTTATATGAAATTCAGGTATGCAGAAGCTATACATATATTTAAAACAAATAATGATTCTCAACGTTCTTGCCGTTTTATCGGTTCAACCCTTTTATTTATTAACAGTGCAGAAATCTCTCAGTCAGTGGTTTCCAGCCCACAATTCCCTCGTCCTGTTATTCGCCAGCACGTTCAAATTACCACCAGTAAATTCCATTGATTTCAGTCAAAAAAGACATTGATTTTTACCCATCTGAAATGGCCAGGGACTCCATAAAACAGATAAATAGGTCATAACCATTTTACCAGCCTGTAGAATCCCATAGAAAGATTTAAGGGGTCATGAAAGTCTGATGGTTAAAAATGAGGCCTGAAGAGCATTGTGTGAAAGGCCAACAAAATGTACCGAGAAAGCAACATTATAAAAAGCTTTGTCCATAAATTAGAAAGTGTTGATGGCTGAAGCCTTGAAACCAGATGCTAAAAGAAAATATTCGTCTTAGGCCCAGGAAGTCTTGACTTTTTACCAGTTGAGGCTCCAGCCATAGAGTATTATTTTCCAATGAACATTGACACATTTGTTTCTTCTGATAGTGCTACAGAGTACACAAATGTAGGTAGACTATCAAGGGCTGAAACCTTAGTTGATTGCAAATTCAATTAGACAAATTCCTTTGCTAATTTCAGAGGACGGTTGATATCTGATACACCTGAAGCCAGGAGATTTTCCTACGGATAAGGACCTCTAAATGAAAAGCCCTTTGGTTTAAATGGTGGTATGCCATTCCACTGTGCAGCTCTGGCTTGAAAAGGTTTTATTTTAAGTCCTCTTTGGAAGCAGCACAGCTATTACAACTAAGGTTTTTTTTTCCCATATCAAAGTGACATTATGTTGTTGAAATGACGTAGAAACTAAGAGTGTTCCAAAGACTTTGGTTGGTGTAGGGCACCTAAAGTGTAATTTGAGGTAAGAAGCTAATGCAGCAAACTCAGGCACGTCTCTCATATACTGGCCAAGAATTATAGCTACTAACCAATGTAATCAATACAACATATGTACTTGCAGAGGAGCAGATTATGTACTGATCAGTCATACAGTTGGCTCATCACGGCAGCTAATGCATCACACCACAAACAGCGCAGATGCTAGCGAGCTAGCTGACCCAAGCACACTGCTGCACTGCTGACATTTCAGCATGCCCAAGTTACAGAAACCCACCAAGGACTTATCTCATCAACATTGACCTACTTTACAGTACATGTTGAGTCCATAATGTTTGAATACAGACATTAACACACAGCTCTGCTACTCCCATATACTGGCAAAGCACAAGAGCAGCCAAAGATAATACATCTGAGAGAGGGTGCTCTTGAGCAATATACACAGATACAGTACATCTCAAATCATGGCAAATGTAATAAAAAGCATTGAGAACTCTGTTACACCAGCATACATGTGCGTATTCCAAAATGACAAATTGATGGTCAGAATTTTGCAATTGATTGTCTTATGTTCAGTTATTTGATAAATCATAGCAGATCTGACGCACACAATCTTGCTTCACTAGAGTCCAACTTCTCACTGCCTCTATAAGGATCCTTTCCTCCTATCCTTTGAACCCATCCTTGAGTGCATCGCTTATTTTTAGGCTGAAGCTAAATGTGTTTGAGCTCCACTCTCTGAGCACACCAGTGGGTCGATAGCCAGTATTGCTGTGTTGTTGACAGGTGAAGCACTATTACTAATTTATTTCTCACCTTTCCCTTGTCCGTGCTAAGAGCTGAGCATCTACTGTCTGGGGGGGCTGTGCTAGATTTCAGTCCTGTCAACTTTTTTTTTTTTTTTCGCACCTGTCAGAAAGGTGACGGACATACAAGTGCTTGTTTGCCCTTTCTGTCATGCTCAGCTTCATTGGCAGTGATGGAGGAAATAGAAATTTCAAGGACCCTACATGAGTTTATGGTATAGCATCAGTGCACACAAGGTGGTGGGATTTGAGGAGAGAAGCTTTTTGTTCTTGTCTTCATCCTCCTGGGACATTGTTTACTTCTGTGGTGGGAAAGATGGGGTTGAGGGATGGGCCATCTCAGGAAAGATACAATGTTCAACCTTTGTCAAAGGAGGCAGGAAAATAATCCCCAAAACAGAATGCAAAACTATCTCATATGATCCTCAAAATAAGCTAGTTTTGTTTAGTCTTCTGACTCTTTCTATGTGAATCTTTCAGGTTACCCAAGTTCTTCTGGAATGTGTTGAATTTAAACCTGTCAAAAATGTGTTCAGCGCAAAATATCAACTAAGATTTACAATAATCACTTAAAAATTACAGATGTTCGCTGATACACAGGCCACGAAAGAAGAAATGTCATGTCTTTTTGGTTACTGATTTCGAAACTATAGCCATTCCACTCAGATGCAGACGCTCAGTTCAGCCAAATCCACATAATGACATCAGATTATACCTCTCAAACCATAAAATAAATATGTCTTTCTGCAGCCTTGGCTTTGTGGTTTGTGAGGTCGTGGGCTGCTGCTTTTTTGAGTTCCCATGAAAGGTTTTGTCTTTATTTCCCTGATTTATCTGGAAGTTGTGAGACTTCCTCTCTGTAAACCGCTAAAGTTTTAATAATAGAGTTGTAGAACATAAGACAGCTGGAATCACGGCAATGCTGTTACAGTCTGATGTGGTGAGGTGTGAGACGGATAGAACTGATTTTAGAAACACCAGATCAGATTTAAATAAATACCAATCCAGATTTATCCAGTATATCGAACTGTGGTGAAAGTAAAGTTAAACTTGCAGTTAATCCTTTGAGGAAGTTATAATTAACTCAAGCATTTAACTCTTTCGCTACTTTATCGTTCACCACCTTTTCCACCTTTTCTCCACAACCTTTTAGCAGTGTGCTGTACTTTCTACTTCCTTACAATAATATACAAGCTGTAATTACTTGTGACTTTCAAAGTTGGGATATTGTATATAGAACATAAACACAAAACACAGAAGACAGATGATGCATTTTTAAAGCGGATAAATTACTGTCATTCCAACATTAAGATTATGCTCAATGGATTTCCAAATAATTTAAAGAACATATATGTATAATATATATATATATATAAATGTTCTGATCAGTTGTTCTGAATAATGGAATTTAGACTAACAACCAGTGAAAAGAAAAAAAACATGTCAAATCACGACACAACAAAACCTGTTGGCAAATGTGTGATTCTTTAGCTGGTAAAATGCTGCAAAAAGTCACCAAGAAGAACTTGGCACATTGCATACAGAATTAACTCATCCATTTAACAAAAAAAAAAGCGTCTGCATCTTGTGGCTAAAAAAAAACAGCTAAAAAAGACTTTATGTGCATCTATCATCCCTGTTTGAAACAGATTCCAACTTCTCTGTAATCCTGTTCTAGCCAGCGGTTAGCTTTACATGTCTTCCAACTTTGACTTCTTTTTCTTTGCAGGATTCACATCTGCAACATAAAAGTGCCCATTCATCTATTTCTGGTAGGTCTTGGTTAAACATACTAAATTACACAGAGGTCACATTGGCATATTTCTGCAATATGAAACCAGGAAACTGATTTTCATTTGATTTACTCAGAACTAACAGGTCATAAGTTTGCCACAAAAATAACCCAAACATGATTCAGATATGCAAAAAATTACATGCCTGGTCAGGTCGGTCCTTAAGAGGAAAAGAAAACATCTTTTGTTTGATTGTTGAATGGAGCTGGTATTTAACGTTTCTGGTGCATTCAAGGAAGTTGGGGAATCTAACACGACATTAAGAAAATTTGTCCCTCAAGTTGAAATTTTTTAACTAGAGACTGTTTGATGCACTTGCATGCAGATATATGTTCATAAAGATAAAAACATCATCTTCATACTACTACTGATGTGAGCCAGTATATCATTATCATGGATTATATTCTGTCTCCTTCTGCTCTCCACAAGGACTGTCTTCCTGCATACAAACAAGCCTGCTGATATTTGTTTAGTTTATATTACTCAGACTACAGACTACAAACGGGAACCGGAACACTTCTCATGCTAAAAAAATATGACCCCTGATTACAGATTCCACATTTTTATGTAGACTCTAACAATAGTGCAAACATATATACCTCTGGTATTTAGAATGTGCTTCACAGGACTGAACTGAGCTACAGATCCAAGATTACTTTTTACTTCCTCCTCCATTTGACACATGCAGGCATACGTTGAAGCTGATGCCAGATATTTTTTTGCATGTAAAATATCCAGATGAATTAGAAACCAGGAGCACTTTGTATCCTATGATGTGTCCACAGGTAGAAATGAGCCCTGGCTGAGGGGTGGAGTCCACGTCTCTTTCTCTCTGTCAGCAGGTGAGGAACCTGCACAGGGGAACTTGAGAATGAGCCTTTGTTTTGGTCGACTCTCCTCCTCTGGCTCCCCTGTCATCCTTTGATCTTGTCAGACTCCTTGCTACTCTTCCTCACTCTCTGTCTACCTTCATGGGTCTGATGAAGACTGTTGCCAGGAAAGACAAAAGTGTCCCATTCACCTTGTCCTTTTCCTCCCCAAAGGGCTTTTCTTACCCTGCCCCATTCTCAAGGTCCCCAGTCAGGTGACAGCAGGTAAGAAAACACTCCTGGTGTTTGCCAGACATCAGAAGAGACTTTCCCAGCAGGGCCCGTATAAGTCCTCCTCCATGCACTCATAGTCCTCTAACCAAGACTGGGGGTCAGCACCTGTGGATATCATGCTATGCGGCTGTAAAGGGATGTCAAAACGTGTCAATCCACTATCCAGACGTAGCCATTTTTGGAATGAGGAACATTTCGAGTGTGTTATTGTTGCATTACAGGTCCTTAGCACATTATCGCTGATGGCTAAACCACCCAGGTCTTGAATTTAACTTTGGAATCATGCACTCCTATCACTGCTGCTCCCTTTACTTGGAACAAACTACAGAAGGACCTCAAACTGTCTCATTTGATGCTTTCAAGATGATTTGAAATAACTTATATGCAAGCTCCTTTGGCTGGTGGATCTTGGCAAATATTCACTGTTTCACTAGTTATTTAATGTCTTTTGACGTATAATAGTATCTTGCGTTGTGTTTTTAAGGGTTTTAAGTGCCTAGGGTTTGTTGGGAACTTTATTGCTGTGCTGCCGGTTGTCTTGGCCAGGACACTCTTAAAAAATTAACTTTTAATCTCAATGAGTTGTCTCCTGGTTATAAAAAATAAAATGAAAATGTAAACAAATAAATAACACAAACATATTTGTACTACTTCTACTACTTGCTTTTATAGATCATACAGATTTATCAATATTAATTTATGAAGTACCAACAAAAAAAGTTTCAACACAGCCCAATAAGTTGGTTTAAACTCAAGGTTCACCTCAAAACAGGCAGATATAGCCAATTACAATTTTTTGGATGGTGTGAGTGATTTTATTTCAGGGGAAGGGGTCATGCCACCCCAGGCCATCCCTTGGACATGCCCCTGTCACCAAGTAAACCTCAAACCTCCACTCTATATCTCTGTTTTATACTTCTCTTTTATTTTAGCCCTTGTATTGATTTTTGTATTTACCCGGGTTGTGCCCATACATCTCTCCCATCCTCGTCTTCTCCCAGGCTCGCTGTAACGCCCCGATCCAAACAGAGGAAGTGTCTGTCCTCTGCTGTGCATTCCATGCTGCTGCCCAGCTTTAAATGCCCCCAAACTCTGTCAATAATATTGATGTAATCCACAGGCATTTTTGAGTGATCCTGCTGTCGTAGGGAACATAATGACAGGCTGTGGAGGCCTGATTGGATCTGCGCTACAGCGAGGTCGGCCGGCGCACAGCCAACACAGCCCGGCATTGATAAAGTGTCACAGACTTCAGAGCTTTGATTAGCCCTTCGACTAATGCCATGCTAAGCAGAAACATTACTCTGCCCCCGCTAGCTATACAGCCAGAGGAGGGGAGGGCTGGCTGAGGGAAAGGGAGAAAATATACTCTACAGGGAAATTAACCAATGCGGATGAAATGGTGTACCAAGGAAATTCTTGGATAAATTAACAACGCAATTACATTACATGACACGCTGTAAGATGGATGAGGAAAACTTGGCCGGTATTATGTTCTGTTTTCCAAATTGCAATTTATTTGAGGGCTCTAATGGATGCCGTATTAAAACATCTTGGGCTGCGGTCAGATTTCATTGTGTGTCACCCAGACGTGATTGATGACCCTCTCTTCCACGCCCCTCGACCCCCCCCCCGTCCTCTCTTGCAACCCCTTACTTCACCCTCCTGCATTCTCTCCCCCTGCTGCATTCTCTGCACATTTACTGGGGATTTTAAACATTAGCAACATTTATATGGATTCAGGAGTATGGAATTGATTTTCTTATCACTTAATTTCCTTGCCTGCTCCTGCAACACGACGATAAATTCTGTGCTACTTGCACACGGACCTGAGTCCATTTTTCTCTCGATCGTTGCCTCTCTCTCACCCCATAGTAAAATTCTATCAATAATGCCATTTTTTTCCTAGGATCCCACCCCTCTCATCATTTCCCTCTGATCTTCCACTTGCCTTTTCATGTGCTTTTGTTCCACTTGCAATGATAGCTCCAGCTTTTCTTGAAATGAAAATATAATCGAAAGTATTTTTATTGCTGTAGCAAATGCATTAGTGCAAAAGGGACATCTGGAAATCATCCACAGCGAGCTCGCTCAGTTATGGCAATATCGTAGTGACTTTATTTTACCATTCATAATTACTCACAGGACAGTGAAAACCACATGCTATCTGCTTTGAACTCCAGAGAACAGGGTTTGCCCAGATTGACCCGAACAAACGTGAAGCAACCCAATCCCTGATACCCTTTTTCAATCATACAACCCCCCCCCCCTTACCTTTTTACCTTTTTTCCCTCTCTCTCTCTCCCTCAGAGGTGAGTGGAGCCTTCTGGGGAGGGAAAGGTTAATAACATTCAGAATAAATCAGCATGCAGCACATCCCCTGGATGACATCAGCGAGTGCTCCTCCAACCCATAGGGCCATAAACAGCTTTGTTTTTTTTCCTGGTTTGTTTCAGATGTGAGCAAACGGATAAATAATGAATGAGCCGCACTGACGGGACACATATTTCACTTAGCGGAAATGGCTTTAATGCAGTCGGCCTGTATTACACTCCCAATCACTGAGGAGCTGCATGGGGAAAAGGGATGTTCAAACAACAGTCAAAGAGTGTTGAGCTCAGGTGTGTCTCTTCAATGTAAATGACCTACTTTTCAACAAAACTCCTGAAGCAACGTCTCACCTGCTGCAAGCAAAGAAAAATTACCTAACTAAGGGTTTTCAGTCAAACAAAAATAAATAATTTTTAAGATTGAATGTGAAAAATTGTCTCATTCATGCAAGATAATTTGTATGAAATCAAAAAGTGTTGATACAGAAACAACATCTGGAAAATGACTGCTATGGATTGTTTTTATTCAGTTGGACTTCACACTTTTCTGTCATATTATTTCCCATACCACAAAACTGCGTTGTTTATACACATTCCCAGCATGTTAATGAAATGATTATTTTTACTTTTCTGGGGTGATATAAGTGGAAACTACTTCATATGCAGCCCCATGAATTTCCACTTTATGGACTTTGATTTCTGGTATGCAAACCGTCTGAGACATTCGTCTGAGACATTACTGCACAATCTTATTCTAATTCACTATTTATTTACGTATTCCCCCCAGAAATATTCTCTTTGTGGTTTTGGGGAAATTCAGCGTGACTTTCCCTTTTCCCAGGTCTTGACGGTTAAAAACAAAAGTGAGCCTGAAGTTTTTTTTGGCCGTCTCATGGCTTTTAGAGGGTTTGTCTAAACAAAGTTTGGGGTTAGTAAATAGCGAAGGTTATCTGGCCATCGAGGCCTCCAGATGGCGGCTGAGCTAGACCACCTGCTATGGAAATGCCTTTGCTGTGAGGACTTGGTGGAAAGATTCAGACCCTGATTATCTCTCTCTCTCTGTATCTCTCTCCCACGCGCACACACACTCACACATATCTTTATGGTTAACATTGTCGGAACAAGGATGAGAAGAAGCCCTCAGCTCATTTTCCCCTCTGAGTGCTGCTCCCAACTCCCTCTCTGCCTCCTCCTCCCCTCTCACCCCCACATTGACCCCCCATCACTCTCCCCAGCCTTTACCCTCAGAAAACAGCTGGACAGGAGAGAGAAAGGGTGGAGGGGTTGGGTCAGGAGGGGAGGGGGGCTTTCCTGCAGGTCCAGACCTATCATGTAAAAAGATGACACATCTTTTGAAGAACGAGGGCAAAAGGGAGAAGAGGCAGTTTCGGGGGAGAAAACATAAACAAAGGTGTTTTAATATGATGGTCGCCAGTGGCGCACAAAGAAAAGAGGAAGAGGGCGAAATAAAAATTGCTTACAATACAAAGTCTTTGAATGACAGCCTGGAGACCTAAAGTATGAAACATAAACCCTGTTTTTAGAGCCTGGATGCAGAAGAATGGATTTTGTGTTTGTCTAATAGTTTTTCTGCTCGAGTCAAGATCCAAGTGAATACATCTTTACTTGTTTGTTTCTTTTATCTTCTAGTTTTAATACTTTATAATCCAGTTAAGCCTGCTTGATTCATAGCTTTCTTTTTGTCCAAAAACAAAGCCAGAAGTTCCTTAAACCCTACAGATGCACTGCCTTTTCTCCATTGTTTTAAAGACTAAACTCCTCTGATACCATTACACACAAATGTCTGTTTTGACACTTGACTTTGATCGATAGTGGTTCAGCATTGTGGTCGGACACACGCCTTCTTTCCTTCAACCCTTAAGAGGTCATGAAAAGCCCCACTGTACATCAAAACACCCAACACACTCCCCACCGCCACATCATCTGACATGACACATGTGAGACAACGCTGACCACAAAAATGGCTCAGCCTCTTTGATGCTAAAATGCTTGAGTGTTTATTTACATCGTGCAGCCTCCCCACATGTCCGTCACACAGTGTGTGTGTGCTGTGCGTCAGGGTCTTTGAAGTCATCAGGACACAGTGGTGATCCAACATCCCGCCAAGGAAGTTTTAAAAACAGCGGCCATATTTGCAGCACTTGTTGTAGAGGACACATGGGCAGAATCAAACACAGATCTTAATTTGCAGAGGAGGATGAGTGTACAGCTGTGGTTTATCTCCCATACAAAGTAGTGCACAGATGATATCATTTATTATCATCCCAAAAGATCTGCTGTTTAGGTGAAATATCCTGTGACAACGGGTGCTACCAGAGTTTAGAATGACAGCTGGGCTCTGACATCAGCAGTCAGGGTTTTTCCCCACCAATATGAACCCTTTTCTCTGACCCGTATTGGAAGGGATACTTAAGTGAAGGTATTATGTGTACAGATGGTGGGTTTGAAAGAAAAAAAATGGCACCAGCACAACTTTCATTTGTAAGGTTGGCTGTAATGAAGTGACAGATTTTCTTGAATGGAAAATTAAATTCTGACTAGCTGACTGGACTAAAGGTGTGGCTAACGATAGAGGAGCTATGACCACCTGCCTTCAGTCCTGCCTGCTATTTAATCTCAACATGCCTGAGCTGGTTGTGCATTACTCCAGTCAAGTTAAATAAGGGTAAAATGTCCGTATACGCACATTTTTAGCTTCAATTTTCACAGGCAAAAATTACTTAGTGGACTTTTGTCCTGGCTGCTTATTCTGTCATGAGCTGAGACATCAAATTAAAAAAATCATTAACCTTGAAACATATACATGTTAAAGATATTGATAAGATTAACCATAAAAGTTTAAGTTTTGTCACTAAATGGAATAGAACTAAGTCCAGAGCTTGAGAAACAAGTAAAGTAATACTCAATTATAAGACAGCTTAAAAGGACATAACTCGGTATTAGCAACATGTAGATCTTTTTGTTGGATCACTCATGAACAAAAGTGAGTCATCTCCATATAAAGAAATCTGATAAGGAAACTTACATGGACTCTAGCTTTTGGCATTACAAGCACTGATTCTTCCACTGATCAGAGAACAGACACCAACTTCCACCCACCACCCCCCACCCTAAGACCCCCCCCCCCCCCCCCCCCTTTAATCCAACAGTGTTAATTAAAGCTGAAAGGTTACAAAAGGTGGGCGCCAATAACAAGGCCACATATAACATTTAAGTTGCTTCTTTTTGTTACACCCTCTCAATAATTCATGCTATCAGACTTTCTACAAGGAAGCGAGGCTTCTCTTCCTCCCAGGAAGCCTCAGACGAGGATCATCTGTCCTCTGCACTCATTGTAAGTAAGGAAGTGTGGGCAACAATACATACCAAGCCAACCCCAGCCTCATAAATAAATATGGTGATTGTTAATGGGGTTTAAAATTACTCATCCTCTGCTCCCCAGCCGACTACTAGTGTGACCACTGTGGCATACAAGCGCATGGAGGCTACATGTCCCTGCAGATAGAATGTCTGGAACCGGTGATACCACAAAATGGCCCCAGTGCCTCCACTTCCACTTCGCCCTTGTCGTCTTTCTTATCTCATGATGCATTGTCTTCCTCACCTCTACACTTGTTTCAAGGTGGATGCTTTTTTTTCCACACCTTGTTTTTCTTGTTCCAAGGTGGCTTCTTCTTTTTTAAACTGAATTCCATCCTATCTTCTCTACTAGCGCTTGTCTTTACATAGAGCTGCTTTTCATTTTCATGCACCTGTGTGTTTACTGATTTCTATCACTATTTGAATGTCATTACAACTTCAGCCTCCAAGGCGATCGTTCTTTAAGTGTATTTTGTTTATCGTTTCCCTGAATTGATTTCACTTCATTCAAGCATATGCATACACCCGCCAGATAGCCCTACTTGACTCTTGTAAGGAAATACTGCTCTGGCATGTTAAGATATAGAATTATGCTGTGTGTTGACTCTCTGCTTTTTAAAAATACCTCACTCTTGTAGAAGCTGTAACTACTTTTATAGAGTTGTTTTTGCATTAGGAATATTATACACCCACAGTCTTCCATTTGACACCACTTGTACTTAAAAATATATTTTTCTTCTAATACTGAGAGATCACAGAACATGCTCTCTAATTGAAATGTAAACTGTCTGTGGTCCAGGTTTATACTAGCATTGATAAACATCATGAATTCAGGCAGCATCTGGTCTTAAGAACAGTGTTTATTTTTCTTCTGTGTAAGAGACATGATATATTCTCTCCAGGATATTTTGCTTATGTTGAAATATTTCTGTTTGTTTACATCCAATTCCTAATGGATCATTTGGCAAATACAAGATATGCCCTCTTCAACTGCTTTGGGATAGGCCGGATTCAAAATACATCATAACTATTATTACTGTGTAGATTTTTACTGCTTTTCTCCTGGTCTGTAAGAATACACATGAGCTGTCTTTTTTCTACTGTAGCGTAGATCATGTCTCTGCTCGTTCCTCCACCATACTGTGGTGTAGTGTTTCCTTGTGCTCCAGCTCGATTGCATGCCTGTATCTCCCCCTCCAGGACAACATGCATTATAGTCCCATTCTCCCTCAGCATGGAGGCTGGAGAAGGCAGCAGTTGGAGAGCCCAGTCTCCATCTCCATCCACGCATTCTGAAATATGTCATTCAAATCACCAAAAGGGGGAAAAAACAAAATAAAACATCCAAGAGCCAAAGATGGTCCGTTCTGAGACGCAATAGTTCGAGGAGGGACTCGGGCAATTTGCCTAAATTCCCGGCCCCGTTTTCGTCTGTGTTCCCTTTACTCCCAAGCGCCAGCCTGAGCTGATAACAAGTGAGTGCACTCCCCTAGAATGATGGATGGGCCTAAGCCATGGGCTTGTCAGGAGAGGGTGCAGGGCCATATGGAAGTGGCATATGGAAGCTCATAGAAGAAGATGGGGCAAAAGGAGGGGAGTGACAGAGATATACATTAAAGACACTGCTTTGCTCTTAAAAATGCAAGGTTCATCAGTTTAGTGGGGAATATCCGTCAGTGGCGCTTCCTTCCGTGGGACTGGAGGCAGACAAACACAGGCAGATGCAGGAGGTTGTCCTATTTGATGCCTTTTTAAGTCATGGCTGCAGTAATTGCTTGCTGTTATTCCCACAGCAGAAAAAGAAAGGAAATGCAAGAATCTGTATAAGGAAAGAAAGAATCCCAAAGAGATTTAGCAGAAAATAACTGCAGGGATTTGAGACTGTTTATATTCAGAGCATTTGAGTTTTGATTCAGTGTGTGTTGTTGTCAGTCACATTTAATTTCCCCTTTAATTCAGAGAGATGCCTTCACACAAGTTCACCCATGCAGCCTTGTGAACAAGCATCAATTACGTCTTCAGATCAAGTCCTGATCAGTCTATTTTTACTTTTCTCTCTTTGTCTGTGTGCATGTGTGTCCTCTTGCTTGTGCACGATCAGGCATGGATATGTGTGTGTGTGTGTGTCTGTCTTTCTCTGTGCCCTGTGGAGTGTCTACGGGCCCTGAGGAACTCTGTTTGATTGTTTAAAGCCCTTCTTAATTGGCGCTTTGTCTGCACACTCCTAAATGAGGCGGGACACCCACGGCGGGGGTTCCTGTGGAGACCGTGGGCCGTTTGACAGCCCCCACGGTGGGGCCTGTCCCACAACCCCTCAAACTGCCAGCCGCATGACAGCGGCCCATGCTGCACCACCCTGGCCAATTAAAACTCAGCTGTCAGGACCAGACATTATACCAACACTGGGTGACTGAGTGTGACTGTGAGGTAGCAGAGAGAGAGCCAGTGTGTGTGTGCATGCGTGCGTGGATTTGGGAGTGTTCTTGCAATCATTAGCTGATGAATAGACTCCCTCTTTTCTCCAGTGCATGTGTTTGTACACAGTTTGGATATCCACTCCAGTGTCATAAGGTGCATGTGAAGCACTCATGCCCATGCGTTTGTGTTCAAATTGTGAGTGTATAGTGTGGAAGTGCTTTGCAGACAGGCTTTATTGGGTTACATGCCGACAGATTTGTAATTCGGAGTAATCACTTAGGACAAGCCCTTACACCATTTTATCTGGTCATGACTCTAGGCCAAAGTCAATACTCATAGTATAGTAATGAGTAGGGTCTAACTGAGCACGTTTTATTAAAGCTCCGAGGAGTGAATCTGATGCCAGCCTGCTTCCCCTGGAAAATATCTCATTCACTCTGTCTCTCCTTCGCTCTCTGTCTACCTGCTCCAGCTTTCAGACCTAAGGCCTCATGTTCATAGGTGGTAGCAGAGCCTCATCCCTTTCTTTTATTGTCTAACAAACGTAAACAAACCCTTTCCAAACAGGATAAGGAGGAATTATCGGCACAAACCGTGCTGATCTGTCAAAAAAATCCCCAAACATCGAGCAAGTCTCTGCAGGAAAGCAAAATCTCATATTTATGTTTAAGACATAAAATCACTGCAAAACAGGTATTATGTGAGGAGATTACTCCAGAATGACAAAGATGAGCTAAACCTCCCTTTGGCAGCATCCAGATTTGTAATCCGAGATTTCAGCTTTGGGCATAGATTCAGTTTAATCCCAGCTGAAGGCAAAATACAGTTATTGGAAACTTCTCACCTCGTCACAACCATGTTCGAGCAGCACATAAAAGCTCACCTCAGCAATATAAAATCCTCAGCCTTCTTTCCACAAAGGGGGATCGTCTTACCTTATGGTCTCCTTATTGAATCCTCTGCCTCTCTGTGGTAGATATGCTATATGTAGCGAACAATGTAACATTGTTGAGGAGGTGCACTGGCACTCTACCCTTGGGCTAGTCTGTGAAGGAGCCTGATTTGATTGACAGACAGTTTCAATGGGGGTAAGTAATAAAGTAAGAGTCAGAAACAGTGCAGCTGCATATCCACCTTTCAACTGCTGTGTGGCTGAATATGAATACAAGATACTTTTCTTCTCTTGTTTTTCAAAGAAGAAGTGAACATTTTTGATAAAGAGTAAAAAATAGTAAGGGGGGGGGGAGACACAATAAAATGTAGAGGATATAGAAATAAGTAGCAAAGAGAAAGGAAACCTTTTACTTCCTTCATTAGAGATATCGACATAGATTAGGCCCGACTACAAACGTGGTACATTAATGACATGCACATGGAAAAACACACACACAAGCACACACTCTTACACACTGATGCACTCATCCCATCCTCTGTGTCCTGCATCTGGAAGTTGCTCCATGAAAAGTGGCTTCTTCCTGCTCTCACTGGAAACATTTTCCAACCAGTGGAAGGCTCTTTCTGGGAGCTGGCCCTCATCCAGGAACACTCAGGCTTCACAGCTGTCTAACAGCGTTTAAATGCAGCATATGGTACCCAAGTACCATTGTTTCACCACTAAAGACCCTGTTTTTTCATCGTGGAGGAAAGACTATTTAATGTCAGTTTCACTTGCAGAGGAAGAAAGAAGTTTTGAAAATGAAAACTAGGCTGTGAGAAAGCGTGATGTCATTTTTCTGCTTTTTTTTGAGACATTTTCTCAGACCATCACTAATTTTGGCAGTGATGACATTTTGATTCTCAGCCTGTGAGTTTGTGAAACAACACCATCTGTGTGCTTTCCTCTAATTAGGGTAATAGCCACAAATATTACGGCAACAGTTCCTCATGACAAGCTGTTACATGCCAATGTGTGAAGACTTTTCGAGGTTTGATCGGCACAAGTTAGCAGTCGCCCTGATGTAACTGAACAGCAAGCCTGCATTTTAATAACAATCAGGAAGCCTGCTATTTATCTCACTTGGCATTGTTCCCATGTCATAAATCACAGCTGCAATGTTGTAAAGTTTGAATTCCTTTTAACATTATCTGTGTATCTCTGAACTTTTGTATTTTCTGTAGTCTTATGAGGTCACACCCTTTAAAATGAAAGAAAATAACAAACGTACAAATTATCATGTTTTCTAAAGACAATAGGACCTTTGTGCTGCATGTGATGAGAGCATGACTGCAATTACAGAGCTTCACCTGCTGTGCATCACGCCTCACATTACCTCAAAAACAATATCATATTCATCATTAGAACCTGCCAAAACATTTCATTTTAGGACACACGATACAGCACATTATCTCCTCAATCTCCTCACTTCATTTTCCTTGGTACCATTTGAACCCAAAATCTGACATTAACAAATGGAAGTTAATTTGCCTCCCTCAGAACATGTTATAATCAGTCTAAAGGTTAATGTTTCTGCTAATTTATAAATGCAGGATTGCTGTCAGCATGAGGGGGAAATGGTTTTGAAAGGCCTGACATTGTAAATTAAGCCTGTCAGATCGTCTCTCTGTGCCGGCGGATCAGAAGATGCCGCAGTCTATGATGTCAGACAGGCAGGCAAACAGCCCTGGGGGACAGACCTTACTCCCTCACTTCCAAACGCTGGAACGCTGGGATTCATGCAGCTTTGGAAAGGTAGCTGGGCACACAGGCAGGAAGGCGGGGCGTCTCACCTTTAGGGCCTGTACTCAATGGGTGAGACTGTATGTGATGTTGATGGCTGATGAGATTTTTACTAATTTAGAGAGACTCACACGGGGAGGATCGGCTGAATGAAGATGTCATGCTTTGCCCATGCAGTGCATTGTGGGAGCATGGCAGCCAGACTCCCAGACCATGTGTATTAGATTAAAATAGCACTGTACAGCTATTTTTTCCTTTGGCCCTTTTTTTTTTTACTTCTTTGACAATGGCAGAGAAATAAGCTCCATCAGGCATTCTTAATGGATAAATTAACTTGAAAATAAAGATAAAGTTAGAAATTAATTTCATGTTTGCAATAGGCTGCATCTTGTTTTAAAAAGACAATTATATTACAGCTACCAAACTTCTCTCAAAGTTTGTGATTGTTTTCCTATGTTAGCTTTCAGCAGCAAGAGATAACTACTAGCTAAAATAAATTAGTTATATATTTGTTTGCCCAAATCAATCTCTGCCATTGAAGACTTAAACAATGTGTAAAACAGTTGCTAAAAAATATGTCAAGCATCATTTAGTCAAAGACAACCAACTTAGTCAACAGGAAGTCACTGGAGTATCAAAATGTATAACACAACTGCTTGTTTTTTGGTTCAATATTTGCTAGCAGGCCTAGCATAATGCTATTTTTTTGACTTATTGGAGCTGTGTTGGCTGTTTTGGTGTTGTAGTTTAGTTACATTTCTCGATAGCTTGGTGGTAGCTTGGTAGTAGCTTAGTGGTAGCGTTGTTGTTCATTGGCATACGCAGTTCAACAGTGCAAAAGCATCCATAAAAATGTATCTTGGTTCAGTGAACCAGTTGTTCAACTTACACTTTCATAAGGCACTGATGTCAATTTTCTGTAGTCAGTGAAAGCAATGAGCTTGAAATGTCTACTTAGTTTATAATTGTAGCATGGAGTGGTCCAAATCAACACACAAATAGCATTGACTTTGATTTGAGCTGATTCAGTACAAAATAAAATAGCTTTGGCGTAGCAAGCTACTTTTGCGATGATGCATTAGGTTAGCTTACTGTATTACAAGTACCTTTCCCAACTCTGAATTTGAGGTACATTGTTATTATTAAACCACTTTATATCATGTGTTAGGCATGGTATGTCTGGTTTTTTCAATCTCCAGTAATAAATTAGCAAGCTGGCGACAGCTTTAGCTGTTAGCCTTTGCTGCTATGCCACAAACCTGGCAGTTAGCAGGGTATAAGTATTTATAATATACGATTTAAGCAGTTAGTCTCTTTCTAACAACTCTGTGCAAACCATGTTTTCTGTGATGTTTAACCTCGACTGAACTTGAGAATTTGTTATCTCTTCTGGCTACATTTGAATTTTCAAAGCTCTGGTCTGACCCACAATCAGTCAAAGTAGGCTACAGTTTGTGCCAAATTACACTTTCTTCTCCTTTTTTCTAACTTTCATTAGCTTTCTTTCATATTCAGATAAATGCTGGATTGCTTGCAAAAATGTGCATTGCCAAGTTCACATCAAATGTCTTTCCCCCGGAGTTGCTCCACTCATGCTAAGTTCTATGAAGCCTTGTGGGATGGAAAGAATTACAGCCCTACGGTAGAGCCCATAAGCCAATCATACATTGGGGGGTTGTTACAGGGGTACGGGGAAACAGCCAGGCTCTGACAAGCACCAATCTAGTCCTGCTGGTGAGATAATAAGGCCAAGAAGTAAGATGAAGATTATGTCAAACCTGTGGTACAATCTCCCCCCACCAAAAAAAAATGTGATCCGGGCAAAATTTCTTCCTCAGTGGGAGGAAATGACAACCGACAGATTAGACATCTTCTACTGTAATCTGTGCAAAGCTTTGAAATATATGTCGACTGCAGGCCATATTTTTTCTTTCTCCCCTTCTCTCTCCCTCTCTCTCTCCCTCTCTTAAACACACACACACACACACACACACACCCACAGACACACACGCGCACACACACACACACACACACACACACACACACACACACACACACACACACACACACACACACACACAAATAAATGACCAGAGGATTTAACGTAGCTGCAGAAAGAAAACGTCCTGAAACTAACTGGACTCTTGTCCGTCAAGCATCTGCAGCGGTTGCACAAGTGTGTGTAAAAATGTTCACCACCTCCTCTACACTGGCTGTCATTACTGCAGCCTGTCAGGACCCACTCTAATGGTGTCTCACCTGACAGGCTCACAACCTTGCACCAAACAAGCTGCACACTGTATAGGAAGAGGAGGGGGTGAGTGAAGGGGAGAAAAACAGAATTTTCATACAGTTTTCAACAAGGTGACAAAGTATCAACTTTGTTTTATAGATGCTGTTTTAAAAAGGAAATATCCATACAGTGAGGACCATTATTGCATATGCTGCAAGAATGGCATGCAAGTCATTTTGCCCCCTGAATTTCATAGCAATTTGTTTTACTCCTCCAGCTCTGCAGGGATAACTCTTGTACTCCCAGAAGAATAAAAAACAGGAGCAGAAGATGAGGTACATAGGGGAATATTGCTGCACTGTGTGAACAGGGTGCAAATCCCATGTGGGTTTCCATTGTCCAGTCTGTACCTTACAAACTCTGCTGCTGTTCAGAGACAGATAAGATGGAGAGTGTGCAGGTGTGCTGGCTTTTTGCATCATCATGTATTTTTCTTTTTTCAGTCCAGGAAAATGACTTTACTGAAAAAAAATAAACTAGCTGCCTTTGCAGAACCATCCAAATTGTAATCGTTGTAATCAAACTCATCATGCCGTTTCATTTTTCCTGGGGTATGCTGTCCATTTTAACAGCAGAAATACAATAAACCTAATTTGGCCTTCCTTTTTTTGCCATCATTAGTGGAGGGCAGAGTTTTTTCTCTATTTTTTCCCTTTCCTGGAGCGTGCACATGTCTGGTTATGTCTTTGAGATGACATTCCACACTGTCTGTATGTCCCTGGGCTGTGATGACCACATGCTGAGGCTCCAGGGCCCTGACAGAAGGGCCCGAAGTGCTACACCAGGGTGACTTACAGCTGCTCTGATGAGAGACACATTCACTTACACGGAAACATTCATGCAGTCTTTGCAGACATAATGAAAGACTCTTTCACACATGAGCATCGGGCTAATTCTTGAAGACTGAATACATTTTTCTAACGACTGAAGTAGTCTGCGCACAGAACAGCACAAATTAAAGATTTTGTTCTGTATTGTGTTACAGTAAGTGGCACTTTGTTTTACAAAGGGAGAGAGATCTAGGTTTCAAAATGTAATTATCACAACCTGAAACAACAGGAGGGGTGTTTCAAAAACTGAACTCAAGTGCTAACAGCATACTCCCTTAATAAATCACTCTCTACACAATCTCAAAGCACACACACACATGCGTGTATACACACCTGGCCACTCCGTTCCTGCTGCTCCACAGCCCCACCCAGTGTAGAACACCGAGTGCATGACGGTGCTCTCCTGGACATGAGGATTTAATAGGTGACCCTGGGCTGCATGCTGGGTCCCCCCGCTGCCTGGGCTCATCCAGCCGTAAAATGAGGCCCAGGCAGGACCCGGCTGGTAATGAGAACTGGCATTTTGCTCAGGATAACCTCGGGAAAATCGCTTCTATAAATACCTTCTATAAATAAAAGTCTACCTTGGCCCAAGACTGCGTAAGGGGCTTTCTCTGAAAAGGTCATCTGTTGCCCCGACTCCACCACGAGTCACCATTTTATTTTTTGCGTCCTCTGTGTCTGTGGATTCCTTTCCTTCTTTCTTTTATCTTCATTCTTCTTATTTGAAAATGTTTTTGTGTTTAAACTGCAAAGAAAATAGAATGATTCACATCACTGGACCCTTGAAGGGCTTATTCATTCTTCTTCTTTTCCTACACCCTCTCTTCTAATGATTCTGTGGGGCCTTGACTTTGGTCAGGCACCAGGACACACGTCTTAAGACATGAGAAAAAACATGAAGGAAGATGAATGAAATTCACAGATTCAGCATGAGTAAAAAAAAAAAAGGGGGGGAAATAGAAAAGTAATAATGAAAGTAATACAGTCAGCAGATTTGCCTAAACACGTTCACAAAGGAACAGGTTTTGGGGTTAGGTACTCTAGTCCTGTGTTAATTATCCCCCTACAGGCTTATACGTTTTGTGTGTGTATGTGTGTGTGTTTGTGGACAGAATAGCTACATCTCATTCATCATTGCTTCATGTATTCCATCATTATCTCTGCTATACACACATTACTTTAAGTTTGTAATGCATTCTTCTATAATCTGAGTAGGGAGTTGATCAGGGTGAGTAGATGGGTCAACACATTAGAAGTTATTGTTGCATCCATTACAAAAAAACCTTTGCTAACGTTACTCGTATTACCTTTCTTCACCTTAAAGGAAATTTAGGTTTGCGTTGATTTTGGCACCTATGCAGAACTTTTGAGTGAATTCGCATTAGGCGGCCCCTGTGGTCAAAGTTTGAGCCTCATGTTCTTGCCTATGGCTGTTTTCGTAACGGCCTGCTACATACTACTAATGTAGTAGGCACTAGGTACTGCCTACTACATACTGCGTTTGAATTTAGTTTGTAGTATGGCTGTTCTGTTCGATCTGTTCTGCAGCATGCTGAGCGAGATGTCACTGGATTTCCGGTTACGGAAAGCGGAAGTAAACAACGGCCAAGCTGATAGAGAAACTGCTTCTTTGACATCACTTATGATTTAAAAAGTTAAGAGGTGGTTTAAGTGGAATTTTTAATTTTTTACAGCACATATAAATGGAGTGCCACTGTCAAAAAAGAATAAAAAGAAGGAGCGTAATGTCAGCGCTGTGCATTGTGGGAAACAGTACGCGAGGGAGACTGTTCCAATGCATACTGAGAAATTTTCCCGAATCAGTAGACATCTGGGTAGTTAGGCATACTGTAGATTTTGCTTTTTTTCACATACTACTTACTACAAATCAGTACGTACTGCTAGTATAGTAGGCAGTTTCGAAAACAGCCTCTGTCTCCTTCTACACGTGGAAGCAGCATTTGCAGACAACAGATCTCTTCCTTATTACTGTAATTTTAAATGTCTACCATGCAGCTCACAATGAATCTTTTTGCATGGAAATTTTAAAAAAGGCTCTTCAGGCAGCATGCTGTTAGTTCCCTAATCTTGCACCTACCCCACGGCAGGGATGACAGGTGTATAAAATAACCATTTAGAAAAGGTCAGTCTCATGCTGATGGTCTCATTTGCTTTTGTAGTTCACAAAGAGGCATCAGTATCCAATTCAGTCAGGTAAATTACCAGCTAAAAATTCCTCACAGTAGCTTTAATGGCTCATTGCCAGTGTTGTAGTTCAGTCTGAGTCATGTCAAGAAGAATCTAAGTCGAGTCCAAATTGAGTCTCCATTATCTGAGTCAAAGTGAAGGCAAGCTCTTCAATTCTGGTGTGGTGGGATCACTGCAACATAAAAATACCTGCAACCCACCTGTTACTAATCAGAATTTCACTAACATTATGGATCAGATGGTTGAGTCACTTACGTTTCTAACTTTACCATTAGGTAATGCGATCAGCAGTCCAAGAAGGCTCAATTTAGCACCTCACAGACTTTTCTGGGTGCATCCTGGATCGACGTCTGTTAGTTTGAGTTTGTCACGATCTCCTCCTCTCTTGGTTCTTGTCCAAGTCCAAGTCATTAGTGCTTAAGTCCAACATGAGTCAGGATTTATCTCAAACTTTAATGGTTTTTAGTTTCTTATAAAGGGTTTGGTTATGGGAGGAAATGTAACCACCAAAATGAAACAAAATTACATTAATTATAATGGAAAATCAAAACAAAAAACAGAAAAACTAAAAGACATCACATTTTTTCTTTAAATATATAGATTTAATATGTATTGCTGGATTTTAGCACAGATAAGACTACAAAGTAAACTGATGTGTGGCGATGGTTGTTGGAGAAATCCATTAAATGATCTGACACATTAAATTAAAGTCCCCTGTCTCCTGCCTCCCTCGGTCTCTGTGGGAGCTTTCATAGCACAGAGGAATCCAAGGACTCTCACTGCAGGCCAGGTCACTTCTTAAACTTCGCTTAGCCCCCATTTTACTGCCTGCAGGCAGCTTAAACTGATTAGCCTCGACCTTACTACAACTGGCTGACCTCCCAACGCATCCAATACCACTTATTGATCAATATTCATATTGATCCAGGCCCCACCATGCTGGATCAAGGGCGAATATTTCTATTGATTTGACCAGATTAGAGAAGACAAAAGGTTTCCAAATCAGTTTAGATGCAACCTGCCAACGGGATATGACAGCGAGCTGCATGGGGATTTCCAGCCGGGATTAGATTTGATGAGTGTTAACTGTGGAATTGATATAGCTGTAGGACTGTACCGATCGGTAGCTAATCAAGTAACACAGTATGTTAATGCAGTCATGCTTGCCCTTTAAATGCATAAGGTTATAGCGATCGATTTACCTGGCTAAACCCAGCATTAGATCAAACACGGATGGAGGCGGTTATAAGTTATTGCCTGGTTTGATGATGATGAAAAAAGAGATACACAGTGCAGTAAAATACGTGTTTAAATCCACTCAAAGACAAAAGTGATAAATCTTGAAGAGCTCTGATTTAGGTTGTCCTCTAAAGAAAATGATGGTTATTTTTTAGTGTTAAAAGCAACATTAGTGAGCAATTTGAATGTTTTTATTTGTATTTATTTTTCCACTGGATGTTGCATGCTTCATCTGAATACTTCAGTGAGACAATTGTTGTTCTTCACCACAGGAAGAGGCCAAAAAGAAAAACCAAAAAACATAGCTGTTTTATCACTACAGATAACTTTTGTTTGTGTGTGTATTGTGTTTGCCCACACTGTCCTTTATAAAGTCATGGGGAAAAGCCTGCTTCCACCTCCATTAAATATTGATGTCCTTAGTGGGATAAAATGAGTGAATAAGTCATGAAACACTGACAACAGAACACTCAAAGAAACAGAGAGCATGTGGACATTTGCACCCTGTGATGTGTGAACGTTACCACAAGGAGGGAGAGTGCAATGGAGAGAGAGATAAATAATAAAAGAGACAAGTGGTGTAACACCAGTGGTGGTCAGGCCAAATGAAACAAATCTAAGAAACAGGGCACAAGAACATTTCGTGTTCCCATTACGGATTGCTGACACTGAACAGTGGTTATGTGATAAGTATTTTTGCTATAATTTCATTTTAGCTAGCCTTGTGTATAAATTGACAGCAAAGAATCCCTGGTGAATTCTTACTGTTTGAGAGCTAATCGAAATAGCTCCTTCTCCTCAGCTGTCCCCGGTGGTCCCGTTTTGCCGACATCACTTTTTTGGGTCAGTGAGTTAATCCCAAAAATATGTCCTGCCAGAACCTTGCCATTTATCTGGGTGGGTATTCGCTGTCAAGCTCAGCATGGCTAATTCTCTCTGGGACTCCCCTCTGCTACAGAAGACAGACCTGACTGGCAAACTCTCACATTATCGCCGCAGTCATCTGATCTGCCTCTTCTCTTCTGCTCCCCTCATCCTTCAACCAGGGAGATCTCTAGAGATGCAGAGGGCCAGAAAAATATCGTGCATAGGCATAAATGACAATGAAGGCCACATGTGTTGCAGGGGCTACAAATATAACTCTACAAATCCAGTGTTCATGTAATCAGGGGATCTCTTTTGTTGCCCTGTGACAGACGTTTGTATGGTTGCTGAAAAGGGAAAACAGGCAGCAACATCCTTTAGGGTGAACTCTAGGAGTGGCAAACTGCAAATTTAAGACAGGGTAGAAATTTAAAAGCTCAAACATACAGTAAGTCCAAAACAAGTTCAACATATAGAACAGGCTTTAAATGAGAAAAATGCTGCAAAATAGCCCAATAGCACTTCTACAAGCCTGGTGTTTCTGATTCTTAATTATATTTTGCAGTATGTTTTCTATTTGTTTTAGCTTTTAGCAGCCAGGGGCATGTCCAGACATGTGGCCAGGGGCAGCATTGGGCCCCTTTGAAATTTGATTTGCCACCCCTGGTGCCAGCCAAAAATCCCAAACTTTGATTGGCTGTTTTTCTTATCAGAGGTGGAGCATATAATCAACTATTTTGTCTATGTTGCAACAGACTGCTAATAGCTTCTATGACTGCATACCTACCGGTACAATTTTTTCTTGATTGCAGCATGATTAAACACATCGCAACAGTCAGAATGTATCGCAGTGAATAAGAGAAATAGATAGACAGGTATGCTTTCTTACTTGTAGCATCTGTGAGTTTTAACTTTAGAGGTCGAGGCCTGTACCATCAGCTTGAACCAGAATTATTTATGCAAATTCAGTGGTTAAAATAAAAGCTGTGGGATTTATGCAGATATACATAAAAATTGTAAGATAATCCTAATATATACTCCTAATATAGAATCATGTTGTTTGTTTTGGTCACACTTTGTAGTGTTAATGCAATATTGACCAATGCTACCACACATCTAATATTTTCTCTTATTGTGCAGGCCTCGCAGCTTTCTTTTATTTAAATTAAGAACATTTCTCTTTGTTTGGACTTTAAATCGTAGAGAACTGCTTTGTACATCTATGTTTTGAGGCAGTTGCATAAGAACCAGTTCTTATTATACTATTAAAAGCAAACTCTTGTACACTGTCTAACTATCAAGCAGTTAGGACGATGTGCAGGAGTCTGCTCACATTTTTTAATTTCTTTAAAATCCTGACTTTAACTAATTTTAGTTCCTTATGTCGACGTGAATAGCAGAGACACGTATGATATAAGCTAATCATTTGCATGCATGTGTGTGTATGTGTGTGCACATACTTCATGCCTACCCTTGGAGTCAGAGGTTGGCCCCAGTTGGACCTAATCAAATAATTCTGGACACATCTGCAGCATGTTTTTTTTAATATACACTTTTTTTTTATTGCATCTGCAACAGAATATTATTTGAATTTGCATTTTTTAATTTGGTGCCCATTTCTCCTAATGGAAATCTTTCTGGCCCAGGCATCATCTTTTCCCTTGTCAAACATAGTACGCTTGATCTTTATGGACATTTAAATGGTTTCAGTGAAACATGCCTGTCATTAAGCGTTAGATTCATCTCACAGTATACCTTGGCGTTTTGGCAACGTCTCACTCTCTCACTACAAGTTCCAATTTCACCTTCTTCACCTCTTTTTGACATCCAAAAGAGAACCTACCATCAAGCTGAAAACCATTGAAGTTACACAAAGTCTAAAGGCACTTAAAGATAGCTCCCCACATTGCCCCCAAACATTGCTATGTGTACTTTTCACATCAGGCCTTTCAGGAAGAAGAATTCATAGGCCTGTCAAGTGCCATACAGGGGTTGAATGTGGTCATTTATAAGAAGCAGACTGGAGCACAAAAAAAGCAAGAGAAGCCATTTTGGTGCTGTCAGAGGGGTTTTGTGGCTGTAAAAGGCGGCGGTGATGTGCTCTGACACTCGGGGTCTTGTATGGTGCTTTTAAGAGCTCTGCGTGGGCACTCTCTGCATCACACGCTGCAGAGCAAGACAAAAACATACCTGTCACTGGCAAACAGTACGGCTGCACTTAAAGAGATTCCAAGCTGATTTCATGCCAGCAGAGGTCTGGGGGTGACTTGTGACATTTGTGTTGTACAGTAAAGCTTATTTTTGTGTTATCGCTGCTGGACATTGATGCCATAGTTGTTCATTTGATGGGAAGTTTGTTTTTTGAGTTCCTATGCAAAAAGACTGAATTTACAAAGTTGGAGTTGACTTGGGGTTGTGATAGTAAAGACTGTGGGGTTGTGTAAAGATTTGGAAAATAGGATAAGAAAAACCCCACATTTGGCTCCTTCTATGGTGACATAAGTGCATATGCTGATATTTCAATAGAGGAAAAAAAATAAAAAAATAAAACTGAGCTCAATTTTGGTTTATTAAAAAAAAAGAAGCAGTATTTTGTACAGTATACATTTTTCGGTAAACCTAACTTTGTTTTGCTCAAAAGAACTGTCCTTCATTGAATCCGTTGCCTCTCAGGAAGGTCACAGTGTGCAAAACAAACACACGAGAGGACAAAGGAGAGACAATCCTCCATTATGCCCCCCCTTTACTTCCTTCCCTCCCATGCTTTCTCCTTCCCTCTATCCCCTTGCTACCTTTATTTGCTGCCCTATTAACAACTGTTACTGCAGCTTTAATTACGCCCCTGTGATCTCCAAGAGTGGCGGGCACGTGTCATCTCCTTCCCAGGGGAGCCCGGGTAATTACCAGCATCCATCCAAGGGCCGTTGCTCCTGTTCCTCGGTCGCCGTGGTGATAATCACACCGCCGCCGCTAACATCTGTTCCTTGGTCTAGAAGTCCAAGTGGCCTAAGCCTGTCACACCATGCCTCCCTGTGTCAGGTTTGACCTCTGACCCCACCCAGGCTCCTCAGGGCTAATTTGTTTACTCTCAGAGACAGGAAGGGACAGACCAAAATCCTACCTGAATTCTAACACTTTGGGTTAAACGAGGACATTCCTTATTAAAGTGTACTTAAAGATCTATGTCAAATATTTGCTTTCATTTCTCTACAGTTATTCCTAATATTGGGCATTTTATTTTGAGTTTACAGATGGAATTGTGCTCATCACTTTTGTCTCAATCTGACTTGAAAGACTCTCATATGTTAATGTTAATTGCAGACATAATTTCAAATGCTGTCACAGGGTTTTGGTTCCTATTTGTTCACAAACCTTTGGCTAAAAACAAAGACCATATAATAGCTGGAGTCATTACTTGTTCGGTTTCATTTGCAGCATAAATCCTTCAATAACTGCTTTGTTAATTCCATAAATTCACTTGGCTAAAGATCAATATTGGATCTTGCTGACAGGACACGAAACAAGAGTTTTTCCTGCAGAAAATGCACTGTGATGAATAATTGTTTGCACAAAAAAAATAAGGTAGTGTCTGGACTGCCATAAAATTTTAAACTGACTGAACTTAAAAAAATAAGTTCAGATAAATTTGTGTTCATTCAAAACAAGTCAATTTGGGAGACCTGAATTAAGTCACATATTACAGTTGTTTTGGTGTTACCTTTTTCACTTAAGGCCTAACAAGGATACAAACCAGGATCTTCTGGCAGTTAGTCCACATCAACAACCACTGCTCCATGTGCCTAGACATGATGCCATATCAATTATACATTTATATTAAGGTCAACCTAGAAAGACTTATTTTCTTAATTTCAGAGTTAAAATGAAGAATTGTTTTTACAGTTGGTAGACTAAACTACGACTATGATAAAGGCTCACAAATGACAAGCACTGAAAAACCTAACAGCTTAGTATTTATCATGTAATTCATAATATTATAACCAACTGCTGTTATACAATTTAAAAGTCAGAGTTGTGAGTCTTGAGGTTAAATTTGCTCTGTCCTGACTTTTTCTCCTGTTTACAGCTTGCTGCATCAAAACTGTCAATAAGATGAATACAAAAGACCCAACTCTAAGCAGTCATTTTAGTCAGTTTAAACAGTTCAACCGCAATGTATACAATGCAAAATACTAAACTAATTCTGGAATTTTACTTACGTGTCACTGATTGTCTCATACAGGCCTTTTCAAGCAGATACAATAAAGCCTAGGCTTATGGCGAATCCATCTGATTGGACTATTTTTCCCAACCGGAACTGAGATTTTACAACAGAGGAGGAACTTGTCCACTTCCATACACATCTCCTCCAAACTCTTCCTCTCACATGCACAACCCTGCATTTCTTGGCCAAGTTTTCATGGGAAAAGAAAGGCGCAGTTATGAAGCGGGAGTCAGAATTAGGGAGCAATCAGCGTACAAATCCTCTGAGACTTTAAAGCCATTTCCCTCTTTCTCACTGATGAGACCCAGCAGCAAGTCAGGCCCTGCTTGCAAACTTTTCCCTATAATGAGAGCATGTTAGATGTCTCTGACCACACTTAAAACACCAGGAAAAAAGAGGCAGGATTAAGTGTGGGCACGGTGCATAAAGGGACAGGTAGCTTCTCTAAATAAAGATATATTGCATATTTGCAGCAGATGAGGTGGCAGAATATAAAGAAGCGTGGAGGCTTGAATAATGAAAAGCCTCCTGATCAAAGGGACAGGAAAAGCGGTGTATTTAAGCAGGTCAGAATCTTTAAAAGCTGTTTTATTTATGCGCTTTTTAAAAGAAAGTCATAGTCAATATTTGGCAGCTGTGACATTAACGAGCAACGCATTATAAGGGAGGGGGATTCATAAATATGCATAAAGATATTAGTGGGGTGTTAACAGTAAGCACCTGTCTACTTAACCGTGACAGGAACTCTGTGAGTGACTTTACAGAGACCACCCCTCCCTCCAATCCCCCTCCCCACGGAGCCACATGTGTCCTTCTTTACTTAACGTCGCCTCGCCGTGCCTGTGACAGTGCCGCTGACAGCCCACACTCAGGAAAAAAAAGGAACATGTTTTCAGAGATGTCAACCAGCGATGGTGAAAGCTCAAGGTTAGAGTTTCTTGTTGGCTGGCACATCCACCAGGCTGCCTGCCTGCCTGCCTTCCTGGCTGCCTTTCTTCCTTTGCACTCTATGAATATTGGCTATCCACATTGTGAAATTAATAATGCATTTTCATATTTTTCCTCGTCTCTCCCAAGTTTGAGGGAACAGTATAGCAACTGTCAAGTCGGCTTCTACATTCAAACTGTCTAAAGTCAAAGGGTGCGGCTTTTTTTTTTTCTGTTTTGTCAACCTGAAGTGAGAATCAGTCAGAGGTATTAACTTAGACAGCGAGTGCGTCTTTACACTCGGATGCATGATTATGTTAGAAGTTTTATAAGAGGAGGTTAATCATCAGTCTTTTTCCCTTCTTATATGAAATGTGCGGGTTCCTCTAAGTCAGATAAAATGCATTATAACAGTTGATTTAAGTTTCTGCAATGACACAAATTCATGCTATTCATAGGCTGTATAAAATCATGGACAGTACAACAGCCACCCCAAAGTAAAGCAAATTTTTTTAGCTCTCTCTGTTGACTGGCTGCAGTGAAGGTCTTAAATCCAGCTTTCTCCATTATAACAGATGGGACATGGGTCAAGCTAGAAAATTAGAATACATGTCAAATAAACTTTAATCAAACATGCTTTCAGTCAGTGTGTTTCATGTTCATTTTAGTGCAAGTGTTACATTTTCTGAGAAGTTTAGTTTAGTCCTGCAGCGTTCTTTATCGTAGTAGTAGAGTAGAAGAGGAACGTTGGGAGAAAACTTAACAAACACTTACTAAAGAGTTGAACATTGAACTTTCCATAACCAAGAGTGTCCACTTTAAACTGACACAATAATCTGTTCTGCTGTGGACTGCACCAACCTGATGAGACTTAACTTTTTTATCGATAAGTTATGTATGTTTTGGTTAGCAGAAGGAATGTGGCGTCTGTCCCGCAGCTCTACTAGCCAGATAGCCTCTGCCCATGCCTTGGCTCTAGTGCAATATGTCAGGCCCCATAGAGGCAGGATTTTGGCTTCACTTATTCTAATATGGGGAGGCAGAGGCATGTTCCATACTTTTCGAAAAACAATGAATTATACAATGCATTATATCATGAACCAGTCTAAAAAAAAAATCAAACAATTACACAATCAACTGTATAAAACCTTTTTTTTTTTTTTTTTTTAAAGGTGTTTGCTTTGAAATTTCCTTTAATTACTTAAAAAATGTATTCTGTATCTAACACAATATTTTATAACTACTAAAATTACTGCAACGGTAACAGAATTTGATGTTGAAGTCCTGTTCAAATTCTAACACTGTTTTCAATGTACTCATTTAAACAAAACCCCCCAAAATTCTGCTTAAAATAGAATCATTATGGCTCAGTAGTGGCAAAGGAATAGAGAAACACTGACAGAGAGAGAGTTAAAGGACAGAGGAGAAAAAAAAGGGATGGCCATCTGGGATGACTCAACATCCACGTCAGGGATTGCTGAGTGTACTGCGTGCCTCTCTTACTGTCACACGCCATAGGACGCCAGGCTCAGACAGATGCAGGACAAAAGGTGCTGTTGTTTACCTGTATTTCCCTCCTCTCCTGCCCTCCCTTCATCCTCCCATCCTCTGTCTGTTTGCCTCTACGGGAGACAGGACCCCCTCCCTGCTTCAGTCCAGAAGGTGCTGTGTGGCTGTTTTGAATGTGACGGCGAAGGGGGGAAAAAAAGGAGGGCGGGCAGGTTTGTGGTGGGTCAGAACCCAACAAGCTGTGCTGAGAGGCTTGTCTCTCTTTCTCTCTCTCTTTTTCCTCTCCTCCCAGCACCAGGTGGTGTGTACCCTGCCTCCACCTGCTCACCTGAAATGCCACCCTGCCTCTCCTGAACAACCACGATGACCCATTACTCTCGCAAAGAAGCAAAGAGGGCAGACAAGTGTGTGTGTGTGTGTGTGTGTGTGTGTGTGTGTGTGTGTGTGTGTGTGTGTGTGTGTGTGTGTGTGTGTGTGTGTGTGTGTGTGTGTGTGTGTGTGTGTGTGTGTGTGTGTAGGGAATGAAAGTTGGTAAACAGGCATCTGAATTGCCACCTGCTCTTTTTAAAGCTGACTCCTGCTCCCTCTTTGACTTTGAAATAACTTTTAGGGCTCAAAATCCTCTCAGCCCAGCAAGTCGAGGCAGATGTCTATACACCAAGGAGTCTGGTTTGACGTTTATGCCTATTATGAGGATGTTTTTTGTGCAGCTGTTGCAGAGTGCTTGCTCATTGGTGGATGTTAACAGTCTTTACCTGCTTTTTATGTATAGTGTTGTGCCAAAATTGTGTATATACAAAGTCAGCACATATTAACAAATGTGCTTTTTTGGGTAGTAGGGGATTTTTCATTGTATTCTAGCACACTATACTCTGGTTGAGATGCCTTTTTTTAACAAGGACTCGTGACCACGTGACTCACTGGCCTCACTATCAGTGTTGTTCTTCTCTTCCTCTCTCCCATCCGCTGCGTTTGTTCTTTCCGCTGTGTTTTGTGCTCTTAAAGACAGAGAGAGCAGGGCCTCTCGGCGCCACGTGGGACCTCTGAGAGCCAACCCTCTCAGACTTCTGGCTAACCTTCATGTTCGATCAATACCTCTCTACAGAGGCTCCATCTTTGGAGTTTGTTTGTTTCTTGTTCTCCTGCTTGCAATGCAACTTACATCACGGCTAAGATGATGAAATTGATCAAGCCCGATGCTTTTAACCTCAACGTGAACTAGAGTATTTTAGACAGGGGAGGAGGTAAGACTGGGGATGAAGAATGGAGAAGAATAGAATCTTGGCTGGTGTCTTTGTTTTTGCCTCGAACATGTACTTCTTACTGAGCCATGCCATATTTTCCATTTCAGTCATCTTAAATAATTTCCCTTAAGTTGCGAAACATGGAGTTCTAATAAACTCTTTTAGCAAAGAAGACAGTTTCCCTCTAACCTCTAGCTATTTAATACCCAACAAATAATGCTTTGGCCTTGAAGATGGATGGACCCTGGCTGTTCTGACAGAGGTCAATGATTTCCATCCCTGTGGCAGCTGAGCAGTAAACACCAGGACACAGGCAGTGTTTTCAGCTCAAAGTCTGGACCCATGAGCTCTGCAGTGAAGCTAAAGATCCCTGTCTCTGAGAAAAGAAAGAAAGAAAAGAAAGCCTGCCCTCCTCCCTCGCCTTACCCCCTTTCTCTCCCTCTCCCCTCCTTCCCCCACCCCATCCTCTGTCTTCTTACCTTCATTACGGATTTTTTGTTTATGCTTGGCCGCAACCGTGGCTGCTCCTGATGGTTTGAGGTCAGGCGTGACTGGCCACGGGTTACTCTAAATAAATACACACGGACTAGCCAGGAAGGAGCGGGTAGGCTGCGCTTGTCGCCGAATCACCCTTGATTAATCAGCTGGCAGATTCAGGGTGACTTTTTGTGTACACTCCCCACCACTGCCGCCACCACCACTACTCCTTCCCCCTGATTGACCCCCACTCCTGCATTTCCCCAAACTCATAGAAGGTGACAGAATCAAGGCAGCACAGACAAGGGCAATCCAGGGAGATGGAGCGTTGCAACACAGTACACATACATATCTTACAAACTCGCACATTATACACAGACAGACATGCACAAATGCACAAATCAGATTACTCACAACACCTCCCTGTATTTATCATGACCAACTACTCCTGCTTGTGGACTCTAACTAAAGTGACAGAAAGTTCCTATTTTCAAGACTGCAGTGGGGGAAGAGCACATCGCCAGTGGTCACACACTTTGGAACCAGCTAAGCAAATATAAACTGCATTAATAAGCCCCTCCAGGATAACATGATTTTATAGGGATTGTTGACCAGCAGTTTTTCAATGAAGTTGTTGGAGTGTATAAATAATTGAGATAAGAAAGCTTTTGAAAGAGACAATGACAGCAAAGCCTTATTTAGAACTGCTCATCTGTCTGCTTCCCGAAAAGGGCACTTCGAGTTCAATCTAGAGTTAATTGTCAAAACAAAGCGGTAATAAATTTAAAGGGGAAAAGTATAGTTTTCATCTTTAGCAATTACTGTACCGTGTTCAAGGCAATTCTTACTGGTCAACCAAACGGTGGAAAGGAGTCTGGCACATTTTACCTCTGCCCGTTGACACTGTGGCAAAAACACGAGTTTCAAATTGGTTAACATTGTGGCAAAAATGTAAGTCAGGAAAACAATCGTTAGGGGAAAAGTTGCTGATCTCTGACAACACGTCAATGTGAAGTTCTATTCTTCTGTTGGGATTAATTTACACATAACCACACGCTCACTATACATAACCCTTACATAGGTTACTTGTACTTACTTGCCCCCAAGTTCTGAATGCTATGAAAAAACTAAAAGTAACACTAATGATAAAAAAGCAAACCAATTAAAAAACAAAAAATAGGAATCAGTGTTCTTTGATGTTGTATGATGACATCACTGACCTATGGTCTTTAAAACTTTGACTTTGAAGACTGGTGAAACTTTAAGGTAGTTCGGACAAACTGTACAGGATTTTGTTAAAATTGGGATAGTAGTTGTGCAACTTCCTGGGAAATTGTATGATGAAAAGTGTGCATATCAGATGCAGTTTGAAAGTTTTATTTCAAAGATAATTTTATCTAGTTCTGCTGCACTTAAATAGTAACACTGCAGACGCAGCCAGACTGAAGCCTCCAATTAATCTTTGATTTAAAATATCAGTATGAACCAAAGCTTGACCCACAGCAGGCTCTATCAGTTGACTCCATCACTCCACACAGGATTCCTACTTCCTCCTCTATCACTCCATCAAACAGCGCAAAGATACACACCAACCTGCACCAACATCTCCCCAACCCCTACCTTTGCTGCCATCATTAGAGGGTGGTGCTGTTCCCTCACCTGTCAGCTCCACTCCACCATGGATCGGTAAAGCCTCAGCTGGACCATGCAGACCCCTGTCACTACCCATGACCCTTTCCTCACTTCCTGGCTCCACGTCTCTGCCCCATCACCTCTCTCAGCTCCCCCTTCCGCCTGCCCTGGCCTTCAGGCTCATGCAGCTGCCGTCCCAGCATCCAGTCCATTTCCCCCTCCCCTTGCTCTTGCTGCGGTTCAAGCACTGCAGCCTCAACTCTAGACCTAGCCCCCGGCCTCAGCCCCCCTGGCCACTGTGCCTCCGTTGCCCCCAGCATGGATGGACCTATCCTCGGGCAAGGTGTGGCCCCATGTGGCACGCCTGTCCGGAATACAGGTTATCAGCTCTGATCGCCGCAATAGACTTCTACCCGAATCTGCTGCCCTGAGGGGACAGAGAGATGGAGGAACAGAGAGAAGACGAGTGAGAGTGAGAGTAGTTTGAGCAAAAGAGAGAGTTGATGAGTGCAGGTAGGATGAGGAGAATAGAAAAGGAGGAAGAAAGAGAGGGAGGGGTAGGGATGGAGTTTTGCCTGGAGGCAGGGATGAGGCAATGAGTACCCCTCAAAAACAAGCTGGCAGTTGGAGACCACCACAGGCACTTCTACAGAAAGAGAACATGGGGGCTTTCAGGTGTGCGTGTCAAACAATAAGCAGCATGCTCTCTGTTCTCTGCTTCTGTCTCCACAGCGACATGCTTAAGCCACCCCATGGACATCCTGAGGAAAACTCAAAACAGACAGCTGAACTGTGTTTTGATGGTTGTTTGATTTTATAAACCCCTGTTTTCCTTTCCTTTTTTTTAAACATTTTTCACATTTTCTACTTTTTCAGTTTTTTGAAAAGTATTTTCATCTACTCAAAATTAGCACAAATAAAACTGCTTATAGGATGCACATCACTCCCAGTCCAACAGATTTCATATCTGTTGCTGGACACTGAGTGTAAAATCAAACCATATGCCACCAATTGCAGCAAATTACCCTGGATCCAGATTATCAGCACTAAAAAACCTGTCCGAGTTTGAGGCACCATTAATTCTCCAGCCGTTTTGTTTTGCAGTGAGATTGCCAAGCACTCAATGAGGGTTGGATTGTTATCGTGGTCGCAGACATTGTAATCAGGCCTCAATAATCACACTTCCAGAAGCGGAATGTGCCTGGGGCCCGCGCCAACAGGCCCTAATGTGGGGCGCCGCGGGCCGCTAGCCTGCAGACACACAGGGCTGGCAGATGGAGGCTGCCATTAAACACGGACAATCAGAGAACCCAATCACTGAGCAATATGTTGTCCACAAAAAGGAAGTTTGTGGAGGATGCTCAGTCTTACTGCAGATTTAGTGTCATTACAGGAATCTGAGTGGTTGTGTAGAAGAGATTCAATGCATGCAGGTCAAAATACTTTTTTTCCCATTCATTTAAAGGGTGAATATGTTTCTATAGGATCTTGTCAATGTGACCAAAATATGCTGAATCTACATCTGTTGTTTTTCTAACCTTGAACTTAGTCAACCTAGCCTCTGATAGGTTAACTCTGTGACACTGCTGAGTGATAAGGAAGTGTCGTTATGATCTGATCAACTGTGGTGAACAGTGAGGTGTGGCTAAGAAAGTTATCAGTCTTTATCCTGTCTTTCATCAGAAGACGGATACAAACACCACACATCCAAACCTTGTGTTACACAGAGCAATACTTACAGACAAGATGTTACACTGCAATATACAAAATAAAAAGACATACCTTTACATGAGTTATTGTTTACATATTGACAGAGAGCTTTGCTTAAATGTCTTCATTCTTTGAAAAACAAAAGCATAAATGGATAGTCTCTACTGTCATCTTAAACAACATTTTTTATTACAATATAGCCACGATGTAATCCGTTAAAAGGCTAATTGACTTGGGATTTGTATAAAATTTTGTTCCAAGTCTGAAATGAATTAGGGCTAAGAAAGTTTTCAGGCAATCTGACCCAAATTAAAATCAAAATTGTATCATACAATGTCTAAAATACAAACGCTGATGAGTTTAACTAACAAATAAACTAGAGTGTCATCTGCAAGGCAAGTGATTGCACATTAAATGTATTCAATTGCCACCATAAATGGGATGAATGTTTATGGTGGCAATTCGTATAGATAAGGGATGTTCTGAAGCGACTGATTTCCAATTTATTTAAACTAAATTTAAATTCCAACTAGCTGACTAGTACATAAGATAACACAGAGGAAACAGTCAAAATTAAGCATGGTTTATTTTGCACAGCTATCACAGCCTCTGCAGGCAAACAATGTCAAATTGGTGGCTAATAGTAGCAGAGCTAGCACCACCAGCCTTCAATCGTCATTGCAGTTTAACTTCCACATGCTTGCACTGGTTCCACATTTCACCTCAGCCTACATACAACTTTATCTCCATTTTCTAGATCAAAACACTGACAAGCTGTGCTGTGGTACAGGATGTCATCTGACATCTGTGCTTGTTTACATCAAGGTAGTAAAGCATTATGGCAGTAGACATTAACCAGAGCTACAGCCCCAGCTAGTAGCGGGTGGCTGCGCTACAGCTTAGACACAGCATATGATGAACACTTCAGAGCTTCAATAACACAAAATATTAATGACTCGTTCAACCGACTCGTAATTCTGCTGCTGACTGAAAATGGTGACGATGTTTAATCATGTAATCGATTTAACTCACACATCTGTAGTGAGTGTACTGTACATAAATCAAAGATATTTTCTGATGTACAGAATTTCCAACACTTTGTCTTTTAATTTGTCCCACTGAGCATGCTTTGTTATTTTCTTTATTTCTTTTTCACCCAAGCATCTCTCTTATACATCTTTTCTGTGTTACAGTACTTCTGGTTCATGGAGTCTTAGAAAAGGACTAAAACTGTCTCCTCTTTCACTTCCTGAGTAGTGTAGCGGGGGTATTAATCTAAGACACGCTTTACTGAGCAAGCTCTGCCATCATGCCATATATCTTCCTATGACTCATCCATTACATCTGCTTATGTTAATGGGAGGAAACACCACAGTGAACAAACAAAGTGGACATGTCAGTCAGAGCACAGGACCAGGTACTGCAGTGGATGTAATGAGGCCACCAGTTAAGTGACACCTGAATGAACCTGACATTGTACATGTCACAGAGTCCTCTACAGGATCAGACCATCAGCACTTTCTAATCAGACTTTCAATTTCAAAAATAGCAGCTCTGTAAACCATAAATCTTCCTCTGGACTTTTGTGTTTCCCTTTCTCTAATTGTCCTGTGTCTCTGTATCGTAAATCTCTCAGGGAAGAGCCATTAGCAAAAAAGGCTGGTCGGGACTCTTCCACAGGGACATTACTGGTCCTTTCACACAGCGAGGATGTCCAGATACTGACTCAAGACACAAGTGTATGCAGTTGCTTATTCACCAGGGTCCGATGACAGAATGTCTGGCTTGGCAGCTCTGCGTTTCATGTCAGCAGCTAGCCAGCTGGTATTTGGGATTTCTGTGGTTAGACTGGTTTCCTTCCCAACCCTCAGAAGGATTGAATTTTTGCATAATACACTTCCTGTATGTCATTGTGTTTGGTGCTGTATTCTAACCGCTGCAAATAGTTTACAATGTCATCTGTTTCCTGAGCTCATGTTCCTTGATGCAATGTGTGTCGACTCAGTAACACATGAGTGACTCGATACATTGTCGACAAAAACAATGGCATCAAAAAGCAGATTCTGTGCAGCACGGCAACCCAAGTCTCTAATAGCATGTGTTTAATTCATATTCTGTAACCATTTAAGCATTACTGTGAGTTGTGTGTTTGTCATGTTACAGGCTTTAACCCGAGTGGCCGCCTGCTCTGGGAAAAACACACACGGAAAAGACTTCTCACAATCAAATATCCTGTCTTAAGTGTTTTTGGGAGAGTTTGTGTAAATAGGATCCAGTCAGTGCAGCAGCAGAATGATTTCCTGTTACAAGCGCAGTGGTTTGCTGATGAACATCAAGAGGGACACAGCAGGAAATGGCATCACGTAACACAGACACAGAAGAAATGGTTGGAAATTTTTGCACCAGCTACATGTGATAAATATGCATTATTTCCATGTGTTGGTGCTCATCTTTTCTGCACGTGTCACGCTCGCAAGAAAAAAAAGAGAATCCACTTTTAAGGACTGTCTTTCTTAAAATGTTCTAATGCCTTTAAATAAATATAAGTAATTCCCTATTATCTCTGAAGTAGACAGTAATATTATCTTTAATATGGTAATTACTGCAGGAAAACCATCTTTAAGACTGTGGAACAAGTGTTTGAATTTATGAGTAATCTATATAAGCGTACCTTATTATTTCTATAAATCATCTCAGAGCCAAGGAACTGAGGTATAAATGACCTTAACCATTTCATTAAATCTAATTAAATTGAATTGGCATTAAAAGTCATCATTTCTGCTCTTTTTTCAGGAGTGCAGATTGGATACGAGCCATGCTGGATCTCCTCACTGTTAAACACATACTGCGTACAGTATTACGGAGTTAATGGGACAGATAATTGACAGTGAACCATAGGAGGTTAATAATAGATGCTTAATTGACTCCTATCAATTTGTTACACTGAACATCACTGTCTGAAGATCTCATTCATACAGTGAGCAGGCTTATTCCCAGCAATAACCATATTTCTTTTTTATGATCAGTGCTTTTGGGATGCCCAAAGAGAATAGAACCAGTGCAGTGATGAAGAGACAGGCCTCGATGAGAAATGATGACAGATCATACGTCTCCAACTTTCAAAGTGCACTGAAATCTTGAAAAAAAAAAATCTACATGTAGCCATATTATCTAATAATAGGACAGTACAACTTCTTCAAAGCTAGTGTGTATTAGCAAGTGTTTCCCACCGGACTTTGAATTTGTCCATCAACACTGAGGAAGTGAGAGTTTATTTTTTCTGACGCCACTAGACAGAATATGGCAGTGCTGTCTCCTCAGTGTGAATAGTGAATATGACAGGTCAGCTACTGTCCCAGGCCCTCTATGCCTGTCCCTGTTCCCTGTAAGACCTCCGCTGTTTATACATATCTGTTTCACCTTTTTCCTCCCAAACAATTTATGTGCAAGTGAAGAGGAAGCCCGTCCTGTGAGAGCTACGCCCGTCCCAACACTGCAGACACTAGGATATCACGGACATACGTGCAGGATAAATGTGAATAAGCACCTCTACTTGTATAACTGTTAGGTTCACGTTTCCATAAAATATAGGCCTGCACTATATAAGGAAAAAGATACAGTGTGGGATAACATTGTTCAATGTTACGATGATATAAATTGGGATAAAAAAGACAAACATGAAAGAGAAGATATTAGATACTGTATAACTCACAGTTTCCAGCATTCTTGAGTGTCTACTTGAGGCCGGCAGAAGACAAGGATCCCATATTGGAGCCCATATTAAAAATCACTGACAGGTTATCAACTTGTAGATGTTAGTTAGGCAGGCAGGCTATGGCCTCAACTCTGTCTTTCTGAAGGTTTCTAGATAAGTTGAAAGATAACTGGAGTCAACTTTTCTAATATATTTTCCTATATGTAACCTCAGAAACCCATGAGTGATGTACATAAGATATGTTTTATATAGCCTATGGTTGTTCTCCATGTTTCAAGTTTGTTTTCAGCTGGTACACAGCTACCTGCCGTCAAGTAGGAGGGAAACAGAAACAGTGCTCTGGGGATTTTACTCGTTTCATGATGACTAAAGAAGTATACAGCATTTTTTTCAGTAACAGATTACTTTTATGAAAAAGTAGCTATATAATAGGTTACTTAAATTGCAGAAGTTAATTGGTGCATTTCTCATTACAGCACAGATGCATTCTGAGTAATCTAATAGTTTACTTTGAAAGGTGTTACTCCCAACACTGTACACAGCATCAGTGTTTTCAACTTCCCCAACTTGAATGCAAATGACATTTAGAAAAAACACCAATAATTTGGCACCTATTACTCCTTGAGTAGCTAACAGCTACCTTGAACTTTATCTGTGTTTATTGCAGCAGACACTTTTTTGAAAAAGAAGACAACTCAAGTTTTGATTACATCATTCAAACTCATACATAATCAAGTTGAACTCATTAAATAGGCTCCCTGTCTCTCTGTTTTTGTTTTTACCTCTTTAACTCGTGGTGATTTTATGCTCCGGAGGCTCATCGTCTCATAATTTGAATGGATGTAAATAGTTTGCATTAGAACACGGTCTTGGCAGCACACCGTGCATCACTCTGAGGACTTAAACAGTTTGAGAGCAGACTGATAGATGAACCTCGGCTGGAGATATGTGGCAGGATGGAGTAGGGAAGGTGTTGGAAGGTTGAGAATATTAATCATAGCAATTATTGAAAGTGTTTTCCGCTGACATCATCGTGCAGAGCCATATATCAGCCAGGAGCTGCATGCTTATGACTTAGTGACACGAGCTGAGTGGAGGACATTGAGCAGTAAAAATTAGCAAGTTAAACCGAGTGAAAAATGAAGCCATCAGAGAGTCATAAGGAGCCAGCATTTGTTATTCCAGAGAAACCGTTTCAGGAAGGAAGCTTAGTGCGTGTTATTGTTTGTATTGTTTTTGCCTTTACTGCGAAATAGATTCCTCAACAGAGTTACAACTATTGTTTTGGTCCATTGTGTTATCGTAGTTGCTTAGGAAATAAGTGAGTTGCATGGAAGACGGAACATCAGCTGAATGGTATTTCACATCCACAGGAAAAGAAAGAATTAGAGACGTGCATTGGCAACATCAGATGAATCACACACGAGTAATCTTAAAGTGCTAGAGGAGTTTGTTTGTGTAGACGTTTGTGTTTGGGAAGCAGAAGCAGTGACCACCAGGCTCTGAGATCAGTTTTATAAAAGCCAGAGGAGACTTCCACCAGTAGAAATGAGCAGCAATAGGACATTCAGCAGTCCTGCATGGAGTTAGTTTCAAATTCATGGAAGGAAAAGTGCCCCAATTTTGATGCTTATTTTTTAATGCTGCGTCTTCTTTCTATTGACTGTAAATACGATGTACAATGAATCTGGACCTTCTTTCGTTGTATGAAATACCCCCTGCAATGAGCTTTGACATGAGGGAGGGAGGCTTTTTGGCATATACCAGCCAGCCAGTAGGAGGAGGTCTAAAACTTTTAGCTTCAGTTTTGGGGAGCCAACCTGTCGCCCATAATGTTTTGTTTTATTCTTATTCTTTTCTCCCACCCTAGGCGGTATTCTTCAAGGAAAATCCGCATTGTGTCTTTAACAGTCTATTTAACTTCATTTGCTCTGAGTTCAAGTTAGATCTTATGGCACTGCAATGAAAGAGAGTATGCAGTATCTTTAAAAAAAGTGGGGGTTGAGGTTTAAGTCCATGGCCTTCATCAAAGAAAGCATTAATACGCATGTTATTCTTTTATCTGTCTTCATTCAGCTGTTTGGCTGCAATGAAAGAATCATATGTCTTCTTACGTGACTCTTATTTAAACAGTGCACTGCTCTTTCGTCATGCTCCATGTAAGCCTGTGCGTAGCTTTTTCCCTCCTTAAATTAAAGATGTTGTAAACACAGCGCAGCCTCTCCCTCTTTGGAAACTCTCGGGAACATCAGAGGGGTCCCTGGGTCTCTTACGTCTCTCCTGCTGCTCAGCTCCTCTGGGCAACCGCCCAATTGGCTGGGAGTCTGCTGCCCTGACCCTGAACCTTGAATACGAGGGGTTAGCCAAGGGCCAGCAAAAAGGCTGAGGGTGGGTGCGGTGGTCGAGGTCAGGATGGGGCTGCTGGTGGTGGTGGTGGGGGAAGAGACAGCTATTAAACACAACAGAGGAAAGACCATCAGGATGTGGCTTTTATAGCCGGCTGGTACTTGAAGGCATCAAACCCCACTCCCACAGATGAGAGGCAGGCAGTCCAGCCAGCAGATGAATCCTGTAAGGGTGGAAATGATGGGGTCAGGGTTTTTACAAGGTCAGAACGAGGTTAGTGGAGGGTCAGGGACTCAGTAATCCCTCCTCACTGTCTGGGTCATTGAAGTCTGTTAACTCCTGCACACCAGTACCTTCACGCAGACATTCTGAACCTGTGATGAGACCTTAAAAATTGAAACAATTTTTAGAGTCTTGGAATAAGCTATCTTGTCATGAGTTAAATGGGAAAGCTAAACACTCATACATGTTACTGTAAATATGTAACTGAGGTTGATTAGGGCAAGTAATCAGTTAGCTTAGCCCAACAAACTGCCAACAGTGGGAAACAGCTGGCCTGAATCCTACACTCTATACAACATGAACGTAGTCTTATTGATGTCACCCACTGGTTTCTGTTTTGAAGCTCAACAATGGCGGTTGCCATATTGAAACTGCTGACTCAAGCTTACTTTCGGTCAACCCAGCAAGAAGCAAAGAGGCTGAGGCTAGCTTTAGCCTCCTGGATAACAGCTACAATGTACCCATTTGTCAAGTCTGTCACGTCTCTAATCATTCCTTATTATACAAAACTTGTAACTCTTAATATTTCCACATTATTGAGTTCTAAAACTAATTCAACCATGCTGACCAAAACCATTGCTTGTACCAGGCTATAAACATGTTTACTACTGCTGTGAAGATGGGCATTCTAACATGGGTGTCAATGGGACTTCCTAGGCTTTTGGAGCCTGCCTCAAATGGACACTCAAGGAACTGCAGTTTTTAGTTTTTCATTGGCTTAATTATCAACACTAGAGGTTGTCATTTGGCCTGAATCTGTCTAGAAGTAAGATATCTGTCTCACCGCACCTCACAGCAAACTTATTTACCAGTTACATTACATTTTTATGGTTCCTCAAACTGTACAAAAACCTAAGAGTAAACATGTTTGTGTGTGGTTGTACAGAGCGTCTTGTCAGGCAGGAAGTTACTGACCCTTTTTAAGAAATAGTCCATCACCCCGGTTATTTGGGGGATTATCATTTTTACATTTCCATTTTATATATCCCCCAGACCTCATCGATTATGCATGTTTGCTGTTTGCTGCATTTATTTCAGTTTCTGCTGTGTTTCATCATTCACAGCTTTTTCAAATTTCCCAGCCTCCTGCTCCAAATAGAAGTCTCTTGGGCCATTACAATGGGTTTGCCCTTGTGGACCTCCATTGTAATTTCTTTTTGACCGTCAGATGACAAAAATTTTCTCTGTTCAAACAATGTTGCCAGAAAATTGAACCCAGATGACTATCAGCAAACAATTATATTATAAAGGAAACATGTAGTTATCACCATTTTTGCTCAAAGCAATGCTGTTTGGCAGCTTGTGTGGAAACTTTTATCTTCTGGGAAAGTAATGATATTTTCACAGTTACTGATATACTTCAATAATGTCTTTCTGACCTGTAACTTAAGAACTAAAGACTAAAGTCCTCCCCACATTTACAAAAATGCCCCCCTCATGCAGCTGAAAACCTGAATGAATGCATCACTATCACGATCATCCCCACTCTCCAGATGACCCCCGTCGTCTCTCACCTCCTACCCCCTCACAACCTTTAAACCTCTCCTCCCCTACACCGTCTCGTTCCTTGTTTCATTTTCATTACAACCCTCCTGCAGGGACTTGAACTTGTTGCCCCGCCTGAACTGGGGTGACAGCTCACTAAATCACTGCCTTTTAGTGGTGCTGCCCCCTTTTTTATACACTTTAATCACCAGACTCCAGTAACCAGGAATATTGGGCCCAGTGTATGGAATTTGCCTCATAAAAAGAGCAGGCAGAGGCCGCTGATGTGCTTCTCATGGCAGAAGCGTTGCTCGAATTCATCTTGCTGAGGCGGCAGTGGAGGGGTTGATGGAGGCTGGAGAGGGAGTGCTCTCTTTTGCGGGTGACAATCAATTGCGAAGAATCAACAGGTAGTAGGCCGTAAACTTGAGGTCATCTCCTACCTAGGTGACAGTTTCTCATCTGGCAGAGCCGGTGTTGATGCTAGTGGGAGGCCTTGGATTTTGTTTGTTATTTATGGTTAGTCACAGGTTTAGAAATGGTTCTGAATGATCGGATGCTATCTTTCACACCGAGCCTGTCACTGCTCGAAAACGGTTAACCCTCTGTGTGCATGCTGTGGCAGGGGAGTGTGGGAAAACTGAGGAAATATAAGGGAAAGTTTAGTTCGAAGAAATCTTTTAGTTTAAAATCATTTTTTACATTTCTGATTTACACATTGAAGTCTCTCTGAATGAGATAACTCCATAAATCCAGCTCTGAATGCTCCATTCTTCTCCTCCTCCTCTGCTTGTCATCACCATATACAGCACCTGCCTTGATCAATCCCTCTCCTCAATGCTCATCCGCTCTGTCCTCCTCCTCCTCCTCCTTCTCCTCCTCCTCCTCCTCCTCTCCCTCTATTTCATCTCCAACCCAGCATTAATCCTTATCCTCCCTAAGGAAGCCCACTTCGTGCAGCGGCGAGGGTATTTAGAGCCAGTGTTGACATTGGACGGCACGTTAGACAAATATCCCCGACTCAGAAACCACAAGACAAATGGCAGACCCGAAGCTTGCTGTGTTCTGGCAGTGAGTCAGCTGGTCTGGCTTAGCTGTGGCCGGTTATTCAGCGCAGGTGACGTCTTACTGTGAAGGAAAAATGGCTGCTGAGGAGGGGAGGTGGATGGAAGAAAGAAAATGTGGGTGGAGAGTGAAACAGAGGAATATGTGGATTGCAAATGAAAGGAAAGATGAGACACTGGAATCAAAACCAGAAGGTTTCAGGGTGGTATTAGGATAAAATACCAGAAAAAAGTTGAATATTCAAAGTATTTTTTTATTGTTTGGTAAGGAAAAAAAATTAATTACTTAATCACTTGTCTCCAAAGACTGTTGAGGGTTTTTGTTTTTTTAGGAAAACCAGCAACTCCCACAGACAACCAGGTGGTTACTTTGATTGCGGGTGCACATTACATAATTTCGAGGTGGAAACAAACACACATAACCCACACACAGACCGCACTCACACACAGACAGGACCCGGTGACTGTGACAAGCTATCTACACACGCTCAACACATTACCACACGCATACGCACAGCTGCACAGACAGTACACACACTCTCTTCTGAGATATGGGGCCCATTTTGACAACCGCCAAGTTGACTTGGCGTTGGTCAGACAGGAGTGATCCAAGAAAAGCAAAGCGGACCCACGAGAGGGCTGGGGCTTTTGTGTTTGTGGAGTGTCACACTTCATCACCAGGGAAAGCCATAACAGGCCCAGGAAGACCTTTGAAGCTAAGGGAGGGGTGTGTGGGAATCGCCTCTGCGGCTACCTCTGATGTCAACTCCAATATTCTGATTGCAGGCTATTTCCTGGATTAGGATTGTGTTTGTCAGCTGAGAGGAAAACTGTGAGAGGATTGTGTATCAGAGAGCAGACAAGCTAATTACAGCATCCCTCTGGATGATTTTGAGATTAAAAATTGTTTCACCATTGTTCGACAAATAATTATTGAAGAGCCACTGTAGCAAAGTCAGAAATTAACAAGTGAAAGGATTTTAATATGTATCAATCTTAAAATAATCTATGAAATTACACGATACTTGTCTTATTCTTAGGATCTTATTCAAGAAATATACCTTTTTGTGATATGCTGTTTGAACTTATTATTACACCTTATAATTAACTTATTATTATACCTTATTATTGTTAGATACTTGGTTCTGATTGACTAAACCATATAAGAATAGACACCATAGGTGTTCACTGACTGTGAAGCCAAAAAAATTGGAGCTCCAGCTGCTGACTGGTCTAGATTACATTCTCCTCCATTCTAACAGATGAAATGATGGTCAAACTATACAACTAAGTTATACCTCAAATACATTTTCTCAAACATAGTTTTTGTTAATGTAGTTAGTTCTTATAAAAATGATTTATGTCCAAGCATCCATTTTTCTGAGAAGTTTAGCTTCAATTTAAAAAAAAAGGGGATGTGATATCATGATTGTCAGCTCTGTTGATAAATGCTAGTTCTTGTAGCGTACACTAACATAAGCGCCATTTAACTTTCCATAGCCATGAGTCTGTTTCAAACCAAATCACCTATTGTATTGTATTGTATTGTATTCTGTTCTGTTTTATTCTATACTTTTCTATTCTATTCAAAATCAAAAGTAGCTAGGCTAAAGATCAGAGGACAGTTTTTCTGTAAACCATTAGACTCCAGGTCTTGTGTGTGTCTAACTGTGTCAGGATCAGATGATAGCAGTGCGTGCAGTTTGCTTTGGCTGCTTCATAATTAGTGGAATGGTGGCGTACTTTAATGGACCACATCCTTTTGGATGGAGCTTCACAGAACTCAAACAGTGGAGCTGTAATTTGATTCTAGGATGTTAGGAGCAGGGCTCGGCTTTTTCAAATCCAAAGAAATACTCAGGAAATGACATTTGTACTTAAGGGATGGTTGGCTGGTTTGTTCAAAAGTTGGAAAATTCCTTTACTGCAGTGTTGGAAAGTAAAAAATTAGTCTTCTGAAGATAAAAAGCATAGAGAAATGAGTATGCTTGCAAACACTTTCATGAAGAAGAGCTGTAAAATGTGCAGAAGCAAGGATTTCAAGATGATCATTGCTTAGTTCTTGGTTCTGGTTTTGCTGTCAGCAAACCTCGAGCAGCAAGGCAATTTGAAACAAAATAGTAGCCTGTCTGTGTATTGGTGAGTCAATCCACCAGTTTGGTCTAGGCAGAAATATTTCAACAAACATAAGATGTATTACTTTGCAATTTTTTAAAAGACTTCAATTGAAGGGGGGGTGAATGATCCTCTTGGTCATCCTGGACCTTACCTCCACAGCTAGGTTTGTGCTTTTTTGTGAAATGTTTTGACAACTTCAGGATAAATAATGATATGAATCATTGAGTTGTTTAACCACAATAATTTGTCAAATTTTCCCAATAGTTTGTACAAAAAGACTGAATTCCTGTAAAGCTAAACACAGTTCTATCAGCCTCAGTTTTTTTAATTCCAAAAATCTATTTGCTAACTTAAGATGTAAAGGATGGTAAACAGAATACCTGACACCAAGGGCATGTTAGCATTCTGTCATTAGCATCCATCTCAAATCACACTTTGCAGTGCCAGAGAGCTGTTAGCGTGAATTTATCTTCACATATTGAGACCGATATCTCTACACTTGTTGTGGTTTTTCTTTTAGCCAGCCACAAAATCTTAATTATTGCTCTGAAATTATTTGAAGAATCCATGCAGACACTTCAGAAGCATATATGATTATTGTTATTTTTAAAAACAATTTTCTGCCATCATCAAATTTTGCAAATGTTTAATTTATTTTAAAATCAGCTCAGGTTGGATCAAAACACGAGATAAAAAAATCAAAAAAAGAAACACGGATTAGCATGGAGTGACTCTGAAAGGCAAAGTGTCATCAGAGATATTAATTTTTTTGGAAGACAAAATAATAGTTATTATCAAAATGATCTCAGGGCTTTTACAAAGGAGCAGCAGCTTATGAGGCAAAACATTTGTCATCCATTTTGATGCTTTGTGTGGTTTAGAAGCCAAATCAAGGGAGGGTAAAAGCCAGATCTTCATTGGGGGATTTGGAGAAAAAAAACTCAATTACTGTTTGCAGACTGGGGCTGTTGTTAAGGACGGGGCCATGATCAAACACAATTTGGATCAAACCACGACTTTATTTCACATTCTCTCACATTTCCAATCAAGGAGCGATTAGCCTCAGACATTAATGAGCCTACTAATCCATTTGGGCCCCTCGTGATAACGGTTAATTGTCTGTAAAAATGTGTACAGATCCCCGTTTGGGTTGTTTACTAACTGATTTGGATGTGGTTAGGCCCTAAAGAGGTATCATTATGTTGATAGTTCTTTGGAAAATGAGCCCCTGATGGAGGCAACTCCACAGTGGAGGAGAGTTAAGAACACACAGGACTGCTTTTTGTTCAATGAGCACAAATTTATCACTATTTCACGATAACATTTCCCTGTAATCAGCCTTCATTGGACTTCATATGTAATAAGCATGACTTTTCTGTTTTATCACTACAGTAAAGCCAAGGAAGTCAATGTTTTTTTAAATAAACCACCGACATCTGAACAGGCGTGATTCAGGTCCAGGAAAGCAAGCACAGGAACTGGGCTACCAGATGTTCCAGGTTTAATTTGGCACTACATCCTCCATGTCCTCTGCTTCATGTTTGTGGCTCAGTTAGAACGTTCAAATTAAGTAAAATTCAAATCCAATTTGAGTACTGCATAAAGTCAGAAAAAGAATTAGACATTGGCTTGAGTTGAAGCAGAATGTTCTGCTTGACATCAGTTACCCATGTTTACTTTATTGGGAGGAAATTGGGATTACTATAACAAAGTTTGCTGCTCTCATTTCATTATGTTCTAGAAAAACATTCGTACTGAATGAAACAGTCAATATTTTCTTTCTAGTTTGGAGACTTAAACACATTATCCACCATTATCATCAATATACAGCATCTCTTTGACATACAAGAGTGTATTTCAAACAGGAGTGTGGTAGTTCGAGTAACGAGCTTGTCTAAGATTTTTGAATAGGATAAAACAAACATCTACTTGCATGCATAAGATAATATACATGCATTGTTGTAATCTGTAGGAATAGGGTAATACAAGTGTTAATAATACATTCTATATCAGCAGTTTATTATGCACTCTATAGTATACAAAAAAGGCAGTGATGAAACCCCAATGAAAAACCCTGCAACCTTGTTTCTTATGATTTGTGATGTTTGTCTTGCCACTTAGTTATATCCAGTATACACAAAGCACTGTACCATTTTAAACCAATATAGTAATCCATAACGTTCTTGTTACGTGTTATCAATAGAGTAAAATCTACCACATGTTCTGCTGTCTTACTGTGCAGTATGTGTACTTGCTTTGTCATGTTGTTGCAGGGACACAAAGCCTGTATGTGTGTTTGTATTCTGGCCACTCAGCATGCAACCTTGGCTGGCCTGTTCTGACACCCAATTTATCGCCCTTTGATTTGAGGCCTTAGTTTCTCATTACGCCCAAAGTTTTTGTGTCCTTGTGCGACAAAAATTAGTTTGTGTGTCTGTGTAAATCACCTGTCATATGCACATGCTCCTTTAAGAAAAGGCCAAGGGTGTCATTTGATGCCTGCTGCCTCGCTTTCATATTTATGCGTCTCATATTCACGTCCATTGGCTGTGTCTCAGCTGGGCTATCCATCAACACTTTTTATCCCCAGCGCACCAACAATACGGACATAAAATGCTCTTTTACGTCAGCAAAATGCTGACACAAATAAAAATGGAACAACACACTTCTTTGTTTGCCTAGGTAATAAACTACGTAAATTAAAACTGATAAGTGACTAGATTTGCATTACTCATATCCTGTGGGCCTGGACCTTAATGGAAATTACTGAAGGGAGTGAAGGTGTATTACAAAGCATAATCCACAGTATTGCAAATCACTGGTGGTATAATGAGTTTGAAAAACTGGGGGACAGTCTGACCCAGAAGGATGGCACTTCTTTTGTCTAAGTCGAGGCCATTTCTGAAACCAACCATGTTGAAGAAACATTTTTCAAAAGTATATCACTCATTCTGTCAAATGAAATGTCAAAGACTTATAGAAATATGTACGTTTTAAAACATGTTGTACTGTTTATTTCACTGAGGATTCATTGTTCAGCAGTGTATCGTAAAATAAATACAAATAAATCATACACAAATTTTACATTTGTGCACTGGCTAATCAAACAATAAAAGTACATAATGGTTAATAATAAATAAAAACAACTAATGGCAGTGAACAAGGACAGAATGAAACTGATCATTAATAAGGAAGTGACAAAAACATTCTAAATTCTAAATGTGAAAAGTTTTGTGGTTCTGAAAAACACTCTGCGAAAGTAAATTCGTACAATAATATTAATACTAGTTTATTACCTTTTTTCTCAGTCTATATCCTGCCTGAGCTACTACACAAATGTTGTTCATCTGCATGTTGAATTTTCCATATATTCCAGATGAATAAAACAAAAACCAAACAAAAACAAAAAGGGGAACCTAGTTAAAAGCGATGGGATGAAGAGATGTCTCTCTCAATTTTGTACACTCAAACAAAATCAGTTGCCTTTAGCCTGCTTAGGGGTAGAAGGTGAGGGAAGCGCACAAAAGCAGCACAATTATTCTGCTCTGGCACAACAACAGAGAGCAAAAAGAGCATCAAAGGCTTTCCTCTGAGCAAAATAGGGCTCCCTCAGAGGAAAAGTGCAACCTGTGTGTGAATACCAGTGCGTGGACTTTTGGTCCTCTCCTGAGACACATCAGGCAACGGATGTGTGTCAGGGTGAGTTTCAGAGCTGGAGTGCATATCCACTTGGATTATGCTTAAAGTACAGTGTGCATGGAGTGTACTAGAAGAGGGAGTTTGGTTTATATAGTAAGTTTATCAGGGCTTAAGCACTACATATGAAATGCATATTATTTTTACCTGTAGAATATGACATTTTTAGTTGCATTATGTCCAAAAACTATGTTTCATGTATGTATAATTTAGTTAGTGAATTATAACAGATGAATAAGTTGCTTTCACACATAATTTCTTATGCCATTCATATTTAAAAAGTGATGAAAAGGTAAAATTAAAGTATTCTCTCAAATGCTTAGTATGCCTGTCTGCATGGTTGTTTGTGTGTGCTGTTTTGTTAACTGATAAGAAAGATAGATACATTTGAGTATATCAATCCTTTGTTACATGTATATTACACAAAATTTGAATAGTAAACGTATTTATCATGTTTAGATGACTTATTTGAATGTTTTTGTGTTTTACAAAGATAAACTGACACAGTTTGGGTATTTTATGTTAGTATGTTAGGAACAGTAAAGAAAATTATTGATTAATTATTTTTTTTATTTAAAATATTTGTTTTTATTATGCTCACCTTTTTTACTTTTGAAATAATTTAAATACTGTATCTTATTTTTGGCAATTTTTAAATCAAAACTTTAATTCTCATTTGGTAGAAAAGGAAGGACTTATTTTCTGCCTGGCATATCAGAAGGCAACTTGGTCTATGGAGGGGTCCTTTAACAACCCGGAAGTGTCGCTCTCACATGTTGTTGTGTACATTCACCGGTTGCTTAGCACAGTTACCACGCTGTGTGTCATTATAGGCATAACATTCGGTGTCATTAGACACAACAGTGAAAAATAAGAAGATGAAAGTGGTCGCGTTGATAAGGTAAAACCTGTATGTAGCCGTAGCTGTATCACTGATTTATTCATATGTTTTTGCTATCATAGAAGTGACTGAACCTCTGTGGACTGCTGTGTAAAAACGCTGGGTATCTCATTCTAACGCCTGTTTTTATACAGACTGTAGCTCTTTAAGATTAAAATGTATTGTGACACTTATAAAGCTCAAATTTGAAAACTGTGTAAAGCCGATGTAAGAACGGTACGATGCGAGCTGGCTAATCTGTAGCATGTACAGTGCTGTTAAATATAAGGTAACCTCAGTGTTATGAAAACAGCCACAAACTACATCACTGAATATCAATTCTGTCGCATTACTTCATCTCTAACTGCACAGCCCGTATAATATATTAGTCTGCATGTTAATGATCCAAACACAGCTTTTACTTCTCTCTGTGCCCATTTCTCATGCTGTGTTCCAGTGGGGGCAAAGACAGCTGCTACAACATGATGCAGTGTGTTTCTGCTGGGCACCGAATCGTAGCTCTGGCCAACCTCCGTCCTGCTAACACAGGTGAGGAAGATGCCCTGCTGGGGTTTATATGATCTACAGGGGCTAGCATGGCAAAATGGGCCAGCCAGCTGCACTTCTGCAGAGACACAAACGACGAACTGTACATAAAAGTACTTCAGAACTAACAGCTAAAGATTTACAGAGCAACAGAAGTGTTGAGTTGTAGCGTGTTATGGCCCCCTTATGGTTTATGGGTCATTTGGTTTAAGCGTTGTTGAGTGATTATAACACATTTATTAGAAAACAGACTAGACCAGAGCTTTAAGTAATTCACATCTGCAGTCCATTGACAGGTCACATTGGAAACATCACATTGTTAGAAGACATCACTAACACAGAATAGTGCAATACCAACATGAGTTCAATATTATTACTTAGAGAACACATTTTTTGATTCATATGCTTAAGTATTGTCTAAAAGTACAGAAATAATAAAAACAGAATTAAATAGTTAATCATATGAAATATAGAAAACGAGCCAAGCTATGAGATAATGAATCCTGTGACATACAATATATCCATCGAGTCAAAACATAACTTTAATTTCTTATTTTTTTCTATGGTGACTGATATCTGTTTTGCTTAATTTTATCATTGTTGTAATGTTTATCAGCCCCATGATAAATGGTTTACAAACACATTCCCCTCCTTACTATAGATGAGTTGGACAGCTACATGTACCAAACAGTGGGCCATCAGGCCATAGACCTGTATGCTGAAGCCATGGATCTGCCTCTGTATAGACGCACCATCCAGGGCTCCAGCCTGGACACCAGCAGAAACTACAGTCAGACGGAGGGGGACGAGGTGGAGGACTTGTATGAGCTGCTGAAGCTTGTCAAGGTAAGCTTGTCATTCCTCACCACTAGGGAGAGATTGAACATTTTACAAGCCTTGGTTTGCATGTGGGATAGATCATGGAGTGTGGGATTTAACCCAGGCACTGTGGCCAAAGGTGCTAATACACACACATTTTATTGTTTTATTTTCATTGTATTTATTTACACACTGAATACTGAAGAATGCTGTTTTACTGTACATTATATTACATAATCCCAAATAGAAGAGTATCAACTGAGCTAAATACAACATTTAAGGCAAAAAAAAAAGCAGCAGCAAGTGTTGGTACTCACATCTAAACATTCAAAACATTTAAAAACAAACATCTTACTTAATCTGCACACACAGAAGAAACACATTGGCACTTCATCATTGTCCATTTTCTTGGCACCTACAACTCTTCATTCTAATGTTCACATGTGCTTCGGCCTTGGCCGCTACTTCCAAAATAACTGGATCGCTTTGTGTCACTAAATATTTCAGTTTCTTTACTTGCTGTATGTTTGCTTGGCTAGTTCAGATTTTGTATTCGACTAATGCAGTACAATAAGGGATGGTCATACTTTTCCAAGGTGTGCTTTTCATAAAAGATGATAGTTTCATCACCACATTGTTGTAAAGACAAGTTTGTTTGTAATGTCACACAGACCGTAGTGCCACATCATTCTTTGTTTATCAGTATTTTTCTGGCATCATTCAGCAACAGACAGATGACCATAAATAACACAATAAAAAGTAAAATATATTAAAGGCCAAGTTGAAATTGTGGATTGTTTTTTTGTTTATTGTTTATAGCTATGTGCACATACACATGAAATTCACTGGATATATGCACTAAGGAAAGTTTAAATACAAAAAGAGATAATTATCTGAACTAACTATAGCTCAGCTTTAGGAGTGTGAAAAAGTGAACTCTAGTTTTGACTCCTTGCCATGATGTCATGATGTGACTCTTTTTGGCGAACAAGCTCTCAGAGCATGGCTAAACTTCACATCTGATGTCAGGAACAGGACATATGTGGCCCTGCTGAGATGTTTTACAAGTCATTCTCTGTGGATTCAGATTCTAAGTATCCCATCAGCGACGTCTTAAAGAGACCCTGGTTGTCTCGCTTCATCTGGTGTGCTGTACCCTAACAGTCCAACGCACCTTCTGCAAAGTGCAACCAAGCTGCTCTGAAGATTAAAAAGCAGTGTTGGTGCTTTTAGTCTGTCTCATGCAGTGTGGCTTTAGTTCACTTCCAAATCGCAGAAAGTTTTCCTTCTATCTAACTCTGTAAAAACAGTGTCCTGGTTGAATCAGTTAATTAAAGTTTTATGCGCAAAGTTGGAGAGAGGTGCCCTTCAACAACCAGCTTCACAGGAAAAAAACCCATTCTTTTTTATCTCTCTTGACAGAAGATCAGATGCAAAAATTAATCACCAAATTAATATTTCATCAAATACCACTTTTGCCAGGACGCTGAGAAAATATTCATTCGGTGCCAAATTATGTATGAGACCGCGGTGGTCCAATGCGGTGCAGGGTGGCTGACTGACAGGTTCGAGACAACTGTGTGTGTGTTTAACACACCGCTGGTGCTGCCTGCCTACCTGACCGCCTGCAGCCATGAGAAAGAGCTACCTGGACGCACACTTTGACAGCAGCAACAGCTCTCCCTGCTGTCAGCGCAAACAGGGTGTGGGATTGATCCTGTGTTACACTGTTTCCCCTCTGCAACCCAACACAACCTCTCATTTTAGCTTGCAGCATCAAAATTTAAGAGCCTCTTATGGGATGTTGGATTGGAGTTTGTTGTAGAGAGAGGGAAGCTGCCTTGGCGTGGTAAAAACGAGAAAGAGAGAGGTATGTGTGTGTGTGCGTGGGTTTGTGTGTGTGTGTGCTTAGTTCTTCATGTAGGTCTATGTGGAAACATGTTCATCCGGAGCTGAGGGCTGCTCCAGGGCCCCTGCATGTCCGCACATCGCCTGGGTGGCAAGGGCCAGTCAGACCGCCTCGGGGCATTTTTGCGCCCTCTGCCTGACTTTCTTTGTCGTCTTCTGTGAAAATTGCAGGATTCACACATGAAAAAGCACTTGTTTGTGTGTTTCCTTGTTTAAATGCACACGTTCACTCAGGACAATTCCTGTTTTCTAACCCTTATGAGCATCCACACTTAAATAGCTGACATTTTATGGTACATAATGCAGTAAAGTATCCCAGCCTGTGGTCATGGCCCTAATTGCAAAAGGCTGCTAATTTCACATTTCCAGGGCTTCTCTGGTCTGACCTCACCAGCCAGGCAGGCCATAGATCAGGTCAGTTGAGCTCCCATGAGGCCGTCACTGGCTAGCAGACCCTCAGTCGTCTCCACGTTTACCCCTCTCACCTTCATCAACAGACCCACACCATAAACAACAGGCTTCCTCTCTTTCACTGAGTGATGTCAACCATAATGACACAATTTCTCCCGTTTCAAATTTCAAGCCTCTAAAGTCGCTTTTTCGGCATTCTCCTGCACTGATAGGTTAATTAACCCGCACTAGTCAACGAAAAAACCATTTGAATCTCACACAATTCTGTCCTTACACCTCAAATCTACTCCTAAAGAGTCAGGTATTGTGGTCACATTCAGTTATGTTTGACGTATGCGCTGTTTACAAGGCGGGGAAAAACACCACTAAGTTTGTTGTGTTGTTGATTGGTGGGAGAAATGATAGCAGAGGGGAAGAAGCGTAGAAAAAACACTTCTTTTGATAATAAGCTTTTAGATCACCCCTACTGGAAAAAAGAACATTTTTTTAAGCCAGAAAAAATATATCAAGTTGGAAAGTGTGATATTTTGAAAGATTCTTTCTAGCAGTTTGAATTAATTAGAAGTTACAAGATTATATTTGGCAAATGACACTTAAAGCAGAGATGAAAGACGTTTTTTTCTCTCAGATCCGGAGTTGATGAGTTTTAAGTGTGGATACTCTTACCTCCTCCCCCTCTTCCTCCTCCTCGTCCTCCTCCCTTTCAGTGCAGCTAACAGACTCATAGCATGAGCCAACAGTGCCATCTATGGATCACTCCCAGCACCTGAAGTAGACTTCTTCCACTTTGGCCTCTTAGAAAAATGTTTGGAGCTATTCAAAGACTCAAAGGGAGAGATCATATTCTTCAGAAGCATTGTTGATAGAGAGGAGGAGGGAAAAAAAGCTCAATTATGACAGAAGAAATGAGCCGTCCATCCCCTGGCAGTAGTGATAAAGGCAGGATGATAATATGGCCCTATCGTTGGCTCCTTTGCTCTCATCGCTGGCTGTGTATGGCTGTGCGTCTTTGAAGTGTGTAACCTGATAGACGTGCAAGCCACAGAGTACCCCGTCCCATCCTGCTAGGTGTTGATCTTTGAACCCGCTCTTTTAGGGGGAGAAATAACAGTTTTGTCTGCAGCAGGGGGGATTGTGAACTTTTGGACATCAGCGTCTGTAAGGATATATTTTCATAGAATAGATACACATTATTGTGCTCTCTGCTTGGCTTCAAAGGGAAACTGAAATATCAAAAAGCCGTCAAAGAAACAGCGAAGGAGTTAAATATTTTGACTTTCAGTCTGTAATTTTAACACTCTTTCTTTGTGTCGATGTTTCCTTGTTTGTGTGGGTCCTGAAACTGGATTCATTGTGGTTTGCTCTGCCTTCCTCTGCTGTGATCCGCTCTGATGTGTGATACAGATCAGCAGTGTCAGTCACCCCCGGCTGTAACGCCAGTCCCCCCGAAGGCCCGCAAAACCCCTCATATTAGTCATATCACATCCCTCAAGTCCTTTATCCTTCTCTCTGTGCTCTGTGACCTGACACAGTGGCTCTTTATGCCCAGTGACCCTGCTTGTGTGTGTGTGTGCTCGCACAGGCTGGTGTGTTCAAGGTCAGGTCGAAGCGGGGCCTCTGTTACATGATAACAGGTCTATCTCTGTTCTCCTTACACACCTCTGGCTCTTTTTTTTTGCCCTCAGTTTTCCTTCTTTGAACACTCTGTGCTAAAAGAGGTTCATCCTTCCACAGTTGTTCTCTCATTTTTTTTTTTTCGTAGTTCCTAATATTTCATCTCTCCAAGATTTTTTAAAAATGTCTGTCAGCTTGAAAAAAAAACTAGAGATGCACCGATGTATCGGCTGGCTTTCAGTATTGGCTGATACTTGCCTTGTTGTAGTTATATTGGAATTTGTGGAAATAGCAGTACATGTAATGGAAACACGCTGTGTTTTTCGCACACGTCATGTGTACATGTTTGATAGAAGCCTGGGTATAATGGCCATGCTTTTAAACCATCCTGATGCGGTCAGGTTAAGCTCAGGCTAGGTATCAGCTGCCCTCTGATCACCTTAGTGACCCAAATATAAGTTGATATTTCCCCCTTCAAAATACAGCTTCAATTTTTGATTGTCTCATATATATTATATTTAATAATGAAATTTCAATGTTCGTTACAACGTCACTTATCTGTAAAGAGAGTGTACGCCTTATGCCTTATATGGCCAGCCATTACTCACAGGAAGTGAGTTAACCAACTACGGAGGCAGAGTTATGATGCTTTTATTAAAGAAAATATTATCAATACAGTACAGACATTGACCAACTGTCGAAAAACCAAGAAATATGACCAAAGATGGCTAGGCCAAAAAAGATCTTAAAATGCCTCAGTCAGGACTATATGTTACTGCAAAATAGATCGAAGTGTGCCCGCTAGCAGACCCGTCATTCAACCTATAGACGGCAGATGATTATAAGTATTCTAGTATTAAAATTCTGATATTGTGTGCTTCATTCACACGTGATCACATTTTATTCCATTTAGCACCATTCATCCATAGAGCAGTTCAAAGTACTTTACAGAGTAAACTGCAAGGCAATAACATTAACAGCTGACAATGAGATCACTTTTTCTTAATAAAGAAAGATTTGTTCTTCAAAAAGTGTTTTTCTTAAAATTAGTCAGTGTTTGGGGGTTTTCTTATAATAATACATTATAAACAGGGTTATCCTATGTTCTGGTCAATAAGGTTATTGGTTCCAATTTAGTGGTGAGAAAATGAAGTTGAAATAAAAACTCTAAGTTAATCTGAACTCTCTAAGTTTTGTTTATTTATCACACAGAATATTGTCACATTATTGAACAAAGTTCTGGTATTTGGCATATTTTTCTTGTATCGTACAGGCAAAGCCCAGTGTTTCAGCCTACTGTAAGGGTTTTACTCTGGAAAATATAACCTTTTTGGGTTGGTTAAGTTCTGAAAATTGTTTCTTACTAAGTTTGTGATTTTAAAGCAGGTTAAAAAAGCTTTTGAAGGAGATGTTTTTTCAAACAAGAAATATTTTTTGTGTTAAAAGAGGTTAAATTTGAGCCATTGAAACTGTGCCATCTTAAACATAGTGTTATGAAGCCCAAATGCCTTTGGTTCACTAATGTTTTTACAGTGAGGATGAATTTCCAAGATTTAGGAAAAAATGTATACATTTATAATAACAGCTTAGTAGACCCTTAAAAATCAGGTTTAAAAAGTAGTTTACAGTAAAAAGTACTCACACAGGAACAATGCATATGAACCAAAACAATGAAAAACAACCATATTGAACCCCATACATCATTAGAACCCAACTGACACAAGAACACAGCAATATAAATTGAGACCAATATCGGTATTAGCTCCAATTGTCTCAGTTGGTTTCAAAATAATTCATGTTACTTCAGCAGATACAACACTTTCAACACAGAGATGTTGTGCTTTGAACGTAGCACATCCTGCAGGGCACAAATGGCAGCAAGTTTTTTGGGAAGATGCATCCAAATCCTCAATCACTTGATGTAGTAGAGATAACATATAAAAAGATTGTGACTCTGTTTCAGCAACTCTGCAACCTTTGAGCTGATGAATAAAGACAAAGACATTTAAGCTCATTAGAGTGATGAGGAACAATAGATGATATCTACGCACACGTTCTTTTCTGCCAGCTCTAATTAGCTGCAATGTGACATCTCTGTCGTACTGAGACCCGGCTCTGAGAACGATGGAAATGTTACTTTCAGATCTAATTTCTTACCCTGTAATGCACTCGAGTTTCAGAAACACAACATTTTCCTGGTCTCTCATTTTTGAGATATCAGGGGTCAGTACGCATTCTTGCTTCCTCCATTTTTTTAACATCAACTATTGTTTCGTCCTGGAAAAAGTCTTGGAGGAATCTCTTTGATTGGCAGGTGTTAAAACACCTTGTTTAAAGTGAGATAATCCTTTGCTTCAACCTACACAACTTCTTCCCCCACATTCCCTGACCCCAATTACACACAAACAGACACACACACGCACTCACAAACTCCCCCTTCCTCCTCTGATTCTACAGCCGCTCCTTTATTGACATCTGCAGACAAGAGTGGAGCCCTCTGAGATCGCAGAAGTCCAAACATTTTTTAAAATTCTTCCTTGTTTCTCATTCCTTGTTCTTCTGTCTCTATTTTATTGTCCTTGCACTTTCATCCGGACCCTTCAGAAGCCTGGCACTGGGTCAGCACGAGTACCCTGATGGAGGTGCATCCTGCTGCGAGGAAAGGAGGGAGAGGGATTGAGGGAGAAGAGAAGGAATGGAGAAAAGAGGAGGAGGAGGGCAGGCTGGCAGGCAGGCAGGTGGAGGACTCTCCAGTTGAACCAGGAGCTCTGAGGTATTGATTATGGAGCTGAGGTGTTGTGAGACAAGTCGTTGAGGAGGGATGTGAACCAGAAAAAGGGGAGGGGTGGTCAAAATCAAACACGCAGCCCTTCTCTGATTACCGGCGTGCTGCAGCATTAGACGTACATCGGGGGCTCAACAGGAAAATGGATTTCTTTTAAAAACCTGCTTAATACATAAATCATGACCTCTGGGGTCACAGCAAGGGTTTAGGAGCGTGGATCAATAACAAAGCTAATGCGAGCTTGTTGTGGCTGCTCTGTGGTGCAGAAATACCTCTAAATGGTGTTATTGGAAGTAGCTTACAAGCAGTCTGAAAACGATGGATAATCACTTTGTAGAAAGTTTTGTTTTATTACATTTTCAAGTTCAGAATTTAAGGCATAAACATTAGCATGAGCTAGCATGGCTTCCTCCAAACAGCTGTCTCTCTGCCTCACCTCTCCATGCGACAGCCATTGTTATCTTTTTCCTTTAAACCGATACCGCTCGTATTGAAGCCGCTCACTGCAGTGGCAGTGGTGGTAGAGATTGCGGGCTTGTTTTGCACATGAGGAAGGATAGCATTAGCGCTGAGATAATGGCACCGTGCATTGTTTCGCTGGCCGTGTGGAAGTGGTGGGACAGGATCTATTAGATGCAGGCCCATTTCCCTCCAACTGACGCTAGCAGCCCCCACAAACATTAGATAAAGAGCCTTGCCCCAAGCCTTTGTAATTTGTTTGTATTTTTCTGCTTAATGTACTTTGCTCAATCTTGTTTAGCGATGATAGAGGCTGATAGCCTTATCTTGCTTTGCCAAGGGCATGAGCCACTACCACTGCTTGGTTGAACATTGTTCCTTTGAAGAACATGGATGTGAATGATCCTTTTCTTCAAATTTGATTTGGATGCTGAATAAATTGTATTTTTATTTTTTATTTGCATATGAGATATCTTATATTATGCAATCACCAAGAATGTTTATGACTGTAATTAATTTTTTTCTTTTATTTACCAGATTAAAAATGATGGCAAATCTGTGAGAATTGTCTAAAGCTTTGCTAGCCAAAAACTGCCTCTTGGTCTCATTTCTGGCTTTCTATGTTCCGTCTCCTTCCTTCACACTTCCTTAAGATGCCTTTCATCCTGGCAAAAATGTGCTACTTTTGATCACTCAATATGCATTGTGACATCTGTATGGAAGCCCCAAGCGAACTTTCATCCTTACATTCAATTTCCTCCTTTTTCTGGTGATAATGAGTTGATTTCCAGTGTTTTTCTCAAGATCTTGACTTATTTAGCTCATTATCTGGGAATAAAAAAGCTGGTTTTCCTATTAAAATTTGTTAATTTATCTTTGATTTTTCAAACCTTTTCCAAACTGACAAACTTCTTACGTATGAACAGCATTATGGGCATACAATAATGAAACTATTAGTAATTTGTTTAACTGACCAGTGATCTCCATGCCAACTAACGAGGTCTGATGGTTTGATCATGGTCACTGTGATAGGCCAGACCGTGACATGCCATGCTGTCAGAACCCACACTAATAAGGAAGCTAAACCTCCTGCTATGTTTGTCTTGTGCTTTTGCAACTCTATGAGTTCTGATCATTTGACATTAAATCGAGATCTCAAAAACCAGCTGAAATTGACTCGTTATCACGGGAAAACCAATTCAATAAAAGGTAAGGATGCATGTTCGCTTAAGGCTTTCGTGCATCTGCCTTTGATGAAAATATGTGTTTTCTCCTGCTGCTTTTTTCCCATTTTTTAAAGTCTAAGTCCAGTCAAGTTAATCTAAAAAAACAAAGTCAGATTTAATTCTCATCCCAAGGCTAACGTGTTGCTCCATAGCCAATTTTTTTTACTCTGCAGCCTCATGTCAGAGCATGAAGGATAATCCAACCATTTAAGAAAAACAGCACTCACTGAGGAGGCTGGACATGTAATAAAACCTTTTAAACTCACCAGTACCAACAGCTAGTCAGGCCCAATATTGCCTGTCTGAGAGCAGACAGCTGAGGAAAAGTGCTAAGTCTTTCAACTCCCTGCCATTCATCTACTCCAAAATTAAGAGGGCTTTTATGTTTTGTTTTGTGAACCATTCCCCTCAAGAAATATTTGCGGCAGGCCCCATCACCTCCCGCAGCTAAAGTCATAACCAGCCTTAGAAAAACACTGTCTGGAGTCTGGAGAGTGGGTTAAACCAGCATCACAGCTATATTTTCCTCTGGTCTCTCTCTGGGGAGGGAATTGGGGGAGGATTGGGGAGGAGGGGGGGGGGGTCATGATGTCTATTGGCGCTGTGGAGGATGGAGGACAGGGGAGCCAAGATGCAAAGAGCCTGGAACCTGACCTCACCAGAAAAACATTTACATTTTCAAGTGTGTGTGCATTTGCAGGGCCGGTGCGTGACTGTGTCTATACACATGGACTGCAGTACTTGTGCGTGCGTACACTCTGTGGACTAGGTGGTTGTTACGGACCATGAAAAGCAACTGACATAGTTTACCTCTTTGTGGCATGAGACTCCTTCTTTGATTCTGTCCTAAACTCGCTTTCTGGAAACAGCTTCCTGTCTCAGACTCTCAAACACACTCACCTCAGCCAAGTGGGATTATGACTCTATTTAATGCCCTACAGAAAAACTTTTGCAGGAGCTTATTTATTGGAACACCTTATCCTTTTAATGGTAAAAGGCGAGACCTTGAATTTGTGGAGGAAGTAAGAGAATTTCCTGTCATCTTTCAAAAAGGATCCAAAGAATTTTATCGTCTGAGAGCAGAGGCCCAGAATGGCAACATGTTTAATGTTGAAACAACCATTAAAATGTAGAATTTCTTAAAAGCCAGTAATAACTAAGCTTGTTTGCTTGAATTACAAGAATTCACAGACATTAAGAAACGACCTTATGTCTCCCCGCCGCTTCTCAACATTTGGTTTTCCATGCATGTAGATATGGAAAGCCTCCCTGTCCTTGGACTGCTCAAACCAGGGCTTTGTGCTTGCTTTGGCCGAGACCTTCTCCCTCCCTGCCTGACGACTGGCTGGCCCCTTGTTTACGTAACCATATATATCTGAGGAGGAAACTCGTGAAACGTTAATCTCTCTACTTTTTAACCCTGATGAATTTCTACATTTTCCAGCTGTGCGGCATGGCATATTTATGCTCAGGCTCTATCGCTGAAAACAGCTCTGTCACTGTAAATGAATCACTATACAAGACTGAGGAGTGTGTGCGTGTGTGCGTGTGTGCGTGTGTGCGTGCGTGCGTGCGTGCGTGCGTGCGTGCGTGCGTGCGTGCGTGCGTGCGTGCGTGCGTGCGTGCGTGCGTGCGTGCGTGCGTGTGTGTGTGTAAACTTCATGCTTGCAAACTGTACGAATAAAAACTCAGCTGCTAGAAAGGTTCAGAAAAACTTTCATGGATTGAATCTGGGGCTTCTTGTCACTCTTCAGAACTTAAATCATCACATGTCAACCTGACACTCGTCATATCGCTGTTGGCTGATAAGCGTGCCTCACTCAACACGCTGATGACACAATGCCTCATGTCATATCCTCTGTTGGCTGGTCACACCTGCATTGTGGCCTCAGCGGCGTACAATACTTTCCCCTTTTCTGCTTCCTCTCTGCCCCCTTCTCGTAAATCTGACCTGCATCATCTCAGGAACTGGTCAGGGTATTCCAACTCATGAGCAGCTGGTTTTGTAAGCCGTTTTGTTTTTCTTCGTCTTACACCACTCTGTATGGTCGAGGACTGACATGGGGTGAGTCATCTCTCTTGCACAAAGGAAGAGCCCATCATTCAACAGCTGCTTCAAACAGACAGCCCCACCAATTTACCAACGGGAATGTCTCTGAAAGCCTTTTAGAACAAGATTTGGCCCAATGTTTGTTTTACAAAGACATTTGCTAATCTTGCATGTCCATTTGTTGCTTTGTTATGACGCATTAGACATTGTAATGGGGTGTTTTAGCTTCTTTCTGTATATACAAGCAGTTTAGAATCTTGGAGTTGGGTGTAACTCCAAAAACACCACAACTAGTCCAAACTAAATTCTGCACATCAACGTACACACATCCTATCACTTCTTTGCTAACTCGAGGAGTCACCTTGGAGTACAACAGTCTGTCCAGAATGGTAATGAGGAGGCTGATGTAAAACAAATAACAAGTGTCTCCTCCTACTGAGCTCACCCCAAGCTTCCTGTCAGTTTGCCATGTCTGAGTTATCAGGACAGCCCAACACGCCCCGGGACTACATCCGCATTACATTAAACACAATCGCTTGACCCTAACTGGCCCTATCCCCTGTACCACATCTACTTGAGCTGCTGCAACAAGGTCCAACCCTCTCCTCTCCTCCTCACCCTGTGTTCCCACCATGTAAGCGGGAACATAGAGGGGGGACAATCCCATTACATTACAACAGACCCAGAGCTGATCTAATGGAGGGAACATTAAAAACATGTCGCGTCCAGTCACTTACTTGATGGATCCTGGGAGGGAGGGATGGATGGATGACGAGGAGGAGGAGATGGAGTGTTGGATGGGAAAAGCAGGCTGTGGGGTTAGAAGGGGTGTCGATGTGACAGTGTGGATGCGACATAGGAAAGCTTGTAATGGTACCTCGCTGCCCTTGAGCAAACTGTCATTCAGAGCACTTTAATTAATTTCTTGACTTTGTCTGCTTCCCCCGCCTCCATGCCGTCTAGCCCTCTACATACAGGAAGAAGTGATAGAAAGTACATGTCAACAACTTTGGATTTGAAAATAAAAAAGGGGGATTTTGCAATAGAAAATGCAGACTTGTGTCAATAATAGGCAAGATCTGCCAAAGCTGGCTTCCTAGTTGTCAGAATGGTCTGAAGCAGGCATGCTGGAAACCTACCATTTTGCAGAATGGAGCTTTGTATTGTTAGGGTGTATAATTAAGACCTCATTGTGACAGCCATTGAGAGGGAGAGAGCTAATGAGGGTTCTGATGTATTCCATATGAATTTGAATATTGAATTTTTAATATTTTATGGCTTTCTAATTGCCTTGGTTGCTGTTAATGGTTCTGACTGTTGAATATTACCCGACTGGATGTGTGGCATGTGAAAGTACCTCGAAGCCAAGAACTTGAATAAAAAAAGCCGCATTCTCAAGCGGAATTCCCTGCTTTATGAGCGTGGTGTATATGTATCTCTGGGGCAGATACATATCTTGACTGAAGGCATGCCCGTGACTGTGAATACATTGGAACCACTCTTTAACTCCCTTACTAAGATGAATGTATATATAATTACAAAGTATATCACGCACGCACTACCTTGATATAGAGTTTAATGGCCGTATCGTTTCTTTGTGGAGCATGTCTGCTGGCCTTAATCTTCCCCACAGCTGACATCTTAATAACTCAGCCCTCTCCATCCATTTCCACGGGAGACATCCGGATGTTGGGGAAGGATTAGTTTAATGAATTTGACAATTAGTAACAGAAGTTAATGACTGCATGGGGCTAAGTACCCTGATGGACATGGCTGCTGGGGGAGGCTGAGGGCTTCCATTGCTCTGGGCAATAGATCCTCATTAATAGCTTTTCTGCCTGCTGGAGAGGACCGGGGAAGCCGGGGCCAGGCCTTTGTTTAGTCTGCCTCTGAAGGGGTCGCACTGTTGCACAACGCCACGCCAGAATTAGTCCCGCTCTGGGCGTGAGTTAATGCAGGAGGCCTCGGGGTCCTGGATCAGGTGAAGCTTCCTTTAATGAGCTGGGGTCATTAAACGTTGAGAAAAGAAATGTGACATGGAGCCAGGGCAGGCGCCGGGGGGGAGCTCTTTCTTCGAATCTTGCGCCAAGAGTCATGAAGAAAGAAAAGTGGCTGATAGGTACAAGAGTCCTGATGACTGACCTCTGAATGAATGTACTGTCGTGTTGGCTTCTCTTAGCCAGACTCCACCTCTAATGCAGTCAAAACATCGTTTACGCTGATAGCTCTCATAAAGATTTTATTATTATTTATTATTATACTGTACTTCATGAGCTACCTTGTTGCTTTGTCAGGTATTCCCACTATAAACCATTTTGATACATTTTTCAGCTAACCATAAAATCAGAGTTTGGGTTTTTTATGGCATTATGAATACACATGGAACAATTCCCATAAAACCCATCAATGCTGATTTATACCTACATATACCACTTCTTCACAATAATTTATCCTACCTTTCCCACAGAGGATGAGAAAGTATGTTGAGAATTTATAAAATCACATCCAGATTAGCATAAGCTGCCCCGTCATTCCTGCCTGTCTGTCTCATGGTGATGGCTATTATAGTGGGGAAAACATAACGACATCCAAAAATAATCATGTTCCAGTGCTGTTTGCCAAAAGGTCTACTAGCTACAGTCTCCATTCAAAACACTGGGTCGTGTGAGAAATTTTGTCTTGTGTTATCATTGGTGGCGACTATGCCTGGGTATTACAAGGCTGCATGATGTAATCTAATGAGAGCTGGGGAGAAGAGAAGCCATTTAATTGGTCGAACCTCAGCAGCCAGGGCCTCCAGAGAGGAGTGAAGACAGAGAGACAGACTTACAAGACCGGGATGTTGTTTGCTGTTGCTCTGATGCTCTGTTATTCTGTCAGGCCGAGTCTGGTCCTGCCAAGTTTAAAGCCGAGGGACCAAATTGGTGTTGATGGAGCACACACTCTCTCAACGCTCTCATTCTTTTCTCTTTCTCTTTTTTCTCTCTGTCTCCCCTTATCCAACTCTTTGCCTCCTAATATGCCTCTTTAGGAAGTGACAGTTGTATTTAGGGAAAAGGTTATCATTTCATTAGAATAGAGTGCTGGCCCGAGGCTTACCTAGAATTACATGGCACCGCCTGCAGCCCCCTCACTCTGTGCTGGGCTGAAATGTTATCAGTCTGACTTAATTACTGTCACTGGGCAGTGGAATTGAGTGTAATGTATATCCCAGTGTTGGAAACATTGGGGAGATATTAAAACATGAGCACAACTTAAGTTCTCGTGGGGTTCAACTCTGGGGTTAAACAGTTAAATGATCGGCTTGTATTTTTGTCCGTATGTGTTGAGCTTTGGACCTAACATCTTGGGCTGCAGCACACACAAACATACATATAGCAACACACACACACACACAGGCAGAGCACATCCTTTATCTGATTAGCTGGCACGCCTACGTGAAGCTGTGCGTGTATGTGTGTGAGATGCATAGTGCATTGCAGCGCAGCGTCAGGCCCCAGGCAGGGCATGGATTTCATTTAGGAAAGTATCAAAGGTTTACACGCTGTTCGCTTTAATCAGCATGTTTATCAGGCAGAGAAAAATTGCAGGAAGGGACCACAGGGAGAAGGAGGGGTGGAGGGATGGTGTGTGTGTGTGTGTGTGTGTGTGTGTGTGTGTGTGTGTGTGTGTGTGTGTGTGTGTGTGTGTGTGTGTGTGTGTGTGTGTGTGTGTGTGTGTGTGTGTGTGTGTGTGTGTGTGTATGTGTAAGAGGGGGTTATCTTAAGGACCAGTAGCCAGGGAAATTGATAATGGCTACAAGGTAATTTACTGGAGACTTGTGCATCCCTCCACTGCTTCTACCCCTTGCCTCTCATTCTAATTACAGCCCATGTAATGTTCTAATGAATCTGCAGGTGTGTGTCTGTAGGGGAGGGACATGATGATGGTAGGGAAGGGGGCCGTGCATGTATAAACGTGTGTGTTTGTTTGTGTGTGTTGCTCCGGTGTTTCTGAGAGAAGATTGAACACATCTCAAGGCCGTGTCAGCACCTCTCTGGTGCATAGTTGTCTCCCTGTTTGTGAAATATAAATATGAAATGAAAGGCAATTAGATTAGCCCTCAGCAATATTAAAGATACATGCCACTCACAGACACTGATACTTCAAGTTGTCACTGCAAGTTCCAGCCGGGTGTGTGTAGAGGAGGGAAACCGCGGCCAGACGCGCTCATCTCCTGCTCGCACTAGACTGCTGATAAGGTCCAGGAACTGCCTCCAGTTGCACTGGTGCCTCAAGTCACACAAACACACGTTAACTCACAAGGCCCTGCACACAAACCTTCAGGGGAAGGGCCTTGATATGACCAGAGTGTAAACATCCACACAGGATTGCAGTAAAGTGAGAGGAAAGAGTCGCTTTTCTTTGTTTCAGTCTGTGTGTGTGTGTTTGTTTACATGTGCTGTGTGGTTTTGTTCAGATAACACATTTTGGATATCATTGTAGGTTGAGAAAGAAGTACTTGGCTCCACGAGACAGTGACGTCGTACAGACGTAACAATGCACGTACACAAAAGAAAAATCTGCAAGGTAAAGTTTCCTCCATCTTTTATTCCTCTCCACAGGAAAAGGAGGATGTCGAGGCAGTGTCCGTGGGGGCCATTCTCTCGGATTATCAGAGGGTCCGTGTGGAAAATGTGTAAGTCAAAGACACGCTCATGATCCAGGATACACTGTTCAATTTCAGTGCACACACACCCTTTTTTCTGAAGGCCTCTGTAGTGGAATGACGCACGTTCTGTGATCCAGTGAAGGAAAAGAGAACATCCTCTGAAGTCTCTTTCACAGAGTGCTCTAAACTTGGACTGGGTGTTGTTTAAACACATACTTTATACACACTGAGTGTTGTTTGCGTCATTTCATCGGCACACTTTAATTGTGTGGTTCTGTTTTTACGTCACAATATTTAAAAAAAGGAGCTATAACCTGGTAGTTTTATCGTTTTGCATACGATTTTATTCATGTAAAAACTGGACTTCTATCGTCGATGAAGCACAAAAGCTTCATTCCCAGAAAGATGAGATGCACTCCTTATGACAGATATTTGTATGTTTGTTTTATTCCAGTTTTGTTCTATTCTTTCCTTTTGTTTTGCCTTTCACACTCATTCTTCTTTCTCTCTTATTCTTAACTTTGTCAGATTGGAGACACCTCAGCACAAAGCTCTCCTCTCATTAACAAATCGTCCTGTCAGTCAGCTGTGTCCCCATAAGCACACTGGATGCCCGCACATAAACATTGAGGCATTTCTTAAGCAGCAAACATTCAGACTTTTTCGGCCTGCTGTGGATTTGTTTCTGACACAGACCCTGAGATGGAGTATCTGTGAATGTCTTTAAATAAACCTAAAATAAAGACTATGTACTGCTGGTCTATCAGGGCGACAATGACTTATAATTGGAGATTGGGTCCAGCCCAGGTCTGAAGCTTTGAAGTTGTCCTGAAGTTGCAAATACAAGACATTAACCGCTCTGCATCTCCTTCTCTCTCTACGACCCACTGCTTCCCTCTTTTCCCTTTCACCTGTTCCCCAGATGTTTGCGGCTTGGTTTGCAGCCCCTGGCCTACCTGTGGCGCCAAGACCAAGAGTCCCTCCTCTCTGCGATGATATCATCTAACCTCAACGCTATCCTCATCAAAGTTGCCGCCTTTGGTGAGTTTGCACCCCACTCTTTTGTGTCTCTGGCAGCTGGTGAGCAGTCTTACGTCCCCTCCCTTCTCGTCCTGGTTTTTCTTTTTTACTCTCATTTGTACTTTCTCCAAAGGTGCCATGTTGGTTTTGCAGTGTTTGGCACAGGGATCGAAAGGGACCGAATTTGGATAAGTGAGGGACAGGAGGGAGGAGAAAGGGAGGTGTAACCAGAGAGAAAAAGAGAGACAAGCAGACTAATGCCCGAATCATTAATCCACGGCTTAGCAGCGGTGTTGAGACTTGTGCCAGCGGCGGAGGTATTGAAGCAGACAACAATATGAGAAGATAAGAAGCACAGAGGGAGGAGGAGGCGTGAGGGAGGGGTGCTGTGGCTTTGGGAGGGAGGGAGGGTTGGCAGTTGAGGAATAATCACAGGTGATTGCCTTGCACATTAATGCAACCTGTCAATAAGCGGCGCATGTCCCCATTGTGCGAGAGAAACACTGCTCTCTGCTTGTGCATAGCTCAGAGTACACGGTCCGTGAAGCGAAGATTAAAATCTCTCATTTACGTTTCTCAACTGCTTCAGCGCTGAGGGAAGAGGTTAATGTGGTGTCACCTGCTCTCTACCTGCCTGTTTTGGAGCCCGAGGACAGAAAGATCAGATTACTGAATAACAAGAGAGTTTGAAAGGAAAAAAAGTTTTCTTTTTCTTTTCTCAGGTACACGATGTTAGAGATCCCTACCTGTATCTACTTGACACTAGTGCAGCTGGATCCCTTTTGACAGAGCCAGTGATAAATGATAATTACGGCTACAAATGGCTCTTTTTACTCTCAAACTACTCACAGCGATAGATCATCACCGAGACTCTGTTTACGTGCTGTTAAGTGCTTGTTGTCACCTTTGGTAGCAATCAGTCCAAAAAGGGGTCCACAGCTGACTGATGACCCGCAGAGCTGAGTGGGGCGTTCAAGTTATTCTGCAAATCTTTCAGCGCCACTCAATAAAGAGTCATGGAATGTATGTGTCACGCCATTTATCTTTGGTACTTTATTTTCTGGATCCATTTCTCATTTTTAATAGTCTCATGATAGAGGACGTTTTGGTAATAAAGAATATCCGTGTCAGATGTCTGTCAGAGGACAGATGATGTCAGGATCCATGTTTTTTTTGGGGATTTCTTATTAGAGTTTCCAGACAAAATGGGTTTGTCTTCCTATAACACTTGTAATAAGATAAGATCTTAGTCTGTGTTTGTATTAATTGATCAATTATAAAGCTGAATTTCCCGTCTAGAATAACACCACCACACCTTTAAGACCTTAGTCACCTTATAACCCAGCTACCTCCGCCAAGCCTCCAACCCCAAACACAACTTTGTCTAAAAGCAAATTCTCAGCATTTTTCGGAAGATTATAATTAGAAAGGAAAATTGCCCTGGGTGCCTTTGAGTGCGTATCTCGGCCTCCCGCTGCCGGTGTTTGTGCAAGTGTGTGTGCATGTGTGTTTTGGCTACAGGTAAAAAAGGAAAGATCTTATCAGCCCTGACTCCTCACCTGTCCCGAGGCAGTGGTAATTAGAAAGCAGAGAATTGAATAGGGGTGCAAGCGCCCGAGGCGTTTTAGGCAGCACTCTTATAATTGCAGCTTTGGTGGGAGCAGGTCTGAGCAGCGAGGTGTGCTGCTCAGGAGAGATTGGGTGACAGAAGGGCGTACCTGGTGGCCTTTGGTGTTTTCAGATGTGTGTGTTTGTGTGTACGCGCGAGAGGAGGGAGATTCGGGGGGGATTTACCGGCGCAGACATCATGATGATAAAAAACAACTCTCACAGGGCAAAGGTTAAGTCTGCATGTGAACTGACGGCTAGAACTGCTTATGATACTCTGTGGTAGCAAGACTTTTTTTTTCTCTTTTGAGCTCTGAATAGTGAGAAGTCATTCAAGATTAATATTCCTTCATTAAACACTCAAAAAGACAGGTGAAAATTAGCAGTGAATGGATAAAGAAAAAAACCCTCTTTTTTTCATAAGGGAGGATATATTCCTTGATGACAAATCCCTGCAGTGAAAAGACAGCTGTCCAAATGCAGGATGATCCTCTAAGTGAATTCTCCAGAAGTGTTCATTTGCGTGCTGATGGCAGCCTAAAACCACAAAAGAGAGAAAGAGGATTTTAGTCTTTGAAGTTGCCAAATTGCATGTAGTGAAGTAAGTTCAGCTCTCTCAGTCTAAGCCTATGAATGTCAAAAAATAGTTCTAATTAGCATTGAGGAGTTTTTTCTTGAAGGGGAAATGCATATTTTTGTTTGGAAACTGTCACTTTATAATTCACTATCTCTTCAGCTAACCATGCTAATTGGCAATCCCAAAAGCCAGGATTAAAAATTCATGTAATTAGTTAATTGATTGATTAACGCAGGTGTGTGTGAGGGCACAGGTTCCGCGGTTAATTGGTCCTCGGCTCCAGAGATAATTGGCATGTGTGAAATCAAGGTCTATCTGCTGGAAAACCTTTTATCACTGTGTGATCTTTCAACCTTCACAGGAATGTAGCCTTTGTGACACAAATTTGCTCTCACTGATCATCTCACTCACTGTAAGACATGGATATAATTTAAAATATACATCAAGGGTGGTTAACATTCAAGTGTTTTGAAGATAATGCACAGATTTATTTTTCTATATAGAAGTCTATGCCTTTTTTTTCCTGTTTTTTTTAAAGAAAAACACAAAATCCATATTTTTTTCCCAGTTACCACATGAAAAATGGAGAAAAGTAAGTGTTATGTACAAAATTGTATATATAAGGTATAAGCAGTATATATTTTAATGTTTTAAGGACTCTATTAGAATGATGTCTGACTAGGACAGTGGATAGACAATCTGGGAAGAGAGAGTGGGGAATGACATGAGGCGAAGGACCACAGGCAGGAATCAAACTTGGGCCGCCCGCTACGAGGACTATAGCCTCTGCACATGGGGCGTGCAATTCAACCGCTAAGCCCCAGAAATATGTTTTTAAAGAAACATTACTAGGCAGGAGATGTTTGGACAAGACTGGAGCTCAATACTTCATAAGAAGTCCCTGCCAAAAGACAAGATGCAATACGCCCCTGGAATCAAGAGTGCTATCCTGTAACACATGCCAAATTAACTTTGAGTCATCCCCCTCAATCAATTCATTTTATCTGTCTTTGACATTTGTTAACAACAGCAAAGTGCACAGGCTCTGCTTTCTGTACAAATTCAAGGGAACTACAGTGAATCATGGCTTGAGGGTGGCTCATATGTTATGTCTGATGTTTAGAATTGAGGGCATTAGCTTTCTGTTTAAAAATGACAATCAAACAATGAAAGGTTGGGATCATATTCTACAGCTGGCTTAATAATGTCTAACATTACATTTTCAACAGCCAAGGTGTCATCTCTGATATCTGTTTGGTTTTTTTTTTTTTTTCTTTTAAGTCTATTTTAGAGTCTAAAATGGAAATGCACACAGTTTGCTTTTACTTTAGAGAAAGACAACTGTGACCTGCAGGTCCGCACTGGGGAAAGTAGACACCAGAGTATGGTCATGTTGGGAAATAACACAAAATTTGAACTATTAATCAACATGGTGGCATCTTACTTTTCTGAAGATCAGACTCACTTATGAAGTAAATTTTCCATCTGTTCACTTTATTCACTTCTTCTTTAAACATTTTTGGGGAGTGTTTGTGCCTTTGTTGGATTTAATATGATGCAATAATGACAGAAGGAGATGGGGCAGGGTGGGACAGAGATTTAACAAGGTTGTGATTATGTTTGTGTCTAGATGACATATAACTACATCCAGATAACTAAAACTTCTATTCACAGGAAACAAAGAGATACAAAAAAGATGTGAAAGTTTAATACCTTTATACCTGCCCTGTGAACCGCTGACCATGACCTTTCCTTGACTGTCAATCAAAATGATGAACAGGCTGATTTATACTAATGTAGGGGTCAAGGTTCAGCACTGCAGTTTTACTGTTTAGATATTATGACCATCAAACTATCCACCCAGCAGTGAGCTTTTGAACATTTTAAACACATTTTTCCCAGGTCAGTTTTAGTCCTGTTATGTTCTGTATGATTGTAAGTCCTCCCAGTTTCTTTTTGATTTGTTGGACTGAAAAGATTTCCTTTTTGATGGGATTGCTCCACACTTCCTGCTACCTATTATTCAGTTAACAGACGCTGAATTTCAGATAAGAGCTTGACAAATTTCACATATAACCTTAATCTTATCATCCTTTGTACGATGCCGCCTCCCTCTCTTTCCCTTTCTTCCTCTCTGTTCTGTATTTCTCTCACTCTCTTGCGAAGATTAGGTGATAGTGAACAGCTATTGTTTTGGCGGAGTCTTTGAGAGCGTCGCTTAAAGGCCGATGCAGCTCACCTACTAGGGAGGAGATGCTTATTTCATCCATTTAAAGGCTAAAATGTTACACATCATGAATCCAATTTTCTCTGCCTTTTCTCTCTGAAGGCAGGGATTAAAGCCGAGCTGTCAGCTGGCACGCCAGATCTTAAGACAACCCGCGGATGTCTGCGATACTGCGCTCAGCTCGGCTCAGGCAGTATCTAGAATCTCTCAGCTTCTAATTTAGCATTAGGCTCAGTAAGCAAAATCACACGCAGTTTCAATTAGATAGGTAACTAACTGCTGTGGGTTTACATGAATCAACCTCTTCAGGCTGGAAAAAGGCCAATCAAGGTTGTTAGAAAGAATTACTGCAGAAGTGTGCTCTGGAAATAATTGTCATTGACTTCTATGAAGGTAAAAGTGACACAAGGGGAATGTTTTTGTCTGAGAGCTTTGACTATTGGTCCAAAAGTTGACTCCAAAACAACATCTTTTCACTTTTATTCTTGCATCTTTTTATAAAAATTAACCTGCATGTCTAAATGGCTCTTTGTTTCCTGGTAAACTTTTCTCTCTTTGCTAATTTAAAACCCCTAAATGTCAACAAGCTTCCTAAAAAATGCTCTTCCTCATTAAAGGACTCCCTGGTTTTAAAGTTCACTGCATTTAATTGGAGTTTTATAGGATAATACGAGGTAAAAAGCCCTTTTAAAGGAGGACCTTTCCTCTCGGTCTCTCTTAGGGAAGCTCCTCTTCGCCAAAGTGCGCTCTTGCTGTCTCTGGCGGCAGACTAATGGCAACTTCTAGTGGGCTTATTTGGGTTTAATGTGGCATAATGAGGTTAGGTAATTGGGTTTAGGTCAAGTTGTAAAACAGGTTCAGAGGAGACAGAGATGTGAAGATCATGTAAATGAGTGGTGTTGGATCGCTGAAGGCTCACACCGGTGGCTACTCGAAGACTTCTCAAAGCGCATATCGCACAGGCAGGAGCTCATTCCGGCTATTTCCAACGGCCCGTAACCTAAAGTCAGTCAGGAGCATCAATTAAGAAAACACTCCTACAAGTGCTAAGTGGTCTTGGGAGGAATGCCGCCATGTTAATGCCATCTTTGTATCATTTCATCGCTCACGCCTGTCCCCTTAGATTCCCATCATCCTCATCCCTCCTTGAAAATATCAAATCATGTATCATATATTATTTAAGAGCAGGGAAGTTAATGAACATATTAAAAAAGGCGGCATCCCCTCAGCAATTTGGAGCCAATTATTAAAATTTGTTAAAAGGCATGACTAATTAAAGAGGATATTTAAATGGGATTGAATTTTAATGCTTTTTTTCTCCCTCCTTATTACCTTTGTGGCAGGGTTAAGATGAGAGGATGTTGAGATTAGATATTCTCACACTAATTAAGACCAAGGATCCCCTGGGAAGAGAGAGAGAGGGCCTCCTCATTCTCTCCCTCCACACTTGCTCCATCCTTTCTCTCTCCCTCCCCCCTGCAGTGCTGGACAACCGAGGCCCGCAGGAGAGACACAGCTGGGATTAAGATAAAACCCAGGATGGGACCCGACGTCCTTCCTTCACACCCCCCCTTCCCCCCCCCCAATCGTCTCCCATCCTTCGCTCCCCATGGGGCCACCGCTGATGACATGTTAACCTTTGAGGTTGTCAGGCCATGAGAGAGTAGAGATTCTCACATTACGATTAACTTTGGTCCTTTAATTAAACACATGAACGTGCTGATGAAGAGACCCATGTGATGCGCAGGAACAGAGGAGCTATATTGCGATATTGGATTTTTTAGAGAACCATTCAGCAATTTCTTCATTGTGATGGCATAACTGTCACAACAGCATGCCACTCAGTACAGGCCATCAGTTATTTGTTCTAAATTAATAATAATAATAATAATAAAAAAGGAATGGATAGTGTTGGAGAACCAATGCCAGTAAATCATTCCAATATCTTTGCCCACATGTTTGAAGATAGCAATCTAGATTGGAATTTCCTAAACTTTTGCATTTAACACTCTTCCTGTTTTGTTTTTAGTGCTCCATTGTTTGCAGAAAGCACCTGGTACTCAGAGCTTAAATATTTTTTTGTTGGACCAGGAGGAAAACGTAGGCAGCACTTTTATTGTGGAGGGAGTGTTTACAGGGTGAGATCATACAGTCAGTGGGTGAGACAGAGTTCAGCATGGTGCCAATGGGAACAGGCGTCCAGAGCACAAAAACTAAAAGAGCTGTGTTAACTGTTTACTCTATCTTTCAGTTTTGCTTATGTGTACTTTAGGGATGTACCGAAGCGACCAATTTCTTAGATGTTTGAACAGATATCACACAGAGTCACAGAGGATCACAGAGTCTACAGGTGAAAGGATGTCATATTGGTTTGCAGAATGTGGCTAACGGTAGCACCACCAGCCTTTGGTCCTACTTGCAGTTTAACATCCACAAATCTGTGCTGGCTACACATTGCTTTAGTCGAGTGGAAATATGCCAGTTTAACTAGCCAACAAAGAACTTTGTGCTTGTTTACATCCGGGTAGTGGAGCATCATTGCATCCTAGAAGCAGATATGGATATTTGGTTTGAATTTTCCTATTTTCTCTCATTCTACTTGGCTGGTTACCTTAACTTGTATTTAATGGCAACAGTGGGTTTTCACACAAAGCTCTCCTCCAGCCCTCTTTCCCCTCCTTCTTTTCTCTCCCATGCTCATGAGTCACTTCCATGCACCATTTCAAGGGAAGGGGAGGGAAAAAAGGCAAATAAACACAATCTCTTTCCAGAGTTTATGTTCTCAAAGGGAACAAGATTAAGGAGGGAGGGAGGCAAGGGGGGGGGGGGGGGGGGGGGGGGGGGGGTTCTGCGGCCAGCAATTGAAAACTGTTGCCCTTACCCGGAGAGATCTGTGTACACTATTCGCAAAGTCAAACAAATAGATCCAGGGTGCAGGTTTACGTGTGTGTTTGCGCGACTGCCCGTAAACCTCCCTGCCTGTCATCTTCAATCACTGTTCTCTGTTCCTGATCAGACCTCTCTCTCCCCTCTCTTTCCATACGTGTGTCTGAGGGAAATGGTGTTTGTGCCTTCGTTTCTCACTTTGTGTTTGGTGTTGTCTGTTTTTTGTGTTTCCCATGTGGATGCCAGGCCTGGATCCAGAGAAGCACCTGGGAAAACCTCTGGCAGACATGGAGTCCTATCTGAAACAGGTCACAGACTGGTAGAGACCCTACCACCTTGTTTACACTCTTTACTTCAGTAGTTCCACATATTTCTACATCATTTTTCTCACAGTCAGGCCTCCCAGTGATCCCATTCATGGCCATTCGAAGTCCCTAAAATATCTTAGAGTGTTGAAAGTCTGATAGTTTGCTTTTATGGCATTCCTTGCATGCCTTATTGTTAGAAAATAACTCAAAGACACAAAGCAAAGTCTCTGCTGTAAGATTCCTGTTTTATCACAATTTAAAATGATCTATGGTAACTGCTTTTAAATGCTTGATGTTTTAGAAGTGGGTAGATTTTCTCCTGTAATAAAACTCTTCTTAATAAATTAAAAATCAGTAAAGTAGGAGATAAATAACAAACAAGACAATAACAAAACAAACGTCCGACTGATTTGAAAACTCTGTATTATTAGTTAACAAGTATTTAAAGCTCCTATGGGGTGTTTTTAGTCGCTAATGAAACAGACGGAGCTTAATGTTGATGCCTCTGTATGAGCTACAAATACAAACAGGACCATCAACATTAACACTGACTATTTCTATATAGCTATTGTTTAGTGACTGTAACTACTGCTGCAGGGTAGGTGTCAGAGTAAGCGATTTACAGTACGCTGAAGAAACAGCCCATTATTATTGTTAACTTTTTTACGCATGCACAGGACAGCAAACAGAGTCAGCTAACAGAGAAGGCGTACTATTATTCCAAAGGGAGCAGCAAAATCAAACATTAACATAAAGTTCCTCACAGGAGCTTTAAACAGAATGCACTTCTAAATTGAAAGTGTAAACAAAATAAATATATTAATGTAAGAATCAATGCTTTTGTTGTGTTTCTGAACCATAAACGAAAACAAGAAATTGTCTAACCATTTTAGAATTTGTAAAATAAGAACAATAGGTATTAGATAACTTGTAGTTGATAGATAAAAAAAAAAGAAAAAGAATAAAAAAGGTAATAACTTATAAAGATTCAGATTTTCTTAAAGCTCCTGTAAGGAACTTTTGGTTGTTTCAGTTTTGGCACCCCTGTGAAAAAAGCAATCCGTCTTTCTTTGTTGACCTTGCTCTGAACATGTTAAAAAATGCGTTTTTGTCCATTGTTTTTTCTTTTAACACTCAAATGTATCACTCATAGCAAATCTCTGACATGGAAAAATGTGAAAAATGAAGGCTGTTTTTGCAGAGTGCTAATAATTGCCTTGTCTGACACCTACCCTGCAGCAGGAGTTACATGCTTTCAAAATAACAATGTAGAAACAATCGATCTTGTTGCTGATAGTTTCTTTTGCATGTTTTGGGGCATCAGTTTGAATTTTAGTCTGTTTCATTAGCAGGTGAAAACTCTTTACAGGAGCTTTAATATGTTTGCTTTTACTTGTTTTCAGCTCTCCCAGAAGTATGGAGTTCACATTTGTGGAGAAGGAGGTGAATATGAAACTTTCACCCTTGATTGCCCCCTCTTCAAAAAGAAGATTATCATGTGAGTAAAGCAGTAAACTTGCAAACGTGGTTGTTTGTGCCTGCTGTACATTTTGAAAGAAGTTATTTTTTGCCAGCTAAATGTTCTTGTGTGCTTGTGTGCAGAGATGCAGCAGAGACAGTGATACACTCAGCAGATGCCTTCGCTCCAGTTGGCTACCTCCGCTTCACCGCGATGCACACAGCGAGCAAAGACGACGTGAGTGCAACTTCTGAAAGAATCCACGAGCGCATCTTGTTTTTCAATCAAGATCAATACTGCTCAATCATGTAACGATCATCTTCACCGCAAAAGTTTGAGTCGCTTTGGGGTAGATTACTATAAAACCACTCTGAGCGGTAAAACAAACACAAAAACAAAACCTTTTGGTGTCTGATAACTTTGTCGAGCAGAAGAAGAAGAAGAGAAACACGCCACTGCTGGGCACGGTTCAGATCGACCTCCAGGGGCCTCCCCTTTCTCCGGCACACACACTCTTGCTCACAGTCTCTCCCTCCATCGCTCGCTCTCGCTCTCTCCTCTAGCTCCACATGGCCTACTTTGACGTCTGCAATATTCACTGCAGCCCGAAACTAGGCCCAGCTTAATAAACATGTCCACTCACATTAAGGCACTTTGCATTCAGGTAGCTGGCTAAGCGGATGCAGACAGAGGGGGGTTGCTGGGTGGGTTAGTAGAAATTGGCTTTTGGTGTATTGGAAGGAGCTAATCGGGGCATCACAGTAAAGAAGGGTGACACTTGAAATGCTGTACTTTCCCTGCAACACCAGGCAGCTTATAATCCTTAAATTATTGTCTGAAATTCTGACAGAGACACTCCTTTATGTGTACTTTTAATTACTGCGGTTTAAACTGTCTGGTTGGATAAGACACCTCCTTGTTGATGAGTTTTCCTGCCAACAGAAAGTGCTGCTTGAACCCTGTTACATAGCGAGATGAGAGTATTAAAGTTACACCAGGGGTTAGTTCCTGCTTGTAGTTTCGTGTGATTCACACTTGTTAATGTGCACAAAATAATGTACACATTTGGTTTTGTATGTGTGCTCCAATTTGTAGCCTTTCTCGTGTGTGTGTGTTTATCTCTACGTTGTGTGGGGGGCTGGGACTGTTATGGACAGAAAACATACCCCCATCCCACAGCCAGCGTGACCCTGTAGCCTCACTACACCCCTACAGCTATATATTTTGTACTCCCCAAGCCGCCCGGTTTCCACCCCCTCATCACACAAACACACACACACGCAGGCACGCTCACACAGACCCTGTGGCCCCCCCTAGGTTGCGAGGGAGAAAGCAGGGAGATCCAGAGCCTGCGAGGAGGGGAGGAGGGGCGGGGGCAAACAGGGGAGAACCTGCCCTGGTTCAGCCTTCTGAAGCTCTTCTCGTCAGGGTGACAGATCGGCGGTGACACCAGCACTAGAGGAAACCGCACCGGGCTCAGGGGGTGGGGAAGGACCACCATCATTTGCCCTCCGTTAATGCTAGTCAAGCTATTTTTCATGCTGGCCAGGAGAGAGGGGCTGAAGTATAATTAATTTGATTATCATATGGCTTAATGCAGTTGACAGCAGATGAAGGGGAGGGGGGGGGTTGAATGAGTGTTGGGCAGGGAGAGGAGAGCTTGTTGAAGAGATATGAAATATGTATTTAAATGCATGATGGCCCAGCAGGATTTGGCAGGTAATATGTACGCCTTAGAGAACAGTTATGATTTGTTATTTAAATAAGTACAAGCAAAGTATAAGTAAACAGAAGGAAAAAAAGGGTGAAATCCAAAACATGTCTCAGCCATCCAGTCATGGGTTTTGACTGACAGCCGGCGTGATTGAATCTACAGTATCAGAAAACACTGCTCCCTATTCGCCTGAACTGTGAATATGTTAGTTGGTTGTTTCATATTCATTCACCTTGAAGTTATGTCTGTCTGGGCCCTTGTCATGAAAGACTGACACACACACACACACACACACACACACACACACACACACACACACACAGACACACACGGCCAGGTTGATGGGGTATTTTGGGAAAAAAAAGAAAAATGGCCAACTAATTATACAGCGTTTTGTCTGTCTTTGCAAAAGGCTGAGCGCTCTTTGGTGGGCGTTTGGCCTGATGTATTCCCTGTGGTGCTTTATTGCAGGATGTGGTGGCGAGAGCTTTGCCCCATGGTAGTTGTCCTTGCCAGAGCGCCATTGACAAGATGACTGAGGAGGTGGAATATGCTGATCAAGCTGAAGACAACCGGCAAGAATTTACATCAAATTGTGACCTTAGTTGTCAGCGGGGCCACGGTGAGACTCATTTATGGTGAAACATGCACACGCTGACATGCATGCTTGAGTGTGTGTGAGTGTGTGTGAGTGTGTGTTTGTCGGGTGATGTCTGTGTGCTGTGTTTGCTCGTTGAATCTGTGTCATGCGGCCGGCATCATGATGCTAGTATTTCTGAGTGACTGTTTGACAAGAGGTGTCATTTCAGGGGTGTGTTTGTGACAGTTTGTGAATTAATTTCTTCTTTGACATAGGCCTTCTTTGCATCAATTACAGTTATATTGCCTATATATCATTCCTCCTGGTTCTAAATTAAGATGAAAAGAAGGAACTGACTTATTTTGCACATTTAAAGTCTAAATCAAGCATAATAAGTATTAGAACAAGCTTCTGTGGTGCCGCCTAACCCTCTTTCTTCTCATTGTCTTGCAGATCTTCCTCCATCCTGCTCACTCAAAAGCTCTAAAGGCTACCAGTGGATCTCTGGCATCAACGGTCTTCAGAACCAAAATCCTGGTATCCAGGGCCAGACTTCTGCAGCTTTCAACCAGCTGCAAAGTAAGAGAGAGAAAGTATTGAGCAAGAGCATGAAAGCTTTTTGAAGAGCATAGTGCACATGCTTTTAAATATCTCAAGAATCTACTAGAGAATTCTTTTTTGCTTCTCTGAAAATCGCCAAAGTGAAAGGCACACAAAACGACGCTCACAAGTAAACTAACCTTTTTTAAGTCATGCTTTCTGTGATCAAATAAAGATTGCATCTTTGATATGATCAAGGGGAGATGATACTGAATTCCATTGTCCAGGGGTGATTGAAGCAGCACAGTGAAACAAGTTCTGCAGGGCATTCTCTGCAAAAAAATTGCACTAAAAACACGTAAAATTCAATAGAGAGAAACATATGGGGGAAAAACTTCTTTGTCCCTTGGGTGTCTTTCATTCTCCTTGCTGTGTTTGCTAAAGACGCAGGAGGAGGAGGTGTGGCGGAGCTTGAGAAGTCGTTCCTTATTCAAAAGCGCTTGTCAACCCAGCAGGCAAAACCCTGCATGTCACAGACTCCGTCCATCACAAGAAGGGGATAGCGTGCTGGCCACCAAACAAGGACAAGCACTTCAAATTAAACAAAAGCAAGCATCTTTAAACTCACACACACACATTCACAGACACAGACACACAGACAGTGCAGTCTTGTTGGGTGGGTTATCTCTTTTGCCCTGCAGAAGTTTAAAAGTGCATGCTTTTACAGTGTATCTGGGTCCTTTTTTCCCCTCCTCTTTCTCTTTTTTGATGGAGAAAGATGAGCGAAAGATGAAAAGCATATTTAATGTTTATCGTGGTGCTCGGCTGAACAGCCTTCACAGTACAGAGACAATATTAAACAAGTTAATATTTAATGAACAACCTCTTTGTATGAGGGCGAAGTAGTCTGAGACGCTAGTGTTGGCAAAGGAAAAACAAACTTGAAGCTCTTTCAGATGGTTGTAGGGGGAAAGGCTTTGCTTTGAGCCGCTGTGCCTGCGTTTGCATCCAAAGCCTACGATGTGCACTTTTAGGCACTTTATGGAAAGTGGCACACACTGTAACCTCTTTAAAGTAGTTTCAGTGATGGAGAAAAACACATTGAAATGATCCACCTCTTTACTACAACAGTGATGACTTTCTGAGCATACTGAGCTGATCGTAGGAATACAGACTCTCTAGGCACGCAAGAAAATGCCTCTTCACTGACACAGACTCCATGAATTCAGTGCACAGTTCACATTGTTGCACAAATAAAAGAAGAGGACAAGAAACAAGGAAAAATATAAAGGCTGGAGTGAATTAACAGAAGTCAACCAAAACCACAACTATCAGAACTTGCACGAAATTTGTGACCAGTGAAAAGCAAGTGTGTATTGTGGCCGAATGTGACAATAGTTTTTAGTAACAAACATTTCTGCAGATGTGGATTTTATTTAAAAGTTTATTGCTTTTTAATTGGAATGCCTTTCTTCTCCTCCAGGAATTTTGAATAAGTACACAACCACATAAGCATGAAGAAGTTGTATTCTCAAAGCAGGCATAGTTTTTATGTTGATTAGTTCATGATACTATAATTCAAAGATGCTGCACTATAGAGGTTTACGGTACAATGTTTTGATTGTGTCCAGGTGAGTTGGACAGCAGAGGTTGGAAGATGAAGGACATTATCCTGGTACACCTGTATGTGAGGTGCATGGGCGACTTTGGTCCACTCAACGCTGTTTACAAGCAACACTTTGGCATCAACCCTCCGGCCAGGTAAAGTTCAAACACACATGTTTAGTCTATTCTTATTCTAATTATGGTTATAAAAGTGGTAGTTACTCCATGTCTTCCTACTTTTCCTGGCAGGGTGTGTGTCCAGGCTCCCCTCCCTGCTGGTCAGCTGCTGCAGATGGACTGCTTGCTCCATGACTGGACTGAGCCCCTTGAGGAAGGCTGCTTCCACCAGAAGGATGCCCTACATGTCCAGAGCATATCTCACTGGGCCCCTGCAAATATCGGGCCCTACAGCCAGGCCTTCAGGGTAAGTCTTTAACTTCTATAGAAGATGCTACAGGTGTTGGCTTAGAGTAGTTAGAGTTAAAGTATTGAGGCGGTGAAAAGGATTTGTTGTTAATTAATCCGATAATCAACTAACCAGTTATTATGTTTAGCATTGTAGCATTGCTGTATCCTCAAGCGATTTGTCTTTACATTTTTTTCAGTTTACTTAAAAATGCTTATTATTTTCTGGTCATTTCGTTGTTAACATACATATCTTGTTTTGAAATGACAATAAATCACCCACTGATTTCTTTGATCCTTGTCTGCTGGCTAAGCCGCAAACAAGATAATATCTCTGTGTGATTGTAAGCTAAGCATTTCAAACTTTTGAAAGGATAGTGATAGATTAACGGAGGAGTACCCAGGATTTATTCGCTGAATGATGAATCTCGTTGGTGATTCTTACGTTGCTTTGTTGTGCTTCATTGTCACAAAGCATTTCAAGAGTCTCAGATTTCGCTAAATACTTTCAGCGTGTCTTTGTTGTCGATGTTTACGTATAGATGCATGCGTGCAGATGCATGTGATTGTTGCTTTGTGCGATAGTTTGTTCTCATTACTGCTTTTATGTATACATGTAAATATGTATCCCTCTTATATTTGGCCATGTGTATCCCTTTTTGCACTTGTTTGTAAAGCAGCGAGTTAAACTTCTTTCATATTGTTTCAAACAGACAAAGAATGTCGTATTCAAAGGCAGAGCAGAGGAAGTGTGGGCCGCGGTTGCACGGTTGGCTTGGTGTTTTGTTTACCCAGTGTGTATTATATGGGATTACACTTGTCAAGGTACTGTCAACAAGGATAGTGTCCATCTCCTCCACGCTGTCCTTGATCCTGCAGCCAAATCCGTCTATGAGTGAGAACATGTGTGGATTAGCCGTTCGTTTCGAGCCTGACGGCATATCTCACCAGTGTGTCACTGAAGCTCAGCGGATCTTGTGCTGTTTGAATTCCTGAGATGTAACCTACAGAGTCAGGTTTGCTTTTACCATGCCAGCAATTCCTGATTTTCTCAATGAAATCTCATTGAGACATGAGATTGAAGTCAGCTGCGGGCATGAGCTGTTGCCTCTGGAAAACAGTCTAATCTCTCATTTCTCTAATGATCGTTCATATCGAAAGCAATTTGAGAAAACAATGAGAGGAGTTTGCTTGCTCAGAGCGGTGTGCGGCACTTCACACGACCCCTGCGTTGCCTCTCAGTGTGTCTGCTCCTCATCCACGCTACAATGGCTTAATTTGATCAAAAATGTATTAACAACTCCTCAATACAGCGAGGGATTTTTACATATTGATACAATTACCCCCTTGCTGTGAGCGAGCATGCAGTGCCAACCCCCTCCTCTCACCACGACCAAGTTGACTCCATCTTAATGACGATTTTCTTCAGTGACAGTAAAGCTGCTATCTGAGATCAAATAACCTGAGGCTCCTCACTTTGGCTTAACCTGGAGAAGTTAGTTATTAATAAAAGGAATCAAGTTCTACATAGGGAGTAAATGTAAAATGATTAAAGATTGAATTTGTGTTTCAAATTATGTCCTCAGTTTGATGCAACAGAGATTTTTTTCTGCCCAGTTCTTCAGGAATCAGTGAATTATGACTTGAGGAAAGTTGCCTCTGAAAAATGATTAACTTCTAAATGAATCTAAGAACTCATTGGCTATATTGTCTAATGACTACATTTTCCTCCGGCAAACTTTTGGGGCATTCTGGTGTAGGGTTACAAAATTCCGGGAATTTTCAAAGTTGGAAACTTTCCATGGGAATTAACGGGAATAAACCGCTAGGAATTGACTAAACTGATAGGTTGGCTCTTAATAGGGAACTTAAATATAGTTGGGGAAAATATATTTTAGCATAATCCTGACTAAAACAACTAGATTTCATGTAAGTACAATTGAATATAAACAACTTTCTGCTGAGACTTTCCCCTCTGCATTGTCTACAGTCAAATTACTAACTTCAAATTCCACCATAAGTCCAGATACTAAGCAAAATTCACCCCTCCACAGATCTGCAAAATAAACCCTGTTATTACTTGGTTCAATATATCCCTCCGAGTTCATCTATACCTGCACCTGTTCATGTGTTTCTGGTGAGTCTCAGTTTCACTGTAAATCACAAGTTACACCAGGGCTTACCTCCGTGGTATAAACGCCAGCAAAAACACAGTTATCATGCAATTAACTTGCAATAACAAGGTCCTAATTTGTAAATAATGACATCATAATACAGATTTGTAAAACAAAATAAAGATGTAAGCTTTGTCAAGTCTGTACTCAAAAGGAAAAGAAACAACATTTAAAATGCTTGTTTGTTGAATTGAAGTCTAATCAATAATATCTGGTGTATTCCAGGAAAACCTAAAGCATGATTGGCTTTCATGACACTGCATCAAGCTAAATTGTAGCTCAAATATACATTTTTGATTCCGATGAATGTTGGCTGCACTGTAGATATTTGTTTACACTGATAAATAATAAGATCATAAGATTGATGCTGATGGGAGCAAGGATGATTTTACAGCAGATTGTAATTTCTCTGCATTTGCTCTCCATGCGGACCGTTTTACTTGTTGTACCAAATCCTGCTGATATGTGATTAGTCAATACTACTCAAGCTACAATCATACCACAAATGGACACTAGAACACCTCCCTTACTAAAACCTAGACTCCCATAGTTTCTCTTACAGTTTCATGTTGAACCTGTAAACAGTGATTACTGTAAATGTGATGGAGACAAATTTGGCCACAAGCAAACCAGAGTCCAGCTCCTTTGGGACCCCTGTACTCATTTGATGAGCATTCAGAGGTTTGAGAGCCAGCACATGGCTGCTGACAGAACATGGCACCCTGGCCCTGCAGGATTTGACCGGAGTCACACTTTGCATTGAAGGGTGGTGCTGGTGGAGGTGGAGAGGAATGGCATTAGGGGTTGGCATGTGATGGATGCTGGACCTTCAGACTCCATCCATCTATTCATCTGTCTGCGCGGCGTGTCATGTCTCTCAGCTTCAACTCTCGGGAATGGCAAGCTGACTGAATGTCGGCTCGGCTCGGCCTGGCGAGCTGACAGATTCAGATCTGACTTGATTTAAAGAATTAGTTAACCTTTATCATGTCAAAGCTGGGGCCCAGTCTGTGTATTGTATGTTAATGCTTGATATGCCGGCAGTTTAGGTAAAAGCCCCAAGCTATACAGGCGGAAACAGTGATTTATGCTTTGTTTTTTCATTGCGTCCTTATCTAATTGACATGTTTTTAGATGTTGCTGTCACAATAATATGTTTTACTTGCAGTATAATACATCATTTGTGAGTGCGGTGGTATCAAAGTTCCTGTCTCTAATTGTTTGTTTTGCTACCTTTTGTTATCAGAGATCTAATGCAGATTTCACTGTCATTTGTTTCAAACATAATTTGCATAATCTAATTAAGATATAAGAAATCGCACTCTGCATTTCATCAGTCTATTCATTATAAACAAAGGATGCTCTCAGACATCCAGTTTTTTGTCACAGAAAAATTAAAACAAATCCTCTCGAGCCGAGTAATGGCATGCTTTTAAAAGACGTACAAGTTATGTCTGCATTTTCTGTCTGTTCTTTCTTAGGAAGAGCTTTTAAACAATTTTCTTTCATTAACATAATGGCATGGAAAAAAGAGCATGAGCATGTGTCTTCAGCCAGCTATGTTCAGATCTTTTTTACACAGAAATCCATTTGTGCTTATAACAAGCGATTACGCTTAGCTGGAAGAAAATTGACCTACAATTTACCAGAGTCAGAGTTAACATCAGGAGTCTCAAACTGCAGGATTTTTTCCCCACATCTATTTAGATTAATGCTTCCATTCCCTTTGGAGCCACATTTACAGAGGCAAATACAATAGCTAACCCATGTCTGAATAGAGAGACTATCAGCTGTATGGTTGTTAAACATCTCCTCTTTCCTGTTAAGGTAAGTGGCTCACCCCTGGGATATTTGCAGAGAAATTATACTCACTGATCAGATTCTGTGGGGTGTGTTTTGGGAGCTGGCTGCGCTAGCCTCAGGTTGCTGGTGAACACTAACCTCTTGCCTTATTCCCCTAATTGTGAGTGACAGTCAATACTGTGGAAGGCTGTCTAGCACAAGCCCGCGATAGGATTTGCATCGGATTTTGAAAATTGTCAAAGTGGACTGTGAGGCATCAGGAGGGAAGTGGATCTGACGCTGCCAATTAGCGTCAAAGAGAGGAGAGCACTGTTGCGGGTGCTTAAATTTGAATAATCTTCTCGCTGGAGCCATAATGTCTTAAAAACAATGAGATCAACTTTGTCTGACCCTCTTGATGAGAAGTTCAGAGGTCAGGCTGAGTCACAGGGAAGCTAGGCCACCCATGTGACGCCAGAAAGAGAGACTAAGAGAAGAACTAAAGTTTCTTCTCCTGGTTGGAGCAAGGGGAACTTTCTGCTGAGCCAAAAAGTGTGTCAAGAGAATATTGTGATGGATTACTTTAATTATTTATTTACCTTGGATTCCGATCAGTGAATGTTTCTGGCACATCTATTCTTCCCCGGGTCCAAACAAAACAAAACCAGACAAAAAGTTAAAGTATCAAATAAATGGAGATAGACTGATTAATAGGCCTGGCGATTAGTGGCATCGGACAAGGGCTGTGCTCATGAGGCTGATGTCATCGTTGTCTTTTCGATAATAATAGCTTAATAGTTTAATAGTTTTTCCAATCTTAAATGACGGCATCAAATCTAAAACAGTTACTGGCTAGTTTTTAATTTAAATTATGTTATGATGTATTGAATAATCCAGTTTGATATGGCCTCTGATATAAATACCAGTCATGTTCTGAAATCTAGCATCACTCAATGTAGTGTTTTATTTCATGAATTCATGGAAAATCCATCTAAAACAACTACGAGTTCTGGACAGAAATCCAGAGGTCCTTTGCAGCAATATCTTACAGAACCAAATATTTTCTCTCTGCTTTTATCTAACAAAATCTTCATTTAAGTTCACTAATTTTGTTCCTTATTTGTTATTATTAAACTGTTGCATTATGTTAAATGCTGAAAAACAAAAAAACAACGTGATATCGGCATTATAATATCAGTCATCAGCTGACCTGCCCTCAAATTATCTGCATCGGCATTGCCCTATATCCATCGACGAGTAACAGACAGTGAACTTGGACCAGACAAACACCAATGGAAAACTTGAAATAAAGACTCAGGAAATTCAAAGAAATAGCAAAAATAGCTAGTTGTTTTTAGCTTAGATTTGTCATACTGAGTCTTTTAAATATAATCCACTTTCACTTACAAAGTGTCTCATGGAGCCCAAATTTATTTCTTATCTTATAATAACAGATCCTTAACTCTACTCAAAACTGATCCAATCAGTCATCCGGAATAAATGTAGTGGTAGTTTTTTGTTCCAGTTAAAAGTAGCTCTATCAGTCCTCTCGAAAGCATTGTATTAAGGTAAGAGGAACAGCAAACATGAGCAAGGAATAAAATATGATAAAGAACCCTAAACTTAGTTCACCTAAGATTTTTTTAATGAACACAGTATGCCTCTGATACCACTTAGGTATATGAGCATCCAAAATAATTACTTGACGACTGTACTGAATACTTCATTCTGATTGGTCAAAACCTTTTAACAGTGGACATTAATCCTCAATAGCAAAAGCAACGCCACAGACCACCTTATTACACACATATCAAATCAATTCATTGAAGAGAGTCCAGCACATATCACCTCTGCCTGTTGACACTGTGGCAAAAACTTTAGTTCTCGTTAGCATTCTGAATCAGTAAACACTGAGCCAGAAATGTTAGCTTCCGTCCCTGGCTGGTCTTGAGAGTCAGGAAATAATGGCACTAACTGTGCACAGATGTAAGAAGATATGGTCGTAATAAAAGCTACAATGCTATAAGTTGACATTTGAGTCATTTATGTTTAAAGGTGTGTCAGCTGCAAAGCGCTAAGAAGAAGGAGAGCCGAATGAGGACAGGAATGCTAACATAAATGTTCCGGCTTAAGTCCTGTTCACCTTGTGTAACTTTACCATCAGTGGAAATGTATAGTTTAATGTGAATTTTAACAGATACGCAGGCTAACGTTTTAACTTGACAGGGAATTGAAATGTTAAGATTAATGGTAATTTGTCCCACAAGGAGGCTAATAAAAAATCTGTTACCATGGAAGCATTATGACCCTGGAACCGGAGCTTTTTAGCTGTATAGATAAATCACTTTTGAATCAATAAAATCATCTGTAACTCAGTATTTTGCGTCAACTTGATTATGCTTGTAGTTGTTGGCCATTCAATACGCGCTTTATTTCGAGATCCTGCTCACCCTGTTTGGATTCTAATTCTCATAACCACCCGCTCACTATACATTATCCCTTGCTTACATGTTTTTTAGCAAGCTTTATCAGTGTTTAAATAATTCATAAATATCTCTCTGGGTTTTCTAGAAGAAATGTAGTAGAAAAAGTTTATGCCGCCAGCAGCCGTGCTTTATGGTGAAAAATCAAAAGGTTGACAGCTAAAAACGAGCCAGTGTGGAAAGTGAGAAAGCAAAAATTTTAGTGATGAATTGCAGAAATTAAGCTAAGTGCTCTGGTTTTATGGTTTGTTATTCTCACCCAGACTGTTAAACCACTCTAAAAAGCCAACAATGCACAATTCAGCAGCCCCCCAAACCCAACACATCAAACATGCCCCCACCTCCCCAAACTTCCTCTGCTTACATCTAGAGACTGCATCCACCTCAATTACCACAGAAGAGTAATTAGCCCAAAAACAGTGTGTGTGCGTGCATCTGCATTCAGGGAGGTATTCATGCTGCACGAACAGATTAATTAGGACATTTAACTTCATTTCTAATACAACAAAATTAATCCCATAAAATATGAGGGATCTCGGAGGAGGTGCCTGTCAGCATCTGACGCCTCTCCCCTGTTTGCCATAATCTATTAAAACCTTGCTTTTATCTCACCTCTCCCCCTGTCATACTTTATGGATTTTTTCATAAACACGGTCCATACTTCATAAATGTCTCAATTTTCTAGTCTATTAACATTACTTCAAAAGCGCTTGATAAAAGAGGAGGGCATGCGTGAAATAATGCACCAATAATACGAAGTGCTGGGGGCTAGAACAGTAGGGGCGGCTCTCTCTGGCGTGCACACTCAGACAATGCAAGGGATGTTATCAACTTTAATAAAAGAACAAATGATCACTTTCAGCTGAGGAAGGAGGGGAGATGAGGCTGGGAGGAAGGGGTGGGGCGGGGTGGAGGGGGGGAACAGTTGTCGAGTAATTGAGTCGATGAAAAATGAGGTCTTGAAGGCTCAGCGGTTTTAGCAGGCAGGAGATTGAAGGATATTTAAAACTACTGTTTCCTTCAGAACGTGTAGTTACTTGCTGCGAGTTCAGCAGAGGATGTTAACACAGATTTGGTTTTTCTTCTCATTTGACTGAAGGCAAAAGTGAAATACCCTGTTTTTTATTCTCTCCTGAATACCAGCATTGTCTGGAGAGAGTCAGAGGGTTTTTTTGACTGACAGTCAGACTTCATCTCACAACCTTTCCCCAGCGAGCATCGATTCAGTTCCTGCCTTTGAACATCACCTGAATGTCTCTCTGTAGGCCTTACTCATCCTACCCCAAACTCTGGGGTCAACTGTCTGCACATAAACCGGACACACACATAACACGCTGATCAAACCCAGTAAGGCCTTAGCACGATGGCATGTGTGCTGTATGCCCCGAGGCCAGGTCTTATACAGACACACACAGACACACACTTACACCTGTGTACTCTTTGTGATGGACCATGGCTGTATAACAAGGTAAACTGGTTGGGTCTTTAAAATGAGTCAAGGGTGACTCACTTTTGACTGACAGGACAGGTATACGGCTTTCAAAGTGCACTCAGTGACATGCAAATAGATAAAGGTCTGTTCAAGAGAAACTAAATGGGATATTTAGTGTATACAAATAATATAAAAACATCAGAGCCTAAACAAAAACCTGTACATCCTTAATATGTTTGCATATATTAGCAGTGGGATTCCCCAAATATAACAACACTGAAGTCATGATATGATGCAGTACTTTGCAGTTGCAAAGTACTTTGTATGTTGAGTATTGCATTGAAACATTTTTTTAGTCTGTTTATTCCACTGTTTTTTATTGTAAAAAGGGGGAGTGGTTAGCTAACAGACTTAGCTGTGTTATGTCCAAAAAGATTCATTTTTATTTACAGTTTCACCCTGTTGATTTCTTTAATAGAAGAGCGAGGACTGTGTGTGTGCATCTTTAAAATAACACGATTCTATGCTGCATCCATTTTTTCCCTGAATCCTAGCGTATGCAGGTGATCCAAAAATTGGGACTTCCTTTATCTCCCTCAATGAAGCTGCACTTCCCTAGACATACATCTGCATTGACATATTGTCGTAGCACTGTCTTGCGACAATGCATGTGCTTTTGAGCATTGCGCAGACACTTGTCCTCCCAAATCTGTACACATGGATGTGAGAGGTCAAATCAGATCACCTTACTGATCTGATGAGGTGGCATTTTTAAGGACATGCAGAAGGCAGCAAAGGTAATTATGTCCTTTGCCACGCACCTCCCTCCCCACCTTCCTCCCCTCCCTCTTTCCCTCCTGCTGTGACCTCGTAGAGCCTGACCCGCCATGGCAGCGGTCATTTCCAGGAGTCAGTGCATTCTTTGCTATATTATCCCATGCTGCTGCTGCTGCTGCTGCAGCACCACGTGGGAACGAGGCTGGTATCAGCTTGTACCAGGCGAGGACAGGGGAAGGACTGATCTGTCAGAGTGCATCGACTCTCAGGCGGCCACGTACGCTAGTGCTGCGCCTCTGCCCGGCCCCTGCCACACTCCCACTCATTAATGGGCCCGGTCATGACAACTGATCCTAATTGCCTTTGAACAGCTCTTCATGTATTATTGGTGCCTGACTGCCTTGGTTCATGTCAACAAGCCATGGGAAGCAGGGACAGGGTTAGCCACAGCTATCGTCCATGTTCTTATTTTACATACTGAATGATAGAGGAAACGCAAAAATACCCAACATGCATATAGATATAAAGTATTTACATTTTTAAACGAACTGTAATGACTGGAAGCCCGTAGGAAGTACAGGTCTCTGATTGGTCAGCATCCCTAGTGTACAAGTCTGTGGCTTTTGTACAATTTGTTAACAGAAATTCACTGTAATGTAAATTTCTTTAAGCATGTATATAATTTTCTTTGATAAATTGTAGTATCAGCTTTATAATTTAAAAGAACCAAGTGCTACATGAACATTTCTTTGTGTGGTGTGTGTGTGTGTGTGTGTGTGTGTGTGTGTGTGTGTGTGTGTGTGTGTGTGTGTGTGTGTGTGTGTGTGTGTGTGGTGTGTGTGTGTGTGTGTGTGTGTGTGTGTGTGTGTGTTTGTGCTTGCTTGTTTGTTTCCCACTTTGTCACAGCTGATGAGCGTTGGAGGGGTGAATGGTTCATAGGCAACAAGAAGGCATCTGAAAAGCGTCATGTAAAGATCCCACCACCGCAGATATCTGCCAAGACACTCACGCTATTACAATTGCAATCACAAGCACTCAGTCAAAACACATCATTATTTGTAGTCCCATGTGTGAATTATCACCCCATATCCAACTATTTGCTTCCCATTTCACCCCTCTATTTGAATACAGAGAATGCAGAGGTGGGGTGCCTTGGCTTTTTTAAAATTTATTTGTGGAATGAAATAACTGAATAGCAAATGCATAGATAAAAAGCATAGCGGCGTGTCCTGTCCACTCCCATCACTGTCTGAGAGAGGAGAGACGTATGACCATCCCATTACTATGGTAACTAGCCACTATATTCAGAGCTGCCCGGGTGTGTTTCTTCCCCCTGCAGTGACGAGAGGGCATAGCTGACAGGGCCTGTACGTACACACATGCACACTCGCACACACAGTCTAGAAGATGCTTCTTGTGAAATATACACATGTGTAGCAAATACAGACCAAAACAATACAGGAAGCCAGTCCCTTACATACTAATGTGATGACATACAGACTGTAATAGGGACAATGTAAGGGAGAAATGTAACCCCATACCCTTTCAACATTTTACTCCAAGCCAAATATTTTACCCAGAACAATACACAGGAAAATATGAGAGCAGCTAGCACTAAAATAATTTAGATCAACACAAAGAACAGCACTTGCTCTTAGTGATGTTTTTGCTTTTCTGTCACAACAGAATTCAGTGAGATTATGGAGCAATGTTTTGATTGAGTGATGTGTTTGCAGAGGATAAATGCAATACTTAAGACAAATCATAATGGATGTTTCTATAATGTACATATTTGTCTGTACATTAAGACTTCACGATGCATCTCTATATTTTTGTGGTTCTATACGTTGCACATGCCTCTAGTAGAAATTATTCTTACATCCACATGCAACAGTGTGCGACTGTTGCCATTCTATCTTCATTTGTCGAGGAATTTTCCAGCAGCACCACATTCCACTCTGAGAAGAGAAGACTTGGCATTTACTTTGCGTTTACTTTTGGACAGTTGCTCCAACATAAATTTCAAATGGAGCAGTTCCTCTGACTTGTAACTTTTAACCTGGATCATTCATTTTTCAATGTCAGTGCCTTTGTTATAAAATCATGCTTAACTTGGGTACAAACTGCTGCAGATGAATAATATACAGCCTCCTGGTTCTTCTGTGGACATATCAGCATGTTCACTTTTAAAATATATTTATAATTCATGCCATGGATTTATTATGTAAGGGGATGTCTGCTCCAGTGAGTCTAGGTAATCCTAAGAAGTCGAGATGCTGAGGTTGACTTGGGATGCTTTCAATAATATTTAGCAAAAAGATTTTTTCTAATGTCAAAATGTATGAAGTTGAATTTGATATTCTGACATCAAACTTCATTTTAAAACATTTTCCAATCTCTGTGTTTCATCTCTTGAGAAAAATAAGTCATTATTATGTCTGGTTTGCATTAACCATAAACTAAATGTTTCATATTTCCAAAGTAAATACGTATTTCATGATTGGAAAATCTTTCTTTTTCAATTTTTTATTTTACCTAATCCAAATTTTGATGGAGCTTCTTTAACAACACATTTATGAAACACTGTATTTTCAGTATTTATGAAGAATAATAACTACAGAACCAGACTCCTTTTCATATTTTCCTTAATTCTTCATTTAACATTATGCCTGCATTGCACTGGTAGAATTGTGGCTTATTTATGGAGGCGTTTGACTCGACTAAAGAAAAAAAAAGGAAAAAGAAAAGGAGAAAATCCAAGAAGACTTGCAATGCTGTCTAGCCTGCTTGTTTATGGATTGAGTGGACTTTGTAAGACGAGCAGTGTTGATTCTCCAGCTGCTTCTTTAATGCAGCCATACTGCCATCTGTTGAGACGAGAAGGGACTGCATCTCTTTCTCCACTGCTTTGCATTTTCTTCACTTTTTTTGTTCCTTCTGTCCTTTTTGTTATTGTTTGCTGCTGATCCATCTTTATTGTTTTGTGACTTAACCGTCTGTTGTGTCCATTATAAGCAAGAGAGTATAAAGGAAGAAAAGGAGAGAGTGTGCATGCATGTTTAACTGAATGTTTTCAATGTGGTGGACTTTCCTCTTTGGACCAGCAGCTTCACATCGCTGAGTTGAAGACTGATTTGTTTTTGACATTCACACAGTCTCATGCAGAATAGACATTCCACACTGTGTTCATATCTTCAATGTCGCACATACACACAGACCTACTTAACTTCACTCCTTGTGACAGTTACACTGTAATGGCTGTGCCACAGCACAGTGTGTTGACATAATTCTTTTGTGCCCAGGTTAAGTTAGTGCCTTTATGACCAGCCAGACAGACAGAGAGGGAGAGACAGAGACAGAGCTTCAAAAAGAGGAAAAATATGAAAAGACAGAGGAGACGAGGTGGTCACAGCTGGGAAGGGAGGAAGAAACGGGGGTTGAGGGTTGCAGTTTCAGCATCATTCAATCAGACAACATGCCCCTCAGCTGAAACAGCAAGACCCTCCCCGATTCTCTCGAATTAGGGAGATTAGCAGGAAAGCGCATAATGCAGGATGATGGAATTTGTCATAATTTGCATTGTCCTGGAAAGATTCAGTTTGATAGAGCGATGCATGGAGGGGCTTGTCATGTCCCACGGGCAGGTCATAGAGGAAGCTTGGCAGAAATGATTTTTGCGATATGTGCATCAGTCGTAAAAGCCTCACAACCAATTTGTCAAAAAATGTGAGGTCGGGACAGTTGAAGGGAGCAGGGCATTTTGCCTAACGCAATGAAAAAGCATGCCCCTCCATCACTCTTCATCCACAGCCCGGCTCTTGTGTGGCACAGAACTCTACACAGCAGACATTTTATTACATCAGCTTTGATTGTTTCTTATATTCCTAATTTTTTTCAAACAGCACATTAACACATTAATAAAAGATAAGAACAATATGAAATACAATCAAAACTGCATTCATTTTCTGTTCTTTTTCTTTCCCATGATGGAGAAGGGATTTGTTTATTTATTTGTTTATTCATGCCTGATGGCGTTCAGATGTGTCTCCTAGAGCATCCAGCAGTCATCTTCCCCTGACCTTGGTTATACCACTCAGCGGCAGCTCCTGACCAGCATAAAGTTGACCAGAGCTGACATGACAGTGTTACTCTTCCACACGGTTCAGTGTCTATGCAGTGGGCATGTCGAGGGCAGACATCCAGGCACAACAGAAAAATACACACAAGCTTGGAGAAGGTGGGGGTTGGGGAAAGGCCAGTGTCCCCCGCTCAGACTGACCACACGTTGCCTCAACAATGGCTCATTACAGTCATGTAGTTTTTCATATTCTTTAAATTTGTTATCATAACAACCTTTTGTTTTGAGCACATGCTTATGAGTGTTTTCTGAATAAATGTGCAGCTCCAGACCTGAAAGAATGCATTCTGAAATGTTGTATACTTGCCTTTCTTTGTGCACTTCATACAGCTATTTATGTCGCCGTTTAAGTAACACTGATTTTGTGTGACAGTTGAGCATACAGGGGTTAGGCTCAAACTGGAGCACAAACAGGAAGCGAAAAAAAGAGATAGTGGAGGAAAAAGAAAGGAATAAAAAAAGGCAAATATCTCCCTCCCCCTCCCCATGAAGCCTTAAATGAGAATCCTAACATGGGGCAAGATTCTGTAGAGGGAGGATCGGTTGTGGTTCTCCTGAAAGGTTTGTATTTGTAGAAACGAGGTGTCAGAAGAGGCAGGATTTCCTCAGGGCGCAGCACAACATGAGCCCATCTCTTATCATTTCCCACTCCCAGACGTGATCTGCTTTGAATGCGCTAATGCTGAAAGAGCTGCACAGACTTGAAGCCAGTTCAAGATGAAATCACAGCACACGTCCCTGACAAACTGCCATCCACCACACAAGGATTAAACAGTCGTTGCATATCAAATCCCCACCAAAAAGCAGAAATAATATATGCCCTTAAATACATTCAACAAAACTTCAACCTCAGGTTTTTTGATCCCCACATTTTGAACTATTTTGAGCTATTGCCAAGTCTAAAATATTCAAGAAAGAAGAAAAGGACTAAAGTGAAAGAGGAGTCATGACAGAAATTTGGAAAATTGTCACCTTTAAGGAATGTTTCATGAGGGATTAAAAGTGATCAAAAGACCGTCCCATTTAACAAAAAGTTGAAGTTAAATATGTATCAATGATCATGCCGAGTAAATGCAGCATATTGGGTTTGAAACAGGCCTTTTGATACTCACATGTCATATTCTTTTTTTTTTGTTCCATTGTTCACTATTTAATTCAAATCTAACTTTCAATATATGATTTTATTAACTTTCAGCCCTGATTTTAGAGCCTTGCCCTGCAGCTCTGAACATCCACTTGTTTGTCCTTGCCTGATGGCAAAGAAATAAACAACACTAACACCATGTAGAATACCTTCTGTAAAAAGATAAATAGAATTATTAATAGTTACTTTTGTTATTTAATTAGCCACTCCATAGCTGATTCAGTTCCACCATCATCCTTTTCACGTGCTTACATGTGTCCTTTCATTAGGGAAAAGTTGCACCATATGAATCCAACCTATTTTACACATTTTGTATCCTCATTTTCCTGCTTAAATTATGCATGAGGTCTCAATAGGGAGAAATGTGACCATTAGCATATCTGATAGGAGCAGTTTTCCACCTCTCTCTGTCCTTGGAACCAGGAGGAAAAACCTGACTGTTTGTCGATACCAGGTTATTTTATCCAGGCCGGCCCTGTTCATCCATACCACTCCAGAGCCAAGCTAATGACACTTGGAGACACCTTTAACAACAATGTGAATATAGTCTGGCACTGTCTGGTCATCTCTGGAAGCTCTTTGACAAAAAGAAGTGCAATTAGAAACACCTCATACACTCCAGCCTGAAATGAGACACTATTAACCGGTTGGAAGCGGACACTCCGAGGCGCTACTTGGGTACATTAACATGTATGTTAGTGTCTGCAGCGCACAGTGATGGACAAATAGAATGTCTTTGGGTATGGTGACCTTTTGACATGTCATTGGGTTTATTAGAAAAGTGATGACATTGTAACTATGAAGTATATAGATAGTGTGTGTGATCCATTTGGGTTTTGACCCCATACTTTAGCTTTTTGAAGTACAGTTTTAAACGCTAAAGTTTGCGTCAAAATCCAATGTTTCATGCCTACTGACCAAATTTATCAAATAGATACCTGGTTCTTGGTCCTCTACTTCAGACAAAGGTAGATCATCAAGTGCTGTAGATTAGCTTTGGGTTGTCTCTGATAAACTGTCTGCAGTCCTCAAATGCCTGTTATATCTGCACAAATGCACTCAACCTTTTTGGTGCTAGCTGCGGCTACTGTTGCTGTATATTCCTTGAATATGTTTGTTGCAATGACAACTTTTCAGGTGACTCAGAAGATTTGTTGTGTTATAACTTGAGGACTTTTCTCCACTTCTTGGGCTACTTTGGCTAGGGCTGCCACAAACGATTATTTTGATAATCAACTTGTCACTGATTATTTTTGTAATTAGTTGACTAATCGGATCATATGTGAATTGCAGCTTATCGCACCAGCATGCAGCTACTCTTATATAACCATCATTCGTTTCCAGCTTGAAGTGTTTAAGGTATGTGCGACAATTAAGATGATAGTTCATTCAACTTTTAATGAACTGTGCAGCTTGTAGCAGCATTTCTGATATTTTTTTATGTGATAGTGCAAGATGAAATGAAGGCACAACTCTGGTCTTAAACATTTTAGCTGTAAATGTTTAGTGTATTGTAAAATGGAACCAAAAACTATGCACTATGCACTATGAATACTAAGTAAATAGCTAAGTGTTGACCTTAATGTTAGCAGCTAACTAGCCAATTAGCTTACCGAGACAACTGTCCCTCTTCATCAGAAATTGAATCAGCCATGACGTGCTTGCTTTTCAGATGCTCTTGCATCGCTGTCGTACTGCCATGGAAGGCAAGTTCTGCCTTGCAGATTTTGCATTGTACAATCTTCTCTTTTGTTTTGGAAAAATGCTCCAAACTTTCGAGCTCCTTAGCCGGCTAGCCATTCTGCTGTTTGGGCATAACTTTTACTGTGCATGTTCGTCAAGGACAGAAAGGCAGACAAGACAGCGGAAGGTACAGCGGCAGTTTCGAGAGAAAAACAAAGCTTTAAAAAAATTAACAATGACGTTGATTATTAAATTAGTCGCCAACAGTTTTTATCGTCAACGTCATCGTGACTAGTCAACTAATCTTGGCAGCCTTACTTGTGGCACATGTTTTTCAAATTGCAATCGTGTTATCCTCCTCTGAAACAGTGAAAAACATACACACTGGTACTCAGCTTATTGCAGCTGCACTTGGTCTTCTCTGCATGTAATGGTAGATCACCTACCACCACCTACTGAATGTGTTGGTTTGTTAATATGTAGTGCAAAATCTGCACTAAACATTTTTTGGGGGGGGGGGTTCAAGAGGATGGAATTTGAATTGAACTGCATACCTGCAAGAAGATTTCCATTGTCCTCAGCAATGTGCAGTTCTCTGCAAATGTGTAGCTCTTTTTAGTGCTGTCTGTTATCGCCACCCTGCCAACTACCTGTGCAGGTGCCAACTGCCTGTTACTGATTTATCTTGCACTATCTGCTGGATACTTGATTTCTTCAGTTCTTTTCAATCAAACCTGCACTCCACAACATTTATTTTCTTAATAGTATACCACCGTTTTAATTCAGTGCATGGTTATAACCTAATGAGTGGGGAAATAGTTAAAAAGTGTTGTTGCTAGCATGTATCTGGCAAGCTTTGTGCTTTGTGGCAGCCTTTTTGATTGCAATCCTCTGGGTACAAGACCATATCACAATAATTTACCTTAGTTTACCATAGTTTACCATAGATTACTTGGGCCGCTGTATGGTACCCAGCTCACTTTTCAGATAACAAAAAAACACATTAAATGTAGTATCAGCTGATCATTTGTCAGACTGCATTATATCATGCTTCCCCACTTTAAAATCTGAGATTGAAATAGGAGCATATTAACACTTCACTAAATGGGAGAAATGTGAATTCAACTCACATTATGTTTTGTTTTTTTTATAGATAAAATGAAATATCAGAAATTAGTTAATGCTATAGTTATATTGTTCCATGAATTTTGTCCAGATAGGCACTGTAAATTAACTGGTGGAAAAACTGATTGATGATGTGTTGAAAATATGAATGTTTTCTTACAAAAGGCTGCTACTAAACTTAGATCTGACAGAAATTATCCAGTTCAACAAAAACAGCAGAAACCCCTGAAGGATTAGAAGTATTGATTCTCTGGTTCTTTTCTCTGTGGGCCGTTTAGACCACTAAGGCTTACATTTGAAAAATACTTACCTTGTTAAAGAAAGTTTAATGTCATATGCAATTGTTTGACCCTTATGAATATTAAAGGACCGCCGTCTCTAGCCTATTAAAAATGCATGCGGCATTGTGGTTGTTGATCACGTTTAGAACGCCCATGCAAATTGGACTGTCTTCCCTGTCAGGGCCTAAGATGAATAATGTAGTTGTGTTGTATATTCAGGGACACACCATTGACAGTCAATTAACAAGTTTGATTGGTGTGTGAACTCATTCTTTTGAACTGTTAATTTTATGTAAATAGTATTCGCTCTCCCCTCTCCACTGTCTCTCTCCCCGAGCCAGGTTCAGCTCAGAAAGATGTGCCCCCGTCATTACAAACCCCCCAAATCCCCATTTCCACCTCCCACTAAGAGTAACCAGAGTGGGATCCTTAATAATTGATCATCACACACCTGCTTGGTAGAAGCTATGGGAGTCTGCCTTTAACAGTCAAGGGGCCCCATGCTAGTCCCTTTTGATATTTAAATTGACAAATGCTAGCCGGCCTTTATGAATCCAAAATGGAGCAAGCTTTATTTCACAAGGACGAGCTTGTTAAGAGATTCCGGCCTCCCCGTGCAACCTGATGGAGCCCTTTCTTGTTGGAGGGGATATGATGGCATTTGATGGCTCATAAATGGAATGCCAATGACAATTTGTTGTTGATGTGTGCGATTCAGGCTTTTCTGTTCATCAGACGTAGTAATGCAAGCACTCGGGCAGGTTGTGCTTGCAGGTAAATAATCTTGTGATTGATCCCTCTGGTTGAAAGCAGCGAGGGCCTTATCTCCTCCCTTTATTCCCCCTCTACCAATCTTTCCTCCATCTCTTGTCTCATGCAGTGGCTCAGTAATTTGGAGCTGTGGAGACAGAAGCTGAAGATTCATCAAAGTTGACAAGTGAACCCAGGAGCTGGGGATCATGGCAAACCCATCTGATTATGGAAATAGCAATGATCATGCCCAGCCTCTAGCTAAACAATTGTGCGCCATGCATCATGTTCTGCTAGTTTCCTATGAAAGAGAAAAATATCATGGGGGTATAGTCTCTTTTTAGTTCTTCTTTGAAAAGGTTGTGTAATGGTTCCAAAACGTAGAGGAACCAAAGTACTTGTTGGTAATAATAATAAGTAGGAGACAAAGTTTGGTTTACGGCGTTCTAAGTCGTAAGCTGTACCGCTGGTCCAATATTCATACACCGTATTCAGACCCAAGGCTATCTTTCCCAGTAAGCAAAAGACCTTGTCTCTGACGATGTATCCATTGATTCAGGCCTTCTTGATCCTCCCTGGAGATCTGCATGTGCTTCAGGATCCCTGCATAGACCAGCAATTATCAACATGTCACCAACAGCTATTTGCATTGACCAGCAGCTAGTGACCAGCACTAATGCCATCCAACCTCAAACATTGGCGAGCCTCAGGGTCACTAAAGACCTGACCTCCTTAAAGCCGCTCCTTGTCCCCACTCATCTCCCTGCATTAAGTTGATAGATTTTTGCAGGTGTGCATTATACAAGAAGCTTAATTCTAAGTGAGGTATTTAACAGAAGATTGAGCTTAGTATCACATGGTTAATTGTGCTTCAAAATAACACTGGTGCCACTGAAATACTTTGACAGGAAATGAAATAGGTATGTTGGTGATAAGATGCTAAAAAAGGCAGAGGTGGACTTGTTAATTAATGCAGTGTTTCTCAAACATAAGCTTTTAATTAATGTTAATTTGATTGTAGCACCTTTTCTGATGAATATAGTTTTTTATTTATAAAAGTCATTCTGGAGTTTGATGGCTTGTATCTTACACACTTTCCTTGTGAATCAAAACCATCGGTGGAATATTAACTATTGTCTGGATACAGTTATTATTTGTTTGGGAAGTTTGTTAAAAATGAATGAGAAAAGATGATCTAGTCTTCAAAACATACAAGAAGAACTCTTCGCAAATCTCATCAGTGAACGATTTCAGTACAAAGGCAAAGTTCCCCACAATCGATTCATTTGTTTTCATTGCATCTATAAATATATTCCTTTTTTTTTGCATCACATCCAAACACCACCCCGCCAGAACACGTCTCTAAAAGGCTGTTATTAAATGTCAAGTTGTGATTAGAAGAGGCATTTGTATCTCTGTGTTTTTAATAAATATGTTACATTAATTATTTTAACTGGGCTTTAAACTCTGGTCTCATATCTGGTCTGCCAGTTGGCTGATCCAAAGTTTGATAAAGACAAAAATATCTCAACAAATAATGGATTGCCATTCATATTTTGGAGATCTATTTATGGTACGCAGAGGGTAAATCCAACAACTGTGATTATATGCCAAGTTTTATATACACACAGCTAGTTGGTAAAACTTGATTTATCAAGTTATAAAACTCAAAATCTGCATGGGTGGGCTGTGACAACATGTTGTACAGACATTCATAGTTTCTAACTGACAAGTGATCAGCTGAAATTTATTGTATAACCAGCATAGGGTTAAATTTGTGTTTAATGTGAACTATCTCAACAACTATTGGATGGATTGACATGAAATTTGGTACAGGCATTCTTGTGCTCTTCAGGGAGGAATTCATTAGCTTTGGTTGTCCTTGAACTTTTCCCCAGCACCTCCATGTTGTCAAAATGTTGGTATGTTCTTTACTTTGGTTTATGCATAAATAGCTACAAAGCTGATAATGCTAAAGACTTAGTTTCTTAATGTTAATGAGGAAATGTAAGCATTGAGTTAAGTTTGATAGCATGTTCTACACTACCCCTGCTTCCTTACTAATAATCAGACAGCCACATTCGCCATGTCTAATTCCAGCTGTTTTTTACCATTATAAATAACAATGTTGTGTTTCTCTTCTGTGCTCTTCTTCCAGGTGGATGAGTCAGTTTTCTGCGCAGGCCAAATTGCTATGGTCCCCTGCACCATGCAGCTGGTGAAATCTGGCACAAGGACACAGGCCCGCTTGTCCTTCAGCTATGTGAAGAAAGTTCTGGAGGCCGTAATCGGCAGTCTGACTCTAACTCACGTTCTCCAGGCCCACTGCTACACCACAAGACACCAAGACATCCCCATCATCAGGGCCGTGTGGGAGAGCATGCTGAGGGCCACTGAGGAAGAGAAGGTCAGTCACTGTGGAGTAAGGTAAATGTTTATGAAATATATACCAGTGTTTAAGAAGAAGAGCAACCACTGGCTCTTTTATTATAGATGCAGAGGAAATATTGATCATACTCATAATATGATACTAGAACCACATAGAATGAATACATGTTTAATGGATTAAAAGACAGAGTGGATAAATAAGTAAAAGAGAGGAAACTTGATAAGTTTTTCAGAGAGGCCTTTCAGAATTATATTTTACAGTTGTGAAATAAGTGAAAGTTCCTCACCCCTCTCTACCCCCCTTGAGACCCAAGTCTCTGCGACTGATATTTACCAGTGAGCGCGCTCATGAAAAGTTGATGATGTGGGAAACGCTGGTGTCTTTGATAATGCCGAGCTTGGCACAGAAGCAGATGTCTTCCTCAGAGCTTCCCTAATCCTTTGCCCCACACACCATTTTGGAGCTCCGTTCAACTCTCAGAGCAGCTTATCCCCCCCAAACACCCCACCCTCCTTTTTCCTGCCACCTCCCTCCATCCCTCCCTCCATCCCACAGCCCAGGCTTACAACCCCTGCTCCGCACATCTAATAGGGGCACCAGGCTCCCTTGGCAGCCCTTCTCCTCCCACTATAATCTGTCTAGCCATGGGAATAGGGCCGGGGGGAGAGGCAGGAGCCCACCTCCAACATGTGGCTCTGTTCGGTGGCAAACAGTATTAAGACTTGAGAGAAGATGTCAACTTTGTGTCAATACTATATCAGTACAGGAGAATATCAAGTACTTGATGTGATGCAAGGCCAACAATCTTAAGCTCTAAGCTTTTAAGTGTGAATTTTTGAGTTCCAATACAAATTTAAACTACAATTTATCTTATCTCAATCAAGCAAAATCCCTGTTATATTATAGTATGTATTATATCTGATATATTTGGCATATTGGGCCTCATTATGCTGTTAATCACAGTGGAATAGTAACCTTGAAAGCTTTTAAAGAGTGCCATCAATTAAGCATGCAGATTGGCTTGTTCAGATAACAAGGCTAACTCAGGGCAAAGCTTAGGGAGGTGACAGGAATAACCTGATGTCAGAGGTTACTGAAGATGGACAACATCCTCCATCTGTTGTCCTTCTATGAGGTATGTCAGAACAATCAAAATACATTAAATGAGCTGACCCAGGAGACTAGGTTTTATTTTCAACAGAATCTCACATTAAGCTCGTCTGATTGACAGCTCCACTCGTAAACAGGTGGATTCCACCCTAAAGAATAGAGCATGCCTGGGTGGTAGATTACCGACTTGACCCAGGTCTCTTTCCCCTCTGAGGCAAATCATCAAGGAGAGACTTCTCAGCTTGGCCTTCCCTCTGTCACCTCTTTTCCACTTGAAGCACAGACGTGCAAAGTGCAATGGAAGCAAAGGAGAAGCAGCAACTGGCTCATCCCAAACTTGGTGCAACACTCTCTCCCTGGGGTAGGGATTACACAAAGCACCAGTGCTCATTTAAATGGACTGTAATTAGAATGTTTAACACCGGTCAAACGCTGATAACACAACTCCCACACAGGACAGAATAACCTCCACTAGCTGGTATTAAATCAATCCATCTGATACGGCCTTTTTCAAAACAGAAACTTAGGGGTGTTTTACAGAAAAAAAATAAGGCAGACAATGAAATCCCAGGAATGCATACAAATACAAATTCCAACTGTACGAGACAAATAATGATGCTTTACTTGCTGCACAACTTGTTATGTCTGATCTTATTTGTTTATTTTAACAGGGGGATTGATTTAACTAAACTTAAAATCAAAATCAAAATGTGAATATCATACAAACATTGTATACATATTCCTAGGAATGTTTCAAAGTGACTAATTTCCCTGAGGCTTAGACCAAAAATTTAATTCTGATGAACTGACTAGTCTAAAGGTACTAAAAAACTCACATAAATCTAAAAAATAGCATAATTTAATTAACACAGCTACCACAGTATCACGCTGGTAAACAATTTAAGATTGGTTTGTTGAGTGGGTCTAAAGTTAGCAGACCTAGCACCTCCATCCTGCTTTCCCCCTAGCAGGTTAATACTGTATACACTTGCCTGCTATGATATGCCAATCCGTCTTCTGTGCATGTTTACATCTGGGTAGTAAGGCATTGAAGCATTGTAACAGTAGACACTAACAGGAGCCACAGCCCTAGCTAGTGGCAGTTGGCTGCGCTAAAGCTAAGACACAACATATGACCAGAATTTCAAGCCTACAATATTGAAAATATTAATAATTACATTACCAGTTAGTAATTATCTGGCATTTAGCAAGGGTGTCAAGGATTAATTGTTTAGTCGGCTAAATGTGGCCGTCCCTACTTACTGCACATGCTAGAAATGAGTTTATTTCCTGTTTGGGTGTATTTCTGAACTCGACCAATACTTCATATTGTAGTTAATTTAGAACCAGCTGGTATAATGCAAAATGCATTTGCTATCATTATACATCCTTGTGACAATTTAATGCACAGCATGTAATATTTGGTTAAGTCACTTTTTAGAAAAGTTATTGAACCATAGTAAAAAAAAAAAATTATGACCTATTAGATTTATCTCCAAAAATAGAAAAGATACTTTCGGTGTTCTTGTCAGACACTGTGACCTGCAGAGTGAAATGACAGAAACACGACTACCGAGCGTGTCTGTGGAGCCACGGGGCCATGTTGTTGTTGTGCGTTGATAATTTCTCTAATCAGGTGGATGAGGAAGCTCGCAGGGTTAATTGGGAGCATACTGGAATTGCTACAAGTGTGAAATTGTATTTATGGTGCATTAAACCACAAAGAACCCGTTTGTCTTGCGTGTGTCAGAGGCTTTGACGAACGGTGAGATTTTGATGTGATAAGTCAATAAGTGTTAAACAGACACCTCTTTTTGATGCAATAACAGGTTTTGAGACCTGTCAGAAAGTGAAAAAATACAATTATCAAGCAGGATTAAATATTTATTTTGTTATTAAGGCTAAAAATATGTTTGTTTTACTTGCACTAATTATAAACAAGGTTATTTTTGAAACGGGACAAAGATTTTTAAGAAATATATCAAATTTTGATTGATCATTAATTGAATTTGAAAGGACTGAACTTGCTGCATACTAAAGTCAACTATTTGTTATACTTATCTGTCTTGCCATTGACTTTTGTAGTCATTCTGGGCTCTTGTATGGTTTTATAATGGCCTCCTACCCTTAAACTTTTACTCACCCTGCTGTCATGGCCCTGTGTGTTTCATTTACACCAAAATGTCTGACGATTTCAGAGTAGAGTCTTAAGAAGAGAGAGCGAATGAGGGGGTGAATGGGCAGGGATATTATTGCAGACTGACAGCACTACAGTAAGTGCTGAGACATAGAGCCACATGCTGAAGGCGTCCCGCTGGGCAGGAAATGTAGGGGAACTGGCTAAGCAGCGCAGTCCCATCAGCTCCCCGCTGTTCCCCGCCTTTACACCACTTCCTTATTACCGTGTTTACCGTTCGGCTTTCACGCCTCTCGGCCCTCCGACCCGCCGCACGCTCCAGGCGCACGGACGCAAGTTAGAGGGGGGAAAGTGGGGAGAAGGAAAACAAACATGAGCAGAGGCAGGTCACACCCCATCAGTGTGGAGAGCTGAGTGCAGCAAATCCAGACTTCATGAGTTTACCTGCTGCCTACAGAGCCAGAGAGCACGAGGGGAATAGCTGCATGCCCTGCGACTGAAGTGGGATGAAGTAATGAGATGGATTGTGTTAAGTGGCTGGTGGAGAGCGGAACAGAGCCCCTTATACACACACACACACACGCACACGCACACACACATGCACATTCTCACACACACACACACACACACTCACACACACACACACACACACACACACCTGCACACATACTCACTCTGCCACCTGTCTGCCCTCCTAACATGCCACTCTAGCACTCAGCTCCACCATATATCAAAGTTTGAATTTTATTGGATTAATTTAATAATTGATCTCTGGTCAGGTAGGGATGTCAAGACACTTTTCCCCTCTGTCACTTCACTGGCAGACACACACACACACACACACACACACACACACACACACACACACACACACACACACACACACACACACACTGTCAAGTCTGAAATATATACACATGCACAACACGTGCACATGCTGAAACACACACAATAATGCACCATTTGCACATTTAGTTTCCCAGAACTGCTGAACAAACTTTCCACCTAACACAACATTTTCGGTGGTTACATTAATAAAGAAACAAATAGAAGTTGATGTAACCTCGTCCGACAGCTCTGACAAAAAGTCAGCAACTGTGCCGTGACAATAAAGTCCTGCCAGAGGCTGGAACTGCAGTGCTGAAGTCCCCCTGATCTCCTTTGTGGATGGTCGGTTGGGTAGAGCACCTCATCACACAAGGGCCTGCAGGGTGGCCTTTAAGCCTGGCTGAGCAGGACCCCTGTCCTGTCACTTCTCCCCACAGTTCCCACTCTCTGTTCCATGTTCAATCAGTATTGACAAGTCGAGGAGCACTTCCCTCTAGGAGAATACCTAGCCTGTGCCAGAAGTGCTAATATAACATTTATCAAAGCATAGGACACGTATGTGTGCTGTCACTTTGTCTGACATGCTAAGACGTCCGCGCTGACACGGCTATTGTTCTCTGCTCTTGTGGTTGTTATTGTTGATATCGCAGCGAACTCGGCTCTCTTCAGACCCTACAGAGTGAAGAAATGTTAACCTGACTCCTGCACACATACTCATCCAGGACGCTTGCTTTCTTTTTCCACTCTCCAAGGCAAGAGGTTAGCTGTTGATACACAATTAAACGTTTGCTAAAGTTTAATCTGAAGGTAAGTGCTGCCTCAGTGAATCTGGCTGATTGGGTCATGACGAGCTCTTCTGTCGAAGGGACAAAGAGGCAGTCCACCGCTCTTGTCATGGATTTCTCTCTTTTTTTGTGTGTTTGAGTGAATATCAAAATAAAATGTAAGTAACCTGTTATTATTCTGCACTTACGAAGTGGGGGTGTAAGTGGATGAAAATTGATCCAGCAAATTGAAAAGGGGGTTAAGTGTTTTTGCCCTATCGACTCCGACTGAAATGACGGTTATATAAAACACTCATTTCTCTCCCATTAGCAGATGAAGCCACAGCCAAGTATTATTAGAGGGCCACATTGTAGCACTGCTCCAAGACATTTTGTTACTGCTAATGGCCCTGAGTCCAAAGGAGAAAAAAAACACACTGAGGTTTTGGCTTTGTGCGTAAAATTGAGGCAGTTTTCCACTTAATGTTTGCGGTGAAACCGCCGTAACACTTTGTGAGTGATCTTCTTAGGGAGGTCAGCTGAGATAGGACCTGTCATGTTTGCTGAAAGTGGATGCATTTGTGCATTTCTTTTTGTGATTGATTCAAGCAGTATGGATTCTTTCTGAAGTGTTTGCACACTATCATTACCAGGGGTCACCTCCCAATCTTGTTTTAATTGATACTCTGTCAGTCTGTCAAGTAAAAAGCTGGCCTTAGTGCTGTGTGCTAGCTCTAGGATGCGCTTTACAATAATGTTTAATGTGTATGGAGCACAGCATGTCTCTCAGCAGGAGGGCCATATAGGTTTGATTGTATTTGGCACTACACAGTATGTCATTTCCCAGCTGATTCATTTGAATAAAATCTGTTTATGTTACAGGACTTGTTGTGGGAGCCCGAGTTCAAACCTCCACCACTGTTGGTCGCTGTGATGCCTGCCTTACCCAGGAGTGCAGCAGTTGAGCTTCACGTCACTGCAGTTCAGGATGATCCCACCAAAAGGACTTCCTGTCACATGACTACCAAGTTTGCTTCCGGATCCATTGAGAGCCACACTGTCATGTCTGCTGACAGGTGCAGCGCCTCACTTTCACTCTCTCTCACTGTGCCTGGTGGTAGCCTGGAGGTCAAGGATGAGGAGGGTGTAACAGACCAAGTAGGAGCTACATTCAATAAAGCCATGAAGAAGATGGAGGCTGAGCTGGTGCCTCTGTGTGCCAGAGTGTTCTACAAGTGCAACCACTCTCTGGCACAGAAAATAGTTGAAGGTATGTCTTTAAAAACACTAAACAGATGCTTTAAATCGATCTAGTCTTTTCTCTCATTTGGAAGACTTAGTGTAAATAGGCTGTTCTTTTGAAGGCAACACTCCTGAGAGAAACTGCTATGGCAAGTTTAGCTCCACATCAGCATATTAATGGAAACAAAGTGACAGCCTGTCTCATTGCGCGCCCTCTTTTCAAAGAAAGTTTGACATGACATCGCTTAAGTAAACTCCATAAAGTATTCTTAGGAAGCAGAAGTCTCTCCAGAGGATCTCCACTCCTTCCTGTGTTTAATTATTATAAGTCATTTGTTGTGTCTGCACCGTGTACAGTAACCCGAGCAGCTGGCACACTCTTTTGTCATCATTACACTTTCATACACCACCGTCTCCTGCTCCTGGGTCCTCGCCGAGGCAAATGTGGAGCCGTATTTGTTTTATCCGGAGAGACTTTCTCTCGGAGGGAAAAAGGGCGACGGGCACATCGATCACACGGGCTCAGTTGTCAAGTCATCGCTGAAGCAGTCAATTAACATTTTTGAGTCTGAGCCAAACCAGCCATCTTTCTGTCATTTTAGCTTTGACATAACTCATCTTTTAAAGGATGTGAAATTACGGTTAGCAGTGATGAATGGGGGAAAAAAGGTTGATCCGTCTTGAATATTTGTTCATATGCATGACAGACTAACTCTACTGTTTGTTTTATAACCTAATTATATAATTGTTGTACAACATTTGACACGTCATTTGATCCTTTTGTCATTCACAGCCATGAGAAAAAGAGAGGAAAAAATCATGAGGAAGTCTTGTCAACATATCTCAAAAATACATTATATACGCAAACATTTTAATAAAACAATGATAAATTGATAAAAATGTGTCAAAAAGATGCAAAATCTGCATATTGTCGTGCCATGAAAACAGCATTTACAGTCGACTCTTCCTATAGAAAGTACTCCTCAATGTCCTCTCATTGTTTATAAGCCTCGTGTCACTGGGTCATTGGCTTACTGGAGCAAAATCAACCTCAATCTTCACCATCAAAATGTGTGTTTCTTTGATTATCTCCCACACAGACTCCTTCCCTTAAACCATTTACTGACTCATCATTGAGCTGGAATCTGTTACCTTACACTGAACGCACAGTCAACTGCTGCAAGCTCACCCATGGGCGATTTTATGGGTCACAGCCTCTGCTCATTGGGTGATGAATCCAAAAAGTCAAAGAAGGAAAGTAACACCTCTGGCGCTAGCAGTCACAGCCTTGCAACTGCTGCTGTCAGCGCACAGACAGACAACAACACTGGAGCAAAAAAAAAAAGGGGAATGCACTACCCCCCACCCCTTCGGTTACTTGCGTTAGGATTCACAGCTGATGGACGTGACATATGCTCCAAATGAAACCTTTAAACATCTTGTCTCAACTTGTTACTTACGATAGAAAGGTTCTCACAAAGATAGCCCCAATAACTCAACTGAGACCTTGCAGAAAGAGCTAAATTAGGTCTCTGTGGTTTGAAAGAGAAAATACAGCAATTAGAGAAATCCTATACTTCACACACTTCTGAAAACTAGAAACATAAAGCAAAAGGTTATGGTTGGCTTGTTGTAGGTGTCCTCTTTTTGTATAGAGTGGCATAGTCCATCACAGGACTTTGAAGTCAAGGGTTAGAGTCCTCAATGAAACTGTATGCTGACTTATTTTATCAGCCTGAGCCACTACGTTTTTCTTCACTGAAATGATAAGTCAAAAGCTTGTTAACTTTTGTCAGTGTTAAGGCACCCATGATCCAAACTTGGGTTATTTTACTTGAGTAGGTGAGGAAAAAGGTTGTTGTTGAGGCTAAATAAGGGTGAGAGGTTTGGGTTAGAGTTTCACATGGGACATGAGTTCAAGTTTCCTACAAGATTTGGAAGAGTTTTGCAAATCCATGTTAACATCTTGACACAGCCCGTGAGTACATACGGTAAACTTGCAATGATAGATTTAAGTCTATGGGGGCAGCAGAACAAACACTGTTTACACAATTGTGACATAATTTATAGTTTTAAAGGGCTGTGATGAAGCAACAGTTGTCTATATAAACATTCAACAGAAACAGTGCAGCAGATGAAGAAGGACTGAATTCCGATTCTCTTTGGTCTCCACCAGCTCAAGAGAAAAATATTTAGCTCTTTATTAACCTCTATGGCACCTGATCCCAGTGCCTACAGATTCTATATACTCTGGTGCCCATTGTTTGTCCTCTGGTGTTTTTAGTGGGCAGTCTGTGTGACAAGCTAAAAGGCAGAATGTAATCCATCGTGAGGCAATCTTCAAAAACTTCAAAACCTTCCATGGTCATCTAATGGCATGTTAGCTTTAATTAATGTCTTTTAGTAGACACCCATGTACAAGTGCAGCAAATAAACCTTGTTAAGATGCTGTTCCTGAATACCACTCCATTATTACTAATCAAGTTGCCAGTTGGACTGTAAACTATGGCAATGCAAAGTAATAGAAGTCATAGCATGAAGTCTTTTATCACTTATTGCTGGCTACACCCAAACTCAAAAGTTGGCCAACCTGTCATTGCCATCACATGGAAGCTGACAGGTTCTTAAATTGGCTTTTCATTGACTTATTGCTCCACTCTGTTTACATTTTGTGTAGTTCTAGTCTGTTGGTCCTGACAGGAGAGGTAATTTTTAGCTGTTTCATGAAGAAATGGCACTACCAGAGTGTCAAGAGAGAACCAAAATATGTTAACAATCTTCATAGAGTTTTGTGGAACTGCAGAGTCATGTGGTTCACCACCACCAGTAGTAATGTGCATTGTTAATATAAAGCTAGTCATTAGTGCTACTCTAAACAAAGGTATATAGGTCCTCCTTTCTTTCAAGGCTCCACTACACACACCCAGCCCCTCGGCCTTTTGTTCATTCTTCTCAGACTAAATGAACAATTTTCATGAGCCAACACTCGCTAATTACCACCTCGTTTACCGGATAATTTGACCAGTTTGAAAGTCAGTGTAGCACAACTAAAAACCACTGGCTCTGGGCCTTGGCCACTGCTTATGAGCCCCATAAGCCCAGCAGGCATCAACCATTTCACACAAGAACCCACTTTCCCTCTCCTCTTCTACCACTGCTTTCATCGACACACATCTCGCTATTCGCTACGGCTTGCAATATTTATATATTAATCTGTTCAAACAGAAATAGCTGATTATGATTTGCATAAAAGAAGGCTGTAGGAAGGCATTAGCAATGGTTTGATTTTGCAAACACAGAGATTTAACAGCAGCCTATTCAGCTCCCTGTGTGTTCGCTGTGAAGCAGAATAATTGCTGGTCCTCTTGGGTAGATGGTTTAGTTCCATCTCATTGCTAATGTGATGGCTTTTTGAATCTTACAGCCTCCGTCCACAGGCCTCTCAATGGGACTCCCTGTGTCGCCCAAAGGGGGGGCTGAGACACCAGGGGATGGGTTTAGTATGCGATAGGAAGCTTTCACAGAATTGTGTGTTTTTACAGAATCATTTATGTGGATTGGTGCAAAGCATTCACTCAAAAAAAGAACATGAAATTGCATGGTCACACAAGTCACCTTCACCCCCCTCGTGTCTCTTAATTCATGTGGTAGCAGGCATGACTGTGTTCACACTCACTGAAAGGGACCCTCAAAGAGAGAGCGCAATTATTTCCTATCTGTTCGTACAAAGATTAAAACATCCCGACATAAAACAGGCTTAGGGTGCAAGGTATGATGAAGGGTGTGTTTCTTCTCTTAATGAAACCATCCCCTGTCTGTGATCTTCCCCAGCTCGTTCAGTTGTCAGCTAGCCATCTCCAGAGGATGCTGCTTCCCAGGGTGCACCGCATGCTCTGATAACACATATTTAGGCTTTTAATGCCCTCCGAAAAAGCCCCGTGTTCAGTGGGGGTATTTTAAGCTGTAGTGCATATTAGCTAATTAGGGTGTGTGGGCTCTTTGTAAGGATGTTTGGCATGCTGTGTGTGCCTCAAATGAAAGAGAACGAGGCTTATTAAATAGTGCCGAACAGCACTCGTAACCTCTCTGTCCTCATTTGTCTCTCTACAAGTTCACAGAAAAGTCACACATTTTTGTACTGCAGCACTGGTTGATGTTATTGAATTAGCTTTAGTTTGTGTCTGTCTGCTGAGACTTAAAGCTACTATGAGGAGTTTTTCGCTGGTTATGAAACAGACTGAAAGTAACTCTGATGCATCCATGTGACCTTCAAAAGTAAACAAGACTATTCAGGACAAGGTTTATTATTTCTGTATGGTTATGAAATGCCTTTTACTACTGGTGCAGGATAGGTGACAGACAAAGTGAGAAAAAGCACAGGGCAGAAACAGCCTTTGTTTACATTTTCCATGATGAAGTTTTACAATGTGTGATGTGGTCAACTGTAAAAAGAATGCAAGATGAGATTTTTTATCAGAAACACAGTCATATGTATGCCAAGTTTAGGACAGATAAGAGGAACCTTTTTGTCCACATGGGGGCGCCAAAATTGTCGTGAACCAATAGTTCCTCACTGGAGCTTTAAGATAACAAGGGAGTCAGAGGTAACATTTTGGCAATATGCTGTGAATAGAAAACAAAAGACAACTTGCAATAGTGATGTCACAAGATTGACTTCATCATATACTGTATAATAGGATTCAGTACAGTGTTGTAGTTGAGTCAGCAAACTTTGAGTCTGAGACGAGTCTTGAGCCCTCAGTGTTCATGTCTGAGTCAAGACTGAGTCACCACAGAGGAATCCAAGTCAAGTCCCCATTACCTGAGTCAGAGTCCGAGTCTAATCGCATTCTTTTATTTATTTCTTACTATCTTCCGAGTCCTAATGCAGTCAATGTTCAAGACCAAGTAAATATCTGAGTCATCAGTGCTGCAGTCCAAGTCTAGTTACAAGTCCTGAAAATCAAGACTTGAGTCAGAGTCACAGACTAGAGTACTACAACTATGATTCGGTATATGCATATGATAGGATAGGATACGATATGGTATGATCAATATGATACAATACGATCAATACGATACTATATGATACGATACGGTATGATCGATACAATGCGATATGATGCAATCAATATGAGACGATACGATGAGATCGAAATGAGGCTATATGATAAGACTGACATAAGACGATACGATAAGATCAATACGATATGGTACAGCACAGTATGATATGACGCAATTGGATACAGTACTGTAGAGTATCAATATGAAACCATATGGTACCACCCAGTTTCAATATGATACGATGTGATGAAATATGATGTCATGTGATACACTATGATACCATACCACCATGCACTTTATTATCTCCTTAGATTAATTTGACAGATTTATGTGTGGCACACGTTTAGCTCATTCACATGGAAACCTGGAGGCACATATCACTGAAAACCACAAATAAAAAATATTACACATCACCCTTATTGCACGTGTTCCATATAAAACACAGCATAAATAAGTGTAAAAGATATAAACACCATCACGCTAGGATACTTTATTGTGACTGTGAAAGATCAGAGTGACCACACCCAAGTCCCAAGAAACATGCTGTTAAATCAGAAGAAATAAGCCTGGACAGTCAACCATGAGACAGGAACACTTGTGACCAATTAGTGCACAGAGCAGAGGAGGAGCGGGGCAACATCCCAGCGGGCTGCTGCTAAATAGACAGGCTGTCATCAAGACCAAGCTCAGAGACGCTCAATGAATTCTCACATGTCCACTGCCCGTCTGTACTCCGGCCACACACACACACACGTACATAAACTTACAGCGTCTCTCAGCTGCAGTAACACTGAGAGGTAGTCTCAACACAGCTTCCTAACATCCCAACACAACAGGAGCAGGGGATCCATTCCACTAGATCCTCCTAACAAGCTGCTCAATTGTCCAAAAGGCCATGCCCCCCCCCTCCTCTGACTGCCCGCAACCCCCTGTGTGTATGTGTTTGGTTGTATATTGCAGGAGTCCTCGCTGACCATATGCTTGCACTACAGGGATTTGAATGGGGGTGCTACAATCTGCCAAAGATTTAAGAAATGCCAATAATTTGTAAATAAGCCCGTGTTCCCTGGTGGAAGAGTTAAGTGCAGCTTCTCTCCACGGACAGCCCCAGTGGGACAGCTGTGCTAGAGTCTAATGTCTAACACCAGCCAAAGTTCTCATGGAAATAACTCCTCCTTATGCTCCCCCCTCTCTCACCCCCTTATCTCCCTCCCTTCTTCTACCTGCCAGGCCTCGGAGAGAGTATGAGAAACTCGCTAGGGGAGTCCAGTCCATCTGTATCCCTGGTTCCAGTCCTGGACTTGCCTGACTCACAGATCCTCCACCTGTCCTGCTGGCTCAATTTATAGAAAAGCTGCCAGAGTCAACAACCGGACTGCAGTCATCCACTGCACTGGAATTCAGTGGGGCTTCTCTGGAAGAGCAACTGACATCCCAACACCTAATGACTTACAACGGTACATCAGTGAATGTGGAAAAGAAGAACTGCATAACTGCTCATTAATTTTGACTGTTTATCACTGCCAGTTGTTGAAAAGCAAAGCTGTGCCTGTCTCCAAGTGGTTTTTGATGATGTGCGGTTTTGAGGATGTGTTTATTCCACTTCATATCCCAGAACTTGGGCCTATAATTCACTTTGTCCTTCACTGGAGTTGTTTGCTGTAGCAGCTGTTATTTTAGCTTTGAGATGAGTCTCATGGAACTTCTATAAGCCACAGCTGCATACCAGAGGACTGGAGACCATAGACTACAAAAGGAGACACCAGCGGTGTCCTGTACCACCGGGCGATAAACTGTATCCCCTGATGTCCCACTGTTTCTGCTGGAATTTCTCTTAGCACACTAGCTAACACCCCTCATAAAGGCCTAGCGCCACCGTTGACACCATCTGCTCAGTTGTAAACCTATGGATTTACTGTGTGACTGGTGTGTGTCTGTGTGTAATGTGTGTAAGTGTGTCTCCCCCTCGTGCTCGATGGGATTCAAGGTGTGTTATTATTGTGTAATAGGCAATCAGCGCAGAGCACCTGAAAAGATTAAGCCTCTTTATGTTTTCTATTGATTCTAAGGCAAACTGGTTAATAGAAGAGGGACGCTAGCTGCAGGGCAGGTGTGTGTGCTGTGTGTATGCGCATGTGTGTGTGTATGTGTTGGAGGTGTCAATGGACACAGTGTAACAATGCGGGAAGAAAATAACGCTATTAACCATTGCTCCTGGAACATTTCTTTTCTCAAAGATCATGAACCATATTGATGATCTGAGTCGGAATGCATCTTTACTCCGGCTATTCTCTTGATCGCGCTCGTGATGGCAAGAGAGCGGAGTGGGCTATTGATCTTCACCCACCACAATGTTGTTTTGATTGTTGTTATCAAAAATTGAACAATAGAGGCAGCCAATAGAGCCTGAAGAGTTTTATTGAGGGTTGAAAAACACAAACAAGCTATTATTTATGAGAGCGAGCAAGACAATGCCCAATGAACATACAGTGTGTGTGAATGTTTCAATTTTTGAGAGTTGTTACTATGAAAAAGTGGGTAACTAATGAGGTGCTTAATGTTGAGATGACACACATACTGTATATCTGGTTAAATTTGAGCGTTTTCAAGGTAAACATTTTTGTAAAAGACATTTCTGCAAGGCTGCTTTTCTTGTCAAAGTACTTTCTTTTATTTTTCTTAGTTAATGTTGCAGCGCTAAGAAGACATGCGCCCCCCTTTTGAGATGGCTTCAACTATAAAAAAGCATGTAACTTTACAATTAAAATTTGGTATTCATACATTTCTGTGTTTTTCTTGTCTAAGTTCACGTCTAACATTACATGAAAATACAAAACCCTTATTACAGTAAATACAGGGCAGCTCTGTCACTTACATTCAGTGCACAACACTTGTCGATCATCACTGTAAACATAACATTCCGTCTTTCAGCGGGCATGTTTTCATCCACACACAGACAAAGCCACACTTATATCATCACACCCTAATCATAGGCAATGTGATGGCCTATGGCAGACACATTTATTTGTGTCTTTACCCCTGATTTTCCTCTACGAAATGAATAAAGACAGGGTGACATTTGGTTTTCTCATGTGTTTTGTCAAATGTACATTTTCTACCAAGCTGACCTGCAACCACTCTGCAAAGAAACCGGCTGCTGTGGCTAACGTTGTCCTTTGTGCGCTGTGTACCAGCCTGCGGACCTTGTCATTGTGGCCTTGCACATGGACTTTAACTGTGTGTTTCTTCCTCCAGGCTAACTAGGCTGATGTGTGTGTGACTCTCTTTCCCCGTAGCAATGAGCTACAGTAGGGGACCAAAGCTCAGGAGCAGCCACGCTGCAAGAGACGACTCCTGACATTGTGGTCTGTTTGCCTCAGTGGCTGTGGGTTGGTTTGTGTTCATGTTTGAACCCTTTTTGTTTCATAATGTATTGTTGTGTTCCCCTGACACACAGTGAAAGCATGTCTTTATGGTCACAACACTGATAATATGAAACTTCTTTTATCTCCTGAACTGGTTATTGAGTGGTGTCTGCTGCCCTCTAGTGGTCTTAATAAATAGTGCATTCTTAAACTACAGCATACAGCTTTCAATTCCATGTGTGCAGAATTTCCATTGAGACTTATGTAAAGTAATCTGACAAGGACCTTCTTTAAAGAATTAATTTTAAAAAATCACAGTACATTATTGTACATGTTGGTTGAATTTCATCAAGCCCTTTGAATTAGATATTAGACAATTGTTTAGAAATGCCAACCAGAATTTCTCAAAGCAACTATCTTTATTATATTTCATTTATTAAAGATGGTTTCATATGCCATTTGCAGTTTACACTCACTGACATTTACAACCAAAAAATGAATGATGCCTTCAAGTGACATGTTTAAGTTGCTTGTTGTTTTCTGACCCAGAGATCCAAAGTTCTATCATATTTGTAGTGATACCAACAGAAAAGACACACACCCTCCTTTTCGAAAGCTCAAGCAGATGAATGATAAGCATTGTAGCAAAAATGAAAACTTAATCAGCGATCCCTTTTGGTACCAATTCATTTCAACAAACTGATTCCACTTTTACATGCCTGGTCAATGTGTTTACAGCATGAAAAGCCTGTTCGTTATCCTGGATAAAGAAACAGAAAAAAGAAATGGGTCAAAGTAAAACAGCCACCCTCATGCAGGATTATCAAATCTCCTGACATTATCAATCAACACTGTGGCGAGACACTCTCCACGTCATGGCCTCTAGAAAATCGTACCAATGTTAACCAGGGAGTCCATAATGCACTTATACGTTAAATACCAACGCATGGGCTATGTAGTGGTGTGTCCTATAAGGAAATAGTCAAGTCAGCTCCCCTGTGGGGGTCTGACCCCGTACATATGGAATATGTGACTGGGTTGAGAGATTGTCTAGTAAGAAATAGAGAACAAAAGTATGTTAAAGTCACTTGTCTGGGGATAACAAATCTGCAGTGTTATTGCCTCTCTAAAACACATTGCACAGCCCTCTGCCCAACAGATAACATGTGCATGTTGTAAATATGATAAGTCTGTACATTTTATGCTGTGTAGTGTGGATATATTTTCTAATTATGTAACATTTTATCCAAAAACATTTACAATGATAACTAGAATTAGATGCAACAAAACCCTATAACAGCTAATTGACACATTTTTGGTTAAAATTGTTTGAAAAGTAATGTGATAAGCAGTTGTGTATATCTTGTTCTCAGTAATAAAATGGAATGGGCATACCTTAACCTTAACACTTAAGTCTAATGTGATTTTAGTTTATTGCCATGTATATTGTAGCTGATAAAGGTCAAAGCTCCATTCCAGTCCTGATAGACTAGAGTATGACACTCCATCTTCTAGTCTTTAATCTCAGGTTGGTCTAAAAGGCTCATCTCCTATTTTATTACATTCCTATCTGTTTAATAGAACCTTTTGTTGATGTTGGAACTCTCCTGTATTTTGTTTGACATTCCACATGGCATTCCTCAAGGGTCAGTGTTAGGGGGGCTCCTCTTCTCCATTTATATTCCTCCCTTTGATCAAGTCATCAGTAAACACAATGTACTGTATGTGACCCCTGTTGTGCTGATGACAGATTTTTTTCTGTTATGATCCAGCTCACAGAAATCATTGTCCCCACCCCATTCTTTCAGTCAGAAAGTGTGCATTCTTGCTCTTATATCAGGTAACATGAACTCATCTACAAGAAATGTTGGTGTTGTATTTTATTCTGGCCTTGGTTGTCATGACCAAGTGAATATGGTTGTTAAGTGAGGTTTCTTTCAACTCTTGATTCAAAAAAACCCTTGTGAATTTTATATTTTGAGAAATTACACCAAGATGGTCAATACCTTTAATTATTTTAAATCCAGATTTCTCTGTTCCTCACCCTCTACACATGCATCACTTCAAGGTCTTCATCTTTAACTAGTCCAAAATTCTAGTAGTAGTAGTAATACTTACTGTTCCAAGAAAGCACAGAAAGTGATATTGTAAAATGATGATCCTGTATTTATCTAATTATCTATAGATGGATACTGATTAGGCCTAATTACCTTATAAAGCTTTTTTTAAAGTGTTATGGAAGCGGTACCTGTCAGGAATAAAAAAGTAAAGGTTTATTGCCTGCTGGTCATCTTAAGGGGCGTACTTGCTTGTTGCCAGGGGGACTCTAGGACTTGTTGCATATTTGACTAGAAAGCTACTAAGGGATAGAGGTTGTGAAATCAAATTTTTAAGGGTACCAACTTATTTTTATTGTTCGGACCCAAAGAATAGAAGCTCATGCTTGTAGTAGAGAAGCTAAATTGTTTCCCAGGTTGATGCTGAGTTTTACTAGGTTGTGAACGCCTGCTGAAAGTTAACAGCAGTTATATTTAACCATTTAAAACACAAAGGCAATGCAAAATGTAAAACGTCAATGCCTCATCAAGACCTCCGGTCTCCCTGACAGTATTTTCTCTCAAAACCAATTTAGACACCAGTAATTATTAGTCTTTATGCTGTCATACACTGATTTTTTACAAACTGCTGAAAGGAAAAATGTCACTCAAAATTGTCTGTTGTCGCCAAATGTACCAATACAGTCTCCAAGAAGTAAACAACGAAATATATGTGTGTTTGTTCGTTTTCTAGCTAACAACAAACCCAAACAATATGAAAGGGACTGACGTTTAGCCCAAACTTTTTTTCTGAAGTGACCCATTCAAAGATAGCTCTGGAGTCACAAGAACTGAAATCTAGCAAAAGCAAAGGAATTTAATATAGCCTACCACTCTCCTAAATTTCTGAAAGCCCTCTGCTTCCCAACTTCTTAGCCTGCACCCTAGGATGAGACCATGCTTGTGTTGGAGCAACAGGGCCTCTTACAGAGAAGGCACATTTGAAATCCCATTCAATTAAATCAAAATGTACTTGAAGCAGGCACCAAAAATAAAAAGATGACAGTGTAGTAATTTATGCCAAGTCAGATGAAAAAGATATACTTAAAATCCCTGACGTGGCACCAAACCAGTGTGCTGCTTTCAGAGAGACCAATGCAAAAGGGTATTACTGGTCTGTATGATGTGAACAGTTTGATTCTGAACAAATTCACCAGAATACAATCTTGCAGATTGAACATTACTGTCAAACCAGAAAGCTGGTGTGAAACTTGGAGGGATTGTAGAGGCTGCCTTTCTCTGGCTCTGGAGTTACTTGCACCTGAAAACATGCCATGATGCCATAACAAAGTAGCAGAGAATTCAAAATTTTCATTAAAAAAATGTCAATGTCCCTCAGAACTTCAGTTTCTCATGAAGGCTCACACTGGACAAAGTCTCTCGCTGTCAGACATGAGGACAGAGCTTTTGTAAGAAAAACTATTGAGGGTCAATTTTCACACTGACCTGTGGTATAGGTATGGCAAACTGCTGTGCATTGATTGTCTTCTTGCACGATGAATTGGATACAAGGATTGCAGCAGACATGTGAGTCAAAGGAAACTCAGATTCACAAGAGGGATTCTGAGACAAACAGGAATTGATGTAATATCCGCAGCATTCCTTTATGATGACAACAAATAATTTGAAGGCAAATTGTCCCCTATTAAATAAGGTTGTACATTTGAAAACAGTTAGTAAAGTGTTAAAAGGACACAAACTGTTTGGTTGGTTTACAAAAGGAGAATTTTGAATACAAAAAAATAGGGAGAACAATGTTATCAGGTTATGGACAATTATGATAAGACAACAGACAATTATAGCCATTTATGCCCTCTGAACCTACATTTCAAATAAGCAAGATTGTTCTAATTTTAATCTTAGCTGCTGTCAATTTATTATGTCTATGATTGATGTCTGTACGAGGGCAACAGATAAAGTAAAAGTAGGCCTACCATGTCATTCTACAGAAATTATGACTGGTGTAGATAGCGACAACCTAGCTTGAGCTTTAAATTTCCTTGATTGAGCGTCAAATGCAGATTAAATATACTTGCTTGGGCCACCATTTGTGTTAGTAGGATGAAAGATAATTTATAAGTCACTATAAGTTTGTTAAAAAGTTATTTTCTTTTTAATAAGTTAATGAGCGTTCTGTAATAAATGCATATTCTGCTCATGCTCGCAGATGTTAATTTCAGCCTTTTATTGATCAATATCACTACAGTTTGAAACATGAGTATTAGCCGAGGTTGTTTGCATAGGAACGGAACTCATGTTTCTGTGTCTGGGGACGATTTTGGGGACGGACACTTACAGGAAGTCGGTCGCGCACATCGCGTTTTCGTTGTGTACATGCGTAACCGCGGTCTAACAGCAGTTGTATTTATGCCAAAGTAAAAATTAAGGTTGGTGTGCTTACATTATTTTACAATAACGTATATTATGGCACATATATGGAGTGTAACATCAATAGGAGGTGCCTAGCTAGCTTCTTAGTGATACTTTATTCGCTTGACGTACAGTGGAAATCCAGATTAGAGTCAGCTAACGTTAGTGGTTAGCTTCTAATTTTCCAATTCCCGAAGCTGTATCTTTAAGAACGTCGCAACCTATATTGTGTTAATGTTATCAGAAAGTTTTACATACACGACTTAAAAAAAGTCTGCACAATTTCACTGTTTCTTGATGAACTTAGGTTTTTGACGAAGCTTTCTAACTTTTCAGGCTCTGTTTGTGTGTATAGTGGCCACTTCAAGAAACTAGCTCAGTGCAAACAACCAAAGTGATAGACTTTAGATCTCAATGAATCGTTACCTTTATTTTAAAACAACATTTAACGCCCTTCTCTTGTACTAACAGTCATCATTGTAGCTGTTGGAGATGGCTACCACGGAGAAAGAAACCCCCGCTAAAAAGGCTGCAGCGCCTTCTGTGTCCCAGATCAATGCAGAATATGTCACACAGGTAATCATTGTACCCGACACATGTGTTTCAGCCTGGTGTTTGAACAAGTTTTCAAATTATGCTTTTATGAAAACTGAAAGTTCGTCTAACCTGCAGCCATTATTGTATATTTACATGTTATATTGCTATTAGGTTTCATTCGTAAGCTATCATAATGTATTGTCTCTATCTGTCGTTATTTATCTCCATATGCAGATGGAAATTAGTTTTATGGCTAACTCTGGCATATTTACATGGATGCTATGCTGAAAGGTTAATTCATATGTACTATCCTTTTAAATAAATAACTATTTAATTAATATTAAGAACCTACTCTGTATTTGCATATAAAATAAACTGACTGGATCTTGTGATATACAGCTAAATGTGTGATATGGAGAGACCTGTAACACTGCTATTCAGGATTTGTTCTGTGGATGACCACAGGATGTCAAGTATAGAAAAGAGGCCATCTAATAATATCCCCTGCTCTGATTGTTATTAAAATATAAAAATATAAATGTGAACTAGAGAACAACACAACTGTTTTTGAACTTTTTACTTTCCACTCATACACCTTTCTGTAATTCACAAAATTGACCAACTTCCTTGCTGCACAAAAATCTTAAGTATGTTCACACTGCCAAGTTTACCAATATGTTTTTTTTCTTCTTTTTTATCATTTCAGTTGGCTAATAAATATTGGGCTCCTCATGCAAAGAACAAACTGCCCTTTGACCCCAAGGTGAGTCTTGAACTGTACTAGTATCACAAGTATAACATATGTCGTTGACCTACTTTAGCAAGTATTTTTCAAGCCCATGTATTTGATCATCTGCATTTATCCACAGTCTTGGTAAGGATTGTATGTTTTTTGAAGTCCTATATTTTTATTGCAGGCATTGATCCTATTTGATGTTTTAGCGATTGTATTATCTTAAATTCAATACTTGGCCATCTCTGTTTTAATTTGAAAATCAGGATCAGGGGTTGCAAATCAGCCATGGCTAGACACCAGTATGCAGAGCATTGCCTTTATACACTCTATGAAGCAATGTTTATGCATTTGTCCCTGTCAAATAAACAAGTTAATTAAAGTTGAAGTGATTCTGTCTAAATGGTCTTATGATGGTTTCCTTTACTAGAGTAACATTTCAAGAACTGAGGTGCTGCTCATACCAGCTAATGAATTTCCCTTTAACACACAAACACAGTTAAATTAGGGTTCGGTGTATTTGCCAAAAACTGTCATCATAATATTTTTCACTTTTCTGTGTTCTTTGTTGCTCGTTTAGGTCATGGAAGATGTTTACGACAAAGAGATTATCAAGTCCAAGTAAGTAATCCAAAGAGTATATGACAAAAAAACTGTTTACACACTCAACACATTATTTTAACACCTCTTGCCATATATTGTCTGCCCTTCATTATTTAGATTTGCCATCAGAAAAATTATGCTGCTTGAGTTCAGGTAGGATATGTCACTTCCTTTTTAATCTTTATTTTGAAGCCAAATTAATTTTTAAAAAGTCACATCAGGACGTTGTTAATATTCATATTTTAATATCCCACCTTCCAGCCAATATCTTGAAAACTACCTGTGGGTGAACTACACTCCAGAAGTGTCCAGCAACGCCTACCTCATGTCCATTTGTTGCATCGTCAATGAGAAGTTCAGGGAGAATGTTCCAGCATGGGAGGTAGGACATACAATACCATATCTCAGCAAACCTGATTTTTGCAAGACTATGTTTACTATGTTTACATGAGTGACTTAAGGCTGTAGTTTCATCCTCTCTACAATTACAGACAGTTCTAATTGACATCTTTTGATTGGTGTGTATCAGGTTTTCAAAAAGGAGCCCAGCCACTTCCCCTTTTTCTTCAAATGTGTGATGGAGGCTGTGTTGGCAGGAGAGGATGCTGGCCTCACTCTGAAGGAGCAAACTGTGCTGCTGGTTTTCCTAGACCACTGTTTCAACAGTCTGGTAAGTGCCTCTATATTGACTTTCAGTGTCTTGACTCAGAAGTACTGTTTGTGTGTAACTTGGAATGTGAAGGTGTTGTACTGCTGTATATAGAGTCTGTAAGGATGTTTGTTTTTATGTCAATACCTACGTTAGTAGAAGTAATTAGCGTATCATTTGATAACAGTTTCTGGTTTCTTATAAAAATACATCAGTTGTATCCAATTTCATTCAATCAGGGTCACTAATTTGAGATAGCTTTGATCGCAAGATAATTAAGATGCTTTGCCTAATACACTATATGGACAAAATAAATTGGACTGTGATGACATTGTATTCAAATACATAAACTTAAATATGGAATAGGCCCCCCTTTTGCAACTATAGCAGCTTCCAGTCTTCTTGGAAGGCTCTCCACAAGACTTTGGAGTGTTTCTTTGGGAATTTATGCACATTCATTCTGCCGAGCATTTATGAGGTCAGGCACTGATGTTCGACGAGAAGGCTTGGCTCACAATGTCTGTTTCAGTTCATCTCAAAGGTGCTCCATGTGGTTGAGGTCAGGGCCAGTTAAGTTCTTCCCAAAGGCTGTATAAATAATGGACGTAGTATCTGTGACTTCACCCATCTGTTTCTGAAGCACTGTTTTGAAGCCAATCGTCAGTGGGAGACATATTGGTTATGCTGAACTCAACCTAACTTCTGCCAAGCTAGTGTGAGGTAAAGAGGCGGGCTTTGAGCCTCCTCGCCAACAGCTACAGTGTTCCCTCCTGTCAGTCAAGTCAGTCATGTCCTTACATGGGCAGAACTCATAATCTTAATATCTTCTGAACTGCCGTGTTGGAACGTCTTTTTTTGAATGGTTGTGTATGTGGTTTCCGGTGTTTCTACCCCCAGCCTAAGGCGGATGCTCGACGAACTGCAGTTTTTATCACTTCCACATAGGCTTCATATTGTGAGACCGGAGGTTGCTGCTTGATTCTTCCACACAGAACTCATCAAACCATGTCTTTATAGTCCTTGCTTTGTGCACTGGGGTACAGTCATGTTGGAATTGAAAAGGGCTTTCCCCAAACTGTTACCACAAAGCATAGTCCAAAATATCTTGTATGTATGCTGAAGATTGCCCTTGGTAAGGGGCCTGATTGAGACATCTGAGTTCAATAATTAAAAAATACTTTTGTCCATATAGAGTATCACAAATACAGTCAAAAATGAGAAAACAATAATTATCTGCCTTGATTTTGTGGATGAACATTTTAAACAACAATTTTTCAAAGAAACTTGAAAAAAAACAAAAACAAAAAACAGGTATTGTGGATTTTACATTTCGACAGTTCTTTCTTTAAAAACAGTCCTAAAAAATAAATCTGGCTCCCTACCCGAAAATGCAAGACATGCCACAATGCCTTGTTACCCATGATGAATGTGTTTAAAAAAAGGTCAGTTATTCATAATGTCCACCAGGTGGCAGTAGTAGATTAGGCACTGCCACTTGGGTCAGCTCCCACCCATCTGTATCATCCACAGCCGCATTAAACCACAGGGAAGCACTGCAGATGTCTCACTTTAAAATCTGCTGTGATAGCCTGCTGCACTTTGATTGTATCCTATAAAGGCCTCTAAATATTTTAGTTGCAGACTTTTATTATGGGGGAAGTGTAATAAAAATCTGTCATACACACTGTCTTTTGACAACTCTCTCTCCCTCTCTCTCTTTCTTTGCATCTCCCTCCCAGGAGGTAGATCTGATCAGAGAGCAGGTGCAGCAGCTCATCTCTCTTCCAATGTGGATGTGCCTCCTACCAGTAAGAAGTCATCCTATTATCCTCATTCAGTTTTTCTTGTGATTATTGGAACCTCCTTACATAACAACATTGTCTGATAATTTCTTCTTGCCCAGACACTAATGCTTGACAAAACTGGCTCCTTTTTTCTGTCACGTTCACAGTCCAGACTCCAACACGAGCTGAAAAAAGTCCCAAAGCTGCAGAAGTTCTGGAATCTAATCAAGAAGAAATTTGATAAGATGGACGCTGACGCAGCTGAGCAGTAATACAATTTTCTATGCTTGCGTGTTCAGATCTATACAGACAAGAAAATTATTTTCTGCGTCTAAGCTTTTCTGATTTGTTTTATTTTTTATTTTTTACCCGCAGGGCGAAAAAAGAGAGGACTTTTCTCTCAGCTCTCATTAAAAAGTTCCTTGGAGTTCTAATGTCGATCCAGCCAGCAGGTAAACAGTGGAAAAAACATCTACTTCTCTTGGGATTTCATAACGTTTTTGTGTACATCATGAAACCAAATCAGCAACATGTTCATGTTTTAATTAAAAGAATCGCATCTCTGTTTTGAGTGAAATTTAGGAACTAACACGCTTATTTCTGTGACTTTGGTCCCAAAACTACATCTTTGCATGTGGCCTCCACCTTTCAATGCATAATTAATGCTCTTAGACTCTTCCAGAGAAATGCACACTATCAGATCATGCACGTACATTCAGTGTAGGGCCATATGCCTCAATGAAATAAGCTCCTACCCCTCTTTCATCACTTTTCTACTTGCACTTCTACCTCCTTTTTTTCCCCCTGAGTCGTGCAGATGCCGAAGGAGCATGTGCTCCAGCTGCCATACAGCCACCGGCACTGACTACTGTGTTGTAATGCAGGCCGACACAGAGGCCCCCCACCTGAATGCTAAAAACAGAACATGTGTATTTGTGTGTTTAGGTAGAATTCAGACCTGACAGAACAGATTATACTCTAAAGCCCAGCAGGATCAACTTCACTCTAATACGTGCCGCATTCCTCAACTTTAAGTGCACACACACACATACTTGCATGCACACAAACACTCACATACTTAATGAGGGCTGAGGACCCAGCATGCCGTCGTGCTGGCATTGCGGTGTCTCATCCTGACGCTCACATACTCAGCATGACACCATGGCGTTGTCCATATGCGTTTGCTGTCCTCTTATCCTTGGTGAGAACTGCAGAGCCTCCTTATCTTCTAGTTCCCTGTCTGTTTCCAGCCCTGTATATATTGTATATCATTATACTGTATTTGTATCATATTATCATGTCTGCCGTCCTGCTTTCTTTTCCATAGGAGCTGTAACTATGGACAAAGTGCATTACTGTGAGAGATTCATAGAGCTCATGATTGATTTGGAGGTAAGACGCATTACATCAGTCTTTTACTATACTTTACATTACATTGCACCCTATCTCTACACAAACTAGTCAGATGCTCATTTCCACCTTGTATGTACGCTTGATGAGTGCAGGGCTACAGTATTTGCTTACTCATGGTGCCCTGATGAAGGAAGCAGTGTACACATCCGCTTCTGCAGAGCTCATTTGCCTCATGTCCTTCACATTTATAGCCAACTCAGGTCAACAGACAGCACATAGATGTTGAGTCTCAGCTCCATCTAATGCGTCTCTGTCACTGCTGTCTGCAGAGCTGTGCAGCTTTTTGAAACAGTAGTCTTTGAGAGGAAGATGGCAGGTTATTCTCAGCCCCATAGATTTTGATTTGACATTTAGGTGTAGAGGTAAAGAGTGTCTACTGGATGCAGTGGTTGTGATCTGAGGCCAAGTTCCCTTTACTTCCCTTTTAATATGTATGCATGTATGAATATGTATCTACTTTCACAAGGAACTTGTCTTGAAGGTAGAATACATAGAGTAATGGAGGCGAAATGGCAATTTTTTGGTTAAAAATTCAAGCAATGAATCCAGCAATCTGAGTCAAATCAGATTTTAGTTTACTTTTGGCCAAATTCATGGTCAGAATGAATCTCATTTTGGGATTTTGGGGAGGTTTTTGGCACAGTAGGGGAAACTAACATGGAAAAAAAAACCTATTTGGTTTAGGTTTAACTTAAATATGTGGCCTAGCATTTGTTTTTGTGAGAGCTCATGCAATCCAATGCTAGCATGTTGCAGGAAGACAATTAAAAACACAATTAGAGAACACACATTTAAGTCAACTTCTTTACAGGACCAGATGATAACTTTATAAACCTGCAGCTTTTTGACTGTAATGCACATGTTAGGACATGAGTTTAAATCATAGACTGTATAAATAATGGACGTAGTATCCATGACGCCACCCATCTGTTTCTGAAGAGCTGTTTTGAGGCCAATCGGCGGCGGCAGCCATATTGCTGCTGTGGAGCCAGTGTGACGTAAAGAGGCGGAGTTTGAGTCTCCTAGCCAACAGCTACAGTGTTCCTGCAGTGAGCTGTACCTCTCATTGGAAGACTCGTATTCTCAATATCTTCGAAATTGCTGCGTTAGAAAAAAAAATCACCCCCTGTACAGTGTGAGCTGATCGAGAAATGAGCTATCCAGACTGCACTTGTCTTTTGTACCAGGCTGTAAACATGTTTATTTCTGCTGTAAAGATCAGCTTTTTCCCATTCATGTGTATGTGACTTCCGGAGCCAGCCTCAAGTGGATTCTCGATGAACTGCAGCTTTTAACACTTCAACATTGGACTCATATTTTTAGACCGGAGGTTGCTGATGGTTTAAATACAATATGCAGAATCATTCAAAAACATTCGGAGTTTTCTGTGACAGAGTATGGTTGTATATCGGCACCTGTTAGCAACCCATACATCAACATTCCATCCATATTATCTTGATACTCTGCCCTGATTGGCTGACATACCTAAATACAGTTTGGTAATTTTGGACTCAAGTTTTGGTTGCTGGCAAGACGACTAACATTCTGAAACTGACGGACAACAACTGGTGCATTGTAAAAACTTTCCATGTAAAACTTAGAACTTGTTTTTTTCTGTTTGTGCAAGTAGTCAAAACAAAAAGGCGTCTCTAATTCGGCACATTCAATAAAACCAATGTTCGAGTAATGAAAGTTTTGAGAAGTATCCATTTACCATTACACCCTTACTTCTGCGCAGCATTTGTTTACCCCACATCACAGCATTGGTTTTCAAAAATAGTCTCTGTTTCAGATTGAATAATTTAGTGGCTCAAGTTGTCATGTAGTGGAGTATATTTTAAGCTGTAATTCATAAAAAAGTAATGTCGTTAACAGAGAAAGCCTTGGCACTTTTAAAGTGATGAAATAGCTCATAAAGAAGAAGAACTGTTGTTTACTATCAGCATCAAGGTTAATTTCAAGGAGATCCTTCAAGAAAAATAGACGTAGACATAGGCTTCAGAAAAGCACACTTGCCAATGAGGTTGTCTATCAGAGTGAAGACACAATGTCACATTAGAGACGCTCTCATGCTGCCTGTGCAAATCTCCTGTTACTAGTGAAGAAGCTCAATAGATTTCATCTGGCTGTTGCTGACAGGTCAGCCTTGCTGTTCCTGGCAGCGGCCAGTGGCCGGCCAGCTGATGGTCTCTGGAGACCTCTCCTGTCCTTCAGCGCTATCCTTTTACAAAGCCTCATACGCCTGAAATCCATACTTCCCCCCTCTCTGATGACGACCAGGAAATTAATGCAGGGGAAATAGATCCTCGTTTTTCATGCCTGTTTCATGCTGCCTGTCAGGTCTATGTTGAGATCAAAGATTGCTGCTAGATATAAAGGAATCTGCTTTCCCTATATAGGAATCATTTGCTGCACCTGCTGTCTTTGAAGAGCAGTTTCCTGTGAATAGAATAATACATATTTCATTATGTTGATGTTTTGCAATTTAGTATTCCATTTCATATTCACAATGCAGCCTTTTTGGGGGAAGATTTTCTCTTTCAGCCTTTAAAATGTGATAGATTGAACTTTTTTTTTTTCTGTATGCACGAGTCATTCTCTTGTGCCGCCTGTCATTTCACAAACATGTCCAGGATTGCTTTTCTGTATTTCTACCAAAGCAGCCTTGTTATCTCGTTTTGACAGGTTTCCTCTGTGCTGTCTTCATGTCATGTTTATGTGCTGCAACAAGCAAATAATTAAGAGCTGTAGTACATAAACCTTGTCATAAACCCCCCCCTGTTTTCCCTACATCCTGCGCTCTCATGCTGTTGCTGCTCTGACATGTTTCAAAACAACCTCGCGATAAAAAAAAAATAGACTGGATCAATAACATGTATGGACAGTTGTGGTCCAGATGCTGGGAAATGCAGTTATTAATAAGTGAATTGATTCTTTCGACCTTGAGAGGTGTTCGATCATACCATATCAAATTCCTTACATGAACAATGATGTTTTGAGGGAGCATAGATGCTGGGCTAACAACATGCCATCCTGTGACTCTAGGCCCTGCTGCCCACAAGGCGTTGGTTCAACACAGTGTTGGATGACTCCCATCTGGTGGTCAGCTGCCACCTGTCCAGCCTCACCCACAGAGAGAAAGAGGGACACCTCTTCTGTCAGGTAGCAACCACTACAGCACACAGTTAAAACTATTTGAATGACCTCTGTTTCCTTTTTATTCAAAGAGTAACTTTTGTTATTGTGTCATCGCTTCAGTTGCTGGACATGCTGAAGTTCTACACCGGCTTTGAGATCAGTGACCAGACAGGAACTGCCCTGACGGAGAAGGAGATGACAACTCTGCACTATGACAGGATCACCTCCCTGCAGGTAAAGACTTTGCATGCAGGGGGACAGACAGACATGCAATGGCATATTTCAGCAGCCATCTTTGTCCTGTCAGGTTTGATTCTGCTGCTGTGTTTTCACTGAAAGCTTTCTCAATGTTTTTCATTGACATTTTTTGCGGTAATATTCCACCTGGAGAACATTGCTCCATGTTATTAGAGAGGAATACAATATTGTTTTGCAACTGACATGTGCTTTTTTGCATGGTTATTATTGTAACTGTGAAAGCAATGATCTTGTTTTTACAGAATGTGATCATTTCAGATTTCTCTGTGTCATTTCTGTCTTGCAGAGGGCAGCTTTTGCTCACTTCCCAGAGTTGCAAGACTTTGCTCTCTCCAACGTAGCAGCAGTAGACACCCGAGACTCCCTCACCAAACACTTTGGGCATCTCAGGTAAATCAAAACATCAAGAATGAATCATGAATTGAAAAAGTGCACTTGCAAGTTTTGGTGCACAGATGGAGGGATGTGGTGGGAGGGCAAGCATGGCTGGTCTGAGTATATTAAATGTGAACTGCTCATTCTCAGATGCCCTTGCACCAAAGTGTTTAAGCTAACATTATTAAGTGTAATTGTACTAACATGAAGCTGGCTCAAACCCTCTGCCTCATGGACTAGTCCTGACTGTATTTCCTCCAGTAAAATCACAGCCTCTCATGCAGACTGTGTCTTTGTTTTAGTATAGCATCAGCAGCACCGTTGCTGCCTGACTTCCCTGCTAAATGGCAGCTAGCGAGCCCTTGAACAGGCAGCTGGTACCAGCCAGAGAGAGAGGCACGCCTCATTAATTTAATCGATTTGCAGTGGCTTGAGAATAAACTCTTTGAACAGCTGTGTTTGTCAGATCATATTAGCTTGCCAAAGAGCCAAAAGCACCCACGCTTAGATGAATGGCCTGTGTGTGTTTTTTTTAACTTGTACACATGTGAAAAGTCAGAGAAAAGCAGTGATTTGTTTGCAGTTGTAATTACTTCAGGGTTTATAACCTTGCTTGGCATTTGGTGTCATAATACAAATGTTTAAGTTATTGACCCAAACTTGTAGAAGATCATCAAACTGTGTTGTTTTTTCAACCTTTAAGACCCTCCGAGGATTTTTCTGATCACCTGTTTGTTTGAAGAATCTTCATTCGTCATTGATTGCTCTGAGGTGCCGTGTTGGAGCAACAGGAATTTCCTTATTGCTGTTGATTTTTGTATATTCATCACCGCTATTAAGCTTCTCAAGTGGATTAGAAATGCTTTAAAGCCACTCTAAGTTTCTTTGAGTCAGGCAGAGGGTTATGAGCCGAGCTGAGCTGAGCTGAATCAGGTAAAGACTTAGCTGAACCATTTCATGTTTTTCTAGGAGCTCTGCTCTTTTCCTCAGAATCAGGGTTTTGAATATAGCAGGAACCGCATTGTTCTCCACTCTCAACTGTCACCAAAGCAGCTCCTGGGTAACTCCAAATATGCCGATCAGATTTAACGAGGCACTTTTCATCCAAACAACTCGCGCTAATGCCAGTTTATTCCAGCTGCGCTACCCACAGGCTAAGCTCCCAGTCACCCGCCGCTCTGAATTTATCCGCTAAGTCCCCCAAACACACGAACGCAGCATTATTGCATAGCCTGCCCACACATATACGCACCCATTCTTCCTCACACACACACTCACAGAATTCTCTCAGTTACATAAAACGTGTTGAGTGTCATTCCAGGCCAAATAATGAATTGACTGGAAGATCAAAGGGTGTGCAAGACTTTGTGGAATGCTAGCAAAAATTGAAGAACGGCATCACTACTGGAGATGTCAAAATAATTGGTGTAATTAGCTCTGTGGATTAGTTCTTCAGTATTGGGCTGTCATTGCAAAGGGCGTTGAGGTTTTATCAATTCCACTTGTCTTTTAATTGTTCGGGTTTTTTGGATACTGTGACAATCAAAGAAAATATGAGAAACATATAATATATAATATAACAATATTTTTCAACAGACTTAGACAGCTATTCAGGCTGGTTTAGATTTATGTCCCTTGATGAATTTAAATAAAATAACTGTTGCCTCATTTGGTTATTGTACGGATATCTTGCTCACAGAGTGCAAGTTAACATCTTTTCTTAGTATTTGCTTCTAACCAGAGTAATGAGGTAGCATCTTGGATTAACTAACTTGTTATTTAAGTGGCCAAGACCACCTTCAAGCTTCAGAGTAAACTTACTGTAAACAGTTACTCTTCTGTCCCCATCCTTACCTCACCCTGCCAGTAGCTCGGCTGTCACTCATGACCTGGTCCAGTCATCTTCATTACTCAGAGTGAGTTGTTGTCCTGCGTTCATTTTGTTGCTAAGGGAAGTAGTGCCCACATGACCAATGCCAGGTCATCCACTGGGCCACCAGACTGCGACATCGGCAGAATTGCCACCCCACTGCCCAAGCAGGGCGCCGCAAGTAGCTGAATGCATGCACAGACACGGTTACAGTCAGTCAGCACCCTGTGTGTCTGTCAGGGCTTGTCACTATGTGTCCAGGCCCTGTCCTTCGTTGTGTACGGGACCCTGCCTTTGTCACAGTGTGTCAACCTGATTAAAACAGGTCTGTATGCACAGAGCCATGCCTCAGCTCTCCGAGACGAAGATGCACTTTGATTTTCATAATCCTGTCGCATCAGTGCACCCCGGCCCCTTAACACACACATGCTGACAGCGCAAGAGTGCAGTGTCAAAGCAAACAGAGGTATTGCTTTGTGCTGCAGTGCTAACAAGCACAGAGAATTTGACAAGGCTGTGTATCTTCACACATACGGTGGTGTGCAGTCATTATATGTAAAATCCTCTCAGGAGGGAGGTTGTGTCCCAGAAAAGAAGCCAGACCTCCACGTTGCTTCCTACATAAATACAATGCACCAAAGTCATGATATATTGCTGTTACTTTTAATCATTGTATTACGAGTCAACAGGCTGTCCCTGTTATGATCATAATCTCCTTCATTTCAATCATTACCCAATCATTGTCTTTGAACAGCAATACATTTTTGTCAGCTTGTTGTCATCCATCATTTAATAAGAGTGCTAGCTAAATCTGTTATTAGAAAAAGCAATGTTTTTCATCTGATTAACCCCTTGTGTCATTTCCTCTGTAGTCCCAATACGCTCCACCGGGTGGCCTCATACCTGTGTCTGCTGCCAGAGTTGTCTGAAGGACAGGAAACCACCTATGAGAAGGAGGTTCTTCTAGAGCTGCTGGTAAGTGCCGTCCTGGCTTTCATGCAGGAATTTAAAACCTTTGTGGGTGAAATTGTTTTTCATTTAAATTATGAAGTGACTTTCACATCATTCAAGTCCGAGGCTTCACAGTGGGAGTGATGAGTGATAAAGAAAAATCTGTCATGTCTGGTAAATTTCAGTTTTGGGGCTGCAGTGAGTTGAGTTGTGCTCCCATATAGCGGGCGGCCTGAGTCTAATTCCAGGCTGTGGCCCCTTCCCCGCACATCTCTCTCACAGTTTCCTGCTCTATCTACTGTCCTATCCTCTCCATATAAAGGTGTAAAACCCAAAAAACACAACAGTTCAGTTTTGGGTGGAAATCAAGATTTACTTTACATTTTTACCTTTGTTAAACCAGCACCATCCTTAGTATGTTAAGTCTGAATATGAATATAAATATTATCCTATAACAGTCATTATTTAAAGCCTGACACGCTTAGAATTTTGCATAAAAATAATTATTTGGATGAAGGAATTCTGCAATACTTAAAGCTGCTGTGAGGAACTTTGTTTTGTATCAATTCTGGCGCCCCCCTTGTGGACAAAGTGATACCTCTTATTTCTTGTCCTTTACATGCAAAAGTAATGTTTTCAACAAAAGCCTCATCCTGTTGTCTTCAACAGTCAACTTTATCAGGGAATGTGATTATTTTCCATGGAAACAGTCAAATAAAGGCTGTTTCTGAAGCAAGATGTCCATCATCTGGTCTGACACCTACCCCCCCAGGGCAGTTTCAGGCATTAACAATGACAACAGAGAAGGTGTCAGTGTTGTTGCTGATGGTCTTGTTTGCTATTACAGGTCATAAAGAGGCATCAGTATCATTTTCAGTCTGTTTCTCAGCCAGTTCAAAACTCCTCACAGGGCCTTTAAGTCACTGTGTGTTTGTCATCCTGCAATGTGAACGACTTGTGATTATTGATTATTGTTGCACCTCTACAAATCATGTTTGTGGGCAGTAACTGTCCGGTCAGCTCTGCAAGACAACAGGTTTTGTGTTCTCTCATTTTAAATCCATTGATTGGACCTTGACCTTGGTTTACATACAGTATCCTCCACACTACCCGTCTCTCCTGAATTTGCTTTCTAATCCAATTACCGCTTTATATGGGCATTTATGTGACTCTGGGTAAATTGAACGCTCTGCTGATGAGATGGAGACGCAATTTTCCTTTTTTTATTGAGTCTCTTGAAAGGCGAAAGCTAGTTTGATTGTGCTCCCAGATGCCCCTTCCCTCAATCTCCCAATTTCTCTCTTTTTTTAAAAACCCCTCCAGTCAACAACTGGACTCTGCGCCGCTGGTTCCTCAATACACACACATGCACTTTAGACCTCTTCATCAAAGTGGGTGTTTCAAGGCTGTCCGGTGGTTATTCATAATTACCCACTCAGACCATCCCCAGGTCCTCAGCAAGAAGCAATGGAGAAGAGCTGTTTTATAATCATCTGATTAGATAGACGCAGAAGACAATGTCAGGGGACTCATTTGTTTGCGCCTCAGGTTGCCCCCAACAACCAACATGTCTGACCATGTAAAGTTAATAGGAAGAGCCCTCAGGACTAAAACTCTACAACACGGTAGAAAAACAGTGTTACTTGCTGCAGAGAACATTCTCATGAATATGCTCAGGGATGACAAACTATACCTTGTGGGGGCAGGACTGCTGTTACACCAGAGCAGATATGGGACAAGTTCAGGCTGTTTCACTTTCCTTGAAATAGTAAAAAAAAAAAAAAAGAATCCCCAGAAAAGTAAAAATAGAATAGCAAAACAGTTCAGTTCATGCCCTTAAAGCCTTAGTAGTATGCTAACATGGATCACAGCTTAATATTGTACTACAAAGGGATACTTTTTCACAAGACTTGAAGCACCATCTTATTTCTTTACCGTGTAAACAGATGCCTCTCAAAACATTTGGATGTCATGAAAGTTTAATATTTTCCATCGGTTATTTAAGAAAGTGAAAAATTGGAAAGATTTCAGACTCACTGCAGGTAAACTTAAACGTTTGAAGCATTTCTTGTTTTGATTTTAATAATTATAGTCTACAGCTCAAAAAAAGTAAAAATACATATCTCAAAATCGACCAATGTTTCATTTCAGGTCTGAGGGTGTTACTATTAAAACATAATGAATCTCAGTATCTCTTAGTCTAGTCCTTACAATTTAACCACAAACATGGGAAGACTGCTGACTTGACAGTTGTCCAGAAGACTATTATCGACATCCTCCATGAGGGTAAGGTGGCGATCATTGTTGAAAAGTCTGGCTGTTTGCAGTGTCTTATGGAAGCATATACTTCAAAAGTTCACCGGAAGGGAGAAGTGTGCTAGGAAAAGGTGCACATGCAACCCGGGCGACTGCAACCTTGAGAGGGTTGTCAAGAAGGTTTGATTCTAGAACTTGAGAGGGCTTCATGGTGCACGAGGAGCCTCCATGCACTAACGTTTTCAGGAAAGGGGCTACAACTGTAGCATTCCTAAGAGCATGCTACTCCTGAACCAGAGTCCAAAAGCATCTTGGGCATCCTGGGCTAAGGAGAAAAATAGCTGGACTGTTGCCCAGTGGTCCAAAGTTCTCTTTTCACAGGAAATACATTTTGCATTTCATTTGGAAATCAATGTCCTAGAGTTGGGAGGAGGAGTAGATAGACACAGATTCTGAGGTGTTTGAAGTCCAGTGTGAAGTTTCTGCAGTCTGTGATGATTTGGGGTGCCATGTCATCTGCTGTGTTTTATCATGTCCAAAGTCAAGCAACTGTCTACCAGGAGATTTTAGAGCACTGCATGCTTTCATCTGCTGACAAGCTTGGTGGAGACAGCCAATTTCCTATTTCAGCAGGACTTAGCACCTGCCCACAGCGCCAAAACTCCTACTCCCTGGTTGCTCACCATGTGTGTCCTCGATTGGCCTTGTCAACTTACGTGACCTGAACCCCATAAAGAATCTGTGGGATATTTGTCAATAGGAAGATGAGAAACACTGGACACAAAAATACAGACAAGCTCAAGGCTGCTACCAAAGCTACCCGGGCTGCGATAACACCTCAGCTGAGTTGAGTCAGCAGAGTGTATAAATGAATGCACCATTAGAAGTTAGACATTTCTGTTTTTAAACCTTTTTTGATTGATCATCAGCAATATTCTAATAATTTAAGATGCTGGTTTTCTAATTTTCATGAGCTATAAACCAAACTGATCAAAACTAAAACAAATAAAGTCTTGAAATATTTAATTTTCACGCATTTAGAATATGAGAATATATCAAAGTTAACCTTTTTTAATGGAATCATTAAAACATGTTATTCACATTGGGATTTTTAGTTGCAGCCTTAGCGTAGTCATAAGATTATCACAAGTGACATTGATATTACCAAAACAGTATGAATATGTAAATACTTAAGGGTTCCCTGTTATTCTTTACTTGGATCAAAGTTGATCTTTGAAAAGTAGCCAGTCCTTTAGAGATTAGAACATGTAACGCATGAAATCTTAGTTTGATGTGTCCACTGTGTTTATGATGAAAGACTTGATGAGTGTCCTGGTTTTGATTTATTATTTATTTTCCTTTTATATGATGCTGGTTTGTCTTTTTGTAAGACAGAAAATACAGATCCTAGGTTTTAATTCATCCAATGATCTCTTCTTTTGTCTCGTCCTCACTCTCTCACAGGTGTCCCGCCATGAGCGCAGAATCTCTCAGATTGAGCAACTGAACCAGATGCCTCTTTATCCAACGGAGAAGATAATCTGGGATGAGAACATTGTCCCGACAGAGTACTACTCAGGGGAAGGTGTGTGTTGCATGAGTGAATTGTGATTGCCTGCGTGGCTTACTGTGCACTTGGGCACATTTTCATTCTAATTTCAGTGTCTAGACTGTGTCTCATCCTCATAAGGATACACCCTCACCTGTTATCTCCTACCCTGAGGGCACTCATCTGGCACTGCACCGGCACCTCTCTCTCACTGAGGGAATCCTCTTAAGTTTGCAAGGACACCTTTAACAGCTCTTATAACACTTTCCATTCAAGCAACAACCTTTAAACACATTACTCTTTGGCTGTAACAGGTAGACATTTAGTGGAGTGCAGGTGCAACATATAGTTCATATAACACTTCAGCAAACCTCTTTTCAAAATGTGATAAAGTTTACCATATTTTTTGGTTTGTAACATACTGCATTTTTAATATTATATTTACTCTATCTATGTGTATTCATTTGTTTTCAGGCTGCCTAGCGCTACCTAAGCTGAATCTGCAGTTCCTGACACTTCATGACTACCTGTTGAGGAACTTCAATCTCTTTCGTCTGGAGTCCACCTACGAGATCAGACAGGACATAGAGGATGTGGTGTGGCGAATGAAACCCTGGTGAGATGTCTTCAGTTTGTAAAAGCTCATGAAACTTGATCCTGAATCTCACTTTTTTTCTTTCTCTGTACAAAGTTTTGTGTCGATGTTCTTGAACATGTGTTCATTTCTGTCAATGTTGCATAAATATGGGACTTTCAAGACAGCTGATTATAGAGGAAAAACTGGACTGATTAACAATAGAATGACTGACATACAGAGTTATTGAGCTGGAATAAAAATAAACACAAGTGTCTCTCCGGTTTTACACCAGCATGTCTCTGCAACGGTACTGAAAGACTGCTTTCTTGAAGAAATAACTACACAAAGTGATTATAGTGCTAACCACTATCTGCTCACGTGATACAATTTCTAAATCACCCTAGACATTATTTTATGTGTTGAAAAAAGTTTCTGATTCAGTCTTCAAATATAGACTAAAAACAATATGTAGCTATTTCTCCGACCTTGCTCCTGGGCCCATTTCTCTAAGTAATAACACCTGAGTTTTATAATGGCTGTGCTCTACACACATCACACTGCTCATTGAGATGCTGAAAGTGCAGGGAACCTGGGATAAAGCTCCCTTTCTGAGATTAAAGCATCAAAATGCAATATGCGCAGTGAAATGTGTCGCTGCATAGTCAATAGTCGAGACCAACTTCTAAAAGGTCCATGTGAGATAATAAAAGGTAGACAAGTGAAGACTATCATAGAGCTAAACTGGTTCAGAGTGGGGAATGTTCCCTCACCACACTGATAAGCATCCCTGATTTACTTTTCTGCCTAAGTAGAACTAATTTAAAGCGTTAATAAAGCTCACAGCTCACTTTGTCTTTAACTTCAATAAATGAAGATCCGTATCCTCTGTGTAGCACTCACATGGTGGCATGGCACAACGATCATCTTTTATTCAAAGACTGTGACATTTGGCACACCACATTTGGAAACCCATTCCTTAACATAATAAGTGTTCCCATTATGTCAAGTGATGTTGCAGCTCGCTTGTTGTTTCTGCAAATGTAAATAAGTAAGCAGGAGTGCCATGTGCTGCCCAAAACCCAACTGATTTCAATCTTGACAACAGCCCGCAGTGCTTGTCTGACTTATTGTTGTGTGTTTCTGTCTCACAGGCAGTCGGAGTACGGGGGTGTTGTGTTCGGGGGCTGGGCCAGGATGGCTCAGACCATCACCTCTTTTTCCATAGTGGAGGTTGCCAAGCCAAACATCGGAGAGAGCTGGCCTGCCCGTGTGCGAGCTGATGTCACGATTAACCTCAATGTACAAGACCACATTAAGCACGAGTGGGAAGGTAATAATGTTTGTGTCTGACCATCAAAATGTCATAATCTCCCTAGCATTCCCTGCTTTTTTTCCCTCGTATGGTAAAATACAGATGAAAAACTAGCAAATGTATCAATCACGAAACAAAGCTACATTCATACACATTTTGGCCATCACTCATGACTGCCTTCTTTCTATTAGCAGTGCTACACCTTATCTTTGTCTCAGCTTTTGTGTCTTCTAACAGTCCTCCAAGTAGCAGTTTATAACCTCCATAAAATCCTCCCCGATCACTCGCTTCTCATTCCACAAAGCCTTGACTCATGACCCTTACCTGCCTCATGTTTCTGTATAGACATTTCTTTGCGGCTATTACCGGCTTCTTTGTTTTATTCTCTGATCGTTTTTCTTCTCTGTAGCCGATAAGGGCACTGTAGATAATGTTAACAGGAACTTGTCAGCCTTGAAAGACATTGATTCAGTGGGAACACAGAACAGACAATGAGCCCTCCGAAAGCTGAATGGTATAGCTCTCCAGAGAAGGATATTGGACATGCTCACATGTCAATGTATGCCACTGATGTATTGAGCTAATTATTACAGAAATTAATGGTCTCTTTCAGAGGCCTGGGCTGTAGAACCAATGGAGTGATGACTGCATTTTGGGAGAAAAAAAAGGAAATCTAATTTATTCCAAATTGATGTCTTCAGTTTTTCTTTTATATCCACTTTTATGGTTTTTCCCTTTTTTTCTTGTAATTCAGTGGAGATATGAAGTATTACTTCCTTCCATCCACTAGTCGTTTCCCCAAAGTGTAATTAGAGCCTCATGTTTTAAAGATCAGGCAAAAGCTGACAGGGCGGTTTTGCTCACATCTCCAAATCCCGGCACACTACTACTCCGTCTCAGTCCTCCATCACCTCTCCTAGTCCCTGTTCTTTCCTCCATCGTCCTCTGTCTCCCTGTTTCTCTCTCTTCCTGTCTCTGAATTTTTTTTTCTTTTCCCCTCTCTCTCTCTAATACCTCTCTCCATCCTCTCTCAGGGCTGCGCAAGCACGACGTTTGCTTTCTGATCACGGTGCGGCCCAACCTGCCCTACGGCACGCGCTTTGACCGCCGCCAGCCTTTCGTGGAGCAGACCGGCCTGGCGTACGTGAGAGGCTGTGAAGTGCAGGGCATGCTGGATGATAAGGGACGCGTCATTGAAGAAGGTAGGCTCGCACACAACAGTGGCACATGACATCCATCCACCCATCATACCTCCTACGCATAATCATCCCCAAAGACAGATCTTTACGGAGGAAGAGGTCAGGCTAGTGTTGTCATGGTGACAGTCACTGTGAAACCTGACCTGTTCACATTAACATTCCATTAACCTGAGGTTGACAACAACACCTGGGAGCTCTGGGCTCTGCCCCATGCTTTATTTATCCTATATAACTGAACGTCTGCCATAGCTATATCTGGATGGATGTGCCTCTGTAAGAGAACACCCAATGTGCCTGTCCTGCAGGGTAAAGTCATGCATCATCAGGATGGGACGCTGGTGTGTGACAATGTGAGGCAGGAAGCATGAACTGTGCACATACAGCAATATCAATGAGGGTAACCTTATTTGGCCATTTTCAGTCATTTTTACAGATATGACAAGAAATAAATGAGATGAGGTCATCTTGCTTGAAATAGCCTCAAATTAAATCCTTTATTTGAATGAGTAGATTATTGGACTGAATCAGGAACTCTTTAATGGCTGAATGAGTTCAAAAGCTCCTCCTCGCTCACACAGAGGTGGTTACAACAACTCAGTCTAATTATTCATATTTCTATTATTGAATGCATAAACTGAACAAAATGACAGGGTTACATTGACTGTAGTTTAGTGCTCATTATGATGCTGAAAATGTGTCAAGGGCAACACTGAAAGAGATTTCAAATATGTCTGTATATAATTGAATGTGATAGATACAAACATAATCAATCTTTCGGTTTTAAGTTGGTTTCCATGCAGAGAGAAAGACTGAGAGTGCACCAGTGGCTCAGCAAACTGGAGAGTAAATTAAGAGAGAGCAACAAATAATATGAACAAAATAATGAATGAACGATTTAAAAAATAATTCTAAAAGCTTCATTGTGGTTATGTTTTAAAGGAAAATATAAAGTAAGCCATACCTCCCAAGTGCCTTGCAGGAATGAGGTGTGTGAATGCAGCAAATATAATTGAAAAAATGGCAGCACTCACAATTAAGTTGACAAACTTTTAATGTCAATAATCTGACAGTGGCAAAATACATTTATTTTAAATAAATATTGTCTTTTTTTAATAAATTAAGTAAAATTACACAAAAAAACATACAAAAGAAGAAACACCTCGACAACCTCTCCACTGTGCGATCAGAAAACGGATTACCACAAAAAAAAAACAATTATTACATAAAACAGGAGAAAGAAAGCTCCTCATTCAAACCTCCAGTAGACTCGTCTGTAGATGATGGATCCAATGGGCCTCTCTCTCTCTGGAGGGCCTTCTCCCCCCAGACAGAAGGGGGGTTGTCTAAGGTTGTCTAATTAATAGATAAAAGCACTGCTTAAGCTATTCTATATTGATAAAATAACTTGTCAGATTTGATGTTGTCAAAATAAGACATTGCAGTCACACTGAAAATAGGCTCTCAGAGAGAATTTGTATTTCCTTATAATATGATATGCAGTACCAGGGTCTCCTCAACTGTGTCATATTTCTCCCCTCCGCCAGAAGCAATCCCTCTCAGCGGTGGGTTCACCTTGGTTAGCTTGCAGTCATGGTAGTGTGAGCGTTTCCCTTGTGGGAACATGTGTCCATGCACCGAAGCACTCATTCACCTCTCCTCCCTCATCTGTTAGGATTAAATATACAGCAGGCAGAGCATACTAAATAGACACTGCTGGGGAACATGCCCTGCAAATGTTGTCTTGGTTAAATTTTTAGATCACCATCAGGGTTATTATGTGGCACACTGGTTGACTGGGTGAGGGGGTGATGTCACATAAATCAGCTGGCACTCTGGTGAAGGTGAGAGGATACACAAGCTGAGGGGAGAATTTTGAGACAATAGAGCAGCTTTTTAAGACAGCCCGATTTTGTGGTCTGAACCTGCATGGTACCAGAACTTTCTCTGCCTTATTTTCCATTGCAGATAGTCCCTGCTTACTGTAGACAGATTCTTAGCTGAGCACTTTAGTGACAATGTTTGTCTTTAACACAGCACCAACACAGACAAGAACTTTAAGTACCATATTTTACTCTGTGAATTGAAGCTGGTACCCTAAGTTATTTCATATTTGTGTGTTGTGAATTTGTTTTTTAAACTATTAGCAAATGTTGCTGCCCTGACTGTCTTACCAAGTTACCAAGTAGCACTGTAATAATGATCATTTATGCCCAGCATTTTTGTATTACCTTTAAGCTTAGGTTGCTAAACTAACTAAAGGAGAATTACACAACACATGGACAATTTTTAATAGCATTGCTCAAAATGTACAGTACCAGTCAAACGTTTGGACACACCTTCTCATTTGATGGTTTGTATTTATTTTAATTATTTTCAACATTGTAAATTAATACTGAAGGCATCAGAACTATGAAACAACACATTTTGAATTATTTAATTAACAGACGTGTTAAACAAACCAGAATATGTTTTATATTTTAGATTCTTTATAGTAATGCCTTGATGACAGCTTTGCATACTCTTGGCATTCTCTCAGTCTGCTTCATGAAGTGGTCTCCTGGAATGGTTTTGAAATAATAGGTGCCTTTTCAAGATGTAATTTAAGGAATAACTTGCCCTCTTAATGTGTTTGAGACCATCAGTTGTGTTGTTCAGAGGAAGGGTTAGAACACAATGGATAGCCCTATTTGACTACTGTTGTAATCCAGATTATGACAAAACCAGATTATTTCATAGTTTTGATGTCTTCAGTATTAATCTACAATGTTAAAATAATTAAAATAAATAAAAACCATTGAATGAGAAGGTGTGTGCAAACTTTTGACTGGTACTGTGTGTAGTATTTCTTTAAAATATGAAAATATATCAAATTAATTGATATTTTAGTGAACAAATACTCTACATCTCAGTTTAAATAAGGCATTGATGTGATTCCATGTTTTAATAACTGACAGCTTAATACAATGACACATAGCTATCTTAACAATTTACACACTTCACACAGCTGTTCACATTTCAATCCCATGGCGTGTTCAGTGTGTAGCTCCCAAGCTTTCGCCACGCTCGTTTTAGTCAGGGGGATTTGATGATCCCAGCATAGCGGTACACAAGCGCACACAGACGACATACATGGATGGGCACACGCAATATAGGCCAACAGGATTGAGTTTCACTCCCATGGTCTGGGCCCTGCAGCTCCATACACGAATCTATTTAGACATCTGTCAAAGCTACGTCCCGCCAGGCTTCCTATGGGAGGAAGCATAAAGCATATAACCTGTCAGTCAAACATCTACATTAAATTCCTGCTGCTGAGAAATAGGAGTGCTGTTGCAGGATGAGCAAGGATGACCTTTTTTTTTTTTAAATAGTATTATTATTTAACGAGAGAGTTGAATGAAAACCACTCCTGTAATCATGGTTTAGAATTTGTTTATGCATACACTGTTACGGTATATGACCCATGTTCCACTATAGCTTTAAGAGTACATTCATGTTTTTCTTATGATTCCTAAACCTTTTTAAGAAAGATCTGAAAAAAACACACAAAATTAGATGAAGGGCTTTTTATTAGGTCATCACTGTAACAACCATTCTCCCAAAACCTGTGGTCCAGGACCGGAACCAAAGCCTAAGCTGCGAGGAGACGTCAGAACCTTCCGTGTGTGGCTGGATCCCAACCAGTACCAGCAAGACATGACAAGCAGCATTCAGACTGGCACCGAAGACCCCTACGAGACTTTCAACATCATCATGAGACGCAAACCCAAGGAGAACAATTTCAAGGTTTGGACTACACCTCGAAGCACGCAGATTAGACCAGCCCTCACTGTCGATTGTTTTTGAGTGCTTTATTTGCAGGCCTTGAGCTCTGGTCCCACCAACACCACCCGAGAGTGATGCATCACACATATTATGCTCTCTTGGGTATTGCAGCTATAAGGTTGGGGCCAGGGCAACTCTGAGATTACCACCCACTCAAGGCCCTCTCAGTGATCCCAATGAGAGTCACTTCTCACTGGATATTCATGTGACATGTACCCTTCTTAGCTTTCACCTCTAAGAATCTCTTTGTGGTAGCAAGCCAGCATTCTGTGGTTATGTGTTAATATGTTTTTTTGCAGGTGTGCAGATGCCCTCAGCAGAACCCTGCATTGTTTTCTCAAACATATCAATACTTCTAAGATCATAGAGAAGTTATTCAAGTGTTTGTGTGAAACTTTTTTAGAAAATGTTATTTGTCTTAATTTTTCATCCATCTCCTTTTTTTTTTAAATGCAAGTGCGTCTTATTTTTGTTATTTATCACATAATTTATTCAAGAGCTTCTCATTCCAGCTATGTCAGATGTGTTTTTCCTGAATCTGCACACCCCCTTCTGTCTCTCACAGCCCGAGAGGAGACAGATGATTTTGAAGTGTTTCCTTTTTTTTTTATGAATTTGAAAAGTGCAGGAACTAATGGGTATTCAGGAAACATTCTTCCCCATCTTTGATGTGGGACAAAGATAAAAGTAAACACGTCTCCTTTCCCAATGTTTGATGCTCGGGGTATTAGACAGGTTGCAGCTCATTAAAATATAATTGACAGACATACAAATTACCTGCCGTCCCACCAGCCCACAACAAAGCTATTCTTATCCAGCCAAACCCCCTCATGTGGGATTGATGTCTCTTGTATGATATGCTTCTATTCAGATACTTCTCAGTCTATTGGTTCGGTATCTGTTACATACTTTCTTTGTCTTCTGTAGGCAGTGCTAGAGACCATCAGAAACCTCATGAACACAGAGTGCGTGGTACCAGACTGGCTTCACGACATTATCCTGGGCTATGGCGACCCAGGCAGTGCCCACTACTCCAAGATGCCAAACCAGATCTCCACGTTGGACTTCAATGACACCTTTCTGTCACTGGACCATTTACGATCATGTTTCCCGGGTTACACCATTAAAGTCACAGAGGACAACCCTGAGCTGCAGGTCTTCCCTTTCAGGTGAAAATGAAATACAAATCAAATGATAGAGAGAGCAGAATGAGGTTTATTTACCTCAATTTTAGAAAATATATTTATATTATATACTGTTGTTCCAACCCCAACTTGGTTGAGGCAGATGGCAGGCTAACATGAGTCTGGTTCTGCTCGAGGTTTCTGCCTGTTAAAAGGAAGTTTTCCCTCGCCGCTGTAACTAGCTAAATACTGCGAGGTGCAATGCTCATGGAGGATTAGGATGAGATTATAGACCGAGTCTTATCCTGTCTTGGTGTTGGGTCTCTGTTAATAATTTAACATAGAGTACGGTCTAGACCTGCTATGTTTGTAAAAGCGTCTTGAGCTAGCGTTTGTTGTGATTTGGCGCTATACAAATAAAGATTGATTGATTGCTGTATAATTCCAAGCTTGATGTACTACATTAGTATCATTACACTTTATTATGGTCATAATAACCCCTATTTTTCTTTGTGCTTTTTATCCGCCAGAATAAAGTTTCCCGTCTCAAATAAAGCAGAAAAGGGAAAGAAGAGAAAGGCTGAGGAAGAAGAGGAAAACAAAGAGGAAGACAAGACCTTGACTGTTGAGCCTTATGTCACCCCAAACCGTGGACCATACCCATACAACCAGCCCAAACGGTAAGAGGTCAAGACCCTGACTCAGGCACTCCCTTCCACAGGTCAAAACATTATAAAGTTATTTTCCTTTTCTTTAATCAGTATCTTTAAAGGCAGTTTCACCTCAACTAGCACTCAACCCAGAGCCTATAGCAGTTATTGTGTTGATGTAATATTGTATCTAAGTGTGAATTACTTTAAATCTTTAATCTCCATACCAAACAGCTATTAATAGTAAAGTAGCACACATGCACGAGTTGGCTGCTTATTAAAGGTTCCCGTCTTGAGCCTGACTATTCAGATGAGTTTCTCCATTCTTGTGTCCATGGTCTCCCCTCTGACTTCTTCACCATGTCTTGTTATGTTTGCTATTTTAAGTTGTTGTTATGGCTACAATTATAGATGGAAATTTTAATGCAATTAAACGTGAACAGAAAAGGCTTAAATATTCTGCCTCCACATCATAAATGCCCTTTGTGAAAGTTTCACATTAATCTGGGGGTGTATTGGTGTATTAGTATCCCGAGTTTGCACTTTGATATTTAAATCTTGATAACAACATTCCCCTGGGGAGCCCCCGACATGTAAATCTTTAAAGATGGTCAAAAAAAACAAAAAAACATCACCGTCTCTTTCTTTTAAGCTAATAAAGCATTCCATAACAAGTGTTTTTATCTGTCATGGTTATTGAGCACTCCTAACTGACTCTTCATTTACTCACACCAGCATTGTAACTTTCTTACAGGAACACAATTCAGTTCACTCCCACTCAGATTGAAGCCATTCGAGCAGGGATGCAGCCAGGACTCACTATGGTAAGAACTTAAGCATTTCATGTTTTATTGTATGTTTTCTACATACATTTCAAGACTCATCAGGGAGATATCATTTATTTGTTTGGTTAAAAACTGCAACATTGGGACACCGCTGGCCTAACGGTCTAGGTGCCCGCTCCATGTGCAGAGGCTATAGTCCTCGTCGCAGTGGTTGCAGGTTCGACTCCCAACTTCTGCCATTTGCTGCATGTCTTCCCTTGCTCTCTGCTCCCCACATTTCCTGTCTCCCTCCAGCTGGCCTATCCAATAAAGGCAAAATGCCCAAAAACATAACCTAAAAAAAAATAAAATAATAATTGGATCTTACGCCAACAAGAAGTAAGCATGGATGTCGAACATGTGAAGCCGAACTGTGTCTGTTATATTTCAAACTTTAATACAGCACAGTCATAGGTTGCATGTTATTTCTGTTTCTAACCTTTAAGCCTGATACTGTAGGCACATACTGCTCCAGCTAGCTGTTACAAAGCCAAAGATTTGCCAACATTAATCTCAGTGATGCACACCAAGGGAATTCCCACACAGTAAATAAGCTTTGGTTCAGTGTCCTTATCTCCATCACTAACAAAGTGTTGGCACACTACCTGAACCCTCTCTGTAATTCGGCCATTGCCAGTGAAATAGCCCACCATGTATTTAAGGTACAAGATTACACATTTGTATGGTTACGTCTTGCCCATCCACACCCACATCCAGTGCCATTTCATTCCAGCTTACTGTCATCCTTTCAAGAGAAACATAACACACAGCTTTGACAAAAGTGCCGCTCTGATGTGGTGATTGGAAACTGGCAGTGTGGTTTGAGTAATTTATTGTTCTGCCAGCCGAGGTAAATATGGCAAGAAGGCTATCAGCACAGTCGTAAAACAACTCTGCATGCTTGACTTTCTCCTTTCCTCCCCTCCTCTAACCTTCCTCCTTGGCGTATGTCATGTCATCAGCCCCCACAACAAGCACACACTACCTCCTGGTCTTCCTGGCTTTGGCTTTCATGTAGGGAAACCAAAGAGCTGATTAGTGATATATGCAGGAATATGTAATTGTGCTTACTCATTTAGCAGACACTATTCACCTGAGATACATAAACTAATACCAACCTGTTACATGAATATTTGTTCGGTAAATTAGATGAGATATTCCATTACAAAGTAGATATGAGGCTCATTTTCTGAGTTAACTGAATAGAGAGATGAAGGATTACTAATATAACATGAACAAACAGGAGGCTGGAAATATATGAAGTGCCTCCTTTAATTTTTTCATCTTTGCAGTTGCCGGGTCTTGGCACGCCTCACGACACCTCCGCCTTGTTGCATTGTGTATATCTTTGCGTGGCTAACACTTGGGCACCAGCCTAGCCTGTACTGACATGCCCATGGCCGAGCTGTCACAACCACTAGGGTGCCCTCAAGGAAAGGGCCTTTGCCCTGCGACTGAACTTCTTATTGTGCTTATATTCTTCTATCTGCTAAAATTAGTTTTATTCATCCGTGTCTCCTTCTTCCCTCTTTGCTGTGTCTCAAGGTTGTTGGACCACCAGGAACCGGAAAGACAGATGTTGCTGTTCAGATCATCTCAAACCTCTATCACAACTTTCCAGAGCAGAGGACCCTCATAGTGACACACTCGAATCAGGTAAACTACGTAGCATTAATGCTCGCAAACTTACACAGCACTTATCTGAAAAAGTTCCCCAAAACTCTGCTTTTTGGAGGATTTATTGCTTGTACTCAGATCTGTTCATTAATCAGCCGATAGTGATATTCAAACCATGGAAGAAAAATTAAAATCTAAGCTCTCTTGTGCCCCGGTCTTCTCCCCTCAGTATTTAATCATAAAGTAATCTGCTGTTTTACTTCAGTGGAAGCTTGCCAAAGAGAACTTTATCTACAAGAAGCCGAGCTGAAAAGAGTGATGTAAAAGCCCTGCTGTCTGTAGTGGTTTCATTTCTGTTCAGATCTTTAATGCAAAAACGGCTTCATAACTTTCAAAATACCTTTTAAAATTAATTCATATAATAGTAATATTAAGAACTGAAACAAGTTCATGAGAATATATGAAAACAGAGTGTAAAAACAGCTGTTATTGCCAAAGTACAGTTGATTGATGACTAAATATAAACACATTTAATCTGATTGGGTTCTCTTGTTATTATTTATTCTACACCAGGCTCTGAACCAGCTGTTCGAAAAGATCATGGCCCTGGACATCGACGAGCGCCACCTCCTGCGTCTTGGCCACGGAGAAGAGGAGCTGGAGACTGAGAAGGACTTTAGCAGGTGGGGACAGAAGGAGACACACACACTCAAACAAATACACACAGATATGTACCCCTAAACATGCAAATGTGCAAATTGTGACTTGTATTAACATGTCGTGAATGGTCCCATACTTATAATGCATACACACCTCATGTTAATATAAAGCACACAACACAACTATCTAAACATTAGATATTTAGTATGCGCCAGCACAGTCATAGGACTACTTGACACTGCCATTTGCCAAAGACCTGTTTCATCTTCGTTAGCCATCATTGACCTCTGAGGCTTTCCTGCCACTGTATGGGATCTCTTATCACAGCCCGGTACCTTCCAAACCAACCTTATCTGATAAACCCTCTCATCACTGCTCTGGACCACAAAGACTGACCTCATGGACATTCTTTGTAGCCAGCCTTGTTGAAAATAGGAGCTAAGCAGAAGGCTCTGTGAAGACAGGATGATACAAAGCAGGGGTGAAATACCTGAAAACTTGATGATTATAAGTTCTCATAAATCTTGAGTATTGTTTTTTTTATTAACAATTCAAAAGTTAAATAGGAATCATACTTTTCATTATGAAAGATGTGAAATGAATCCAAATGACACTTTCCAGTCATCAGATCAAGACACACACTTGAAGAGTCACGGTTATAACCAATCAAAATAACAATATATTTATACATAAATTCATTATCAAATTTTTTTTTTTAAGTATGCAGAATTTAATTTACAAATAATTTTTATACTGAGGAGAAATGTGTAAGTGACATGCAGCTTTAGTATTGTTAGCACTTTCCCAACTGAGGCATACATGAGGGCTTTAATGAATAATGAATCTACATAAACATGACTGAATTATTAAACGAATAAATACACAAATACATCCATAATTTCATGAATAAATACATTAAGTAACAGTTTTTTTAAGAGTATAGCAGTGTTTCTTTTTCTGAGGTAATGGAGCCTGTACATAGAACACACAGAGCTGCTATTCCTCATAGAGCACAGGGGGCAGGACACAGAACAAATGGCCTCAGACAAGAACCACCAGAGTCCTTTTAAGGAAGCCCCAACAGTTCCCAGCTCTCTCACCACCCTCTTTGTGTAAACTCCAATGAGTGTGTGAGTGTGTGTAAGTGAGTGTGTGCGCTCTGCCTTGAAGGATAGTGACTCAGTCCTTACTACTGAGACACGTTGAGATGGAAAAAGAGACTTTGGGGGTGAATGCACTTTAAGCATTCATGACAGATTTGAGGAAGAGAGATTATCCCAGAATACCCAAAACATTTACAGTTCTACATGACTGCTGTTATATTTGACACGACTATAAGATGAATCAGCATGGCCTTTTTTTCGTGTTACCAGCAAAGCTTGTTAGCTGGCTTCTGAATATAAATAACCCAGTGTTATTTAATATTAACTAAGTGTTCATGCTGTTCCTATTTAAAGTTTTCACATAACCTACATTCTTAATTACCACCTTATCCATCTGTGGCACTGAGCAAATTGCACCTTATAGCTCCAGAGGAAGAAGGGAGGGGCGATGCATGTCCTTCATTTGCTATACTCTCTGTAAGATTACTCTTCAGCATGAGTGTGTGATAGTAGTATGGTTAGCAGTCTGCAGGAGCTTGGGTCTGCACATGGAAGCAGTCTGTTACATTTTTAAATTATGCAGCAACATAGACATAAAAGAAAGAGCTTTAGCTTGCAGCATTTAATATGTTCCCGCCTGCTTGGCTGCCTCAAAACAACATGCAGACTCCACACTCCTTCCACCCTGCTGACACCAGCGAGAGGAGAGACCCAGAGAGTTTTAATTAACGCTGTATACGAGATGACAAAATGGAAGGCAGTGCTCCTCCAAATGCCTAACAAAGGCAAAGCTACGGCACCGTTAATTAACAATGCCTCCCCGCATTTCATGAGGAATTTTGTGCTGTTTTAATGAGGTTTCAAGGGTGCAAAGTGGTTGTGATACAGGGTATGTCTCTCTGAAATATCCAAGATGCAGGACAGTCTCAGGTTCACAGTTGCTGCTATAACATGCAAGTTTAAAAATATGTGGTTGTTCACACCTGTGTTTCTACTCTGGGCTTTCTGTCTCAGTAGCTGAATACAGGTCGACTTCCTGGGAACAAGGTCACTCCCCATTTTTATTTAATTTTATTCAGGCCAAACAGGCAGAGAGCTGTGATTGTCTCTGAGTCATCTGCTGACTGAGGATCTTTGCACGGAATTTAAAAATAGATCTCACCTCCAGTATGTGACCCTGTGACCCTCCTACTTCCTGTCGTACTGTGCTGCGCGTGCTGCGCTTCTTGTTGCCACCTGACAAACACTTTAAGTAGAGTAGTGTCAAGGTCTGCCATCGCCCTCTTTACGCATCTATGCTCCATCAGGTCATATTTACAATATCATTTACATTTTTACGATAATATGTCCTCAAATTACCCAACATTTTATCACCGGCCAAGGACAAAATATAGAGTTGTGGTAACTACAACTACATCCATGCATAGATATTTAAGAACCTGATGCCACGGCAGGAAGGGATTCAGATCGGGTTAGAAGCTGAATCAAGAACTCAAAAACACATCTCAACTGGAATTTATCTACAGCAGTTTGACTGAGGTGGAAAGATCAATTAATCAATCATTCTTTATTTGTATAGTGCCAAATCACAACAAACATTACCTCAAGATACTTTTACAAACATAGCAGGTCTAGACCATACTCTATGTTAAATTAACAAAGACCCAACATCAAGACAGGATAAGACTCAGTCTTACCTCATCTTAATCCACCATGAGCATTGCACCTTGCAGTATTTAGTTAGTTACAATGACAAGAAAAAACATCCTTTTAACAGGCAGAAACCTCGAGCAGAACCAGACTCATGTTAGCCTGCCATCTGCCTCAACCGAGTCGGGGTTGGAAAGAGGGATAGAGGAGAATAAGAGAGAGAGAGAGCGATGAGAAGAATAGTAGTAGTAGCTGTTGCCGCTGGAGTCCAGTACGTCCATATCAGCTGGAGTCTGGAATGTCCACAGCAGCAGGACTTCTACGGCAGCTCAGAGGAACCTACAAGACAAGGGAGCTCAGGGACTCCATAAAGGTCTATGGTTAGTAACTTTCAATGGGACAGGGAGAGTTAAAGTAAGTGATGGGGAGGTTCGGGGGAGGGGGATGGGATATGATCCCACTGTGTCAGTGCGCTAGTTCCCCCTGGCAGTCTAAGCCTATAGCAGCATAACTAAGAGCTGGTCAAAGCCTGAGCCAGCTCTAACTATAAGCAAAACAATGTATGTAGGATGATAAACCAAGGTTGCGATTTTGGTTGTTTCATGGTTTTAGTTTATAATGAAGATTCATTTACTGACCACATTCATTTAGTGCATTAACAATTTAATGATAGCAACATTATCAAAAGTGATTGTGGAGTAACCGGGCTATGCTGTCTGTCTCCAGATATGGCAGAGTCAACTACGTCCTTGCAAGAAGACTGGAGCTCCTCAGGGAGGTGGGGAGGCTACAGGAGAGCTTGGATGTCCCAGGAGATGTTTCCTACACATGCGAGACTGCAGGACACTTCTACCTGTACCAGGTAAGACTACAGCTAGGTGCTAACATCTCTCTGTGATGTACAAGGAAACAAAGGTGGGGAATATACTCATCAAACAGTGCCGCAAAGACCATGCTTTTATGCATTGTGCACAACATTTAATCAAGCTAAAAGTTGGAGAGATGCCTAATGATATTCCTGGTTCCAATTATAACAAACATTTCAAACTACCTGATGTTTCTCCTTTCACACAGTCCCACTACTGTGGATCAAATATCCTTGAAATTTGTGTGTGGGTGTTAATATTGATTCACAGAGAGGGAGAGACACTTCAGAGAAACTTGGAGATGTGTTGCAGAATTGATTAGAATAGATTTGTGTATTGTCTCTTCTGCTCTCAAGACACATCCATGCCAATCAAATCCAGACAGTATTAAAGTTTATATTACCTAGACCCACAGCTTTTCTTTTATGGGTTAAATCTGTGTACACTCTTAGATTGCAGGAGAAATATTGCTGCAGTTAAAACTAAGCGATTTTGGAGAATCTGAAGTAGATATTAAAGACAATTGTTGCTTAAAAAATGTAGGATTTAGCTTTCATATTCAGAGTTTTGGAAGTCTCTGGTTAACGTTCACCCTTTTCTTTCTCTTTAAAAATACTGTCACTCAGGTTTTGATAACAGTAATGTTAACAAACAGTGCACAGATGCCAGTGACATTTTATTAGCAATGATCATAGTTAACTACACCCTAAAGCAGATATCTGTGTGTTGAGTGAAAGCCTTATGAAACACTTGTATATCATTACTGTTACCATAGCTCTGGTGTTAGAGTTCACTTCACAGTATGTGCATGGTGACAACCTTTCGCCTTGCCAAGAGTCTGTCAGTTGTCTCTCTCACATACCCGACTGTGACTCCCGATGAATTTGGTGCTGCATGCAGATTGAATTCTCCACCCACACTTTCATTTTAGCTGAGTTCTTGTGTTTGTGTTAGCTCTGAAAACTTGCTGACAGTGTCGCTCTGTGACATTTGAAGATGTAAATGTCAAGAAGTTAGAAGCATGGTGAATCCATCACTTTGAGGAGACTATTCTGGCATTGATCAGAGGAAAGAATACCAGGGGCGGTCATCAAGGGCCAGTATTTGATTGGTACCAGTTTCTGACTGGTCAGTACTGAAATATTGATGAGTTCCATTAGAAAGGATGCTGCTGTGCGTATTTCTGTAAAGATTGCTGTACACTCATTAGAGCTGGCTAATTATTTTTTTATTTTATTTTTATTTGGAAAAGCACAGTAGTACAATTTCTTCAGCATTTTACACCTCAGCATCAGTCTTTTTTTAGTCCCCTGTAAATATTATCCATCGTATAATCACCCCTTCCTGGGAATTGGGAAGAGTAATCGTAAATAGTTTGACTGTTTTTGTCCATGTTGCCTTTCCAAGATTTTTGTTCTTAAGTCATTTCATTGCAATAACATACAAATAAAAGAACAGGGGGAGCTTCCTTCTTGTGATTCTCAATATTAAGAGTAGCCGAAGAGAACGTGCTGTCACAAAGTAAAGATACTTTAAACGAAATTGGATCTTAGCGGTTTCACATACTCAGTCCATTTTGTCCAAATCCAGTAAAACTTTCCAAATTACACTCTGAGGGAAAATTAAAGTTTTTCCATAATGTAAATCTCATGCAAAATTTTAATCCATTCCATCCATCCATGGTGGGTGGTTCTATTTTTAACCATTTTCTAGTGATTGCTTTTTTACTTGCCGTCGATAGTATACCAAGTAATTTTTTGTCATTAATATTCCAATTTTCAAACGATATATCCCCAAAATACAGAGTTTCATATTTAAAAGAAACGTTAACACCAAATACATTCTGTATATGAGTATGGATCTCTTCCCAATAAGTTTGAATAACCTTGAAGTTCCAGAATATATAAAAGTGGTTGGCTCCATCAGTCCCACAAAGTCTCCAACAAGCATCTCCACCACCCTGATGTCGTTTCTGGATGGGTGTAAAAGATATATATTTTTCCAACAAAACCCGCGCCATATGTTTGACCCTGTTGAGATCCACAATAACTGGAATGTTTTTTCCCAACTCTCCCAAGAGTTCAGTACATTTCCTTCTCTTTCCCATTTCTTCTTCATATATTCTGTGTTCCTTTGCTTAGATTCTTAGATGACGACATACAGTCTAGATATAATTTTGTGGCATGATCGGGATTTTAGTAATGAGAGAAATACCTGTAGGAACCAAGTTTCTATTTTACCTAAAGCCTCTTTCATGTTTTGATTAAAGTAATGTCTGACTTCCAAGTATCTATAAAAGTCATCTTCCCCCAGAGCTGGCTAATTCTTTTTGTTCCTAATGATGACAAAGTGGACAGTTTCAGGTTTTGTACCCAAGTGTTTATACTCTGGGCCTCATGGCAAAACATTGGGCAGGTGTTGGCTTATTTTGCCAACTTAGCTAGATACTATATTTGTTATAGGTACTTGCCTGTTAAAGGGATGCATTAGCATTCAAACAAATACATCTTAAGCACTGCAGCCTAACTTTAGCAGCTATTCAAACCTCCTCAGTGCATCTTTCTTTTTTTTATACTTAATCATGTCAATATTGCTCATACATAAAATACATTTCTTATAGATTCAAACCATTTTAACACTGCCTTTTTTGTAACTTTTGTTAACCTCCGACCACACAAGATCAGAAAATAGTATATAAACAACAACTAAATAAATAGATAATGAATAAATAATAATAATAAAACAACAATAATTACAAGAGTATGAGATGCTGATAATAACAGGTTGGTAAGTGTGAATACATATATCACCAATCATAGTATATGTATTCATATACATTCACATAATTGTACGCATCTTTGACTTCATGTACCACTTCTTCAAATTTAGTCATCATCATCATCATTATCACCATAACCATAGTGCATCTTTCATTCAGTTGCTTGAGTATCAATAACTCTCAGTATCCATGCATTATACAAGCGATTTTGGTATCAATAAAAAACGTTCAATATCCGTCTTTAAAAACTACACATATAGCCATACTCAGTTTGGATCGAGGTCTTAATAGTCCATACAAACAGATACTTATGCCATTAACTTGAGTCCTCCAGCAGACTCATTAATGTTAAAGATCTTCTTCATATGAGTATTTATAGAACTAGGCCACCCTGCTGTTTGCTTGTGGCTGGTTTATTAGGTGCTCAGCAGGGGTACCTGTATACAAGTGAGTCTATCTATTCCGGTTTGATCATTTATGTGTAATGTGATTTTCTCTATGGTCAAATAAATACAGACAAAACACGGCAGGCATCATTTAAGCTTCACAGAGCCATGCAGAACACCCACTGTGTGCTCATACAGCAGTTTGGTAGAATTCATATAATCTGAGCGGGGGCTTGTGTTGTGGGCATATCAGAAAATACTTCATTAGTATTCTTAATGCAGTAGCTATACCAAGCAATTAATTAAGAACATTTAGTTATTATCAATATTTAAACTCCTCTGTGCTGCCACAATCCTAAAGTGTGAACAGAAATGTATTTTCTGTTTTCCAGTCATACATAATAACAAACTCTACATTTCCTTTTGGTTAAAGGGGCAAAAACAGGACCTGAAGTTACACCACACTTGTGTTGTGTTCTCAAACACTTAGATACAGACCCTTTACTTATTGAAGTTACTGTATGTCTTCTCTTTCCCCACCACAGGTGATATCTCGCTGGGAAGAGTACATGAGTAAAGTAAGGCCTAAGCAGAGCAAGAAAGTGGACGTACAAGCTGTGGCTGCACATTTCCCCTTCCACAAGTACTTCTCCAACGCCCCCCAGCCTGTGTTCAAAGGTCGCTCATATGAGGAGGACATGGACATCGCGGAGGGTTGCTACCGTCATATCAAGAAGATATTTACCCAGCTGGAGGTAAGAAGGAAACACACACACACGCACACACACTCACATACACAGCTCTCCATAATGAGCAACTTCCAGTGGGAATGAAGGAGGTCCAACCCAATGTGCTTTACATTAAAATTCAAAGCTTGACCCAAAAGGCAACTGGATGTGGTTGAATATTTGAAGATGTTTCACCTCTCCTCTGAAAGGCTTCTTCAGTGTTTAACAGACTGATGGGCGGAGCTACAATATATAGGCCTCTAAGGGTCATCCATATGCTAATGGTTGTCCCGTGGGGTCGTTAGCACAGTCATTGATCTATTGCCTGAGAGTCATTGAGGATGTCGGTTGTGTGTGGGTCGTTATGGTCACAGGATCCGCGGGTGTGGCTTTACTAGGGTTGCAAAATTCCGGGAATTTTCAATGTCGGAAACTTTCCATGGGAATTAACGGGAATAAACCAGGAATTTACTAAATTGAAGGTTGGCTCTTAATAGTGAACTTAAATTTAGTCTGGGAAAATATATTTTAGCATAATCCTGACAAAAATCACATGCACATAGCACACTGCTTACTACAGGGCTATTGAGACCACGCCCCCCTCCATGCACTGTATGGACACACAACGTGAAGTCAGTGTGGATGATATTATGTGGTAATATATTTAACAAATTTGATGTATGGTACTAATGTTTAACTGACAATAATCAAATGTAATTGTATTATTTTGGATGGATATCTGCTTATAACAAAACTAATATTTATACTCGGATATGATACATTTCCATTAAATTACCCTAAATTCCCAGTTAATTCCCATAAATTCCCATCATTTCCATGGAAAGTTTACAATTTGGAATATTTTCAAAATTCCCCAGCTTAACTTCCCTTGGAAATTTACCGGAAACTTTCCAGAAATTTACCGGCTTTAGGCTTAGATAGAGAATTCAAAACTGCATGATATGTTGGAGATAAGTGGCGTCTTCTTAGACCATCACCACTTTTAAAGGAACCTTCACAGATGTGTAGAAAAAGTTCACATTAAATGCACCATCTCCAGCTCATTTGAGGAGGAAATATCTCTGTTACCCTTCTTTTTCTCAAACATATAAAGCGTCTGTATTGTCAGCTGCATTTAATGATAGTCACTGACTGTTTGCCAGCTGTGTGTCCAGGTGTCGCACATTCCCCCGCCCATGAGTAACTGTGCTTCCAAGCGGCCGCAGTGACAGGTTGTCGTAAATTAACAGCAATTTGTCAGACAATGTCTGTGTTTCTGTGGAGGTGTCTGCTGTAAAGCGGCTCCACAGCCTTGGTTGCATCTCTTCAACTTTTTAGTCATCACCTGTCTTTGCTTCAGTAGAGAGAGTGAATCATTACATAAGATACTTAGCAGTGCTTTACTGTTTATTTCAACAAATGATTGCTGACCCTTTCGGAAAGATAAGTGCTACAACGAAGTGATGGAGGCTATTACTGCTTATCTTTTTTTACTCCCTCAGTCGATCTTTTCTCACACTGTTCAGGACTCACAGGCACACAGCTCACTGTGTTATCATTCCTCCTCGGCCCATCTAGTATTTCTATAGGGCGAACAATAACATTTCAGATTTATGGGAACACCAAGAAGGCCTCCGAAAAGCAATAAAGAAGTTATTGGCTGGAGGTAATATCCCAACACGTGTGGTGACCTTGATTTATCTGGCCGGCCTCTGTATCACTGCATCACAGCACCTCTCCCTCCTCCCTCGGCCTCACCCATGCTGCAGTGAAATCTGTACACCCATTAAGAGGTATCGCTGTCTGCGGTGCAGGGAAGACAAAGCAACATTCTGCTGAATTTGCTCATCTGTTTGCTTTTTCAAACATAAAGGCATTTTGGATAGCCAGTCAAAGGAGTATCCTGATAATTAACTGCCAGATGGACAGATGGACAGGGATTCGGTGTGTCTCCTGGGCTCCTCTTGTACAAACATTTCCTGTTTCCTCCTCTGCACTCCCACTGCTGTTTACTTCTTTTTGTTTTTTTCTTCCTCTCTGTCAGTGAAACCATCGCATCTTTGATTTCATCCTTCATTCGCTCTGGAGCCATAGGGGTTAAAAATAGAGCTCATCAATATTGCATGTTTTGATTGGTTTAATATTAATGCTAAAATAGTATCACATCAAATATTTATACCCCCGTGCTGTCCAAGTCTACTTCTCCTGCCCTCTTTCCCTTCCTTAGCCCTACGCAGCTAGTGTGGCAACCTGATAACAGCATGCCTGTTTACTCATACTCCTCCTCTGCATCCCCCCCGACTGTGTGGATATAATAGTGCTACCTGATACCTGAATTCTGGAAGGAACTGATTTATCTTTTCTGCAAAAGCATTTGAGATTTCAGTAGAAGCCATGTAAGAAAGTCTGCTTGAAAGGGCTTTTCAGGTTTGAGTTATTGAACAGGAATTTACACCTGGGACTCTCCCACAGAGCAGCCATGTGTCTGACTAAAATCTGTTGCACTGCATCATGGGAAAAGAGGCTGCAGTTCTTAATGAGAATGGAAAGCAGAGGGATTATATTTTAATATGTTTAAATATAAGGCAGGTGGTTCCATCACTTCTTATTCATTTATGACTGTCTTGTTGGGAGTAATGGGCCGTCTCCAGGGAAAAAGAGAGGAGCTATTCTAGTGTAAGGTTTGAGCCACTGGGTTTATCCCTTTCCTTTTTTTAATGTGCTTTGACAAAGATATATTGGTTGTGTATCAGAAAATTGAACTGTGCCATTTTTTCCTCTTTGAGGTGTAATTATTTCACCGTAGATAATCATCTTATCCATCACCTGTGACAGTTATCATCCATCATGTTGCCTGTATATCATTGAAGTTTCACCTCAAAACCCCCCTGTATGAAACATTAAAAAAGAACATGACTCAGCAAGTTGGACTAAAACGGATAAGTTATTATAAGAAAAGTATTTGTAATCACCTTCTTGAGTTACTGCTTTTCTTTAAGTGTGATTTGAATCAATCCCCTGTAGAATACTTCTTCTGACTCTCATCTTTCTTCTCTACCCTTGTAGGAGTTCAGGGCGTTTGAGCTCCTGAGGAGTGGACTGGACCGCTCCAAGTATCTGCTGGTGAAGGAGGCCAAAATCATTGCTATGACCTGTACTCATGCAGCACTCAAACGTCATGACCTGGTTGAACTGGGATTCAAGGTAGACTCCTCAAAGCTGACATAAAGACTAACTAACTCAGCTTGTATTTATGCAGATATTTTCTTGTATTTTTTTATATATCATTCTTTTTTCTTCTTCTTTTTTTAGTATGACAACATCCTGATGGAAGAAGCTGCTCAGATTCTAGAGATCGAGACCTTCATCCCCCTCCTGTTGCAGGTAACACTATCCTGACAAAGATCTCGTATTAATGCTGTGCAGGCCTCATGAGAGAGGATGTGAAAGTTACAGCTCTCTCTGCAGGGCCTCAGGTCTCTAACAAATGGTGACATCAAGCCAAGTTTAATCCTCTACTCAGGGCTTGGCCATCTACTTCCTGACTTTCTCTTTTAGGGTCTGACTGATGGGCTCCAAACACAGTAATGTTGCTTGTCTTTGGCAGTTGTGCCTAATTGTCCGAGATAGTGCTAATGTGTGTTTGCAGATGAGATCATTAAACACATCAGCCCCTCTAACAACCTCACCACAGCTCCGGTCTTTATCTCTCCATGTCTAGTGAGCCACAGTCGGAGGGCTCTGCAAGGTGTACCTCACTGCAAAACTGTTAAATCCTTCTTTGCCCCTCTCCTACATACAGCTATTAAACCCTTATCAGAGATTTCAGTGATTAAATCAGATCTTGAACTGCAGTGGTTGTTAAATCAGATTAGTCTAAGGTCAAGCTTCAAATTAACTGCATCTAATCTGGCAGCACGTTGTAGACACGATTAAAAAACGACCCTGCTCATTCAGTGCACTCCTGGACTTAAACCTTGTTGTGAGCTGAAGATCTCATTCCACATAAACTATATAACATCATCAAGTCATCAGACAAAACAAAATTGAATAGAATTGAACAACATACACTACTTGTAGGGCACTGAAATCGTACATGTGATTTCTGCCCAGACATATTATTCTATACAAGCATCCTCTGTATCTGTCATTGGTCCTGTCTTCCTTTCTCTGCAGAACCCAGAGGACGGCTACAGCAGGCTGAAGCGTTGGATTATGATTGGAGACCACCACCAGCTACCCCCTGTTATCAAGAACATGGCCTTCCAGAAGTACTCCAACATGGAGCAGTCTCTCTTCACTCGATTTGTGCGCCTTGGCGTGCCCACCATTGACCTGGATGCACAGGGCCGTGCCCGAGCAAGGTGGGTAGCCCAGGCAGAGCTTAAAGCTAGTGCCACTTTTCGCTGAATTTACTGTATGGCACAAAGGATGCAGTGATCTGTACTTTCTCATCATAAAACATTATAACTTAAGTTTTACTCTATCCTGTTCCACAGCCTGTGTAACCTGTACAACTGGCGCTATAAACACCTGGGTAACCTGCCTCATGTCCAGCGATTGCCTGAGTTCCAGGTCCCAAATCCTGGTCTGACCTTTGACTTCCAACTAGTTAATGTGGAGGACTTCAATGGGGTGGGAGAATCAGAGCCCAACCCTTACTTCTACCAGGTCAGTATAAGTACACACCAACGTACATGCATATAAACACAGAATGTGAAACGTGCAAAATTACTTTGTGACTCTACTTCTACCTCAACTTTGCAAAAACAAAACTAAGACTAAAACTCAAATAACACCTACTTACTTAAATAATTTATGATAAAAGATTGAGAACCGTCTATGTATTAGGAGTTCACAGAAATGACATTAAATACTAAGGTTAGACATATTTCCAATAAGCCCTGCACACACAATGAATCACAGTTTTATCACAGTATGAGTGTAATCGCAGCCCAATAGTCAGAATATCCTACAATAAATAAGTAAGGGATAATGTATGGTGAGCAGGTGGTTATGGGAAATAGAATCCAAACAGGTTGAGACAAGACCCTGACGCGCAGTTAAAGTTGCACTCACCTGCTTCACTCATTGTGAGGATTGCTGGACAGGATCCAATATGAAAGTATTCCCCAAAAAAAGTATTCATCTTGTTTGCCTGCCGCAAGAGCATGCTAACCGAAACTAACATTTTAGCCACATTATTTGTCAATATGATGCTAACAGAAAATAACTGTTTTATCTCACCTTACGATCTATTGTGTCAACAAGCAGAAGCAAAATGTGCCAAAACTCTTTTCAGCAGATTGATTTGGCATGATGTGTAATCAGTTCACCTGTAGCGTTGCTCATATAAGTGAGTTAATAACTGTCTTTAATGGTTTCGACCAATCAGAATCAAGCATCTTACACAGCCGGAAGATCAGAAGAAAGTTGTGTAATAACAGAAATGATTTGCTATGCGGCATACGTATGTACATTTCAATAATGCTGAGCATGATGGCCTTGCTTTCACACTGTTTTAATGCAGTGAGATGAAGCTCATCAGCTACCCTCAGATTAATTGAGGCTCATTTATTCATGAAAAAATGTAGGTTTTGATTTGGATTTGGGAGAGAGATTTTGCATTGTAGGTATTTTTACAAAAAGAGAAGAAAAGTAGGTCATTTATTGTTGATTTTTTGCACTATAGATTGTTACAGCAATATTGTTTTATCACACATAGCATATTTTTCTCACATCATGCAGGCCTTTTTCTGAACATAAATACCCTTAAGCCCACAGCATGAACTCACAAAGACCAAAATGCTTCTCCTCAACCTGTGAACACTTGTTGTAAAACCCCGGTAGTCAGTATACCTTTAACACAGGTAAAAACACTGTTCAGAAAATAGAAACAATAGAAACAGTTTGTGTATCACAATGTTTGGTATTTTCCAAGCACAATTTATACACTCCTTTACACAGAAACACACATTTAGTTCCACCAGAGCGGATAGCTACATCCCTCCCCTGCCTCCATTTCCACTGAATCACTTGTTGTGCAGCACTTCATTCATTTTTTACATTTTAATGGTCTAGCTACCAGTCCATGTTATATTCATAACCCTGCTTGGTCTGCAGCTAACACTGGTTGCCCAACCACAGACCAGTGGATTTGTCCTTCACACAAGGAGACAGATTGTGTTTCATCATGTCATTGCTGGGGTACTTAAGGCTGCATATGTGTGTGTGTGAGCGGGGTCAGCTGGGCACTAGACACTTTGGCTGGACTTTTTAATGGTTCATGGGTTGGAGAAAAACAACACTTGATTTGAGGTCAACATGAATTTATTTGATACAAAGAGGTAAATAAATTAGTAGAGACTGTTTTATTCATAAGCAGCATGGTTAAAGAACATATCTCAATGCTACATGGCTGTTACTGCAGTGCTCAACACTGTGTTTGCTCATATCCCTGAAGCTACTTATTGTTCTTAAATCCAGACCATGTGCGCTTCTCGAGGCACCAGGTCACATGAACCTCAACTCCATTTGCCTGTTACCATTTTCAGGCTGCTCAAGGGAATTGCTAGTATTACTCACTTTCCCTGATATGCACACACGCACACACACATACCTATCTGTGCACACACTCTCACTCACATGCACGCACTTTCCCAGGAACCAGAAGGGATAAATTAGACACTGGAGAAGCAAATGTATCCAGTGCATGCTGAATGCCTGTCACAGCTGAACAAACACTGCCACAAGCCTGCTTTGCACTTAAACAGGATCTGTGCACCCATTGTACTCACAAACACACACGTGCATGCACACACACACTCACACACTCCAAAGGTCTGTTCCTGAGCCTTCGCCTCATTTGTTAAAGCACTTTCCATATTGAGCCTTGGCGTCATTGATACTATTTCCCAAGTTGTCAGATGGCTCATAAAGGGTGAGATGCTTATCTAAATCCACATCCTCTGTTGTTAGAAAATGGCTGTTCTCAGCCGCTAGGCTTGTTAGGCGAGGCTTTTCTGCTTCACAAGCTACATTTTAAAGTAACATAAGAGCAGAAAGCATTTTAGGCTTCACTTGCAGGAAGTCTAGATTTATACCTCATATTATCTCTAAAGTCTCTGTATCTACACTACAACATGAAAGCCTCCTCATCTTCTGTCTCGTCTGCTCCTGTTTTATTCTACCATCTCTGAAGGCCTCGTCTAGCCCCAGGCCATTAGCTCAAACTGCGTGGGTTAGATCTGACCTTGTTAATATGATAACTAGTTTCTCTGGAGTGTTTCAGCATTAGATTGTATTCATGTAGAATATGCATATGAGGTAAGCAAAGCTGGAAAGGCCAACTACATGTCTGCTTCGATATTATTCCTCTGTGAGTGTGAGACTCCTGCATGTGTTTAAGGTCCTTGTTCTAAAAAGTTTCTGCAGCCAGACGTTAATGCCACGCTACAAGTACTTTGTATTTATTAAGGCAAAGATTGCAATTAAGGGCTCATAGTTTGACTCTCAAAGCTAATGAAGCAGGGCGTTTACTTCCCTTACACCATGAGCTCTACCTCCTCGTGAAACATTTTGCAGCTAGTGTTGAATTTTTTTCCTAACTCATACCTAAAATTCCTTCATCTGGTCTTTAAAGTTATGAATTCATGCCATTTGGAGTCAGGTAACAGGGGAGGAAGAACAAAGGCTGTCACTGTTTTTGAAGTGTTGACTTCAGTGCAGCCGGATAGGGAACTGTTGATGAAGCTGCATAAATTATTATCAAAGATGTGAGGCCTGTCGTCCAGGCTTAATAAGCTGGATGAATAATGCATACTGTTGGCTTCTTTTATTTATTTATTTATTTATTTTTGGTCAGACTTGAAGGGCAGATTTTTAGCCTTGGAGCCAGGACGCACATGCTGAGGAATTTGTTTCTTTTAAAGTGAGTGAATGGTGCAAGTTAACTTTTTAAACAGTCACATTTGGAGGTGGCGTTGTCTTGTGGGGATGGGAAATTTGGAAAACTGAGATGAGAGATGTATAATTAAATACATTTTGTTTTTCTAGTTAGTTGTTTGTTTGAATGCCATGAATATATTAATAACTTAGTAAGTGCTCCTGAGAGAATGTCTGTGTTCAAAATCTGGAATTTTACAGTAGCTTGTTTTAAAAGCTTGTCTTTCCTAATTAACGTGGAAAAAACGATTACATTTCTGTCATTCAAAATATGCAATACAACCTCTTCTCTACTATTTCAGGGACCCAGATTAGGAAAAGTAGTGGCAGCCTTGCTGCTGTTGGTGTTGTACTCGGTCTGAGGCTATTAATTCCAGCCCAAATCAGATGGTTACTCATGTGTAAATGAGAGAGCTCTGATCTGGCTGTGAAGTTAAACACGTGCAGGCCAAAAAAAGGAAGTGCAAGATGTGAAAGTAGAGGAATAGAGAATAGGTGACAGGTGACTAACACAGCAGACAGCCCTGCTGATCTGATACAAAGAAAGATGTATTCAGAAACACACCTCAGTGCTTTGAAAATGATTATACTGAATGTAAAGACATCCATTTTGTCTCATTACCTGTGTACAATGTTTAAAAGCTAAAATATCGAAATGTTAATCTAACCTCCTCCTTTCCTCCTTCCTCCTGTGAAGAACCTGGCAGAGGCAGAGTACTGTGTGGCTCTGTTCATGTACATGCGCCTGTTGGGCTACCCTGCTGACCGCATCAGCGTCCTGACCACCTACAATGGACAAAAACACCTGATCCGAGACGTCATTAACCAGCGCTGTGCTGGAAACCCCTTCTTTTCCCAGCCTAACAAGGTGAGGACACATACACCAGCTGACATGACCACAGTTAAAACTAGTGCAGTATCTCTAAGTTTAATCTTATATCAAGGCAGCATTGATGTCAGGCTGTATAAGTCTAATGTAGCATTGGGTCATGTATACATATTAAAGATGTCAAATTGCTCCAAAATGACGTTCGAATATTCGTTCTAAAAAACACCCATAGGTTCGAACCATTCGAATATCTATATTTGCGCATTATGTCATTAACAGGTGGACAAACTAATACAAGGAGACATTACTAATTGTATATGTATTTTTATTTCAAATTTAACATAGCTAAAACATACCTACACATTACAAAACAAGTAAATGACCTAATGCCTATACCGTAACACTTTCAAGACCGCAGACCTCTCGCTCGCCCCCCCCCATCTGTGCGCAATGCGCTGAGTGAGTGCTGAACAAGACTTGTGCGAGCAATTAAAGGTCCCGACTCTTGTCCCTAATATAAGCAGGCTTCATTCAGTGATTGAAGCAAATATTAACATTAATTGAAGTTAAAGTTAAAAAGTAGTCCACTTACATTCTTGGCGCTTGTATAAAAAAAAGAGAGGAAAAACTGCATTTTACCCCAGTGTCACTGATTGTCGGGCTCTTTTAGTCCACTGTCAATGTAGGGTCTTTGGCCTGACAGGTTATTTGCCAAAACACAAGACAGTCCACATGTGAAAAGGCCAGATCTCTTTTTATTCACTATGTTCCCAGCGGAGGAAAAGACGCGTTCAGAGCGCACTGAGGATCCGGGGACGGAAAGATTTCTCTCTGCCATCTGCTTCACGCTGTGCATGTGCAACCCCTGTGACCTGTCCCTGACCCGTCATGCAGTGCGCCCACTCGCAAAGCATTCGCCGATGTGTTTTTTCCCCCGGTCGAATATTAATTTTCACAATCGAATCTCTGTTTTTTAAAAATATTCGCATATATATTCAAATTTAGAATATTCGTTGACAGCCCTAATACATATGTATTTATATCTCTAGTTATTTAAGCAATTCAGAGTGAAAAAATTGGCTGCTCCGTTTTACATATCTAGCTAGTGATAGGAATCAAACAGATTTTTAATTGACATATTGTATGTAGTGATATATCACGTGAACTGCACACACTCCAAATATCAATGAAAGGTGACACATTTCTTCTTTCCTGTCAGGAGGAAAACATGTTCCCAACAGACATGTTTTCACCTCATATTCGATGTGAGAGACCCAGAGTCGAGTAGTTGGAGTTGGAACACATATGACACACAGAACATGCACGTTTCTTCACACCTTCATATGTGAGCTGTAGTCAGTGCACCAGCTTCCAAAGCTTTGCTGCATTGAGAGAGAAATTCACAGGTCTGCAGTCTCACAAGGCTTTCATTTTCTGCCTCCTATTACACAAAAACACACAGTCTTCTCTCTCTCCCTCACTCTGTGCAGTTTAAGTAGGTTTGCACATTTTAACTACATGTTTTCCCCACAGCCCCTGCAGTGGGACTTAAAATATCTCCTTGAATTAAGGCGATCTGCATGATTTTTGCATGGAGGAAAATTAGTGAGAAGCTCATTAAGGCTCTTTGTTTATTTTTCACTGTTACATGCTAAGAGTGGGCAATGAACAGAATTTTCATTTTCAATCATAGCATTAAATTAGATACTATGGAACTTTTTTGGAAGGGCAAATAAATTTCAGTATGAGATAGCTAAGAAATGACTGTCCCAAAAAGAGCATCAAATGAAACTAGAAAGGTTGCATTTCCTGAAAGCAAATGCGTTGAAATGCTGAAGCTGAAGGCTGAAAGCTGTGAAACACAGCTGAACATGTGGAAGAGTAGTAGAAGTAGTTGAATTAGTGGAAGTAGAATAAGTGGAAGGATTGGAAAATGTAGAAGGAGAGGAAGTTGAAGAAGTGGAAGAAGTGGAAAAAGGAGAAGAAGTTGAAGGAGTGGAAAATGTAGAAGTGGAAAAAGGTGAAGAAGTGGAAAAATGTAGAAAAAGGAGAAAAAGTGAAAAAGGAGAAGAAGTGAATAAAGCGGAAAAATTAAAAAGAAGTTGAAGTGTTAGAAGTAGTAGCACCTATAAACTGCTTGACAAACTATGGAAATGTCTTACCTGTGTGTGTGTGTGTGTGTGCTTGTGTTTGTCACTCACTGATTAGGTCATCTGAATCACCTGTGTGTGTGTGTGTGTGTGTGTGTGTGTGTGTGTGTGCATGCGTCTTTGTGTTTGTCACTCACTGATGCGGTCATTTGAATCACCTATGTGTGTATGTGTTTGTGTGTCAGTGTATGTGTGTGTGTGTGTATATGTGTGTGTGTGTTTGTGTTTTGAGGTCATCTGAATCACCTGTGTGCGCGTGCGTGTGTGTGTGTGTGTGTGTGTTTGTGTGTGCATGCGTGCTTGTGTTTGTCACTCACTGATGAGGTCATCTGAATCACCTGTGTGTGTTTGTGTGTGTGTGTGTGTATGTTTGTGTTTGTCACTCACTGATGAGGTCATCTGAATCACCTGTGTGTGTTTGTGTGTGTGTGTGTGTATGTTTGTGTTTGTCACTCACTGAGGAGGTCATCTGAATCACATGTGTGTGTTTGTGTGTGTGTGTGTGTGTGTGTTTGTGTTTGTCACTCACTGAGGAGGTCATCTGAATCACATGTGTGTGTTTGTGTGTGTGTTTGTGTGTGTGTGTGTGTGTGTGTGTTTGTGTTTGTCACTCACTGAGGAGGTCATCTGAATCACATGTGTGTGCGTGTGTCTTTGTGTCAGTCAGAACTGATGAGGTCATCTGAATCACCTGTGTCTCCAACTGTCATTAACTGTTTCCAACTGTCATTAACTGTTTCCATGGTGATGGGACCAGCTGTGTAACTTCTGTGTGACAGTTGATTTAGAATGGGATTCGTGGGGAAAAGTAAGGTCTACATATGCCGACACTATGCAATAACCGTAATAGCTATCAGAAAAAGGATCAAACCGTGAGAATCACAAGACTCTGATGAACACAGTGATGTGTTTTTCATGTCTGTACAGTCAGAAATGTAGTCAGGGCAGCGAGTTAAGAAAAGTGAAACGTGTGCTCCCCTCCAGAAATATTTAACATTACGGCAGATGGCTGAGCAGAGAGACTTTCTCTGACAGTTGGTGACCTGCTGGCTCAACGGTACAATCTTTTGCTTTGGTTACCTCTTTGACAGAAGCAGGAGAAGACAGGGGACGTTTTGATGTCTTATTTGTGTATGTGGAGTGAATTGTTTGGATTTTATGGCAGTTTGTTTGGAGAATTTCAAAGATCTCATCAGCAGGCCTCACCCTCTGTCTGATGACATCACGTGCTCTACTGCCATGAACAGTCCGCCATACACACCAATGTTAAAGTTAGAAAAGCAGCAAAAAACTTTATGTCATTTAAGCTGTAAAATATCAAAAACTATAAAAGATACAGAAAAATGTTGAATACAACATTAATAGCTGAAAGATTTGTGAACATTTTAATGCAAAAATGAAGGCTGTAAGTTGAAGTATGCTGAAGCTGTAGAATCTCAAAGTTGAATGAGTGAAAGGCAAATTTGCTGAATTCTCCCATCTGTTTCAATGTTAAAAAAAAGTTAAATAAAGTTGAATAATTCAAAAAGTATAAGGGTTGAATATGTGAAAAGTAATAGCCTGCAAATGGTGAAGAAGCTGAATAGTTGAAAAGTTGAACGGTGAAAATCGGACAAAATTTGAAGGCTGTGAAAGCGGTCACGGAAGTGGAAAAATAATAATAAGTTTAAAGTTTAGGAATAACAATATGTTGAAATGCTCAGCATTTCAACATAATTAAATAAAAAGGGAATAAAGCTCCAATGGAGAAACAAAAACAGTGTCTAGAACAGAACAGTAATAATGTAATATCATTCAGTTCTATGCTAGGTGGAAAGGAAATGGCACTTTTGGCAGCTATACCTAAAAAATAGCACTAGATAAAAAACGCAATGAAGCATTTCTTATTAAACATAATTGTACCAAATCAATTTCGTAAACAATCATCACACTAGAGTGAACCCAATATTCCAAGTGATGACATGTTAATTATCCAGATACTGAAAATCTTACATGATATGAAAACTCATATTGCACATATGACAACATATATTGCACATGCTAAGATGGGTGATATTGCAAATGATTTAAAAAGATGTTTTAAAATGAATTATTCTAGTGCATATGAAAAATAACATTACATATGTTATGAAAAGCAATGCTGCACACAATTTGACACATTTTGTTGGACATACTATGAAAAGTTATATTGCACCGGATTTTAAGGGGCATGTTTCACATGATTTGAAAAGTCACGTTGCACATGACATGAAAACATGTATTAAACATGAAATGAAAGATACAGTCGCACATGACATGGAAAGCAATATTGCACATGATATGTAAGGTAACATTTTTCATGTCATTAAGATTTAAATTGCACATGATAGGACAGGTAATATTGCAATTACATGAAAGGTTATATTGCACATGATTTGAAAAGTCACATTGCACATGATATGAAAAGATATGAAAGATACAATTGCACATGACAATGAAAGCAATATTGCACATGATATGAAAGATACAATTGCACATGACAATGAAAGCAATATTGCACATGACATGAAAGGTTATTTACTGAGACAACATATATATTGCAAATGACATTGACAAAGACTTTAATCCATGTGATGTAAAAAGTAATACTGCAAGCATGAAGACTTTTGTTGCACATGATAGGACAGGTAATATTACAAATTACATGAAAGGTTATATTGTACATAATTTTAAGGCTCACATTGCATATGATTTGAAAACATGTATTCAAAATTATATGAAAGATACAATTGCACATGACATTGAAAGCAATATTGCACATGATATGAAAGGTAACATTGTTCATGGTATTAAGATTTAAATTGCACATGATATGAAGGGTTATATTTAAGACAACATATATGTTGCACATGACATAAAAAACTTTCATCCTGCATGATGTGAAAAGTAATACTGCACGCATGAATACTTTCGCTGCACATGATAGGACAGGAAAAAATGAAAATTATATGAAAGGTTATATTGCACATGACCTGAAATGTTTTTTGCACACAATGTGAGAGGTCATATTTCAAACAACATGTATTGCACATGACATAAAAAACTTTCATCCCACATGATGTGAAAAGTCATACTGCATGCATGAATTATTTTGTTGCACATGATAGGACAGGTAATATTGCAAATGATATGAAAGGTTATATTTCACATGTAATATTGCATATGATTTAAAAGTTCAATACAACATATGATAGGACAAGTATTTGGGCATGTTATCTCAAAAGCAATATTACAAATGATGTACAAAGTATTATTGCCATTGATACAATATCTTAACTCAGCAGGGAAGCTTGTTTTTATTTTTTGTTACAACAACAACAACACTTTTACTTTATTTTTGTTGTATTGTCTGTTTATATTCACTGCTGGACACATTTCTACCTTTGGCTGATGTAAGCTATCACATCCCCAAACCGTATGGTAGGCCAAAAAAGAGTTAATTTGTTTTCTTCCCTTTCTTTTATTGTCTCCATTAACTCATGAGACCATGAAGACTGCTGCAGGTCATAAGACCTAAGTAGATCAGGTCACGTTGAACTATCTTTCCCAAACAGTTTGCATACCAGCGCACAGCATACCTCTGTAAATCCAACCCACTGACGTGTGTAGAGGTGGAAAGGGTTTCAATGTGCATAATTTTAGAGTGGGTGTAAACTCAGTCTTGTGCTCATCCCTGAAGAATTGCTTTAGATTGTCTTCATCCAGCCCACAGTACTTCCCTCAATGCCTTTGTCTCTGCGCTCTCTTGTCTTCCCTCACACTGTGTTCAGTCAGCAGCCCGTTGGCACAGTTTTCCATCCGTTTTCTGTTTGCTCCGCTAAATGCTTTTACCCGCCAGCCTCAGGTTATGCTTTTACTCATTCTACCATTCCTTTTCCCAACCCACATACGCACACCTTTCTTTGGTCTCTGTTCTTTCAGCCTTTTACACACTCAACAATGACAGAGGATGATGAGTTATGGCTGGGAAAGTTGCAAGTATGGAGCGGTTTTGCATATCTCCAGTCAGCTGGATTGTCATCGTGCCATGGCAGTAGAGGGTGCCAGATTATGTTGTGTTGTTCAAATATTTTTTTCTTTCTTTCTTGTGTTTATTACAAGAATATTTTCCCTACTGGCAAATTCAATTTCAGTATAACCTGTCTATTGATAAGGGATGTGTCATCATTGTCATTATTTAAAAGTTATTAATTTATACCAAAAATTCAGATAGATAATGTGACCTTTTCTTATCTTCAAATATGTTTTTAGTATTTTTACCAGTAATGCAGTACGAACCACACACAGGGACTGTAGCCCATTTGATAGCTGTTTGCTAACTGCCAATTAAAAACAAAAGAAGAAGAAAGCATTAATACCAGGTACCAGTTGTTGTTCTGTGAGATTCAGAACCAGAGAAAATTGCAGCGTCTTTGTCAGTCATCAAATAATAAAATCTGCGAAAAATGAAGATATAGTGCAAATTTTGCCAGTTAAACTGGCATAACATAAGTCCATCAATGACAAGAGAGCAATGCATCTAGCATTAGGGGGAATGACTTTGATTAATCATTGAATTGTTCCTAGTGACTATCAAATTGTATTTTTGCTTGAAATGCCCATTCCTGCTATTATTAAGTCCAAACACAGTTTACAGGCCACAATGCATTCTTTTTAGAGGGCTTCATAACAGAGAAAATACTACTGTTATTCTCTTGTTAGTAACAGATATCTATAAAAGAAGAATTAATGGTTGAGTTTGTGTATCTCTCAGTGATTAATTATTTTAGGGTACGTCTTAAATCAAGAAAACTACGTCATAAATACAAACTTGATCTTTTTCTTACATTTAAGTAATATTTCTTTCTAATTTTTGGAGGAAATTATAAATTAATTTATAAAAAAAAAATACACATACAAATTTTACTCAAACATACATTTTTTTAATGTAATGAAACAACAGTTTGCATCATTTATTTATTTTTAATAGTTTTCCCACGTTTGGAATGGAGGTCCACAGCATTTTCATAAATTTGCCGACAGTAAGAAAAAAATTTGCATTATCAGACATATCCTCAAACACGAGGGAAGGCACTTAAACAAAACAAAAACAGCTAGCTTGTCTCTATTTTTCAATGTTATAAGAAGCAGGAAGAAGTGTTTCACTCTTAGTTGTGTGCAGGGAAATGAGGCCCGGTCATTGGTTATGTATTTTGTGCTGTGCCATGCCACCTTGTTGCTTTGTCTTCAAGTTTATGTCACATTCTGACATCTTGCCAGAAATTGTGCTTGCTCATGTAAAACGTCCTGCAATGTTAAGACATGAACCGTCAGTCATTGTGCTCATGGGCTTAGTCAGAATGCATGCCTAGTAATAAAGTGACTGCGGTGACAGGCTGCTAGATTTGCTGAAAAAAAAGAAGATGCCCAAAGAAGGAAAGAGATATGAAAAAGAAAGAGGGCTCTTGTGGGTAAAATGCTGAGCAGCTGAAAGGTCATGGCGCTGGGCATTGGGTCCACAGTGTGTCTGACAATATGTCACATTGGCTGAAACCAAGCAGATGTCACCAGCCAGACCGTTTTACTTTGATTATGATAATTAGACAGAAAAGGAGAGTTAGGCCAGCTAGCACTAGACAGCACTGCAAAACACAATTGCTCCACTTACTAAATCAAGTATGTGTGAAGTTATTTATTTGTTTATGCCTTTTTTGAATACCCGTGACATCTATTTAATGTTTTCATCTCACACAAAAGTGATGGAAGCCAACTAAGCAGATCTCTCCAGAAGGAAACACATGACTGTGGAAGCTTATAGTTCACACTCTCAACCCCATCCTTTCTGACTATTCCACAAACAGACGCTCCCCAATTCCCCCTGTGTCTTTTCTGTGTTTTAGCAAGACCAGTAACCAGAACCAGGATATGTTGAAATAGATGGAATAAAAACACCTTAATAACAAGTCTCAGAATGTCTTTCTCAGTCTCACATGAAGTCAGGATATTTAGGAAGGGAGAGGACATTTAAATTCTGTCAGCCTTGAGAGTTTGTTGTGAAAAATTGAATAATCTGGCAGTCTAAGCTCTGCACATTCCAGGAGGTAATTACCATGAATAAAACATGGAAGAAAAGATAAAGTGAAAGAAAGTGAGGTCCAAGCTTCACCATTAGCCAGGAGACGGCATGCCATTGTCTTAATGACGAGGAAGAGGGCAAGATAGAAGCAAAAGAAAACCTGTAAAATTGCTTCTATCAGCAACAAAATATGTATTTATGTGTGGGTAAATATGGCTTTGAGCATATTCTGATTATGTTTTTGTGTCTCATTGTATCTACAGACTTGCATGTGCCACAAAGACATGACCTCTGTAATTCACTCCCAGGAAGATTTCTCATAAATAACTAAACACCATGCAAAATGCTTTGCCTTGGGGAGATTCTCTATCTGGGCTTCATTGTCACTGTCTATGGGCTAAGAATAACTCACTCACTCTGAAGCACCCCTTCTCTGCAAAACAACTTGCACTATTTTGGTTTAAACCATGCATTTTAAAGCCTCTGCAAAATAGCAGCCTATTCAAACGTAGGATTTGTCTGAGTGTGTCAGTGTATGGCACATTTTAGTGAACATGTGCATGCATGCATAGCGTGGCTGTTGGACTTGAACATACAGCCTGCGAAGCTTCATGCCATTGTGAAAGCGACATATTGTTGCCTCTGGTGCTGCACCTGTTCGACATAGCAACAGGGAGACGTAAATAAATATTGTTGCACTACATCAGTAGCTTCCTCTTTTACATGTTCAGATACTTTTTCACCCCTTAAGACCCTTCCCTTTACACCAAAAATTAGGTGGGTTTTTTTGTGTGTGCGTGTGGTGGTGGGGGGATTAGCTAATGGGAGTTCCAAAATTGTTAAAGTTGCATTAGCTAACAGGACGTAACCACAGCCACAGGATGATTTATTTAGCATGGATGCTTTAAAGGCTGGTTGCTGTGGTCCTGGGTCTGTGTGGCGACTTGGTGGTCGCTGATGTCCTATTGATCCAGAGGTGGTTACAAAGAGGAAAGACCAACCTCTTTCTACTGGGCGTTGATGTCATCTTTTGTCATGGAGTCTATATTATAGCATAGTTGTATTTGTTTATACTACAGCAAATATGAAATATGAATTACTTGACATTGATGTAGTCTTGATTTAAGTAATTATGTAGGGCTCATAGTATTCCTTCTGACATGATTGACATTACTAAATGGTTACTGAACCTGGTTGTGTATTCTCATTTATTATTTTGTTTTGAAGACAAGTTCTCAATACAGTCATCAAACACGGAGCTCTCCTGGATAATGTAATGTAATGTAATTGCATCAAGTTTTTCTATGACCATATGTTATAATAATTTCAACTGCCATCCAGATAAACCACATTGTCTCCAACAAGTATGGCTGACAGTTCTTGAAACTACAATGCCCAATGCTCTGCATATGTTGCCATGTAGAAGCATAAACTGTAGAAAAAATGTATGTGGTATCCATGTATGATGTAAACCATCTGTTTCTGAAGTGCTGATTTGAAGCCAATTGTCGGCAGGTGCCATATTGGAAATGCTGGACTCAACCTAACTTCATCCAAGCTAGTGTGAGGTACAAAGGCGGGCCTTTAGCCTTTACGCTAACAGTTACTGGGTGCCCGCCTGCCAATCAAGTCAGGCATGCCCTTATTTAGGCAAGACTTGTAAGTGTAATTTATTATAAAACAAAACGAGTTATAAAAAGATTCATCCCCCCGCACAGTGTGTGCTCATAGAGAAATAAGCTATACAGACCTAAACCGTTTTTGAAGCAGGCTGTAAACATGTTCCAGTGTTTCTGCAGCCCTGCCTCAAGCAAATGCTCGATGAACTGCAGTTTTTAGCACTTCTGCATGGGCTTCATATTTTAAAACCGGTGGTTGCTGCTTGTGAAGAAGGCAGCATCCAGAAGACAAACAAATGTACAAAGCTTCATCAGCAGTATAAGTTACTACACCTATCCAAAATTGACCTAAAATACATCAGTGAATTTAGCTGCCACATATTTTTTACCCCATGATTGTAAACTTCTGCTCATCCTAAGTGGGGCATCTAACAGAAATTCAAGCTCAGTAATTGATGTCGACTCACCAAAATGCAACTTATGGGTTGTAGTTAGCAGATGTTATTTTATTAATTTGAAACTTATAAAATTTTCATTGGAAAAGTGAGTAGCACACTTCAGAAGCTTACTCATTGCAATTTTGCAACAGTGCCATAACAAAGTTCCCCATTACTGCTCCTTAGACTTGACCATTGAACCCTGCAACAGCGTAATATAGATGTCCCGGTGTGTGATTTTACAACACACTATGCAGTTGCAGAAGCACAAGAGGCATGCCATGTAAACACACAGAGGAATTTCCATAATGCACAATCAGATTATGCACAAACACAATGCTGTTCCATTCTGCCAACTGAAATGCTCCACATTTCCTCCATCACCTTCCTTACACCTCTGTCACTGCCTCCGACAGCACAACAGAGGCGGAACAACTGCGCACCACCACCCTGCCTCTGTGCGTTACAGACTGCAGACGAGGTGTAACAGCGATGTAAATATCCAGCTGTGAACTGGCAGTGTGAAAAAGCCTTTTACCTGCCTGTGCTTACCGCTCGATTGTGAACTTGTGATTTAAATCCCCTCGAGAACATATTCCGTCACGACAAGCAGATGTTGAAAGCACAGGCTTTATAAGAAGCCTGATGCACCCCATGAAGTTCCAAGTGCAAATGCAGTATGTTGTCTTTTTTATGTAGGGTGTAACAGCACTGACAAAGTGAAAACACAGCTTTGCTGCTCCATGTTCAGGAATCCCAAGAAGACAGGATTACCAGGGCATAAAAGCAAATTGGCTGACAAGGGTTTCCTCACAGAGCCACTTCTCCATTCTCTCTCGCTCTCCCAGAAAGTAATCTCTGATCCACTCAAGCAGGGTGGCCCCAAATACCTTGGCCCTGAGTCTTTGGGGGCCCAGGTAAGAGGTTAGTGACAGCAAATGCCCTCTAAGCTGCATTAGCCCCTGCAGGCTGTCCATGTGGCCCACAGCGATAAGAGCAATAACAAGAAAACACCCGCGGTATTGTCAACTATCTTTCCTCGAAAATAAATAAAAAAGAAAGACTTTAAGACGGAGAGAAGCCACGCTCATGTCGCTAAACATTTCAGCTAAATCCCTCCACCCACCCTAAATGCACACACACTCATTTACTGTGCAAAATACATCAGCTGCCATAGCTTAGCTAGCATATCTGTATGCATATATTTGGTGGGGTTTTTTTGTTGCTGTACTAATGAATATGTCTGTGCGTTTGTGCAGGTGACAACAGTGGACAGGTTCCAGGGTCAGCAGAATGACTACATCATCCTCTCACTGGTACGCACCAAAGCCGTGGGACATCTGAGGTAAGCAACACTCACAATGATTACCATCAGCTGTCATTCTTCTACAAAACACACGCGTAATAGGATCAACAACTTAAATACACATCCTTCAGAGAAACAACACAGTGAAAACTGTAGGCACTAAACTCTCCGGAGACAGCTGCTCTCCGGAGACTCTCTCCTTTTGTCGCGTGTGTCTACTGACAGAAGTCTGCTGAAGGAAAAACCGACAATAACACTGCGGCTGTCTTTAAGTATGTATGAGCTTAATTTGAATCAGGCAGGATAAGGGGAGCTTCAGGACAGGAACATGTCTGCAGACTCAGAGTTGACTTTACTTTTTGTCCTGGTTTAGAGAAAGCATTTTGCCCCAGTGATTGGGGTGAGAGTGTTAAACAAAGAGCACTGTTCCGATCAAAAGCACAATATGTAACAGGCATTAAGAGGCATGATGTTAAACCAAACTGCAGGAGTGTCTTTTTTTTCCCACTGCGCTCATTTCTGTCCTAAAACCTATACATGCCAGCCTCCGTCTTCTTATCTCTCTGCTCCCTCTTCTCCTCACTGCCTTCTACTTCCTCTCTAAATTTATTCATAGTGGAGTGGTCCTTCATTTCTCATCCCAACGAGCTCCTCACTGTACATGTTTTATATCACACAATCTTCCACAGTACTTAAACATACCATGCTGTCCTCTGGCTGTGATGTACACTAGCTGCTGGTGGAATTGCATAGCTCTCAGCTTCATCACAGCAGCACTGTTGGTGCATTCCCTCAATTTCACATTGGCCAGTCTGCAAATTGGAACCCCAGCATTAATAAGAAGTTATTTCTTTTGTAGCTAAATTCATGTCCTCTCACTACTCCTCCATCTGTAATCATGGTTATTTTCAGGTGACAGAAACAAATAAAAACAGGTTTGTTCCTTTTCTCATACAGATAAAGCTATGATTTCATGTAAGGGGAATAAGAATTGCAGTGAGCCACAGAGAGTGGTGCTTTATCTGGCTGGCAGCGCCTGCTCTCCTCTCACTATCATTCATTTGATCTTGTCTTACACTGGATATTGCACACAGCCTAACACATTCTCAGCCCACTCAAAGCGGGAAGGTTGGAGAAGGTTATCAGATGGTGTCCCTGTAAGAATGTGTTACGACTTCGGTTATCCGGAGAGGGAGAGTACAACAGCACTTACGTGTCTACTCAATGTTTCTTCCTTTTATTCCATGCATTTCACTTTCAAGTTAAAAAAACAAGCATTCATTACCCACAACGCAATCGCAGAACCAATTTTTAAAAATGCCTCAGGGAACATTTGACAACTTTTAGGCAATCTGGTGTAACAAGCAGTTAAGGACCTTCCACGAAGATTTCCTTTTCCGTACTGCATTGTTTACTGTCCCTTTCGCAACTTAGGAAGCTATTGTGTGTTCAGATAAAAAAACAAGGTGAAATTCACCCCTTCAGATGTCTGCAAAATATCTGTTGAAATTTCTTTGCTCATTGCATCCCCTAGAGTTGCACCCGTTCATCTGTTTCTGGTGATTTTCAGGCCTAGTCTATACGTAGGAGGGTATTTTTCTGAACAGACGTTTTCCTTGTCCATTTAAAAAATATTCCCATCTACTCTATCTAGAGTTCTGAAAAACAGCTGCATCCACATGAAAACCCAGGAACGGTTGAAAACACTCGCTAAGCATGCCAGGCCAGTAGGTGGCGATTACGTGTAATCAGTCCGTCACGTCAAACACAATAGAAGAAGATTGTGCGCATGCATATTGAACAACTTCTGGAGCGAGCAAGCAGCAGTGGTAATTAGTGTTCTTTAAACTGTGTACCAAGTGGCGAATGAAAAACGTTAAGTGCGATATATTTATTTGCAGTGCACTGCAGTATATTGATGAAGAACAGCAACCTTTCCTTGTAACCATGTAATTAAACTTAGCAGACGTAAACAAACCTGTAGCCCAACAAACAACAACTGGTGTTCACACACATCAGTGTTCCCATAAACGTTAGTTTTTACTGTCGACACAGATACAGGCAAAACCACCTTGGTAGGTATTTTCTAAAGCCTCCGTTTATAGTGACCTAAAACTATGTATGTGGGAACGTAAGGCCAAACACTAAGTTTTTAAATTTACTTGCCTACATGTTTACTAGGTCTCAGTTTCACTGTTAATAGTAAGGCTTATATAGACACCTAAACAAGTGACCCATTTTCTGGTGATCTGCTTGCTTGAAGGGTCTTATGTATGCCTCAAAAAGCATCATTATGCAGGAAACGACTTCTAAAATGTTTTTTTTTTTATTGAATGGAGGCGGATCCATTTTTTCTGATGCATTTGAGGAAGTTGGGGAAATCCAAAGACTAAACTTTCTAGATCAAAATCTAGAAAGTGCCGTGCTAGGAGCTGCCCCGTCATCTGTGCTTGTTTAAATCTGGGTAGTAAGGCATTATGGCAGTAGCCATCAACCTGAGCTGCAGCCCAAACTAGTGGCAGTGGCTGTGCTACAGCTTAGACACTACAGGCTGACATTTTGGGCCTACCATAATAGAAATCTTAATAATTAATTTAACTGCTTAGTGATTCTGGTGTTGACCTATGAGGGTTATAATGTTAAATCATTTTGTCAACTAAATGCGCACATCCTAGTAATTGGTCAATCCTACAAATATACTACGAACAGATACCAGAGTGTTCCCAGAGTACAGAATCTACATTGTTGTGTAGAGCCTGTTACTACAGAATACACAATGCAGCTACAGTGCCTAGCTTGGAAGTAGATGAGGAGCTTACCACTTCACAATTTGTTTGAGGCTTCACATATGCAGTTGTATTCCCAGAGATCTGTGAACAGACTTGATGTTTAAACTGGTTCACGTCCCCTTGAACAATAGAGCTGTTAAAGCAGCAGAAAAAAATCATGTTAAACCCACTTTGGACTGATTTAGTGTTGATTCACTGTCATTCATATCTCAGGGCTCCTGACACTTCTGAATGGTCGGCTGAGTGATTGAAAGAAAAGTGGTTCAATGGAAATTCTTGTGCAGTCCATTGTGTTTTCCCCATACTTGGCTCCCTGTGGTGTACTGCTGAGTTCTACCTCGCAATCCCCCCCCCCCCCTCTCTTCCTCCTCCTCCTGTACTCTCCCTCCCCTTCTCCTGCATCCCTCCTCACGGCAATCTGCTGTCGTGACAACCACAGGGGACGCAGCTGACCATATGACGAGCTGACCCTCGCTTTGACAGGAGAAGCATTCCTGCTGATGCACACAGGCACGGTCACATGCAGGAGCACACTCTTTGACAGATCCAGACACGCTCTGACATGGACACACACATATGGAAACACACACACAAACTGTATTTGCCCACTTTGCCCTGCCGTGTCACAGCACAGCCCAGGTGGGCGTCCCTCACAAGTGCCATGTCCACAGGCTATCATGCTATGCCATTGGTTCATCTCTCTTTGAACTCTGTGCTCATTGGTTCTTGGCTGTTTTAGTTTATCTCTGTGGAAATGTTGCTCTTTCAAGTCTTGTTTCATGCTCAAATTTTGCGGTTAGGTGCAGTTTCACATAAATCGTCCGCATGTTAACTCCCTCATAAACCCTGCACAATGCTTTCCATACGCCTTTTTTCCCATCTACATATTCATGGACTCATCATGCATATTGAAAGGATTAATCCTCTTAATCTTATGAAGTGCTCAGGTGGACACATTCCAGATCTCTGTGCATCAAGCAGGAGTGTTTTCAGAAACACTGCTGCATGAGTGTACCAAACACTTCTTCCCTCCCTTATATCCACCTTTTTCTTCCTTCAGCGTGTCTCAAAGATTTATTGACCGGCCAAACGGTCAGACTTTGCACCCTCCATTGGGTTTCCTAAAACACACAATTTGGTTCCCCCTCTATCTTTTGAAACTTGGTGAAACAGCACTGATTATCTCTTCTTGAAGCTCTCAGCTGTTTTCCTCAATTTGTTAGATTAGCTTGTAGTAGGATTTGTAGATGTGCACCAAGAGGGTGGTTTAATTAATCTGGTATCGTTATACTTGCATATATGGACATTTAGTGTCATTTCTCTAATACGGCAGGTAAACAACCACTGGTTCTGTTACTCTAAACCAAGCAGATTCCTCAGTCCTCCGTGACATGACTCCCCTTCTTCTAATCTTTAAATTCTTCTAGATGGCAAGAAAAAGAAGCCTATCTGCCCTCTCTTGTCATCTCCCACCTTTCCTTCTCTTTGTCTCTCATTTATCCCTCCCTGCTTCGTTTTATGTCTTTATTCCTCTCTTCCCTGCCACATTCATCCCCCTCACCTACTGCTTATCTCTCTCTCTCTAAACCTCTCTCCTCCTACACAGCTGTACATTTCTCCCTTCAGTTCCACACTTGTTCCCTTCCACTTTGATCCCTTACTTCATATTTTTGTTGTTTTTCCCCTACTCATGATTTCCTCTCATGTTACAATTTCACACATCCCTCCCCCGACCCGACTCTCTGTCTCTGATTTTTTTTCCCCCTCCCCCTTCCCCTAGTGTCAAACCAATTTTCAACTCCATGTTTTTTTTTCTGTCGCTCTGCAGGGATGTGAGGCGTCTGGTGGTCGCCATGTCAAGAGCCAGGCTGGGTCTGTACATCTTTGCGCGGGTGTCGCTGTTCCAGAACTGCTTCGAGCTGACTCCTGCCTTCAACCAGCTCACTGCCAGGCCTCTGCAGCTGCACATCAGACCACACGAGTACTACGGCCAGGAGCAGCCTGTACGTACATGCATGCACACATCAGATTCTTAAAGCGCAATCATCTTCCGCCCCATTACGTTTGGCTGGTAATGAAGCACACAAGCTCCAGATTTGCTAACAAAACCAAGCTCGCCTTTACACATGTTCCACATCAGCGCCCATTTCCTTAAAACTGCTGCTCCCTCAGTATTGCTGCCACAGCCCCCCCTGACTCTGTTTAATCCTGCCTCTATCTCCTGAATGGCACCTTCACTCTCTCATTCCCTCACCAGTCCCCAGACTTAGTGCGGCTTTCCCCACAGGCTCCGGTCTGTTAACAGCATTCTGCTTGTGCCGTCCTGTAAGAATGGAAATCACAGACCCGGTTATAATTAGCCTTCAAAGGTCAGAAAGCAAAACCAGCATCTTAAATCCCACCAGGCCGGTGTGAGACGGCTGTTGTCTGGTCACTTCATCTTGCTGACTGGCGTGTGTGGCAACAGTTGTGTCTAAAATACCACATAGCCTCTGACACTTCCTCTGACTCTAGAGTGTTCATCCCCGGGGGGGACAGGGCTTTCAGGCACACACATGTGGCCCCTGCTTAGCCCGTCTATCTAGAGTCAGTAAACCCCTGCTGCTTACACGCAGATGCAGATTAAAGTCTGATTTCAGCCTAGCAACACTGGACCAGGACTTTAAGAGGCTGTTGAACAATGCTGATTCAGAAGCAGATGTAAAAATAAAATACAGCACTGTTGCTTAATGTTGCATATAGATGTACACATATATACAGCCCTGCTGGACAGCATCAGACAGACACTAAAGCTTGATGTCTCATCACAGTTAATCTCAGGGAAACACATCTCCACCCTGATGTTTTTAAACATAATTTAAAAGCGATTAAGCACACACAGTTAACTTTAACTGTAGTGATGCCTTCAGTGTATTCACTTTGACAAGATACCCAAAGGGCCTCTGAGAGCACAACCCCTGGATTTAGGAGGAAACCGCCTTGTAGATTGAATATTCTGCTCGCCTCACTTCTCAGTTTACCCTTTAAGACTCCGTCTGCATACTAATGCTGTCAATTTCTAAACTCTGCAACCTGAAATCCTTTGGTAGTACGTGAGCAGTTAAAGCTGGGGGCAGTCAGAAACGAGCTTTTGCATAACAAGAAGGCAGTGGCAGGTGAATTGTGAATCTTTCCTGCACATTTGCATCAGATCATTGGTTTACCATGTGGTGCCTGAAAGAAACGCTAACAAGGCGGATTAGATTGTTCATTATAATTCCCCTCAGGTTGTTTTCCAAGATTCAAAACTCATTTTTGTTTCCTTCCCTCAGAGAGATGCTTCCAGGCAGCCTGACCAAGTCACCAAGGACATGCCAGAGATGGCCACCCTGGTGTATAACATGTACATGCACATGATCCAGACCTCCCAGAAGTACAGACAGGTACAAACCTATGTTATGTAACTCTTATCACTGCATTATGATGCCGTCACACCAGACAAACCTTAGAACTTTTCATTTATCTGTGATTGACATTCAACAAAAGAGATAACTTAACTCTTTCTCAATAGTCTTGAAGTCTTTTTAGATTTTAAGAATTGCTAATCAGTATCTCTCTTTTAACTTGAATGCACTGTGAACAGGTTTGGTGCAAGTAAACTGTTGTAGTGATGCATTTGTAGAATCAGTAGGACCAATTCAAGCATGTTAAGAGTGGAGCTCAGGTGCCTTGTGCATCATAATCAGTCACATATTCTAAAACCAGGACAAAATAGCAATCGAGAAAGATAAAAGGAAAAAAATATATAATAGTCTTTATCCTTGCAGTATGCATCAAGATTTAATATTTAGGGTTGAAAAACTCTCACAAAAATCTCCCTTTGTCCTTTTCTACTTAGCAACAGCAGCAGAATCTGGCTCTGCCTCCACAACAGTCAAAGTCAGTCGAAAAAGCGCCAGCCAGCTCGCAGGATCAACCGCAGGAAGAAACCGCTGTGAAGCAGGAAGAAACTCCCATGGAGCAGGAAGCCCCAGAAGGAGAGACAAACTCAGAGGCAAAGTCTGAAGATGCTTCTGTGAGGAAAGAAAGTCAAGACACAGAGGAGCACGCCAAGATGCCAGAGCATCCTGGCAGAGACAGCGACAGTGACGGGGAGGACAGTGGAGAGGAGCAGCAGCAGTAGAGAATCTAGATATGGGACTACTTTCTAGTGTAAGACCACGATAAGTGAAGGGGACCAAGTTGAATGTCCCTTGGAAAGTGGGAAGATTAGTGTGAAAGCAGGGAGTTTGTTTGATGATTTTTCATTCATTTTTCTAAATAAATTGAGTTTTGTAACCATCAGTCCTTTGTATTAAAAAATGGAAATCCTGTATTGTCTGTTACATCTTTTACTCAGCACTATGTGCATTAACCAGAACTCGTAAAACTCTTCGGGAGACTCTTATCTATATCTCTCTAGCACGCAAACATTGACAAATATGCTGTATATCTTTCCTATTTAAGCCTGGTTGCAATCTCTCTGTCATGATACGAACATCCATTCATCTGTTTCCCTCCCCTGCTTTAAAGCACAACTCAAATCTGGTTGGCTCAGTCGATAGCAGCAACACAAGCTGCGACTAAGCTGCATTTGTAGGTCAGTCACTTCACCCAAGGGCCAGTGTGCATGCTGGGGGATTTCAACTTGCCCTCTGGATGTACACAGTCACTCAACCAGCAAGCCCTTAAATCCTCTACCATTCATAACTTTGTGTGGAGCGCTAACAGCACGCTGCTCTGCTGAATAGCTCTTATCAGAGAGATCAGTGTTGAGGTTTTCAACCAAATTCAAGCAGATAATTTGAGGTTTTTAATTTGCGTAAAAAACAAGCCCAAGTCTTGGCATTGAAATCCACTTCAAATCAAGAGGTTATCACAGTCCACAGCCCTGCAGGTGAAAAACACAGACTGGAAGTTCATTCATTATCATGCACTAGAGGTTGGTTGTTGTTACATCATTCTTCAGGCAGGCGAAGAGAACAGGTCAACTGCACAGCTGCTCCAGCCTGGGCCCCGTCTGAAGACCTGATGGAGAACCATGTGTTGATAGATGTGGAGAGACACATTATCTGCATTCAGCCAAGTGTGGAACGTTGAAATGTCTGTTGTTTTTTTTTTCCCCCCATCATGTGAGAGCAGGGCACTCTGGGTCGGGGTTAGCAGGAGTATTTTGGAGTAGACGGCTGTCGGCTGAGAAAAGGATTAGAATATGAGATTAGATGAGAGATAATCTCTGTCGACTGGAGCTGAATCTATGAATCATGGGCAAAAGTTTCAGCATGGAAACCAAAGAAAAATATCAATATGCTGTTTTACATGATACTGAAACATCTCTTTATTTGCTTTCCCCTAAAGGACAGCGCCCAAATGGCATGTTGTCCTATCATGTGTTCTACTACTTATCCCTCTAAACCCATGACAGCAAGCATACTTCCTTGAGTCACATGAATCTCTGCATTGTGCAATATCCTCCCGCCTCTCAAGAAGCCTCCCAGTTACTAAATTTCTGTTTTGTCCCAGCTGGCCTCTTGAGAATCCAGTCGCCTGTGGTGCCTTGTTTTAGTCAATTAGAGCTAACTAGTGGGAAGTGGCTACTGCTGTTCACACAGCATTTCTGGAAGTCACAAGCAGGATTTGGGAGACTGGAAGGAAAAAGCTACGAGCGAGCAGGAGATCAAGAGCACACTTCCTCCACAACCGTACTCTGCAGAAGGTGAACATGTCTTTTATACTCACACGACAGGTATTCATTAGGTTAATAGCTACTTTTGCAAAGCTTTCTTTGTAACCTCTGCTACCAGACTGATGTCACAGGGACTAACAGCATGCTGTAAAACCGTTAATGTATATGTGGTTATGTACACACAGGTGTTGTGTTACTGCTCTCTGTATATTTGCTTGTAATTCCCACATTAAAATGTCTCACTGCAGCACATTTTTGGGGGATTTCAGAATTAAAGCGCGATATGTACAAGGTGTAAGAAGGATTTTAATGAGTACTGAGGAGAGAGAAGTAGTGTTTTATGAAAGGTTTGAGGCCATAGCAGAGGTCAGAGTCCGTTTGTGAAAAGTCGTCCTGCCCTTAAAATAATTGTGTTTTAGGGGCTGATGTGTTTTGGTTTTTTTTCTCATTTTAATGCAAAAGGCGTTCCCCAAAAGCACAGGATCCACCGTGGGACACACTCTTGTTGAATGTGTAATTTATTGCCCAACCCTAAGTGACAGCGGTGTCACAACAGGAAATCACACATTATGTAGCACAGAGACAGAAGTGCCTACAGGGGGGAGGAGGGGGGGAAGTCTCTGACTGGGGTTTCTTGAAGCTAAAACAGGCTTAGGGAATCTGACAGCAAGCAACACTTTCACACTCACTAAAACCATCAGTTCTACAATCTCAACTTCAAGGCTGGGCCCTGAGGCAGATTTTTTTCTGGTGGATTTGAACCCACACACCAAAAACGCGCCTCTCGCTTAATGTTTTCTTGGAAAAATTAAAGTATATCTTCCTTAATCCAGCCTTAAATCATCAGGTAAGAAGGGTTCGCAAATCGCACAGCATTCCAATTAGCAGTTTTTTATTATGGATTAAACAAGAGTCAGGTTAATAAATTCAAACAGCAGCACATGACACTCCTGGCTGCTGTTTGTTATCTGCGTCGACAGATGAGGTAATGTTCATTACCAAAGTTATGCATGATCTCATCTGATCTTCTATAAGTGGGTGACTAATGTGCCAGTGCCGGTCTTCAACACTGTAAGTGGGCGGTATGCTGGCGGACAGGCCTGGTGGTTACTGCTTGGGTTTGCCAGCTTATCATGCTTTGTAAAGGCCAATACCTAATCCTGACAAGCACATCCAGATCATCAACAGGGTTCATTTCAATCTGATAATCGCACATCACCACTGAGGAGGCTTGGACATTCAAAGGAACTCACTCAGTTTTAACTTTTTGTCTGCTTCACTCACGTTGAAGTATTTGGCTTTGCAAAGCATGCAGATGTCCACTTTGATGGGAGACTCATCCTCCTCTGCTCCCTTCAGTCTAGGATGGCCAGTTGTGGGTCCTGTTTCTGGTGCCTCATCTGGCTGGTGATTCTGCTCTGCATCGGCTGGCCCCTCGCAATCACCTTAGGGGGTCTCTACGGCCTCATCAGTCCCCTCACCACCTGCCTCGGCCTGGACAGACTTTCTGATCTGCTCCTGGAGGGGGCCAACCTGGGCCGAACCTGCGCCAATAACATGAGACATGGGAAGCCTTTGTGTTGAGATCCACCCACAGAGATCAGGACCAAAGAGAGAAGGCTGATTGTGGTCTTTCTACCGAAAAAATTCCTTCACTTTGAGGAGGACTTTTGATGTCTTATTTTATGTGGGGATATCCCAGGATGATTGGCTCTAAATAAAGTGAGAAACTTGTTTTTATTTTTTACCATGTTATGTAACAAAAAGGTCCGGAAGGTCTGGAAAATGGATTTCACTCGTTCTGTTAACACATAATTAACCATGGATTTGAAATTTGTATTGGTTTGTCAGGAAGGAAATAGGCTTTGTGTTCATGGTCTGTGTTTGCTGTTTAATTCATGATGACACTGCAAGGAGAGGATAAGAGTGAAAATGGCAATTTAACAATGGAAATGTTTAGACTTGTAAATGAATGTATGGAAACTTTTAATGCGATTAAAACTGCTTTGAACTTGCCCTCTGTGTTTGTTGACTCACTTTTTGTACACAGTATTTGGTGGAAATCCATGTTTTGAGGTATTGAGGTAAATTGAGACACAGAGAATGCTTGAGATATGGACACGTGGATTTCTAGTTCCCTCCATATTTTGTTTTCCTGCCCTCTACTGTTTGGGATCAAAGGTTTGTTTTTATCTTTTTCCAAAAAGAATTAAATGGAGGGTAGTGATGTTATTCTAAGACGGTAAGCTGAGTCATTTCATCCCAGTCTTTTACATGACAACAAAAAACAATATTGTTGGCCACTTGGTTGCAGCAGAACAAGACGTTAACATGACAATTTATGACGATATCATGTTTTTGAAACTTAGTACATAACATTTTACAGTGAAAATACTAAGATTTTACCTCAGAAATATTGGCAGAGTCTTATTCTTTTAGCCCTGTTTTGGTCTCAACCAGTTTTTGAGAGAAATTTGGGGCTCTTCAGCAGCTAAATGCTCCACTGTGTTTACTATATAAGTGCTAGCTTCCGTGTCCATCTTGCACTGACCAGGTAGTCAGTTGAGCCAGTTTATCAGAGCATTTTTTCAGGATTGAGGCTAACCCAATTAGCAATTTTTCAATGCTTTAAATATAAAAACGATGGGCAGAGTTAAGCTACCAATAGAGCTGCTTTGAAGTCTACAATTCAATTGTCTCAGCTAAGGTTGAAAATCAAATTAATTTGAATTGAATTAATAAATATAATCATAAACAATAACTTATTGAATAATCTGGGTAATGATAACATTTGGCTATTTTCTCCATTGATTTCAAACTTTGAATGTTGGCACATTTTATGTGTGTGTGTCTGTGTCGGGGGGGGGGGGGGGTTCAGAAATATAAAGGGTATTTGCTCAGTTAAAAGGTTTTGGTTGGTTTTGTTCCTTGAAACAAAAGTACATAAAAGATGTTTTATAGAATTAAACTGGCCATGATAGATAATGTCACACAGCTTCTGTCAGCAGTCAGCAATGATTGAAAAAGCACTCATAAAATAAGTGTGAAGTAATGTGACCTAGTGGCTGAAAGTGTGAGACAGCTGCCAACTCTGGAATATGTGGTGCCAACTTCTCTAGCAAAAGCTGTAAAACTTTAAGATAGCGTCTTGAATGGTGTGACCCTGTGGCACATAAAGTTTTAAAGCTACTTATTTAAGTCATTGTTTCTAATAATGAGAAAGTTATCAAGTAATTTAAGAGTACGACTGGGCTTAAAACTTGTTATGAAAGTTCTGGACTAAAGGTTTAGGCTCTTTTTCACTCCAGGACTGGAACCTTTGAAAACAAGCTTTTTAAGTAGAGATTGAAAAGTTTTGACACACAAAACATATGCTCTGAAGAAGTTTGATGCACTGGCTCAAAGGGGTGGAAGGCTGCACTGAAGTTTTGACATTATGGGTTTCAAGCCTCCGTAAGTTCTTGAGTTTTTAAAGCCTACACCCAGAGGAGAGGGTGAAAAGTTCTCAGTGAAGAGCTTTGAATGTTTAAGCATTACGCAGCAGTATGCAGAGCGCAAATTATTCAGATAAATTATACTGTGCATGCAAGGAAGAGGATGGAGGTGAAGTGATGATTCTAAAAACACAAATTTGCCAGAGGATGTGCTTTGACAGCGCTACTGAGGGTAAAAATATCTTTAAAAATGCATCCATTGAGGTGGATGAGGATTAATTTGAAAGACAGTAAACTTCAGCTAATCTTCCTCAGCATGCTATACTTACTTGAGTGAAAACCATGAATCTCCAAATTTGGTTGTCTTTGTTATGTAAAGAGAATTTTTCCATTTAAGGTTTATTTACCACTTCAAGAAAATCACCTGTTTTCTATGAACTATTATCGAAATTCTAAAAACTAGAATGATTTTTTATTGGCTAAGGACTTGGAGGAAAAAGAAAAAACAACAAACACTTCTTCAATTAGCTAAGTGTGTTAAGTTATCTGCACAAATGGAACCACTTCTATTGTCTGTGCTGTGGCTAATAAACGACTACTTCTTTTCCACATTTGTCTCTTAATTCAAATAATTTGTACTATAACTTTATTTCACAAGATTATTATTTTTGCATCACTTAAATCATTTTCAGCGTTTAAAAATAACTGGCATGTCAGAGCGAAAGGTTATTTGACATTTTTGGAAATATGAAGGCTATTAGCTTTCCTGCTCAGAGAACAGGAAAATGTTCACCAGTCTTTTATGTGTATGCTAAATATTAAGCTGGAAATGGTTAGCTAGGCTAAGCTAAAGACTACCAGTGTGGCTAAACTAAACTAGCTAAGTTAAACCCCATGTAACTTCACACTAAAGTGTTAAAAGCAACAAGTAGCGGTTAAAGAACAAACATTAAATTTGCTAGAAAGTGATTATCAGAGGTGGATATTGGTGCATTTACTTTAATCCTTCTACAAGCTAGTTATTTGACCAGCCCTTAGTTATGCTGCTATAGGCTTAAGGCGTTTTTCGACCGCAGGAACTATATTCCAGAACTACGTGCATTTCGACCAGAGGAACCAGGGTCTAAATTTAGTTCAGGGGTAGATAATCTCCCCCCTGAAAAGCCCCTACTTGGGGGGTAGTACTTTTCAAAGTTCCTGGGACTTTCAGTTGAACGTAACGGTGGTTGTGGAGTTTACACAGTTGTTATAACACAGGGGGAGTTCCTGGGAATGCATACTAGTTTAGTTTTTTATGAAGATTTCAAAATATGATTTAATATCATTTTTTTTTCTCCATATGTCACTGGCCTGATTTGCACAATCTACTCGGGACTTCAGCCCGCGGTCTAAACGCAGACAACAATGGGGGCGCAGGAACCTTTTAGTTCCGGGGGAAAGTAGTTCGTGGGGCTTGAAGACCCAGGAACTCTTGGTAGACATGCACCTTATACTGCCAGGGGGAACTGGCGCACTGACACACTGGGATCCTATCTCACTCCCCTCACCCCCAACTCCCGATCACCTACTTTAACTCTGTCCCATTGAAAGTTACTAACCATAGACCTCTCTGGAGTCTGGAGCTCTTTTGTCTCATAGCTTCCTCTGAGCTGCCGTAGAAGTCCTGCTACTGTGGACGTTCCAGACTCCAGCTGATACGGACACGTTTCCCCTTGTTTTTTGTCTCAATATTGAGCTAAGTAAACTGCTATCAATCCTGTTACAAAGCAATATATACAACTGATGTATGTCCCAAAATGTCAAACTATTTATTTGAACCATTATTAATGTTTTTTAACTAACTCATTTGTTTAATCTAATTTTAGCTATCCATTTTGATCCTTTGCCTTACATGATCTCTTACCTCCTTCCTTTGTTTGTTTTGTTTTGTCAGCTACCATGAAACTTTAAATCTACCTTGAGGCAAGTCAGATCCATGCTAGTATACCCAGAGAGTTTCAGAGGCTTTGTTTAATTCTGTTTCTTTAAGGCTTGTTGTTAGTTTCAACCTCTGTGACTCAGCTGAGCTTGCTCCAAGCTTTCATGACAACAGGGGAGGCAATGCTTGAGCTTAACCAAACATTTGAAGGAATATCATTGTAAATTACCTTTTACACCTGACACAAACTAATTCAGTGACCTTATGTTGCCTGTTGTGCAGTGGTTCAGTTGAGGTCAGATTGGCTTCAGAGCTGTAAGGTCATAAATAAGACGCCCAGGAAGTTGTTAATGTTTTGTTAGAAAAAAAGTGTTTAACAATATTAACTGTAGAAAAATGTTCTCTTGTCAGGTCATCAAAAGCTAATGATTAATGATTAACTAATCAATCAATCAGACTTCATTTGTAAAGTGCTTTTTATAAAATAATATTGTAAAAAAAATGTGTGTATTGAAAAAAATCAAAAATATTAAAAAAATAAAACAAAAAGACCATCCCATCATAATCCCAGATGATAAGATTTAATTAATACCTAAATAAATAATTAAATAATCTAAAGTTAATCAAATAAATAGACAAATAATAAAAATTGACTCAACAAATAATATGTATACCCAGTCCTAACGTAAACAGTGAAACATAATGCAAGAGTGAAAGGAAGGGACTGGTTTTCATTGGAGGGAGTAGGTTGGGTCATCTCACCTGCCGCCGGTCTGCCGGAGTACACTGGACGGCGTGGCGGTGAGAGCTCAAGCTTCGGTGGGTTCAAGTTTTCTTTTTGTTGGCTGGGTTAAGTTTTAATAGCTGTACTGGGTCTGCAAAGTTTGAGAGTCTTTCGTGGTTACACTGGTTGGCATTATACAGTCTATGGGCTGAGCGCATCAATCACGTGACGTCATTTAAAGTTCACCAAGCACTTTGAGCGCACCTATGGAGCGGACCCTGAGCGCACCTCAGGAGAAGGGTGCGTTTTAAAGCGCCGGACAAACCAGTGACAAGACTGAACCCAATCCCCATTTCCCACATGAGAACCAGTCAAAGCAAGCAATAAAGAAAGTTAAAGAAGAGGAGGCTCAAGGTACCCATTACTCCTAACAATATTTATTCCTCTACCTGGGCTCTTTTGCAAACTAGCTAACCTGACACATAAATCACTAGTTAGCAAATAGATAGATAGAGATATAGAGATATAGAGATATAGATAGATAGATAGATAGATAGATAGATAGATAGATAGATAGATAGATAGATAGATAGATAGATAGATAGATAGATAGATAGATAGATAGATAGATAGATAGATAGATCGATCGATCTAAAAACTGTAACTGTAACACCTTTCCCCTCAGACTGTATCTTGTTGACTCTCAGATAACTTTTAAATGTTTCAAAGTTTGGACTTACTTTACCGGAACTTCAAGGTTTGTTCCTGCAAAAATCTGTGTTGGCTAAAATGCCCAACTGAAGAATCGTTCCTGCTTTTATCTTGTAGCACACTTATGAAGCTGCTGAGACAGACAGCAAAACATGAAACAGAATCGGAGTTCAAAGGAGACGGCAGAGGACCAGACGAGGTCACATAGAGACACTCAGCAGGGTAGCAACCAAAATGCACATTGTTGTACATCTGAGCTATTTACTAAAGGCAAAATGTGCAGCACATTTAAAAATATATTATTGATCCCAAGGGGGGGATTCTCTTCTGAGGCTGGAACTAATTTAACTTCGTAGCAGGAGATATGTCGGATGAATATTGCAAGAAAACTAAAGTGTTGGACTTACTTAAATCTTATTGCTGTAGAAGCTCAATTGAACAGTTTTAATATATGCAAGACGATCAGAGAGCAAAAGCTTATTTAGCTGAACTTTTTCTCAGGGAGGTGTTTGGGTACTTTGCCTAAAAACTCTCCTATCAGTTCTGACTGGCACTGTGCATTCCCAGACACCACCAAAATAGCTCTGAATTCAATACTAAGGCACTCCGATAAAGACTTACCAAAATACTCTTGCTGAGCAGCCTACCTACAAATCGGGGTAGCTGTCTATTTTGTGGCTTATTCAAATTTGATTCATGAATATTTCATTTCCAATCCAAAGCTCTTTTTAACCTCATTTTCTATCCCTCTCAGTTTCGTGATGCACACAGTGACAAAACCTCACAGAAAAGCAGGCTGTAATCTGAGACAAATACATTTTTTTTAAATGTGGTGGCCAATGCCTGAATGGGTGTTGCAATATTTATTTGAGTGTCATATGAGACCTAGTTAGATTGCTTTTTTTTTTGTCTGCCCAGCTATGCTCCCAAACATCCTGAGGATATATGCCACTTGCCAAAAAAAAAAGGAGGAAAAAATCGCCTGATTTTAGTTCAACTTTCTCTGTTTTTCTCCCAGAAGTCTTGGCACAGGAGCACAGCAGGCGATAGGCCTTGAAGCCAAGCTAACAGTGCTGCAATGACAGCCTGAGAGAGATAGATGGAGAGAGAGAGAGAGAGAGAGAGAGAGAGAGAGAGAGAGAGAGAGAGAGAGAGAGAGAGAGAGAGAGAGAGAGAGAGAGAGAGAGAGAGAGAGGCTGGTTAATTTTTCAGTGTGAGACTAGGGGTGGAAAAAGCCTGCTCCTGCTGGCTGCATTGAGACCTGGGAGGCAGAGACAGAGAGACTTTGGGAGAGACATAGCGAGGCAGAGCACAAGTATAGCAATCTTACTTCAATTAACCACATACTGCTCTGTAATTTCACCCTCATACACATACATTCTCACACAAGGTGGAGTGACTACACTATTAAAATGCAGTGTGAGGAAGTGTCACTTTGCAAGGCCTAAAAAGGGGCTACCTCAGGGGTGTGAAGAGGAAAAAACTGTTTCCTAAGGAAAAATGTTTAATCTTGTTTTTGTTAAGAGTCTACAGTTTGAGTGGTAGCAGAGTTTAATAAGGTAAGCACTGTCAGGACTGTAGCTGTCATTGAGGAGACTGAGGCCACACCCACTTAGCTTTTTGGGGGTTGGAATTTTGGGGTTTAGGCTATCTGAAATGGATTCTAATCCCACACTAGGAACCTAAACAAAGGCAGAAGGCATTCTACAAGCTGGGTTTATTATATTTGTACTAGATATGAGCACCATTTGTACATCTGAATGATCGACTCCATAAACTCTGCATTCAAAAATGTGTAACTTCTTTAGCACTGAGATTTTAGTTGGCAGTTCTGTTGAACTATACTGTATTTCACTGAGAATTGCTGAGGAAGCAATGTAATGAAAACGAAACCCCCAACGACCTCAGTAAGAAATATATGGTAAAATGAATAATTACCTTTTTGACAGTAGAGTCTGAAGGATTACTTATTTTCAAGTAAAAATAAAAAAAATTGTAAACAAGCCCAAAATAACCTCAAGTTATACAACCAATAAATACTTCTGATACCAGACATGGTTGTTGCTACAAACATACTTTAGTCAGTGTCACCTAAAGGGGTTGAATTTTGACATGAACCTTAAAGCTCCTTTGAGGAGTTTTTGGCTGATCATGAAAAATAATTTATTTGAAAGCCTCTTTATGAGATACAAAAACAAATGAGACCATCAGCAACAGGGGGGTTGCTGATGGTCATACCCACAGGGTAGGTGTCAGACCAAGTCAGTTACAGCCCACCATAGGAACAACTTCTATATTACATGTTCCACGACAATTATTCACAGTGAGTTATATGTTTCACTGTTAAAACAAAGGAGCATATGGAAACAATTACTTATACATGTAAAGGACTACATCAGCAAAGAGATAAGAGGTACTGCTTTGCGAACAGGGTGCACGAAAATCAACACCAAAAGTTCCTCACAGGCGCTTAAAAAAATGAAATACGTTCATTCCTTTATTTCCTGCAAGGAAAAAAAACTAGTCAAAATGATCTAGTAGTGGGTTCTCAAATGTGAGATCTCTGTTATTGTAATTATGAATTAAACATTTCTGGGTTATAGACACTTCATTAGAAAAAGGAAGACGTGTCTTTAGCTTTGGGAACTCATTTTTGAATGTTTTGGATCTTACACATCTAATAGAAATGATCAACAGAATAATTGGCAGAGAGAATAAATGTTTGTTGCTGTCCAAGTTTCTTGGGAAGCTCTTTCTTCCTCAATCCATAATTATTGTGACATATGTATTTCTCCTCCTTGAATATTGATGCTGTTGCATTTTGTTTTCATGAATTTCATCATGCTGCAGTAAAATAATTAACATGAACAAGTTTTTCTTTTGTATATGCACCAACTCAAGAATCTGTACTTTTCCAAACCAGAACCTGCCTGTTAAGTGAAGTCTTGACACGTGTTGCCCAGGAGCCCCTTACATAACACACTGATATAATGTATAAAACATTCAGCTGTGAAACTCAGGAAAGTGAGATGTACAGTTCAAAGTATCAGTGGTAATGAATAAGCGCATTTTTGTGGTATATCTGCAGCAGTACTGACAGTGATCCAGCTCTGTTCTCTTTTGAGGTGCTAACAGGGGACTTCAACATAAGCCAGCAGCTTGTCACTCAGTATTCAGCACCCAAGCCGTAGAGAGGACACCCAATTTACACCCAGCAATATGTCTTCCCTCTGCTCTGACCTTTGAATGGCCCATGACACTTTAACACAGAAAAACACGCCATGTTGGGCAAAACAAAGTGCTCTCAGACCATTTGTATTGAGCGATATAGTGATGAACAGCTGAAATGCTACAATCCAGCGCAGGGATATTCCTTTATATGTGCATGTTATTGATTTAGGTACAAAACCTTGCCAGCATCAGCCAAATGACTTCCCCTCAGGGCTGTTTAAAAGGGGTTGTTCTCTTTTTATGATGTGAAAATCCCAGAAAAAAAAATCAATGTTTTCTTTTTTTTCGTTCTGGGCAGGTTTGTCCTCATTATCTCATTCCTACAGCTGAGTAATGAGGTAAAGCTCCTGAGGGCTTGGGTCGTAGGTAGGCCATGATGACTTCATCTCAGTGAAGTGAAAGTCACACCACAGGACTGTTTGAGCAGCCTCCAAGTGTCTCTATGTCTAATCTAAGCTCTGGCATGAGCCCCTCACACCCGTGGGTGCTATGAGAACAAGCAAAACAAATATTTTAGAGCTTAACAATACCTTTAAATACATCCTGATCCCTTATGCTAGCAGCGACAGCACCTGAAACAGGATGGAAAAGGACGCTGAAAATCCCCTTTTTATAGGAACAGAATAATCTGGCACGGGGGGCAAACTCGTGTTGAAAGCAGTCGCCCACCTTTCCCTCGTGGTCCTAACAGTTGCTCTCTCTGCAGACTGACTTCGCTAAGCTCTGGTCATAAAATGTTAGTATTATTTGAATACTGGGGCAAAAGGATGCTTAAAGCAGGACCTCAGCCTACCATTCATTACATAAGAGCACAACAAAGAGTCACACAGTGAAGGGTTATGGCTCGGGGTCGGGTGACAGCAGCATATGATTCATGGCTCGCTGTGCCCTTTTGTCTTGTCCTCCTTGTGGTGGGACCATCCACTGCTCTTAGCCAATGTTGTTTCATAGCCTTCAAGAGCTCGCTAGCTGTCCCTTCCAAGCAAACCGGCAATGTCATTCCCTGTGTCTTCTTCTTTCCTACGAGCAGGAATAAAGAAAGAATATGGCATGTGTCACAACAGGAGATGTTCCTTTTTGCTTTATCGTTTTGATGTGGGGAACAACACATTGTATTAACATTGTTTTGGATTTATCTGTAAATGTTTCTTACATGGAAGAATACAATAGGTTGACTGTTGCTGCATAAACAGGTAATTATCAGACCTGTGGTTGGTGTTTGAAGTAGCAGTATGTGTTATGTAGTATGTGAAGAGACATATGCCAAGGAGGATAATCCAACACACTGCTATAACCTTTGGTATCGGACAAAGTATTTCTCCCTGTTTGCCTACATTTTGTGTTTCATAACTGAATATTCTGCTTCATAAAAGCACTCAAAGCAAAAGAAAAGTGAATAGAAGACCTAGAGCTAAAGGTAAGTCAACACACTGCATTGCCAGACACAAAAACATCCTTGCAGCTCATTCTCAATATTAAAACTCATTGGTTTTATGGTCTATACTCCAATGCATCTCATTCACTCACTGTGCGGAGTCCAGCAGCTTTTGTTCATGAATATGTGACCGGGCTTGTCATGATATGTAATAATATTGCTCTGAATGGGGGGGGACTCACTAGTTTTACTAAAATAGGAATGTTTGGTCTGCAGCAGAGGCTTCCCCCACTCAAATGGGGCGTTTGGAGTTTCTAATGAAGTCAAACAGCTGCTGACACCAGCTGTGTGGCACAATTGGCCACTCCATTTGCTACTGTTGAAACGCACGTGTCCCATTCCAGTCTGAACTCATATGTCTAGGAGACCTTTAAAGGCAAACGGAAACACAAAATAATTGGGGCACAGTTATAATCTAGGATAAAAAAGGTTGTTACAAGTAATTTGAGCCTTATTGGGTATTCCATGTCAGGAGGTGTGTCTTTGGTTTACACTTATCTGACTTTAGAGGGTCTAGATGTGTCTGTTTTGAATAAATTCATGCATTTGTCCTCCAATAATACACTGATAATAGACATTAATGTATAATATAATCTCTAATTATCCACAGTATGCCTTTTACAGAAACTGTGTTTCTCTTCATTAATATTATAGTGATTTATTGATGGAGAAAGGATCAAAAGAAAGCTTGCCTTTGTCTGTCCTCTACACATGCGCGGAAGGCACAGCTGTGCGCGCGGGAGTTCCCAATCCTTTTGATGCCATTCATGGAGCGGCTGTTGTGACAGAGGGCAATAATCTACCAAAAATGGAAAAGGGGTCGTGCTGCTCGGCCCCCTCTTACGGACACTTGTCAGAGTATAAATTGGTATGAGGTGACACTCCAGCACCCCTGGTTTGCACACTCATGATCCGGCGCCTGGTGCTGATCTGGTGAGTACCTTTAGGGCTGAAGGAGAGAAAAAGACCAAGCAGTGGATTCATCACATGAGGATGAATAGAGGATTTTAACACAGTTGGGAGGGATCTTGATTTTTGTCTATAAGTGACATCATTTAACTGAAATGGATCATCTCATCAGATTAGCCTGAAGTTCATCATATTTCTTTGTTTGATAGAATTGGAGAATTAATTTGTTTTACAATTGACAACCACAGCTCTAACAAATTAAAAACTAACCTGATCCCATAACATGTAGATCAATAGCACATGAAAAGTCAACATTAATCACCATAAGGTAAAACTAACCGTCATTCTCTTGGCTTTTGTCAACAAGAAGAGGCTTCATGTTTCTTTTTGTTTTGATGGTTTGAAAAGGAAAAATCGTCCTTTTCCAGATCTAACAATAACAACTGCTTGCGTGTATGCGCGCGCATCCGTGTGTCTCACAGAGTTGACATCATGTGCGACGAGGACGAGACTACCGCCCTGGTATGTGATAATGGCTCCGGCCTTGTGAAGGCTGGGTTCGCCGGCGATGACGCACCACGCGCCGTGTTTCCCTCCATCGTTGGTCGCCCTCGTCACCAGGTAAGGTAAACTATTTATCAACTCCAAAGACATTGAGAGCTGGTATCACCTTACCCTTTTTTAAAACACATGAAAGCAAGGTGTGGCTTTGGATGCAGGCCAATTTAACCGTGCGTAATTATGCACCCAAATTACGCATCTATATTTCTATGTAACTCATTTATATAACTAAGTTGTCTTTTATATGTACAGGTAGTTATAATAATAAGTGATTTTGAGTGACTGTCAGTAACATTACTAACCATCTGGTTCTGGCTGTTGTCAGGGTGTCATGGTCGGTATGGGCCAGAAAGACTCCTACGTCGGCGACGAGGCCCAGAGCAAAAGAGGCATCCTGACCCTGAAATACCCCATCGAGCACGGCATCATCACCAACTGGGACGACATGGAGAAGATCTGGCACCACACTTTCTACAACGAGCTGCGCGTGGCCCCAGAGGAGCACCCCACCTTGCTGACAGAGGCCCCCCTCAACCCTAAGGCCAACAGAGAGAAGATGACCCAGATCATGTTCGAGACTTTTAATGTCCCTGCAATGTACGTGGCCATCCAGGCCGTGTTGTCCCTATACGCATCCGGTCGTACCACAGGTATGGCAGCTTCTTAAGATGTTTCAGATATTTTTGTTTGCTCAGTAAGCAGATGATTACATTCACTTGCTCGTCACCAGGTATTGTCTTGGACTCCGGTGATGGTGTGACCCATAACGTGCCCATCTATGAGGGTTACGCTCTCCCTCACGCCATCATGCGTCTGGATCTGGCCGGTCGTGACCTCACTGATTACCTCATGAAGATCCTGACTGAGCGTGGATACTCTTTTGTCACAACCGGTGAGTGGTGATGGTAAACTTGGTTCAAACAGACTGTTCAAACAGCGACTATCTTTGCTTTCAAGTGCAGCTTCAAACACTTTTTTGATGAACTGACTGACATTCCACAATTCTGTCTCCCCCCAGCTGAGCGCGAGATCGTGCGTGACATCAAGGAGAAGCTATGTTATGTGGCTCTGGACTTTGAGAACGAGATGGCCACCGCAGCTTCCTCCTCCTCTCTGGAGAAGAGCTACGAGCTGCCAGACGGTCAGGTCATCACCATCGGCAACGAGCGCTTCCGCTGCCCAGAGACCGTCTTCCAGCCCTCGTTTATTGGTGCGTAAAGGCGCACAGTCAACATAAACAGCCAATTTCCAAGTGATCAAATATTATTGATAGCTAAAAATAGTATATGGAACAATTAAGAACTTTGCTAATTAATTAAGTATTGCCTACTCAAAGGATGTTAAAAGTCAACACTCATCTTAATCAATGGCAGTAGAAAGCAAACTCCATTTTGCCCATTATCACCCAAAGTGTAGGTTATAAAACTACAATGATAACAGGACAAACCCTGATAGCTGAGATGATTTTGATCATATTCTTAATTGGCTGCCTGCATGTGATCCCCAAATGGAGGTCAGAATTCTGCTTTACCACCTCAGGGCCGATAAATAGCCGTGGGTAATCTAGATCAAGGCCTCATTGTTCACGTTTGCGCCGCCGCGCGCGCAGCTGCTGGCGGAGCTGTCCGTTTCAGCACCTGTTACGACAGCTGACGTGGGTGACACATGTGATGTTTGGCTGCTGGGGGGTTAAACTCACTAACTTGTCTGCTGTTTTGGCACAGGCATGGAATCTGCTGGCATCCACGAAACCACCTACAACAGCATCATGAAGTGTGACATTGACATCCGGAAGGACCTGTACGCCAACAACGTGCTGTCCGGCGGCACCACTATGTACCCCGGTATCGCTGACCGCATGCAGAAGGAGATCACTGCTCTGGCTCCAAGCACCATGAAGATTAAGGTAAGTGACACACTTTGGATATCACTGTAACATTCCTGAGCACAGGGCGGGATAAACATGTGCTTTGTGTTTTTGTGTTCAGATCATCGCCCCTCCTGAGAGGAAGTACTCCGTGTGGATCGGCGGCTCCATTCTCGCCTCTCTCTCCACCTTCCAACAGATGTGGATTAGCAAACAGGAGTACGACGAGGCCGGGCCATCCATTGTCCACAGGAAGTGCTTCTAAGCCCCCCCCCACCCTCTGCCTCCTCCCTGTGTCTGTGCATCAACCCAACCCAGTCCTTTTCGTGTTGTCGTCAAATTCTTTGTATTTACACTCCAGTGCAATTTATATGTGGATTTGTATAGCTTTATTAATAAAATAAGAAATAGAAGGAGAATCTTTTAATCTTTATTTTAACTGCAAATTTAAAAACGAGGTTGTCTAAGAATCTTTCAAAATCTCTCTCTCTCTCTCTCTCTCTCTCTCTCTCTCTCTCTCTCTCTCTCTCTCTCTCTCTCCTTTAGTTTAATTTCTCTGCCTTTCTAAAGCAGCCCAGCTCTGTCTTCTGCTTACGTGGTTGGAGTGTTAAAGGTTATTAAAGATTTGAATTAGAAAAGATTACAGTCAGCGGAGAGGATCAACCACCTCATGAGAAATTAACAGCACAAAGTTTCATTGATTGGAAACACAGCGGTCACGTGATCGGTAATCCCCGTTTGTTAGGCTGGACAAAGCTCACACCGCCTACCTGTGAAGCCGCTGGATTTGGACGATGCTCAAAACAACAACAACAGAGGAAACAACAACAAATGTAACAATAACTGAGGGGAATCAGCAAGGCAAATAAAGCCTCTGTGTTTCAGGCAGTAACAATCTATTGCTTTACCTCTGCTATTTATCCAAATGATATGTTATATCTCAAGATAACAAATAGTGTTGTAATGATATAACTCAAAATGATGCAGCTTTTTATGATATGGAGGAGGTGTGAAACGTTAAGCGTTTCTTGAGCTAAATGTACGGTACGTCCACAAACAGAGGCGAATTCAATAGTGTCTCACCAGACAATAGTCTAATTTTAGTGCACACACACACTGAGTTGATCACATCTCAGAGCAATATACAGGGCGGGGCCTCATACTTTGCTTCTATTTTTAACCCTCCACACAGACAGCGAGAGAGCGAGACAGGCAGACAGGCAGGTTGCTTTGTAAAGCGATTAGACACTCGGATGGTACTTTCACTCTGTCACTGTATCCAGAGCATCATCTGAGCCCGAGGTGGAGACAACAGCTCGACCAGCCGGGTCAGCAGGTGGAGGGATGCCTGTGGGCAGCGAGGCTAACCCCCAAAGACAGGAGGACTGCCTCTGTAAATAAAAATGTACACCCCATTAGATGACTGCATAAAGCATTTGGTTCAATTTCAATAATGACACATGCTGTTTGTATGCCCCATGTCTCACTGTACATCATTGATAAGATAAAAAAAATAGGCAGTCACCTTGACCACTGCACCCCGGACTCTGTGCATCCACAAGCCTTTTGCCGGAAGGATGGATACCATGTCATGTGGTGCACAAGTGTTTTTGTATCAGTAAATTGAGATAACGACACAAACAGGGTTCGACTGTCACGTGACGCCACCTATACTGAAAGGTATGAACTCGGTGTGTAATATGCTGTTACAAGCTGAGACAAAAGCGTCCGCACTGGTTCCTACCAAACAGTGCAAGCTGTTTCCAAAAGTGAAATATTGAAAATCAGAAACCCTGGCTCTCCTGGCTGCGCTCAACCGACCTGTCTGCGCGTACGTGACGCGTGGGGAGGGGGGGGGGGGGGGGGGGGGGGAGACTACTTAAAGGCGGATTAACGCTGGCAAGACATTAAATCCAACCTCCCTCCATCCAGACACAGCGCGCAGCCCATCAACCTGATCTGAAGATCGAAAATAGGAGGGCTTATAGTAATCAGCCCTTTAGACTCCCATGACAAGGAAAAGTGTGGCCACGTCGTGGGAGCGCTCGGCACACACAGCAGGACGCTCGCTGGCGCTGCGCGCTCAGCTCTTAACCAAGCAGATAGCGCGCAGACAGAGGGAGAGGAGCGAGGACGGCGGCAGCATCCCGTGACGGATGCATTTTTTTTGCTAAAACCGGACGTTTTGGAGCCTGACTACCACGAGAGTCAGAGAGAAGCAGGACTGGAAATAACGCGCTTTTTTGGGAGGGATTTGAACAGAGTGCCATTGTGCTCTAGTCTTCTCCGGATGCTCAGAAATGGGGGAATGGACTATACTAGAGAGGCTCCTGGAGGCTGCTGTCCAGCAGCACTCTACTATGATAGGAAGGTAAGATGATGAGCAAAACCAAAGACCAAAAGAAGAATCGCAGCAGCCTCCAGGATCGTCTTTAGCATGGCTCCCAGTCCCCCGTTTCTGTCTTGTGAACCAAGGATCTTCTGTAGCATGGTGCCCAGTCCTTCGTGTCTGTGTTGTGGATTTTTCTGTCTTGTTTCACAGATTCCTTTTTCCTTCACCTCCTCCTAAACGAGGCAGCTAAGTAAACCAGTTGACAGCTGTCCTTTCAGTACCTGGGATGGTGCAGCAAACAGCTGAAACTAAACCTCAAATTCATGTTCCATTTCACATAGTCACCCATCCACCTTTTGCGTCTGATGTGTGTGAGTGTGAGTGTGAGTGGTGGTTGTGCAGAGATTGAAATGTGTTTTCATTAACAGAGCTCACACATGTAGAATCAAAGCAACGCCGATTGCTTACATGTCATTTCAGCCATCGAATCACAAAACACAAAAGCCCACAGACACATAGAGACACGAAAAAACTCAAAAACAGTAAACACACCCATTGCATCTTTTCGAGCGTCCTGTTTCAGCACTGGACAGCTCCCTAAATCCAACACACACCCTTTGAATTGGACTGTGAGCGCTTCAGCTACAGAGACAGCTGAACCAAATTTGTATCACCTATACACACATTCATACACTTATTTTCACATTGTGTGTTTGTTTGCTTGCTTTTTAGGATCCTACTAACAGTGGTGGTCATCTTCCGGATTCTAATCGTAGCAATAGTTGGAGAGACTGTCTATGATGACGAGCAGACCATGTTTGTTTGTAACACCTTACAGCCGGGCTGCAACCAGGCATGCTACGACAAGGCATTCCCCATTTCACACATTAGATATTGGGTTTTTCAAATCATCATGGTGTGCACCCCGAGTCTTTGTTTCATCACGTACTCGGTGCATCAGTCGGCCAAGCAGAAGGAGCGGCGCTACTCGACGGTCTATCTGACGCTGGATAAGGATCAAGATTCCCTGAAGCGAGACGAGAGCAAAAAGATAAAGAACACCATTGTTAACGGAGTACTCCAGAACACAGAGAACTCCACCAAAGAAGCCGAGCCGGACTGTTTGGAAGTCAAAGAGATCCCTAATGCGGCCATGAGAACTACAAAGTCCAAAATGCGGCGGCAGGAGGGCATCTCCAGGTTTTACATCATCCAGGTGGTGTTCAGAAACGCGCTGGAAATAGGCTTTTTGGTGGGCCAGTACTTCCTGTATGGATTCAACGTCCCGTCCGTGTACGAATGTGACCGCTACCCGTGCATCAAAGACGTCGAGTGCTACGTGTCCAGACCCACGGAGAAGACAGTGTTCCTGGTGTTCATGTTCGCGGTGAGCGGGTTTTGCGTGGTGCTCAACCTGGCAGAACTCAATCACTTGGGGTGGAGGAAAATCAAAACGGCTGTGCGAGGTGTGCAGGCCCGAAGGAAGTCCATCTATGAGATCAGAAATAAGGACTTGCCAAGAATGAGTGTGCCCAATTTCGGGCGCACTCAGTCCAGTGACTCTGCGTATGTGTAGCTCCAAAAACCTGTAAAAAATGAAAGCCAGGATGGACATGATGGACAGCTCCGCACGCCTAATTCGTCTTATGACTTAAGAGTGGGCAGATTTTTTTCATTTCGTGGTCTTTTAAGGACTCATAGCAAGCGTGAACTCCACATTTGTTGACTTATTTATTATTGCACTGATGCAACTTTTTAGTAACGTTTATACTCTGTAAGATGCGTAAAGGAGACCATGATATAGCGTGTTCACATATTTACTCTTTGTGGGCTGTTCTGCTGTACTTGAAGAGAGTAAAATGCAAAAATTGCACTAAGAGGTGAACACTTGAGAGCTTGATGACCTTATCCAAAATGTGCTACAGACCTGACAGTGTTTTTAAGACATTTTATTTCCATCTTCTTTTGGCACAAATCCAAATAAATGGCACCCTACACAGTGGTTAAAGGAAAAATCTACAATCCAGATTTATATGTGCATAGATATATAAATCCTACTTACTATGGTTGACTTAAATCATCGTAATTCATGTTTTTTGTTGCCTGTGTTGCACCACTGACCTTAACATATGTAACCATTCCATCGCTTTATAGCTGACTTGCAAACAGTACATGGTAAATTTGCTGCAAACGCTAACGTCTGTGACTTCCTTAATTTATGACACACCAAAGCGCCCACTGCTTTTATTTGTGAAGTGTTTTCTTGCTTTTTTGTGTAATCAAGTGCCATACTTGTATATAAACATGATATATATGTATACATATAAATATATAAATATATAATAATCATCATGGAAGCTGATTCCCTGCTTGGATTTATGCTAAATGCCGCCCAATTTTTTATTTGCTTTAAATGTATCTGTTGTGATTTAAATGAAAAAGAAAAAAGTATAAGATATACACTTTTCTCTGTTTTATTTTGCAAATGACTGGAAAAAGAAATGAAGTGCTAGTCTTTTTTTTCATAAAAAAGAAATAAATGTTTCCCCAATCACAGCTGATCAAAACTGGACAAATAGCACAAATTGACATTTTTATCAAAGAATGGGCAATTTCAATCTGCTCAGGTGCTACAGTTTTTTCATAGAGTGGTTTTAAATGTAACCGAAACAAACCAGAAAAAACATCTCTTTTTTTCTGTGGAAAATAAAAGTGGGATTCATCTACACCAGAAATGTGTGAGGTGCAGTACTTTGTGTCTGCTGACTGACCTATCACACAGATTTATCGCCAGTGGAAGTTTTGCCTTGGTGCAGTGAAGATGTTAGCCACACCCACTCTCTACCAAAAAAAGAAAGAAAAAAAAAAAAGGAAAAACACTGCAGGACACACCTTTACAGGATCTCATCACTCTGCAATGTTGCAATACTGATGCCGCCTCCATGAAAAAAAAATCTAAGCTCATTAACGGAGGAATTTCATAGGGCATGCATTAAATCTAACAGCCCTTATGGGGATTATAGATTCACTGAGTCTAGCTGTGAACTTTAAGTTTGTGACTTTCCTTGCACTCTGCAGGAATGACAAAAAGCTGATCATGATTCTGAGTACTGAGGGAGCTGCCCTTTCTGCAGCTCTGCACATCCCTTCTTCTCTCATTTGGGGAAAAGGATGTAAGAAAACAGCAGCTGAACCGAGAGGGAAGGTTGTGTGCACCTCATGAAGGTCAAAATGAAAACAAAAAGATGGGAAAAAAGAGAAAGTGCACAGGAGTATGCTCACACAAAGAGAGAGAGAGGGGAGGTAGAGGAGGAAATGGAGACACAGAGAGATAAGCATGAGATATTTGCAGCTGACCGTTGCAGGTGATCTGGGAAGGGCTGGTCTCCTCATGATTCCTCTGCCAGGATGACTCTGCAAAGCCGCGAGAAATCTGAGAGCACCGGTGCTGGCACATCCATCTCCAACTCAGCGGGGACCTGCGGTTTCTCCCTTAGTCATGAACATGAAAAAAAGAGAAACAGAAGAAAGAAGAGACGCTTGTCAACTTGGCTCTGATGCAGTGCAGTGCACGCCAGTGTGCATCTTTGCTTCCTTCTCTTTTTTTCCCTCTCATATTTTCATGTTTTTTAGGCTTTCAATTACTCTGAAAGTGGCCTGTTATGAAATCCTTTAAACTCTGGGTTTAAAATACTCTTAACAGCACCATGGGAACAAAGAAGAATTATAAATTAGATTTGACAAAACATTTAGAGTCTTTGCAGGACAGTGGTTCAACACAACATCGGTCATAATTTTTGATGTTTAGGAAGTTTTAATTTCCTGCAACCTGAGTTCAGACATCAGAATCTTAAATAGGGAATGTTTCAGTGCAATTACACATGCTGTCATGCATAAACATGATGTGTGTGTTGCAGGGCTCATAAGATTAAAATGTACTCGTGCACCTGTATTTTTGCACTCATGACATGCAGGTTGCAGGCCACATGGCTGGTGTACAGTATGCACAGGAAAAATCACTGGCTTCATATTCACACATCTGAGACATACAAATGAACTTCATATAGATACAAAGCAGTCTCGAGGACTTTGCATTCATCTACTGGCTGCACACACTCTGACAACTGCTGCAGAACACACACATGAGGCTGCACGTGAGCTATTTTAAGACTACAAGGCAAAAACAGTGCAGAAACACCTCCAATTTTATGTGATTTCAGGTGCTCAGGAGGAGTCCAGGAATTTTTAGAGACAGATATCCCCCTCATATTGGGAGTCACTGACAAAGGGACAGCATGACATTAAAGAGGTGGTCTCGTCCCTGCGAGTAGTGAAGGTGCTTAGATAATAAACAGTTTTTTATGAGCGGTGTGAGCCAACTCATCTTCGCTCTTTTTCATTTAGAAGAAGTGGAATAACTCATTAAAGGTCACACGCTGAAAATATGAATTTGAAGGAATGTGTGCATCCAGCTCCACAAAAAGTGCACCTACTCTTTACTGTTTTTCTGCAGCACTTCTGCAATGAGTGGGTTCAAACAGTTCAAATTTAAATGAATTCATATTTCATACTGATGTATCTCCACTTGTTCAGAGAGCACAGCATGGATAAAAGCACAGATATTCACATGATTAAACACAAGCGCCAGGCGGTACATAGTATAACTATATAAATATTCAATATTTACATGTAGGCACTGAGAAGAAAGGCCTGGATTTAAATGAGTATAATGTGATTTAATATTCTCAGGTCAGCACGCAGGCTGTTCCTGCTCTGTGTTTAAGTTACTGTATGAAATGTTGAGTTCAAAGGATGATTATGGGCCCAAATCTGGAGGTTTCAAAGTAAAGGAAGCAACTAAAATTACACCGATAATTTTTATTTTGTCACATCACCTTAAACATTGAAAGCTCAGTCTACAGTTTGAAATTACTTGTCCAAAGGCGCCTGATCTAATAGGAAATTTGACTGTGTGGCAGAGAAGTGTAAAATACTCACGCTGTAGGAGAAGATAATGAAACGCCTGAGACTTAACTTCAAAGACTGACATATTTGTAGATTATTCTCAAATGTTCCTCATTTTAAAAATACACAGATGAAGCAAGAGCATACAAAGTGATTATTCCAAGGTGGGTGGAATATGAGCATATTCAGATCTGTGTTTGTCAGTCAAAAATATTTGCTACTTTTGCATGAAATTTGAGATTCATACCATAGAGTAAGTTACAGGGGCAGGTAAAGCATTCTGCACTGCATTTAGCTGCATGATGGTTTAGCTCCAGGCATGAGTCTCTTAAGCAGAGCTAGGGGAGACAGAGTATGTGGTTTTGGGGTTTTATAACCCAACTATATTCTATATTACTACATATTACTATATAAGTGGGTTTTGGAATTGCAGATGTGATATATTCCTAGACAGGGTGTGTTTCATTTGAGGGACAAGGCCAGACTGTTGCATGTGACTGATAGAGCTAGAGTGCTGACACCTTTATTAACAATCATGGCTGCCACCTTACATCATCATGACATCTCCCCCAGGAACGAGGTGTAAGACGAGGACATGTTGCAGAGACTCTAAAATACAATCAAATCAATCATATCAGGAGAAGGAATAACAGAGACTCCTCATATAATCTGGTGTGTGGTGTGTTTTTGTATTTATTTTACAAATGATCTGTGACTTATTTTCTAATTGATGTATAAATTTGATGAAACACTCTACTTGAGACACCGGTTTGACTGAACCGTCAGAGCATGCCCCATACAGAGCATTGACCCTTTGTGGCATGTCTGCCCTTTTCTCTACCCCCATGAAATAAGTCAAAATTGCCATAAAAAAAATAAATATATATATATAAATAAAAACACCCACCTTAAATGTTAAAAAAAATCATATTTTAAAGGAAGTGCACATAATGCATGTTTTCTTGCAGGCTCTGAGAGAAATAATGATTAAATATACCAGAACTTTTACCTGCAAGTAAATCCTGCAATCCCACTAGCCCCTAAACAAGCATGTCCTCCTTGTTTCTCCTCTTTGACCAATCTGAAAAGAGAGGGCGGGCTCCATGGGGGCACTGCTTTAAGTCTTCCTTTTTGCACAGATTACTGCATGAAAGGGGAGAGCAAACAGGAGAAAAAACAGTGAATGTAGGTCTTTTTGATCCACTCAGCTAGAAGCAATGAAATTAGCCTGGTTACCCCAGCACATATGCACGGCATAGCATGGCACAGGAAGATATGGCAGACACTGACACAAAACACCCTTGATGTTTGTATTCATGTGGGGGAGGTGGCCGTAACGCATTTGCTCAGTGTGACCAAGTTTCGAACTCTCTCTCCCTCTGCCAGGGCAGCGAAAGCAGCCGCCATTCTCTGGCTGTAAAGAGTTTTCTCTGTCTCCGGCCACAATAGATTCTCTCCCTCCTCACTGCTCTGTTTTCAAGCAGTTCAAAGAGGCTGAACACCAAACTTTTGCTATGTGATCTGTGCTTTGGGTGTTTCTGTTTTAAAACTTACCCTACTTTAATGAAATCTCCCCGTAGAAGGACAAAGGGACGGGGGACATTCAGAGTTTGTGATGATGGATTTGGCTGACTGGTTGGGTGCTGGTTGAGCCGTATTTGGCCAAACAGATGGATTTGGTTGAAAATAAGCACTGGCACTGACAGAAATATACCTGACAGACCTGACAGCAGATTAATTTCTCATCCATTTTTTAATGTGACCCAGGATTAAGAACATTAGGGGATTATACGCAGATTTGTCAAGTTGAGGATCATGGTGGGGCAGACAGCACCTGAGTGAGGACACTGTGCACCCAGACCCACAAACCTGATGTTGATCCTCTTTTCTGCGCCAGGTAGGTCAGATTCAGAAAGAGTTAGCTCGGGTGAAGTTTAGAAAGAGATCAGATGAGTTCCCCAGTTTGCACTTTGCTAATTATTTTTCCTACATTCAGCTGGGTTTTTTTTTGTCTCTAGCATTTGGAAGCTACATCTTTTTACCACAGTGCACCAACTTTCCTGGTAAAGTAGTTTGTCACAAATGCAAAACAGCAACACTGCAGCAAAAAACAAAAGCTAAACAATTTCCTGCTTGTGACATCTTTAATTTCCCACTAGAGATGATGCTTCAGTCTGACACCTCCTGCTTGTTCTAACTTCCAATGCCTGCTCGCCTTCTCTGCAATCCCTAATAGCTTGTACTACAACACAGCCCATCGACCCTGATAAATGTTTAGGTTCTGCACCATTACACAGCCAATAAAAATCAGCGGCTGGCAAGTCCTAATCAGACACAGAGGCATTCGCCGGCCAATTGGACTCGCACCGATGTATAGGAGGAGAGTGCTCAGCGAAGATGGAAGAGACACAGAGGCGGAGGTATAGAGATATTAATTTACAGCTACTCACACAGGAATGCAATCACACACACAAGGGAGAATATGAATCACTTCTGTGTATTACAGAAGCATGCAGGGACAGAAGATAATATCCATTTTGTAAGATTTGCGGCTGCAGAATGAAAGTACCACCTTTTTTACGCGGGCAGAGAAATGCACACAATGAGAGAGAAACAAAGAAGTTAGAAATATCACTTTGGTTGATTCTAATCCCAGGTGAGGTGTCAGATTACACACTGTGGGTTGGACTCAGTGACTGCCGTTGCTGCTGCTCTGGTTTGTTCATCATCCACTCCTCCTCTCTGTGGTTTACCTTTGCACTATGCATGAACCATGCTGCTGTCTGATTTTTCTAGGTTGATTTACTGATCTCTGTTTCTCCTTCTCTTTCCTTCCTCAGAGCTTTGTCCTCCTGCTAAGGAATCCGCCTCTCTTTTTTACACACTCGCTCTTTCTTCATTTTTTTCTTTTTCATCACCTCTCTTTTATCTTTTTCTCTCTCTCTTTCTCCTATCTGTGTTTCTGTTCTCTCCCCTCCTACCTCCACCACTCCTGTGCCCATCCCCCCATTCTCCCATGCTGATGTGATGCCACTTTGTCGTGAGTCACGTGGTTGTTGTTTTACTGAGAAAGCTATGAGATCACACTGTGCACATTACAGCGTCTCTTTAGCCTTTTATTTTTGCAGTACTATAAAGAAGGAGCATGATCTGATTTTGGGGGAAAAAAGAAGCCTGAAATAGTATTTCAGTTCAATCTGGCTACAGGTTTGCTGTTTTGGCAAATGTGCTAACACAACCCAAACATTTTGAATAAGGTAAGAATGATAAAGGAGAGAACATTTGCAAATGATTCATATTAACTGTAGCACAGAAATATAAATCATGTGGACAAATGTGAGGCAAATATATTTTTAATATTTCAATACCCTCTTTGATTGATAATACTGGCCTGAAAACTGTTAACAGGTCAGACCATGCCAGAGATCTCCATCTCTACTGAAACCAATAAGGAAACAGCTCTCTTTTTTACACTTCTCTACTCATCAAGCAACAAAAAATGGTGCATTACAACTAAAGACTAAATAAGACATAGACGGAGATGCCAGCCACTGGTTTCCAAAGAGGGGCTGTGAAGCCTAAAGAGGGTAAATCTAAAAAGTAGCAGAGGTGGAGTTAGGGCCATAGCTGCAACACAACCACAACAACAAATTCAACGCAGTACATATGTTACTACTAAAGATATGAGGTTTTGAGACCAAAGCCATTTTTATACCAGACTAAAAACACGATTAATTGTGCTGTAAAAATCAACATTTTGATAAAGGCTAATGAGGTTTCCTTAGCTGTAGTAGCCAACTTCAAGTGGACCATTAAGGAACTTTAGTTTTTACCTCCCTATTCTGGCTTCATGTTTCAACACCATAGGCTGTTGCTTGGTTACAACCAGTACATATTTCTGTTTTTCTACGTTGTACATTCTACTTTTTCTTGCCGTTTTTGATGGGACATGAGACAAGAAATGTTGGGAGGTGAGAGTGGGGACATGCAGGACAGGGCAGAGGGTTAATGTGAAAGCCAGGCTGCAGCTTTTAGGGCTGTAGCAGCTACATAGATATGGGTGCATGCTCTTACTGCTGAGCTAAACCAGTGCCCAACAGATGATATTTCTTGAAGGGATGGAACTGATAGAGTCCATATCAGTCTTTGCTGGAACTTGTAAGCAGATCTTTTTGTTCATTATTTAGCATTTATCTGAGGAATATTCTCATTGTATAAGTAATTTAACGACTGATTAACTGGGATAGGCATACTTAGAAAACCCTGGTGTTACTTCATAAATGTAGCACACATTTTAAATATCTCCTGACAAAATGAGGTAGATTATCTGTAGACTTTCCTAAAAAAAACAAAAAATAAAACCCTTCAGTTTGCATAGCTTATCTTTATCCGCCTTGTTGATATTTATGAGACTGGCACTAACCCTATTTGCCCGTCTGCTACAAAACCACAAATACTCCCAATAGTGTCTGAACACAGCATTTGCCCAAGATGACCTATGGTAGGACATCACACACTCGAACACAGACTCACACCCACATTTCCCATGAGCCTCCGAGCACACATGCTGAGCTGCTTTCGTCTGTTTCAAATGCAGGCAGGGCTGCTGGGAAACTGCTAGAAACGTATGCTGGCATTCTTGTTGCTGAGGCGTTAATTAGACTGAGAAATCTCATCATGGACCCTCCTTCCAAGCCGTCCAGCGACACACACTCACGGACACACTCAGCTGTGTGTGTGTGCCAGAGGATGTCTTAGCTATAAGCCACTTGAAATGTGGGCATGAAATTCCGGTTGATCAGAAGAGATCAATTGTAATCTGAGTGTCATTAATTTCTCTGATGAAGCCGCTGTTAATGTGTGAGTTGGATGAGATTGCAGCAGCCGGGCTTTGGCGTGCAGCAAGTGTTGATTGTGCTAATGACTCTCAGCTTTCTCTTGCCAGCTTGTCTTTACAGCCAAAGGTAGCACTGCCATGGTTTTATATCACAATTAATAAGCTGTTTGGATACTGCAAGATAAAGTCTAAATGAGATCTGAATAAAAAGCAACCCATAAATACTCAACGTTTAAAGCCTTATCAGTGTCAACAGAGATCAATAAAGGATATTCTGAGGCTACCAATGACATGAAGTGGTCATGTTCAATGCATATTAAAATAAAATCGGATCAATGTGACAGCTGTTTGAGTAGTAGCGAGATGAGAGAAGTATTTAGAAATTTTACTTAAAGCTCCTATGATGAACTTTACATCAGTTTTGGCGCCTCCTGTTTTCCGACAGAAAAAGAAAATCCTCCTTTCTTTTAACAGTCAAATGAATCAGTCAAATGAACATTTGCAATCTACAGAATACAGGTAGAAAAAGCTGACAGAAGGGATAAAGAGGTAGAACATGTAGGCGCTTATGCATAAGTAATGTTTTTCTTTTGATTAACATTACTGAAAGATAAGGACCTGTGTCCACTTAAGGTGGATCAGTCCAGAGCACTCTCGTCCTAGACATGAAATTTACTCTCAATTGAAAATACAGTCAAGCTTGACATTGGAAGCTTCACTTTATAAAATGCTCTCAAGATTAGCCATGCTGTATGCTAGGGCTTTCCAGCGAGTGCATCACAAAATCTCTCATTAACGTAAAAACAAGACTTTTAGACTAGAAGCTGAAGTGGTGGATGCAAAGCTTTGCCAGCAGCAGCAGAGTGTGGGTAGCATTGGTGTAAGGATCAGTGAGGAGGCAGACATGCTTAAATGTACCACCTTGTTGTGAGAATGGACTGTGATTGGTTTTTAAGTGACTGGAAACATACATATTGATTCAGTCAGGTGATTACAGCTGGGGCATATGACTTCTATGTCCTGCATGAACTGAAGTGAAGCTTCATGTTAGGCGCTGGCAGCACCAACTGTTCTATCCAAAAGCAATGTAGTTCAGCTTTTTCAGTGCCCAGCATCTGAAGAGCAAAAGGCCCGTGGCGTCAGCTGTTTATTGTGGCTGCACTCACAGCGCACTCAGTTGAGAGAAATTGCTCTTTTGGAACACTGCTGTTCTCGTCAATATCACTTCTCCATCATTGACCAATCAAAATCAAGAAGGGGTGAACTACTGATATCAACTTTCTCAACAACAATGGCAGAGGTCTGTATGGAGGAGAAATTAAACTTGTTGTTTTGAAGGGTATTGCTAATACTATGACATGAATTATATAAATTGTTCTCATGTTTTCTTTGTAATATTCCATAATATAAAAGAAAATATGAAGCATATTAAGCACTTGAACAGACTTAACAACCACTAATAAGAGCAGTGGAGGTCCCCAAGGACTACCTCTGTAACCTAGCAACAGTAAGCGCTGTTGGGAGGCTCTCTGAAATTGAGTCTGTGAAAGCTGCCAGTGCAGAAATGCTGTTAATGGACACAGGCCCTTATGGGGGAAACACAAATGTTGGGCATGTTTTACTGTGTCCATTTCTATACCCCCACATCTAAATATTTGTCTTATGTGTTTATCAAAAGTGTAATAGTTATAGTTAGACAAGTATTTGAGCTGTCATATACATTTAGTGGAGTATAAGTACACCTCCCTCAGAATGTCCAGGAGAAGAGGTGAAACAGAGCACAAATGGAGATAGTCAAATAAAGTCCAAAGCCTAAAATGTGTATTTAAGTACAGTACTTGAGTAAACGTTTGTATGTTGTTAGATTTAATCAATAGAGAAGTAAGTAAAAAATCATTACAAGGTTGAAGGACCTATGTGGACCTGCAAGAGGCCAGTAAGGAAGGTCCTGTGGCCTCAGGGTGCTGATGCAGTGGAATCCTTAAAGAAATGGCTTAATGGTATTCTGGGATCAATACACCAGCAACAAACCGATGGGCTCTACCTGCTGAAGGTCTGTTTCTCCTGACATCAGCTGATTTATGTCTGCACGCTGCAAAAAGTGTCTGTCTTTACAAGTCGTTTGAAACCTTAATGTCTGCCCGTGAGGTGAAAAGATTTCATTTTTGTCAACTACAGCTTCAGCTGTCATGAAAAGCACTGCTATCTTGAATAATTGCAACTTTTGTAGATGTTAGCCCAGTGTAACAATGAATCTTAAAGACATCTTGATTGTGTTTATCGGGATTTTGCAGTTCCATTATTTTCCATCTTGCTGGTTTGACAGATCTACAGTTCTAATTGTGTTGCTAAGGTGTGTAGCTAGTTCTCTGAAGGCTAACATGTTGATAAAGCATTCAAACCTGCTAAAAATAGTAATTTCTGATTATCAAAAAAAAAACAAAAAAAAAAAACATACCCACTACATCTACACATTTTAGTGACATTTCCATGAACGTAATCATCAATAAATACAAATTATTATTTGACTCAAGCTAGCAAAGATATTAGCCCGAAGATCCTTTGGGCTTGATAGGCAACTGAGGGAGTAAGGAAGAGTCTTTCTTAAAGTGACTCAACCCAAACAATACAATTATTTCTCACCATCAATCTTTTTTTCTAATATAATGTTCCTATGTCAGGGAAAATAAGATTGACAGTGAGAAATAATTTTGTTAATTTTACACAAAGACGTTATGTGGATGTCTCAATTAGTTACAAACTAATGTATGTTTGTATGTTGTTGGGACTCCAACTTAAAAAGCAAGACATAGAAACTCACTGCTGGAAGGACAATTGCAGTGTTAACCTCATTACCTGTGTTTAGATCCAAGAATGATCCATTAAGCATTAGGTGAGCATTAGATTATACAAACTAATGCCAACTTCAGTAATCATTATTCATGTTCATTATGTATCAGGTGTTTGTGAATGTCTTAGACTACAGGGGGAATCCATTAGTCATGCATTTACGTTATTTAATTATCAATGTTTCTTCTGCATTACATTAATAAAAAAAGTATCACCATATTTAGCATATTTTCTATTCAAAAGCTTTCAGGCATCCAAAGATGAAAACTGTCTCACAATTACTTCCCTGTTGTCTTTTCTCTAAATCTCCTTGTTATCTCCGATATGGCATGTAAAGCAGGCTGGGTGCCGTGCATCTCCACTTAAATGTACTCAGACTCAGGCTGGTCTGGGAGCTCATGGCCTTAGGAGGCACAACTGGAGACAAGCTGGTCTCCCTCCAAACAGATATTTGGGTTCACATGACCCGAGCGAGCAGCTGTCTCCTGCAGTCCTCCCCTGCAGCTACCCGGCACTCTGCAGAATGGGAGCGTCCTCATGTGTGAGCCATGATTCAGACAAAGCAGTGCTCTCGCTCCCACACACAAAGATACACACATATGCACACACAAGATAAAACTGTGCCCAGCCATCATAGACTGAATGCTGTGTACTCTCCATGAACAGGATAGAGCTGGCTCATGAATATCAAGTGCTGATATGTTGCTCTCCAAGTCATTACTTAGATTACAGAAGAAGATTCTAAAAGGCCAACAAAATCATCCTTACCCTACTTGCTTTATTACTACCTATGTTCTGAGTGGTCAAAACCCCATAGGAACACGCTAGGAACAACCAGATCACACACGCCATATCAAATCAATCAGTGTGAAAGAGCAAGAGATGTTAAAACACACAAGCAACCAGAGTGCAACACAGTACGGGCTTTGGCAGTGTGACAGGACTGGTTGAGTGAGGAGAAAGACCTTAAGAGGACCTTATACAGGTGCTACTGTTATTTTCTGCATCTATTAAGAATGCCAACAGAAAAATGCTAATGTTTAAACTTTAATGTGAATGGAACTATATGTTAGCTAGATTTAAATAACTTTTAAACCAATAAAATCATCTTTCTATTAGTACTTAGTGTTGACTTGTTTGTATCTGGTGTTGGTAGCCAGGTGATAAGTGGGATAATTCATAGTGAGCAGGTGCTTATGCAAAAAACAATCCCTTTAGGATAGACAAGACTGCTCCTCTCCAAGTCAATGCCTTGTCTCACCCTGTCAGAGTTCTATTGTGCACAACCATCCGCTCATTATACATTATCCCTTAAATAACAACTCATATTTCAAAGGGTACACTTCTTTGCCTGGTGAAAATTTAAGAGCCAATACATCTATCTCACAGAGCTGTATGAATGAAGGATAAATTTAGGGCTTAAGGAGCTGATCAACCTCATTGATTTTGGATCTTTAGTATTTCTTTTTGTTTAAGTATCAAATTTGTGTAATTCTTAAAAAGTTACATAGGAAGACCAAAACCAACTATGTGTTTGACCTATCTCAGTAGTCCCTCACTTCGCCAAGGCCCATATATGGTGAACAATTTGAAATCCATTTGTGTGCACTGAATATGTAAATATAAATGAGTCACTAATAAAGCAAAATGGAACTGACAGTAATTATTTTCAGCAAGTGGTTTATAAGTATTTAGGATTGACATTAAGTAAAAAACAGTGCCCTTGCTTCGTGCGGCTTGACACCTTCTTTTCCCATAATAAGTACAACTTTTATCAGCAACTCATCGCTTATTCTGCTGTTTCTTTAAGTGGATATGTTGAAAGAAAATATGGATTAACAGTAGATATACCTCACAACAAAAAAATTACAGATTGAAACTCCAGATCCATTAATTAGTGAGCTTTATCAAGTGTGTGTGCACCTGGTTTGATCAGATGTGATTAAGACCACTCTCTCTTCATATACATCAATACTCATCAATACAACTGACACTGAAAATTCTTATATGAAACAATCTGTATTTTTAGCAGAGGATATTTTATTCATGTATGGCCATATTGCTAAGACTTAGGAGCTGATTAGGAAAATTTACTGTCCCTTTAAGGCTGTTTAAGTCGGACATTTCTCAAATCCAGTATAGCAGAGAGACTCTGATGAAGTTGCCACTGATGAGCAATTCCAGTCCTGCAGCTGCAGTTATCATTCAGCGTGTGTTTTATTGCTCTCATTGCCCTTGTACTGTTCCCTCTCTGCCAACTCTGAGCGAAGACTTTTCCACCTCTTGCACAGAGAAAGGATATTAACCCCACTCTATATATGAGCAAGCCCATGTTCCATTACTGTGTGCAAACATTAAACAAAAAGGTATGTTAAGTGCTGCCTACTGGAGGTATGTTTCAGCGACTATTATAGACCAACAGTCCATGGATAAAACACTGCCCTCCACTTCCACTTTTTCCTACTGCCCACGTGATTTATGTGACAATCAAAACTTCAGCTGCTGTCCTGCCTTGAAGCTGCTCTGATGCCACACAGGAAAAATGGACACTGCTGTCTGCATGTGAGAGACAGGAGGCATCAATTGTACAGTTTGTCATCTTAGCTAAAGGCATCTTGTGTGAGTACGTGCAAGGAAGGAGGCTGGAATTGGTTATCAATCAGAGCTGCCTCTCGCCCCTCCCCCCCCTCTTTTCTCTCTCTGTGTGATTGCATGGGTATGACGGAAGGTTTTAATTATGTTTTCTTTTATTCAAACGATTAATCCTGAAGCACAGAGCACCAGGGTTCCCCCTCGGGAGACGTCACACATCTGGCAAAGAGTGTGCTGTTATCATTACTCTCTGTCTCTGGGTTACTGGAGCTCCCCTCGTTTCTATCCATTTTTTTTCCCCCATCACGAGGAGTCCATAAAAACACTCACACATGGAATCAAACACACTGATGCAAATTTTCATGAATCTGTTTGCTCCTCTTCTGTCAAATTACCCGCTCTGATTTTTTGCTGTCAAATTTTCTCTTCCACTTACATTGAAAGAGAACAACCCTCTTAGTTGACGCAACAGTTATTCCCTCAGTTGGCTCTTCAATGCAGAATCTATTGACATCTGCCTAAAACCCACAGATATTTGATCAATAGTTAAAATAAACATAAAGCCTTGCATTTGTGGAGTGAAGGCATTGATAAATGACTCAGATGATGTCTCAGTCATTCAAATAGTTGCAAATTGATTAATACATTAACATAATATATTACTTAATGTATGCAAATGTATGTAAATAGTTGCACCATATGGATGCAGAGTACACACAACCAAAGATTTATAGCTCCCTCCAGATGTTTTATGTCTTTCAAATGCAGTCATTATTGTGGAATTATAACCTATGCAATGCGGTTATTTTAGCGTTCATGTACCTTAAGTATTAATCACTCGATGGAGCACAGGATAATACCACATGCACACACGCCTCTGCATACAAACACACACACATGCTCTCACATTTAATGAAAAGGTTGAGTCAATCCCGTCATGGCACTCACTCCTCACATGCTTGAAATAGAGTGTGAAATTTCTCGTCAAACATTCATGAGTGCAGACCTGCATTACATCACCTCTGTATCTCATCATGTGTGGTGTGATTTAGAAGAAAGGGAACGTGGGGAAGGGTAAATGGGGGAAAAGTTGTGTTTAAACGGGGGACAGAAGCAAGAAGAGTAGAAACAAGAGATATTGGGAAAAAGAGAAAATGGACAGTCAAGGGAGTGGTGGACGAGGCTTGTTTCTCTTAGACTGAGGTCTCTTCAAGCAAGCCAGACGTGACTTCAGCACAGCTTCCTTGTGTGCAGATATGACCTCACTCATGCAGACACAGTCTATGTCATCCACTATTAGTGAGAAGCAGCCGAATGCTTTCATGTGAGTTGCTCCCCTCCTCAGCGGGAACCTGCAGCACTCACACAAGCTGTCTCCAGCCTTTGATAAATCATGCAGTGTTTACTACTACACAGGCTAGAGACGAGGAAACCAAATCCCAAAAACGTTTGGGATGATCCTGAGCTGCATAATTCATAAGAGCTGAGGTGAAACAGTGCTAGAGCAGGAAGATGTCTGGCTGGAGATATCTATCTCTACTCCTGCAGAGCTGAGCCTTGTTTTCCTTTTCAGAGTTGTGGTATACAGGCTGGGTTTTTCATAGTTTATAAAGGTGGTGTCATCATTTTGAAGCAAACCCAACTGCTTTGAATTCTTGTATCAATTTTTTTTCCATCTTTACATCTCAAAACTTAAAGGATTATTTCCCTCTTTTAGTTTATAAAATGTTATAACAGATTTCTGTTAATGATGAAGCACTGATGCCAAAAGAGATGATTATTCTTATCTTTTTCACCCAAGATAATAATTTCATCTGCACAACACCATTATCTCCCCAGCACAGGTTATCTTCTGGGTTCAAGGTGACATTTTCAAGGAAACAAGTTATCTTCTTGTTTACATTAGGTGATATTCTTATATGAATGAATAATTGATTTGTGTGCACAAGGGTTATATGTTTGTGGGAACAAATTATGACATTGTGCGCACAAGATAACACTTTGTTGTCTTAGGGTAATAACTTGTGTGCACAAGACAGTTCTGAAGCAACTCATTTCCAAGTTGTTTATACATTCTGACTAACTGACTAGCCTTTGGGCATGAAAAGAAATTAGGTGGTAAAAATCTAATTTGAGCATTATTTATTTAACACAGATAAACAAGGGATCACAGAGTCTTTTGGTAAACTCTATGACATGAGTTTGCGGAGGTTGGCTAAGGTTAGCAGAGCTGGAACCTCCAGCCTTGGTCCTCCTTGCAGGTTAACGCCCACATCTGCTGGTTACACATGAAGTGTTGTATACTAGCACACCCAAAACTCATAATTCTGAGAATGGTCTGTCCTTGTTTATTTTATTTGGTTTTGTATCTAACATGCTTCAAAATGCGGTATAGGCTTCATCACGCTTCTTAAAACTGAAACTGTCAGCTCAAAAGCTCCTTTGCCCCTAAATAGTTTCAATGATGACACAGTTTGCCTGACCTTGTTTGTTGTCCTCGTTCTGGCATGTCTTTCGCCATTTTGGCCCTCTCCATCCACCCACCTCTGGGTGCTCATGTCTGCCAACCGTACAAACACTCACTGTCAGTCATTTTTTCTGTCAAAAGGCTGAGAGCATTCTCTCAGGACTGATGTCTCCAATCAGCCAACCAGTCCCCCCTCTCTCCCACTCAATGTCCCAGTGTACACGGCCCACTTCGGCATCTCAAGTGACAAGAAACAATCATGGGTGGGGGCTGAGATAAAAACGGAAGTTGTTTGATGATGCTGACAGACGACTGGTGACGCAGAATGTCCTGATGTCCATCTCCAGAGAGATGGACTCAGGACAAATGACAATTATATAATACAAAAAACAAACTGAAATTTCTCCTTGGTCCCCTAAGTGATGATTCATGGATGTCTTCAATCAGGGACTCATGGGATTCTCTCTTGAGTCATTCCATCGCTCACCTAGAGTCCAAACCCTCCACTCGACTGGTGGCATATTTTCAATTCATTTCTTCTGTTTGAAATTCTAGCCTGCAGGAAAATTGTTTAGAGAACTGACACATTTGGTCAGTATTTCCAGGGCATAAGGGCAACAACATTTTCAAAGTTTAATTTGAATTTTCTCTTCTACAGGCGTCGACTGCAGCACCATGGATAAGAAGGATTTAATGTGTCTGGCTGAAAGGCCAAAGGCCATTTCAGGGATTATGTCTGTGACTCTCCAGCTACAGAAAGCTTGATCTGTCTGTCGCAGCATCTATCTGCAGCAGCTTTTTGAGGAAGAATGAATACTGTTTATTTCTATTGCATATCTCACTTTTATTTACACTGTGCAGCTACTGTAAATAATTAAACTGCTACAAGTCTATTTTTATGCCACATGTCTGCTGAAATGCCAACACAATTTTTTGCTTGACAGTGCAAATTGCAGGGTGTGAATTTGCCGCACCTCTTTCTGCGTGTGCCTACCTATAGACAACAGATCAGCAGCTGCCGGACCATAGAAGCATGTGCTGCTCCTTAGCTCATTCCAGAGGCTTTTAACACCTTCTGCATCTTTTAGTGCCCAACACATCTGAGTGAGAGCGAGTAACACATGTCACACTTGCATGATGGAATCAGCTTGTTGTTGTTGGCATGAGGAGGCTTCAACGCCATTTACAGTGACCAGCCTGCCTGTTTACAGCAGGGAACAGAAGAGCTGCTAGCCTGCTTTCTCACACTACATTAGCTGGCCTGATAGCTGTCAAGCAGGACACCACTCCTGTTGGAATTATGTGTGTGTTGATCAACCAATCCATGCTAAACCCCCACCCCCTCCCCAAACGATCCTTGCTCTCCTTCCATCCCTGGTTATCTTCTTCCTATCACAAATCTGGAGCATCTCTTTCTCTTCATGTCTCTTTGATTACTTGTTTTCTCATCAGTGCCAGAGCTCAGCTGTGGCCAACGTGCCTTCCTCGTCTCTCGTCCATGGCTCTGATTCTGGGAGATGCCAGAGGCGATTCAGACTGCAAACATACACAAACATGCTAGCATTCAGAGAACACACACAGACACTACGAATGTTGTCGTGAGCGTTTACAGATGACATAAAAAGGCCAGACTATCTTAGTCCAGTTCTATGGTCTGAATGAACGCTAGCAAATGGGGATGAACTATTAAAAAGACTTCAGTCTCTGTTTTTAACAATTATCTCAAGAGACAGTAAACCTTAAGCATTCTCAGCAAAACACAACCATAGCTATTTTCACAAAGACATGATTTTCCCATGAGTCAAGTTCCTGTTTCCACAGCCTTTCTAAACCTTTTTGAACACAAGGATTATTTTTCGCCAGTTCAGCTGCTATACACACATCGCTTATTAATCATTGTCTTAAGTTGGTACATTGATCATGTTGCCTTCTCATACATCCAGTAAACCCAAAGTAACATCAGTCATCATTAGTCGTGTTTACAATCAAAGCATTCTCTCTCCCAGCAGGATAAATACTGCAACTTGAGGGAGTTCGGTCATGAAAGGAAATATGCAACATCCAGTTAAAGTTCTGAAACAGCACTCACACAAAAAAGACCAATTAAGAGAGCAATATCTAGCTCGAAAAATATTTACATTGCTGGGAGAAATACATATTTTTATGCTGTTTTGACATAAAATAATTATTAGTCTTTAACATCATGAAAGGTCAGAATGAAAGCACTTCACTGCTTTGAAAAAACTCTGAAATAACTTGACATCATCCTGTCATTATGTGCTCTTAGAAGAATCCACTATCATCATGATACTGTATCATGACAACAACCGTTTCATGGATGCCACCAGTATACTCCACGGATTTTCGATTTACTTGGAACTGGTTTGAGGTAGAATGAGCTCTATCCAATGAATGAAGTCAATTAACGTAGGTACCATAAGTTGCCTTAGTAACAAACATGTGTAATATAACCAGGGGCATCATCAGGGTTTTTGGGCACCATGGAAAAATATTGCATTGGGCCCTGCCACTTCACTACTGCCAATGGACTAAAATAGTTCAGAGCCCCTGTCAGCGATAGGCCCTTGGAATCCTCCAAATGTTTTACCTCTGTATGGTCTCCCTATAAATAACTTAATAAGAAGTCAACTTCCCAAAAAAGGAAAAAAAAAGATTACTTCCTCAAGCTGTAATCAGCCCTGGTCTCTTAGATAATATTTATTTTTGTTTGACCCATCTTTTGTCCCCTGTAACCAAACCCAAGCAGACTCTTAAATTTCTCACACTAAGTCCCCCTGACTTCAGTTGACTTCAAAACACTTAACCAGAACACAGCGTCCGGTAATACACCAAAGGAGTACCTATAGCCCCGTATTTGGACATACACTGATTAAGCTACTATATTTGGGGGGAGGACAGGCCATTGCTGTGTGCTTTTCCATCTCCCTTTCCATCTTGATAAGAACTACACTAAACTCATGGAATGACTGGCCGAACAGATTTTGGGATTCAAAATTTGTAGCTGATTAAGTGATTTATGATTCTGCTTTTCAGAATGACTGGAGATTTTTTGCATGAGTAAGCATAGTAACTAATGATTTCTAAATAAATGAAAACCCAGGATGACTAATGAGAGAGTTATTATCAATGAGTCTGTTGAGTTACATTGATAAAACGGAATTGCTGCTTGTTAATTGAATTGCGTGTGACCAAGTGGTTGCCAGTTTAGCTGTATTGTGTGATATGCAGTCACTCTATAACCACAGGAAGTTGCTATGGTTTCCATTCGGTCAAGCGTTTTTTCCACTTAACCTTTGTTTCCCCTCTCCCTCATGTGTGTTTTCTGTTTGTGCACCTGCTGAAGATTAAAGCACAGTTGACGGTCCGGGGCTCTTGAATGTGGCTGGGCTGAGAAGGAGCCTGCTTCCATTAGTGAACATGGATTTATGTGTTCAGGACTCTGTGTTCTCTACTCCTTTCAGTTATATTCCCCTTTTTACCTCCCGACCTCTTCTGTGCTCTGCAGGGCCAACGTGTTTACACTAAAACCCAGATATCTTGCCATACAAATCTCTTTGAATGTTTGTTTCTTTATGCGATCTTCCTTAATAAATGTTCAGTTTGAAACATCTCATTTTGATCTCTGTTAGGACACATTCTGCAGTGTCCTGCTTTGTCCTTTCCCGCCCTCACTTCCTAATACAGTAGTTGGTATTCTACTCAGCGCAGCTTATATTCGATGTAATACAGAAATGTCATTCAGCTTCACGCCTCTTTCTCAAACATTACCATACAAATAAAGGCAGGAGAACAAAAGGATCAGAATTTATGCTCTGCATAAATCTAAATAACAGCACCAGTGAGCTTGGTGCATCACCACCCTGCTAATGATAATAATAAAAGTCATAAAAAGCTGTCCAAGTGCTAACATGCAGGATATGGATTGGACTAAATTGACCTAATAAATAATTCCTTCTCATTGGTAAGCACAATCAGCGAGGGAATTAAATTGTGCACGATTGCATAGTGTATTGCAAGTGTGTACTTTCAAGCAGGTTTACTCTCAGGTTCAGGAGTTCATCTCAGGAGTTTATTACATGATGAAACCATAATATGTTTTACATACACATGGAAGAGTCCATATGTTTTTGTAATTTATGTTTTTAATTTATGTTTAATCCATTATCAATATACCGTCCTCTCAGATGTGTTACCCTTTCTAACATATCCACAAGTTTAGGATATCAATGTATAAATACAGCTGTAATTTTGCTGCTGCTGCTCGTTTGATCAGTCTACACGAGGGGCGTATCTGAAGTGTGGAAGGCATGGGATCCCTGAAAATCTTATTACTGTATTTCTCAATTGCTAAAACACATTTCTTGACATCCACCACGCTTTTCTCAACACTATAAGCACAAAACCCAATTTTCAAACTACATTCACTAAACCTCTAACTCTTCCTGCAAAACCAAACAATGCTGTCAGATCATACCTCAAGTCAATCAAAATGAGAAACAATACTGAGCAGTCATTACACACTACATAAAAAAATTATATATTATTATATATATATATTTGAATTTAGTACCTGTATACAGTCAAAACAAACATAAATGAGAAGAACATGGTCTATCACAATAGCTCGGATTTCATCAGAAGTTACTGTTCTTTGTCTTTCTCGATTTTGCTCCCCTCCTCTTCCTCCTCCACCACTTCTTACATGCACTCTTCCTCTGCCTCTCAGGTTACTTCTGTCCATTGTACAACCTTTAACAACCAGTGCTTTTTGAAATGGCTTATATTGGTTTCCTCACATCATTAGCCACAAGTGTGATCAATTTTGAGTGGATGTGTTTAAGCTGTTACACCTGTGCTTCAAATGTGTTTAACTTTTGCTACCTGTGCTTCCCTTTATGCAGCACAAGTGCATCACAGTGTAAAATGTGTTGTAGTGAGTGAGGATGTGTTTGCAAGTTGTGTCTAACCAGGTGAAAAGTGCTTATGGTTTTGCTAAAAGAGTGACTGATTCAATACATGGGTTCAGGCCGCTGAGGAATTTGGTTCCGACAACAGGGTTTAGTGTTTCAGCAATTAAGAAATACTGTAACCACACCAGGTGGTCCCCAAAATCCTGAAATTTGATTTTCTATTTGCCCTGTCAGAGGCAGGACAATTTGGGCTATGTTTGAACAGGCAGCTTGTGTCCTTTGCTTTTTAAAGGTACAGTGAAGATTATTTGACAGCATTTAGCAGAACAGATTTGGTAGAAATTAAATATAATATTGATATGCATGTTTAAAATAGTGTATAATCACCTGAATACAAAAATTATTTTCTTTTTTTTTTACTTAGAATGAGCCTTTTATATATCTACATAAGAGCGGATTCCCTTACATGGTGGCTGACATCTTACACTGCCTTGTTTCTACCGTAGCACAGGATGGACAAACTAGTAAGGGACAGATTAGTTTTTGCATTTAATGCGTGGCTGCTGAAAAAGAAAGTGGTTCTTGTGAGCAAACTGATTTGATTTGTTGATTTCAATCAATCAATCAATCTTTGTTTGTATAGCGCCAAATCACAACAAATGTTATCTTAAGATGCTTTTACAAACATAGGAGGTCTAGACAGTACTCTATGTCAAATTATGAGACCCAACATCAAGACAGGGTAAGAATCAGTCTTACCCTACCCTAATCCACCATGAGCATTGCACATCGCAATATTTAGCTTAGTTATAGTGGCAAGGAAAAACTTCCTTTTGACAGGCAGAAACCTCATGATAATGATACATGGCTTGGATAGTAAAATGGACAAATAAGGGAACATACACAAAATGCACTGAGAAGCTTCTTGTCCTCTAGGGGCACTGTTACTTTTGGAATTTCACAAGGGAAGGGGTGAGCCAGGGAGCGTTTCAACCATCCAACCCTTAGATATCAGTAAATATTCTCACTGTACTTCTAAATGCAACACCTTTAAGTAGCTGCTCCTTAAATGTATTGCAATTTGTCGTGTCGTATTGTGTTGTGTCATGTCATGTTGTGGAAAAAAAATGAAGAACTAATAAAAGATATATATCAAGAAAGATACAGATATCTCTAACGGAACGGACACAAACTAGATTTCATCTGAGCATAGAGAAAATAAATAACAATAGTAAAATTAGATCAGGTCAATCATCAGATAAATGTTTAGAGTAACTGAAACAAATTCAGAATTAAGGCATCAGTGTACTTCAAAGCAACATCATGGTTAATCTTTGATTATCTAGCAGCATGTTAACCCTCCTCTTCTTCTTCACACCTTTAAGCAGAGACAGTGTTGTGTTGAGAAAATAATCAGGATTTGAACTTATGTGAAGATGTCTTTTTAGTTTTCCTACTAAAAAAATGAATGAATTCAAAGAAAAGACTCCCCAAAAGTGGGTGCCTCTAAAACTTGCTAGTAGTGTTATAATAGCACCTATATGTTTATATAATACAAGAGATGTGTAGTTCAATTACAGCGAACACATACAGTTGCTGTGAGATAATCTATTGTTCTTTATACTTGGCAGTTTTCTGTATTTTCCCACTTGGGACTACAAATATGCAGATTACCCTCAAATACAAAACCAAGCTGCTAAAAAAGCCAGAATTCTTCTTCCATTGATGCTTCAGATCAGTTCTTCATGTGGATTATTTTTGTCCAAAAATGCTAAATTCCATCATCTCAAAAAGAAGCCGGGACAATAGATGGAGAATTTTCAGCTGCGTGACTTTAAAGAGCTCTAACATTTTGGGATTCAACACACACACACACACACAAAAAAGAAAACGTTTGATCCACACTATCTCCCTCTCCTCATTTGGAGCCTGGCTTAACTGAGATGAATGAAAAGCAACACTATCTCATTGTTTCAAAAAGCAGATTATCTGTGACTTCAAAACCCCTACTTTAGGCAGCGCAACACATTGCCGCGCTGTATCTGAGCCACTACTCTGTTTCACGCTATAAAAGATTCTGAAAAAAGAACACAGTGTTAATCTGTTTCCCAACGCAAAACCCACTGGAGGAAGGTGGAATCCTCATGTTTTGTTTTTGGAGAATGGGCTGCGGAAATGCAGACTATTCCTATCTGTTTTCATCCGTGCATTCATTATATGCTTTCTGTAGGTGAGTCATGCATGTTTTTGTGGACAAGTGTGAGAGTGTGAATGAGCCTGCTGAAGATTCCATGCAGTGACTGACTGCTACCTTGTCATTCACACAGTGACAAGGGGGATAAGTAGGCAAAAACGTATTGTCACAGGAGCGTGGATGTATATTTAGATGTGTGTATGAGTGGGATCATGTGTGACACTGAGAATGTAATTGTTACCTTGGACACAATCGTTCCCTGTGACTTGTTTTCTGTCAGGAACTTTCTTTTTACTTTGAGTTCTTCCATCATCATCTAAAGCCTGTCTCACCTCATCTGTCCTGCCCCTGTTTTCCCTGTCCTCCTACATGAAATTGAAGATTTATTGCCCACACTGCAAAAGTTCTCCTCTCCTTCAAAGCTTTTTTTTTATCATGAAAGACTGTATAAAGGAACAAAACTTGGAAAAGACATCCAATAGATACTACCTTCATTATGTATGATATAGGCCTCACAGAAATATATACTTTTTATACTTTACGAGTCATTTTATTCCATAAGGTATGGCCATTGAACCTCAGTTTTTAAATGTCTTGTATATTAAGAAATCATGGGAACACATAAGGAAAAAACTGTGTAAACTTTCTTTGTTAAAGTTATAGATCATGACAAGCAGCCAGTACAGTTTTCATTCTCCTTGGCAAAGATTTGAAGAGTCTCTTAGTCTGACATCAGACCAATGTGCAAATGTGATTAAGTCTCCCTCAGAGGAGCACCTGTTCATCTGTTTCTTGTGAGTCTCAGTTTCACTGTCAATAATAAGTCACCAGAGGTTTCAACCTGGCTTTCTTCAGGGGCACAAACTTGTCATTATTCATTACATCCCCCAGAAGAGCAACTGTTCATCTATTTCTGGTGAGTCTCAGTTTCACTGTTAACAACAAGTTACACAGAGGCTTAACCTGGCCCACTTCAGGGGAATGAACCTGATAAAGAAACCAATTTTCTTGTGACTTTCTTTTAACTAATAGGCCTGAAGTTTACTAAAATAACATTGTGATGCAGATTCGTATCAAGTAAAAATGTAAGCTTCGTCAGGTCCGTCCTCATGAGCAGGAGAAAACTTCTAAAATGCTTGTTTGTTGAATGGTGGTTGGACTAAATATTTCTGAGGCATTCTAGGAATTTAGGAAGATTGAAAAGCAGGTTTACCACTCAAGCGAATTGAGTGGTAAATTGTTAGCTGCACTGACATGCAGATATCTGTTGATAGAGATTAATAAAGCATAGATTGTAAGATTACTGTTGTTGTGGCCGTTCTTCCTGCTTTGATCTCCCCACAAACAGTATTAAGTAAAATAGATAAGGCAAGCCATTACTCTCTATGTCTGACACAGCTGATGTGCATGCTCACTCTTGTGGGCTTTAACGCTGTGTTGGACTTCTCATTAGAACTGAATGTCAATCTTTTACTAATGACACTCTCTGGCATGAGGCACAATGACAGTGAAACTAATCAGACTGCTACTGAGCAGACTAAGCTACTTTTGTAAATCCATTGTCTTTTTCGCCGAACAAGTCTGGATCACTTTATACAACACCTTTGTTCTTAATCCTGATTATTGTAATTAGAGAAACAACTTTTAGCTGAGACAGAGAAAGCAGAAGAAAAGAAACATTTTACTTCTTTACTTCTCCTACTTTATGGCACGGTTTGAATTAATGACTTCAAAGAAACATTTAGCAATCTAACAACTTTATCAGTGAAGCAATCCTAATGCGTTTTTTAAACCGATTCATATTCCCTGTTGAAAGTGAAATATAATTCACGATATGAGGATGGTTACAGGAGGTAAAATAATTGGAGATGTGTACTTTGCGGTAAATTGTATGTTGTATTGGGCCACCACTATGTGTTGGATTTCAACAGTGTTGGGCAGTAACGCGTTACTAATAACGCGTTACTGTAACGCCGTTACTTTTGACAGTAACTTATACTCTAACGCATTACTTTTTAAAATAAATAAACTCAGTTACCGTTACAACATCGTGCGTTTGTCCGTTACTTTAAATTAATTCATTGTTGGCTAGCTGCAGTGTACTTCTTCCTGTTTACAGTGGCAATGCATTGTGGGATTGCTGGGTGCCATGCCAACCGCTGTAAAACAAAAGAAGAAGACGCGTGTGGGCGTGTTTCCGTTTAATAACATGTGCGGCAGTCATGGAGAGTAAAGGCGAAAGCAAGACGAGTTTCTCAAAGTGGAAATACGCTCATATGTTATAAGTACATTTTAGCTAGTTTTCATACTTAAGCTGTGAAGGAACATTTTTAAGGGCTAAACACAACAGCTTTTATGATGCTGAAGCCACTTTATTTTTTTATCTTTGATTCTGAATAATATATTCAGACTGTTTTGTTTTATTTATTTCAGAAATCCTTGTGATATTGTCAGTTGTTGCTGGTCTGACTTAAATAAAGTAGCGTTTGAGGTTGAGTCAGGTCTGTGTTTGCATTGATCATAATGCTGAGCAAAGTTTAGCGATGTGCATGCAAATGAATAGAAACTGTAAAGATGATCAATAGTGTATTATGTTCCATACAGCACTGAAATAAAGCTGGTAGTGCATAAATAGGAGCATTAAAGAATGTTCTTATTATAAAGTAACTAAAAAGTTACTTTTAACAGTAATTCATTACTTTTTGGTGTAAGTAATTAACAGAGTAATTTAGTTACTTTTTGAATAAAGTAACTAGTAACTGTAACTAGTTACTATTTTTCAGTAACTTGCACAACACTGGATTTCAAATTGTGATATGCTGCCGCTTACATGGTTAATGATAACAACAGAGAAGTTTCCCAACAGGTCAGATGGCAAAGAATAAAAAACACTTGATACATCTTATACAATGAGATTAACCCTCCGTTCCATTACTCATCTGCTGTAAATTGCATTCTAACCAATCAGCATCAACCGCTTCATCATGATTAAGTGTTTTATTTCCTGCATTCCATCGTATATAATCTGATAAAATGCTGCAGATTTCTGCTGTGTCACTCTGTCTCATTGCCTCAGGGCCGCAGCCTTCTCCCTGCCTTAGTAACAGATATATCTTTACTCAGTACTGGCCCTGTTCGGGGGAAGGACATCAATCCGCTCCGTGTCTGTGCAGCCTGTGCGTTGCTGTGCCTCGCCGCTCTGCTTCTCGCCTCTCTGGGTGGGGCCTCTCGGGTTATTGAATTGTCTGTGGCTTTGTTTTGGCTGGCAATCGCTCCTCTTTTTTCTCTCTCTGCTCCAAAATCATGGCCCATTTATTCTAACCTAATTATTATTGAAGCATGGCTGAGCGGAGTGATAGATGGTACTTGGTTTGAGCGCGGCTATTGCTGACACACACACATGCAGCTTCAGCTAGGCACTCGCACACACATTCACAGTGACACACAGGGTGCAAAAATTCTCCTAATTTATGAGGGATGACAATTTTATTAATTAACGTGGTGCTGAGAGGCAATATAAAAAAGATGTGAACATGAATAGCCTGGCTAATTGGGCAATGAGTGTCAGGGAGGGTTTGTGTTTTACTGTGTGTGCGTTGTTTCGACACAGATCATAAGTCACAACACAAAGTGGACTTAGAGGTTTAACTGAGGAGAATTTATGCGTAAAATGAATGTGTATACACAACAATCTCTGGACTCCAGTCTGAGGTATTATTGAGGGAAAGCCTCCCACAGAACATCCTGCTGGGAGACACCTTTAATCAGCCCATTTCTCTGAACCCGCTCATGATCGCACCGCACACGCTGAGGAGATTGCTGGGCTGCACTAATCCCTCTGGATGATCCTGTCTGCTTGTTAGATTCAGACTGGAATCACACCACAATGACCTTCTCTTTACCTGCCCTGCTAACTACCTTGCTGTTATGCTGTTGCCTATAATGAGGTCATCGCCTACTTGCATGTATGCAAGTATAGTGGTGTTAGTCTTGCCATGACATGGTTTGGATTTGATTCAGATCAGGGCCTTGCAATCTATATAATATATATATATATATATATGCCTATATATTATTGCTTATCATTTAGTATTACAAAAGCAAACTGCTTTCAATTAAGATAATAATAATAATTACTTATTAATTAAATTATGAACTGCTACACTACAAGTTGATCACATAGGTCAGCATGAGGGTAATTCTATGCTCTTGCAGGTGACTGAAGTAGATTATGTTTTAGGTTTGCTGTTTCCTGAGTAATAAACCTCGCACCATCTGTTTTTTCTGTTGACCTTTTCCCTAAAATACAAATTATTTCAGCCCAGCTAATTTAATAAAGAGCTGGGAGTAAATACAAGAGCCTGACATATATATTGGTCAACTGCTTTTCCTAAGCAGTCCCTATGTACTGTAACTGGTGCTTGGAAGGACTAACTATGACACATGCATGTGCATTTTAAAAATGATGATATTAATTCAGATGTATTTATTTGTACATTCATGGCACAAGGATCCTTTTAGAAAGGAGTTAACATAACTGATCGACAGGATTGCTGGACATTTTGTGACTGAATTGGGAGCAGAGCAATAAGAGGAATCAGAGAATGACATTTTAGTCTGCAACAAATAATGCAGTGGTTAAAATACACTTATAGCCTAACGCCTGTTTGCACGAAAGCTACTTGTCTCTTTCTAATCTGATCTCCACTCTCCAAGTACAAGGTTTGTTACACTTGATTGTTGAGTATGAATTATAAGCCAATATTATCCTCTCCAAGGGCAGTGAGGGGCGATAGGAAGTCGGGCTGTAATGAACATATGGCCATGATAGCTTTTAAGCTAACTGTTTCTCAGCCCACTCGATAGAGAGGCTTTTTCTCCCAGACTGGAGGAGATGCGCTGCCTGCATGTCAATGAGCCCGATTCCCTGTTAACCAACTGAGCGCACAGGGTCTCTTGTCTCACACACACTATGGCTGCCATCTGCACCCTGAATGGGCTGTTCTGAGGGTGTGAGTGTGCGTGTGTGAGGGTGGAGGTGGGGCGGCAGTGAGAAAGGGAGAGCACTTCAGAGGATGGGCTGTAGTTAACCCCGTGCACATGCCTGTCTCGGAGCCTGCTGCTTCGAGAGGCAGAGAGATCATTGAGAAAAATATCTATTTTTAGACATGAAAAAGGAAAGAGGATAAGCATGAGCAGTGTGTGTGTGGATGCACGCATGTGTGTGTACGGCTGTTGATTCTATGGGTGAGCATGATGTGTAGTGATAGTCTTTTCCAAAACAACGTAGCAGAAGAGGCACAAGCTATCTTAAACTTCACACGCAATCATATAAGCCACACGAGTCCTGGAGAAAACACACACACACACACACACACACACACACACACACACACACACACACACACACACACTCACTCACACACACACACAAACACACACACACACACACACACACACACACACACACTCACACTCACATGCACACACACAAATCTGGATATTGTCCTATTGTGCCTGCAGCTAGGCCTGACAGTGGTGTTGGCCTTACATCACACACACACACACAGATATAGGCGCACACACATCCTCCCTAGCAACGGAACACGTGATGCTGCTATTGTATGCCCAACCTTTTCACGTTTTCGCTCGCTGTCTCTAATCCATGTCTTTCATCCTGACAGGTGCCAGCGGCTGGTGAACCAGGCTGCAGATTGATGATTAGAGCGGGCAGAATGGACACATGGACTGGTACCAATCTGAGGTCATGTAAAAGTCTGTTTGTCTGTTGGGGAGGCAGATTTTAGTAATTGCAACTCGGGCAAAAAGTTCGGCTTCCGCTCAGAGGCAACAGTGCACACAGTATAATTAAGGCTCTGCATATAATCCCATTGAAAAGCATGGATGTTTGCTGTGAAGAGATTTTTTCATGCATGGACTAGAGAAGTGTTTCCTAACCCTAAGACCAGGAATTAAACGGGTGAATCAACTTAGAGATTAGGAAAGTTGAAAATAATGCTGTTATGCTACATAAAATGTTCTGTACTTTTCCAACCATCATTGCAGTCTGTGCTTTTGTCCCTATGAATCAGCAGGTGGCCAAAACCTGATTCCACACATCCATCGTTCTACCATCACCATAGACTGTATCAAAGATGGACGTAGTCTTACAGAGGTTATTAACGTTTTAAAGGCCAATGATGGCAGTCACCATATAAGAAATGGTGACTCAACCTAGCAAAAGAGCCTTGAGATGGACCTTTAATGTCTTCAAAATTAACGAGTTATGAGTTAAAAAAAAACACTCCCTGTACTGAGAGAGAAATGAGCTTCTCAGACCAAGATTTTTTTTGGATGTTGAATTTTGCTGTAAAGATTGGCTTTTAAGAATGAGTGTGTATGTGACTTCTGGAGGTTTTGGAGTAAGACTCAAGTGAACATTCAAGGAACTCGAATTTAACACTTCTGCATTGGGTTCATTTCTCAAGACTGGAGGTTGCTGCTTGATCATAACTCAGCAACCGCAATTAAAAGCAGCAGGCCTGTAAAGCTTTGGCATTTTCTACATATCCAGGAATTAAGTCCATGTGAAATACCCCAAAATAAAGTAAAAAAAACAAATTTTTAAAGTTTCTTTATGTATTATCTAGGGTTGTGGGGAGATCTTGCGCCATGAAGCGACTGCCTCAGTCCTATTTTCATACCTTTCCCATGCCCTCATTGTTTTTTCTAACTGCAATTATAGCATTAAGCCTATGCGGTGATGGGGCTGTATCAAATCCAGTCCAATGCAGTGGAAGAAGCGCTGCCAAAAAAGCAGAAAAGTAAAAAGTTTTCTGCTGAGAGTGTCTTGTTTATGCTACAGGCAAAGCAATACAACTGATAGTTGTGACCAGAAATGTAAGTGATACGCTGATCTTTGAATGTATAAACTGTCACAGCACCTAAGTCCCAAGCATCACTGATGTAAACAGTCTTTGTTCCTTGTGTTGTCAGTATCTTGCGTTCTATCAGAGTCAAACGTGACTAGTTTGTCAAATGCCATGTTTGTTTTCGGTTCTTGTGGTCTCTAAAAAATGAGAGCACAACCACTTTTCCATTGCTGGATCAGCTTAAGTCTTATTTTGTCCAATCCATTTTCCTGCAAACTGGGAAAGTCTGTGTAGTGGAGCAGCCGGGGGTGAATGCTTAGCTAGCTTTGAAGGCTCAGTTCCTTCCTGTCCTGGGGTGGTCCTACTGTGCCGTATGAACATCTACTCTGTACTTGGCAGAGTGATCGGGAGATGCCTTGGCCAGTGATCTACCCAGGGTTTGATGGACTCTATCAGAACCTTTTCCAATCCTCTTCCAATGCCATGAGTGTATTTCAGTCAAAGGAAATATGTGCTTCAGCACTAAAGTAAGAAAAACAAACTAAGCATTGTGCAAATTAAGCCAAAAATGTGGCCAAGTTTTTACTCCTCTGCACATGACACAGTCCCCATGGTGCAGAGTTATCAGTCAGTAGCAAGGCTGTAATGAGACTGAGAATTTGCATCCAAAACAAATTAGAGGTTCATTTGTGTTTTCCCTTAAAAATGAAGAAAGCAAAAACCAAAACTGTTCCAAATTGAATAAACTCTAAGAACCGTATGCTAAAAACAATTTACCTAGCATGAGTAGAGCTGTAGAAATACAGCTTATTTTCTTCCAAACTATGGAGCAGTTAAGGAATATACTTTGGGATTACAGGTCAACCTATAAAATAAATACAGAGACACGAGCTGTGTAGCTATGGATTTATAAACTGAACATTGTGCAAAAGTAACGGATAATTTCACCATGACATCTGATAACCTTGTTTCAGTCTTGTACCTTAATAGTCTTAAAATAAATCAAAGCTAATACAGTGTTTCATCTCCTACAACACACTGTATGATACTAGCTACAAGTGACAACTCATGTGATCACATATGGACACAAGTAGTCAGTGACATTACCATATTTCATCAGCATGCATGCATATAGCGTGCCCACCCACACTAATACCCCTGTCCAATCTTAACCGTTCCCGTCATGTAAAGAGGCATGTAAACATTAATGTATTCAAATGGAGCAACGTCTCTCTGAGTGTGTAATCTGACACACAGCATATCCTCTCCAAGACTGATCAAAGACAGACAAAGTGGTAATGCCTCAGCAGAAACATTTTCAACCCTCCTCACAGCTCTGGTCAATTTCTCAGCAAACCAAGGTATCAATCTTTTATTTTTCTATTTGTTTTGCTATAACTCCAAAGATCCATCCAGGCCATTTTCCATACCCCTCCCCCTTCGCCACCCCAATCTCGAACACCTCACTCCTCTTTCATCTGTGTACCGCGGCACCAGCTTGTTTTCATTCCCTGCCCCCTTCAAAACAGTGTCCCTGGTCTCGACCTTTCCTACTGATTGTGCGCTGACCCTGCAAAAAAAGCAAAGGCGTTCTTTTGGTTTTAATTATTCATGTGTGATGAGAGGCTCCGACTTCTTTCCACTGTGAGCCAAGAAAAAAGGTTGCTACAGTAAATGCTTCTTTGTGTTTGTGTGACCGTGTATACTGTACCTTTTCTGTGCCAGTGTGCCTGTTGTATTTTTAATTGAAAATCTTTGCACTTTAGGTCTTATTTGTACTGGTTGGTCCATCTATAGTCACAGAGTCAATTAATGAAATGATGAGAGGAAACAAGCCAGTGACACTGCTACAATGGTCTCACACTAAGTAGGCAGACTTTCTGCTTCAACTTTAACTTTCAGTTTTATCTCAATGCATTTTAAGCAATATCGCCTACGCTGGGATTCTGCCACTGCATCACAACAAAACACTGCAGTCACCACACCTTTGTACTTTTACACTTACTCTCACAGCAGTGTTGTATCGGTGCACCAGTTTGTGATATCACACAGTTGCAGAAGCACAATAGGCATGACGAGTAAACAAACAGGGCAAATCTTACATACATACATACTCAGGCACGAACACACAAACAGATCCATCCTGCCAACTCTGACGTCCTACATGAGAACATTTAATCTCTGATTCGGGTCTACTACTACCTCTGAAGCTGACTGAGTTACACCAGTGTCTCTGTGACATGTATTGACTTACATTGAAAGCAATGCATTTTAAAGGAGCTAGCAGCCCTGTGAGCTATAAAGCTATTAGTCTGACGTTTACAACATGATCATAACTGATGAAAACCTCAAACAGCTGTAATAACTTTGTTTTAACATTGAAACACATTAAAATGTGCAGTTTATTACATGAGATGTGATACATTTGATGTACATATCTGATTCATTATGTGAAGTATAATGAAACAGAGATTGCCTGGCTGAATTCTATACCTCCATTAGGCTGCTCTAACTTGTCCAAAGTTTAAAGTGATTACTTTTCACACCAGGCAGCAAACTCGCTTCTTCCCCCATGACACCACTGTCAACTCCACATGACACCTCCAGGAGAGGCACAAATTTAAACTCCTTACAAATTTCACCATTAGGCTGACAAATGAAATGCAGGCTTTAAGTCGGCAGCGCGAGCCTCAAAAGCTGGTATGGAGTGGATGGAAGGAGATTATAGGAGGGGGCTCATCTCACCGATACGGGGCAGAAATTGCTGACAGTCAAGGGGATGCGGAGCGTCACGCTTCTGATGCATAAAGTCTGGGAGTTCATTACCCCGCATATCATCACCGAGCACACTGAGGAGCCCGGAGCTCTCCCCATTCCTCTCACTTGTGTGTCTCTCGTTTTTACACCCCCTCATTCTCACTGTCTCTCTCTCATTCTCTCTCTCTGCTGCTGAAGATGATGAAAAACTGGGGGACACACAGTCATCATTATACACCTCAAATCTCTGAATGTGTCACTGGCCTGTCAGGAAGAATAATGGCCACTTATTCAGACTGCCAAAGCTGTGTTGTGTTACAGTTTTATGGAAGGTAATGTGGTTAATATTGTAGTTTAAGTGAAGACACAGCCTGTTCCAAAATGTAATCCCTTGAACTGATAACTGATGATATTTTTATTCACATCTAATCATCTGTATCCAAAATGACTTATATGAAGCAAAGTTAATGTGTTTAATCTGCTTCCAAAAAAAACACCTGCATGATACGATGACTTAGACCCTTTGCCTCCGCATCACCATGGCGACACCCCTCCTCTCGCCAGGCGACAGGGTCACCCACTCTGGCGAGCTCATTAGGGCTGTTGTCACGTCGGCCATGCAGCCCCTGGGTGCCTTTGAAGATGACACTGTGTGCGTGTGTGTCACTGTGTGTATATTGCATGTGTGCCCTTGCGTCCTCATGAGTGTGAGCAAGAAAGGGGTGTGTGTGAGAGTTTCAGAGGGTGTCTGCATGTGTGTTGTGTTTCAGAAGGTGTGTGCACAGGGATAATAAGATAGAGTGAGACAGCACTGTGTTCTTAGCAGCAGCTTGTTTTTGCATCTTCATGTTAAGCTCATATTTCTCATAAACAAGCAGAGATATAGGAGCTGGGGAGGGTCAACACAAACAGTCACACACACAAACACACAGAATAAACCCATCTCTATAGGGAGAGCACAGAGAAGCTCTGAGGAAAGTTAAGTGAGATTGATTGGTTCAGATGATTTCAGAGCAGCTTTAGCTAAAGGGCAGCAGTGATCGCAGCAGTGAGATGCTGACAAATTAAAATAAATGACAACAAATGAGACAAATGAAAGCCAGAACTCACCAAAGGAAGAGTTTAAGTTTGAAAGATTTTAATTCTGCTTGTAATGAACGCATTTCTTTGTCATTTACTCAGGGCTCGTCTCAACCTCTGGGGTCTTGTCTTTACTTATTAATCAGCTGTGACTTTGTCTGAGTGTGGCAGAGCGCTCAATAATAGATTGGGAGGGAAGTCACGTGAGTCACACAGACACTCACAGACACATACACACTTACACGCTCCGTACATGCCTTCATGCCAGCTGTTCTGATGAGAGAAGAATAAGGGAAGGGAAACAGCCACCCAGTTTGGGATGTAATTACATAAAGGCTCCTGGGAGCTGCTCTTATTCTAACTCGTCCCCTGGCTCAGTCAGTTGAGGTAATCCAGCAATCTGTAGAGTGAGGCTGAGTGAGCAAGACCACATACCTCTTATCAATCACACTATATTCTTTAATTATTTGGGGATTTTGACCAGCCAAGTTTGGATTGTAGTTATGCATCTCACAAGTCAAAGTCCTGGAAATATTACCTGGCTTAACTGTGTTTTCCAATTTACAGAATACTTATCAGAAAATAATATATCTTAAAAAACAACAACTGTACTATCGACACATTTTATTTGCAGTAGCTAGCTATCAAAACCAACTAATGTTAGCCATTTGTACACTCTATCAACGTTTTAGGGGTTGCACAAGCTGAGATAGTACCAATGTAAGCATAAATTGCAACTTAAATCCTACACCTAGCTCAGATTAGGTGTTAAGTCTTCGTAAAATACAGGTTGACATGGCGCTTCATTTTGAAACATGATCTCATTTGCAGGATGAGAAGCAGTGTTATCAGCTGTAATGTTTAAGTGTATTTATTTTATATAGTAGCACCTTAAAAGCAAAACCACCAAGGTGCTTCACAAGAACAGACATAGGCTATAAACATGCCAGAACAGACAAAATATATACGGAGGAAATGTTAATCTGACAGCAACATGTTCTCTGCAAGTGATAACTCTGATCTGTGTGATTTGGTTTTTCCATGAGCAGAGAAAATGACTGTACTTCTACACAATAACAGAGTACCGTTATGTTGTAGTGAAAAATTGTACCACTCAGTGTCACAGTTGTTATCGTACACTATGGATTAATTATCATCCTATAGGGTGCCATTGGCCTAGCAGTCTAAACGCACTATTATGAAAAGAGCTTTTCACTGGTTGGTCAAATGGAGGGGAAACGTCATCTCTGCGACAGGTTTAGGTTCATTTGGACAATACGCATTACTTCATGTTGAAGTACTGTACAACTCAGGATGTACTTCAGTATGAATTCATGTAGGATGCACCATTAGTTCCTGTAACTCATCATGAACTAATAATCAAGTTACTATGATTTCAGAAAATGACTGTGACAATGAAGTGTTTCCGATTGACCTTATGTCTGGTCCACATGGTGGAACCAAACAACCAAACAACCTGATTATCAAACTAACGAGCATCCGCATATGGTTTAGTGTTGACTTTACAACCGAACCTAAGACACAACTTAAACAGAGCTAGTGCAAACGGCTCCAGAGCATGAAACTCTACACCAAAGTCGGAGAGCCTTAAGAACAAGGTTCTACAAACTGGATGAGTCATTACCAGTTTGACTTGGGGAGTCATTACCAAGCAACATCCGGTCTCAAAATATGAAGCCCATGCGGAAGTGTTATAAACTGCAATACATCGAGAATCCGCTTGAGGCTGGCTGCCAGAACACCGGAAACCACATAGACATGAATGGGAAAAAGACGATCTTTACAGCATTAATAAACATGTTTACAGCCTGGTTCTAAAAACGGCTTGGCCCTACGAAGCTAATTTCTCTATCAGCACACACTGTACGGGGGGTGAATTTTTTTCTAACGCGACGGCTCAGAAGATATTAAGATTCAGAGTTTTTGCCCAAATAAGGACATGACTAACGTGACTCCCGGTCGGGAACACATAGCTGTTGGCTAAGAGGCTCACACTACGTCACACTCTGCCTGGTTGAGTTCCGCATTTTCAATATGGCTGCCGCCGTCGATTGGCTTCAAAACAGCTCTCAGGAAAAGATGGGTGACGTCATGGATACTACGTCCATATTTTATACAGTCTATGGTCATTACCAGAGCTTGTTTCCCAGTAAGCTAACATGCTAAAGTATGATGTGCTACTCGCTATTTTGCAAAATATAACAAGTAGGTAGTTAGTTAGACATGCTAACCATTACAACTTAAAAAAGGGCAGATAAAGACAGAATACTTACAACAACCACAAAGCTAACACTTAATGAGAAATACAAAGATAAAGTGGTCCACCACACTTGAGTTTTGGACAATCATTGCTCAGGGGAGGGATTTAACAAAAAGTCAACATGATATAGAGGATGCTTAATGATGCTTTAAGGTAACTGTAAAAGCTAACTGGTTGTACAAGCTGTGTTTTTGAAACTCATCTGCGTCTTTCACAATACTGTAGCAGTTTTTTTACACTTAACATATGCACAAACGAGAAGTCCTATGGTTTGTTCCCTGTGGTTTGCTTTGTATGAGCCAGACTGTGCCAGCCAGCCTCCAGAGTGGATTCACTGTGACACTGTCTCTTCGAGGGCCTCATGAAGGGAGGCTCGGCTCCTCTCAGAATGGCCTGGGAGCTTGTCATCGGTTGCCTGTCAGCACACAGTCAGGCCGGGGACGTTTGATGTACCGCATGAGGATGAGAGGACAGATGGGATGGAGGAAGAGATGGATGGAAGGGGGTAAGAGCAGGTGAAAATAACACTCATACCAGGGGAGGGCAGCTGTGGGTACAGTCATTACAGGGTTTATTATTCCCTTTACACCCAAGATTTTACGTGTGACCGGTGGCAGAATCCAGACAAAGCAGAGCAGAATTCCAAGAGAAATTGATTGATATTGTGACCAGTGGGCACTGCCTTGTCTTCACGGGTTATGGAAAGACAAGAAGGAAGAAGTGTGGTTGCTAATTAGACAAGTATTGACTTGGATCAGCGTCTACTGCAGAACCGTGTGGGGGGTGAGGCTGAAAAGGGGAAGATTTTTCAATTCAGGTCTGACAATGTCACGAATCGAGGACAATGGGGAAATAGAAAATGCTGCAAACTTTAACAAGGTCTTTTCAGAAGCCAGGCTTTGTGAGCACGAAAAATGGACACAGGGCAGATCCCATTGGGTGAAAGAGAGCTTTAGAATATGTCATATCGAAGCAGCAACCTTCAGTGTAAAAAACTGCAGGGGAGATACAAAAAACTGCAGTTCCTTCAGCGCAAATTGAGGATGGCTGCAAATACCCAGGAATCCATATAAGTTCCCAATTTAAAATGCATATATTTATAGGAGAACTAAAAAACTAAAAAATGCTTTACACTAAGTGGCCCATTTATAACTCTAAAACACTGTACATTAGGCCGAGTCAGCAATTCCTATATGGTGACTACCTTTGTTTAGCTTCAAAGCATCTCCTATGAAACCAGTGGGGTCACAGAGGCTACATCCATGATGTTTACAGCCCATGGTCATATCCCACTGTAATAGCATTATAACTGTCATTTTAAAAGCAGTATGATTGACTGAAGAGATATAATTGAAAGCTTGTTTGTCAAACTGCAACATGCTCAAACTTATTTCAGCTTCTACTCTAAAAAGAGAAGGAAATGGAGAAAGGCTGCTTCTCCTGTCGCTTGTCTTGCCCCTTACACAAAAGGGGCAAGAGTTTCTGTATCAATTATCTGAAGGCAAAAGAAGGCATTGCCACTTCAAATTCTTGTATTCTTGGTGTGCTAAGTAGATACATTCACTGCACTGTTTGCCCACATTATCCTGCAGCATAGAATATCTCATTGACACCCTGCTGAGAGTCTCTTTATTTAGGCCCTCCTCTGTTCTCCTTCATTAATCAATGACAAGCCAATCATTCCATACATGAGAACAAAGAAGATATGTTCTCTATTTCAAAGCTGATCTGTTTAAACCCCCTCCAGTTGTCACAGAGGACACATCAGTACATGCACATAAGCAATGTTTGCGGCAGGCACCATCACAAATTTCAATTGTCGCAGACCAGCACATAATCAGCTCACGGGTAGTGTAGGTGACCGGCCTCCGATCTCTGGTGCTTTGGGCGCGCTCCAGCCACACAAGAGGCACTGCACCATTTGTTGCCCTAATTAAGAATTCATTGGCCACTAACGATGAGTTCTGACCTCCATTTCCTGCATCTTTGCCTCCCCCATCACGTACTAAATCAGCCAAGAGGGATGGACTCGACATACAGACAGAAGAATTGGTGCACTGTGGCATTCAGCAGAATAAGGAGACGGCAGAAAAGGGCAGGAGGAGGCAGGAGAAGGGGCAGTTATGGGGGGAAAGAAGTGGAAGAAGAAAGGGGGTGAGAGGAAGAGAGGAAAGTGTTGGCCAGTCTCCAGAACTGGCTGTATAAAAATGCAGAGTAAGGCTGGGATTAATACGGAGCCTTGGGGAACGCCTCTGGTCCTGATAAACACATCCAACTGTCTGTCTGAGCTCTGTTATCTGTTGCACGAAGCTGCATACACCACTGTTATCCCTGCGGGGGACAGGAACACCACTAATCTCCCCCTGAGGTGACACTTGCACCTTGGCTTTCCCCAGATGTTGGATGCTGATCCCTGTTATTACTATTTTCTTTGTTGCGTGCATTGATGGAGCTGCGAGACCTGTGATTTATGTCTTTAATTTACTGAACCACCATGACTAATGCCTGTTTATTTATGAATTCTTGCAGTTATCTCATATCTGAGACAGCTGAGTCAGTGGGTGACAGAATTTGATTGACGGATGGTAATTAGACCAGAAAAGGCTGAATTGATGAGAGGAATTTAAAGGGATTATGATATGTTGAAGTTATTGATAAAAGCTTTAAAAGGCTCAAAGTGCTGGCCTCAATTTGTGTTATTGTGACCCAGAGTCCTCTGCGCAGTAAGACTTATGTCACATCATCTGACATGCCATACATGTCTTTGGAAAGCTCAGCCAAGCTTGACGAATTGCAGTTTGTATCTTCAGGGCGTTTTCAATAGTATTCAAATTTCATGCTATGGACTGATATATGAGCACAAAGCTCAAAGCTCAAAGCCCAACGTTAGCACCAAGTAGTTCCACATTTTTCTTGAAGTCAAATAACTCTTCAAATCTGATATATTCTTTCACTGATCTAACAAAGGTCTTTCTGTGAATTAAGAATGTTTCCTTTACTCTGCCACTCATACTGGAGTGTTCACATGATGTTCTGCAGCCATGCAACCAAGAAACCCCCCAAAATAAACACAAGTTTAACCAAACATCCAAAGAGATAAGTACCCTAAATATGCCAGTATGTTAACAAGACAACATAACGTGCACAACCTCTTTGAAAATCTTCCACTTGATGTAACATAGATGTTGACACATATCAGTGTTGTAGTACTCTAATCCAGGAGTCTGACTCGAGCCCTGATTTTTCAACTTTTTCGCCATGGACTCCAGCACTGATGACTCAGACTTGTACTCAGACTTGACTGCATTAGGACTCCAAAAATGGAGAGGAGAACTCTGACTTATTTATTGATGTAGACTGTTTTAATGTTTATGTCCAAACTAACTTTATATAATTTGGGGGGATAATTTATGCAGTTTAGAACAAGGGCTGGCATGTGTGTTTGCCTGCATGTGCGGTAAAAGATAGTGATAGGCTCAAACTTCAAGAGACATCTGTGAAGTGAAATGTCCACGAGAGACCATCACTGTAAAAAATCTGAGAAATCAAATATCATGCAACCCTAATTTATATACTCAAAACAGTGTGATAAGCCCTTTTCACATATGCATTGAAATTTCCAGGACAGCTTGCTCTGGAATTTTCCAAAGTTGTCCCTGACAGAGTGAAGTTGTCCCCGTAGGACAGGTGGGGTCTCTGGAGACAGGACCAGATATGAAAAGAACACTGCTGTAGTCACTGTGCAATGTTTACCAGATATCCAAGATGGTGGGTGAGGCAGAGTCTGATGCTATGCTGACAGTTTTTGCCTCAGTATCAAAGCATGTAAAATGTCACCACCCCTGCTCGCTTTCAGTGACTTCACCCTGAGGTGTTTGCATACATGCTCAATTTGACTTCTTGATGAAATTGCACCTGTGGGCTGGCAGGAAAAGTTGGGGTGAAAACCCCAGCTGTTGGCATTCCAGAGGGGTCCAGCTGCAGACCTCCACTCTCAGCCGGCTTAACGGCTCCTCCAATGTGAACCGGAAGCTCACCTCCATCGTAGGATGGAAGTGACGTAAATCTAATCCTCCTTTTGCGGTCTTAGCCGTCTGATAGGATCCTCCACCTCCAGCTCCTCTATCGTCGGACGGGAGTCAAATTGCACATGATAAATATGCCTGCCTAACATAAAACAACATCTTGAACGTTTAGATATCGTAGCATAAGACAATTAGCTATGGACTGTTGGAATCACTTTAATCACCATCATATAAAAAAATAACTATTACTAAATAACAATAAAATAGTTATCATGAAACTGACTTCAATGACTATATTTTACCTTCATGTGTTGCATTTAATATTAAGTTAATCATATTGCTGTGAATCTTTAAACCTTGAATTGAGCCTGCCTCTATCCCTGTTTTACGGTTAAAACAACATGAATGTAAACACAGAGGATTTGATAGGACTGTAGTGCAAATGAAACAATCGTGTCTCTCTCTCAAGGAAATGAAAACAGTCAAGATCATTACACCAATGAGGTGCCCACCAATTTATGTTGTGTTATTGATGACGTGCATTTTATACTTTGTTTTTTTTTAATGTAACACTACTGAGAAATCAGGTTAACCAAGGTTATCAAAATTCAGAAAAAAACGAGAGGGGTCCAGCTGCAACTCTCAGCCGGCTTAATCCTGACGTCACTTCCTTCTGACGGTGGAGGGGATCTCAGAGTAAGGCCTGCAAGAGAGTCGACTAAGAGTGGAGGTCTGCAGTTGGACTGTCTTGTGGCGTTCACACATGAAGCCCACTCGAAATAATTTGGGTAGTTTTCAGGAGTTACGAACAACAATAGAGAAATGCTGTAAGTTGTTTTCTATATGTTAAAGTTTTTATATGAAGGACACGATTGCGTGTTTAATTCTGGTATGCATGTAATGTGATCAAAGTTTGATCATGTTTTGGTGGTATTTCCAGGACAGTAAGATGACATACTGCATGCTTCATAGTGAACCTCAGCATCTCTAAAATACAGCTCTATTGATTATCATTGCCCTTAGGTTTTGTTTTTTATTGTTAGGAGTGTTACTTTGCTCCATAAATTATTCTCCACCCCCTTTTCTCCCTCTAGTCCATACTTGGATTGGTGTTTATCAGGGATCCTGCCACTCTTATTGCTGCAGATGGCACAAAACAAAGAGATATATCCTCAGCATAAGCACTTCCCACTGCCAGAACAATGTCAACTGATTTAAACTGCCTCGGCTTTTCTGTCACCACAGGCAGGGCTGGGGCCAGCGCAGGATATGCTTGGCTGAATATGAGCAGGACAGATTGCTCATTCACGCAACACAACGGCAAAGACGGATCCTTCAAAGTCCCTCACTTCCTAGCGCACATCCAAATGCACTGACTGGCACGCAAACAGGCACACTTTACTGCTGACACACACACACACACACACACACACACACACACACACACACACACACACACACACACACACACACACTGCCCAGCGTGATAGATGGGGAAAGACACAAAGGTCAGCAGTCAGCAGGGCTTCACTTAGACAGGACTCGGGTTCTTTTACATCACCTTGACTTAGGAGATGGAGCTGACCCAACCCGATCTATTCCACCGCTGTTGCACTGTTGTGATATACAGTACAGGTCAGCAACTGTTTTAAAGGGATAGAGCTCTAAAAGGCTTCCAGTATCCCCGCCACTATTTAACCTGCACTGTGCTGTCTGAGAATCTCTCATTTCCCATCCTCTGGCATGTACAGAAGAAGGGATCCCATGTGGTAGTGAATGACACGTGCATTTATCTTGTCACCGTTTGCAGATCAGCACTCCCGTCAGTGCGATGGTATATCTCGCTGAATAGCTACCCTCTAGGGAGAGTGATATACAGAACATATCATTCACACCCATACACACACACCCACATGCACACACAGGCATAATTGCACATATGTCACAGAGATGGTGTTGTTCACTCATGGACACTTCTGCCCTCATAATACACTGCAAATCAATTAAAGCAAAACAAGGGACTGTAATGATCAGAAGCAGAAGATAAAGCTCATGGTAGTGGGTCTAATTTTGCCATCTGGTCGTTTTCAAGTTCATAAGTTTGGGCAATTACCTTGAGACGACCTTTAAATTTCCTCAATTTTGGATTCACATGAAGGAATAATAGGACCTGTAGCAGGGCAGACTGTGCTTGAGCTCCTCTTATGTAACCCTGTTTTGGTCAGACACTATCGCACATGCCGAACAGTGCTGCGATCTCATTAAAGCTCCTTTAATTGGCCTGACCTTGACATGAGGGGTAGGAGGTAGAAGGGTAGCAAGTCAACATGACAACCAGACTGACGACCTTTGTGTGAGAACTGTCAATAGGCTTAGCTGATTAAAGTAAGAGCTCTCACATGACCGATTGTTCATTGTCTACAGCGGCTGTCCTGAGCTTGAGTGGAGAGACAATGCTGAATGTGAGATGTGCAGAATAAGGAGAACAGTATCGATTTAATCACAAGTCTATGAGACTCACTTTTTGAACCTTTTTTTTTTTTTTCAAGTCAGCTGCATCCCACCTACACGTGCCACCAGTGTTCCAGTCAAAAATACAGAGAGAGGCATTTTATTATTTTACTGTATTTTACAGAAAAAATGGCACTCCAAAAAACAAACGGCCAGTTGGCTGCACAAAGCCTGCTGGGATCCATAGTGATGCAGACCAAGCTAGTGGCACCACTTTTTAGCAAGTATTCTCCCTCGTATTACGCCACAGTTATGCCTTAAAAAAAACAGTAGTAAACTATCAAGAAAGTAAGTCTTGTGGAGTGCTGGTTTGATTGAAAAGATCTCAAATTTAAGACAACAAGTGACCAGTAGAGGTGGCTGGTACGACTATAGGTAGGTCCATACCTCATTACAAACAATGTTGGCTGGGCTCAACTACCGAACAAGTAACTAGAAGGATTACATACTCCACATGGTGCAAACAGATGGTACTAGAAAGAGTTATGCACCTGCAGAGTAACTGCATGCTTTCTTGCATGTTGCTGGGCACAATTTAAATTGTTACACAAGAAGGTGGTTTAAACATTTTACCCCTTGATATATCCCCAAAAACAGACTGCAACTCATGCACCAGTGCAACTTATTTTCTGGGCTGTTGGTTTAGCATCCTCTCAATAACAAAACTGAAAATGTGCTGTGAGTCTGGTGGCCATGAAAACTCAATGTTGTAATAAGTTAATGCTGTTTTTTTTTTGTTAACCCAGAAAGCATACAACCTTGACCAAAATTCCAACATAATTCATACATACCTTTACATATCAGGGTTCCCACTCTTTTCCAGAGATCATTTTCCAGGACATTTCCAGGACATTTTCATTGATGATCAAGCTGGTATGACCGTCTAAATTTAGTTCCTAATTTAGTTCCTAAATAGTCTAATATGTTCCTCTCAGTGGAAGTCTACATTGAAAGACATGTAGTCTATGGCTATCAATGAAATCATCTCTTACATAATTAAAAATGATGGCAAATTGATAATAGAATAATGCAACCACAGATGTACAGCACTTCACTTTATTAGTGCAACCAAGTAACAATGATGGGCAACTCTCATCTCAGCTTTCTCTTTTCTCAACGCACTCTGTTTTTGAAGATCTCTCAGAGGTTAAAAAAAATGTCTTTCCTGCATGGCGATGTCTATTATGATCAGCGATGTCTACAACGTGGAGTTTCTGTTCAGCTGTGTCGCTCTTTTTGTTCCGTTTGTTTTCACTATCGGGAGTTTGCACTCCTACTAGCTAGAGCAGGGGTTCTCAAACTTTTTGGAGCCAGGGACCCCTTACAGGTGGGAAAATTGTCCATGGCCCCCTCATAATTGTAACACAGATTAAGCACATTAGTGATGTGTCATGACCAAAACCCTCTGAGAGCCGATACTTTATAGTGAATCAGAAGATCCAGTTTTTTCCTTTCGCTGCTTAGCTCTCACAGTGCTCAGCCCCAGCTCTGCTCACAGCAGAACTTTGTTTTGATTGGTCAGCATGGCGGCCATGCAGCCAATCACAAGTGAGGATATAGGATGCAGGTGATGGAGGGGAGGCTGTGTATCCTGGCTTCATCTGTTCCTTCAGAGAGAGTCTTCTTGAAGACCGGGCGAATACTAACTGAAAGGAGAAATCGGATCAGCCCATCCAAGCTGAGGCATCTGATTTTTCTCAATGCCAACCTGAGGACATTAATAATGTTTGCTTGAGTTTGGTTCTGGTTCAGTTTGCTTGAGTTTGGTTCTGGTTCTGTTTCTGTTTGCTCGAGTTTGGTTCTGGTTATGTTTACCTGAGTTGGTTCTGGTTCTGTTTGCTTGAGTTTGGTTCTGGTTTTGGTTCAGTTTGCTTAAGTTCGGTTCTGGTTCTGTTCTGGTTCTGTTCTGGTATGGTTCTGGTTCAGTTCTGTTCTGGTTCGATTCTGGTTCAAGTCTGGTTCAAGTCTGGTTCGGTTCTGGTTCGGTTCTGGTACGGTTCTGGTTCGGTACTGGTTCGGTACTGGTTCGGTTCTGGCATGGATCTGTTCCGGTTCGGTTCTGGTTCGGTTCTGGTTCGGTTCTGGTTCATTTCTGTTACGGTTCTGGTTTGGTTCTGGTTCGGTTCTGGTACGGTTCTGGTACGGTTCTGGTTCGGTTTGGTTCTGGTTCGGTTCTGGTTCGGTTCTGGTTCAGTTCTGGTACGGTTCTGGTTCGGTTCTGGTTCGGTTCGGTTCTGGTTCAGTTCTGGTACGGTTCTGGTTCAGTTCTGGTTCAGTTCTGGTAGGGTTCTGGTTCGGTTCTGGTTCAGTTCTTGAGTTTGATTCTGGTTCTGTTTGCATGAGTTTGGTTCTGGTTCTGTATGCTTAAATTTAGTTCTAAACCTAACCCTAATCCTAACCCTAACCTTAACCCTAACCCTAATCACAACCCTAACCCTAATCACAACCCTAACCCTAATCATAACCCTAACCCTAATCACAACCCTAACCCTAACCCTAACCCTAATCATAACCCTAACCCTAACCCTAATCACAACCCTAACCCTAACCCTAATCACAACCCTAACCCTAATCATAACCCTAACCCTAATCATAACCCTAACCCTAATCACAACCCTAACCCTAATCACAACCCTAACCCTAATCACAACCCTAACCCTAACCCTAATCATAACCCTAACCCTAATCATAACCCTAACCCTAATCATAACCCTAACCCTAATCATAACCCTAACCCTAATCACAACCCTAACCCTAATCATAACCCTAACCCTAACCCTAATCATAACCCTAACCCTAATCACAACCCTAACCCTATCCCTAATCACAACCCTAACCCTAATCATAACCCTAACCCTAATCACAACCCTAACCCTAATCATAACCCTAACCCTATCCCTAATCACAACCCTAACCCTATCCCTAATCACAACCCTAACCCTAATCATAACCCTAACCCTAATCACAACCCTAACCCTAACCCTAATCATAACCCTAACCCTAATCACAACCCTAACCCTATCCCTAATCACAACCCTAACCCTATCCCTAATCACAACCCTAACCCTAATCATAACCCTAATCTCAACCCTAACCCTAATCACAACCCTAACCCTAATCACAACCCTAACCCTAATCACAACCCTAACCCTAATCACAACCCTAACCCTAATCATAACCCTAATCACAACCCTAACCCTATCCCTAATCACAACCCTAACCCTAATCATAACCCCAACCCTAATCACAACCCTAACCCTAATCATAAACCTAACCCTAATCACAACCCTAACCCTAATCATAAACCCAACCCTAATCACAACTCTAACCCTAACCCTAATCACAACCCTAACCCTTACCCTAATCACAACCCTAACCCTAACCCTAATCACAACCCTAACCCGAATCATAACCCTAACCCTAATCACAACCCTAACCCTAATCATAACCCTAATCACAACCCTAACCCTAATCACAACCCTAACCCTAATCATAACCCTAATCACAACCCTAACCCTAATCATAACCCTAACCCTAATCACAACCCTAACCCTAATCATAACCCTAATCACAACCCTAACCCTAATCACAACCCTAACCCTAATCATAACCCTAATCACAACCCTAACCCTAATCATAACCCTAACCCTAATCACAACCCTAACCCTAATCATAAACCTAACCCTAATCACAACCCTAACCCTAATCATAAACCCAACCCTAATCACAACTCTAACCCTAACCCTAATCACAACCCGAACCCTAATCATAAACCCAACCCTAATCACAACCCTAACCCTAATCATAAACCCAACCCTAATCACAACCCTAACCCTAACCCTAATCACAACCCTAACCCTAACCCTAATCACAACCCTAACCCGAATCATAACCCTAACCCTAATCACAACCCTAACCCTTACCCTAATCATAACCCTAACCCTAATCACAACCCTAACCCTATCCCCAATCACAACCCTAACCCTAATCATAAACCTAACCCTAACCCTAACCCTAACCTTAACCCTAACCCTAACCCTAATCACAACCCTAACCCTAATCCTAATCATAACCCTAACCCTAATCACAACCCTAACCCTAATCACAACCCTTACCCTAATCATAACCCTAACCCTAATCACAACCCTAACCCTAACCCTAATCATAACCCTATCCCTAATCACAACCCTAACCCTAATCATAAACCTTACCCTAACCCTAATCATAACCCTAACCCTAACCCTAATCATAACCGTATCTCTATCCCTAATCACAACCCTAACCCTAATCATAAACCTAACCTTAACCCTAATCACAAACCTAACCCTAATCACACCCACGCTATGGTTCGCAGACCCCCAGGGGTCCCAGGACCCCACTTTGAGAACAACTGAGCTAGAGTATGGTAATTGAGCCAAATGTACTATAAAACATGAACAATATACCCCCGTTTTCTGTGAATGCATGATTATGAAGTGAAGGAGAAAAGATGTGAAAAAAGTTGCGCAGTGTCTTTTCCAGCACAGCGTGCACTCAACTTTCAATGAATGGGGATGTGTTTTGTTAATAGGGTCAGGTCAAACGCAGCCATGTTGGAATAATTTTCCAGGACTATATGTCATTTTCCAGGACATTTTACTTTTTCTCCCATTTTCCAGGTGTTTTCCAGTACTGGAAACTGGTCAACTGTTTTCCAGGTTTTCCAGGTTTTCCAGGATGCGTGGGAACCCTGACATATGCACAAGTCTGAGTCAAACACAAGGTATGTACTCTGATAGGAAGGATTAGTACTCATTGAAGAACTTGACCCATTACGCCCTCTACTAATAACTTTAGATGTCTACCACATGGCTCCCCATGTCCCCCACAGGCTGAGATAGATAGAACAGATGGGCAGTGAGAGCCAGCATGTCACAGGGGTTATCAAACGGGCACCTCTCTTCACTGATGTTTGGTTAAGTTAGGCCCATGACACCTCAGAGAGGCTTAGCAGTTAGCCTTGGCGTCCCAGAGCCACCCCCTCAACTCCACCACCCATAAAACTGTAACCCAAATATAATATTAAATATAAGCTAATATTCATTTGTATTACAATAATAAAAGTTAAACTAATGATGTGAAAATTGGGGCAGTTATTTTTCTCATAATGGGAGAAACAAATGTTTTTCAAAGGATAAAATGGGTAAACGGCCATGAAAGCACTGTATGTTGTTCTACTTTATGCAATTGCATAATAAAACCACGATCAAAGCACATATTTAAGCAACATTGTTTCAGTAGACAGAACTGTTCTCCTAATTAAATGGGCCAAGGCAGACTGTGTGTGTGTTCACTGACTGTGGGTTGGAATCTAGTTTGTTTTTGTCTCTCTCACCAATCTACTGTGAACAAAACAAAAAACACAATGGCAAATTGGCTTTTGAAAGCATGGGTTCAGTGTAAAGCTAACTAACACTGTTATAGTCTGGTTTGTTTGCGGCTTAGCCATTGTCCTCATAATGGCAGGGGATGGGATAGCATGACCGAGCACGTGATCAACATGCTAACCCTCAGGAGCAACCACAACCGCATAGCCTTTGTCTCAGACAAACAGATCCTGCTAGGACACATGAACGGGGAGCACAAGTCTTACCAGTGTTAGCTTGGCAACCTGCAGCTTCAGGTTGGTAAAGAAGGCTTAGAGTAACAGGATTGGGGGAGTTTTACAATCTGAAGATGAGATAGTAAAGTGGATTACAATGTAACTGATCCAAGATCTTTTTTTCTTGGCTGGAGTGCTTTGTCTCATCTCACATCTGCAACTTGAAGCTCATTCAGTTGTTATGCAACGCATACACAGCGTGCATGTGAATTGACTGCATGACCACTCATCTGTGCCTTGCATCACTCATATTTACAACGCAGGACAGTACATCAAACCGAATCATCAACAGCACAGAACATTAAGAGTCTGTTTGCATGTTATTCTGTGGAGTTATGTCAACGGATGCTTTGTTGTGGTGTAAGAATTCCCATCAGCTGTTGTATGCTGCTCCATGTCAACTTAAAACTCATCAGTTGGCACCGGGAATTCACTGAAGTGTTGTTTCCCCAGCTGTGGATTAGCAGACGAGGGAGCAGAGATCTTCTTGGCCATGACTGTCAGTGCGGCAAGAGAGGCAGTGTAATTAGCAGTTAGTGCCAGCATCCAGGGCAGATCCTCTGACTGGTGGGAACCCACTGGGACAGAGAGGAAGACACTAGCAAAAACGAAGGGCTAGAGGCTGACTGACAGTGGAGGGGACGGGAGAGGCAGGAAAAATGGAGGGAGGAAGAGAGAGGAAAAAACATGGGCAATAATGAGTTGCAGCTTTGGGCTTCTATGTTTTTTCCTCCTCTTTTATTTTTCCTCTCTCTTTCTGCCTTGGCATCGTGTCTTAAGCCATGGGCCTTCAGTGCAGTGCTGTGATGTCCTTTTTAGTGCATGCAAGTGTCTGTTTTGACTATGCTAAGAGGCAGAGGCGACTGCCACTGAGATGCGCGCATTGCAATAACACCCATTTTTCTCATGTATTATGCATGTCCAGTCAGCATATTCATTCCAGATAATAGGAATGCAGCGAAGCCTACTCACACGGAAGGCCCGTTTTGCATGTGCAGTCAATGCTGTTTAAGATATTATGTTCAGCTTGCACAAAAGAAGACAAACTAAGACTGATTCTAATTAAAAACAACATGTCAGTGTTAACATATCAGTGACAGGCAGCTAATTAGACACCCTGCAACAGCTGAAGAAGGCAACAAATGTGAAGCTGCAGAGATAAGATATACAGGAAAACAGAGCAAAAAGGAAACACTTTAAATATTCAAAATGTATACCATAGGGATGTAGCAACATGGCTGATCCTCTTTGGTTACCCCTTGACAGTGGACACTCTCTGAACTGCTAATTCAGCAGAGTGAAAGGTCAGCGTGACAGATACCCACCCTCTCTCCTGGGAACACCCTAACAAGCAGCGCTGGCTTCCGAGTTCAGTGTTTGTGATATGATGCACCAAAAGCCCTTTAGCAACACATGAAAGTGCCCATCTAGTGCAGCGTTTTTATGCCAATGCCTATCCACAAGTATGCAAGGTAAGGCTGTATGTGTGACAGAGGTGTGTGGTTGTTTTTAAGGTGTGTTCCGGCCAGTCCTAGGCTGCTTAAACAGCACATCATGGTTAACCTGCTTATCAGTCTGTTGGTATTAAGGCCATCATTCCAATCCCCACATATCCATCACATAGGGCATCAGGCCTGGATTTACAATGCTAGCCCCAGCCTGACAGGTTAAGGCTGAGCTTTCACTGGGCAAGAAGCGCCTGTTTTTGGCTCTAACTTATAGCTTGTGGCGCTATTTGGTGTAAGATTCATGTCCCTCCTCCCAGCAATACCTCAATACTTAGGACTGATGAAAATCTACGATCAATAAGCAAATAGGAACTGAAAGGGCAGTTGGTAGCTTAATTCATTGGCATGTGAGACCGGGATGAGCTGTGGTGTGACGGGAGTCTGGATCTAGGTGTTCCATTAATCCTGCTGCTGGATGCCAGCCGAGCTGCTCCCATTTGGACTGAAAAACCAGGGCGTGGAAGGTCTTTAAAACTCAATTACTGCTTATTATACCTCACTTAATACATATTCAGACAACTCAGAAACTCTTCATAAAAGTTAATTTTACGATAGAGCCAGGAGGACGGTTCTAAATAACATCCCTAACACGGGACAACAGAACAGTTCCTATTCTGTCTCTAAATTGGTCGATAAGATCAAGTATGATTAATCAATCATGTAAAGTTAGAAATTAACAAAATGTCCCACCACATATTGTTTTTCAAATATAACAATGTAACCACTATCAATGGAAAAAAAATTAGGTGATACTTGTATGTAGATCCCAGAGACAATTACATGTAACGAGGAAAATTAATAAAGAGTCCATAAATGAACCACTGAAACTTATCAAGAGAAGACCCTGACTGCACAGAATGCTGAATATGAAACATACTCAAATCTGTCAGTTTGTCTCTGAGGAGAAGATTGATTAAATCAACAATTCACAGCTGTCAGAGGACTGCAGGTTTCATGGTTACTAAATCAGAGCAGTTGAAGATTTATAACTGGGCTACAGTCTAATCCCTCACTCTGGAAATCACATGCTCCTCTGGCACAGAACTGTGTCAGAGGTCTCGGGGAAAACTGGAATGAGATATAGAGATACAACTATAAAGGAAAGGAAGAAAACCTTGCAGTCAACAACACAAAAACAGCTTAATAATTATATAAAAGAAAATAATTTAGTACTGATATCATGTTTCGTGTGAAAAAATTGAAGCCACACTGAAAAAAAAGACCAAATAATTTGTATTACAATGTGTTGCTTACTTTTTGTCAAATTTTGTAACTTAGACTACAACTGATGCTAGAAATACAGAAAGTTATCAGAGAGATATCATGGAAAAAGTACCATATTAACCTGTATCACTTATCCGTAAAGTGAGTGTACCCCTTCTGACAGAGGCCAGCCATTACTCACAACCATGGTGCCAAGGGGATGAAAGATAGAGAGACACAGACACAGTGACAGTCTGGAACAGAGTAGCCAGAATGTAAACCTCATGATTCATAAGTGAGGCTGATTTTAAGATAATGGTTAGCAGTTAATCAACTGTCACTAAATTACAATGTGGTTTTACAGAGTGTAATGTCCAAAGATGAAGAGCCCTTAAAGAGCATCTTAGAAATGCTAACAGTCAGAAAAGAGGTGCATAAAGTAGCCACTTCTTAGAGATAGCCCGGAGAGTGTGCAAGTATGTTAGTCCGGCCACACATAAGGCAACTTTTGGATCTTAACTGATTTTAAAACAATGGGAGACCACACACATAAGGACAGTCCCGACTAATTTTTAACATTACGATCCTCTAAGCACGTTGCCATGAGACCGCTAGGCAACACATTTAACGTCTGTGTTAACGATTTCACAGTGGCAATTCCACAGACACGGCATCTCATAGATACTCGCATGATCAAACGTGCCTTCAGAAGCAAACATGGAGGGAGGTCAACGTCATCAGCTGGCTCTCCTCGCATGTCTTCTGTTTTACAGCAAATAAATATAAAACGATGAAAAAAAACGAATAGGGGTGAGTAATTTAAAAATTGGTCTTCTTTTTCATTATTTTACTAAGCTTGGGATACTGTTGTGTTTATGTTTGTTGCCATGTTTGCGAGCTGTGAAAGTACGCAACATTCACTCTGCCCCTCTCATTGGTTATCAGCAGTCTGGAGGCAGAATCAAAAAATCAAACATAGTTTACGATCCCAGGTCAGGGAGGCTCAGACTCGATCGAGAGCATTAAAATTGTCTTATTGACACCACATACTCAGGATTATTTGCACAAATAATCAATTACAACAAGCCCTGAATCAGGTCCCGCCCCCCTATCATTGGGGTGGCTAATTGAGCCCTAAATCTGGATCAAAATCATCTAGTGTGTGGCCAGCCTTACTGAAAAATGGAATGAAGTTTGCCTGTTATCACGGCCGTGGAGATCTCCATGAAAGCTACATATGGTTGTTTTTTTTAACTGAGATGGATTTCCACATAATGAACAAACTACAGGTTATTATTTCATTTTTATGGTATCAATAGGAAATACCATAACCATGTGTTTCAATTACACAAAGTCCTATTTTCAGACTAATACAGTAAGATGAAGCCAGGAAAATATTTTCAAGTGTTAAAGAAAAGTTAGAAATCCTGTTGGTAAGGCCATATGTTACTGTAAACACAATATTAGACATCACAGCCTTTGGAAATGGGAAATTCAAAATTGATTTACTGATTCTGGTTTGAGTGATAGAACACATGATTTAGTCCTGAAAGGAACTCATACACTTGATGTTAAATGTGTTTGTTTTAACTACAAATATATAGACATTTATTTGAAATAACACCAATATGGATGTATATCTACTCATTTCTGTACAGCAGCGTTCATATTTTAGCAGAACTGCTCCAATGTGACATGTTTCATCCTCACTAGAGGTTTGATGTCCGTTATCTCTGTCCTGGCTGGCAGCCCAGTTCCTTCATCGGAAAAGTGGGTGGGAAGAGGACAAGGTGTTTTTGTGTTTACTCAGTCATAGTCAAAATTCTTTAATCCATACTTTGAAATGACAAATTGGCAAAGGATAAGAAAAAGAGATTTGGACTTAGTTACAAGAAGCATCAAACACTTTCTTTTTGTGTGTGCACAGTCTGAACGCTGAAAATCCAAACAAATGAGCACAATCTGGTGCACAACCATGGGTTTTTGCACGACAATTTGAAAATCTATTAAGCACTACATAGAAATGGCCTATTAACAGGCTCCTAATGTGGTGTCCCAACAAGCAGAAGCTCTGGTTAGTCTTATTTGCACAGGCTAGGATATTAATTACAGCTTAAACAAACAGTGGCAAGATCAAATCCCTCAACACGTGACCGCTGCCTACAGGGGAAATTCGCTCTCTCTCTCACCACTCGTTAAGGCTATAATTAATTAGCAGCTTCTGGTGATGGCCACAAATACATTCAGTGAAATTAATCTTTCTTTCTTTGTCTCTCTCCCCAAGGATAAAGCAGATCTCTCCCAGGTAATTCCCCTCACTTGACCTTGTGTTACTACGCCAAAAAGAACGAAGTTAACAAGAGTGGACTCGAGATGACTTTCATAGCTGCAGGACGATTTCTACCTCAGCTCTCGGGAACAATTCAACTACTATCACATGTATCTGAAAGCTCAGGAATCTCTGTTTTAATGTGGAGAGAAAGGCCTCAGAATGGCATACAGCTCTTCACATCAAAGAAAAAGAGTAAATGTTTTTTTCTGTGGGCTTTTCTCTGTGGAAGGGGAGGAGAAGAGGCTGATAAAGCTTGGCAGAACTGCATTGCAGACACTGAGATTAAGATATCGACCTAATAATGTACAAAGGGCCCCTTGATGTACAATCTCTCTCGGTCTGCTACTATCTTCTTCCTTTTTGTCTGTTTCTTCACTTCCGACTCCCTCTGTTTCTCCTTCCACTCCATGCCTCTTTTTAAAGACTTGATTTTCGCACCTCCCAGGAGGCTGGAGAAACTTCTGAAAGTACACTCACTTATCCTAATGAATGCCTTTTAAACTCTTCCTTTAGGGGCTGGTGCTAAATTCCAAGAGTCCAAGGAGAAGAAGGGAAGAGAGAGACAGATGGAAGGAGAGGTGTGTATTAAAAAGGACACAAAGTGCGTGATGGAGTAGCAGAGTTATGAGAGAAAGAGAGCAAAGACGAAAGGATGAGAGCTGGAGAGCAGTGTGTGACTCACCTACCTCAGCAGGAGAGCAGAGGAAGGACGAGCAGGTAATAAATACAGCGGGATGTCATCCAAGCGCCCTGGAAAGCTTTTCTTACGCACTTCCTCTTTTTTTCTGCAGAGCTCCACACCATGGAAACAATACACCGGCCCTGTGGAGCCACAGCAGATGCAAACTCACATCAAACTTAAACTTTATCCATTGTTCAACTATAGTGCAGAGTCATGAGTTACAAAAGAGGAGTTTTTTCACACTAGATAGAGTTTATTTGTGATTCAACACCAACAGTTTATCAGCTTCTGGAAACATTAAAAAGTGATCTTTGTCCATTCATGCAGGATAAAAAATATCAGGTTGAAACAGTGCTCCAAAAATGTTTGACATACTCTGCAGATAGTACACATTTGCAACAGCAGGTTGGTCAGAGGCCCATTATTTCAAAGTATTACAAGCTAGTTACCCCTCTAGCATTATTTCTAGAAATTATATGCAAACTTATTGTTTTGATGTGAGGTTAAACTTTAGGGATGTAATCTAAGGCATTTGAAAATTTGTTGAAAGAAGTCACGGGTATCTAGGAAGTGGATGTCCATTTGAAATGAATCATATCTGCTGAAAAGTGATGTTAAAGTGTAGTCGACTAATGATCTAACGTCCTCACCTTAGCTTGTCGGCACCAGAATTACAAATCAATTAAACAAGTTATTCATGTTTTTTTATTTAGAAGGATTGTAATGCCAGTCATACGATGTGTCTTAACTGTAGCGCTGCCACACACTACTAGCCAGAGCTGTAGCGCCAGTTAACAGTTACTGCCATTATGCTACAATGATCTATCACCCTGATGTAAACAAGCACAGATGACAGATGATATCTTGTAGCATGACACAGTTTGGCAGTATTTTGATGAAGAAAATGAAGATAAAGATGTAGGCAGGCTGTGTCTAGATAAACTGGCTTATGATCAGTTTACAGGAGGAAGTATAACCAGCAAAGCCATGTGGACTTTAACCTGCAGGAAGGACCAAAGGCTGATGGTGCTAGCTCTGTTAGTGTTAGCCACACTCAGTTCCACCAATTTGACATTGTTACTGTCTAATTTTCATTCTTACCCTTAGAAAAGTCACATGGAAACATCCCTCTATTGTATATTTAAGAAATTGTCCACCTTTAGGGTATATTATATATTATAAGTGTAACATAAGTGTATGCTAGCTAGGAAAGGTATGCAGGTACATTAGTTAAGTCATATACAAAGAAATACTTATATAAGGAACATCAATTCTGTATATATCCTATGGGCATTCATACTCATTTAAACCCGAATCATGCTCTTTTTTTCTGAACCTAAGAAGTTTTGGTCCTGAAGCAAAACAAAACCACAAGGTGTTTATGATTTTCATATGGCCAACAAGCCATAAATGATCAAATATGTGTGGACCAATAATGCTTATTTATTTTAACTGGCATGAATACAGAATATTGAGAGTCACACGTGACATTGCAGAGTTTGAGGAAGTCATTTTACCAGTAGCAGTTTGTTCCACACACAATTCTTCAAAAATGTCCCTCCATACACTGAAAATATCCCACTGATGGTATGACAAAACAGGCCATACACGTGTTATTCAGATTCATATATTATATTTATTTTTCTTAAAGTTATGACAAATTTGAATGTTTAGTTTTTCTTCTTACTGCAGGATCTGCTTGTTGAATGCTGAGTCAGAATCCATGATTTGTTTCTGTTCAGAAAGATGTAGCATGGGTAACAAGTAGCAAATGTTAGTCTTTATATTGTGTTCTGGGTAAACTGACTCATACTGATACAGAACTGTAATACATAAGTCACAATCTGTCTTCATGCTTATGTGTGCATATTATTTCCATAATCCAGCTCATTTTATATGAACATAGCATATCCAATGCACCACCTCCACCAGACAACATGGTAATCATGTGTGACACAATTAGTGATGGTTATTCCTGTTGTCTACTACAGACAGGTGAAAGGCACAGCTAATGAGCTTCCCACCCTCACCCCAGGAGTCACCCGAGGAAGATCAAAGCTCTCACACTCACTCACCACACCACACCACACCACAGAGAGAACACAAGGACAACACGTGATTCCCATGTGCAGACTAGACAAGAAGATGAGGGAGAAGACGGGTGGTAATTAGAGGGTTGTGGACCACCTTGAAACTGTTCTTCAGAATCAATGAGAGATTAAGTCAGCAGTTTAATACAGATGAAGCTGAAAGGCGCATTCTCCCATTCAAAGACAACTCTTATGAATGTTCCTACTCTCAAAGCAATTGTGGCAATACAATGCCAGAAAGCTAGTACACAGGTCTTCTGATTTAGAGAAGAAATCTCATGTTGGACAAACTCTGATGTTTTCAGTGCTTCAGGTGAAAGAAGGCTTAAGGTCATTATGAAATGTCTTAGTTAGTAAAAGTTACCAGAAGATAATGCTGATTTGAACAACAGACATTTATTACTCTCCAGCAAAAACAGATACATGAGCGTCACGTAACGCCCACGAAAGGTAGCGAGCGTCAGGTTGTGTGCCATGGGTTATCTATTTTAAGTGCTATTATGGGTTGCCAAGAGAAACTATAATGTGGAGATGACAGGAAAGGGTACTGGCAGCTGGTAAGAAGTCCCAATATGCAAAAAAAGTGTTACATTTAAAGGAGGCGGTGCTACATAGTGGTGCATGCCAGCCCATTGCAAGTGCTGGATTTGATTTCATTATCAAATGTGAAAGAAGTGACGTGCAGTTTGTAAGAGGGAAATTTAAAGAGGAGGGACTACTAGCAACAACATAAATGCATCAAATCTCATTGCTTATTTGAAAAAAAGACCCTAAGAATTATGATGAAGTAATGCAAATACAATGGAATCGGTTAATAGAGAAGTTATTTGAAGCATCATTGTTGGTCCTGACTTTCTCAATTTGTGCATCTCAAATTTCTTGTCAATGTTCGCAGCCTCATTGGACAAAGTTGTATGTCTTCTCTCTTTGCTGATCCTGTACATGAGCATGTTTTCTCTAAAAATCTTATGAAGCATTATTTTAACTGGCTAACACAACACTCATTGTAAAAGTTTTCCAAAAAAAGGTGAATACAAGCTCTTTTAGTCAGAATTATGTAAATCATTACATCATAGATTGCCATTTGATATAATAATAGAATAAAACTATAAGGTCTGACAGTCTTTTGATTATCTGTTTTTCTTTTGGATGTCATGAAACAAGTGGGAACACATTGGTTTTAAAATCATTTGTAGCATCTAGTTCAGCATTTTTCCCAACGCCATCTTGGTTTCTTGGAGTACAAATGGAATCACATTACATAATTCCACTTGGTTGACTTGTAGCGACCTGTCAATCACTAGCAGCCCTGCCTTGAAGCAAACCCTTCAACCAAGATCATTTTCTCAACTGGTTTCATTCAATCAGACTTCCATACGTAATCATTGTCATCGCCCAACATATTTCAACAAACGTTGACCACCACCAGGCATTTTTATCATTCTTCCATTCATAAAACAAAGTGTCACAGAACATTTGAATAGCTTTTTCGTTTTTATAATACTTATATAAATTTGAACCATCCCACAACCCTTACAGCCAAGCCTTGCCTTTGTTTTGAATTTCACCAAAAATACACTGCAGTGACATTTCCTTCAGCATAGTGGCCTTTACACCTCGCCCACCTAACCAACAGCCTTTGAGGACAACAAAATTGTGCTTTAATTTGAAGTACGCTGGAGCGGTTATACAAACACACATACAGACAAGCAGTGACAGAACTGTGGGTCACAGAATACTTTATTTATTTTGACAAAAAATTAGCATAAATGCACTGAAAGTAGCACAGCTCCAAAAAGACATAAAATATACATGTGGTGTATAGGGTATGGGATAACGTGTCTCCTTTGTTGTGATGTTGCTGTATATGAACAACTGTGTTTGTTGACAGTGTCCCTGCTTCTAAAGCACAGGCCAGGTCAGTATCCGTCCATGTGGGATGACAGGTCACCCTGCTGATGTCTGCCTTTTTTAGAGGTTAGAGCGCGCCAGGACTGGAAGGTTTCTCTGCATCCGCCGGTTGACATGAAATATCTGCCGTGACACCCCGTTGAGAGGGGGGAGATTCCATAAAAAATTCTGCTGACACCTGCAGATGTCGACTTCTATTACTCAGCAGACATCAGCAAAGTCATTTTCATTGGACAGTCCTCCAGCGTCACCTGTTCAGTCTTCTCTGCTTGGTCTTCACTTTTCTTCCATCCTTCTTTCTCTGATTGAAAGAGGTGTGACACTGCATGCTAAATTTAAAGCTTTAATCAAAAATGAAAAATACTGCACTGTAGCATATTATGTATTTGCTTTCCTTTCTATTCATCGCTATATGACTGTGCAGTGTGCATATCCTCTTGCTCTTTTCCTTTCTTGTCATTTTCTCCTCTGCTTTAAAACAGAGGAAATGTCAGATTTTCCTCTGTGTCCTCTCTGCGCTGCCTGACAATGTGTGGACATGGGTCAGCAGCTATCAATAATATTGACAACTGGTGTTTACAGACAGACTTCAACAGTTTATAATAAATGACAGGAGTGTCATGCAGTTTTCAAGCCACATGAGCTATGCAAGCACTTTTTCTGAAAATAGGATGAATCTGAAATTCAGCAAAACTGACTGTTAAAGAAACAGGGTGTGAGAGTTGGGCCACTTCCACTCAGACTGGCATGTAGCACCCCAGTGTTGCTACAGTAGCCCAGGAAGGGCAATCACAGCTCTGGCCCATGTCTCATTTTTGTGAGTTTCAAGTCTATCGTAAATTGGAAGAGAAGGTTGAAGTGAGTGAGAATCAGTTGTGTTGGTCTGTAGAGTTACTGTCAAACGCAAAAAAAACCTGCTTTGTATACCGTCCAACAATCATCAACAACTGCCTATCAATCTAACCACCCAATATTTGTGGCTCTAGTCTAAAGGCACAGTTTTGCTATAACTAGGGATAGGCAATGGTTTTCTAAGATTTGAATATTCGTTCACTTTGAAGAATGCTAACTGCATAAGATAGCAAGAGAAGAAGAAAACATTAGCAATGTTGAGTCGCGGAGATTTTCTCCATTTCTGAATCTCACACTACTTTACATGTATTTCCAGAGACTGAGCATGTAATCGATGTAAAAATTAAGACAGACGCTGTCAGTGCCCGCTACTAGCAGCACCTTGTTCTGCTGATGGTTAACGCGACGGCCATACAAACGGGACGTTAATGGGACAGATGTGTGTGTGTGGAGGGGGGGAGGGTGATTATTCGAACAACCGTCGAATAGATGCCAATGATTACCGGATAGTTTTTTGGCTTAAAATACACATCCCTAGCTATAACTAGCATTTTTGTTGAATATAAGCTGAAAAACCTACTACCCCCTTCATGTTTCCAACCGAAGTAAAGCAGAAGACCATGTTGGAGAAATTTCCCATCTTTTTGAAACCAACAATCCCCAATTAAACCAAATTCTGAGGGAAAATAATAAAGTGTGCATATGTGATAAACAGTTTGAGTATTTTAAGAAAAGATTTTCGAAAAGTTTACACCAATACACTTAATTAAACTTTTATCATGCCCTGTTTTTGTTCTATGATGGACAGCTTTTCAACCCATTTAGTCAAAACCTCCTACATACTAGCTTTTTCAAGCGAACCGATACCTTAATACTATGAATAAATTGTGTTACAGGAAAGACAAGTGAGCGTGACCCATTCTTCTAATTGAATCTAATGAAAATATATGAGGCCTGACCCTACCTTCTGTGTGTTGTAAATCTCCAACAGGAAGCAAACCATGATTAATTGACATACATGGTATTGGCATGTCACTCAACAGTAAAGCAGTCTTAATATTTGTTTTATTAGGCATGTTAAACTACGACACATCTTTGCAAAATGTTGCTGTATGCACTGGCTATACTTTCAGTTCATTTCTTAGCCTCTTGCCTTTATTTTCATGACCTTTTTTTCATGTAGATGTAATATAATAATTTGCCCCAAGGCTATAATCTGTCAAAATGATTGATACCTACCAGTAAAAGGCCGTGACTCAATAATTAAATGACATTACTTATTTCAGGCTACCTAGCCTTCCTCCAGCAACATATTTACGTCAGTCATCACTATGATGAATTAAATCTTGATATTTAAGTAAGAAGGTAAACGTATGGCTTTCCACTTCACCAGCAAGATCATCCATAGTCTTTCTAAACATTAAACTGGGACTCATGGAAATACAAAGAAGAAGGACATTGTAATAATGGATTAAAATGATCATATATACAGAAAACTGAGAACTAATGTGTTTAAGTGCATTCAACTGTTAAAACCAAGGGTACAGATCTCGTTGTCCATGAGCTAGTTCAAACTGCTCTGTGTAAGTGTAACATTTTTTCCACTATATAACATAAATGTTTACCAGGAGAGAGGAAAGTTATAACTGCAATGATTCTACATCTTTAACATTTATCTAGAAGCACAATAAGTCAGAAGCAACTAAGGACCTCCATATTTACCAAATGGATAAACACATCATGAAAAAATGGATCACATCCAAAACCCTGGTTCTTTTGTTGACAAAGGCTAATAATAAGGTTAGTATTGTAAGGTTGATTGACAGTTTAATAATAAATACTACTTTTCTCCATTTTCACATGGCAGCCGTGACCCTTTGACACCACACTCAAGGTGAGAAGCTAAAATGCCATTATAATGTTAGACTATTGTCTTCAAGCTGAAAGTTATAAACCTATAGGGAATCTGACAAATTTCACTTAACTGCTTCTTGAATGATCAGATACTGAAAAGACAATGAGTAGTGAAAATCTGGACTGAAGCCATATTTTGTGGTAAAGTCATTTTTGATAACTGAACAGATACTGAAAGAAATTTCAACTGCTAACCATAGCATTACACCAACTCCTGCCAACAGTACTGCTTACTCAACCATTAGCCAGCTAGCTACACTACACTTTTATAGAAAATCATTTTTCCGATTAAAAAATGTAACAGTACAAAATGTTAGCTAGGTTGGGATTGAACCTTAACGTTAGCTGTTTTTCATGAGTCAACTGGCTAATGAGTCACAAAGTATGTTGCCTAGACTTGAAACACGGCCCCTTATTCCTCAATATCCATAATATATAAATTAAATGGAAATAATTTGTCAGTTTCCTAATATTTATTCAATCTGCAACCTTAAATAAAGCAAATCTGAACTTCCCACACTTAGTGTGGCCATAGTGTGTATACAGTGAATGTTTGACGTTTCCCAAACTAAACTTGGACAGGTTGTACAAAAATGATATCTTTAACCCGACATTTCATCCAAATACTGTCTATAACAGATTTCACTTTGAGATTTTAAATTACATTTAAAAAATAATATCTATATATCTAAAATGACCAAAAAACATGAACCATACTGCAAACATGAAATGGGTAAAGTAAACATAAACTCATTCTAAATTGCATGAATACTTTTTGTGTGTGTATGTGTGTGAATGTGTGTGTGAGAGAGAGAGTGAGTGCGTGGGTTGTGCAGTGGATGTCACGTGCTCTGGGTTTCATATATAATACCACAAACATTCATTAATTCAACCTTGAGGGCCAATGAAATCAGCAAAGCAGAGGCTATTAAGAGTGCTCAAAATGGTGTGTGCATAATGGCTGCAGGGATGAGCTAATGCGCTAACATAGCCTTTTCAGATCTAGATGATGCTCATTATCATCTCTTTTTCAACAATGCAACCCCGACTCTCTGCATCTATAAATGCTGCTGACTTTTGTCCCCAGGTACAGAACCTCACTGTGTCTGTTCTCCTAAAAGACAGAGAGAAATCTCTGCTACATTTTCATGTCTGTTTGCTCCCACTCCGTCTCTCCCCTGAAGATATGTCTAGTAACAGGTCAGCTCTGCATCCAGCAGCATAAAAGTTATTTGCCCTGATACCACTCAACGAGCCAGAATAACTTATGTACAGGATTTAAATGGGGCTATTAATAGTCTGTAAACAGTGGACTTCTGATACAAATTGTAGGATTACCACTAATGCGGTGAGGTTGCCTTCATTTGAGCTGTATTCACACATGCATGAACTCATTACATTTTTCGGGGTGTGCTGAAAATGTGAACACCAACAGCCCAAATTTCCAACCTGACTTCACCTGGATTTTTTTCCTGCCAGCCCCCTTTTAAAATTACTGCAAGAAGTCAGGATGAGTTGATGAGTGAACGCAGCAGGACGTGTGCCGGATCAGCAAGTTAGCAGGGTTTATTACTGTTATACTATAGAAAAGGGGGTGATGGGCAGGGGAAGAAGAAACTGGAAGAGCAACATATAATAGGTTGAATAAAAACATCAGAGGTTGACTAAGGAGAATCATTTTCAAAGTTTAAGACAAGAAGATGTTAGCGTGTCTGTCTATCTGCATGTAGCATTGATATAAATGCAGAAACTGTCTCTGTTGCTTCATCCACCATCATGTGTGGACAGAGCTCCTGAGATTTCCAGCAATTTTCAGGTGTGCACTTTACAAAAAGTTACAGGTTTCCTCATAGTGCTTTGACAAACAGTAAAAGTATGCAGATGGCATTTCAGTGTGTCTCAAACACCATATAAAATCAGCTGTTTTTCTAAATATACATGTAGTGGAGAAATTAAACTCACACATAAGATGTTTTCCTCAATTAAATGAGGATCTAAATGTTTGCAAGAGTACACTTTATCCATCTGTCTTGGACAACAAGTACAATCAAGCTTCCACTCCCTCCCTGTTTTATAAAATATTCTGTGCTTTGCATATCGCAGTGCTTTTCTTTCCTTCCTCTTTTTTTTGCTCCCAGCTCTGGTTTTAATCATGCCGTGTCAAAAATATGAGGATTATGAGATTTGCATTGTTTCCACATGAAGCAGACTGGGGGGCAAATTTTTTTTTTTGATGTCTCAAAGTGATCGCTTTGTTCAAAAGCAAAAAAAAAAGGGTAAATAGGAAACATGCACTCATGCCATACACATGGTCATGTAGCAGTGCAGAATGAGGGGTTTTGAATACAAGGCCCACAGTGGGATTTGGGACAGGATGCCAGCAGCAGCAGCAGCAGCAGCAGCAGCAGCAACAGCAGCAGCAGCAGCAGCAGCAGCAGCAGCAGCAGCAGCAGCAGCAGCAGCAGCAGCAGCAGCAGCAGCAGGCTCTCGGCTTTGTCCAGCTCAGCTCTCTCAGCACACATCATTAATAACCTCATAGAAGAGGAGAAAAGAACAACTGTTACTCCTTTTGATTTATGACCGAGTCTTTGTGTTTAAGAGCGGATCCTGAGTCTCACAACACGGGCCCCGACAAGCGTTGGGTAAACCACAGTCTCCTGTGTGCAAAGGTCAAGGTTTGTTTTCAGAAAGGTCTTATTCTTCTGGATCAGGAGATAGAGAGAGCCTCAGAGAAAGAGAAAGAGGGGAGGAAGGGGTGTGTTTCTAAACTGACATAGCATCCTGCTGCTTTGCATTCGACTCCTGCTAGGTGTTCGTCCCTCCAGCGTCTCTCTGAGCCTCTGTCGGCGCTATTTCAAGAGCAGCATGGCTATAGCTAGATCAATACACACCAAGAGCTAACGGGGAGTAGTGAATGTACAGTATACCCCTCCTACTGCAGTGCAGAGGAATGAATGAAAGGTGTGCTACACTGTTCCAGGGACCTGCTGTTTAAAACTGCTCTGCTTTTCACAGAGGTTTCCAGATTTGGAGTCTCCAACATGGCCGAGTCAGGAGGAGTCTGAAATAGTTTGATGTTTTTGTTCCAAATGTTATTGAATCTTTGAGTGAAGGTGGTATTTAAGAAGAACTGATAGATAATTTATCTTTGAGGAAGAGTGGAAAAAAATCCCATAAGTTCCCCAAGGAAGGAGTAAAGATGATGGAGAGGTTGCTTTTTTGACAGAGTGAGCGGGACCGGGTGTATTCTCAACAACATCCAAGGCTCACAGTCAGCATCAACATGCACTCAAGAGGCGAGGAAAGAGGGTGTCTGTCTACTCTCACTGAGACGCCAAGCTGGGCCTGTCAGTTATCTGCCACATATAGGCTTCAGAGGGTTAGAGTCATAAAAATGAGAGAGCAAGCGAGAGGGACAGAGAGGGTAACAGGCAGAGAGATGGAAATACTGACACAAAGGCAAAGACGATGTGACTGAAGGCGATGAGAAGAGAGAGAAAAAAGAGAATAAAATAATGCAAAAATAAAAAAAAGCCCTGAGTCATGCAAGAGTGGGAAGATAAAGCTAAAAAATGTACGAGCATCAGCATAAGTACAAAGTTAGGATTTTTTTGGTTGCAGCAGCAATTAATAAGCACTATCTCTTTGGGCATGGGTAGGAGGAACAGATAAACCCCGATCATGACAAGTTTTTTGGTGGATATGAAAGCTCAGAAAAGGATCCACTTGAATCCCCTTATCAAACCTTATCATTAATTCACATATCAAACCGTGCCTTGCCTTACATCATCTCTGTGCATAATGAAAGTGCACTGAATCTGGCTTAGGATTCTTGTTGTCTATCTGCAGCACTTTCACATTTTCTCATGATATCCGGGGGAAAGCTAGAGTTTGTGTTTAATTAGATTTTTTAGCATTATGCTATCTCCTCCAGGGGAACACCTGCGAGCCACATACAAGCTTTTAATGAAACTAAATGAGATCAAGTATGCAGACACAATGGTTCTAAGCTTATAATTAGGCTTGCTATAAATAACACCATTCTTTCACTACTAAGCTACTGGCACTTGACTTTAGCTCCGTTGCTTACCACACAGCTATGGTTAAGTACTTGATTCTCATTGGTCATTATATAGCAACATTTCATAGCAACAGTTTCTCAATAGATGACCGTTGCCAATGCTGCAGCTCTGATCACAGACTCTGGTGGAATAAGTGTAATCGTATTAATACAAAGAAGAAAGTCCAATAATTGTGATGATGGTTTGACTCCCAGTTGACATCAGCATTAAAGGTGACATATCACGCTTTTTTCATCAATATATATTGGTCTAAGAGGTCCCCAAAACATGTCTTTAAAGTTTATGCTCAAAAAAACACATTGAAATCAGATTTTGGTCTGCCTGAAAAACCTCTTCTTCAGCAGTCCTCAGAACACTCTCTCTGACCACGCCCCCTCAGGAAGTGGATGTGGCCTCAGCTCTCCAGCACGTTGATCTAATGTTTATATGTTGGCTGAATATACACGGCTGCTAGCAGACCACGCTACTTCAACCCTCTGAATCTGATCCTGACGGAGAGGCGCCTGTAGCAGGACCTTTCTGAAGGATTGGTCACAGATTTAGTGTTTCTTGTTGTTTTATTTGTCAGTATGTAGACGTGTGTCTTGATACACAGCTACAGCTATGACATGTAGCTATGTGGCTATGCTAACTAGCGCTAGCACTTATCCATGAAAAATAAAAATCATCCACTAGATCTTCAAATCTGCAGACGTGGGGAGTAAAACCGACCTCTACCAGAAAGGCAGCAGGACCTTTCTGAAGGATTGGTCACAGATTCTGTGTTTTTTGTTGTTTTATTTGTCAGTATGTAGACGTGTGTCTTGATACACAGCTACAGCTATGACATGTAGCTATGTGGCTATGCTAACTAGCGCTAGCACTTATCCATGAAAAATAAAAATCATCCACTAGATCTTCAAATCTGCAGACGTGGGGAGTAAAACCGACCTCTGCCAGAAAGGCAGCGGGACCTTTCTTAACGATTTGTCACAGATTTAGTGTTTCTTGTTGTTTTATTTGTCAGTATGTCAACGTGTGTCTTGGTACACAGCTACAGCTACAGCTACAGCTTAAGCTACGACATGTAGCTATGTAGCTATGCTAACTAGTGCTAGCACTTTTCCATGACAAATAAAAATCCACTAGATCTTCAAATCTGCAGACGTGGGAAGTAAAACCGACCTTTGTGTTTATTAAGACAGCCTACAACTAGCATGCCTCCCTCCCAAGCTCCTTGTTAGCACACATTTGTGCAGGTAATGAAAAATGGAGGGGGGATTCAGTATTATTTTATACAGTCTATGGGCTGAACAAGCTCCGAGCTCTGACTCGGTGACAGACCGGATATTGTTGTTACGTAACAAAAACACGGAAGTCTGAAACGGTTCGTTTCACACACATTTACAGAAAGGTGTAGAAATCAGAACAGAGGCAGAATGGATTTTTTTCATTCTCGGGGGGTTTGTAGACATGCCAGGGAAACATATTTCAGGTAGAGAACCATTAAAAAGTAAATTTTGCATGATATGTCACCTTTAAGAGAGGTGAGACGGAACAACAGCAGTACTTTATGTCTGAGTATCACTCATAGGCTGTATAAAACATGGACGTCAATCTGTGACATCACACATTGGTTCACACAGAGGCATCATGAAGCACATAGATGGCAATCAACATGGTATAAATTCTGACTTAAACTAACTTTTGGTTGAGTTGAGGCAACCTTTTAATCTCCTGGCAAATAGCTACAACACACCCATCTGTCAGTCAACTCAGCTGTGCCAATTGTTTGCTATTGCTAGATAAAAATTATGCAAATGTATATCTAATTCCTAGCCTTTATATTATTTAAAAGTCAGTCAGTCTCCCCAGTATGGTGTGTGCGAATAAAGAAATGAGCCACATAGACCAAAACATATTTTGATCCAGGCTGTAAATGTGTTTTGGTGTAAAGTTGGTAATTTTAACATTGCACCTAATGGGGATTCCATTTTGCAGCCAGTCTCAAGTGGACACTCAAGGAGCTGCAGTTTTTTCACTTCTGCCTAGGCTTCATTTTTCAACAATGGGGGTTGCTGCTTGGTTTCGCTCTATATTTGCAAGCCATGCCCATTTTTAACAATCCAATCAACCCTCAAAGGGCTTGAATTAGATCACTATCAGATGCATATTGCACCACCCATTGAGGGGTGTCACATTACAGAACTACAGCGATATTCTGTCTCTACAGTTTTACTCTATCTTGCTGTAAATACAGTGTCCTCTGTTTCCATTCAGTAAGGGAATCCTTACAAAGGAACTTTTGTCTCTAACCTTATAACCCATGACTTTTTAAAGAAAATCTCAAACTGGTTTGAGGTGAATGGCTCCAAAATTGTACGTAATCCTCTTGACAGAAAAGTGCCTGCAGCGTTTTTAGGTTGAACAACACCGACCTTTCAGCAGGTCACCTCAAAGACCACAAGCTACTAAATACCCACCTGTTTCATGGAATACTCCTGTTACCAGAGCACACAACTCTCATATTCCAATGCAGTAAACAGAATGACAGATACTTTGTCAGCACCTTTATCACATCATACTTTATCACAAGGTTAGCCGAAATGTCAGCTGCTCTCTCTACCGTGGCATTCAGTTTTATGGTTAGATTGTAGCTTTCCCAGAAAATCTCCCCCCAGAAAGGGACTTCACTCACTATTTTATCCACATGAAGGGGTAGTGCCGTAGATAAGCAGCATACCTGCAGTTATGACATAAATAAAAGAAGAAGCCAGCTTAGCTTTATCTCCATCACCAGTACTATTAATCAACCCGGGTTCCAGCTTCAAGCAATCACAGAATATATGGTGTAACATCTATTCTCACAAAAGATGACTGCCGCCTAGAAATCATTGAAACACTCATGTTTCTAATGAAAGCTGTGTTGAAAAGTAATTACATCTTGAGCCTTGATTTTTTGTCAAAAAGTGTTTATAAAAAACTTGATGCTGTCTCAAAAAAGGCACAATTACCACATAATTGGTGGTTGATATATGAGGGTGTGCAGTGTGGCAGGCGTTAAGCACCATTAACCCCCTATATAGATCCACAGCTCACTTTATGGCTCTTGTTGGCAGAATGCTTTCGATGAGGGTGATTTTTCAAGAGCCCTATCAATATCCAATGGCAGCATAAGCTCCGAGGGCAGAGCACTGAGTGATGGGCGCAGCACTGTCATCATGCAGGGAAGGATAATGGGAAAATAGTTCCAGCCCCTGCTTCTGCTCCTACTTTGCACATATGATTACAGAAATGCAGTGGGAGGAAAGAGGTTGTGTTAAAAGATTGGAGTAAGAATTCTCAAGCTTTGGTTCACAGCATCTCTGCTATAAATAGTGTAATCTGCAGTCTGATAGATTTTCATGGAGCTGTAAAAGGCGAGATTGAGTTACAGTGACCTCCCTGTTTCCCTGACGTGGCCTACAGTGTGGGAGGATGTGGTGGTGGGTGGAGGAAGACGAGTGCGTATGAGGTTGAAGGAGTCAAGGTTCCCCAGAGGGGGGGTTGGATGGTAATGTGGAAACAGGCGTAATTAATCTCCAGATGGGTGAGGGGGCGCTGGGCAGTGGTGTCTGTGTCGTGCATCTCGGCGCTGGGGTGTTTCGTGATGGCCCCCGCACCCTCCTCACCCCGGGCCCCTGGGGCCATCCTTCATTCTTATTTATGAGCTTCCACACGGCCACTCAGCTCTGCTGTACCACCTCTGCATCGATCCCTCAAGGTCGACAAGGAGCTCAGCTGCTGCCAGTGAGCTGTATGCACGAACAGCTAGAACTGAAGGGATCAGAGAGTGTGTGTGTGTGTGTGTGTGTGTGTGTGTGTGTGTGTGTGTGTGTGTGTGTGTGTGTGTGTGTGTGTGTGTGTGTGTGTGTGTGGAGGCTGCTGCGGCTTCCGACAGTATTTCCGTCTGAGGGGGGTTTACCTTTGAACAGCCATGCAGCAAAACCCCATGGTGCCACACCCAATCCTGCTGCAGAAGCACATCAGGACAAGGTTTCCTCACAGGAAATAGAGACACGCCAGGCTGAACAGTACACAGGATTTTTCATGAAATCCCAGAGACATGACGCTGTTTGAAGACCTGGTGCAACCGTGTGTTAATGCTCTGTAAAAAGTGACACATAGGGAAAACAAAATACTTAGTAATTCTTACCAAATGGGGATTGAAGTTTTAAGTGTGAAAAATTCTTCCTTTCTTGCTACACCTCTGTGATTGTAATTTCCTGCAAAGTGCAGTTACATCACAGGTCGCTTAGGAATACAAGATTTGGTATGAAAATCCAGAGAGTAGTGCTCTTAAGTTATTCAGCTGAATTGTCATGAGAAAAAATACAGTGTCGTCAGACCCATTGACCCTTGCCCCATCCAGCTCAAGCATTTGTACCTCTTACAACTTTTTTTCCCTACATGTTAGAGCTCCCGCAGCCTTGAGGTTGTTACATCCTTCTGTTACTCAAATGACTAACCCCTAAAACTCTTTCCTTCTCAGCGTCTGCCACACATGCCCGTCTGGTACATGGTGACTTAGGCAGCAAAGTTTTCAGTTGAGCTGTGAGCAAAAGTCTGCAGAGTCATCCCTCCTCTAAAAGAACTTTGTGGTCTTTGTGCACAAAAGAGCGGCTCTAGGTCAGAGGTTGGCAGGGAGTGCAGTGGGATTCAAGTTGAGGGACAATGTCATAACCAAAGCCAAGCAGCGGGTAAGGGGCTTCCTACTCTCCCCTTTAGGGGTGGACATACACTGTTTGGGTGGGTGACGCAGAGCTCACATAGCCCTGAGCGCCGAGACACTACATTTCACGTTGTTACTCATGTTGCTCTGGAGCATCTCATGTGACTGTCTATCTGTGAGTCACACCTGGCTTCCAGTTCCTACAAACCATGTTTTTTATTTGTCTTCAGCTTTGACTTTCATGAAGAGAAAATGATCATCTGGAGTTTCTCATGAGAGATTTGTCTTAATGGGGAAAGCAATCACTGCAATAATTACATCTTGCAGAGTAATAGTTTGAGGTTACTATAAAATAAGAAAAATGAATGCAGTTTGTAAAACATATAGAAGTAGGCAGCAGCACAGGATACATACACTCCAGAATTTTTAACCTTCTATTCCGTTTTTTAAACGTTGTATGAATTATGATACATCACGACCAATATTGATAATAAAGTAGTAAACCGTATATTTGGTCATTTGTCTTCCTGCTTTATTCTGTGGAACTACATTATGTGATGTGTACAGTTTCTGATATTTAGCCACCTTCAGGTGTTCCTATCTGCAGTAAAACAACACAGGTGATTTATGATATATACTTCCTCTTGCCAAATGACCCCAATGTGTATTTAACCCTAAATGTATAGTGAGCTGTAGAAAGCTTATTTTGGGGAAAAAATATATAGAAAAAAATGAACTGTAGGGCAGAGTGGGGTAATGTGAGACATCGGGTAATGTGAGACACCCTCTGTATCTAGGCAACGGAACACATATGTGGTCATGTGACCATTATGTTTTCAAGCCCCTCCCATTTCCCCTTGGCCATGAAGGAGAGGACATCATGGTACTGTGGTAAGCATGTTTTTACACAAAAATATTTTTTTTGCATATAAAAGTAAATTGTCTTGCTGTCAACTTGATCAACTGTTGTGCCAAAGCAAATTGATTCAGGTAGAAAAACTTATATCATACATGTTGATGAACTACCAAAATTTAAAACCATGTGATGATGCTTGCTGAAGATTAGCCTGAATTGCTAAGATAGGTCGTTTTTTCTAAAATTGTGGCAGTGGGGTAAAGTGAGACAAATGATGTGGGGTAAAGTGAGACAGTGTCTCACTTTACCCCACTATGAGGCACAAGTTATGTTTAGTCTTAAACGTATTTGAATGTAATATTACATTACATATGTTTTATTTTTTATATCATAAACATTGTAGAAAAGCCATCATGCCAAGGCAATACACCAGGAAGACAACCTGGGGCAAAACACCCCTTGAGGAGATGGAGAGTGCAGCCGCTGGGGTCAAGGAAGGAAAGGAGTCTATAAGAGCAGCTGCAAGGGATAGAAATATTGTCAAGTCAAGCCTCCTAAGATTCATAAAGAAAAAAGAGAAAGGATAAGTAAAATTAGTAGCCTGGGGTGCAGTAGCTGAGGCAAAGAGAATGTTTACAGATGAGATGGAGGAGGAGCTTGCCAAACACTTGAAACAGCTAGCTGAACAGTTCCATGGCCTTCCTCCAGTTAAGTGCCGTCAACGGGCATTTGAATATGCAGAGAAAAACAATATCCCTGTCCCTGCCAATTGGACAAAGACACAATGTTCAGGTAGGCTAGGGTGTGCAAGAGATCACATGATTATGTAGGTTAACTAAGGCCAACTGATCTTGCCAAAAACCTAAATCTTATAATAATGAATTGTCTAGTTTAGGTGAAGATTGGTTTGGCAGCTTCCTAGCACGTCGCCATCTCTCTGTCTTCTAATCCAGGTGGGTCTAGTCCTGTGTTCTGAGTCCCAGGCTGTTCTAGCTGGTTCTGATTGCCTTTTGCTCTGACCCCCAGACACTAACTGGCCCTAAGGGTCCTGTGTTCTGACCCCCAGACTGCGTTCTAATCTAACAGGTTCTATCTGTCATTTGAATGTTAATTAAAACATTTTGAATTATACTACGTTGTATTTGATTTTGTTCAGAGTTACTTTCAAGTGTTTAGAAAAAAATGTGCTTAATTGACCAAACCCCATGATTCTGTTACTAGTCCGACATTAGTTCTGGAATGTGTGGTTGTCAAGCTAGCTGTCAGGATTCTAACTGTTACAACATGTGTTATTAGGTTGTTTCAGAGTGGAAAAAGGAAGTGGATCAGTTAACCCCATTGATTTCTCTGGCCTGTGTCAGTTTACCCCTAAGCTGAGGTAAAGTGAGACACAAGACCACTTTTTAAAAAACAATCATATTTTCACTGCCGTTCGTCCTGAATACATTCTTATAATTTCCATTGCTAGGAAACATCCTGAATTAATGGGAAATGTGTAAATTTAACTGATATATCATTTTAGCTCGCTTAGAGGGGAGCAAATGTAAAAAATATCTCACTTTACCCCACTCTCCCCTACATGTCATTTAATGTAATTTGTTATATGCAATTAATCACAGGTCATTTGATTTTTTTTGCTTATTATTTGAATTTACAAAATAATTTAATTTAGGTAGTCATCCCATCTTTAATCTCATGTTTTAAATTCAATTATTTTGCATTTGAAAACTGATTTTAAGTCTGTATTAACATTGTAAAGCAGTACATGCCAACCTGAGGACATCGCTTATAACTGAGTTTTTCTCAGTGTTGAAGGACCTGCAGTCAGTAGCCACCCATTAAACAAGTACTGTAGATTAGGGGTTCCCAAACTTTTCAGCCCGCAACCCCCAAAATATAGGTGCCAAAGACTTGTGACCCCCTCTGTCCCTCAAAGTGATTAAATGTTGCTTCATACTTCATTTACTTCATACTTCAAAATTAGTTTACCTCCATGTGGTTGTGTTTCCTGTGCTGCTGTGAATTAACCTGCTGCTACTGATCCTTTTGTTAATTAACTGTAAGATAACCCTAACCCTTTAGGAGTCATCTGGCAACAAAGAAAGGCAGAAAACTAATGGAAGGTACTTATTTGCATGGCTTTATTACAAATGTAACTACTATTTGTGTCTATATTTTTACAATAATGGGTAAAATAGGCAAATTTAGATCACTTAAAAATAATTTAAAACCTGGAAGACATCTTGTAACCCCCCAGGGAGTCCCAACCTACACTATGGGAACCCCTGCTGTAAATAACTTATATCAATTAGTTTCATCCACAGGTTATAGTGCTCTGTCAGCTTCTGTGATGCAGTTGCACACATACATCAGTCTGAATGGCTGCACATGTATGTTCAATTCTTAGGTGGTAGCTCACACTTTCAAAATGTTGGCAATATTTTAATTTGTTTCACATAAAATGCATACTAACTGTGACTTGTCAACTAAACTGTCTGAGATTACAAGTAAGGTAAAAGGTGTGACTCAAAATGGAAGTGATGTCGCAATCTTTAATCACAGCAGCAGCAGGTAGCAGGAAGAAGCTGCAGCGTCTCAACTATGGTGTACTGCAAAGGACAAAATAGCACAATAAATAATTAAAATAAAAAGATAATGCATAAGTGTCAGACCCATATTGCATCGTGATTGAGGCATTAACACTGACAGCCCTAATTATTACACAAGCTAGATATCGCTCTTCCTTTTCTTCCATTTATTTTTGCATAGGCTCCTATAATATAAACTCGGATACAGTTGGTGCTAATTCAGGAATGAGGTCAAACGAAGCAATGGAAATCGGTTTAATAAATCGTTCATCCTCTACTTAACAGGCTTTCAAAAAATGTTGATATTGTTATGACAAAGGTTGTCATGGTGAGCCTAATTGTGCGTGGTAAAACTTCATTATCACTCTAGCTCACATTGTGTGTATAATGTATATTGAGGCAAATTAACAATGTAGGGTAAAACAAATGATGGAAACCATCTCATTCAACACATGCTATTTTTGTTTCCATTCACTTCAGTGCCAATGGGCCATGAAAGCGTGCCAGCATCTCTTATTAACTTCCGAGGCATGCTAATGATGTGGCCATTGCTATAATTTAATTTGCATTGGGAAAACTATCTAGCAGGTACACAAGCATGAAACCATTAACGTGTGGCTGATGTGTTGCAAACGTGAGGGGCAATTTAGAGCGGAACGAGTCTAGCTAGTGGCAGGTTTGGTATGAAACAAGCGTGGGTAATTTCTCCATGAAAACAACACATAAAATATTTCACCTAAAGTGATTCAGAACTTTCTGTTCCTCATTTCTGCAACAAACCCACACTTTTTAAAGAGCAAAAAGGTGAGATCAGCGGACAGCAACTCATGCAGAGGTAAACAGTGGGTAAATAGGAGGGTGGAGTTCATTTGGGGTCAAATTTAAATGCTACAATGTTCAGAGAAGGGAGAGCCAGAGTCTGTCAATACAGACTATAATTGGCCAAAATACAAGAGAATAGGGAGTGACGACAGCCATGAAAAATAATATTTTAATATGATTTTATGATGGGAAATTAATTCAGATAATTGTGCAACTTGTGTTCATAATTGACTGAGTCATATTTTCCCCCATAACAAATTCAATGATAATTCTTCACAGTGATCTAATTTAGTTCGGACAGCACTCCACAGAGAGTCAGTATCATTTCCCTGAACAGCCTCTGTCATGGCTCTGTGCTCTTTCTCTATAGCTGACAAATTAAGACCTTCAAGGGACGCATTGTGAAATACATGACTCCATCCTGTCCATTCATACATAATGAATGACCTGTCCATTCATACATAATACTGTCCATGCATGGATGTATTCAGTTACACTAATATCTCCTCTCAGCACTATTTGACCGGATCACAATACGCTGGCTACCAGAATTGGCTTAAGGATCCAATATGGCCGGCACATTGCGTAGTGAAAAGGCCGAGTCGAGCTGGAAAAAAAGCTTTGCCAGGGAAATTGAAGAATGCTGAGAATAAATGTTTGCTCTATAGGATGTACTGGCCACAGTGTGCTGTGTTGGTGAATAAATGATGAAGAGGAAGAAGGCCCTGTCCTGCTGAGCTTGTCAGCTTTGTGTGTGTGTGTGTGTGTGTGTGTGTGTGTGTGTGTGTGTGTGTGTGTGTGTGTGTGTGTGTGTGTGTGTGTGCTGTCAGAATAGCTGGCCCAGTTGGATTTATGTACAGGCATGTTTCAGACATTTTATGGGGACTTAAATCATTTCCACACATATATTTGTAAAGATTTGCACACTGTGAGAAGATTTTTCTTTTCCATTGTACAAGGATGAATTGTCTCAGCTGTGAGAATCCTATTGCACTCTTTCTCTCTTTGTTACTGTATCATCCATAAAGAAGGGTTGTTACATTTGGCCGCATGAATATGAATTTATCAGTCTTCAACATTGTCAGTAAAAACTTGAGATGTCAGTGGTTAAAGTGTGCACCCCATGCACAGAAGCTACAGTCACAGTCCCAGCCTCGACCCTCTGCTGCATGTGCATCTCCCATTCTCTGCTCCCCACATTTACCATCTGGCTTCAGCTGTCCGATTTAATAGGGGCATAGATGCTCCAAAAAAATATTCTTTTAAAAGTAACCTTGGAATGTAACTCAAACTTTGAGCTTCAAGAGCAGCTAGATGAAAAGTCAGGGGATCCCCAAAGTGATGACAAATCACCCCGAGTAGGTTGTGATCACCTAAACCACATGGTGCTATAGGAAATATCAGAAAATCTACAATGTTTTTGTTATTCATACTAAAAGCACTATACATGTGTGTAGGGAAATGTACGGCGGAAGTTAAGATAGTTGTTGAAATATCTCAGAGATATTCAGCCATTTCAGACTGAAGTGTGTGAATGACTGGCACAGCAACACTGCCATCCATGGCCCCATGATATACGTGAAGCTACACAAATCTCTATGTTGAGATTTAATAGCTTTATTGGTTACTGGAAGCACTTCTGATATATACTTTCTGCAGCCATAGTATTACAAGAAGTTACCCGCTGGGATGAGTGCTATTTAGCATGTGGCCATAATGAGATCACCACAGACTAATCTTAAAGCCCCTGGAAACCCTCTTCCACAATCCATCCAACTGCCTGGCAGAAGGTGTTATATACATGGCAGTAAAGATATACAATGATTTAAATTGGTTTCAGTTCAGATTTGAAATATTTTCATGTACGTTTCTGTAAACAGTTCTAGCCTTGGGTTTGAATGAGCTTAGCCAAAGCTTGCATATTTAAAAGGAAAATTACACAACTTATTCAATTAACAAATCATGGAAAACAATCACTTTTTAGCCAGTCAGCTGTATACTGAGTGTAAACCTTGTCTGCTGGTGATCATTGATGGCTGTGAGTTTAGCGTCAATCACTGTCTACTATTCCTACTCAAATTACCTAATGAACGACTACTTGAGTACTCACAATCCACTCTCGTAGTTGTTCTCTGTTATGGTAGCTTGTACTCTGGCTCGACAAACGCGATCAGCTCTTTGAAGCCTTCTGCTTCCACAAAACTTAATGGGAGTATCTCCAGTTACCATGGGGTCAATGGCGAGTACTCAAATACTCGAGTATTCGAGTATTCGTACCCATCCCATCCCTAGTGTGAACCAGTGGTGATCTAGTATTTCCATCAGCAGGTGTTGAGCTTTACCCAGAGGGGGTTTCCTTCTGCAAATGCACATCCCTATCTAATGCTACACAGGCGCCATTTAGCATTCTGTTAAAGCTGGGGTTGGTAGTCAGATTTAGATACACTTTTTGTTATACTGGTTAAAATGATTTTTATGTCCCGATGGCAATCACTGTATTTGGGTCCCAAAATTTTAAACCAATCAAATCCCGTCCTGCCGTTCTGCCAGCCTCATGCGCATAGATTTCCCCAGCATGTACTCCCCGTCCCCTGCCTCTGCTTCCACTGCCTCTATTTACTGCCCCTCTCGCTCAACATCGTATCTGTCCCCTTTGACCCGATGAGGTGCTTTGCTTAGGACTGTCTAAAAAGCTCTCACCACGGGGGCTCTGACAAGCAGAAGAATGAATGACATTTAGTAAGTCCTACAGAAAATGTAGATGTACTGTAGCATCCATCCGGATGCTGTAGGGATGACGAGCCAATTTCGTGAACATGTTGATCTTTAATAACCGGTCACTGTCGGCCGTGATCACACCAACCAACAAAGCAACAATCAACGTTTGAATGAATGAAAAACTTCTCCTCTTGTCTCTCCTCTCTCCTGCTCGCACACTCTACACCTCTCCTGATGCCTTCACTGACTGTCAACACTGTAGGAATTAAGAACATTTACACTGAACACATTTAACAAACAGTAGAGCTGTTACAGTATTATATGTATTAAAGCTTTTCTCCTGATATCGTGTCACCACTACAACTGGATAATGCTAGCATGACAGCTGTGCGTACTAACAATAGCCATGTTTGTTTGTGTTTTTATCTTTCACTATGATAATGTTTTGGTGAGGACCGGTTTGGAATCAGTCACGATCATATGGTCACGAATCAGCGACACTCGTGCATGTGAGCGGGGGCATCGTTTTGGAGGAGCTCCCAGGGGAGGGGGGGGAGGGGTTAGACGGAGTCCTGAAGACATGCTACATTCAAATTCATGCTAGTTTTCCAAGACTACAAACCCCAGCTTTAATAGCTTTGAGAACATATAGGGTCATCTCAGCTTAAAACATTTATTTTCTCTCAGATTTGTGCTGATGCTTAATAAAACTCCCAACTTTGATATAATGTATACATTGTAAATGTTTATTACCCAGCTTTCTTACTGATCTTCCGATTGTGTAAGATGCTTGATTCTGATTGGTCAAAAGCCCCTTGACAACAGTGATTAACTTTCACTAACATTAGCAACACCAGAGGAAAACTGAGCATACGTCATGTCAAATCAATCCGCAGAAAAGAGTTCTGGCATATTTTGCTTCTGCTTGTTGACTCCATATGAGATAAAACTGTTAGTTTTCATTCACTTCAAAATTATTTCACAAAAACGCTAGTTTCGGTTAGCATGCTAAATCGGCAGGCTCATAGTGGATCCTGTCCAGCAATATTAGCAATGGCAGCAGAGCCTATGAGTGTTACTTTAAGTTACCGATTGCTACAAAGAAACTTAAACCATGAGTGGTGGTGACGATAGTAGCAGCGTTAAAAGTCATGACATTTGTCTTGTATATTTTTAAAGGTGTCAACCGCAGAGCTCAGAAAAAAAGGAGAGCTAAATGAGGACAGTTTCATGTTAAACTGACCAAAACAGGCAGATAAGAATCCATCATCATGGAACGTTGGGACATTTTTTTTTAAAACTGTACAGATAAATCATTGTAAATCAATTAAAATGATCTTTTAATCAAGTTGGGGTTTTTTTGCCAACGTGTTTGTATCTTGAGTTAGTAGCCGGGTAGTAAGCGTATGGTTAGCAGGTAGTTATGGGAAATAGAATCCCGACAGGGTGAGACAAGACCCTGATGCAAAGCAACCCCGACACGAAACAGAGAGGTCTGGTCCACCCTGAAAGAGGTTCTACTTCCCATAACTACCTACTAACCATACATTATCCCTTACTTAAAGCTACATACACAGTAACTATAACTCCTTTTTCAAATCTTAATTTGCTGTACAAAATAGAGTCATTGAATCTAAGGTTTCTTATTCATGTGTCTAATATGTATTCCTCCAAAGAAATCAATTGTTCCAGGGCCAGAGTTGGAGAGGGATTCTGCTGCCTCGATGTAAATCTGAGGTCATTATTCAATATTCGTTATTCCCCTTTGGATTTAATTATTGAATGCTGCATTAGTCAATGTCCTGCTGAGTGTCTGTATGCGCACATGCAAGTGTAAGCATGACTTTGTTAGAAACACATGCTGCAGCTCAGCAGCATCACTAATGCAGCGTTGAAACAGAGGAGTGTCTCAAGCGCCTGTGGAGACATTCCTGTCTAAGTTGCTGCCACTGAAAGCCTGCAGTTTATACACAGAGTCTCTGGAAGCTCTTTACTGTATGCATCACGTCCATATGACAGATTCGCCAGCAGAAGTCGATGAGTCAGACACTCAATGCAGACACATGGTGGTATGTCACCAATCCATCAGGGATTTAGTGTGCTGCTTCTTCTGTAGCACATAAAGCAAAGATGCAGGAAGTCAAGGACAGACTCTGTAGACTAAAGGATGATGCTGGTGTCATTCGTCATGACACCAGTGAGATGATGTCACGGATGCAAAGCTGGCGTGCATCATTTAAAAGAAGATTGTGACAGATATTCAAGGACACTGATGTTGAGCTTTTCACACCCAAAACTTGATGCACTTACACAAGGACAAAGACATCACATCGGCTCAAAGTTAAAGTGGGAATGTGTGTGCTTTTGAGTGTGTGTTTGCATATGTGCTGCATTGTCATGAGCCATGGAGGTGTCACCTGCGTATGGCTGTGCTCCTCTGTAGTGTTGACAGGGAGATGGGGGTTATGGGACAGGAGCAGTGACAGCGATTTTTCAGATTGCAGCAGGAGCTGTCTGCCTACTGTGTTTCCTCTGTCTCAGCAGTCATATTTCTTCTTTCATACCTCAGGATTTCCTGTTTTTATGTCCTATTCCACCCTGTGTAAAACATTCCCGGGCTCTGGGTTTTCGAACATTTTCAATTTCCCCATTTATGTGCATCTCTGTAGTAAGAATAAAGATGTCTTATAGTCTTATTTGAACTTTTAAAGATGTATCATACCATTTGCAGATGATATTCAGCTTTACATCTCTGTTAAATCTGGAAATGTGTTTAAATTGTCTGATCTACTTGAATTTAACTGTATAAAAGCTTGGATGGCAGATCATTTCCCCCAGCTGAACACAGATGAAACAAAGGGTCTCGTCTCTACCCATGAACAGTTTGTTCCAAACGTAATGGAGACTTTCGGTTTTATATCTTCTGCTGTTAAACTCAGGACTGAGCCCTAACACCCTTTACAAAACATCAAACTCAGGCCTGCTGTGTCCAAAACTGAGATGAAGATGAGTGTTAATGCCTTTGATTAATCTCGGCTGGACTATCCCAACTCTCTACTCACCTGTCTCAGCAGCAACACTTCTTTGAACCGTCTACACGTGGTCCAAAATACTTATAATGATGAAGCACTGCATGATACACCACCTGCTTATATTCAAGAGCTGCTGAAGCCATTTAACTTCAGCAGGACTCTGGGGTCCTATCATCAGTGTCTGCTGGTCTGCACAAAGAAGACTTTGTGTTTGAGCTTCTCACTCCTAAACTCTGGAACTGCCTCCCACTGGCACGAAGAGCTGTGTACTCTGAGGACATTTATAAGTCCATTTGTTAAGACTTGCCTTAATTTGATCTGGAGATGTCCAATTTTTTTGTTATTGTACGTCATGTCTGTTTTTAATGCCTGTTGCAATCTCTATGATTCACCTCTTGATCTGCTCTGTTTTGCTTCAGTAGTTAATTTGTTTTTCCATTATTATTTTTGCCTCAACTTTAGTTTATACAGCTATTACCTTTTTTGTAATACTGCATTATGTGCAGGATTATCCTGTTAATTTTATTTATTATTTACACTGTATCATATTTTTAACTCTGCCTTGTAAGACGACCTTGAGTGTTTAAACGGCACCTATGAATAAAATGTATTATTATTATTGTTATTGTTATTATTATTATTATTATTATTAGTAGTAGTAGTAGTAGTAGTAGCATTAGTATTATTCTTATCATTCATATTGTAATTATTACTTTTCATATTACTCTTACTATTTATATTATTATTATCATTATCATTATTATTGTTATTATTATTATTATTATTATTATTATTATTATTATTATTATTATTATTATTATTATTAATACCATTGTCATCGTCATCATAATTATTAACAACATTATTATCATCATTAGTATTCATATGTTATTATCACTATTATTATTATTATTTAAATTATTACTTTCATATTATTTTTACTATTATTATTATTATTATTATTATTATTATTATTATTATTATTATTATTATTATTATTATTATTGTACCTGTTCTACAGCATGAAAGTTCAATTTTTGCATAAATGTGGGCACAATACTATCCGATATGAAACATATATAATTGTAAAAAAGTTGAGGTCACCAAAGTTATCCAGTAGAGGTTTATCATGTTATTCAAGATGTGTCAGACATCTGGAAGATTCTTGGGATCATGACTTTCAATCAAGCATCAACATGTCCCATGATGGCTGAACAGATGGAAAGTCAGCCTGGCCACATGTAACATGTTCAATATCACCCAGATAAATGAACAAACAAACCTAAGCCTGGTTAATCTACAGTGTCACGCATTTCAGTAAACACAACACACAGGATGCATAATATAGAGATCTACAGAGTGAGATTTGTGGCAGAACAACTGTATAGGGATGGACAGTGGGGAGAAGACATTAAGCTGACAGCTGTCAGTCAGTGTTTTATGCTCCACGAAGGATTAGTATGTGCATTAACAAACACCTAATTACCCTCAACTGCTTTTCATTCAGATTCTATGAATATTTAATGGGGGCCAGTAATGAAATTGTGTAGAAGGAAATTTAGCACAGTGGGGCTAAATAGCTAACTGCAATTATTCCACCACCCGGGCCATCACAGCATGAGGCCTTTTTAATACAAGAGTAATTAAAACTGGGCAAAATTATGGACAGCAGGAATAGTAAATGTAACACTAGGATTTAAAACCTGATGAACATGCAGTTCTTATCATACATTTATTTCGTAATTACATTGCTAAACCTTGGAGTAAACACCAATAACGACTGAAACAACAAACCCAATGATAAACACATCATTTATATGCTAAACCATGAGCTTAGTGAATAAGCTATATGCTGAAAGAACATTCTAACTAGTAAAGGGAGAAGAATCATCTGTAAGATAGCAATGAAGCCGATGGTGGACGATGCCCTCACGGTGAGACGTCAATTAGTGTCCTTTTTTTTTCTCAGGGAATACAGAAAAAAAGACATCAAAGGACATGTTCCCTGATTTTCAGCTGCGTGTTCGCATGCATTGTCCTGGACAGATATTGATCCAGTGAGAAATGAAGAGGACCAAAATCAATAGCTTTTACATGAATGCACAACTAGCAGTTTTCATATGTGTGTGCATGTGTGTGATGTGCAGGATGAGGGCCGAAAGGGTAAAACCACAAATGTGGGAGCTGGAAACTTCATGCAAGTACTGTGTATGCACACTCTCACATAGAAAAATACACAGACCATGCAGATAAGACTCATTTATGTTCCAGAGAAGAATAAGTAGTTGATGTTGAGTTCAGAACCTATAACCAGCTCCTGCCTGCAGCACCTCTGTGAAGGTGACGAAGTTGGGCTGAGCTGGCTGAACTCCACTTGAGAGATTTAAGAGGTCTCTGGATTAAAGCCAGGGATTTCATTCCTCTAGAAGATCTGGGCTGACAGTGGCTTAGGTTCCTCGTGATACACACATTAAAACCATCAAAAAGCATCTCTCAGTTTCTCTCACACACAGTCTCTCCGCTCTTACTGCCTTCCTGCTATCTTCCTTCCAGTCTGTCTACCTTAGTGAATTGACAGACAAGCAGAGCAGTCATCAGTCTGTGACAGATTAGGTCTAAATGACCTGTCATTATGTTTGACCAGTGGCCAATCAGAGCAGACAGACAGACAGGCAGACGCCTGTGTTGATCTAAATCTATGAGCCAATGTGCCGCCATAGCAGAACCACCAACAGATCACCCAAACCACCCACTGCGTCACCCATCAGCTGCAGGTCTGACAGAGTAAGAAAGGCAGATGTTCCTCACAGTGCCTAGGTCTTATATACAGTGGATAGCGAAAGTCTACACACCCCTGTTAAAATGCCAGGTTTTGTGATGTAAATAAATGAATTGTTCATGTTATAGGTCACATTAAAGGTGGAAAAAGTTCTGACATGATTTAAAATGGTCTCATTTTTGTACATCACAAAACCTGGCATTTTAACAGGGGTGTGTAGACTTTTGCTATCCACTGTAGCTGACATAAGGGTCTGAGGCCTTACCTCTCCACACTGATACATTTACTTACATGTATTGGACTATAAGAGTTTTATAGTGTTAACTAGACACCATAGACTGTATAAATAATGGACGTAGTATCCGTGACAACACGCATCTGTTTCTGAAGCGCTGTTTTGAAGCAAATCAGCGCGGCAGCCATATTGCTGCTGTCGAGCGATTGTGACGTAAAGAGGCGGGTTTTGAGCCTCCATTCAACAGCTACAGTGTTCCCGCCTGTCATTCAAGTCAGCTGTGCCTCTCATTGGAAGACTCGTAATCTTAATATCTTTGAAACTACTGCGTTATGAAAAAATTCACCCCCCATACAGTGTGTGCCGATCGAGAAATGAGCTATCCAGACTACACTTGTCTTTTTTGTACCAGACTGTAAACATGTTTATTTCTGCTGTAAAGATCGTCTTTTTCCCATTCATGTGTATGTGACTTCCTGTACTTCCAGAGGCAGCCTCAAGCGGATCCTCGATGAACTGCAGTTTTCAGCACTTCCACGTTGGACTCATATTTTTAGACTGAGGTTGCCGTTTGCTAACATGCAGGTACATTTTTCTTTTAAATAAAGAGTTTACATTCAGCCACCCTTAACCTCTTCGTTTCAAAAATCTACTTTCACTACATTATAAGTACTAAAGTACTCTAAAAAATGAATGCTTGCATAATATATATCAGCATGATAAGAATTTCGGAAATGGGAAAATGTATTTGATATGTATTTTCTAGTTTGCCCCATATTCCATCTGTTAAAACGGGCTTCATGGCCTACTGCAGCCAGTCAATACGGGAGTTTTAAATGTTTTGGCTTCACTTTTGGTGAGCTGTTATGCTGTTAATGTTTTTTAAAGTCTAAAGTCATGACTAACAAACTTGCTCACTGTGGCAAATTAAGTCCTAATGGAGAACCACTACCTCATGCAAGACCTCATGCAATATGCACATTAGAGCTATTTGCTTAACCCTAGAACACTATCTCCGGGGGATTTTTCACCCGGGCAAACACATTTACATGATTTTCATTATGTTGGGTTTGTCTGAGTGGTATGGGTCCCTTGGTAACTTTAGCATTGTCTTATGAAGGCATGGGTGTTTCCCTACTCCCAAACCTGCTTTTTCCTACAGGCACATGTTCGGGTGATTTTCACCCGGCAATAGAGATTTTTTTGTTTCTCTCTCCTGCAGCTGTTTGTGTGTGAAGGAGACTGTGCCTTAACCAGGGAAGTCTCAAATGTCCCAAGAATGGGTGCAGGGTTCCCACTCTTTTCCAGAGATCATTTTCCAGGACATTTCCAGGACATTTTCATTGATGATCAAGCTGGTATGACAGTCTAAATTTAGTTCCTAATTTAGTTCCTAAATAGTCTAATATGTTCCTCTCAGTGGAAGTCTACATTGAAAGACATGTAGTCTATGGCTATCAATGAAATCATCTCTTACATTCTTAAAAATGATGGCAAATTGATAATAGAATAATGCAACCACAGATGTACAGAACTTCACTTTATTAGTGCAACCAAGTAACAAAGATGGGCAACTCTCATCTCAGCTTTCTCTTTTCTCAAAAAATATAAAATGAGCTAAGAAAAAAACAAAAGAGCCAGCAAAGGAATCAGGAAGCTGCCTTACTGAAATAATTAAATAATAATAATAATGATCAGAGGATCAGTGCATTAATGACCTAAATAGAACTGAATGACAAAAATGGCCACAAATGTTTCTCAACTCAAACTCAAAATATACCTGCTTAATCATGATATTCATCCTGCTAAGTGGTTGATATAAAAAATGTCACGTTTTTTTATTTGAGTTACCGTAAACTCTGAAAAAATCGCACCGGTGTAAAGACGCACTCTGTATTTGAAGATCTCTCAGAGATTTTAAAAAATGTAAACTGTCTTCCTGCATGGCGATGTCTATTATGATCAGCCATGTCTACAACGTGGAGTTTCTGTTCAGCTGTGTCGCTCTTTTTGTTCTGTTTGTTTTCACTATCAGGAGTTTGCACTCCTACTAGCTAGAGCAGGGGTTCTCAAACTTTTTGGAGCCAGGGACCCCTTAAAGGTGAGAAAATTGTCAAAGGCCCCCTCATAATTGTAACACAGATTAAGCACATTAGTGATGTGTCATGATCAAAAGCTGCGGCTCTGAGAGCCGATGCTTTATAGTGAATCAGAAGAGCCGGCTCGCATCGAGAGAGCCGGCTCCCAGTTTTTTCCTTTCGCTGCTTAGCTCTCACAGTGCTCAACCCCAGCTCTGCTCACAGCAGAACTTTGTTTTGATTGGTCAGCATGGCGGCCATGCGGCCAATCACAAGTGAGGATATAGGATGCAGGTGATGGAGGGGAGGCTGTGTATCCTGGCTACATCTGTTCCTTCTGAGAGAGTCTTCTTGAAGACCGGGAAAATACTCACTGAGAGGAGAAATCGGATCAGCCCATCCAAACTGACGCATCGGATGTTTCTCAATGCATTAATAATGTTTGCTCCAGTTTGGTTCTGGTTCTGTTTGCTTGAGTTTGGTTCTGGTTCTGTTTGCTTGAGTTGGTTCTGTTTCTGTTTACTTGAGTTGGTCCTGGTTCTGTTTGCTTGAGTTTGGTTCTGGTTCTGTTTGCTTGAGTTGGTTCTGTTTCTGTTTACTTGAGTTGGTCCTGGTTCTGTTTGCATGAGTTTGGTTCTGTTTGCTTGAGTTTGGTTCTGGTTCTGGTTCTGTTTGCTTGAGTTCGGTTCTGGTTCGGTTCTGGTAGGGTTCTGGTAGGGTTCTGTTCTGGTTCTGTTCTGGTTCGGTTCTGATTCGGTTCTGGTTCGGTTCTGGTACGGTTCTGGTTCGGTTCTAGTACGGTTCTGGTTCGGTTCTGGTTTGGTTCTGGTTCAGTTTTGGTACGGTTCTGGGTTTGGTTCTGGTTCGGTTCTGATTAGGTTTTGTTCTGGTTCTGTTTGCTTGAGTTTGGTTCTGGTTCTGTTTGCTTGAGTTTGGTTCTGGTTCTGTTTACTTGAGTTCGGTTCTGGTTCGGTTCTGGTACGGTTCTGTTCTGGTTTGGTTCTGGTACGGTTGTGGTTCGGTTCTCGTTCGGTTGTGGTACGGTTCTGGTTCGGTTCTGGTACGGTTCTGGTTCGGTTCTGGTTCGGTTGTGGTACGGTTCTGGTTCGGTTCTGGTTTGGTTCTGGTTCGTTTCTGGTTCGTTTCTGGTTTGGTTCTGGTTCGGTTCTGGTTGGGTTTGGTTCTGGTTCTGTTTGCATGAGTTTGGTTCTGGTTCTGTTTGCTTAAGTTTAGTTCTGGTTCTAACCCTAACCCTAACCCTAACCCTAATCCTAACCCTAACCCTAACCCTAATCCTAACCCTAACCCTAACCCTAACCCTAATCCTAACCCTAATCCTAAACCTAACCCTAATTCTAACCCTAATCCTAACCCTAACCCTAATCATAACCCTAACCCTAACCCTAATCCTAACCCTAATCCTAAACCTAACCCTAATCCTAACCCTAATCCTAACCCTAACCCTAATCATAACCCTAACCCTAACCCTATTCCTAACCCTAATCACAACTCTAACCCTAATCCTAACCCTAACCCTAATCCTAACCCTAATCCTAACCCTAATCCTAATCCTAACCCTAACCCTAACCCTAACCCCAATCCTAACCCTAATCACAACTCTAACTCTAACCCTAATCCTAACCCTAATCCTAAACCTAACCCTAACCCTAATCCTAACCCTAACCCTAATCCTAAAACTAACCCTAATCCTAATCATAACCCTAACCCTAACCCTAATCACAACTCTAACCCTAATCACAACCCTAACCCTAATCACAACTCTAACCCTAATCACAACCCTAACCCTAATCATAACCCTAACCCTAATCACAACCCTAACCCTAATCATAACCCTAACCCTAATCCTAATCACAACTCTAACCCTAATCACAACCCTAACCCTAATCCTAACCCTAATCCTAACCCTAATCCTAATCCTAACCCTAACCCTAACCCTAACCCCAATCCTAACCCTAATCACAACTCTAACTCTAACCCTAACCCTAATCCTAACCCTAATCCTAAACCTAACCCTAACCCTAACCCTAATCATAACCCTAACCCTAACCCTAACCCTAACCCTAACCCTAATCACAACTCTAACCCTAATCCTAACCCTAACCCTAATCCTAACCCTAATCCTAATCCTAACCCTAACCCTAACCCTAACCCCAATCCTAACACTAATCACAACTCTAACTCTAACCCTAATCCTAACCCTAACCCTAATCATAACCCTAACCCTAACCCTAATCACAACTCTAACCCTAATCCTAACCCTAACCCTAATCCTAACCCTAATCCTAATCCTAACCCTAACCCTAATCCTAACCCTAATCCTAAACCTAACCCTAACCCTAACCCTAATCCTAACCCTAACCCTAATCCTAAACCTAACCCTAATCCTAACCCTAATCATAACCCTAACCCTAACCCTAATCACAACTCTAACCCTAATCACAACCCTAACCCTAATCACAACTCTAACCCTAATCACAACCCTAACCCTAATCATAACCCTAACCCTAATCACAACCCTAACCCTAATCATAACCCTAACCCTAATCCTAATCACAACTCTAACCCTAATCACAACCCTAACCCTAATCCTAACCCTAATCCTAACCCTAATCCTAATCCTAACCCTAACCCCAATCCTAACCCTAATCACAACTCTAACTCTAACCCTAACCCTAATCCTAACCCTAATCCTAAACCTAACCCTAACCCTAACCCTAATCCTAACCCTAACCCTAATCCTAAACCTAACCCTAATCCTAACCCTAATCATAACCCTAACCCTAATCACAACTCTAACCCTAATCACAACCCTAACCCTAATCACAACTCTAACCCTAATCACAACCCTAACCCTAATCATAACCCTAACCCTAATCACAACTCAACCCTAATCCTAAGCCTAATCCTGATCCTAACCCTAACCCTAATCCTAATCCTAATCCTAACCCTAACCCTAACCCTAATCATAACCCTAACCCTAACCCTAATCACAACTCTAACCCTAATCACAACCCTAACTCTAATCATAACCCTAACCCTAACCCTAATCACAACCCTAACCCTAATCACAACTCAACCCTAATCTTAACCCTAATCCTGATCCTAACCCTAACCCTAATCCTAATCCTAATCCTAACCCTAACCCTAATCCTAACCCTAATCCTAACCCTAATCATAACCCTAAACCTAATCATAACCCTAACCCTAACCCTAATCCTTACCCTAACCCTAATACTAACCCTAATCCTAACCCTAATCCTAACCCTAACCCTAATCCGTAAAACATATCAATGTAAACCATAATACCATGTACCATAGTGATAAACAGATAACACTTATTAGAAATGTATTCAAATTGTTTCATGGACCCCCACGCTATGGTTCGCGGACCCCCAGGGGTCCCAGGACCCCACTTTGAGAACAACTGAGCTAGAGTACGGTAATTGAGCTCTCAGCCTGCAGAGAAAGTTGTGAGGCACAGACCCCCAAGCTCTCTGCCCAACTCCACTGGTCACACTATAACTTAAATATAAGACTCTTTGAATCAAAAGAGCACCCTACAAGGTTAATGTACCATAAAACATAAACAATATACCCCCGTTTTCTGTGAATGCATGATTATGAAGTGAAGGAGAAAAAATGTGAAAAAAGTTGCACAGTGTCCTTGTCTTTTCCAGCACAGCGTGCACTCAACTTTCAATGAATGGGGATGTGTTTTGTTAATCGGGTCAGGTCGCTGTGTTAGTACTGTGTTAGACATGGCACAGTAGAAAATAAAAGAACACTACTCTAATTTATCATGTATTGTCATATTTTGATAGATTTTGATGTCAAGTACTTTTTATTGGGTATATGATATTGGGTAAAAAACACCCGCCGTTAGTGATGGTGTTACTCATTTCAGCAATAGTGTCCTAGGGTTAAAAAGGCAAATAGTGATAAAACCAAAAAGTAGTGAGCTATTGTAGCTTTTCAGCAGTGTACAAACTCTTATTCAAATGGGCCATTCTTAGTCACACACTAAAAACGATGGTGTTTGCAGTGGTGTAAGTAAATCCTTTAGAAAACGTTTGTAAATCGAGCTAGTTTTAAATAAAGTTAAACCTCCTAAGTAACATTTTCATTAATGAAGTTATGTATATTTCCAAGAACACAATGTCAGGGGGAGTAGACTACCCAGCAGAGTATAAATAGTGAGATGCTCAGAAGCTTATTGTCACTGACGAGCACTACCCAGCTGGCTAGCGTGCTAGAAGTTAGCTGTCAAGCTAAACTTTATCACACACTTACATAACCAAGTGTTCAAGCCATGTTGTGTAGATGTAACTTCTGCTGATGTGACCTGGCTGTAAACTCTCTTGTGTTTTGTTAAGATTTTTCTGGAGAATGTATATATATTTGTTGGTATTTATATTTTTTGTTCCATGACGTGTCTGGAGTGAGATAGCACAAACTTAGTGAAAGCATGTGCGTAGCCAACCGAATATGGCACATCAAATGCTCCTCTGAGTAACAGGAGAGAGCCTGAAACCTGCCAAAGTGCGAGACAGTGAGTAATTAAGCCTCTCTGGCACTGAAAACGGGTGGACAAATGTTTGATGCCACTAAATCCGTCTGTCTTTGTTGGAGTACTTGTCAAAGAACGCACAGTGTCTGCTTGTGTATTTGCATGTGATTTCTCTCTGTAGTCACCAGCCTTATATCTTTACTGTAATACTGTACATACAGTTGTGCTCATAAGTTTACATACCCTGGCAGAATTTATGGTTTCTTGGGTAGTTTCTGTTGTCATTATGATATAAAAAGAGTAAACACAGTTGTTGATAAAAAATTTGCTTCACCAAACCACCATGAGTAAAAAAAAAGTTTTTCTCTTATTCATATTCTCTGAAAAATTGCCAAAAAAATCACAAATTCTGCCAGGGTATGTAAACTCATGAGCACAACTGTAAGAGTAGTTATAAAAATGTAATCCTGCTGTGTATGTTGGCTTAGTCATTCCAATAATATTCAACACACACGCACGCACGCATGCACGCACACACACATGCATACACGCACATGCACACACAGCTGTCAGTGTTGGGTGTCTTGCAGCTGGAACTGAGGCTGTCATATGGAGCCAATGTCAAATCTGAGCTGAAGTCACAGTTGAACCTGAAGGCAAAACTAAAGTCCCCTATCAATTCTCCTCCCTCACTTCCTCTTCATGCTCTCCTGTTCCTCTGTAATCAGAGAATAGTAGAATTTTTTTCTCTGTTGTTTTTTTTTTTTTTAAATCACAAATCAAGAAAGATTGGTGTCAGTGTCTTTCTAAAAACATTTTGAGAGATGTGACAGTAAGCACCAGTGGTAAATGTTTGTGGGGGATTGGACTCTTTTTCAGTTTGACACGTGTCCACAAACCCATGACCCCCACAGCTCACTGCTTACAGGCACATTAGTCACTACGGGCACATAAAGCCTGTCTTCACTCTGCTTTGTCAGCTTGGGGAGTTGGATTACATCACATCTGAATCAGTTTATTTTCCTGACCTTCTTTTTTCATGAAAACTAGATGAACAAAAGGAGCTCAGACAGTGTTGGTGGATTTGAAAGAAACAGCAAACTAATGACTCTTTCATTGAAATGTTTCTATGTGCCTGCTTTTGGTGGATTTGAAATCCTTAGTACAAATCTATCGTTGCTTGGATTGATCATGCTTGCATGAACATACATCTATCAAACCCATCAAATATCAATATTTGATTTAACCTTATGTCATGAAACAGAGAATCCCTTTTATAGACAGTATGAACTGTTATTTGTAAGAATAAATTATTTTTTGAAAGTATACGTTACTAAAGGGCGACAAAGACATTTTAAGACAGGCAACAAGCTGGAAGAATTAATTCTCCCCTAAAAGGAAGCTCTGTTGGTTTGGCTATAATAAAGAGGGGCAGCTGCAGCTCCTCTGTATACTTCACACCACAAAACAATTCGTCCTGCTACTGAAAAATGAAGATAGACAGAGAGTGTTCAGACCACACTCATCCATTTCAAAGACAAGAGAATAACAGACTAAAGTCTGGGAGGAAAAAAATCATTTTTTTGAAGACACTGGAATAGACTGCCATGGGGGATATATTATAACTCCTTCATTATTCAACTGTACTGTTACAAATTTGATACTTTTTCTCAACTTTAGAGCTCTCATTCAGCCATTTTTATCAATGTTTGTGGTCTAATAATATGCCAAATATTGCCCCAATTTTTTTTTTACTTACAACTGATGTGATCACACCTTGACATACACACAACAACCTCAGGAGGCCTCAGGAATCAAACGGTTGGGTAAGATACACTTAAAACTCCTGTGAGGAGTTTTTCACTGGTTATGAAACAAACAGAAATGAACAGTTAGGCATCTTTGTGACCCACAAAAGCAAACTAGACCATAAGCAAAAAGATAGAACATTTCTATATTGTACTTCTTTAGGCTTTAACCACTGCAAGGGGGTAGGTGTCAAGACAAGGTAAAGAAAACCTTTTTTTTTACTTTGTCCACAGCAAATATTCATGAGTAACTGTTAAAAAAAGTAGGATGATATTCGTCAGACAACCCGACTTACACATGTATAGGTCAAGATCAGCAAAGATGTGAGATGTATCACTTTGTATCACAGGGGGCACCAAAATCATCACAGACTAAAGGTTCCTCATAGAAGCTTTGGAATTGTATAAGTGATGAACCTACTGTAATGTGTATTTAGTTTAAAAGAACATAGGTTTACAGCTCTGGAGTTTTATGTAGTTATCAAATCATGTAACTAGTTTTTGAGATAATCATCGTCATGTTTACGTTTTCAGCATTACATTCCTCAATGAGACAGGTCTGGTTAAGAAACCAAATCAAGGACATAAAATTGGTCGTACAGTAGTCAAAGATTGTATGACAACACTGAATTAAATAACAATGACACAATAAATAACAATGACACAAAAATGTGATAATGTGAAATAAATCCATCCATTTTACAGATTAACTTTTTGGAATTGATCATGAAGATCTATAGCTTTAGGTATCTTTACAGCTGGTTTTGGCTACTTATATCAAGGTTCAGCCTCTGACTGCACTGTTTTGGTTCATTTGATACTGTCTCTCACATTCAGCTCTATCAGACAGATCTTTTCTTCTAAAGTAGCTCTAAAAACCTACTGTTGTACTCAGTGTCAAATAGTAGACATAAAATTAGCCATTAGCTTTTGAACAAAATGGCTGTAGCAGCTGAAAGCCATATTTTCCCTCAGTAGGCGGTGCAGACTAAAACAGAGCAAAAAGGAGTGAAAATATTACCCTTGCATTTATCAATCTGTTACGTTCTGTGTACATATTTTGTCTTTGTTCATTTGAGGTCGTCACATATTACATCAGACCAGAAGAATAAATAAGAGAAGTTAACTATGCAGCATGATATCAGTGTTACTTGACTGAGCCTCCACATCATCCCTCCCACACCCACACATATCAAAGCAGGTGTGAGAGTTTAAGGGTGGCGGATGGTCAGAGGGGTGAGTGAACCTGACAACTGCTGCTGCACTAAATTTTTAAGTAGAAACCTGGAAGTAGAAGGTCAGAGAGTCCTTGAACAGGTTTAGGATCCTGATCTAATCCACACTTCTAATGAGAAACAATCAGCTTACACTCTACAGGAAAGACTGCAGTACATGGACCTGTGTACGCAAAAATTGGCAACAAAAGTGGTGACAAGGTTTGGAGCACCTGTCAAAGATAACATTGTTTAAATAGGATAGGTAGAATATCTCTCAACATAGTCTGTTGTTTCTCTGTGCAGCCTGCTCTGCTCCTGGAGTGAGAATGTGGATGCCGTCCAGCAGAAGCAATGATGATTGCCTTGGACAACATCCATAATGGAGCTCAGGCCACTGACACTGACACTAGATTACTCCCAGAGACACTATTTTCACCTGCTGTCCTCGCATTATAACTGAATAAGTGTTTGTTTTATCCGCCTGGGTCACAGAATGAGCTTCTGAGAGTACAAAAACCTAATCTGCTTTATATGAAAGCTGCATCATTTGTGTTATGATTATCAGGGTCTTAACCACACAAAAGCTCAGAGCGATTTCTCCCTCTTTGTCTATATCCTTCTGTTCCTTCAGGTCCCTTCCTCCCTTCATCCCTCTCTGAAGTATTAGTTTGTTCTCATTGACCCCCAACCAATCAATCTCAGCTCCTTAGCAGTGTGAAGTTTCTCACCTCGCCACACCTGCTGCTATGATTAAACGGACATGGGACGCTCCTGTGTGACCTATCCATCATGCATGTCTCACACTGTATGGGAAAGGGTGCTGGATATACTGCATCAACACAGAGGGTTGTTAGGTACTTCAAAACAATTGCTGCGCAAAGGAGCACCGGACTGGCTGTCCGTTCATTTTGTACAGTTTTCATTGGAGAGAGATCTGGAATTGTTAGGTTGATGTAGCTTATATGACACATAATGAGGTATTTTGAGACAAACACAGCAAGATTGGAGTTTTTGCAGTGATAGGGTATGGTTACCTTGTGATAAGACAGGTCACTATCACAACTAAAAGAATCCTGATGGGGGTCTTGGATTAAGAGACAATTCAAGAAGTCAGTTTACATGTTTTTTTTTTTTACATATGTGTACGCAATATGCTAGTTTAAATAACATACCAATGACATGATATAGTGAAAGAACAGGTATGTATAGATGCTCCTTATAGCCAAGCTAGCACTAGCATTAACAAGCTAACCAAAGATTTGCTCTTCCCCCTTCTCTCGAATCATCCACATACTGTCACAGTATGTCAGACTCAATGCTTGCTTGAAAACAGTAGTCCACAAGACATTGAGTGTCTACTTCCTCTTCTTACTTACAATCTATTATGTACTAGTGCACCTCCATGCTCATGCACATTGTGTGCCAAGCTTTGATTGCTTCAGTCAGGCAGCTCAAGGTCCCAGAACGGAACACATGACCAGTTGTCTTGAGCTTAACATCTCAGAAGTTCTCCTGGTTGGCTTTCTCAGGTTTTATGTTTCATTGCCTAAAAAATTCAAATATGAGCAATTATCATCTCTCCACAAAAAATACATGAGCTGACTTAATTAGATATGCAAAACAGGTACCATAGCGTGAGGGTCTGGCTGCCTCATGCATAAATTAACTTTTAGTGAGGAAGCTTCTGTTTGTGAAGTAGCCAGAAAAAAGTGCAATTCCCACTCTCCTCCCTGCTGAGTCCGACTCCCTCCTCTTTATTCTACCTCCTAACTTCTCCCCATTTGGCTTGTTACCTCATTTTCATTCTCTGCACCTTTTTTAATTTAGTTTTCTATCCCCCCCTTTGTCCTGTTATTTTCATCCCCTCCTTTCAATCCCTTTGCCTCGTTCACCTTCAGAGGTCTCCTCTTCCTACCCCCACCTCTTCCTGTGAGAGAGTATCTGTTTCAGAGCCAGGAACACACAGAAATGCTGCTAGTGGACAGAAAGGAAACATCACCAACCTCCTCTGCGCACGCCTCCCCCTCCACCCCCCTCCTCCTCTTCACAGGGATCCATGCTGTCTCGATAGATGTGAATGAAGGTCATTTCGTGGCTGACTAAGAGCCAAACACATTGCTGGTCTTCTTCGGCAATTCAAATACAGGAGCACTGCTCTGTTTTCTTTGCTTAAGCTATGTATACAGCTGTGCAGACAAATGCTATTGACAGTTACTGCTGTAAACTGATACTACAGGGTGAGGGCGTATCCATGCATATGTTTGTTTTTCACATGCATTCACCTGTGTTTGTCTGTGTGGTTCATATGCTAATTGCAGAGACCTGTGTTGGCAGAGGGCGATTATAATTAACAGCTTAATGGATGATGCTGACAAATCGAAAATGTGCATGCAGCTACAAGGTAACACTTCCGTTATTGATCCACTTTGCATGCAACACCCACCAACGCATGCAAAGTGGCTGTTAAGAGTTTATCATGGGGATGAATCTGCACTTATCATGGCTGCACAGCTTTCAGCAGGGACCAAAACACAACTTCAAAAAGTAAGTCTCGGAGCCCTAGCACAGCTAAAATGCTTGCATTTATTTGCATTACACAGATTACAGTATTTCCATTTCCCCTCTCCGCTGAGACTTTTGGACATCTCTGATGAGGCTTATCAGAAAAAAATTAACAGGGGCAAAACGGTCTAAATGAGTATAAATCCTCTAATAAAGGAAATGAGCCCTCAATCATCTGACAACACAGTTTTTATTCCTCCCTCTCCCTCTGCAACGCTTCAAAGTAATGTACGAGAGGACCTCAGGGAGGACTTAGCAGACACAGTGCTTGCTGTATGTGTTCATTTGCTTCCATAATCCCTCTCATATTTCATATGTTCCGCAGTGCATCAAACAGTACATGTGCTCTCTGCAGGATGTACTGTAACTCTGGTCTGTTGCTGATTTTCTATATGCTCTGTCTTCTCCCTAAGGCCTGCATGAACACAGGCTTTCTGTGGAAATGTAATGGTCACAATATGGAAAGTGTCATTTATCCTGTTGCTTTATATTGAATTATCTGCTGACATTGAAGGTTCTGTATGTAAAGAAACAGCAGTAAAGTTCAGTTTGTTTACTTCCACCAAGGAACCCAACTGAAATGATACAATTACTACCAAAACCTCTAATGTACTCTTACTTAACCCTCACTACTGCTTAAGGACTCTACAAAAATGCATTTCATGCCTGATTAAATCATTACATGATAATAACAAGGCTGAGTATTGATTTGCATTTTAGCAATAGGGTCAAATATTGATCTGCCTTTGATAATCATGAGGGTCCTTTATTGACGACTTCCAACCCGGATCAATCTGTCCTTTAGACAGTTCAATAGTACGCTGCTGCTGCTGCTACTGCTGATACTTCAACCTCCTGCACCTCTTCATTTTAGTTACTGTTTCAAAAACTAAGAGGGGGTTGGTCTAAGCACTGAAAAGAAACAGCATTGAGATACTGTTAGGGTTTGGTTGGAGGTTTTAGGACTAATACTCGACTAACACTTTTTCAAGAACACTAGTAGAGGAAAAATAAATGTTTTTCAGTATGACAAAGTAGAGGATGCCAAACCTCTCAAAGTACCAGTGTTATATTTTGTGTTAGAACAGGACCAAGCTGCAGGGACACCAATCAGTAGCACAATGAACTGCAGTTCCTTGAGTGTCCACTTGAGGCTGTCTCCAAAAACTGTCTTGTTATAGCCCAATAATTTTTTACAGCCTGGTAAAAAATAGGTTTAAGTCTCTACACCTTAGTCCTTCATTTGTGAAAACTATAGTGGAGGTGATTTATTTAATGACACGTGTTTTAATTGTGTTTAGGCTATACATAACTCATGAGGCGCATGGCTGATTTTACTGACAGGTGGGCGCATTGAAGCTGTTTGCTAGGGTGAAAAGCTACGGATTCCACTCCACTCCTGTCAGATTATATTAGCCAAAATTTAGCTGGAGTCAGCATTTCTAATATGGCAACAGTCATTTTATAAAACCTCTTCAGAAACCAATGGATTACACCACAGTTACCATGTCAATATTTCATACTGTATGAAAAAATACCAACTTTTGGATGTATGGTTTCAAAATATGGGAGTTTTCAGTGCTTTAAACTTTTTAATACTTGAGTTTTAAGTTTTGGACAACATCCAAAAACTACTTAGGATTTGATACCCAGAATCAGTCAAGGCTCGTAATGGTTGCAAACTGAACATTTTACATAGCACAAGTAGTGAACAGTAAAAGCTTAAAAATAACTTCTTCATCGAGAGTCCAGAAGCCAATATCTGTGTATGTGTGAGCCTTTCAGTGCGTGTTGCATGTCTGCAGTGCAGCATCAGCCCCCAGTTGAAGTGTCCCTAATAGGATCCCTGTGGAATTCCCCAGCAGCTTTTCATAGCAAAACCTGCTCACTGTCTGCAGTCAGCACTGACAGAGCCAGACTCTAAAACTCAAGATGGGACATGATACTCTCACTCTATCAGAGTCTCTCTCTTTCTCTTTCATGCACACTCACACACACACACACACACACACACACACACACACACACACACACACACACACACACACACACACACACACACACACGCACACTCGCTACACAAGAACAAACAACAATCACTCACCTGTCAGTTCCAGTGGAGTGTTTCAGAGTGTTAAGATGAGTCAGGTAGTCGTTATTATTGTAGCTTGCCAAAATGTTTACACCTTCAAGAATAATTGGATGTGTTCCTGTTTCCTTAGACGTGTGTTCTGGTTTTTGTGTTATTTTTTTTTGTCTTTGGCACAAACATGGTATTGGACAGCTACTAAACAAGCTCTCAAACAGCAGAGCTGTGTGTGTATGTGTGTGTGTGTGTGTCTGTGTGTGTGTGTGTGTGTGTGTGTGTGTATGCGTGCGTATGTGTGTGTGTGTGTGTGTGTGCATGCGTGCGTATGTGTGTGTGTGTGTGTGTGTGTGTGTGTGTGTGTGTGTGTGTGTGTGTGTGTGTGTGTGTGTGTCTCCCTGACAGGTAAGACAATGTGAGAAATCAGCTAGCCTTTCAACGCTTTTAGTTGGTGTTTGGGCACCAAATACAGGTTTGCATGAGAAAAATATCAAGCATATAGGTGGCTTATTTTCTTACTTTATGGATGTATAATAACACCATACATACATCTAACCAGTTACTTTACATCCCTTGATTCATGGATGATAGAATATTTCATAGAAGAATATGAAGTGAAGTCAAATAGGCCAAGAGGGGGCTGTTTTTGTAGAGATGTGGACTCATTACTGGTCAGAATGACCCTCCCAGTGCATCATAGCGAATCTCAGAGCCTTAAGGACTGGCTGGTGAACATTATAAGAAGTAATTAACCAGCTCCTCTCTTTAGCTAATTGGAGATTGGACGTGTGATAGTCATCATCAGCAGCTCCCATTTTCTTGTCATGGCTGCACAGCACAAAAATAAAAGAGAGGGTGAACACTGTGAGAGCAATTCAGTTGGACATTTCTGGATGCTAACAGAAGACATGAACATAAAAAGACAAATTAAGAGGACATAATATAGACGCTGTGTTTCTATTGGGCCTCTCCTGCCAGAGATGGCTGTCTCAGCCAGCTGGCTTTCATCCAAACTCGACCTCCATTGTGCAACTTATGTAGTCAAGACATCCAGGATAAAAGAGCAATTCAGCAAATCACTGTCGTTCAGTGATTGATTGAATGGAAGATAACGAGGGAATCGTGTTAACACATCTGTGTGACCAGAGAGTCGCCTAAAGAGATTCGCTCTTGAAGTAAGGGAGATGATATCACATCTAACTGAACAGGCACTATTTAGAGGCTGGTTCCTGGTGTAATCGTTAACACACCATATGAAACATGTTTATTCTTTATTGTTTGAAATGTATGTGAAGCACAAGCAATGGTTATTATGTTTATTTCTTGCAAGCAGGGAATATCCCTTGTCCCTTTAGAAGCCTCTCTGTCTGGTGAAAACTTGAGATACACAGCAGAGAGAATCAACATCCCCAAAAGGTACAGATAAAGGACACATCATCCTGCTAAAAATGACTTGGCATGAGATCAATGCTGCCCGGCTAAAATAAGTCGCCGCCAGGCCTGGGATGCTTTCAATATGGTGTGAATGTTCTACTTAAAGAAGGCTCGGGCTTGCCTCCTGTCTTTCCTCCTTTCTCAGTTTCTGCCTCTCTTGTTGGTGCTGTCAGTCTGAAGACTTTTAACTGCCAGAGATAGGCGGAGTGAAATATAAAAAAACCACAAGGACTCCATCTGAAACATGCAGGAAACAGACGGGAGCATCTCTGCTTACCCTGGCATCACATTTTCATATTCAGTTCAATCTCTGGTCTCATGATTTTTTCATTAGGCATGGAATTTTACACTAGCCTTGGACTAGTTTTTCCTCAGCAGTTATTTTTGAGCATCATTTGATCATTCAAACATTATGCAAAGCAGGTTCATGCCCATGATATTAATGATTAACTGCCCTTTCTTTCAGAAAATCTCAAACGCAATTTAAAAATGTCCATATACTGGATTTTACTTTCTTTGTCAATCTAAAGTATGCTAAGAAAAATACCCACAGTGCATTCTAGCATTACATTAGCATTTAGATTTGCTATTACTTTAACTTATGTGAGTTACGTGGGAAAAATAGAAAGTTCTCCAAAATCTCAGAAAAGATCAACACTAACAACTAAAACTCTAAAGATAGAGGAGATGGAAGAAATCTCCACGACCACGTGCAGATATATGGACATATGACATTCAATTATCATCAAACTACAAACGAGTCACACAATACATCTTTCTGTCTACCATGTGATTCACAGGATAACACAAACATAAATCCAAACACACACACACACACACACACACACACACACACACACACACACACACACACACACACACACACACACACACACACACACACACACACACAGAATTAAACCTGTGAGGATTAGGATATCAAAGATACATTCAAATCCCCTCACAATTCAAAAAGCTTGGTACGCCTTTCTTCAGCTACATGCAAGAGACGTAATGATATCAACCAAGGGAAATGATGGGAAAACAGCACCACTTCTGGTTTAAAAAGGGCTATCGGCATTCATTTTTTTATGTCAACGATTATAATTGTCTGTTCTGTGTACTGATATTCAGCTGTCATGCAATATACATTTATATCGTCAGTAAGCAGGCAAAACATTCCACACAGTATACAAAACAAACTGCTACATATCACTGCATCCAGATGACTTAAATCCCTATCATTACTGTATCAGAGCCATTATTATATTAAACTATGAGTGACAGAGTTTTTTTTAGGGCCTGAGCACCGACAAGGTTGGCGAAGGCCCATTTTTTTTTTTTACACCTGAACAAAGAAAAATCTGAAATTCTCATGTTAGTGCAAAGATCCAAATACTCCAAATTGCACCTCCCTTAAGTTCTATTATTTTTAAGCTAGCATGCCAGCTAGCTCTAATAAAGCAAAAAAATCTTGATGTTCATGGACAGTGATCCAAACTTCAAAAGCCTTATCAATCAGATCACACAATTATCCTTTTATCATCTGAAAATTATCTAAAAAATCAGGGGCTTTCTTTCGCAATCAGATGCTGAAACTCTAATGCATGCATTTATATCAAGTAGACTAGACAACTGCAAGGGTCCATTCACCAGCCTCCCTTCATCAACTACCCAGTTACTACAATTCATTCAAAATACAGTTGCACAAGTTCTCACGAGAACTAAATAGTTTGAGCACATCACACAGGTTCTTATATCCCTCCCATGGACTGTATAAAATATGGACGTAGTATCCGTGACGTCACCCATCTGTTCCTGAACGCTGTTTTGAAGCAAGTCGACGGCAGCAGCCATATTGGAAATGCGGAACTCAACCAGGCAGAGTGTGACGTAGTGTGAGCCTCCTAGCCAACAGCTATGTGTTCCCGACCGGGAGTCACGTCAGTCATGTCCTTATTTGGGCAAAACTGGTAATCTTAATATCTTCTGAACCATCACGTTAGAAAAAAATTCACCCCCGCACAGTGTGTGCCAATAGAGAGATTAGCTTCATAGGGCCAAGCCGTTTTTTGAACCAAGCTGTAAACATGTTTATTAATGCTGCAAAGATCGTCTTTTTTCCATTCATGTCTATGTGGTTTCCGGTGTTTCTGCAGCCAGCCTCAAGCGGATTTTCGATGTATTGCAGTTTATAGCACTTCTGCATTGGCCTCATCGTTTGAGACCGGAGGTTGCCGCTTGATCCCTCCATTGGCTCCAAGTCCAAGCTAGGTTTGATTTTAAAATGATTGTATTTGTGTACAAAGCCTGGTATCGAAAAAACATGCTTCTCAGCTACACACCAGCTAGAGCCCTTAGGATCACTTTTGACCATCTCAAGAACAAAATCCTGAGCAGGAGAGGCTGCTATAAGCATTTATGCCCCATGTCTGTGTATATATGTGTATGTGTGTATAAGTACATGCGAGTGTATAGCTGTTGGCATACATACTGTATGTACACATATATATATATATGTATGCATGCCCTTTTTTCGTAAAATGCATTTTTGTTTTGATTCATACTTTTATGTGTAGCTGTGTATGAAATGTGCTATATAAATACAGAACAAAGTGCCCCAAAGGAATGATTAGAAGTTATCTTCTAGCATTAAACACAAAAGTTTATTTTATCCTCAAAATGCAAGTAGAGCCATGACATCTGCAGTCTGGGCACTGTGGCATGAAACTGGTCTGTTTCCTGAATGGAATAATTAAAGCTTATGATGTATTCATTACACATTGTTGTGGATAAATCCGTCGGCTTAAATCAAAAATATTGAATGAAATGAGTTTCACCTCCCCATGCAGAACATCCAGGGGTCTGACTGTCTGTCTTTGTTTACATCAGCTGCCTCCCTGATGAAAGGATTACTCCTCAACACCTTCCATCTTTATTTGGTGACATCCCAGGTCCTTCACTTCTCTGACTGTGTGCTTACAGCCCAAGGACATCCACGCCAGGAATACACAACTTGTCATATGCCAGAGTGAGCCTGAGTGTGTGTGTAGGGTGTGAGTGTGCAACATATGTGGTGTGTGCTTGTGTGTGTTTTTGACATCCTACCGCCCTCTCAGCGTCGGACACATCTCCTCAAGGTCAGAAACCAGGCCAGGTGGCCGTGTGGAAAGATTGAGGACACGTTCCTAAAAAGGAGGCATATTTGATGTATCATATCTTGCCAATAGCTGTGGCTATCTCTACTGTACAAGAGCAGCTGTTAGAAGTTGGAAAGCTGGGGTTAAGTGCACAAAGTTTCTAAACCCTTTTCACATATTACACTCCAAAATGATGGTGGTAGAAACGAGGGAGGAAAATTGGAATGGGGAGAGGAAGGGAGGGAGGAAGAGGGAAAAAGGCAGAGTGTAAGCGAGACTGAGACATTAAACCCCAGCTAGTCCCCCCTGACAGATGCTAGCTGGGGCGGCTTGCCAGGGAGGCGCAGTCTTAAGGTGACAGGCTCTGCCATAGTGAACAAAATTGATAATGCCATATGGTGAGAGGAGAGAGGCTGTGGATTCCAGTCACGCAGCCATGAACGAGGAATAATCCTCCTGCCGCTGTTGTAGGACATGGTTTTACTGCCCTGTAAGACGAAGAAGGTTCAGGAGATGGGAGGAGGAGGGGCATGCTGCAGGAAAGGCCAAGCTGATGACCCCCTCCTCCTTCTCTCACTGGATGCAACCCTCTCGATGAACGAGCAGAAACATACTCCATCTTTGCTCCCATTCCTAGATAGTTCAGCCAGAGCTCACATAACTATTCCTAGTGAGACTAATTTCCAATGAAAACGTGCCTGGATTTCACAATCAAGGAAAGCAGGTGGCACTGAGCATCTCAGAGCAGGGATTGTGGATTGTCACAGTTTACACAGCGCTTTATAAGAATGGGAATTGTGCAGACTCACAATTCCCTTTTCCCCAGGTACAAAGAGGGAGCAGGAGAGACGAGACCTACTCTGTGGCGAGAAGCAATTAATTTGGAATGTGCAGCACTGGGGGGTTGGGAGGTTAGACTTAAATGGACCACAGCCAGCTACAGAGAAGGGGCTTAATTGTTTGATTGATTGGCTGCGACTGCAAGGCATATTTCTGCAGCCCCTCTGCACCGATCAATGAGTCAATGAGCGCCTCGCCAAACCTCACAGCTTCCTGGCCTCGCAATTCAATTACTGTGGAGGCCTTGGTGGCCCTGGCCTGCGATCATGTTACAGCCCCGGAGACAAGCCTCTGCAGATCCCCCTCTCTCTTTCTTTCTCATTGAACTGAGAGTTTATTGCTGCAGATACGCTCTAGGATGCAGGGTATTGGATGTGGAGGAGGGGAGGAGCCTATAGGAGGAAGCAAATGGGGCGGGGAGGGTGGCTTTATTAGATTGGTAACAGGCACTACATACAGTATCGGACACAAATCGAGTTACCCTCTTAATCTGTCATTTAAACAAATTATCTCGGTTGGTGATGCATCAGCAGCATCGCTCCTCTCCAGGGGGTTGAGTAAAAGGGGGAGGGATGGAGGAATGGAGAGAGGGAGGGACTGTGATGGAGCATTAGGGCTAATAGAGACACAGGAGAGACTGACATTTGACATAAAAACAATGGAGGAAGGAAGCAAGGATGGGGGATGACCGAGGCAACAATGGAGAATTCAGGGTAGAAGCTGGGCTCACTTAAAGAGTGTTGCTTATATATAGTGTGAATGTTGCTGTCCATAGACAAACCATTATAAACATTTAATTCATACAGCATAAATAACTGCAGTATGCACTACTGGCATTCTAAAAATACTAAACTGGATATTACTTGACAACACAAAGAACACATAGCTAACTAAGTCCGGCAAATGGTAAATGGTGAATGGACTACATGTATGCAGCACGTTCTCTAGTCTTCTGACCACTCAAAGTGCTTTTACATTATATGTCTCATTCACCTATTCACACCACATTCATAAACTGATTGCACAGCCAACGAGGCAGTTAAGGGTTAAGTGTCTTGCCCAAGGACACTTCAGCATGTCGACAAGGGGACTCCAACCTTCTGACTAAGAGACAGCCAACCCTAACACTGAGCCACAGCCACCCCTCTCCACAAAGAAATAGAGAGGAAGCCAGACTGACAAGCGAGCACAAGAGAGGGAAGGGAACATTTATGAAAGATTTAGGCCGTGTGGAAAAGTAGAATTATTTTCCATTTAACCGAACCATCCGAGTCCAAAGACAGAGTGAGAGACTCAAGCTGGACTGGAGGCTTTTCAGAAAGTAGACAGCTCTGACATGACGCTTGGTCTAGGTCAGGGTCAAGGCTAAAGCAAACATTACTGAAGATTGACAGGTTCATTGAGGGGAAGACATACAGATAAACACACCAACAGAGACACCTGCAACTCAGTGGCTACAGTACATTCCATTCAATGTATTGTCAAGAAACATGAATTGAAGTAGCTGCAGTCACAGGGCTGTGCATCACATTGAATATAATACACCAGAGTTGATTATCTAAGCCTAAACTACAGCTGCTTTTGCTGAAGAAGTGGAACATTTAAGTTATCCATGCAAGTCTTTGGTGGTGACGTAACAGACTGCAACAACAAGGGTTTTATATGTGGTGGTTAAGCACAGCTTTTTTTAAACTCAGCGTAGAACTTGTGTTTTAGTTTCTGTAGAAAATATACCTTTTCCTTAGCATTTGAATAGTTTTCGTTATGTTTCTATTTCTGTATTTATCATGTGGCAACTTCAATTTTTTGAATAATGAAGCCAATGGGAAGGTGCAAAAAACTGCTGCTTCTCTAGTAACCACTCAAGGCTGCAAAAGCCAAATCCCCATTAGGTCCCATATTAAAATACTTATTTTTATAGTACAATTTAACAGGTTTATAGCCTGAATCTAATAACTGGGTATGTAGCAAATTTTTTTGTAAACACTGAACCCGTGTATCTAAGAGTTATACATGAATTTAAATAATCAGAGGCATGGCTGAGATGACCGAGACACCAATGCTTTGTAGCTCTATACCAGTAGGCGAAAAGCCTCAGCTCGACCTCTTTGCTTGTTTCTAAGTTAATTAAAAATTTAGTTGGGTCAATTTCCAACATGGCGCCCGCCATCACATGGGCTTCAAACATCTCTCCAGAAACCAGTGGGTGACATCACAGAGACTACGTCAATATGAAGTGGCAACCTCCAGTCTCAAAATATGAAGCCCATGCGGAAGTGTCATAAACTTCAGTTCATCGAGCGTCTGCTTGAGGCTGGCTGCAGAAACACCTTAAACCACATACACACCCATTCAAAAAAGACGATCTTTGCAGCATTAATAAACAATAATAAGTAGCTAATTTCTCTATTGGCACACACTGTACGGGGGTATCGAGGGGTTTCTAAAATGAAAGTTCAGAAGATATTAAGGTTACGAGTTTTGCCCATTTAAGGACATGGCTGACTTAACTGACAGGCGGGAACACTGTAGCTGCTGGCTAGGGGGCTCAAAGCCAACTCTTTACCTCACACTAGCTCGACAGCAGTTAGTGAAGCAGACGATTGGCTTCAAAACAGCACTCAAGAACAGATGGGTGATGTCACGAATACTACGTCCATTATTTATACAGTCTATAGTCAATGCTTGATGCAGTCTATGATTTCTTCTCACTTTGAAAGGATTTGAAAGAATGTAATATGCTGTACAAAGCCTTAAAAGTATAAATTGTCTACTTAATGAAATTTCTGACCTGAGTATCTCAAGGGGGGAAGTTGAGATAACAGAACCGTGGGTGGAGGTGAGTAAGGTGTGAATTAAATTGAGTAGTGTGAGGTTATGTAATCTTACTGATTGAAGAAAGGGCTTATAATTGACTCAACATTCATACAAATTTGGGCATGCTGCTTTTGCCATTCAACAACCAATACAAACAATGTCCGCCCTGTGCTTTCAGTGACATACACTGGTGTATTTATGCATCAGAAAGAAGTGCCATGTAATTAATAGCTGAAGCCTCAATAATAAATAGTCTTCAGCAACCTGAAGTCTAAATGCCCAAGTCTTTATAAAAAATCTTGGCTCAATAGAAAGAACATCAAATACTCAAGAATGGTTCACAGAGCTTGCCAAGAGAAGAGAATGGTTCCAGTGTTAATCTGAATAATGTTTCAGCAAGTACAAGGAAAATCTTATCAGAACACATTTATATATCTGTCAGGTAATAGAATTCCCATTTGTGATTTCTGGATAACACTACAGAAAGTGCAGGCTTTGCTAGTATTTGATAGAATATTGCTGATTATGTTGTATTAATCTATGAAGATGTCATGAACATGGCAGGTGAGCTACATCATCCATTGTTTTAATGCTTGTTCAATAATCTATAATGTTCTCCCAGTCAATTTCTTACCAAAGCCTTGTAGTGGATTGTAAAAACATGAAACAAACTGCTGATAAGGGAAGAACACACACATTGCATCACAAAGTAAGAGCGCTCAGCCGGAGATGAAGGCGGGTCTCAGAGGCCCAATGCCTCCCTTTGACCCTCCAACCTTTGGAGCTTCACTTAAGAGCACCAGCCCCTCCCAACTCCTACATCTTCTGCCCCTTCAGCTCCATCTATACCCGGCTGTGGGATGCTGAGTGCACACTATCCAACTATGCCGACTCAGAGAAGCAAAGGGTCAAGGTGCAAAGGCCAGCTTTAAATCTACAACCCCTGTGTTTGACACATGACATCAGTTTCCTCAACAGAGCTTTGCTTCCTGCTGGAATCACTGGATTTGCATCAAGTATTCATTCAAACTGCTCCTCCTGTGCGCGTGTGTGTATGCGTGTGTGTATATGTGTGTGTATGTGTTTCTCAGCAAGGTGTATCTGATTTAACCCTGTCTACCTGTGCTGTAATGTAGCCTCAAGAATGCATGCATTAAAAGGACCCTGAAAATGTCAGTATGTTTCCGCTGTTTCATTAAGGGCATTCTGTCATAAGGAAGGACAGCTTGCTCACCACCTGGTAATGTGTATATCCGATTTTAGTAAACAAAAATCTAAACAACCAAATGTCACACACACACAAATATATGAAAACATATAAAAAAACACATTTGCCTCTTTTGCATTTTAATGCTTCCTGCTTCAAGATGCTGCAACATTCATGTAATGCATGCATGTGCATTACTACAGTGTCCTTTTGGAGGCTGCACCTGGGAGAGCTGTCCTCATTAGGGCTCATACACCTACACACTTTTTGTACACACAGCATACATAATACAATTGCACACCCACTCATACATTCTCACAGAGAATGCATTTACCTGTTTCATGGACTATCAAGTTTCTCAGGTTACTGCTAATCAGGTCAGGGAATTTAGCAAACTGGTACCTATTAGGGACGTGCTTGTTTAGTCGACTAAAAGATAAAGGGAGGAAACCCTTACTAGTCGGCATTATAATTACTATTTGTACGTTTTTCATTATTGTAAGCCCAAAATACTGTTACATGTTGTGCCTAAAGGTTGATTTATACTTCTGCGTCAAATCGACGGCGTAGCCTATGCTGGAGGTCCATGTAGGTCCTGTACCTACGCAGAGGCCTGCGCACGTAGCTGACGTGCACATCCTCCAAAATGTAACTACCCGTATAATCGACGCGGACTGCAAGCCCTGGGATTGGTCCGCTCAGCAGCATTGTATTTCCCACATTTACAGCCCTTCTGGGATCCCTGCTCATCAACCTTGTATTTCATCTCCTTATAACACGCTCTGAATTGCTGTGGAATAGTAAACAGAGATCGTAGCGGTGCCAGAAGGAGGTGACCGGCTATCAGAGAGACCACACTGCCCTCAAGCGTTTGGGTGGAGAATTTCTGCGTGACACGGACACATCGGCGCACAAGTATGTGGTGCTCATGTCCGCATCAGCCCGTGCTGCGTAGCGGCAACGCAGAAGTATATATCAGCCTTAGGTTGTAGCGTAGCCAACTGCCACTGGTCAGGGCTGTAGCTCCTATATTGGCTACTACCTGCTCTACCATCCAGATGAAAACAAGCATATATGTAAGACCCAAATGGCATGTCATAGCATGGCTTGGTTAGAACAATTTAGATCCAGGAATAATAATAATAACACACACACACACACCTGCATAATATTAAACCATGTACTACATGTTTAACTGTTTTTTGTAGGTGGTAGATACCAATTAGGCATTGATGACCATGTATAGGGTTAGGGTTGGTAATGGTAAATGGATTTGTACTTATATAGGGCTTTTCTAGTCTTTCTGACCACTCAGAGTGCCTTTACTCTACTTGTCACATTCACCCACTGATATAGTAAGGAACCATTAGATAACATTATTCGTACACATTCACACACCGCTGAATGGTGGGTTTCATGCCACGCCCAAGGACACTTCGGCATGTGACTGCCGGAGCTAGGATCGAACCGCCAACCTTCCGACTGATAGACGACCGACTCTACCGACTGAGCCACAGCCGCTCCACAGGACTATGACTATGTATTGTACAGGCTTCAAATCTAAGATTAAAAATGTTCAAATATAAGCTGGAACTCCTGTTTGGCTTGTTCAAAGTGGCAGCCAAACAAATATGTTTGTTTGAAGGACAATATTTGATATTATCTAATAAAGTTTATTAAATCTCTCTTTAGAAGGAGGACTGTGATTATTACACGTTACCACTCAACTGCTGTCAAATACTTCATTATTAAATTAAATCTATTACCATAAACCTTGCTACTGATGACTAAAACTAGTTTATATACAAAATATATGTTTGCATGGGTCCCATCTTTTGGCTTTGTGAATCTTGCATGTTTACTGTAATAGACACTAACCAGCAACAATTTCTGCTCTAAGTAGACAGCAGACAACACATTAGCATCTCAGTTCACTGATAATAAAGTGAGCACAACTGATTATTCTAAATAAGATATTTGACGCTCGGGGCTTTTTTCTGGCTGTTGAGGTGCCTGCACAGAAATAATTAGCTCTACAGCCGGAGCCATAAACATCAACTCAGCAATGCAGAGATTTCATTTCCTCCTAATTGCTTCTGTGCATTGAATAAGTGAGTAGTTTTTAGGCATGCTGAGGCAGTGTGTGTCTCGACTGCAATTATGAATTCAGCTTCCTTTGTCCTTCATCAACTGTGCCGAATAAAGCTGAGGCTTCACACAAACATACTCCAGAGTGAAATTCTGCCTGTATTTTAAGTGCCATGTTTAGCACTTCTGTGTGTGTGTGTGTGTGTGTGTGTGTTTGTGTGTGTGTGTGTGTGTGTGTGTGTGTGTGTGTGTGTGTGTGTGTGTGTGTGTACACGTGCACATGAGTGTGTGCTCCCCTCTTAGTCAGTCTCAGCCCAAGTGGCTGTTGAAATATGAATGCTTGCTGTAACTGCCCTGCTATCCCAGTTGCAGTGCTTCTGCAGTCACTGCCTTATCGCGATGAGCTGTGACAAGGGAATTCAGGGGGAATGGGTCTGCTTCAAAAGCTATTTCTACTGCCACTAATTGTCTGTCATCCAGAGCTGATAGGCAGCAGGACCCTGACAGACAGGGTAGGCCACTGTGATGGGACACAATTGGATTCTACAAGAAGGAGCCTATTGTAATGCCGAAATTAAACAATAGTGGAGTAAGAAGGTGGAAAAGGGTTTGCAGAGATACAAGGTTGGAAAAAGTTCTGCAGTATTCTTTAACAATGTGTTGTTATGAGTGCACTATGTATTTTGCTTTTTGCTACGCAGTACATAAACTGAAAATGAAATGTGAAATAGAGAGTAAAAATTCAGTTCAATAGCTGCTTCTGTAATGTAGTTGAAAAAACGTACAAAGAAACAAAAACTAAACATACAAAATGTGCAATACTAGAGAAAATGTACTTAGTGGTTATTGAACTAAACCTCAGAATAGTGCTCTTCCCATCCACTAAGGTTAATGGTGTGGATTCAGTCTATGGACACAAATTGACTTTTGGTGTCAGTGTGGAAAGATTTCTGGTCGAAGGCTGACCTCAGAGAACCTTAAAGGCTTGCCTGAGACGAGAGCAGCCAAACACAAAGAAACATTACATCATTTGACTTATTGTCTCTTTGATGACTTTTGGCGTATAACCAACGACAGACCTGTCTCATGAAGTGTAAAATTTCAGACATGCCATCTAGAGCTGAAGCAATATAACTATCACAGGAAGTAGTTGACAGAAGTTTGTCTGCAGCTGTTTATAATCAGTTAGGCTTGCAACATTTTGCAAGCCCAACTGATTATCTGCCGATTATGTTTATGATGAATCATTTTCTCTATAAAATGACATGAAGTTGGAGAACATGTCCATTATGAATCCCTGTTATTAAACTATCAGTTTAAATACAATTTTGCCTGAAAAATCTCCAATATCAATGATATGTTTTAATCAATTTGGAAAATTATTTTCATTTGGTTGACTGGCTGATTAATTGATTTTATATTAAAGCAGTTATTTTCATCTGGATCTTAAAGGTGACATATCATGCAAAATTGACTTTTTAATGGTTCTTTACCTGAAATATGTGTCCCTGGCATGTCTACAAACCCCCCGAGAATGAAAAAAATCCATTCTGCCCCTGTTCTGATTTCTCCACCTTTCTATAAATGTGTGTGAAACGAGCCGTTTCAGACTTCCGTGTTTTTGTTACGTAACAACAATATCCAGTCTGTCACGGAGTCAGAGCTCGGAGCTTGTTCAGCCCATAGACTGTATAAACTAATACTGAATCCCTCCCCCGTTTTTCATTACCTGCACAAATGTGTGCTAACAAGGAGCTTAGGAGGGAGGCATGCTAGTTGTAGGCTGTCTTAATAAACACAAAGGTCGGTTTTACTCCCCACGTCTGCAGATTTGAAGATCTAGAGGATGATTTTTATTTATCATGGATAAGTGCTAGCGCTAGTTAGCATAGCCACATAGCTTCATGTTCGTAGCTGTGTACCAAGACACACGTCTACATACTGATAAATAAAACAACAAGAAACACTAAATCTATGACCAATCGTTCAGAAAGGTCCTGCTACAGGCGCCTCTCCGTCAGGATCAGATTCAGAGGGTTGAAGTAACGCGATCTCTGAGCAGCCGTGTATATTCAGCCAACATGTAAACATTAGATCAACGCGTTGCAGAGCCGAGGCACATCCACTTCCGGAGGGGGCGTGGTCAGAGGGAAAACAGAGTGTTCTGAGGAGGACTGAAGAAGAGGACTTTTCAGGCATGCCAAAATCTGATTTCAAAGTGTTTTTTTGAGCATAAACTTTAAAGACATGTTTTGGGGACCTCTTAGACCAATATATATTGATGAAAAAAGCGTGATATGTCACCTTTAAGGAAACTGTTCTCTGACATTTCATTGACCGAGCAATCTTGGTTTAACTCAGTTGTATTAGCCCAACAAAGAAACCGCTTTCTTGTGATTTACTTGCTACTAATGGATCTTAAAATTGATGAAAGAAAAACATCATGATGCAATTTTTGGGGGGATTTTGCCTTTATAGTTCGGACAGCTTAAGAGGGACAGGAAATGCGGGGAGTAGGGAGTGGGGGAAGACATGCAGTAAATGGCCGTGGCTGGTAGTACAACCAGCGACTGCTACGACAAGGAATATAGCCTTTGTACATGGGGCTTAGACTGCTAGGCCAATTTCTGATGCATTCCAGGAAGTCAGGAAATCTAAATGCTCATTGGCATTCACAAATTTGCATCAAGTGGATTTGTTGCTCTAGTTGAAGTGTTATCTAGTACGGATTGTTAGTTGGGCTAACATGCAGATATCTTTTAATAGAGATAAATAAATGCATTTTTCATATTATAATAGGTGAGGGCAGGGATGCCATAGTGTTCTGCCTGCTTTTGCTCTCAATACTTAATACAGACTGTTTTCCTGCCTGTATCAAAACCTGCTGATATGTAATTAATCAGAAGGAAATCTGATCATACAAGAGATTGGAGGCCAAATAATTCATCAAATTAAAGTGTAGAAAATACTTAGGATTGATTCTGGGTAAAAAGTGTTAACATGTTAAAATATCTTTGATCCACATACCTCATTAGCATACCTCCTAAATATGTAAAATCAAGTCACATTATCACAAACACATGTTCACATGCACTATGTTTTCCTGTCATTGCAGCTTTCTCTTTCCATCCTCTGCATAGTTGCAGGTATAAAAGTCAGAATGTACCCTATGGCATTCAAATTAACAGTTAAGCCCTAAAGTCAGCGTTATATTTACCGCAATGACACATGGTGGACACAGGATGACATTGATGCACCTGCTGGGCAGTGCTGGTGAGGAGCCTGGCTGAGGTGTGAGAGTGACTCCAAACAAAAGGATAAGGCAGAATGGAAAACACCTGTCTGGGTTGCTTGCTCAGACCACAGGAGGCTGAATCTGAACTGAGACGCTCGGGTCAGCGTGAGGCAGCTGAGTTCAGAATGTTGTGCCGTTGGTGAAAATGCAATGTTTGTGTATGTGCCATCAATATCATGAAAAACTCTCTTTGTAGAGTCAAACTTTGGGGTGGCCTGAAGGCTTGTTACTTCTCCCTACATTTTTCGTTCATCAGTTCTTTGTTTTTATTCCTCTACTCTTTCTCTCTATTTCTTTATATCTCTTGTTTTATCTCTGTGATGCTGTGCCCATGCTGTTACAGGACCGACGGCTTTCTCTTCGCTTCTTTGAGGATCTGTTGGCCAAGCAGAACCCCTCCCTCCCCCACAAACACCCTCCAGTTCAGCTGACCCAGTCCAACCAGATCCTGAAAGCACGGGGGCTCTTTAAACCTCCAAACAGGCCTGGATGACAGGCCACCCTCCCTTTTGTCTGATGTGGGAGTAAGAGCATTTCTGTTGTTTCAGCTGCATTGCAGTCATCCCGAACACATCCATATTTCACTGGGGAAAAGAAAATAGATCGAAGAGGAGAAGGCATATGAGGACAGTGCCAGAGCCGGGGAAACTGAAAAGAGGAGTGTGAGAAGCCATGAAAGAAAAATAACTAATGAACAAAGTCAGTTTGGCTTTTTGACATGTCTTATCCCTCGGCCATGATTTGCCAGACTCAAAAAAGCCACAGAAAGGCAGAGTGAGCCCTAACAAATTAAACAAGTGGGACAAAAGTTTGCCTATGTCTCTCTTCTATTTCTCACCTATCACAAACCTCCCTCTTACTATTCATGACATTCAGAACTCAGAGCTACAGAGATTAAATTCCCGCAGTCCATCAGTCGAGCAGACAGCAGGCGGTAACTTACAGTATTTCTGCAAACCGAGATCCAGCAGGTAACTCATTTTCCTGACACCCATCGGGGAGAATTAAATAAGACCGACCTGAAATTGTCGGACAGTTGACCTATAAATCCATAAGTGGGCCATGGGTGGCCCGGGGAGCGGACAAAGAGAGAAGAAGCTGAAGGAAAAGAAGATAGAGGGGTAAAGATCAAAAGCTACATGCAAAGAGAGAATATGGCAGAAGGGAAGGAAAACGACAGACCAGATAAGAATATTATGTGCTCATTCTGTTCAGCTGTCCGGCACAAACACATTCAGAACGTGAGATACGACACAAGGGTGTGTCCTGTTCGGCCCACTTTCCCCCAGCGTTTTTTGCAAATGTCTGGTTGGCCTGGCCCTAATCCTCTCTGTGAGACTGACACCATTACTCGCATAAATGAGATTTTTTATCCCCTCTTCTGTACTTCTACATGATAACAGGTTAAAGGAGGTGTGTAAAGCAAACAATTTTTCAAGGGGATCTGATGCATTTATTTTTTCCTTTTTTTTTGACAATCACTGCAGAGATTTGCCGCAGCCAGGAGCCACGGGTAGATGAGGAAAGTAAGTGAGAGAGGGAGTGGAGAGTTAGTATAGAGTGGCAGCAGGAAAGCGTGATGAAACAAGTGGCATTTGAAATGCTTTGAGTTAAAACGGTCCGCAAGATGTGAGTAACACCGAGCTTATCTATGAATATGATTAAAAAGCGAGAGTTGGGACACATAATGTTTAACCTACATACCCCATCTCCAGCGAGAAAGCCCCTCTTATCTGCTAATAGACCTTGGTAATCCCTCAAACACGCATGTACTACACACTGGCAGCGTCTTTTGAATACTGAATGAGAAACGAGGCTGCTAGAACCCAGATAGTTCATAAAAATTCACGTTTAGAGGATGTGAGACATCATGGAGAGGAAAGCTCCTGGTGTGTTCACGTGAGTCAGGAGTCACTGCTGCAATATGGGTTTTGTCAAGTGTTGGCGAAGACCCGTGTGTTGAAACTAGGGGAGTAAGGTACAATATTACATGTGATATTCGCAGGTATCAAAGTCTAAGATTTAGATTCAGATCAGGGACCTTTGATATCAGACTATATGAGGCATCCATTTAACACAATCAGTTCCATCATTTTGACTCCCTAGAAAAGCAGTCTGATGAGCTGTCACAGTTACATATGCTGCTGTACATAGTGCCCATCCATCTGTGGCGAAAGCAACTCATTCTGCGTTTGTCAACTCATGATTTATCTCATTGCTGACTTGGTCGCAGTCAGTCTGCATATTTCACTGGATGGGATTGGATATTTTGGCTTGGATTGGACTGATTTGGATTGAAGTATGGAGTAGCTCTCAAAAAACATTATTTTTGAAAACACTATACTGGCTCATCACTACAGATGAAAAACGAAGTGGCAGATGTTACACTCATTGTTCATCATTGTGTTTCCTGTGTATTTGATCTCGTCTGGTGGCTCGTCTATTCCCTGAAATCCAACACATTTTCACACAGCTGATCTACTGAATATCTTCCTCATCATCTTCTGGGTTGATTACCATCATCTGCTTGCTGCTAGCATTGTTTGACAGTTCATGACACACAGATGTACCTGGACGAGAAGCAACATGAATTTTCAAAATAAAAGCATATCTTTAAAGGTGACATATCATGCAAAATTAACTTTTTAATGGTTCTTTACCTGAAATATGTGTCCCTGGCATGTCTACAAACCCCCAGAGAATGAAAAAACGTCGACATACTGACAAATAAAACAACAAGAAACACTAAATCTGTGACCAATCCTTCAGAAAAGGTCCCGCTGCCTTTCTGGCAGAGGTCGGTTTGACTCCCCACGTCTGCAGATTTGAAGATCTAGTGGATGATTTTTATTTATCATGGATAAGTGCTAGCGCTAGTTAGCATAGCCACATAGCTACATGTTTGTAGCTGTGTACCAAGACACACGTCTACATACTGATAAATAAAACAACAAGAAACACTAAATCTATGACCAATCGTTCAGAAAGGTCCTGCTGCAGGCGCCTCTCTGTCAGGATCAGATTCAGAGGGTTGAAGTAACGCGATCTCTGAGCAGCCGTGTATATTCAGCCAACATGTAAACATTAGATCAATGTGCTGGAGAGCCGAGGCACATCCACTTCCGGAGGGGGCGTGGTCAGAGGGAAAACAGAGTGTTCTGAGGAGGACTGAAGAAGAGGGCTTTTCAGGCATGCCAAAATCTGATTTCAAAGTGTTTTTTTGAGCATAAACTTTAAAGACATGTTTTGGGGACCTCATAGACCAATATATATTGATGAAAAAAGCGTGATATGTCACCTTTAAGATGTCGATGTAGATCAGTGTTTTAGACATTCCTTCGATTTGACTGCATATTGATGGATCACTCCTGATCAATGGATTGTTCCACTACTAGCCCAAACATTGTAACTTGATACATATTTATGTGCCGTTAAGTAAGTGTGTGGGCTCATTCCTTTCTCCAAGTAATGATCTTTGACGTTGAAAAACATTGACCACCCAGAAATAGATGTGAAGCTGCAAGAATCATGTGGTTTGATCGCATCCTCCCTTTCTAAGCTCTTAATATCGAAGGTACAGTATGTCTATAAAAAAGTCTAGATGAAGAAATCCTGCAGCAAGGTTCAGTTAGATTGGAATAAACAACATAAATGATCACCTCTGTATCGTCAGCTGCTCCAGACAAAGATAGTACTCTTCCAAAAGATCGATATATCCTCTAATTATAGGGGTGAAACATGTTGAAGATCGATGAGAGGAGAGTCCAGTGACTGCAGAATGCAGCAAACAGTGGAGGGAATGTTTCCCCTTTAAAATGAGGCTCAGGCATTTGTTGTATCATACTTCTCACACTCAAATTAGTGCCAATCAGTCACTTTCTATAAGTAATGTGAACAAGTGGGAAAGTGAAGGCTTGGGGGGATTTGGGCAGAAAATCAGCATGCGAGTGAGATTTTGGAGGACCGGTACTGGAGATCAGCAGTGTGACCATATCCAGAAAATTAGATTAAGTGAATTAGAGGGATTAGATTGACTACAGCTGGAAAGGACCTGATGCCTCCAAGAAAAAAAAGAAGATAGAGCAAGAGAGGAAGCGAGGCACACAAGAAACAGAAGGGGGGGGTGAAAAAGGAAGGGGCGATAGTAGGAAGAGTAAGATGTAGAGAAGTTTCTCTGGGAGTTGGGAGGAAAAGTCGTATTGCGGTAGAAAGAGAGAGAGGAGAGGAAGGTGGAGACAGCTCAGCAGATTTAGGTATCCTGGGTAACTTTTAGGGGCTGGCACTAAAGGCGAGCAGCTGACACGGTTGCGGCCGGTCCTCGCTCCGAAAGGTTCAGCGAGGTTCTCCTGGTCCACAGGAGTCAGCTTGAGCTGCAGTGCCCCTTAGTGGAGAAATACGGGAGTATAAGCTGAACCTCTGTGAATGATCAAAAGGAGAGGCAGGAGGGCATGGAGAGGACAAGAAAACTGCTCAGACATTAATGAAAACAAATATTACTGATATCGTGCTTTGACTTCAGACTTTAAAGCTGGGATTTTCTCTTTGAAAAGATAGGAAGAATTGCTTCACAAGTTCTTTTACAAGTTTTGTTTTGACTTCCTCTTCCACCTCATGTGTGAGTGATTGGATACATATAATAAAACCATTATCAAGAGGTGAACCTGAACAGAACTCGCGTCCTATATGAAAAGCAGGTTGGGTGTGTGAGGCTGTACGTGCTTCATTGTGTGAGAATGTGCAGCAGAGAAAGACAGAGCTCTAACCAGGGGAGATGAAGCCTAAATCGATGTGATTAATGCATGTTAATTGCTGCCCCCTGGTGTCAGTGCGGCGCTTGTCATTACTTTGCTGATACACGGTTTTGGGCACCGCCTCTTTGCCCAGAAGATAAATCTCCCATGTCGATAGAGAGACAGATACAAACTCCTGCTGCTTCACAGCTTCACACTGCGGTTACCTCTGGTCTGGACACAGCACCACCACCAACAACAACAACAGGAAAAGACTAGACTCACAATAACTCGCCTTGCTACCTCCCAATCCTCGGGTGGAATTTGGAGAATATTAAAAAGGCTGCGGTGATGTATCATAGACAAATAGGAAGTGACAGATTTTGTTATGAATCCTCCCTACTGCATATTCCACCGTGATTTGAAGGCTTCACGCAGCATGCACTGCAAAACTGTAGGGCGTTGTCTGCATACTGATGGCCTGCTGACTCCTGGGAAGACGATCGGTCAGGAATTTCCCTTTTAGAAAAAACATTTTGCATCAAAGATTCCTTCAAAGGTAAACAGAGCTATCAGAAGCAACATATCTGCGACTAATGAGAGGAGAACTCAGGCTGGGATAATACTGAGCGTGAACATGTTTGAATTGATTCTGCCTCCTCCTTTCAAAACACATACACGCTCACCATACGGCCAGAATTTCAATCAGCCTCTGCCCACAGATCAATGTAAGCAGAGACTAACTGGAGCTGATATGAGGATGACTAATGCAATTAGTTAAAGTAAAAGGCAGATTGAGTTCATGCAAATGTTAATTCAGGTATTTGGGTTCATTTATCTAGAGTTGTGAGGCTGTCTGAAACATGTATATGCAATATTTTTCATTTGCAGGCTTGTACGTGACTCAAACTAGCACTTTAAGGATGCTTGAGCCTGTTTTTTTTTGTATAAATATAAAAACAAAGGTAAGCAAACATGGTCCCAAAGCACATTTAGCGCAGTAGAAATTGGAGAAAAATAATATGAGGTTCTAGACCTACATCTTTCCAGGCTTCTTTATCGCAATTTAATAATTTTTGATAAAGCACTAATTCTGTGAAGGAGGTGATGAGTCATTTTGCAGTGTGATTCAGAGCTGCATCAAGAAGGTCCCACACAGTGTAGCTCAGGTCTCCATCTTGAGGTGTGAAACAGCTGTGTGTATCCATGCTGAACCAGAGGAACACCCTATTTGATATATGTCTTTGAAAGCGCCAGACTGACTCCCATGATCACCTCATCCATGTGACGTGGGGAGAGCACTGAGTGGTCCCAGAAGAGGGAAAGATTGCATGTCAGTGCTGGTTTGAAGCCAATCGGTTTCTTCAGTCCAGTCAATATCTTAACAGCTGGAAACACTACAGGAGTGGCTGCTGGACCAGTAATGATACCATGTCATACTGTGCACAAAGACACACAAGCACACATACGAGATCATTTCCTTTTTTCTATATGGTGTGCTTTGAGGCTTAAAGGTGGACATGCAATCACAAGGAGACGTGTTTTTGTGAGGCTTTAGCATTGCAGATGGGTTCTGTAAGCAGGCATCCCTAATGTGTTGCATCTTTGTAACAACAATAATCCTGTGCATACAGTACTGTGAACATAAATGGCATTTGAAAGGTCCACAAGGAAGTGGGTCACTGCAGATTTTTTTTCCCCTCGATCCCACTTGTCTTCACAATACAGTGTCATTTTCAGCAGGAGCCCAGGGTGGTATTTATAAAATCTGTTTCCCTTCAGTTAAAAATATCCTTTTGCATGTATTAATAAACAACAAATAGTATATATATATTTTTTCAAACCTGATGGAGAGGTACATGGGAATTCAATCTAAGCATATATAAAAACCCAGTGTGCATAAGAAGTAAAGTTGCCAGAGTAGATTTTGATCCACTTCCACATAGAAAAGAACAATAAAACAGACTGCGTAAGAGAGGAGTGAGGTAGATACATATCAGGATAATGAATGATGATTCGAGCTCGGCTGACATTGCACTCCACGGGAACTCAAAGGCAGAGGGGAGAATGGGAGGCCCGATTTAGAGCGAGCAGCTGTTGTGCACTTCGCCTCACCTCACATCTGCCAAGTCACTGTGGGCAGGGCACTGAGGTGACTTCCCAAGCTCCAACACTCAGTGTCTGTAGCTTCATAGCTGGTTTTGTATTCAAATATTTGTATTTAATTCATATATGTGGATTGGACTGGCACTGACACTTTTTTTTTCTTTGAATAAACATTTAAGTCTAAATTTAGTTGTCTTTTTTTGTATTACATTAATTGCATGCAATGTGGAAAATTCTTCTGACTGCCTCTTTTAAATCAGCATTTAGAGTTGGCGTTACATATGGCTGTAAATATGGTTGAAACGTTTTAAATAAAACCTTTTTTACTTTATTTTGCAGTTATGCATTTTTATGTCTGTATAAGTATAAAATATAGTCTGTTAAATAACATAGATTTATGTAGCCGATATTTGGCCTCTAATCGGGTGTACTTTATGCTTATAGGGATCTCATCCCCCCCTGCAAATACACCAAGCTCAGCACAGCATACTTGGTTCCCCCCTGTTGGTTCCCCCCTAGGAAGAACTAAGAGTTAGTGTCTAGCAGAAACAAGCTGACGCAGCATCACAACAGCAAGTGTTTGCAGAAGAGTTCAAGATGAATTTCCAAAGAAGTAAACTTTATGAATCTGTGCTTTAAAAGCATAATCATGCACATGCCACGCAACGACTAAAGAAAAGTCATGATGGACAGCCACTACAAGAAACATGCAGGAGTAAGATTATTGTGTAAAGGTAGAAAAAGCAGAAATTGCCAGCAGACACCGGTACAAAGACCAAAAGCTGAAATCTGCTTCTAGTTCTGGAGGACACTTTGAGAGCAAACAACACAAGTATTTTCTCTACAAAGCCAACCAGGGGCAGCAGGAGCAGACTTTCAAATGTTGCATGAGCAGCAGCATGAGGTGTTGGAAGCAGAATTACAGCTGAGTGGAAAAGAAGCATCATAACAAAGCAAAATAACACAAGTTTGAAAGAAGTTTAGGTTACACATGCATCTCCTGTATAGTCTAAATGTGACTTGACCTGGAAACGTTTTTTGATAAGTGCACTGCCCATTCCTATTGATGCATTATACCCAAGCACGAATCAGCAAGTGGAAATTTGCTTACACCTGGTTTTACAAAACGCTGTAATGGTTTGCATATTAATGCTACTTCAGAATTCAATCAAATAGTTCCTAACACGTCTCCTCCGAATAAGATTAGCAGAGATGCTAAAGCTGTATGAACCTACAGTGTGAGATTAATTGATGTCATACTGGGGTAATAATTCTGTGCTCAATTTATCACCTTTGAATGACTGGCTGTTAAAAGTGTAGTTCTCGTTTTATTGATGGATTAACTCAGATTGCTGATAAGGAAGATTTTCATGTTGGTTTAAAATAACATTTAAAAGACATGACTCTTTCTGAAACTCTGATACTTGTTACATTAACAGAAAGTGTCATCTCAGGTCGTTCTTATGTTTTACATTAAGGAAAAGCGGCTCTGAAACATTTCATAAAGTTTTGTAATACTCTCTCTCGGTGGAAACAGTTTGCTTCTTCCCAGACACATTTCTTTGGATCACACTTTCCAAAGTACCCGAGGGACAGAGGCAATATCCTGCTGCAGTTATTAAACTTTGACTTTGGGGGTAAGAGCCAGTCCTGACTAATAGGACTACTCAGAAATCATTGCAGAGATTTGTATGCGATAATGAGAAATAGAGGTGCAGTCCCAATTCATTCAGCCTCCTCACCTCTGGGTGTAACTTGTAATTACCCCCGTGGAGCTTTGGGGAGGTTGGCAGATTAAAAAGGAGTTGCCCTGAGGCCGGCTGGCCAGCCACTTAGTTAGCAAGGCAGCCACTGAGCCTTCCTGACTCCCTGGCTGACATTCATGTAAGTGCACTTCTCAAGGTGACACCTGACTGGATGCTCTTCTGTCTTGTGCTTAGTATCACTCAAGAAATAAATATGTCTACCAAACCAGTGGTCTCTCTCTCTCTGTGTAATTTAGTGCTGAGATATATTAATGAAGTGGTTTGCGACTTTACTGCAGTATTTCTATTACATTTGGGTTAGATTGCAACAAATATTGCACTCCGGACACCATGGCATTGATTTGACAGTTGTGGTTTATGTTTGGTTGTTTTGGCAGATTGAGTAAACATTAAAATATGGTTGTATCACTAAAATAGGATGCAGTTTTTTTGTAGATTGAACGACCCAGCGTTTTTTAAGGTGCACACAACTAGGTTGGCGGACTGTGTGCTCTCTTTTAGGTCATTGTTCAAAACGTACTTTAATCGGAGAGCATTTCCTTATTTTATTTGATTAAAGTGTCTTGCACAGGGTCCTGTTTATATTCTATTTTTATGATTTTATGTTATTTTAATAGTAATGATAATTGCACTAATTGTATGGTCTTGTAAAATGTACTTTATTTTGCACATGTCCTATTAGGCATTGCAAAGCACTTTGTAACAGATTTTGAAAGGTGCTCTATAAATAAAGATTATTATTAGCATTATTATTCTAATTAGCTTGTTTTGCCCAGTTACAAAATTAAAATAATGTTAATAGCCTAATGCATAATAACACGTAACAGTTGATACCAAATCAACAAACTGATATCAAACTGATGAGGTGAAATTCAGAAGGCCAGACTTTACTAAAGAAATGGGGCTTTATAGTCTGGTATTGTTACTTTAACTAAAGAAAGGGTCTTTGAACACTTCCAAAATTAATATAATGTACCATTTGATCAGATTCACAGGCAACTAATCATAAAACACTGACAGGGCAAAATCTGTAATATCAGTATCCTCCGCCAGTTTGTGCTGTGCTCTGTCTGCATGATGGGAAAATGTTTAACGGCCTCACTGCCCACATGCTCTGCCCGCACTGTAACTCAAACCCCTGTCAGACACTCAATGTAGCAATTACTGGTCCTAAAAAGCTTTCAATCAGGCTTTAACTCACACCTTCAGCCTGCAATCAATGTATACATTGCGGTAAAATTACACACTAATAATCAGCTCCACTGATCAATAAATGAGTGGGCAATAAAGCAAGCTGATAGAGTTAATGGGTGTTAATGCAAGGCTAGTGCACCCTCTAGTGTTGACCGAATGTTATTCATCTGCTATTGCTGTGCATGTAAAATTTAAAGAGGTAGAAATGTATTCAAGCACATCAATGAAGCAAGTTACATTCTTAGAGACAAACAATGTCTTCCACATGTGGAGATGAGGAAAGAAAGAGGGGAGCAGGAGGATTAGAGGTAGGTTTTAAGAAGGGGCTAGGAATGATTCACAGGAGCTGGCAGAGTGAGTAATGGCAGCAGAGGTCTGCACCGGGGCTTTTATGAGGTACCCACTTCCCCCTCCTCCTGCAGCACTAAAAGCTATACATCATGCATTTCAGCGCTGCTACCAAGCCCACTGCCTTTCTGCTGGACGGACTGGTCCACGTCGTTAATTGTAAAATTTAAATACGATTAAGGTTGCAGGGAAACTGTAACATAGATGTTTTGATAAGATTCATTACTGCTCAGCTGACTCTTGCATACCTTTTTAAGTCATCATGAGGCTAGCTTCTGTGCAAAGCTCAGGCCTACAATGGGGCTTTATAACATTATGTGCTGCATGTACACTAAATGCTTAAAGGGCTAGTTATTGTGAGGGGATGTGATTAAGTAAAAATAACCCTAATCTTGGACATGGGTGTCCATAATTAAAGCATTTATAGTCTTAGACTGCTTGTGTTTTTAACTGTATCAGGTTGACTTGAAATGTTATCAGTGGGCTATTCTTACAACATCTGATTACGTATTCACTGCTATAAAAGCTGCTGACCTAAACACAACTTGGCATCAAACATGACATCCACATGTTAAAGCTATGATGGATGTTTCTGTTTAGATATGCATTGAAAGTAGGGGGCAAGGCAACATTTTCATTACTACAAAAGACCTGTTTTCTTCCTGGTGCAGGCACTATTTAACTCAGAGAGCTCTATTTTGGCATTCAGATGACTGCGTAACTCTAGGGATGTCTTCAGTTAGTATGAAAGCTTGAGTTTGTAAGCTGTGGCTTAGAGTGTGGAGTTTGAAAGATAAGGGCAAACACCCTTACAGTGGGAACAGAGAGGCTATAGAGCTGCATTATGGAAATTTGAGGATACAGCTTTGGGGCTAATGCAATATAAGGGGAATACATGTCAGGCCACCTCAGCCTATGTGCCATCAACTCTGAGCATTAGTTTGAATTAAAATAACTTCTCCTGGTCCTGTGACTGCAGTGTGTTTAATCCTGATCTGAATATTTTTGTCTACATAATAGACAGATAGGTGATGCCAAATCACCCCCCTGCAGTAGTCTCTGACATCCTGCGCAGAGAAGTCTGTGCAGTAGGAAGAGGCTCTAGGAGTTGTGGTAGTGACTTCCTGTCCTTTCAACCAACCAAAACAATCATTTATAATTTAACCAGGTTGGCACAGTCCACAGCTAAACTGATCCTTGTGTTGGTTTGAAGCTGACCCACAATTGTTCAATGTTCAACAACTCTAGTAATAATGTACGTTACATTTTCTCTAGCTGTTGCTTCTCCAACACCAGTCTGGTGCACAGCAGCATTACGCTAATTACGTTAAAGGTCCTGTGAGGAACTTCCTTTTTGCATTGATTTTGGTGCCCCCTGTGGACAAAGTGATTCCTCTTATCTCTTTGCTGATTTTGTTCTTGTGCATGGGAAAGGCTGGCCATACACTTACGATTGTGGTAATGATATCACAGTATGTATGCCACAGAGACGAGATCTCACAGAAACATGCACAGTCAAGCGTGCCTTCAGAAGATAAACAAACATGGAGGACAATTGACGTTGTCTGTTCTGGTGTGTGTTCTATCTGTGTATCGATTTTGCTGCTGTAGCTCATGAAGGGGCATCATTTTTAAATTCAGTTTTATGACAAGTTAGAAACTCCTTACAAGAGCTTTAAACTAAACATGTCTGAAAAATAAATATTTGAAGGTAAATTAGCATAACGGGAACTAACTTTAAAGATAGAGGGCATGTTAAAGAAAAAACTGCATGAGGTTTTATTTTAACTTTATAGTTTGACTCTTGGCTCATGTTGGTTTTACATTTGGGGAGCTGTCATGTTGTCCTTTCATATTTATGTATATAATTTTTTATAATTATATGTTTCGGTATTTTTGCCTTTAATGGACAGGACAGCTGAAGAGAGACAGGGAATGTGGGGAGCAGAGAGTGGGGGAAGACATGCAGCAAATGGTTGAGGCTGGAATCGAACCTATGAATACTGCGACGAGGGCTATGGCCTCTGTATGTGGGATGCGCACGCTTAAACCGCCAGACCCACAGCGCCCCATGTTGTCCATTTTTGTATGCAGTCTAAGGCCTTTACTCTTCAGTGATTGGTTACAGAAACTTTAGGCTAACTGGCTGTGAAAAAAATTCACAATGCTACAATTTACCTTTTTGTAGACGGAATAGGAACAATTATTTTAAAGAAAGATTTGCACAACTTAAAGATGTTTATTACTGTTTTTAGTATTACAGAGTTATCAATGGGAGGATGTCAAAAAGTATTTTCTTCTACATTAAACCATGTAAATATACACACAGATGACTCCAGTTAAACCTGGTGAAACAGATCAAATACCCAGAAGAAGCGATAATCACACAAAAGTAAAGAGTAGTCATACTTAAATGTGAAAACTTTGACCCTTACCCTTGCCTTTTTACCTCGACACACTGTGACTTCTGTGTAACTCCTTCTTGTATTATAAACACAATGCTGAGTATTTCATCCATTGTAACAAAACTCTTTCTGTTCATTTACTCTCAGTGTTACCCTGGGTTATTGCAACATTAAGCAAGACAATATAAACACTGGTGTGCTGACCGAGTTGAAATGTAAACAGCAAAAGGCACTAATAAAGAACCATTTTATTTTGATTGTGGATGTGACTTTATTTGACATCGTTCACTATGATGAAGAGGTGAGATCAGAGTGATGTGAGCATTGTTTAAGCAGCACTACAGAGAAAATCACAAAAGCTTTAGGCAGCTTACCGTTTATGAGTTGAGAAAAAACTACGTGAGTAAAACACACATATGTAATATCAATGATAAACACCCATCAAAACAAATGTACATCTTGGTCCATTGTTTGATGGAACTGTTAAAGCTGAGCATAAAAAGGACACTATTTTTTATACATCTTTTATTAAACGATAAAACATCCAAAGTGTTAAAAGAGGATAACAAGCACAATAACAGTTAGGCAGCTGGAACGTGTCATCGTGAACTCAACAGTGCTCTGCAAGATAAGGTTGTTGGTGCATTGTAACAACATTAATTATAAAATTCAAAATATTTAAAAAAATCACATACATCTCGATTGTGATGGTGGTGTCTTACCAGTGAGGAAGCCAAAGTTACAGTCAGTGTGAGTGCAATGACACAAAGAATACACAACTACACACCGCTGCAGACATATAAGACACTTTGCCCTGTATCTACCTGTGTTTACATCATTATAATGACCAATCCAAAAGATACTGAAAGCATGAAATATAACCACTGAATGTTGAGATACAGCTAGGAGTTATTTAAAAACATCCCATAGTCATGGGACAGATTAGCTCTACAGACATTGAGATATAGTACTGTGGAATTACAAGTTCAGCTTTTTACAATGCAGAAGCTGGTTTACTGGATTGCACCCTCGTTTCCTTCAACATAAATTATTTCACTTTAAAAAGCTTATTTTCAAAACACAGTTTTTCAAGTACACTTCAAAAATGTTGGCAAATGTAGACCATGTAGTTTTGGTTGTATTTGAAAGTTAGACAAGTCTGACAGACAGTATATTATACTCCACTGTTGTTATAGGTATATTCTCCCCCATTACTCCCTTCAGTCTTATATGCAATTTCTGACATAAGATGTTGAAAACAATTTGACTAATACTGTTTTTTTTTTACATTTTGAAATTATGGACAGAACAACTGAGGGACAGACTGCAGTGCCTAAAAGTCAAAAGAGCAACGGAAGCATTAAATGATTCTTTAAATGCATTCAAAGAATTCACAATTTGGAATTAGTCATGTTGAGGATAAGAAGTCATATTTTTTATCCACAGATGTGAGTATTCTGTTTATCTGGCATCCTGCTGTTAGACCCAATATATTAATTCTGGTAAAAAGTGTCATGTAAGTTAATCTAGGGTATTTTTAGCTTTGTTTGTGTTATATATATATTATGAGAGAGCCAGTCACTCAAATCAGACTGCATAATCACTGCAGTGCTCATAAATAACCTTTGAACAATTGATAACCTGCAAGACCAGCTGCTGCCTGCCTTGAATTGATGGCTGATAGTGACGTGTCAGTGTGTGCGGTCACATTAGTGTCTTAGCATATGAGAAGTGTAAGTGTGTTCAGTGTCTGAAGTTATAACATACAGTCATAGCTGGAGCTTTGTATTTAGGCAAACAGAAGCATGAAACATTCTGCTATAGCATCGTTTACCTCTATTCCTCCCCTTCTGTTTGATGCATCACGAAGATGAATCAGAACACAACGCAAAAACATTGAAATGTTAACATTGTTAACACATAGGAATCGTATTAGAACTTAGATTAAGAATCAAATCTGGAATCCTTCTCCTGTACAGCGACTGGCGATTTGTTGATCCCCTCCCCCCAGTTGGTTTTGGCAGTGGTTTAACACTTGTGCTTCATGGCAAGCTGTGGGAAAATTGGGTTGGGGGTTGAAAAATAATAGAGGTAGAATTTTTAATGATCTTATAAGCAAAATGCTGTTCAGCTGGAAGCAACACACACTGCAGCTTCAACCAGCTGTCCTCTATAAAACACGGTCAATAAAATGAGTATACATGAGGCACAGATTTGACTATTTTGAATATTTATAACAAAGAAGCAATGGTTGCCCCGAAAGGTAAAATATACAGGAGCTGGAGGGCACTTTGTGACAAGATACAAGGATTCTGATTAGCTCAGCAGGAGGTTTGTTAGAGAGATGACCAAGGCTCCTGATATGACAGAAAGCGATGGGATAGGATGGAATGGGATGAAAGAAACATAATCACACAACATGCAGTCATGCTCACACACAGAGACAACAGAGTGAGTATGAAGTCTGTAACAAAATAAAGAGCAGAGCTGAATTCTGCAAACTGAACAAGAGGGGGCAGCAGAGCAGCACCCAGAGATCAGGGTTGGTGATTATTGGAGCTGCGCAGCTCAAGCGGCAGCTGTCAGATAGTGAGGTGCAGAAAGTTGGACTGAAAGAAAGGGAGAGTCAAGGTGACCCTGTCATAGTGCAGAAGAAGATTATTGCTACATTTGGCTATAATTTCAAGCATTCAGGAGTCCACTTATAACTCATGCAGATGACTTGAAGAGTCAAAGAATCCTTTAAGTACATCCTGTCAAGCTGTCGTAAAAGTCTTCTACAGACAGATAAAATGCAGACGGTGCTTATAATTCTGTCAGACTCTGTTCCCCGTCTTTCAGGCTGCCAACTGCTTTTAACAGAGGGCTTCAAACGTGTAGCATTATGAGTGTTGATGATACGATGAATGATACGTTACAAAAGAAATATGAAAGCTAATGGCAGTGAGTGAAATGAGAAACTGCAGCAAATGAGGGATCTCTACGGGGGTTCCACAGTCGCTCTCTCCTGAAACCACCGGAGCTGAGGCACTTTTCTGCACATATCACAGTTTTAGTAATTCATCACCGCGGGGGAGCTCATCTGTGAGCAGTGAGAGGCCTGTGCATGGCTCTTGAAACGTCTTTCAATTACCCCAGCATCACTAGCATCGCACTATGCATAAAAACAGTCATTTTAATAGAGAGTGGATAGCTGTGCCGTTAAAGTCATCCACATCCCACTTTAGATGATTCTTGTCTCTCTGTGCACGAACAGCGTGACACAAGAAGCCAAGCTGAAAACACAGGGGTGTCTGATATACTGTGTGCTATTAGAAAGACAGCTATGATCATAATCAGGTGTTCTCATTACAAAGCAATAGTTTTTTTTTGTGTGTCTTGCAGTAAAAAAAATGATATTATGTTAATAGCCTCATTAAACAGCATGCAATTAGTTTTCTTGAAAAACAAGAGATAAGAGATACATGGAGGATGAGGGAACACCCCACAGAGAAGTAAAAAAAAGAGAGCAAGAAGAAGAAAGAAGCTATTATCTTTGGAGAACAGCAAGCACCACAACTAAGGGGCTCCTATTCACAATAAAGCAGCTCTTTTAACATCCTCAGGTTTAAGTAAAATGTTTGATCTTATAGCTGAATTAATACTGACTCTGAAATCATGACTAGATGTTCTGCACTGTATGAAATTGCACACAGTAAGCCCACCCTGAGGCTGTACATTGTGATGTGTCTTACTAACATATTGCCTCACCTTGTGCGCAGTGACAGAAAACTGTTCAGCGCTGTTCATCATGTCTGCGGTCCTCTCCTCAGCCCGACCTAATCGCTCCCCGCGCTCGTTCAAAGCCTGGCTGGCCTTCTGTACGGCGCTTGTCACGCTGTCGGCAGCCGAGTGTAGTATACTGTTACCTGCAGAAAAAGGTGGGAAGACGCAACGTGTAGCAAGAGAAGAGAGGAAGCAAAGTAGGAAAGAGAAGACAAGAGGGGGAGATATTATTATCTCTGGAGTAAACAACAGAAATGAGATGAACTGTGACAAAAATAAACGTGACACTGGACGGGTGTAGTTCAATCAGTGACCCTGAGCATTAGCGCTAATAGTTGGAGACAACATGAGACAGTAAATGGCATCCATCAGGTGGGATGTGGGAAGGTGGCTTGATGAGATTCCTTCAAAGCGGATTTACCTCAAGGAAAGATCAAGTGAAATTAACCTTTCAAACTTCAAAGAGAGAAACAGCAAGACAAGCAACTCCTGATTTATTGTCTCTTTTGAAGGAAGTGTCATCCCGCTGATATCCAGCACTGCTTTTCTTCAGTTGTGAACTCTTGTTGCCGGCCCTGCAATTACTCCTCACTTTCCTAAACTGTAGAGTAATAAAGAGAGGATATATGCTTGGCTGCATGGGCAGCCCTGGAGACCCGGTGGTGGATATAAGACAGAAAACACATCTTCCGATAGCTGTGGCAGCCCTGCGGATGTTTCCACTGACAAGCCATTAATCTACCGCACGTCGGGAGTGCTGCTGTTATACCCCTGCACTAGCCAGCAGACTGAAGACAGCAATCTTCAAGATGCTTCCTCTTTATCAGCAGTACAGCTGCATTGTTTCGGATTGGGTGCATTTTATGAATATGAAACAGCACATTTGTTTTTTGAATTGAATTGTTCTTAAAGTTATTGCCTGCTGACGATGTGGCCTGGAGACTGTGCAGTTATTATAAATTCAGTGCAACAACATAGCAGTTAAAATTACATAATGCTGACAGTTGTCTGTCTATCCTACATGTTTTCATTAATTTAGTGTTGGTTGTAATAAATAATGTACAATCGCACCATTTTCCCCCCAATCTAGCTTTAAAAGGTAGACAAGTGGAGAATAACACACTATAAAAAACAACCAACATCTAAGAAGTGGCTAGATTCGATTTTTTGTGATATCTATATCCTCAAATATACGTTAAATAAGTTAGCTGGGAAGGTATAGATGGAGCAAAGCTCGGAGGTACTGAGTGTATGAAGACTTGACAAGCCTGATTCTATCTGCTCCCACAGGGAACTGCAATATAGGGATTTTGTACGTCCGGCAGTATCGAGACAGGTAGTCCGAGTGACAGATAATTGGGACGGCTCTCCTGAAGCGGGCTATGACAGCCCAAAAGCAGACAGTGAAACCAGATGGTGTTCCGTCAAGAAAGAGTTAGTTGATAAAGTCGAAGCGGTTTGTGTAGAGACAAAGCCCTGCTGCAGACACACAGACAGGAGTATGGATGTTCAGACCCAAAAAGGGTCAAAGGAAATGAGAACACATGCAGTCAGTGCTGTAGTTACTTTCCCTGGGTTTACAAAAAATCTACCACAGTCTGAAGACCACGCTGTGAATGACAAATATATCTGGATCAACAATATAACCAGCTTTATACTTGCCAGGATCTGTCCTTCACTTTTAATAAAGTTTAAATATGACTATTCACAGTTTATGGCTGTGATGCAAATGAAGTTCTAACTTTCTAAACTAGGAACTTTATAGCCATTAGCAAAGTACAGTTTAAGTCCAATTATCGTACATCACAAATGATGGCTTTGCTCCAGGCTAAACACACCCTGCTCTACCTCTTAAAAAACACCCTTCCTCTGAGAATATTTGTTACAAAAGGATAAAAATTCTTCACCTTTACAAGGATTACTCTCAATACTCTCCTCCCGTGCAACCTGAGGAGTAATATTTCAATCATCCACAGCATAACCCCCACCCTCACAGCACCCCCACGCACAGAGCACGCAGAGAACATCTCCCTTTGTTTGCCTGCATACCCTTTCCTTTCTTTGGTGCTCTCTTCTCCCCGCTCTCATTGATCAGCAGCAGGCTGTGGCGTGGGCTCCCCCAGTGGAGAATGTAATTACAGAGAAAGCAGGGTGGAGATGATGTGAGGGAGCCTGCAGCATCAGGAACTGAATGAAATGGTGTAGGAGTAGATTATGTTGTGTTGTGATCTCTTAGTTTTATTCAGGGTGAGCAGATCAGCCAGTATTGTTATGAGTTGGGTATAAGAACAGTTCTTTTATGTTTCTGAGGAAGCTCAGTGGTGTTCAGACTGTCAGTGTTTTAATGAGGTTAAAGTTTCTTTCGTTTTACAACACTGAAAATCTAAAGAATTTTTAAGGTCTGATATGGTTGACTGAGAATGAACAGAAAGAGGCCGAACCTTGTCCATCCCTGACACGCCTCTCTCAACAATGCTGGAGGAATTTTGTTGCTATACCCCCTGATATCATTATAAGCAAGAGGCTTGTTGAACAATGGAGAAAGAACAAAAGACAAGTTGTTCTCTGGCAACAAAATACTCCAGAAAGTAGGAACTTTGAGAAAAGACAAACAAAACAAGGAAGGGGAAAGTTCACTTGAAGTCGACTTCTCCTCTCTGTAAGCAGTAGATTACAGGCTGGGCTGCTGTGGCTCTATAGTGAAAATAAGCTGATGGTTATCAACAGGAGCATGTTGGATACACTTCACAAAATCCTGATAGCAAAGTCACATTTACTCTCAGAGCATATGGCATTTATTAGATAGGATAATTCACTTCCAGAACAAAACACACCTACACAAAAAGATTCATTCAAACAGCACATGTTGCAGCGCCTTTAGCATATTCTCCCTTATCATATTATCGCTGTGCTAATGCTGCGAGGCACAATATGTGTGGGTGTTTGAAGGGAGAGTTAGTCTTAGTCGACTTTCTGTTCAGCATTAGAGAGCACAGACTTGTCAGCCCTTCAACAAGTACCATCAAAATGTTCCCTTATTACCCTTAAATCACCAGAGGGCTTCAGGAGCCCGTTGCTCATCCAGAGAAACATGTGAAAAATTCTGTCGAGGGGTTCTGTAAATGATCCCAAACCTACTCATGGCTTAACCCACGCTTCATGAGCTTCTTGACTCTGGAGTAGCCAGTAATTGCAGCTGTTTTTAACCTTCTTTCCACAGTTTTTACTATAATGAGACGGACAGTGTAAAGGCATCGTATTGCTTTTTTTAGAGTAGATTTGTAGACTTCAAAAGGAGATACAAAACTGGATAAAACTAAAGTGGGGCAGCAGTGGCTCTGTCTGTGGGGACTTAGCTTGGGAACTGGAGGATGGCTGAGTGAAGTTCCAAAGTCTGGTTACTGAAGAGGCACCACTTCAGCTCCTGGGCACTGCTTAAGGTGCTCATTCAAGTGCAGCCCCCTAACTCTGACATCTATTCATCAGTTTGTCTTCATAGGGTCCTGTTTGTGCATAGAGCTGGGCGATATTTAAAAAGATGTTCTCATGATAACATTTTAATGTTAGGCAGATTTTTGGTGCTGAGTGAAGTTGAAGGAATCAGACGGTTTCTGTCTGGATTTAGTTCTTTGATAAACTTGTTGAATCCCTAATTTTTGACATTGCTAAGAGGAAGCAGGTCTTTTGTGTAAGATGATATTTTTGTGTAGTTTTAGTTTGTAGACAACAAAGATATATCAAATTTTATTCTGTGTAACAGTTAAGAGTGCTATTGTTTCCCACAGTGCAGTGAATGCATCACGGTTACTCAATGTTCAGTTGTACTAGGTAACTTTTTAGGCCCCGCCCACATATCACCCTGCAACATTATTGGCTGCTCAATGCCATGTTGGGTGGCACACACACACACACTTTCCAGTGGTTGGGGGTTGTAATTAAAGGTTTAAATATATTGAATTTTTATTGAACATTTGTTGTATTAATATAGTGAAAGATTATATCACGATAATTATCTTTATAGAATTATCGCCCAGCACTATGTGTTTGTATTTCAGCTTGTGTGTGTTATATGATCAATAACTGAGTGGAAAAAATTCAATATCCCCCATGGGATTGATAAAGTATATCTTTACTATATCTCTTCTTCTCTCAACAAGAACCTCACTGTGTTTCCTGCTTCCAGAAGTTGAAACAGACATCCAGAAAAGTAAACAGAGAAATGAGTATGATGAATACCAAACTCAGTTTTACATAACTTTTGCATTACAGCTGTGATTTCCAGATCAATCAACCCATCCATAGCTCTACTAGCTGAGTTCTGTTGCGTTGAAAGGTCTTCTTTTCCATTCAAATGTAATCAAATGGATAGTTCTGCTCAAGTTCTTGGAGGTATAAAGCTTTAAAGTAAGCAGAAGAGAAGTTTTACGCATTAAATCATCATGATGGCACGAAGGCGAAGGCCAAAAATAATTTTTTCAATAATACAAAGCATTCCTTCTGTAATCTCTCTCTGGTGTAGGATTTTGATAAAATCCCTTTTATCAAGGTTAGAGCAGAAAGAATGGCAGCAAAACCTTGCTTTGAAGCTACCCTGGAACAGTTACTTTCTGATTTGCTGAAACCTGGAGGGACAAGTTAACTCTCATAAAGCAGAGTCCTTAACAATCTATGCAATCTGACTGTTTCAACAGGGTAATAAATCAGGGTGTGATGTTTTAAATGAGAAAGAAACCCAACAAGAAACTAATCAATGTAAATCAACATCATAGGGGCAGAGACACTGCTTGCAGTTCCTACTGCAGGACAGACCCCCCCTGCAGATTAATTCATGCAGATCTTGACATTATCTGTAGCAGCATCCTGGAACTACAGCAGAAGTTCAACCAGAGAGGACATTTTCCCCAGGCACCCCTGACACACAGCTATTATTTCTCAATTGCCTTTTATCACGTCACTTTTCTCCACATTCTGCCTGCAGTTATTCTCCTACACAGGTAATGCTCCCTTCTTCATTCAATGGTTACTTCCACACCCATTGTCCTTTTCTATCTGCTCTTTCCAAATCATTTAGCAAGCTGTTCATTGCCCTTTTATCCAGTGCCATTCCCTCCCATTAGACTGTATATATTGTAGTGTATATCCCCTTCTGTATATGCTTTCTGTTATAGTTTTATCAGCATCAGCAGTTGCAGCTATCCTCTTCTGTAACTGACTAATAGGTCTGTGTTATTGTGGCGTCCTGCGTTATTAATTAACACATGCATGAGTCCTTTTTGCTCTAGTGTGAGATGAGAGTGAAGTCTTCAAGGCTCTCTCAGATGGAAGTAAAGACATCACTGTACCCCAACATTTTTTTAGTAAGTAAAAGGTCTGACTTTGCTTCCTCAATTGGCCTTACATTTAGTCTAAGTGCCCTTTTCACCAGCATGACAAGAGACACCAATAAGGACAGGTCGCACATTCTGTACCAATCGTACCACAGAGCTGACACCACTGACACTGACAAAAAAATAGCTACTAGGTATTCATGAACAGCCTCTTCTCAAAGGCTTAATCAGCAGAAAAATGTCAGCATCACACGATGCATTAAACAGCCATTATTCCTTCAGAATATAGTCTCCATTAAGCTTGAAAATTGTTTGGGAAGTGTTACACAAGTACTGAATATTGAGGCTAGCTCTAGAGGAAAAAAACTAACACTGATCTGCCCTTGTGAGTAAAAGTGGGTTTAACTCCAGTGGCTCCACACACAGTTTGAGGGACAAGGACAGTGAGTACAACTTCTTTATCCTTTGGATGTAAACTTGGAAGCCCTATCAACATGTACTCCATCCCCACAGTGACAGCAAAGCAAGGTAATGTTGACCTTGTGCTCACTGGGAGTACAGCCAAAAGCATATGTGTGTGTAATTATTAACCAAGAATACACCTCTAAATGACAACTAGGTCACAAAAGTCTCCAGGAGGTGGACTTAATTACAGGAGGAGCCTTAAGTTTAGAAAGAAGGGGACATTCAAAACCTTATATTTAAATCTAACCTTTCAGACTGGCTCCAGTTATTGAAGCTAGAATTTCCAAGTGCATCTACTAGCAGTATATAAAGTTGATTTATGTAGTTCATATGCAGTAAAGGTTGTTCTTTTTATACTTTGCTTACTTTTACACATGCCCAGATATACAGGAGGACATAGCCATGCCTGTAAGAGTTCAAATGAAGTATGTCTGCAAGCTACTGTGGACTTTTTTCCAACCTGAAAATGATTATGATATGGTGGTACGTATTACTTGTTAGTAAGGGAACTCAACACTCTTTTAATTCAGTCAAGGTTTTTCTCTGGCTTACCTTGTCTTAGTAGATGACTGTGGTGTGCAACAAACTCTTTCCTCTTTTTGTTCAAATAGACCCTGCAGCGTAAAAACACTGAATCTACTGCTTGGTCTTCTGTGATGAGAAAATATCAAAGATCATTGTCAGCTTTGAGCATTAAAACATCAAATAGTTTTGGAATTAATAAGAGGGGTTACGATTAAGGATTATGATATCATGGATTTTTAAAGCCAGGATGAGTATTGGGGGTTCAGTTTTTTGTTAATCTCACACATAAAAGGTGAAACTGTTTTTTGTCCTATTAATCAAAAGTAGTCTGTATTAATGTTTTTACAGTTGACAACCAGAGCTGGGGGATATTAAATAAGATGTTATCACGTTAAAACTTTTCATATTGGTCTAATATCGATATTTATCACAACAAATATCAAATCATTTCTTTTAGATTTAAAAGCAGATTTTTGCTCCTGAGTTCAACTTGAAGAAACCAGATGTGTGTTGGCTTTTATAATGTTTTAGTTCTCTATAAGCTTCTTGAATCTATCACTTTGATAGTGCAAACAGGAAGCAGGTCTTTTGTGTAAGAAGATATTTTTGTGAAGTTTTAGTTTGTAGATTATTATTTTTCTCAGGTTGAGGTAATTTGCATTATTTGATTTGAATTTACAACAGAGATATATCAAATTGTATTCTGTGTATCCATTTAGTAGAGTATTGTCTTCCCTTTAAGAATACTAAGGGTTACGGGCTGAGCGATAGTTTCACACAGTGCAGTGAATGCCTCACGGTTATTCAGTGTTCAGTTTGTACCACAGTCGCTGTGAACATTGAACGTGTTGAAGATGCACAGCAGAGGTAATCTCCATAAATATATCATTTTTTATCGAACATTTGTTATATTTATATAAAAATTGGATCACGTTAATAATCGTTATCGTAATTATCGCCCAGCCCTACCCCCAGTACTAAGGATTTATAAGCCTTCTCTGTGTTCTCAGATAGAACCAATCTATAAATACTTCTCAGAGAGAAAGAAAAGTCCAGCTGAGAATCAGAGCATGGCATTGTAAACAGTGCGGCCAGCAGCACAAGTCAGCAATGATAACAGGGCAATTAGAGAACTAGCTGCTTTTATATCCTGATCAATTACATGCCCCATTAGGGATCACAAACATGCGCCTGTGCAAATACTCCTCAGTTATCCAAAACAATTTTTCAACTCTGCAGAATCAGATTGTTTCATCTGAAATATGCATGTTAACAGAACTACAAAACAAACATGTGCATGGATTTGGAGAGAAATAAAAACATCTGAGATACTAAAAACATCTTCACTGGATTTGATTTCATTCAGCAGTTTGATTGAAATAGTTCAGTATCACAGCATCAACTCAAAAAATAGATGCATTGAAGAAGCTGGCAGCTGTCTGCAGTATGTGACCATGAGCTTCTTGAGACTGACAGGACCTCTTGTAGTAACGTAATAAGCCTGGGGACCTGGTGCGAGATTAAGCTCAAGCAAAGAAAGCTGTTGTCATCACACACCACTGATGACATTGTTATGACAGCGCTGGTACACACACAGGAAACAAACAACAACCCCAGAGATTTGTAACTTACACTCACATCGAGTTCAATCATGCTTGGTTCCACATCTCACTGATCAGACATGCTTGTCCTTCTTGGTTACCTAATGGTATCGATAGTTTATCCACAGAATTCTGTGCTCAGCTATCTTCCTCTAGTGTTTTCTGGTGGCTCACATCCCCGTGGATTCTGTAGATGAAGTCTCCCACAGTTATGGTCCCACACCTGAGCAGCGTCATGATTTTTGTTTTGCACTGGTGTGAGACTTAAACTGGAGTGGACAGATTTGGCGGAGTCTGTTATCAGATCAATAGCCAGATGTACTTAACAGCACAGTGTCAATAGGTGGATCAATATAGTAGCTGCTCTATAACAACACAAGTGTGGCTCTTTAAGAGAACTCGAGGTGTGGGAAACACTCAGAATAAGAAATTCCCTCCAAAAGAGCAAAGTTTGTGCGACATTCCTTACAGTCATCCATCAGTGTACTGGATTCTGTGCAGTTAAAACAATGCTCTAAGTTTAATTTGAAATACTTGAGGAGGCGTGTTTGTTGATTTACATCTTTTGTACTGCATAATCCATCCTACTCTAAAGACCTCTGGCTTCAGAGCTCTGCAGGGCACCCCTACCTTCCCTCCTACACAGCTCAGACTATAGTTTACACAAGGTCGGTTATACCAAGCTAAATATGGAAATGGTTTTCTGAGTGGGAGGAAGGTCAGATAAGCTCACTGAATCTGAAGAGAATGGTCATGTATATTATCAATGAGAAGACAGCGGGTTTCAACACTAAGAGAAAGAAAGAAAGAAAGAAAGAAAGAAAGAAAGAAAGAAAGAAAGAAAGAAAGAAAGAAAGAAAGAAAGAAAGAAAGAAAGAAAGAAAGAAAGAAAGAAAGAAAGAAAGGAGGGACAGAAGGAAGACACAGAGAGAAACAAAGGAGGAAAGGAGAGAAGCAAGAAAAAAGAAAGAAAGAAAGAAAGAAAGGAAGAAAGGAGGGAAGAGAGAGAAAGAAAGGAGGGACGATAGAAGGAAAGAAAGAAATGGAGAAAAGGAAAGAAAGGAGGATAGGAAGACAGAAAGAAAGGAAGAAAGAAAGATAGATAGATAGCTAGATAGCTAGATAGACAGATAGATAGAAGGTAAGAGAAAAAAGAAAAGAAAGACAGAAGGAAGACACAAAGAGAAACAGATGACAGGAGGGAAGCAAGAAAAAAAATGAAAAAAGAAAGAATGGAAGAAAGGAGGGAAAAGAGGAATAAAGAAAGGAGGGAAGATAGAAGGAAAGAAAGAAATATAGGGATACACAAAAGGAAAGAAAGGATGATAGGAAGACAAAAAGAAAGAAAGAAAGAAAGAACATTCTAATATCTGCATGTATCTGCAGTGTCTTAGTCCTCCTTTAGAATCTACTGTTTCACGTTGAAATCCTTCAAACTCTCAGTCCACAGTATGCGGTACTCCGCTGCAGGGACTAACACTACACCTTATAACACCGTCAGATTCTTCTGATACACAGACAATGAAACCCTTCTTGTAGCTTTTGAAACTATCAATTTCCACTAACTGGCTCTTGTACATGTGGGCAGATTGACGCCCTACACAAGAGATATTTAAGGCAGAGTTTCCATTTATAATGCCATGAATAATACAACAGGCTGAATTTTTCTCAAAGACGGAGTTGGGGGTAAACAGATCAATATCTGATTAAGCTGCTGAGGGTGCTGCTTTCTCCACACCCTGTCACATACAGGAAATCAGCACCAAAAACCTTTCCCCTCCTGGATAATTAACACCCTATTTACTTCTCCATTTACATTCTACAAGTCTGAAACATTTAGGACTTGTTTGCGCCTTGACTCGCTTGATCAGCCTGTCTTTATTCATTAGTGGTGCGTGAAGTTAATATTAAATTCCAACAGGGAGGTTAGAATCCAAATGACTGTTTTATACAGTCTCACAAATTTGATTAAGCGTGTCAATAATTAAGGGATTCCCACAACCCCTGCTGGGATGTTTAATAATATTATTAAGGGTGGAAAGCAATTCAAAGTAATGGGTTCACACTTAAGGCACAGAATAAAATGTGTCAACATCACATACATTAAAGGAAGACTGTCTAGTGTTATATATGTGCTTTAAACCAGCTGATCTGTGTCAGAGCTGAGACATGTTGTTGCCTATACTCATTGACCTCACTTCAGCAGAGCCCTCAACAGATGCTGTTGATGTGGAATAGGCATGCATTTTCATACACACCAGGTGCTGGTTGTCATCATGCATAATCAGATTCAGGCTGGCTTACAGCACAGTTGGACAACAGTCTGGCATTAAAGAGTCACTGTGTTTCAACAGAAACGTTATGAAAGAACAGTTAGCACAGTGGGTTATTTTAACTTTCTTACCCCCCAGCAGTTTGGACTGACAGTTGACAAACTCTGGTTTCCGTACTGAGCTGTAGCGTTGGCAGGTGTGGTAGAGAATCTGAATGAAGGTGCACTTCTCTCCCGCTGATCCAGCGACCCACTGGTCAAAAGCGTTTTCAAATGTCAGGTCGAACTCTGGACTGTCCTTGGAGAGGACAGCAGAAAGAAAGAGATGGGTAAAGACGAATACTTTGTTACGCAACAATCAATCAAGCTTTATTTATATAGCACCTTTCATACAAATCAAATGCAACACAAAGTGCTTTACAGTGATTGAAAACAAAAAAGAAGCAGAAATAAAACAATGGCAAGACATATTAGAGAAGAAGAAGAAGAAGAAGAAGAAGAAGAAGAAGAAGAAGAAGAAGAAGAAGAAGAAGAAGAAGAAGAAGAAGAAGAAGAAGAAGAAGAAGAAGAAGAAGAAGAAGAAGAAGAAGAAGAAGAAGAAGAAGAAGAAGAAGAAGAAGAAGAAGAAGAAGAAGAAGAAGAAGAAGAAGAAGAAGAAGAAGAAGAAGAAGAAGAAGAAGAAGAAGAAGAAGAAGAAGAATTGAAAAGAAAACTAAGGCTAAAAATATAAATAAAACTGAGTAGATAAATAAAATAAATGAATGAATAAATACAAATAGAATAAGATAACAGTTAAAATGACTAAAATAATAAAGCAACATTTAAATCAATATTACAGTAAAAGGTAAGTAATACAATTGCTAAAATGTAAAGTGATTTCAGCTCACTTCTTTTCCTTACTTAAAGAAATAGCAGAAATAAAAAAGATAAAAGTTACATACTTTGTTTGGGTCAATGCCGTTGACCTGCCGTAGCTGGTCAATTGTCCAATGTGATCTTTTCATGAAGGCAGTAGATCCTTGGAACTGCTTCACCTTGGTAATAGATAAATGGGATGGTTTCTTATTTGTCACTGTGGAAACAAAAACACAAGAAAAAACACTTGATAAGACAGCTGCAGCAGTTATTTTATATATCAATATAACATTTAAGTTTGAGTATTACATTTTTGTGGAACTTCTAGCTATGATAATGATGAAGTGACAAAGTTTGTGTACACAGTTAAGGCCACAAGACGAGCCAACATGCAGTGCATATTAAATATAAGAGCCGAGCAGATGTGGGCGGCAGAAACAAAGTGGTCTGTTGGCAATTGATATTTCACCCTTGGAGCCAACAGTAACATAAACACTGATAGAATTTCCTATAATAAAACACAATGAAGGGGCACACATGAAATTGGCCTTTACATTTATTCTGAATGTGTGAGTAACAACTCTACATACAGTATAAGAGTTCAGGCTTCAAAACTACATAGAGAACATTTTCCACACTGTTGGTTTGAAGAACACAAACACTTGCTTAAATTGTTCCTGTCAAAATATAAATTGCTCTGTATTTTTACACTTTGCTGAACACAACTAATTTCTCTCCTACTGCAGTGTTGGCTAAATCAAAGCAGGTAACAAATAACACTACATCTAGCCATCAACAACTCACAAATAAATACTGGACATAATGACAAGACAATCAAACAAGAACATTGGGCTTTGGCTTGAACTATTAGGTACCACAGAGTTTTATCAGCAGGTGCAATTACAACCATGCTCTGGTGGTTTCTAACACTTTAACAATTGGGGGGGAAGGGGACGGCTGCTGCTAGGTGATTCTTTGGGGAATGTTTGAAGTACTCAGATATGATACATTAAGAGGATGTTAGAAAAGTAATGCATTGTAATGAACTGTATATGATTATGATGTAGGGATGCACGATATTATCGGCACATCATCGGTATCGGCCGATATTGGCTTAAAATTGAACTATTGGACTAGGCCAAAATGCCGATATAATTAACAGATAAAATAATGGGCTTCTGCACACATGTTTGAAAATAAATTTGAATTTAAGCAGCAGTCTGTAAGGTACACGTAGCTGACTAATTTAGGCACATTTACTGTCAAAGAGTAAACCATTTTATTTAATTTGGGTTTAAGTACAGTTGTGCAGTTGCACTTTTCACATGTTCCCTGTGAACAGAGTTTAGGTTTACTGACTATGTCAAATGTGAAATTGGCCAAATTTGCCCTGGTTGTGGGTTTTGTTATGATTGTCTCAGGTAGAACATCATCCAAGTTTTAAGTAGGATGTATTTTTTTATGTTAATTTGGTTTGAAAGCAATTGTTATAAATAAATATGCAGTTTTTCTTATTTTGCAAAAGAAATGAATATTACATAACAAATGTGATAAGAGTATCACCAAATGGTATTGGTATTGGCAATCAGCTAAATGAGTTGCAAAATATCGGCATATCGGATATCAAAAAATCCAATACCGTGCATCCCTATTATGAAGTTATGGTCATTTAAGATGCAAAAAACAAAACAGTCTAGCCCGGTTTATACAGGCAAAACTCTGGTAAATTCCCAGATTTTAGCTGATTTGAGCTGCATGTGTGAATGGCCGAAAATGTTCTTCTTAACTTTAGTTGGTGGTGGTCTGGAATATTTACCATCTTTCTCCTTTGACATCTTTCACACTGAGCAAAGTTATGCTGCTTTATTCTCTATACAGCTCGTCCAAGTTGTCAGTATGTTGTCTACTGTTGTGTTTGGCTGGTGGAAATGTCTTTACACATGATGTTTGTGCATTAAACAGAAAAAGACACCTATATAGAAAATTCCTTCTGCTCCTGACTTCACGTCCCCCTTCCCCAACAAACTCAATCAAACAGAATATTTCAATTTTTGATAAGTCTGTCCAACAGAGATAATCTCTTGCTGTGGGATGCATGTGTGAACATCATGTTCCTGAAATCATGTCTTGAAATTATCAAGAAAATGTCAGGACATGTGTGAATGGGGACTCTGACTTCATCTCCTGTCCAATGACATCATTTTGTCCTCATCTTGGCCCCGGCAGCATTACAGTACCCTCACCTCTATTCACATTGATATCTTTGTTTAAACTGCTGAAATCGTGCGTGCGTGTGCGTGCGTGCGTGCGTGCGTGCGTGCGTGCGTGCGGATACTGGAACCATTTGTACTTCTGAGGAAACAGACGCATGTAATGCTTTTCTAACCCCTGCAGCCGACCTCTGTTTCCACTCTCCCAAATTTGCCATTGTGTCTTCTCTGAAAGGAGGGTAATGTTTTGGTCACTTTCACTCTGTACCCTGTTTTCTACTTGCGTTCCTGCTTGTTGCCATGTTACTGAACATTCTGACTTTTGCTCAGGTTTGTTCTGAGAAAGATTCACCACACCTTGGTCTGGAAATGATTTTGAAAACAAAGTCAGAGCTGAGTGTTATATCAGGTGATATGTTCAGTAAGTACACCTCCCTTGAGAGGAGGGATGTTATGTGTATCCATTTAGACAGCTGCAGTTAATACTAGAGGTCCAGGGTGGATCAGACGGACGGATACAACGCAGGCAGACATGCTGTCATTTCTTTCAAATCTTGGTCTTTAAACTTATTTTTAATCAAACAGACGGCCACAGCCACGACAAACAGATAAAGTGAGTGATTGGATCTGTTTGGGGTCACAGAGGAGGTTAATAAAAGCCTCAAAAAGCAGAACATTTCATAAAGAGGATGACAGCTTGATGTAATGAACAACTGTGTTGAAAGCTTGAAGTTTAGAAACTCAGGTCATCCAATTCACAGCAGGAATAACGCGTCTCTGGGCTACATTCGCTGCAGATGATAGACTTGAGCACAAAACCACTATTTTCCCTTAACTGATAAAGAAGAAATTGAGTTTTATTGCTCTCCCTTGGTCAGTTGAAGATCGGTAGCTGAGAGCTAAAAAGAAGAATGGGAGTTTAACCTGTAACTGTCTTCCTCTGAAAGACACCAGCAATTCCTCCATCATAGCTAGCCAGAAACACACTGTGGAAATGATGTCTTTTCAGTGACAGTGAGGTTTTTTGGTTTATTTATTTTTTCAACTACACAACATAGCTTGGTCAAAATAATGTCACATAAGGCGTTCTTCGAATAGAGGAACTTTACCCCTGAACTAGGGACTTTACCCCAAAACTAGGGACTTTACCCCGGAACTAAGTGCGTTTCAACCGGTGGACCCAGGGTCTAAATTTAGATCAGGGGTAGATAATCTTCCTCCTAAAAAGCCCCTGCTAGGGGGGTGGTACTTTTCAAAGATCCCGGGGCTTTTGGGGGCCTGCAATGCTGAACGTGTCTGATTGGTAGATTAACCGCAGTGTTTTTATTCCACCCGCCGTCCACAATAACATCACGGACATCTGTGATTCACTTGATTTCTCTTTCTTTCATTTGTTCTATCTTTTTTGTATGTGTGCGTACTTTTCAAAAAAAGAAGATGCCTAGATATTGTTGATTTAGCAGCTTGTAACAGTAGTCTTCTCTCAGCCCATCGCAAATGTGTCTCTCTCTGTGTTAGGGTTTTAAAAGTGACCCTGTAAACTGGAGACCTTTACACAGCTGTTGAAACACAGTGGGAGTTTTAAGATTCAATATCCTCATCAGATAAGTATTTAATGATCGTCCAAAGACGTTTGTGAGGGATGCTTTAAAAACTATTTTAAAGCCGTGTTGCAACGTCTTTGCTACTCGCGCTCATCTCCTCTGAAGTGTTGATATGCTAACTATTGTGTTGCTCATAATGATACCTGCCTGTCCGTCTGCTTCTATGGTGTCATCTGTGATGAATGGCATTCGTCTTTGTTTTACTGCCCTCCACTGGTCTGGTGGTGTAGTGCATTTACTTCTTTTTTCTTCATATGTCACTGGCCTGATTTACACAATCTACCATGGACTTCAGCCCGCGGATGAAACACAGACAACAATGGGGGGCACAGAACCTTTTAGTTCAGGGTAAAGTAGTTCTGGGGGCTAAAAGACCCCGGAATTCTTGGTCAAAATGCACTTATATTAGCAATTTAAACCAGCTTTCACACAGCTCAATGCAAACTTTGCCTTGAACATTTACAGTGGTGGTTGTGGCCCATGGGCAAATCTGAACCACGAACCTTGGCCGCATGTCGTTCCCATTCTCTCTTCCTAGTTTCTTACTCCACTGTCCTATCCTCCTGCATGCTGCGTCTTTTTTATTTACTGTGACTCCAAGCAGAAACATAAGTCACACTACAGGGGAAGTGACATAAAAGAAGAATTACAATAGTTTTACAATCTCCTGCACCATGCGTCGACGTCACTGCTCAAGGTTGTAAATTTTATGCTGACAGCAGATTGCACAACACAAAAGATGAAAAGAAGCAATCATGTTTATGAATGGATGCAACCCCCGAGCACATGAGGCTTTGACTGACACTTCCCTGTATTAACATGCTCACTGTCACATCTCAAGCTCTGTAGTGAGCCTGCTTTTGAAAACAATCACACTGTCTGCAGGATTAGCATAACAGTTTCATTACGCTGGGGCATCATCCAACATGAGAAATGCATACTGAATGATCCTTCGCTTGCGTTAGGAGGAATATTTACTATATGTTTGGTTATAATCTGGTGGCACTGTTTGGCTATTTATCTTTCAGACATCATACCGAGACCTGACCTCTTGAAAGCACAGCTGAACATGTGAAAGGAAGATTTTGTCTCAAGGCCATGCAGCTTCATCCTCAACGCATCAGCACAGAGGTCTTAATCAAACTGTCAGATGCCTTTGAGCCTCTCAAATCAATTTAATATTCAGGTGTTGACTCCCACCTCGCCTGAGCTCTTCCCCTGCATATTAAACCGTTACTGAAAGTTAGAGAAGCTGGCTTTATTGAAACAGCAATCAAGGACGAGCCTGTGAGAAAATGTTTACTTAAGTGCTTCAACTGAAATGAAACCTCAAGCGGATTGAGTGCTACGGTGAGTGTGTTTGGAGAAGTACCCCCAGAACAAAATAATGACTGATGCACTGCTTTTGGGGGGGTTTCATTTTGGAGCTTCGTTTTTTTGGAGATGATGGAAGATTTGTTAGATGTTAGGGCAGAAATATGTGTTTGTGATATCAATTTGACTGGTTTGTGTGCAGATTTGTGAGCAATAAAGAAACTTTTCTTTTACAGTTCTAATTAATTCATGTGCCGGAACCTGAGAACCTTCAACTTATTAAATTCAATACTTTGTTCATCATGTCCTTCATTCAAGAAGGTATCTATCTATAATTTTTTTCTGCCACAAGGTATCACCATTCCTGATTCAAACAGTAAGTGTTTTGCTGACCTAAAGGCCGATTTATACTTCTGCGTTAAATCAACGGCGTACCCTACGCCGGGGGTCCGCGTAGCTCCCGTACCTACGCCAAGGCCTACGCACGTAGCTGACGCGCACCTCCTCCAAAATGTAACTCCCCATAGAGCCGACGCGGACCGCAAGCTCTGTGATTGGTCCGCTCGGCGGCTTTGTCTTTCCCCCATTTACAACACTTCCGGGATTCCGGACATCGGCCGCACATCGGCCGTGTATTTCATCTCCTCCTCTCTATTCTTCATGTAATCATGTCTGTATGATAAACAGCAACATGTAGATTAACATAACACGCTCTGAATCTCTGTGGAAAAGTAAACAGAGATCGTAGCGGGACCGGAAGCAGCTGGCCAGCTATCAGAGAGACCGCACTGCCCTCAGGCGTTTCGGCGGAGAATTGCTACGCGACACAGACACACCGACGCACAAGTATGTGGGGCTCATGTCCGCGTCAGCCCCTGCTGCGTAGGGGAGACGCAGAAGTATGAATCAGCCTTAAGCCTGGTGTATCCTTCTGCGTTTAATTGACACTGTGGCCAATGGTGTAGGATTCTGCCTAGCCCTTTCCTGACGTAAAAGCCTATGTGTGTAGCCTGAAAACACCTCCTCCACAATGTAAATGCGTCGAAACCATAGATTGCATAAGATATGGACGTAGTATCAGTGACGTCACTCATCTGTTTCTGAAGCGCTGTTTTAAGGCCAATCGTCGGCGGCAGCCATATTGCTGCTGTCGAGCGATTGTGAGGTAAAGAGGCGGGCTTTGAGCCTCCTAGCCAACAGCTACAGTGTTCCCTCTGTCAATCAAGTCAGCTGTGGCTCTCATTGGAAAACTCTTAATCTCAATATCTCTGAAATTGCTGCGTTAGAAAAAAATTCACCCCCCCCCCCCTACAGTGAGTGCCAATCGAGAAAAGAGCTATCCAGACTACACTCCTCTTTTGTACCAGGCTGTAAACATGTTTATTTCTGCTGTAAAGATCGTCTTTTCTGAATTGGTGTGTATGTGGTTTTCGGTACTTCCGGAGCCAGCCTCAAGTGGATCCTTGATGAACTGCAGTTTTTAGCACTTCCGCACTGGACTCATATTTTTACACCGGAGGTTGCAGCTTGGTCGAAATGGGGCACCGTTGGCCTAGCGGTCTAAGCGCGCACTCCATATAAAATTGGCTCCATCAAATATGAAAGTGCATTTAACTCACCTCCCTGATTCAGCTAACATTTACAAAGCAAACACTGATATTGCGATCACACCCTTAACACATTGTTACAGCATAATAAACCTCACAGGAATGAGCAAACAGCACTGGCTACATAATATATAATATCTAGAAACAAGGAAAGTCTACAGAAAGGATGCCAGAGCCATTGTTTCCATTTGGGCTGTCAGAGGAAGGCCACGCTGGGGTTCCTTTCTCATGCTCTGATGGTGACACGCTCTCACTTCCTCCAGTGGATCAGTCCCTTGTTTTGTTTGGCCAAGTGCAAACGCTGCGACTGAGGGGAAACTCATACTGTACACAAACCGCTAACATTACATAGGAAACATTCTCAGGATCGGCTTTCTCTCAAGGCAATATTATCAAAACTGTGATTGTTGGGAGGAAAATGTGAGCTCCATAAAAAAGCAATGATAACACAAATGATGATGTGAGAAGTGTGCAGGCTGTTGGGTATTATTGCACAGAAACATAGGTGTAAATGTTGAATACAACACTATGAAAACTAATATAATCCAAGACAGCTAATGCCCATGCTTATGTTGTAAAACTGGAGTTTGCCCAAGACAGCATGAAAGAAAACAGAGTAAGAAGAAGGACCACCAGTATAGGCATAACATTAATAACTCATTTCCTTATGTAATACAACTAAATCCTTGTGTCAACATTGATGCTTCCCGAAAGTCTCCATCCACCAGCCAGAAATATGATAAGCATCAGGACTTTGGGCCATCTAAGAGACAATATGAAAATCCCAAACCACAGAATAACAAGAGCTCACATCAGATATGGAAGATAATGTGTAAATGTACGGTCAGGGAGGCTCCATGCGCTCCAGAATATATTCCAAAAGCCACACACCAAGAGACAGTGGAGGAACGTATTCGCAGGTTATAAGCATGGAGGATTACAGAGAGCACACATTACCATGCTCAGACTGCACAGCATGCACAATCATCAATAAGGAGCAAGTATTTCAGGGATGGCAGAAAATCTGTCTTGCAGTCTTCATATGACTAATATAAGTTCTCATGTAGGTGGCAGTTTTCATAGCTCAGTCAGAGTGTCGACTGTCACTGACAGCTGTAAACCTACTGTTTTGACACAAACCCTGTGGTTAATAATGTCATGTTTAACACCTAGACTGTATAAATAATGGACTTGGTATCCATGACATCACCCATCTGTTTCTGAAGCGCTGTTTTGAGGCCAATCGTCGGCGGCAGCCATATTGAATATGCTTAAAGCTGCTGTTGGTAGGAATGGTGTAAAAAAAAAGTACCTTTTTCTGCTGGGTTTGGAGAAAAGGTCATAATACCCATCGGTACTCATCGGTAAGTGAAGTCATTTGAGATTATGATGAAATTTCTGTGTTTTCCAATTCCTTTGTATCAAGCAATGTTATTATTCCCCTCTTTCACGTTATCATGGACCAATCAGAGCTACTCCCCGACCGTCTGTAGCCCTGATTGGTTGGGAAGTCACTTCTTACTCATAGAACACGCAAAACGATATTTTGTGGGCGGGGTTAAGGGAGCAGATAGGGGAGGGGTAGTGTTAACATTCAAAATCTCTCTCCAAACTGATGTTATATCACGACTATCGACAGCAGCTTTGAGTAAACCTAACTGCTGTCGAGCGAGCGAGTGTCAGGTAAAATTTCAGTCTCCTAGCCAACAGCTACAGTGTTCCCGCCGGTCAATCAAGTCAGCTGTGCCTCTCATAATGGAAAACTCGTAATGACAAAATTATTTTTGCTGTAATAATCTACGTTTTTGAATTTGTGTGTTTGTGGTTTCTGGTACTTCCAGCCAGCCTCAAGTACACACTTCTTCATTGGCTTCATAGCGGCCGGATGTTGCAGCTTGGTGTAACTCCACAAATAAGTTGCAATTGTGCATAAACAACAAATAACCAGAAAATAATAACAACAAGACAGTTATGTCATCCTTATTGTGAGCTTAAATCAGTTACAGATGCTTTGCAGGAGGAGTTCTAGTTACAGACAGCAACTTTTATATGCAGTTGTTTTCATATCTGCTGTAACTACTTAAAAAAAGCTTAAAAGGCTAATGAGATGGGCTTAAGTTTGGTGTTACCATTGAACCACTATTACTGCTCCTTAAAATATGAAATCCTGATAATGATGTGCAGCTACACTTATTTAGTCATCAAGAAAAGGAGTGATAACCTTGGTCACATTTCATTTTTGCTGCCAAATAGCCTTTTTGTTTGTGTTTGTTTGTTTTTTTGGGTGTTTGTGCATATTACATCTCCAGAGTAAAGTTTAAGGACACAAGTTAAGCCAAGTCAGTATTTTAATGTGAGTTTGTCTTCAATCATTTGACTCCAATCTGTTCTACCTCAAAGAAACCTTTCACAGCCTTTATTTTAGCCAGGTGGGCTAAGAATCTCTTGACAAATCAGACCTCTTCAGTTAGCAGTCAATTGGCTTCATGCTCTGACAATAAGCAGGCACGGTTGTCATGGGAATCTCATTTGCAAGGCATAAAAGACACCTGAGAAGCAGGAGCTGGCACCTGGCAAGGTTCATTCAGGGACAGAGAGCTGGGACGGTTCAGATTGACTCCAAGCTGGTTCCACGTAAACAGAAAGTCAAAGTCATTTGGAAACTATTGAGACAGTCAGAAATACTAATGGACAAAGTGCTTGGCAACAAAGGATGTGCACTGTTTGTTTGACTTGGATGAGCGCCAGATATGACCTAAAGGGATAGATGATATGTGTATGGAAAATGAAAGGGGTGAATCCCGAAGAATCATTATCAGTCTCATGCAATAAATGATTAGAATGGTTGGAAAGAAAAGTTCAAAGCTCAGATCATGCTGTTTAAAGACAAAGAGAGGATCAGGTAACTTAAAACAAATGATACATTATGTCACTTTTCATGATGTCCATATGAAAACAACATTTGGGAGTCATCTTTGGCAACATTTTTAGCTTATAAGAAAAACAAAGATCCCGTTAGAGTTCAAGTCATTAGGAGACAGATTCTGACAATGCTATCATCTGAGGCTCAGGGTTTCGTTCACACTTTATTTCACACTTAGAACAAAACTTGATTCACACCACTGAAAAAAAGAGGTGTTGTTGAGTTTACACAGTATTTGAAGATGTTTCTCAAGTCTGAGAAGTACTCCTAGGGGAACTTTTTGAGCTGCAGGAGGTAGATTTATTTGATGCATATCAGTACATCCTAAAATGTTGTACTTATTAATGAAAACAAAAAATGATGCACATTGTAATTTTACTTTTTTTTTCAATGCAATTATAAACTGTTGTAGAAAAAGGAGAAAAGTAGATTTCATGTTTGTTACTTGTTTGACACGTTTTCAGATGCAGTTGAAAAATGTAATCATGTCAAAATGTCACTTAAACAGAATTTTTTATTCCAACTAACTGATGAGACAAAAACGATGAAAACACACAGAAAACAGTCAAAATTAAACACAATATATTCAACGCAGCTTAACTTTGTATCACAAAGTCTCACACAGGGTAAAAAATGTCAAATTGGTCAGCTGAATGTTGCTAATGTTTGTAAAGCTAGCCACCACCAGTTAGGACTGGGCGATAAATCGATAATGATAATTATCATGCTAAACATTTTCTCAATATAAATATAACAAATGTTTGATACAAATTTGATATATGTAAACCTGTAATTACACCCCCAAACCACTAGAAAGGAAGGGGGCGCTAATGTGCCTTAAATGATAGTTGCCACCCAACATTAGACCGAAGAAGAAGACGGCATTGAACAACCAATCATGTTGCAGGGTGATAGGTGGGCGGGGCCTAAAAATGTTAGGAGCTGAATGTAAACACAGCTGAAAGGAGCACTTTAGAAAAACTCAAAACCTACCAGCGCAAAGCAGAGTCCTTAGTCTGACCCCGTGTTAACTCAGTGTTAACTGTTAACTAATACACTTAATTAAAATATACTTTCAGATGAGATAATAAGATAATGATTTGATATATATAATGATAATATTGATATCGACTGATATGAAAAATGTTATCTTAATAACATCTTTTTCAATATTGCCCAGCTCTACCATCGGTCTTTGGTTTTCCATGCAAGTTAATGTCAACATGCCTGTGCTGGTTACACATTGCTAGTGTTTATATACCAGTTTAATCAGACCCAGGCAACATACAAGTTTCTCAAAATATCGAAATACTGCCAAACAAGTCTGCGCTACGAGTTGCCATCTGTCTGTGAGATTTATAACATTATGGCAGTAGCTGGACCTGGCTAGTGGCAGGTGGCTGCATTACAGCTTAGACAGAACATTTGACAACCATTCAGGTCCTACAATTTATTGTATTATTTATTTCATAGTAATTCTGGTGCCGACTAGCATGTGTGACCACGTTTAATCATGTAGTCAACGAGACGTGCACATCCATACGGTCAGTATTATCAAGAATATATGCGTGTTATAAGCACTCCTCAGTTTGTCCTTTATTTAGAGGTAGATTAAGATGAGTTATGAAGCCATTGCACTCATCCAGTGTTTCTTCAGTTACATTGTCGTTTTTTTTGTAAATCACACTCTGTTCATGCTGTTCTGTTTGTCCCGGTTTGTTTCTTCATACAATGATTGTTTTGCACTATTTTGGAGTTAATTAGTTGAATATGTGATCGTGGGGGGTACCTTCTTGAAAAAGTTTGGTGCATAATATAACTTTTATGACCTAGTTTCTAGGGGTAAAAACAGCATCTTTAAATGACAGCAAGGAAACCATCTTGAAAGGTAAGTGTTTGAGCGATGTGCCTTAAAGGGTGAATTTTGCTGCTTGTTTTCGGAGCTATCGTCTGAGGCCATGTCTAATACTTCTCTCTCCGTCCTACTCTGTGATTACAGGTCTATTTTAAAGCTGCCCTCGCTCTGCCTGAGCTTGAACACATTGTAATCTTCAGACAGAAGCTGTCCCTGGAATGAAACACATCACTGTCTAGACTGGCAACAACACATGACAAAAGCCTTTGCAGTGTATTCATGGGTTTGAAAACAGTGACTGCTGTGTGCATGCCTCCTCAGGCGAGGATGGTGTCCAAGCAGTGGCAAGGCACTAATAGTGAGAGGGAGTACATATATCACAAGGAATAATAGCTATAGAAAAGAGATCAGCTCTGTTCTGCCCCTGAGAGGGACGAGTTTCTCACACAGATACAGAAACAGATAGAGACATAATTGGATTTACAGCAACAGTACATTTATTAAAGACTAACAAAACAAGTTTAAAATCTAAGTTACTATAAAGCTTGTTACTGAGGGGTGCACATTAATCCTTAATGTTGAATATCTCATTTCAAGAGAGGTTTCTTTTAATCAGCAAGAAGCAGCCAGTCTCAATCAAACCTTCTAAACCAAACCACAGTGAAATCCAGTAATCTGCAGCTTAATGATAATTGAGTGAGAAATAAGAAAGGAAAAGTTCCTCATGAAGATGTTTGCCTAATGCCACGTTGGAGAGTGTTTGAATTGTGATTTCATTTGTTGTAATTTTTATTTCATTTAGTGACTAATAACCCCTGAAAACAACAATCTTACACCACAGCCAAAAGCTGTAAACGCTCACAGTGTGAAAATACAAGCAGTACTGCTAATGGCAGTTTAAATGAATCAAAAACAAGGAGGTTAATAATTATAGCTGGTAAGGAAATGCCACTTCCCATTAAATACAACAGAAATTGCATGTTTATATTCAATTAACCTCCCTTTGACTGACATGGCCTTGTTATAACCGCATGTTCACATCATTTTCAAACCATATGTTGAGAATTAGAACCTGTTTGTGTCTTTGACGAGCTAAAACCAAAGTCACTCCTTTCATCAGAGCTCCTTTAGTGTGTAAGAACTCAAAACCCAAACGAGCCTTTAAAGACATGGCTGTCTTTTGCCTCCAGTAACGTCTGTTATCCATCCAATTATAACACTCACCCAAGGACAACACATTAAAAGGATTGTGGAGGCTTGACAAATCATGTGCGTCAGCCATCCAGAATGAAAACTCTCATTTGATGCACCAGAGCGTCTTTAAGTTCAGTTCAAATTAAAGTAACTCAGAACTGTTTTAATTAGATAAAGGAGGCTCAAGTAAAGTCATTAGAATATTACTTTTTATTTTCTCCTACAAATAGTTAATAGAGTGCCAAATATGTATGTAAGAAATTAAGTTAATCAATGTATTCCTTTTACTTTGCTTGTCAACATGACATCCTGTCATTTAAAACACTATATACAAGTTTTAAAAAATCCTGTACGCATAATAAAATCAATGTAATCTAAAAGAATTTATTGAAATTAGTGCTGCACAGTTAATCTAACTGCAATCACAATCGTGATGTGGGAATTTGCAACATAAATACACAAAAAGCTGCTATTTGTGATTTAAATTGTTGTATAGATGTGTCTGTAAATGTTACAACCTCTCCTCCGATTGTGTGTTCCAGCACACAGAGCACAGAGCAATCAAAAGTGATGCCAATGAGCAGTTCAGCCAACCCTGAAAATGTATGTGAATAAAATTTCTATATGTATTTACTCAATATTTAAATGTTTTAAATTCAGAAATACTAATTCAAAACTATCAATAATCACTGCATGTTCCTTGATAACCAAGTAAGTAGATCATTAAATATATTGCAATCTCAAATCGCAATATTGTGCAATATCATTGACAACGCACAATTTCTCTCTCTCTTTTCATCTCCGCTATCCTCTTTCCAACCTCAACTCGGTCGAGGCAGTTGGCTGTCTAACATGAGTCTGGTTCTTATCGAGGTTTCTGCCTGTTAAAGGAGGTTTTTCCTTGCTGCTGTAACTTGCTAAATGCTTCAAAGTTGGGTCTTTGTTAATAGTTTAGCAGAGTACGGTCTAAACCTGCTCTGTTTGTAAAAGCGTCTTGAGATAACGTCTGTTGTGATTTGGCGCTGTATGTATAAATAAAGATTGATTGAATGATTGATTTCACTAGATCGTTCAGCATTAAGTTAAATGTGATTTAGATTTTTAGTTTCTCCATTGATCAGTATCTTGTCTTCTGTTGAGATCACTGATACTCCAAACTTCACTTGGTTCTGATCAAAACTGTAATGTTAGCGACTGAGCTTCACTTTGGTTATGAGCTGAGAAGTTGATTGATAATGATATAGAGGGCAAAATAACAAGAAAAGAAGAGCTGGTAGGGTAAACTACGAGGCGGCTGCCTCTGCCTGATTTCATAACCCACGGCCTTCATCGGAATTTGACGGTTGTTTTCATGAAGATCAATGTGTTGTCCTACTCACAGTCAAGTCAAATTGTTTTGTAAAATTGTCTTTCAGCTGTTTCTAATGTTGTATTGATTTAACTGGTACAGTTCATTTAAATAATACAGGCTTTTGTGTGAGATTGTTCTTTCTTCAATTAAACAATTATTCAAATTTAAAAAATAAGTCTCTTGTGTAAAATTTTTGGTCAAACAGGTGTGCTTGTGTGTGCAAGAAGGCTACCATCTTAGCTACATTTGGAGCCAGTAGAAACAATGTTGAAAAACACATGGATCATTGTAGGGTTCAAACCAACGACTGGATAAACAATGGACGTAGTATCCGTGATGTCACCCATCTGTTTCTGAAGCATTGTTTTGAAGCCAATTGTCGGCGGGAGCCATATTGCTGCTGTCGAGCGATTGTGACGTAAAGAGGCGGGGTTTGAGCTTCCTAGCCAACAGCTACAGTGTTCCCGCCTGTCAATCAAGTCAGCTGTGCCTCTCATTGGAAGACTTGCAATCTCAATATCTTTGAAATTACTGCATTATGAAAAAATTCACTCCCCGAACAGTGTGTGCCGATCGAGAAAAGAGACTACATTCGTCTTTTGTACCAGGCTGTAAACATGTTTATTTCTGATTTAAAGATCGGCTTTTTTGAATTTGTGTAAGTGGTTTCCAGTACTTCCTCGATGAACTGCAGTTTTTAGCACTTCCGCATTGGACTCATATTTTTAGACCGGAGGTTGCCGCTTGGTTCAAACCCCCCTGTAGTTATTAAAGCCACAGTACTATCTAAAAACAATCTCTCCAAGTAACACAATCACTTCTCAGTAATACATAAACTGCAACAACTTCAGGTGCATACAAATGTAGGATTGTTTTTCCTTATGTCAAATGATATATGGTTATAGATCTTCACCATGTCAGTTAGATTACATTAAATGACTATAGGGGCCAAGCAATACATCTTAGAATCACATAAAGGCAAACCAAGGGAAAACATCACCATCTAATACAGAGGCAAAGAAACCAATCACACTTTCCACAGTGGCGGGTCAATGTTTCCTGCTCGAGTGAGCATCCAGGGAGGAACCACACGGTCTCCAGTGAGGCCTGTATTCCACATTAGGGCCCTCTAAGCTCGTTCATCAACCCATGCTCCATGGACCACTTAATAACAAAGCTATTCTACTAGGCCACAGCCCACATAGTAGACATTCCTCTAGAGCCAGAGTCCGCAGATACAAGGAAATATTTAATTACACTGGAGCACTGACCTGAGGCTTCCCCCCTACTGTGATGCTATATGATGGATTTAACACACATCAACCTACTGGGGCTCCCTGTAGGCCATGTAAAAGTCAAACTGATTGGATTCCTGATTGAATAACTCCACCAGGCTTGAAGATGAAATCACATCTTTTTTTATTTGCTGGCATTTCTTGTTTTCTATAATCAACTTAATTGGCTGAGGAAATTTAAAAAAGCAAAGAGGTGGCGTTGGGTCAATTGGCACTGAAATCCCTCAGCTCTGTGTGAAAAGAGATAAAGCACATTCAGAACTTTCTGCATGAGCCAGAAGTCTGGTGATTGTTAATACATAAAGACCTCATAGCAACCCTATCTGGATATTATCAAGCGAAGTTTGAGTCGGGACTTCAAACAGCCAAAACAAAGTGCATTCCTCAACACTTACTTCTTCAGGATGACCTAAACTGATGTGCCTGCAACAGATATCCTTCAAGTGAAAACAACCTCCGTGTCAAACCTGGGTTACTCACGGAGCATTAGAGAGGAATGGTAAGTGACAAGCTGTTTGTAGGACCAGAGATGGATGGCACATTTGGATCAATTATATGTGTTGCTTTTCCTGGTAGTATCCCTGTCTCCCCTTAATGCTGAAATGACATTCACACTGCTACTGGTCCAAACTGAATCAAACTTCCTGTAATTTATCCTGATCTCCTCCATCACTGGTGCTCACTTTAGACATAGGAGAGCATTCATCTTTTGTTTGGGTGGGCTGGCTTTTAGTTCTTTGATGTTGGCAAATGAGGAATTTAACCTATCACCATAACATTTTTCCTATTTCTGATATTGTTCACAGCCATTACTGAAAGGTCTGTCGGAGTTGGGATTGCTTGCTGGTGAGTCATTCCATTGAATTTTTACCTTCATCCCTGAAAAGTGAAATCAAATGATAAATCAAAGCGATGCAGTTCAGGCTAGTTTCCAGATCGCATTTCCAGGTCCATCTGTTCTCTCTTAGACAAGGTTTAGTGAAGCAATGTCTGGATCTAATATGGACTGAGTCGCACTGAGATTGAGATGACTAACAGGAACTGGCAGCTAACTATCTGTCAGAATGTTTTTAATGCAGTGTTTCCCACAGAGTGACCATCTTTGAACTGCTTACCTTGCTACCCATCAGTTCTCTTTTCCTCACACCTCTACTCTCACCATGCTCAGCACCTTGGCTTCCCCTTTCCCTTTCTGTTGCTCTCTGCTCTGTTGCACTGTTGATTACTTTTATCAGCAGTATGTTTTACAAGGCTCAGTTTAAAATTCAATCCAGGTTGTAGAAAACTTAACCCATGATTCAGGTTAGTGGAGGAGGCTTGTTGTTAAGTATCAAATTAATGACATAGACACCAACCAGCTGGACTTCAAATCTTTGAAAACCGCAGCATAAAAGCATCCATATTCATCATAAGAAGTTGCACCTTGAGGATTATATTTATATGAGGGATACCAGAGGAGGTCTCTCTCTCTCTGTATAGTGTCTCTGACACAGGACTTCCACCAGATCTGTGTCCAGCCCTTCTCCGATCAGCTACAGTCCGGCTCCGCACTCTCTCGTCAGTCAACACCCACTGGCTGCATTTTCAAAATGCAGCACGGAGCAGGATGGCCGTACAGCTGGAGTCACGTGACCGAGGTTTTCCCGCGGTAATCACTGAATAAACGAGTATCCGACTCCTCTCCATTCATGTTGTCTTAATCGTCCTCTGAAAACCTCTGACCTGTTGACTCCAGGTCTGGCTCCGCTCATCATGACGGTTTGTTGTTGTAGTTCAGTGAAATACGATCTAGTGACAACACAGGATGTTTTATTCTGAAAATTAACCAGATGTTTTCATTTTGTTTTGGTGCCTGACTTCCTGTCCCGCTCGATCTGCTTCGTGCAGATTGATGCGTCATGCTCCTGCATCCGACAAAAAACAGAAGTCTTGAGTATCTGATCCGTTGCGTTCTGGCGTGCCGGATCAGAGACGCAGCCGGAACGCAACGGAGCAGATCCAGTGGGAGTTAACACATTGACTAGAATAGAAAACGATCAGATCTGGTGCCGTGACGAATCGGAGACGGACCCGATACAGATCTGGTGGAGTTTTGCTGCGAGGAGAGTCCTGGAGAAGAAAGCGAGGGGTAATTGCTGCTTATTTGAGCCACCCCAGATTGCAATCTTGTTTATACTTTCCATGGCAGCCCAGTATGTGGAATGAAGAAAAGGCATTTATAATAATAACATAGATTATAAAACTCACATCAAACATCCAACAATTCATGCTGCTTGAAGAGTTTCACAAAGGTTTAGATAAGAAGACAAAGTGTCACTGTAAAGGCTCTGATAGGTGCATTAAGAGAGACATTTCAAGGACTGCAGCAGATTTTTTTTTTTTCTCAAAGCATCATGTCGTACTATGGCAGAGTGCTTTGTCCCCTCATCTTTGATACATTTTATACTTTTCATAAGATAAACGCTAAAAAAAGTCTGTCGTTTCTGTTTCAAAGGAAATGTTGCATAAAAGGGGAAAACATTTCTTGTTATGTATTGAAACACCTAGTTACATCCTTTTGTTTGTGGAGTCTGTTTTACATCATGTGTGTTTTGTATTGAGGATTAGTTGCACGGTGTGATCATAATTCATACCACACTGTATTCAGACAGACTGAAACCACCTGAAATGCTTGCAGAGGATTACAGAGTGAGGTCAATACATCACATGGATTTAATACACTTCCACACAGTAGAGAATCTAATCTATATGAAATCTTTTGCTTCCATTAAACTTGTTGCCTTTGTTGGGTTAGGACCTCTGCTCCATATGCAGAAGGGGAGACTATCACAATCTTAATGGTTATAAATGACCTTCAGCTCATCCCCTGTGGTACAAGATCACATGGCAACTTAAAAGCTATGAGCTGACAGTTTAAGATTTTGACTAATGTAAAGTTTCAGGCTGCATGAATGATGTGATGTCACCAAAGAGGGATGGGTGGTAAAGAGCACTCATTAATCTCCCTCATGGGGGATAAGTGAAATGAGGACTCCGCTGCTAAAGCCTCATTGAGCAATCCAGACGATCGAGTGATCAAGGTTATGGAGAAAGTGAAGTGTTTACTCCTTAAAGAAGAACATCAAAGCCCTGGAGTTATTATAAGAGCCTTTGTTTCATTACAAACACCCAGATGATAACTTCTAACTGTAGCTACATATCTTAAAATATAAATCTGGTACAAAAGGTGTAATTTTATTGCTCAAACTGGACAGATGTTTCCCTCATAGCAGCCTTGTATTTGCCACATTCACTATAGCAAAGTAGAAGATAAAGATAACATGAATTGGTCTCAGATTGGATGGGATGGTGACGGATGTGGGCATTTATGATAGCCAATGTTTTAACAACATTGATTTATCCTATTTATTTAGTTATCTATTTATTTCTTGCATTTGTCTGATCTGTTTAAAACCAATTTTTGATTTTGCTTTCTACCCTTATTTATTTTATTAATACTATTGTATTGATTTTATTTTATTTTTTAAGTATTTTTTTTTTATGCTTATGCCTTTGGTTATTTTAAAAATCTCTTCTGTTTTCTGTCTCTGTTCTTTTGTGAAGCACTTTGGGCTGCATGCTTGTATACATGATGGTGCGACAAAAATGCAGAGTTGAGTTGAGACAGATGTGGGCATTTAAAGAGACTGCAAAACACATGTGCCAAGGTGAACTGGAAGTTGAAGGATTGTTTTGAAGGTGATTTTTTTGTTGTATTAAAATGTAGTCAGTGGTGGGTGGTTTACCAAAAGCTTCAGGTTCAAAAGATTTGCTTAATTTACCATGTTATAAACTATCTACAACACTGTATTTGCCTTTTATGTTATTGCTAATTGATTAGTCCTTTTCACATAAACATTTAAAGTGCCGCTGTTGACTTTTCAAATTGTAAATGGCACTGCACCCTCCTATTTAATTGACCTGGTGGACCCATATGTTCCTGCTCGGGCCCTTCGCTCTCAGGGGACTGGCCTTCTAAGTGTCCCTAAGGTCCAAAAGAAGACTGTTCGTGAGTGGGCTTTGTAAAGCACTTTGATTGAAAGCACTAAATAAAATTGTTATTATTTGGTTGGAGCAGGGGAGGGACAGAGGATGAATACTTCAACAACAGCTCATGAGAAAAAACAAAGAGAGGGTAATATGGACACAGAGCTCTGTCTTTGTATAACTTGAATATTTCTGATAAAGTTTATGATTGCTGTCACAGTGTGTCTGAAGAGCGTTTGCAGGCTGGGGATTGAATCTATGACCAAACATTACAAAGAGATCTAAAAGGAAGACATGAGAGTGACTGAGACCTGTCAAGTCTCTGTATTGATTCGTGTATGTTGTGATTTGGCGTAATTAAAGGAGAGAGCATTCAGTTGGTAAAAGGAAAGATTAGAAGGTAGGAAATATTGGAAAAGCTCAAAAATGTAAACAAAAACAAACCTGAAAACCAGATCAATAATATTCTTTTAGTGTCCAATTATTTCTTTTTGTTTGCTCTTTGAATGTCCACTCGATGTTACATTGGTTTCTCAGTCTAGCTACTCATTAAGAACAAGATACATGGCTGATGCTTGAATAACAGAATTTCCAACACATCCTTTAGAAAGTTTACAGAAAGCACCAAGAGAAAGAATGATGTTGTTCTTTCTTATTTGGGCTCAACTCACATATTTAAAATAAAGTCCTGAGTAAACACAAGTTCATTTTCACCTTGGTAGGCAGATAAGAATACTACTTTCAATCCTGCATGTCTGAAATAGACGTACGAAGCATAAAGTCAACAGGGAAACCAGCTTTAAAACAACAGCTTGGACAAAATCCTGTCAGCATCTTGGAGGTACAGATGTTAAGTTGTCATAAAACAAGGCTAACATGTTTTGTTCTGTATATTCAGCTGGGAAAGGATCTGTTGGAAGGCAGCTGGCACCCCTACTCATCTTTGAGCTCAGCCACACACATCCCAGATCAATCTCTGTGCACAGAAATGGAAGTGATATTAATCTGTACATCTGACTGAGTTTGAGGGCAAACACAAAGTCAGAGCTGTCCTGTAATGAGCCGTGAGTTGAGCTGAAGCCCGTCTCTGATGGATCAGAAGGAGTAAAGTGTCATTGAAGAGCTCAGATAGCTACTTTGTCTGGAACATATGGGAAAAGTTTCATTTGTTCGATCAGTCAGCGAGTTCCCATCTGTTCTTGCCATGAAAGATGTTCCATGTAGCAGGAAAACAGCTGGGGGTTGAGAGAGAGATAACAAACTATGATATCATTCTTCCTTTCCTTCCGCTTTTAGCAGAAAATGAGAGCGTCAGTTCTTCCTTCACTTCATCTTGCATAACTCACTAACAACTGAGATGAGCCAAACTTTAAAGTTAAAATGTAAGCAGCTGCTTTGACGTCATCTTCTACTTACGCCTAAATGAGTGAATATCCAGCAGACACACATTTTCCTGGAAGTGTATGTGTGTGTGTGTTCTTTGCATCTAACAGTACTCCGTGTGTTCTGATTGTGCCGTCAGGAAGCCTGGAGGGGTGCGAAGCCATGCCCTTAATGTGAAATACCAGAGCAGAGCCCACCCAGTGTCTGACAGAGGAAGTCTCTGCAGTAGACCACCAGAGTCTCTGCAGGCTGCTGTCACCTGGCTGCTAAGCCACACAGCTGCCTGGAGAGAGTGAGATGCCAAAGTGCCAGTCCACATCCTGTCTAACCTTTAAATCCTGATGAACACGAAACTTCAAGTTGTCCGATCGCCTGGTGTTGGCCTTAACGCCTGCTAGGAATAAGTTATGTGTGGGGAAATAAATGTAGTGCAGCAGGTCTGTCAAGTGCAACTTATATGACACAAGCAACATAGAAACTTTGTGATTATTTTGAAAAGTCTGGACCCAATTCAGCTCTATGACTTACCAGTTGTATGTCCTGTATAAGCATCAACCTCCCGTCTAAAAATATGAGTACAATGAGGAAGTGCTAAAAACCGCAGTTCATCAAGGATCCGCTTGAGGCTGGCTCCGGAAGTACTGGAAACCACATACACACCAAAAAACTCAAAAAAGACGATCTTTACAGTAGAAATAAACATGTTTACAGCCTGGTACAAAAGACGACCGAGTCTGGATAGCTCATTTCTCGATCGGCACACACTGTACAGGGGGTTAATTTTTTTCGAAAGCAGCAATTTCAAAGATATTGAGATTACGAGTCTTCCAATGAGAGGCACAGCTGACTTGATTGACAGGCGACAACACGGTAGCTGTTGGCTAGGAGGCTCAAAGCCCTCCTCTTTACGTCACAATCGCTCAACAGCAGCAATATGGCTCCCGCTGACGATTGGCCTCAAAACAGCGCTTCAGAAACAGATGGGTGACGTCACAGATACTACATCCATATTTTATACCGTCTATGGTCTTGTATCATGCAGTATCTGCTAGACTTCCTCCAAATAAACAGTCGGCACAACTCAGTGAGCATCAGGTAGCGATCTTTAATGAGAATATGCTTTAGACCATCAAAAAACAACCCTTAAGGTAGGTCTCTGTTGCTGAGAGATTCATTTCTATATATCTCTGACTGAAGAGCCTAGTGGCCACAATTAACAGTTTAAAATATGCAAACCTAAAGAGTTAAATTAAATTTATAATCATTAAAAAACTGGCAGATCTCCGGTTCAATTTTTGAAGACCAGGTTTTCCTTCACTTTCATGACAGATATTCTTTACAACGCTCTCAATCTCGCCGATATTTCCCCAGCTGCTGCATTCAAATTAAAAAGAAAATTGGAAAGCATTTCACCCAGCCTCTTATCACTCATTTTTGCAGGGCCCTACTGTCCGGTAAATCCATGCACCTCAGGGTTTCAGGATTCTTGCATTTTTCAGATTAGGCGGAAGGATTACAAGTTGAGAAAATTCTTCAAACTCGAAAGCTTGTAGAACTGTTTCCAAATCCCTCAGCTTATCTAAGAAATGCATTGTCACCTTGCTCAAAACAAGGTTGTTTTCCTCCTGTGTGAGAAGTTGTCATTGTGAAGATAAATGCTTTTCAACCTGACAGCAACAAGAGGTAACTGAGCAATCCATAATAGATGTGCGCCTCACACAGTTGGACTGACGGCTTTGTGGTCTGAGAGGAAAGGCGGACTGAGATAAGAATTAGATTGAAATGAGGAAGCGCAGTAAAAGGTGTGGATTGTTTGGTGAGTCTTTGTTAGTTATGTACAATTGTTCCAGAACATTGTAACATTTGCAAATGTGCTTAAAAGAAAAGTTGATGCGTTAATGTACTCATTAGGTGATCAGAGACACAGTTGCTTGGGTGTTAAAGTTTTCAGATTGCATTTTGTGCTTAAACTGAACCCCATACTGTAGTATCTCACATGCTTGGCCATGCTCTGGGTCTGTGATTATCGTTCTCAGCGGTAGCCCGAGAGAGGTGTGAGGTGGTGGGAGGGAAGCATATGGTGTTTTGGGTGTCCCGGTGAGGCACGCACCAGGCACAAACTTCCCTACAGGAAGTGTTGTAGATACAGAGAAGGACTCCAGCTGCTACTCTGGGTGACCTTCATTACCACAATTAACATGCACGCCACTCACAGGTTCGGCTAGGCTGGGGTGGAGACTGCACTGTAAGCATGGGTGGAGATGATGAGGGGAAAAGGAAGTTAAGAAAAACGTCCAAGATATTGGCCAACAAAAACTAGAAACTAATTAAAGGACAAAGGTAGAGCTGGGCGATAATGAAAATGATGTTATCACAATCAAATATGTCAGTCAATGTCGATAATATCACGATAAAATCAAATCATTTTGTTTTGGTCCTGAGTGAAACCATCATTTCTGACAGTGCTAACAGGAAGCAGGTCTTTTGTGTAAGATGCTATTTTTGTGAAGTTTTAGTTTACATTCTTACCTTTCCTAGGTTGAGGTTATTTGCATAATTTGGTTTAAATTTACAACAAAAATATATCAAATTGTAAACTGTGTATCAGTTTAGTAGAGTATGGTTTTGAGTTGTGCTCTCCCCTTTAAAATACTAAGGGTTACCGGCAGAGTGATGTTGTTACCCATAGTGCATTGAATGCCTCACAGTTATTCCATGTTAAGTTGTACTATGGTTGCGGTGAACATTTAAGGTATTAGAAATGCACAGCAGAAGTTGTCTCCGTGCTCTTCATTTACCTACATCCTGAAAGTTTATTTAATGAAGTGTATTAAGTTAAAAGTTAACATAGTGTCAGACTAACGACTCTGCTTTGAGCTGCTAAGTTTTCGCTGTCGCTCATTTCAGCTGTGTTTACATTCCGCTCCAAACGACTTTAAGCCCCGCCTACCTCTCACCCTGCGACATTAATAATAATAATACCTAAGTTTTATATAGCGCTTTTTCAATAACTCAAAGACGCTTTACAAGAGAGACGATAAATAAATACAATAAAGACATATAAGACAAGCAGACTACAAGGGAAGAGGTGGAATAATTAATGTGTGGGGAATGCCTGTTTGAAAAGATAAGTTTTTAACTGTTTCTTAAATGAATGAAGTGAGTCAGAAGCACAGTCTTCTCCTGTCTAATGTTCAGTGGCGACTAGCGTTTAAGGTTCATTAGCCCCCCCCCCCCCCCCCCTCCCTTTCCAGTGGCTGGGGGGTGTACTTACAGGTATATTTATACCTACATTTTAATCGAACATTTGTTATATTTATATTGAGAATAATTATATCAAGATAAATGTCGTTATCGAATTAACGCCCATTCCTAGAGAAAGGTTTCATTCATATATTAGATATAAGGCAAAGTGGAACAAGGAAATATTACATATAAAATGTGTCCTTTGACTATTAAGACCATGGTTTAGCATCAATCTATACAGGGTACACTAATAAAATAATAAGCCAACATGCATGGCAAACTCTGCCGTTATCTGCAACATTACAACACAGGCAGGAATGTTCTCCTAGTAGCTCTCAAGTCACTTGGTTTTTCCAAACCAACCATGACATTGTACCTCAAGAAGGAAAGACAGCACAAGAGTACTGTCTCTTTAATATAATAGCAATATGAATGTCCACAATAAATATTGCAAGGAGCAACCATATCAATGCAGAGACGTATAAACATGGCAGCTCTCTTTACCCCTCTAGCTTCTGTGTCACAACTGTAGCAGACAGAGCACTCCATCATTGAATATTGCTCATGTAAGTAATGATCACACTTTATGAAATTAAGAGACAAAGCCATGCTTCATTTTTAGAAATAAGCCAGAGCTGCAGCTGAAAGGATTATGCATTGAAGCAGATGTAGGCCTGTCAGAGACACTGAAGTTTTTAATAGTCAGAAGTGATGGTATACCAGGTCTGTAATAGTTTGTGTGCAACATGAATATTTCAGTCACGTGTTGACACATTAACATTTAAAATTTCCCTTTCGTTATGACTCTGACCTTCAGTGTTTTTAATAGTCTGCTATCTCTATGTGCATAAAACACCGATTGTAATATGGGCTGTCAGCTACACCAAAACAGCTGTACTGTAGCTAAGCAGATAACAGATTACAGTTATTTCTGCTGTGCTGCACAAGTTCTCAATCAATTATGTTTCATTTAATTTGATTAGAATCTAATTGATTTTTTTTTTTTTACCAATATTGTTATTAAATACTGTGATTTAATAGGATCTCATCTGAGTTGTGTAGCACAAGGCTATCACCAGTACACACACTCATATTCTCTCCCTAACTCACTCTGAGACTGGCTCACTCACAAACACACTCTCTCTCTTACATACACAACATACTGACTTACCAATGGCAATACGCAATCTTAGCCATATATAATGCATGTTGGTTGTAGTTGCAAAAACAACACTGTTTACAGCTCTGCTAATTTCTCTGCGCCGTTTTCAATGACCTTGGAGTTATGCTTTGAAACATTTCACTCTGTGATCACACACTAGGTGTTGGCGTTCTAGCCATGCAACTATACATTAGGCAGCATGTTCTTTTTTTAAAAGCCAAAACAGCTCCACATAACGGTCGTACTGCTCTTTGTTGACACTTCAGTTCCCACTGTGCCAGGTTGCTGTTAGAAAGTCGTGTCATGTGTTGGGTCATGACCAATATTTCAGGCCTGCAACAATTAAAGTATTAACAGTTTGTATACCAGACTAGTCATCCGGGTGCCAACTATTGAGGGTGATTATATTTATTTGTATGACCAACTATACCCACACATTCCTAATATGCACTGAAAATGGCAGCTGTATTATTAGTCAAGTCCATTTTCCAACTTTTGAACTACAACACAAGTGCATTGTATGGTTGAGTAAAACTTACAGCAAGCTTTAAGGCTCGAATAAAGGTGAAAGAAAGAAACATTATATGTCTTGCTATTGATTTGCTTCAGGCAGCATTTTTAAGCTGATCATTACACTATATTGCTTAAGATTGCCTTTTAAATGGTCGTTATATTTACAGTCTACATATGGGTCTCCAAAAGTCTACTTTGACCATGAAATATGGGGTTTCATTTGTCTGTGAGGCTAGTACTTGTCAATGTCAATAACATTACACATTTCAATTGTCTCTACTCATGAGGTAAACCTGAGATATCTTCCAATCATCAGATATACTCTGGACTGCAAAACAGGAAGTTTGGTGAGATCACCCATGCACTACAATCTTACACCCTACCTTGTGTCAAAACCCTGAGTTTAAAAATCAATATGGGAAAGGGATCAGATTATTGCACAAAAGCTAATGGGCACTTTGTTCAAGAACTTTGGTTTGTTACTCTGAAGCTGATCGATCAACAAACACAAAGGCCAAGCAAGGTGAACTACAGAGACCATTACCTCCTCCTTTCCACTGCTTCCCAACACAGACCCTTTTATTTACATGGCTGATCAGGTCCCGGAGGACTGAGGCACGGCCAACAAAAACAAGGCTTAATTGGTCAGTGAGAGACTGATTTGTAAGGACTGGAAAACCATGCGGTACTAGATTGTTGTGCTGTTTAATCAGATGACCTCCCATATTTGTTATTGATCTGCATGTCTTGTGTTTATAGAGTATAGAGGAAGCTAATGAAGACAAGTCTATCTGTGAAAGTGAGGTCCTTACACAGAAGGAGGAGCTGTTTATAGTGGTGATTTTCAATTGATCTGGATAATGAACGCAGAATTAGAGGGCTGATTGGAAGCTCTATGAAATAATGTTCCCTTCTCATATGTGTGTTGTAACTGAGGCAAATATGAAAACTAAACAAAGGGTAAAAACAAGTATTTACATAGATTTAAATTTTGAGATTGATCACTGCAGGCTAGTGGGATGCAGACTACACTTATGGAAATTAAAATAGATTTTTTTGATGGAGCACTCTATTCATATAGTGGCTCAATGTCAGATGACACAATCTTTAAACAGACTGCTGGTTCATATTCTACTGGTCAATGATCTACACCCATAGACTTTTATTGATGTGCAACCAGCAGTGGGTGCCAAAAAGAAACTGCAGTGGTGTTATTCTCTGATTTGATCTGTCTTCCTGTCAACAGGACTACTTACAAGTGTTAAGGGAACAAGTTCAATATCTTTTAAGTTGTAAGTAACAGAGAAGCACTAAAAACAGCATTAGGGTCTGTGTTTAAGTAACTCATATATGCACACTCGCAAGCAAAGTTTACAGTATACTGGTGTTTTTTCAGTGCCTCTAAGGGAGGTAAGCATCTGTCTTCTTTAGCTTCAAATCTAAAGACTCCAGCACATCATTAATGGAGACAAGAGTCAAGGAAGTAACTTATGGAGATGTGGGCGATGTACAGATGCTGCATATAAAGAGACGACGGTGAAGAGAGTGAGAGTGGGAGATAACGAAAGTTACTCCCTTCACTTTTATTGGTTTATTTAAAGCTCCCCCAGCAGGAAATATAAGGTCAGGATAAAGCCTCACAACAGCTGGGGGAACTCTAAAGTGTTATCACGATTACTTGAGATCATATGTCATCCTTGAAGAAGTATATATGTATAAAATCACTGAAACAACATAGTGATACTTGTTGTTTAAAAGGCATACATGCAGGAGTACTGTTTTGGAGAATAGATGTTTCTCTGATAAAGAGCAGCCTGACAGTGATTTCAAGTTGTGCTGTTTTCATTACTTTATTTCACAAATCTGATAAGTTTGCTGAACAAAGGCCAAGTTTGATTCTGTGTCTTTTGGCAACACTTGCTTGCTGTTGTTTAACTTCATGTCCATCAGCAACGGCCTTGATTAAAGGACGTTTTGTTCAGACAAGCACGGCTTCACTGATTGTGTTAAACAGATGCTTTAACTAGCAGTGAATGATTCAAACCATGCATGTGATTAGAAAAGCTTTTGTTGTCGAGCACATCAATAACACGAAAGAGAATACTTCAGGCCATTCTGACCTACAGCAGCTACAACAACATGGCAGAAATAGTTAAAAACATCCAAATGGAAAACAGAGGCGGCATCAAAGAACAGAATTGTACAGTTTCGAAGGGAAACACTTCCAAAATCATAAAAACCTGTCCCAGCCAAGCAGCAACCTCCGAGCGCGAGAAATGAAGCCAATGCACAAGTGTTAAAAACTGCAGTTCATCGAGTGTCCACTTGAGGCTGGCTCTAGAAGTATCTGAAGCCACGTACACATAAATTCAAAAAAGCCGAACTTTACAGCAGAAATAAACATGTTTACAGCCTGGTACAAAAAACAAGTGTAGTCTGGATACTTTCTCGATCGGCATACACTGTACTGTTTCTGAGAAATTAAGATTACCAGTTTTCCATTATGACAGGCACAGTTGACTTGACTGACAGGCAGGAACACTGTAGCTGTTGGCTAGGAGGCTCAAAGCTTGCCTCTTTACCTCACACTAGCTCCACAGAAGTTAGGTTGAGTTCAGCATAGTGCTGGGCAATATTGAAAATAATGTTATAAGGATAAAATATTTCATATCAGTTGATATCGATAATTGTCACTATAAATATCAAATCATACTTTCATTTAAATGTAAATGTTTTTAATCGAACATTTTTAATATTTATTTCGAGAAAAATTATATCACGATATTTATCGTCATCGAATTATCGCCCAGCACTACTTCAGCATATCTAATATGGCACCCGCCTACGATTGGCTTCAAAACAGCGCTCCAGGAACAGATGGGAGACGTCACAAATACTACGTCAATTATTTATAGTCTATGGTCCCTCCTGTAAGTAAGTTTCATGTTGTGTTGATTTTGGCGCCCCCTGTTGACTTGTCTGTACATCATACATTTTTGCTAATCTTATCCTTTACATGTGTAAGAAGTGTTTTCAGACAAAAATCTCATCCTGCTTAATTCTGACAGTCAAATATTGCTCACTGTGAGTCTTTGCGGTTGAAGACATTGAAAAATGCTGTTTCTGTGGCATGCAGTTCATCTTCCTGTCTGACAACTAAATATTGATAGCAATTACAGGCTCTAAAATAACTACAAACACATGATCAATCTTCTTCCTGATGGTCTCCTTTGCTTTAGTAGGTCATACAGAGGCATATGTATTGATCCAAGTCAGTTTAACAACCAACTAAAAACTTCTTGTAGAAGCTTTGATATAAGCAAAACTTTACACCAGTTGTTATAGCTACACAGTCTCTTCATTCTTAAAACACTCACAGTGCACACACACTGTGATTGACATAAACTCAGCAGTAATTGCATGCCATACAAGCTGACACGGTGCTCCTCTATGCTTTAAAACTCCCAATTAAACTCTGATCTGTGCAACTTTTAATGAGCAGTCTGTCTCTAATAAGGCTGGTGCAGTTTGCCCCATTTAAGTAAGAGATGAAAACAAATCAGTCTGAGTATGTCTGAGGGTTGCAAGTCAACTATTTTAAACCCAGGCAAGAGATTTTTGACCATCTAACAAGTTTCTGTCAAATGTTCCACTAGAGTGGAAAATATCAGCAGAATCTGTTGGCCAGTTGTTGCTTCCCTCGCCTCAACAATAAAACACTTACTATGTCAAACTGTGGCCGATCCAAACAGTCTCTCCGTCCAACACTTGATTTGAATCTGATTTGACCTCAAAGTTGCTTAAGAGTTGCTTCTGGCGGATTGGAAAATGTTGAGCCAAAAAAAAGTCATTAATTTCTATCTGACAACAGACCGGCTTTAATCTGATAACAAAGAGTGATATTAAGGGGAACAGTGTGTGTGTGTGTGTGTGTGTGTGTGTGTGTGTGTGTGTGTGTGTGTGTGTGTGTGTGTGTGTGTGTATGTGTGTGTGTGTGTGTGTGTGAGTGCTGTCATAAGTGTGTGCATTTTCCAAAAATGGGTCTGATTTTCCCCACAGGGTCTAATTACTTAAGCTCAGTAGATGCAGCGCTGTCTATATGAAACCTGCAGAACACCGGATCATGTCCTGCAGAGCAGTATGCATCTCTTGGATGTGCTGGACAACTCCTCCATCATCTCTTCACTCCCTCAATCCTCTGGAGCTGCTTTCTGTTCTCTTTCATTGTCGCTTCCTCAGTCGCTCTCTTGCTTGTGGCCTCTGAGGGGGAATGGATTAGAAAAAGACTAAGTCAGGGATTTGGAGGGAATGTCTTGGACCTGGTCCCAATCGCAAGCATTAGCACCATGAACTTTTGGGCCTCAGGGAGCACAAAATCACTCACTGAGTAAACCTCCCTACTAAAGCAAGTGCAACTATAAAGTTGTTATGGATCTGTTGACTAAATCTCCTGTTCCTTACTCCTTGTTCGAACACTGCAGCTTTAACTGCTCTTTGAGTCAGACAAACAGCATGCAGAAAATGATACATACAACATTAAGTATTGCAAGGTATCAAATCAAACTCTGCACCTTGTCTTGTAGACTGCAGTTGGATTCAGATCTGCTTAGAAGGCAGAAATTTCCGACATTTCGGGGCTGTAGATAAATCCACACACCCTTTTAGAGAGACTGATAGAGTTAACTCCAGATGCACTTGCTCAGCAAATCCATGTGCCCCACTTCAAAATCAATACGAGCTGCTTTAAAATGATATAAGAATCATCAGGCTCAGCGAGCATAAAACTTTGGAATCAGATACAACTCTGAATTCATTAAATCTTACAGTATCAACTCTGCTACACCGCATTAGAACCCCTCAGAGAGAAGCTTTTTTTTGTTTAAATCTTCCTTGTTCTCTTGTAGAGCGCTGCAGTCTGACAGCAGACTGAACATAAGCAGAGAGCATTTCTGTCAAGTTTAAGAGGTCACACTGAAACTGGTTGAAACACATCACAAGTGTTTTTAAAACTATGTCAATTAGAGTGTGTTGTCATCAGTGACAGAATATGTAAGCTACTGATGATAAATGTCACATGTCCTCTGTCCTCACTATGTTCAGCATGCTACTTTAATGAAAAGAGTACAGCCTTCTCCTGGTACTGACAAAGCCTTAAGGATTAAATATGGATTGATCGTATCTTCTCAGAGCATCATAAATTATTAGAAGGAACCGATGCTTCCAGTAAAATAATTGAGAGCCTGCATGTTTGAGGAAATCTACTCCCGTTTGTGTAAACAGCTCATCATATGTGCATCTTTGCTTTCCTGTTTTAAGTGCTCAGCTTGTAAATAAATTAAATATTTGATGTTAAAATTTGATAGCAATGTCTATAAATTGATGGGAAAAGAGACTTAGGAAAGTGTCCATAGAAACCACCAATATATAAGTCTGTGACTTGACTCATGAGTATAAAAGAAGTAAATCTACAGCCACAGCTCAGCAAATCTCACAGTTGGAAAGGACGGATCAGCACTTCTCCTTGGTCTTTTTATTTATGAGCAGGGGATGGGGTTCCTGGTGTTAAATGTTTGCTTTCCCAAAGTATAAATTAGCATATGCTGTCTGCATTGTTCTCTATCGCCTGGGCTGAAGAGAATGAGCCCAACAAATATTTACTGAGAGGGCTGCAGGGGCTTTTCTGCAAAAGAGCCTGATCGATAATTCTCAGTCCTTGCCTCAATCACTTACAGGCAGTTAACAAGCCAGTTCCTTTCCCTAAGAGATGGAAACACACGTTTGTAGCAGAAAGTCTAGGTTTTAAAAAGATAACAATGCTGTTTAATTTCTCCATCTCACACATTCCTGCAGAATGATAAGGAGGAAACTGAGGGTCGTATCAACACTTGTCGACTCTGCTGGCAACAGGAAAATCTACACAAAGGGTTTCTCACGGGAAATGATTTAGTAAAAGCAAACAGTGGTCCTGGATCACATGCAAGTACGGGCATACATAAATTACTGCATGAGAAGCACTGAACAAGCTAAAAGCCAGATACTATGAGTGGGGACACTGATACCTGCTGTGAGAACAAATGTAGTAAAATGTAGAACATTTTCAATCACAGAAACAGACTTCCTGAACAGTGACTCATGTTTGTACTATTCACTGGACGTTGTTATCTTGCTGAAGGACAAATCTACCTAAATAAAGTAACCTGAACATGAACTTGAACTGCCCATACCTTATGTTAAATATTTGCATTAAAGGTTCTTCATAAGGCCAAGTTCAGAGGTTCAGTGATTGAATTAGCCCAGGTGAAAACATCCTGGACTGCCAGTGTCACCCACCTGTCACTTTAGTCTACCCCAGCCCTTATAATAGGTAATACATTGATTTATTTTATTATTATGTCATGCATAAGCAATATGCTCAGTCCAAACAAGTTTATAAGACACCATTATCAAAACAAAGACCGAAAATAAAATTATAATAATTATAATATTTATGTTAAGGAAATAACTTTCTAACATTTTCCCAGGCTCTAGGGAAACAACAATGTGGCGAACTTAAAAGCAGGAAAAATATGAAAACTATAAGAATTGAAAGTAGTGAATTGCAAAAAAAAGAACATGTCTATCTGTTTTAATGATTTGGAAAATCAACAGAGAATAAAACTCTCTGTTACACCATTGGCCTCTACAATGATTGACCATACACTGTTTTATAAATGGACGTAGTTGCTGTGTCGTCACACATTTATTTCTGAAGTGGAGTTTTGAAGCCATTCTTCAGAGGGGGCCATATTGAAATGCTGACTCAGCCTTACTTCAGTCCATCTATGTAGTATGACCATAGACTGTATAAATAATGGATGTAGTATCAGTGACGTCACCCATCTGTTTCTGAAGCACTGCTTTGAAGGCAATCATCGGCGGGAGCCATGTTGGTAATGCTGAAGTAAACCTAACTGCTGTCAAGCTAGTGTGAGGTAAAGAGGTGGGCTTTGAGCCTCCCAGCCAACAGCTACAGTGTTCCTGCCTGTCAATCAGGTCAGCTGTGCCTCTCATAATGGTAAACTCGTGATCTTAATATCTTAGAAATTTGCCATGTTAGCGATCCAGACTACACTTGTTTTTTGTACCAGGCTGTAAACATGTTTATTTCTGCTGTAAAGATCGGCTTTTTAAAAATATATGTGTATGTGGTTTCCGGTACTTCCAGAGTCGGCCTCAAGCGGACACTTGAGAAACAGCAGTTTTTAACACTTCTGCATTGGCTTCAATTCTCGCAGCCGGAGGTTGCCGCTTGAGAATGACACAAAGACGTGGAGCTGAGGCTGACTCTTTATCCTCTTTGCTAACAGCTACTGGGTGCCCACCTGTCAATCAAGTTAGCCATGCCCTTATTTAGGCAAACTCGTAAGTTTAATATCTTTTAAATATATATTTTTTAAATTCAACATCCGTACAGTGTGTGCCAATAGAGACATTAGGTATTCAGACCAAAACCTTTGTTTTGAACCAGGCTGTAAACATGTTTATTTTTGCTGTAAAGATGGTCTTTTTTTAATAGGTGTGGTTCCTGGTGTTTCTGTAGCCTGCCTCAAGTGGACGCTCAATGAACTTTAGTTTAATACTTCCACATTGGCTTTATATTTGAACACCGTAGGTAGTCGCTCGTGGATGACTCGCTTTTGAAACTAGCCCCAAGTGGAAGCATGCAGAGCTGCAGTGTTTGTCACTTCCACATTGGCTTCCTTTTTTCCTCCTTGGTGATCACCGTTTCCCTGTTTCCCTTAAGAGATAGTGTTTTATTCAATAAAACCACAAATTTCACTAAACAGAGAGTCATTTTAAATTGATTCATTAAAACTTAAATCTTCAATGGGTAATTTCTTAAATGTGCCATGAATAAGTCAAGTTCATTTATATTCCTGGAACCCAAAATGCTACAAATATCTCTGAGCGTGAAAATGTGACTCTCTCTCTGGCAGACTATGAAACACAAGCCATCTTCCACTAACTAGCATACATCACAGATATTCTATCAGGGAAATAATTGGACAGCCAGAGAGAGGAGAGTCTGCTGATGTAGAAAAGAAAAATATGTTCTCTTTCAAGTCTTTTTTTTGCAGTCAGACAAAAGACTCCCCAAGGTTAATGCATTCTAACAGTTCCTTGTATCTAAGTTTACGTCTGTCGAGCTGGAAATGAAACATTTTGCTCTCAGATTTATGAGCTACAAAATAAAAGGTTTACAAGACACAGGCATTTCAATACTGTGCGTGTGAGGAGAGGACATATAGTGATGGATGAAAAACAGAACAAAACAAAGAGTGAGTGAAAAAGTAGACTTAAGCATTGAATAACTCTGTTTTTCTCTCACATTTTATGAAAGGCAGAAAAATGGTGAAGATAGTCTACAGTGAGAAAAATAATCTGTATTTGGAAGCAGACATGGCCCCAAGAGAAGCCGACAGTTTATAAAGGACGTGCATAAACTGATCAGCTCCTCTGGCCCATGCAGGCAGATATTGTATTTATGAAGCACTTGAGGTATTAGACATCTTTCTGGCCACCAAAGGAACTGTAAATCAAGGCAGAACACGTATAAACTCTAGGAAGGTTAAGAAAAATGTGTCTTCAAATCTCAACAAAACATGACCCTGGAGATAAATCTCTTTATTTCCATTGTGTTGAAAATGTAAATCGTGGCTTTAACCTCATCTGAACTTTATTTCTCTGGAGTATAAATATCGAAGCGGTGGAATATAGAGAATCTATTAGATGAAGACCCTCTTTTAAATACATTTTCTATCCATTATGCATCTTTTCAGAGTTCATACAAGGCCTATTACTTTAAGGCAAATCTTTGACTTACCTTTACACATAACAAGTCCTGGCTCATGTTTCATATTACATATTCAAGCACAGTAATTGCTTTCCACCTTTTACTTTCCATTTCAAAGCCTCTTTCCTTCCAGTAGAGAGTATCAGAGGTTAGATCTTACCCTCACCCCTCATCTCTTACTCAGTCACTCTCCACACCTTCTTTCCTGTCCCAGTCTAAGCAGGTATTATTGTTGGAGCTATTTACATTGTTTCATATATTTGATTATTTTATTTTAATCAATTGATTTATTGTTATTTCATTTCAGGTAATAATACGATTAAGTTTGCTGCCTTAGGAGTTAATTAGGGATGCACCGAAAAGAAAATTCTTGGCCAAAACCGAAAATGAGGAAACCAAGGCTGAAAACCGAAACACCGAAAAAAATTATTATGCCAATTATTAGTAGGGAGACCGGGGACAGTTGTAACATGGGTCAGTTGTAACATTTTCACCCGCTCCAATCAGGAACAAGTTAGGAATCACCTGATTCACTCTGCACATGCTCAGTTTAGTTGAAGCTAGTTTGTATAGCAGTTTGAACACACTGGGTTAAAAGAGCACAAAGTTATAGACAGAAATGTTATAACTGTCCCCGGTCTCCCCTAACTTTGAATTTATGGCTATGACTGGGTACTAACCTCAGTACAATCAAGGATCTCATTGAACACGTCAGACAACAAGAGTGCATGCCCCTCATCTGGTTCAGAGAGACAAGTCCTTTTTTCTGCACTCTGTTCTCCTTCCTGCGCTTCTCCGTCTCCAAGCGAGTTCTCCACATCCATTGCGGCCTGGATCATTTCTCGTGCGTTGCTTTATTCCCACATCCAAGTAATGATCTTTATAACGTGGATCAAGTACAGCCGCGATGAAGTGCAGAGGATCCGAATAGATCTCAGAGAAACGTGTGCTAACAGACTCTAAGAGTGTCCGTCTCAACCTCTTTGCTTAGAAGACGCTTTAGTGCTGCAATTAAAGGAAGAACTGATGCAGACATGTTGGCCCTTTTCCAGACAAGCACGTACTGGCCTCGGTTTTTGCTTGCGTCATCACAACATTCTGTTTCGGTCATGTTGTTTCAGTGATAAAAGTATTTCAGCCGAAAACCAAAAATGCACATTTCGGCAATTTATGGCCAAAAACATTTAGGTGGCCGAATTTTCATTGCATCCCTACTGTTAATAGTATATTTTGTTACTCACTTTCATAGGTTGATAGTGTTGCACCAGGTGATGTGTATAGATGAGCAGGTAAGATAGGAGGGGTGGACACCGAGGACGGGGAATGTTTTTTTACCAGGAGATTTGAAAGCACAAAGATGCTACTTATTGTTTGAAAGACGCTCTTTTTTGTTGAATAAACCACCAAAGAATCTGCATACTTGGCTGGGCATTGGCAATATTTGGACCCGTGTATGATCCACTCTCCCTGTGCCCCGTGGCTGGTTTTGATTTGAGTTGTTTTTGTAAAGTCAAATAGCCACTAAAATTATCTTTATGTTTAACTAAACAGTCATCCCAATGCCTGGATTCAAGTTTTGTGTATCTCAGACAGTTTAAAAAAATCTGACCGTTTTTCATGATGAGCAGAGTCTCAGAGGGACATTAAAGTGAAGAGATTTACTGGATGCACCTGTAGTTGAACATGAGGGGGATGCAGCCAAAGTAAAAGTTGTCAGTTCTATTCATAGAAATAAATCACTTCTCTTTTCATCAAACTGTCAAAGATGAAACATACTAACTCAAATAAAGCTGAAATGGTTCTTTTGAGGGCTAATTATTAAAGTAGGAATTCGTATTAAGTACAAAAAGGCAAAAACAGATGTCTGCAATTTTTTTACCGCATACTCTGTGTAGTGTTATAAAAAAAAAACAACGCACCATACCCAGAGAGTGAAAATATGCCATCTGGCAGCATTCGAGCCATATGCTTCCATACAACTGGATCCTTTTTGCAGATGTATTTTTTGTCAGCCAAAACCAGTGATGAATTGAATCTGAGGTGTTAAGCCAGGATGATTGTGCAGTGTCAGTTTTCCAGCCAACAGTCTCTTTGCTGATTCCCTGTAAGCTGTTTTTTCTCCAGCACAAAGCTGGTTGAAATGTTGAGTTCAGGTCAAAAAGTACATGTGACAATTAAAATGTGGAGCTACTGTTTGATTTAATCTGTTACCATTAACATAACACAACACTGGTTTCTTTCTTTACTGATTTTCATGCCATTAATGATCCATTACCTCTCAAAACTCAGTAAAAAAAACTTAAAAACAGAATGCAGCATCCTCTCTTCTCTAATGATGAGATTCACGTCTTAATCATGTGCTTCCCCCTGCCTTCAAACAAACAAATGACCCAATCAAGTGCACCAAAGTCACTGCAGTCAAACAGAGACAGGTATATTACTAACATGAACACCCGGAGCATTCTGTTCGTTCCTTTGTAAATGTTGAAAGACTGATAGCGCTGGCTGCGAGGAGGAACATTAACAAGCTCCAAGAGTTTACATCAGGGAGTGCTGTGGCTCATATGAGACTAAATGTGTTCCTTCTGCACAAAACTCAGTGTTGCAACGGCTGCTGGAAAACACCTAAAGTTGAACAACGTTATAAGTGAACGACTGCCAGTAGGTGTTTCAAAGCAGGGTTTGAACATTTCAGCAAAAATCACATACCAAAAACCAAACACAAGTGAGAATGAATTAAAAAAATCAACGTTAAGAAGGATACAGAGTTAGTCTGATTCTTAAAATCGACAGAACCAAGTCTTGTTTGATCAAGTACAGCTAGATGGACACACCACTGCACAGAAAGAAGCACTGGAGAAATGTAGTAATAGGCTATATTATTATGCCATCTTGCAAACATCACAGAAAGTGACAGAAGAGAGCAAGCCGAACACAAAGTTTGACTTCTTTAACTTCATTCTTATGATGGTAAAGTTAGCTGTTCTTACAAAAATGGCTGGATGCAGCAAAGAAGATTCAGGGAAGTATTAGGACTTCAAATGAATGGGCTTAAAGCTGCTGTTGGTAGGAATGGTGTCAAAAACGTTACTTTTTTCTGCTGGGTTTGGAGAAAAGGTCATAATACCCATCGGTACTCATCGGTAAGTGAAGTCATTTGAGACAATCGCGAAATCTCTGTTTTCCAATGCCTATGTATAAAGCAATGTTATTATTCCCCTCGTTCCCGTTATGATGGACCAATCATAGCTAATTTCAAATCCTCCATCCTGATTGGTCGAGTGGTGGCCCCACTACATCGCCCTGATTGGCTGGGAAGCCACTACTTCCTCATAGAACGCGCACAACAATCTTTTGTGGGCGGGGTTACGGGAGCAGAGAGGGGAGGGGTAGTGTTGATATTTGAAGTCTCTCTCAGAACTGATGTTTATATCACGACTACCAACAGCAGCTTTACGACGAGGTCTCAAGAGGGTTAAAGACACTGTCTATGAGGCTACAGGTAAGGCCTCAAATCAGAGTCAATCAACTAGTATATTATACAATATTTACAAAGAGACATTAATATGTATATCAATGTAATGTAAGACCTCCAAACAGTCAGTCAATCAATCAGTCTTTATTTGTATAGCACCAAATCACAACAAATGTTATCTCAAGAAGCTTTTACAAACATAGACCGTAGACCCTAGACCGTACTCTATGTTGAATTATTAACAAAGACCCAACACCAAGACAGGATAAGACTCTTATCTCATCTTAATCCACCATGAGCATTGCACCTTGCAGTATGTAACTAGTTACAGTGGCGAGGAAAAACGTCCTTTTAACAGGCAGAAGCCTCGAGCAGAACCAGACTCATCTTAGACAGCCATCTGCCTCGACCGGGTTAGGGTTGGAAAACAGTGAATATCACAGGACCAATTCACACAGAGCTGATATTGCCTCAATTAATCTGGCACCTTATTCAACTTAACTATGCACCATAAAACCTGAAAAATTGCAATGCACTAGTGGGATATTTTTTTCATAATCAAGTAATGTCAATAAACTGTTAAATCCAAAATAATCTCTACTGAAAGTTGTGTTTGCAACCAAAATATTTTTCTTCAGCCTTTTGAGCCAGTTGTACTTTCTATATCCTGAGAGACGGTCTTACACGGTTAAATGAAATGTGTTGTAAAGTCAGTTTGGCGATGTAATGACAGTTTGTTATTAATGTTTGGTTGTGAAGTCTCTCAGTTAGACATGAACAGAGCATCAGCTAATTATTTGGATGGCTGATTTTTATGAGGCCAAGGCTCTTTGCTTTTTTTTTTTTACATCTCTCTCTCCTTTCCTCTTCTACTTCCCCTTTTCCTTTAATTTAGAGAGCCCAGATGAGAGGAAGCGGAGAGGAGGAGCCTAGAGTGAACTGACCGCTGTGCTGCAGAGTTTAAGCATAGGTTACCTGTAAACTGTAAACATGCACACAACACTGCTGCTTTTATTTATCTATACATTCATTTATTATCTAGTTCAAATTTTGTCACTTTTATTCTGTTTTAATTTATTTATGTACTTATTTATTTATTTATTTTTAAAGGTGCTGTGAGGAACTTTTGTTTTGTATCGATTCTGGCGCCCCCCTTGTGGACAAAGTGATACCTCTTATCTCTTGTCCTATACATGCAAAAGTAGTGTTTTCAACTAAAGCCTCATCCTGTTGTGTTCAATAGTCAACTTTATCAGGCAATGTGATTATTTACCATGAAAACAGTCAAATAAAGGCTATTTCTGAAGCAAGATGTCCATCATCTGGTCTGACACCTACCCCCTCAGGGCAGTTTCAGGCATTAAAAATTACAACAGAGAAGGTGTCAGTGTTGCTGCTGATGGACTTGTTTGCTATTGAAGGTCATAAAGAGGCATCAGTATCATTTTCAGTCTGTTTCTCAGCCAGTTCAAACTCCTCACAGGGCCTTTAAGTAAAGCATCTTATTTTCTTTAGTATGGTTAGGTATCTTAAACTTAATTTATTCTATTTTTTAGTTGTTTTTATGTACAGCCATTGCGTTACAATGTCTTTGTATGAAAAGCGCTTTAAAAACAAAGTCTGATTGATTGATTGATTGATTGATTGATTGATTGATTGATTGATTGATTGATTGATTGATTGATTGATTGATTGATTGATTTACAAACGTCTGAGGGGTGATCAAAGCAGACACTTTTGAGTAAGTGTATGCATGTTGGTGTCTGCTGATGGTGGTGAGTGGAGAAGTGATAGGAATGAGTTCATGTTTCAAAGAGTTATTATCACAGGGCTAGTTTTGCAAATGTAACCTACATTTAAACATGGTTCAAAATGGTTGAGGACATTCAAGTGACACAACCACCTGTTGAGGCTGTACTTATTATGCAGGTGTCACAATCGTTAGCAAAGGGTTAAATTAAAAGTGGTAAAAATTGGATGGAGTATTTGTTTGTTAAAAATATACATAGAGTCTTAAATAATGAATGGTATGATTGTTAGTTATTATTCATTTAATGTGCTAATAACTGAGTTTATCTGACATAACTTCCAGAAAGAAAAGACATACCAAAGTCAGGTTTTTCTTCCCCAGTATCGTGCAGTCCTGTTTCTGGAGCATTAATCTTTGTTTGTACAGAACAAAAGCTGAGAGCATCACAAGGATGAGATTTCCCAGGTACACAGGGAATTGTGTTGACACGGTCTTTACTCTATTAGTGAGCCAATACATGTGGTAAGAGTACAAAATATCAAAAACATGTGTGGTGTGGTCCGCTTCTTGAATAATTACCTCCTCAGTGATCCCTAAGTGGCATCACCTCATCTCCCTGGGCCCTTCCCTGCAGTTGTGTGCCATCAACACTTCCACAACATCCAGGAAAACAACGCACATCCCAGTGCAGGAAAACAAAAGCTCTTCACTCCGAAGCCCCGGATGGAATGCAACTGTTGATGTTCCCATGTTTGAATCAGATTAAACATTTTTCTGCACATTGAGGTCAATATATTATGAGCCCAAATTTGACCTTTTAACTACAATGTATAATAAAGTAAATCCAACCCAAGCAACCAGTGCATACACATCTGAATACTAGACCAATTTCCCTCAAGACTACCTAAATTAAGAAAAATACAGGGACAGGAAATCCAGGGCTTCAGAACAGAGACAGTAAACAAAAGATAACTAGAAGCTTCTATCCACAAATAACTCCCTGAAGCAAACTTTTCTCTCCAGGAATGCAACATGCAATGAAAGAATCCCCCCCCGTCTCTTGTTTCATCTCTTTCATTTCCATCTCCCGTCTCCTGGGTGTCTCCAGGGTAAGCAGGAACCCTCCTGTTCTTAAAGTCCCAGAGACGGAGAGGAGCTGCGCTAAAAGCAACCAACAAGTAAATATAGTGAGAGCCAAGGGGAGTCTTCCAAACCACCGACCAGGCACCGCCTCCACCACACCAATCATCAGATTCCTGCAGGAAAATAAACACCCCACTGTTTCTGCAGGAAAACAAGACACAGACACACGCTCCCAGAGCTACGATGCACGTGTGAGGAGACCATGGAGCATAATTGTAGGTTTGTTCTGCGGAAAAGTGCAGTGCGGATGAAAAACAAGAAGGCTGAGTTGGGCAGTGAAGACAGACAGAGGGGGAGCTGAAGGAGGAAGATGAGAGACAGTTTGGCTTTGGCGCAGCAAAGCAATGTGAAGAGAGCTGTCAGAATCACTGGGGCATGTACTGATTCCCCAACACACGCACACGCACACACACACACACACACACACACACACACACACACACACACACACACACACACACACACACACACACACACACACACACACTCTGTAATGGTAAAATCAGTTCCTTTGTGGTCAACTGCCCAAGACGCCCCATCTCTTGACCCCTCATCAAGACACTAGGTCCCATTGTGTTTTAAATTGTGACGTCTAGACCCTGAACCCTCCTTGATGAATAAACAATCCCATCCTGGTGCGGATACCTACAACAGACAAAGGGTGTGAAAGGGTGTGAAACACACCTTAGGGACCCCGCCCTGATGTAGATACCTGCAACAGACAAAGGGTGTGAAACACACCTTAGGGGGCAGTTCTTAGGTATAAATGTTCAAGCTTTCCCCATGTTCGAGGTCTTTCTTCATTCCAACCGCTCGGGTGTTGACTGACCTTTTCCTTGCAAAGAAAATAAAACCTTGCCGGCCGGCAGAAGTCTCTATTTCATTATTCACCAGTAACGGGAAGTAACGGCAAAAACTTCCACAACAATCACACTCACACACACAGAGACCTGCACTCATTTCTATGAGACTGGCAAACCACGGAGCCATCTCTGTAGAAGGTTTTTCTTTGTATGCGCACACAGACACACAGACACACAGACACACACACAGACACAGACACACACACACACACACACACACACACACACACACACACACACACACACACACACACACACACACACACACACACACACACACACACACACACACACACACACACACACACACACACACTGCATTCCACCTGCAGAGCACCTGAGCCTTTCATCTATCACATTCCACCTGCTGTGTATTTTGTTCCTTTTTTTGAAGAGGGCAAGTAAGAGATATCAGAGACCATGCACGCCAGATTATGCGGTTACTGAACATCTTCAAAGTCAGTTTGCATCACTTATAATTTTTCTCCAGTTTTCATTCTTAAAAAAGGAAGAATCAAATTAAAATATGTATAAAAGTTTATAAAGTTTAAAATTCGAAAGAAGATTTTTTTAGAAACGGTTACGTGTGAATTATGCAGATAGTATTAGATAGTCTAGTTTGTACAAGCTGCTTACTGGGGACCTGAGGAAGAATGCAGTTTAAAGACATTTAAATGTTTATTTCCTTCTGTTACTGCCAGAGTGCTAGCAGGTAGGTCCTGAGATTTGTTTTCACAGCTGAGAAAGGCTTTTGTTTTGTACAACCATACTCAGGAAACAACCTTCAGTCTAATTTTGTCATCATAGAGTAGGACCAAAAAATAACTGAACAAATGCTTGGATGAGCTGATTATCCAATCAGCGCTTTATTACTTCATTTTGTCCTCTGTGTGTATTTATAAGTTTGCTGAACCACAGCTCAATAAGGCAAGCAATAAGTCAAGATGATGATGAATTCCAAGAGACCTCTCTGCTACCACAAGCTAGAAAAGTGTGTATTTCAAATCGGACAGGTCTGGAACAGTTCCAATATGTCATTTTTTTCCACAATGTGTATGTTGATGCCGTCTCTTGCATACTAATTGAAAACCTTCACACGACTGCCACGCCATCTGGCCTCCATTTCTTTTACCTTCTGCCTTAACCCTCCTCTCCTGCTAAGCTCAGGTCACTGAAGCACTGAAGCCTTTCCCAAGACTTAAAAGACCATCATCCGAGGAGATCAAACACAGTGGTCTAGAGGGTAAGGCGGAGGCTGACATGATAAGAGAGGGCAAGTGTGAGGAGTGAAGACAGTTCATATTTCAGAGAAGTAGGACTGGCACAAATGAGCTGAGCTTCTGCAAGAAGCAAATTAGTACGGCTGACTGTCATGACACACTGATACAAAGAGATTTTTGTTATGAATGGCAAACACATGGGAATGCACGCACACACATACCTTAACAAGGAATGTGGTCTTAGTGTCAATCTGATGTATCTGATCCTGTGTGAGTGGGCTCTCTCTGCTCTCAGCATCAGTCTCTGCAACTACACAGGAGTGTAAGAAGCCCACAGAAGGCAACATTCTTCATGACAGAACACAGACCACCCACCCCTGGCTAAACCTCATTAGCAAACATTTGTCCAGACTCCCTGTAATGTTTCTCAGAGCCCTATCTGTTAGAGTCAAGCAAAGCCAGAGCTAACTTTTCACTTTGGGGTCAACTTAAAGAACGTAGTGGCTGACAAGGCAGCTGAGATGCAGCTTTTAAAGTTGAACATTTTGGATGGTGATGTAAAGCGCTGCTGTAGTAATTCTTCAAGTAGACTCTTCCAAAGTCTGATGTGGACTCTCACTGTGAAACATTCATGTACTTTCTAACCTTGGATTTTATCAGAGTATGAAATTCTTCTTTAACCTTCAAAAGCGTTTCAAATATGTATCCACGAATCTGAGGTCTGACATACCTACCACCTAATATGCATCTACATGAAAACAGAGAGTCTGAAAGAGGTGTATTATGGACTGGGTAACCAAGGTCAGAACTGGTCTGACTTTCTGATTGGCCTGATCAGCTTAATGTACCAGTGAGCCACAAGATCTACTTCCCCATCCATCTTACCATGGAATCAATAGCCACAAGTCTGCTAATGATGAATAGGAGTGAAGCTGAAAGTGCAATTCACAGGCTGGTGCAGTAAATACAGTATTTCCTACGTGGCCTTGAAGAAAAGACTGATAGTGAGCTCTGTTGTTATTTAATGTTTCTTTTTTTGATGTTCATGCACCGAAGAAGGCATTCTGTTATCTCATGGAGGCAATAGGAAAATATAATATCTTCGGAGAACATAAATCACTGGCTCCAATTAGAGGTATTCCAGTCCAATAATCTTTGTGTATCATATGTGAGGGTATCCTTTGTGCAACCTTTACGTAATTGTATTTGAAAAGATAAACACACATGACAACAAATCACAGAGAGGAATACAAAACAACACACTAGCATGAGGTTTTCAGTAGTACATACATGAGACACCCTACGCACAACATTATTCATGTGAGCCAACCCACAAAATAACATGCCTGCATAAATACAGTAAAATGAATACCCCAATAAACACGGAGGCCCACACACATCCCACATGGAACTTCAAATTTTAACATAGAGCTTCAATAGGGCTTGAATTCATATCTTGTAAGCACAACAAGCAATCACTATAATAGGATGATGTTGATAATCAACTCAATATTTATCTCTCATATTCAACATTAATAGCCAAATTTCACTGGATCCCTGTCTGGTCTGTCTCCAATCTGTCACAGCACCGGATTCTATTCTATTCAATGTGTTAACTTCCACTGGATCCGCTCCAGAAGAGCAGAGACACATGTCACTTAAGTGTAAAAACCAAAGACTGCATAATAAATGGGCGCAGAATCTGTGACGTCACCCATCTGATTCTGAAGCACTGTTTTGAAGCCAATCGTTGGTGGGAGCCATATTGGAAATGCTGAACTCAACCTAACTTCTGTAAAGCTAGTGTGAGGTAAAGAGGCGGGCTATGAGCCTACTCGCCAATAGCTACAGTGTTCCCGCTCGTCAATCAAGTCAGCTGTGCCTCTTACTATGGAAAACTTGTAATCTTGATATCCTCTAAACTGCCGAGTTATGAAAAAGGCTGTAAACATGTTTATTTCTGCTGTAAAGATTGGCTTTTTTCAATTGGTGTGTATGTGGTTTCCTGTACTCCCGGAGCCAGCCTCAAGTGGACAATTGAAGAACTGCAGTTTTTAGCACTTCCGAATTGGTTTCATTTCTCGCATTTGGAGGTTGCCACTCAGTATAAACACATAAAGCAGGTGTAAGTGATAGATAACTGGGGCTAGATATGAGGAAATATGTGCTTAAGGGGCTGAAAATCAAGAGAATTGCTTGAAGCAGAAATTGGAGGGGAAAGGAGAAAAAATAGTTGTTTTCCTCTCAAATCAAAATTAAGACACGAAATCATGTCAACTAATAAGCTACAGCAGAGAACCTTCACAGTGTCATAACAGGCTAAACTAGCCTCACATCTTTCCTGCCAAACATTCTGTGGGCGGTCCAGTGTTTGCAGCCCTGAGGTCCAGCCATAAAGGCACCGCGTGAAACCCCTGTGATCAAAGAGAACGCTCTCCATCCAACACAGTCCATGTTGAACTTCTGGCTTCACTCCAGCACACTCCTATGTCATCAAGACCCCTGATGCTGTTGTGAGAGCTTTATCGTATGTTTCTGTGTGCAATGACATGTTTGTGTTTAAGATCAAAGACGGCTTAGAAATCACAGAGCGGCACATGGCTGGGAGCATGTACTGGTCAAAGAGGGAGGTGAAGTCAGAGTGTTTAGCTTTGTGCCACATTTGGTGCAAAAGACAGATATGGTGTTACAAAAATACAATTTTAACTAAGACACTTAATATTTCAAAGCTTTAGACTGTGTACAAACTTGTTGAACGTAATCTCAGTTGTGTTATAGTTTTTTGTTTTGTTCTCATCACTATCACATCAGACAGGATTTTAATCAGACACAGAATCAGACTGACTGCAAAACAAAATGGACCAGTTTAACCAAACCGTGAAGAATACTACCTTAAGCTCAATAACACACCCAAAACATCTGCTTGCCGTTCATGAGTCAAATCTAATACTGCTGAGAGAGTTTTGAGGACAAAAAAATCTGTTTATTTTTACAGAGAATTTAAAATTATTATTTTTCTGCTAAGCTGATTCCAAAGATTTCACCCTGAAGCCAAACAACAGCTACGTGAGCCAAACCAGTCTTGTTTTCCTGGAGCCACATGTAATTCTGAAACAAGAAGCACTCTAGAAGTGGCATCAATCCAGGCCTTGTTGTTGCACCAATAGATGTTGCTCTCCACCTAAGACAAAAAGCCATGTGTTCAACAAGCAGCCAATTCAAAGGCTCACCCACACTGAAGAGACAGCTTTAACTAACTGCTGTGGTCGCAAGGTCAATTGCATAATACCCATCTTACATGCCTGTGAAAGCATTGATTTATTCCCAACAGATAAGAACTTTAAAACGGTCAGTTGAAAGTGATGGTAATTTTCAGCATAAGTCAGATCTCACGACAGTATCGGAGCATGTCATCCTGGAGTTCCAGCAGCAGCGATGGCGTGGTGTTTCATGCCGGCACCCTGCTCATCATGAGTGCAAAGTGCCCACGGCTGTCTCTACAGTAGCCACTTATTCTGTAGGCTTCCCTTTGACTGTGACACACCACTGATTGCATAACTCTGCCACTGTATGGCCCTCAGGCCCCAACTATCTGCTAATGTAGCCATGAGACTGACAGTGACCCCCTTCCCCCACCCTTATATACATACACACAGTGCTTTCACATATTTAAACACACGCTAAACGCTCAAAGTCTGACACACACCAGCCTTGTATCTCTATTTAGCTGTGAGGCGTAGCCTTGTTGTGCACTCATGGTTTAACTATACAGTGCAAGCACGCGCACGCGCACACACACACACACACACACACACACACACACACACACACACACACACACACACACACACACACACAACTCCAAACAATGCTTGGGTGGTTTTATAAGAAACGTCACATGACTAAGTGAACTGGGTAACAGAGCTTGCCTTCACTACTGTGCTCCCACATGCCACACAAAACAGCTTGGTATAAAGCAGCTGTGAGCATTTAATCGGTTAACTACGACAGGAGACACATTAGACAATTGTAGTTAGAGCTGGGCGATATTGAAATTGATGTTATCACAATAACATATTTCATATCAGTTGAAAATGATCACGATAAATATCAAATCATGATTTCTTTTAAACTTAAAGGCAGATTTTTGCCCCTGAGTGAAAGTTGAAGATGTTTTTTTAAGCTTGTGTCTGGATTTAGTTCTCTGATAAACTTCTTGAATCCACCATTTTTGACAGTTCTAACAGGAAGCAGGTCTTTTGTGTAAGATGAGATTTTTGTGAAATTTTAGTTAGTGAATTCAATTTTTTTTTTTTGGATAATTTCCATAATTTGATTTAAAATTACATCAAAAATATATCAAATTGTGTAATGTGTATCAGTTTATAAAAATAATAATAATAATTCATAGAATTTATATAGTGCTTTTCTTAGTACTCAAAGTCGCTTTACATAATGTGAAAACTAAAGAAAAAAATAAAACACATAAATAATACAAAACAGGGACAGAGGTGGGGCGGGAGGAGAGGTCATGTGTGGTATGCTTTTTGGAACAGGTAGGTCCCTTGAGGTGGTTTTTGAATGAGAGGAGAGAGTCAGAGTTGGGGATGTGTGGAGGGAGAGAGTTCTAGAGAGTGGGGGCAGCGATGGCAAAGGCTCTGTCGCCCAAGGTGCAGTGCTTGGACTTGGTGATAGGGGACAGGAGGTTGGCATCTGATGATCTGAGGCAGCGAGATGGGGAGTGGCGTTTGAGGAGGTCGGTAAGGTAAGAGGGGGCGAGGTTATTGAGGGCTTTGTAGGTGATGAGCAGGATCTTGAAGTGGATTCGGTAGAGTATAGAGTATTACTGTAAGTAGTGCACTCCTCTTTAAGGTTACTGAGGGTTACAGGGAGAGTAATATTGTGATGCAGTGAATGCATCGTCGTTATTCAGTGTTCAGTTGTCCTACGATTGCGGTGCAGAAGTTGTCTCTGTGCTCTTCCTTTACCCACATCCTGAAAGTATATTTAATGAAGTGTATTAAGTTAATAGTTAACGCAGAGTCAGCAAAGTGTTAGACCAACAACTCTGTTTTGAGCTGGTAGGTTTTGCGTTTTCTTCAGTGTTGTTGTCACTTGTTTTAGCTGTGTTTACATTTCGCTCAAAACATCTTTAAGCCCGCCTACCTCTCACCCTGCGACATGATTGGCTGTTCAATGCCGTCTCCTTCTTATGTCTAATGTTGGGTGACAACTAGCGTTTAAGGTACATCAGCGCGCCCTCTATTTCCAGTGGTTGGGGGGTGTAATTACAGGTTTAAATATATCAAATTTTTTTCGAAAATTTGTTACATATATATTGAATAAAATTATATCACGATAATTATCGTTATCGAATTAACTCCCAGCTCTAATTGTAGTCATCAAAGAAACAGAGGCCAGACAACTGGTACTTGGAGGGTCCATTCTTATATACACAACATTATTCATTAATCGACAACAAACATATTAATTGATCCTCCTTTAAAAACTAGAGTCCCACTTCGATTCCATGTAGAAAACTATGAAAGATCAACCTATTCAGCTTGGTTATAACAAAAGTAAAAGTAAGATCCCACAGTGTAACATTGGAAATACCTTTATGCCATGTCAACACGCTTAATAGGAAGACCTCTTCATCCTTGGAGCAAACTTACCTCGCTCAGAGTGGATGATGCAGAGATCAGGGGCATAAATCCTCCACTGATAGCAGCTTCAAGGCAGTTTAAATTGGCTACCCTTCAATGCATCACTACAGATTTAAGGCTAACCCTGCCTTAGACGTTCCATTTCTCTGTCCCGGTTAGACTGACACACACACACACACACACACACACACACACACACACACACACACACACACACACACACACACACACACACACACACACACACACACACACACACACACACACACACACACACACACACACACACACACACACACACACACACACACAGACAACAAGCTCCTCAGAATCGCCATGGCTTCAAAGGTTTAAAGGACGAACAGTGCCATTGGATTACTTTGCACGACCCAACACAGGCTTATGTTTCCAATCAATTTGATAAATGACCAATCAATTCAGTCATTAGCAAAAAGACCAAACAGGAGCTGATTTAAACTTTTCCAATGGGTGAATTTATTGCTTTGTTGTTTCATATCTCTGTAAATGTAATTGAATTTCACTTCTGCACTGTTGGTTCGAGACATCGAGAAACTTGAAGACATTTCGTGTGCTGGATAAACAAGATTGGGATTTCTTCCACAGGGTCATACGCACAGGTTTTCTGTGTTCACACATGGATGCTCTGCAGTCGACACTCAAATATCACTGTACCTATATAGAACCAAGAAGTCTTTAAAGTGAATGAGCTTGGTTCATTCCTGGTTAAGGAAATTGTGAAAGAGGTAAAGATGACTATGATAGTCAAGAATGCAAATGCTTATGGAAAACAAATAATCAAAAATAACAAATACATAAAAAAATTGAACCAAAAACATACATAAGAAGGGCAAGACTTGAATGAAATGTCAATTTTCTGCTGATTCCCCGACTTTCAAAGCCAAATCTGTGATTCAAATGTCAACTTTCCACTTCAAACCATTCTCAAATGCGTCAACAAAATGTCCTGTATTCTCTTGTAATCATTATTAAAACATTTCATGGCAGCTTTATAGATAATTCATGAATGTCCCTGCAGACTGAGAAGCATAGGTTTTTCAGTGCCTTCAATATATTTCAGGGTAGCAGAGCTCAAACGAGGTACAAAGGTGAAGGCTGGGGGACGTGATGAGACTAGCATTATATGAACCTACATTCATTTTCACATCAAAGGAGAGATGAGTCATCAGATACCCTTCAGAAAAACACTGTCAGTGTCCATTATTAGAAGTCTGCTGCTGTTAATTTGTGCCATGTGTGCGACTCTGTTGCTCTTTTTTGGTTACTGCCTGAGCATGAAAATACAGAAGCTCAGTTCTGAATAGCAAGACAACTGGAAGGTAACCTTGGATTTGAATCGAGTACAGACAGACTGTACTGGTCTTTGTACTGCATTGATAAAACTCCTCTAAGTCAACATTCAGTGACTTGAAACTTTTACTGATGTAATCTCCTGCTGCCAAAGCACAGTTTAAAACACATTAAAATAGAAGGATTAAGAAATGTCATTGATCTTCAGAAGCAGTCCTGCTGGCACTTAAATTAATAGGCTCCAGCTATTCTCCTCATGAATAATATGCTTGACTAATTTAATTAACATGCAATATCTCATCTGATGTTCACACAGGAAAAGATTTAAACCTGTTTCTGGTAAAACAATTATTCACTTTCAGTGTAAATCTAATCTGTTTCAAAAGGGTTGACCCGAAGCCCAGCGGTAAATTGATTACCGTGACATCCTGATGGCAGAGGAAACGTAAACAGGCTCATCAGGGTAAGCATTAGTGGGAAAATTAAGGGTGACGTGTAGTTATGTGACTTTAAATCCAAACAGCACAACAGAAACATGAATGACAGAAAAGCAAGCGAAGCTGAAGAGAAAAGGGAAGAGATGTGAATTTGTCCTCTGACCTGAGAGGCAGATGAACGTCATGTAGTCGCCCTGACCACCAGTGGCCAGGAACGGGATCTTCTTCTTAGTTCTCCGCTTCACCTGCACAGCAGCAAGCATCTTCTCATCGTGGGGTATGAAGACCTCCTTGCTGATGGCTGACTTGGCACTCATCTCTGAAGTACGCAGGAGTGATCAGCTGGCAGCAGTTGAAGTGGAGAGGACGAGAGTCACCCTTCAATGAAGAGGAGATGAGAGGGATGAAAAAAGCAGATTAAATAAAGCAGACAAGACGGATCAGGGTACTATTTACAGCACAAAGAGGTGTCAAAACGTCTCATAAAGCTGAATAAATCAGATTTTCTCACTTGCATGTAATGGAAATTGGACTGCCAGAAAGTTTGTTTTGAGATAGGTAAGGTTTGAATACACCCTTCAAAATATACACCTCATTAACCCAATGAAACAGACCCTATAAAACCTGTTAGTGTTTTGTGCTCCATTAAGAATAATGAGACACTAGTTTAGTGAGAATCTGTGAAAGTTTATTTAGATTTTTGACAGCTTCAAAACTATATAATGAAGAAGGAAAATATAAATAAATAAATAAATAAATACAAAAATAAACATAAATATAAGTTAAAAACATAAAAAAAAAAAAATATATAAAATAAAATGGTTAAAATAAAAAAAGTCAGTATTTTAGATAAAAATCACTGCTCCAGAGGTAAGTAATGAAATGTCTTGGGTGTTGTTTGTAACTTCAGGATCAATCGTCTTGTAACAATGTCTATACTGATATGAAATGAGCAGAGGAAGAAAAGTTAAGTGTGTATATCTTGTGTCTACTGTGTGTATACAACCTCAGCCTCAGGCCAATCACTTCCCTCAGTCTCTAATGCACACAACCAATCTGAATTCCTCCCCCCTCTACTGCTCACAGTGTATTGCACGTTAAATGACAAAGTTTGAATGGTTGTGTCTTTCTGTGCTGCAGTCTCCATGCTTCATCTCTCTAAATGCCTCGCCAATGTTCTCCTTGGGAGCACTGCCACTTGCAGAGATGAAATAGTTTCAGCTGTTAAAAAAAGTGGTGAGTCTCTCTGATACAGAACAGCAATCATGTTTCTATTATTACAAGCCAACTTCAACTTATTTTCTTGGCAACTTGGATTATACCACAAGAGACACAGTAGTATCTGATGATGTCAGGGAATCTGTGCTTAGTTGGCTTGACTGTGTGTAAATCAAGGATGCAGTCACAAAGAAGTGGGTTAATTACTTCCAAATGATCTCAGGAGAACTGCAGAGTTTAATCATTTTCTCAGCTGTACACACTCACGACCACATACCACACACACTACCCTGATTAACCAATCTATCTGTCGGTCTCAACCAGACAATGAATTACTCTGCTGCAAGGCAAAGCCGGCCCGACTGCACAACAATACCTTCATCAAACTGGCTTGTGAATAAACAACAGAGCACAAAAGGGGTTTCCTTACACTGCAGCAAAATCGAAAGTGAGAGCTCAGCTAAGGAGTCAAAGTTCAATTCAGTGATCGTTATACAAGCAAAACCTGCAGGAGTCCAAGTTAAATAGAATTCCAAAGAACAACTACTCCACCCCCAAACTTGGTGGGATGAAAGGCTGCCATTGTTGACTGGTGGTCACTGTTTGACAGGATTACATCACACCAGAGGAAAGAATTCATCAGAAGCAAAACATAAATACTTGGACACAACATCAAAGCTACCTCATATTGAAACCTTGGAAAATAGCTTTGCAGTAAGTTTTACTTTGATGAAGGTAACACTGTTTCCTTTTTTTGAGTGTTGTCACTTAAATGGTGATTTAAAAAAACTAAACAAAACATTGAGTTGTGGTTTTGAATTGAACTGCACTACAAGCACAGATAGGCTGTATAAATAATGGACGTAGTATCTGTGACGCCACCCATCTGATTCTGAAGCGCTGCTTTGAAGACGAACATCGGCGGGAGCCATATTGAATAATGCTGAAGTCAACCAAACTGCTGTTGAGTTAGAGTGAGGTGAAGAGGCGGGCTTTGAGCCTCCTAGCCAACAGCTACAGTGTTCCCGCCTGTCAATTAAGTCAGCTGTGCCTCTCATAATGGAAAACTCATAATCTTAATATCTTTTAAATTGCCGTGTTATGAAAAAATTCCCACCCCGTACAGGTTGTGCCGATCAAGAAATGAGCAAACCAGACTACACTTGTTTTTGGTACCAGGGAGTAAACGTGTTTATTTCTGCTGTGAAGATTGGCATTTTTGAATTTGTGTGCATGTGGTTCCTGGAGCTAGCAACAAGCGGACGCTCAAGAAACTGCAGTTTTTAACACTTCCTCATTGGCTGTAATTCTCGTGGCTGGAGGTTGCCGCTTTTTAACCGTGTTGTTGTGTTGATATTGTCTGCCTGTGTTTTGTTAGTCTTGATATTGTCTGCCTGTGTTTTGTTTTGTAATTGTGTATCATATGATTTGTAGCTGTCAGGTGTTAAAGTTTTATTGTGTCTGTGTTGTGTAGGTACCTGCCTTGGGACTATGGATGAAATTTAGCATCTGTGCTAAGTCTGGTGCATTTACATTGATGCTAAATGCATTAATGTTGTATAATGTGCATTGTTCCAACTCAATAAACAAATAAATGAAATGGTGTTAACATGTACAGGAGGTTGACAAAAGTAGGTAAATCATTATTTCTGCCTTTACAAAAAAAACTCAATAGGCAAATGGTTTAATTGCACACCCATAGAGTGGGCGGCCAAGGTTCCTTTCCTCTCTGAAATAAAGGTGTAAAAGTCCAAAAATATATTGTTAAAAAACATCATTATAGGTCTGACAAAAAGAAGAACATTCTGCACTGTTTTAGAACTCTATCATGTTGTACTGGTGTTTGAGGTGTGTGGTGTTTGTGGGGCAAGAATATGATGTTACAATACCAAGAATCATACATAAAACTAATTCACCATACTGCTACATGTAAGCAAGGGGATATATCTTTCTATAAACCTGTATGTTTTGTGTAGGGGCGGCTGTGGCTCAGTGGGTAGAGTCAGTCGTCTATCAATTGGAAGGTTGGCGGTTCAATCCCAGCTTCGGCAATCACATGCAAAGGTGTCCTTGAGCAAGACACTAAACCCCGAATTGCTCCCGCTGTTGTTCATGTGTGGATGTATATGAATGAGATTCGCTAATACTGATGGTCCCTACTAAATAGCAGCTGCTGCCATCAGTGAGTGAATGGGTGAATGTGACAAGTGTAAAAGTGCTTTGAGTGGTCAGAAAGACTAGAAAAGCACTACAGTATACAAGTCCGTTTACCATTATTTCAAATTCAGAAGATTGATCACAACACAAATCTGAACCACTGTCACAAATCTTTCTATAGATTCAAAACCAAAAACAGTGATTTTGAGAATCACTCTTATATCACAAAATGTGGTATCAGGATGCTCAGGTGTGTCAACAGTTTTACTCCCCTACTTGTGTTGATTCCAGTTCCCAGTTTCATTGATTTGCCCAGATTTCTATCCATCTCTCTTCTCCCCTGCTCTTTCAGCAATGCAAGACTTCACAGTAAACACAATCCTGGGCCAAGATTTTGTGGTGAGTAATTAGAGAGGCTAATAAATATGCCTTACTTTGGAATTTAAAAGATGTCAAACGTCCAAACACTTTGGCTAGGAAATAGACCTCGACTGTTACTTAAAATGCAACACCAGTGATCTAAGGCACAAAGTTTTCTGTACATCACTGTCCATCAAAAGTAGGAAAACTAGTTCAAAAGAGACCTTTAAGAACCATGTCAAACTGTAGATAAGTGCGCTTTGAACCTTGTGTGCATATCATACTGTTCTCTGATAGAGGCGAGACCTGTACTGTGCCAGTCACAAACGGTGCAGCTTTCAGAAGGCTTGAACATTATGTGCTCTGATTAGCTCAAGCTTTTCTTCTCCACAGTTTAAACATAATGGAGACAAACGGTTGCTTTTTTTCCGGAGAGCATTTCACACTCACATGCTGAGGGGTAAATTGAGAGCTCACTGTATCATACATGCAACCTACACTTGCATAATCTTGTATTCATACTTATTTACATACACACTGTAGAGATTACCCCTTCCCCTTGGTATCTTTCCTTGTATGTCTCCTTTCCTTCTCAATTACTGGGTGCTACAATAAAGACAACAAAAACATAGAACAAGGTTCTTTGTGTAGAAGTCACTGGTTTTGTTGCTCTCGTGTAGCAAATCAGCCCAGTGGAGTTCCTCTCTGTGGAAGCTTTAATCCCCAGCATCTCTCACATCCCTCCTCTCCTGCTTCCTCAAGCTGAGAAGGCTGCCCATATCTCCCGGCAAGCTGTCACCAGGCAAAGGGGAGCGCATACCCCCCCCCCTCAAGTGGCCCACTGAAGCATGACGGCAGGGAGGGATAAAGGGAAGGGCCACGTAAGGCAGAGAACAAGGAAGAGGAGGAGGAGGCTGAATGGAGCCTCTAGGCAGTGAAATGTTGCCAGCCACTATGCATAGCTTCTGGTTTGACTTTGAGCAGTGTTATGCAATGCTCACAGTTCACGACTGAGCAGTTGTATTAAAAGGGGCCAAGGAGCTGCTGTGACAGTGAAAACGACGTACATATATTTTTCGGCTGCTTATCACCCCATTCCCTAGCAGAGCCCCTTACAACAACACTTCATTAACTCTGGCTGTGTGTTGCCAAGCAGTCAGAGGAGCAGTGCTGTTTCCTTCTCGTTCCCTTGCTTCCCTCTTGCCCAGTGTGTTAATGTGAAATCTGTTCAGTCAGTGCTCATGGCTGTCATGGGACCTCATTGGAGTAGGGTCTTCTGAGCTTCCTGCACAGCCACTACTTTTTGCTTCAACACGGTCCTGCTCTCCAGCATGTGCTCAAAGGCCCATGGGAGCTGCCACAGTAGCAGCTACTGTGGCAGAGGCTGAGAAAAGGGGACCCAGAAGACAGGTGGATGTGTCTTGAATGTGTGTCTTCAATTTTCTTTTGGAGAGACATGAAAAGTAAAAGCCAAACCTTCAGTTGGCACAAGAAAAAAAATCATCTAGGAGGGAATTATTAAGTATGTTTGCTATGCTGCTTGTGTAGTTAAAGGCTGGCAGCTGGTGTGAGAATTATTTAGATAGTGAGTAATTAGAAAGTGATCTGACAGGCACGCAGTGGGCTGTGCTATGGAAACTGACTAGGGAGTAAAAGGTCAACATGGGGATATGATTCTGCACACAAAAATGTATCTGTACACATCAAGCAGGAGAAAAACACATCTTACAAAGCACCAACCAGTCAGTGAGAATAATAATTAGTCATTGACTCTTTTCTCATTATAGATTCAGACAGCTCCAACAAGAAGACATTAAAGTCCCTTCAACGCACATACTCCATATTGTAGAAACTGTTTTAGTTCTGAGGCTGCTGCTGAGACATCAGTTAAATAATACGATCTTTTGTAGCATATTATTCCACAAGGAAAACTGATCATTTCTGAATAAATAATGGACGCAGTGGGGGCGCTGATGGCCTAGTGGTCTTAGCGCCCCACATACAGAGGCTACAGTCCTCATTGCAGGGGTCGCTGGTTCGATTCCCGGCCGTGACCAATTCCTGCATGTCTTCCCTCGCTCTCTATTTATTTTCTATAATTTGGGTGTATGTGGTTTTTCGGTACTTCTGGAGTCATCCTCAAGCGGTCACTCGAGAAACTGCAGATTTTAACACTTTCACATTGGCTTCAATTGTTGTAGCCGGAGGTTGCCGCTTGGTTTCCACAAATAAACAATGTATGCATTTTTTACTTGTTAATTATTATTTGTTTATATTTTGGGGGCTTTTTACACCCTTATTTTATAGAGGTGTGGTGGGTTGAAGATCAAAAGGCCTTGGATTTACTCGTCTATGTTCACTTGAAGAGGAATAAACTCCCACAGGACTCCGAAGTAAAACTGATACACAAATTCCTTTAATCCACGGTTTTGTTCAACAATCTTACTGGATGATTCAAAGTCAAGTTTTATTAAACAATGAAATCGATCCTTAATTGATCCTCAACTGTCTGCTTCAGTCTTACCCTACTGCAACACTAAAGAGCTCTCTGCAACAACAATACCATACTGCTTTTAGCTGTACGTAAAATCCACATAAATTAAATCAAATTACTTTCAGCTGACTTTAAACAAATTTTAAAACTTAACTTATACAATGAAATCCCAAAAATACAGATTAACTTTCAACCCAACATATACTGATTATTTATTTACTTTTAACGTGTATGAACGTAACTTGGCCCTTACAAGAGGAGAGGACAGTTGATAGTGAAGGAAACTGGAAGCGAGTGGGGGAACAACATGCAGGAAAGAGCCCGCAGGCTGGATTGGAACCTGGGCCGCCAACTACATAGGTGCGCAACTTATCCATTAGGCTAAGTATGCGCCCCCAGTGTGTGCATATTTGACGTGTTGATACATCCAAAATATGTACAAGCTCAAACACAAAAAGTTGAACTGCCCTTGTCTGTCAACAAGCATTCTCAGAAGATAACACAATTACAAAACTGTTACCATCCATCTAACTATCGTAAACAAGTTGAAAGCAATTATAAATTACTGAAGCTGAATGAATATGATGTACAAAAAGAATAACACTTCAGAATTTGGCCCATAATGATGATTTATCTGCCAAAAAAACAAACTCAAACAGATAATATAATCCTCCTCAAGAAGCAATTCATCCTCTGTATCTACCCCTCCCACTCACATCTGACTGATTTTGGAAACTTCAGCACAGCTCCTTTCATTCCCCACTGCACTCCTAAAGATGCATGAATGAAATACAACACTTCGCCTCATCTGCAGCTTCTCATGCATGTCTTTCATGTTGACTCATGGCTCTCAACAAGGCCATGATTTTACAGAAAAGCCTCCCTCGGTGCACACGTCTTCATAGATTACATCTTTGGAGAGTGATGTCACGCGACGGTGTCACATTGAGCGTGCCACATCCAGCATCACCACATGAACAGATGGTGACTGTTACCTCTCATAAAATAATTGAGAGATTACGCCGTCTGCCCTGCTGTTAATGCGGTGTCAGCGCCAGCCTGTGATGATTGAAATCTAGTCCTACATAAATGCAGCATTAAGTTACACAAAACAGACAAAGATCAGAATTTAAATGGGCAGTAAAATTGTTCTACTTTCGGGTCACTCACAAGGATCATGATGGTCGATAAGGGCCAATAAAAAGAAGATTTATTATGCTGTACAACTACACATTCCAGTTCATGCTGAGGTAAAACTCTCAGTGGTATTTCATAACACAGGGCTTGAAAGTCAGTATAAGAAAGCCCATAATTTTGGCGGTATTTCTTCACTGTAATACTCCAAAACTGCCCACTGGGAATCAAATAGCACTCTCTCAATCTCAGTGGTAGCTTTCCTTTGAGGCTGGATTGTGGAACATTAAGTCAAAGATGTTTCTTTCTTTGATACATGTCTTGAAGAGACTGCACTATGGCGCAGCAATTTTTGGTTAATATTTAATCAAAGACAAGCACAATAGGACAGCTTATGCAAGCCGGCTAATACTCCAGGCCCTATATTGCTTTCCAAGTTTGGAGATCTAAGACCAAATCCCTCCATCAGAACCAACTTCATGTGCCTGCCAGTTAATACGACTCACACAGCACTAACTCCATCCCAGGCATCCAGATCTCTTGGAATAGACTAATCTCCTGTGTTGTTTTTGTTTGTAAAAAAAACAAGTTAAGTATACAAAGATTAAAGGTCCAGTGTGTAGTAACTATTTGCATTTCGAAGAACAGATTTGGTAGAAATTAAATATAATATTTCTAAGTTTAAACTTGTGTTTAATCACCTGAATAGAAAGATCATTTTGTTTTGTTAACTTACAATCAATTGATCAACCTTTATTTACACTTGAGAGATCATTGAGGGGCAATGATCTCTCAAGTGGCTGTGAAAAGTGCACAGGTTGAAAGACAAAGAAGTGGTAAGTAGGGATGGAACATGACTTTTGAATAGTCGAATATTCATTCACTTAACAATAATTGTAAAGTTACTGCAGATATTTTCTCATTTAAAAGTACAATTTCTCATCGTTTTCACCAGTGCCTGGTTGTAATACAGTGGCTATGAAGGGTTTTAAAGATGTTTGCTAACCATGTTAAATAACAGAAGAAGAAGAATAACTGCATTAAATAGCAAAAAAAGAAGAAGAAAACATTAGAGGCAGTCGCTGCTATTTTCTCCGTTTCTGGATCTCACACTACTACACACGTATTTCCAGAAACTGAGCATGGCTGTAAAATGTAAACATACACACCAACACTAACGTAAAGATCGAGACTTGACACCGTCAGTGCCCACTACTAGCAGCACCTCGTCCTGGGGTGTTATGCAAATCATCGCCGAATAGATGCCAATGATTATCAAATAGTATTTTGACTTGGAATGCCCATCTCTAGTAGAGAGTGGTTGTTGTTGTACAAAATGAATTTATACTGACAGACTTTTTAAGTGGCAAAAAAAATTGACAAATGGAGTATCATACTTCTAATATGTCACATGGGCTTCTTGTCCTTGAAAGCCACCATAGCTTAACCAATGCGAGGGCTGAGCAAGGGAATGCGTCAGTTTCAAATCTGTCCAATCAAATGACTAAATATTCCCATTTCTACACACTGTACCTTTAAGGAGTGTAAACTACAGCACTTAAGATGAGATAACAAGCATTGATGCCATTCAATCATTCTGTATTTAAGCAGATTATTTAAAGTGTATTTTAGCACACTCTGGATTAAAACTTTAATCCAGTGATTGTCTTGTTGGTTTGTCCTGGAAACAAAGCAGAATATCTAGATTCCTCACATCTGAAAAATATGGAAATTCTAAGTTTCATATTGTTAAGAAGGTTTTATCTGGTATGGGAATAAAGTAATTTAAGAAAACAAACTGGTAAACTCTTGTTTGCATCCATAATTTACAATTAAAGAGACATAAATACTGTAATCCTTAGGCTCCTTCATTACTAAGAGAGAAATTTAAATGGTTGTATGAAGTGCTCTTATAGGAAGCACTTTTGAGAGGATCATGAGAGGGAAGAGGATACAATAATTGTATCCTTCTCATTAATTATTCTTTCATTTTAACCTGCAGTCATAATAATTTGTGTCTTTAATTTGAGTTGTGTATACTGTAGGACACATGATAATTGACTATGTACACAAGAATAGGTACTGTCCTGATGGTGTTTATTTGAGGTTGTAGAGACTGTAGGAGCCATGAAGGATTCAAGTGTTTATTATATCTTATTTTGAGGTTTAGGGTAGTTTATTGTTTGTATATTTTTTGTGGAGTTATTTATGTTGTTTTTTCACAATATGGTTTATTGTGGGGTCAGTTAATTAGGTTATTTACCGGTCATGTGTTAGGGGCAGAGAGGAGGTGAGCTGGGTCTCCGTACTTTTTGTTGACTGCTTATTTTCGCTTATGATCGCTTATTTTCGATATTTACTTGTGTGCACTTAATCATGAGTTGATTATTCTTTTTCATTCATAAAAGGTTCAACTTAATTTTGTGTGCATTAGTGATTTTTGCTTTTAGCGCGTCCGACACCTAACTTGGACCAACTTCAGCCTCTCAGCGGCTTTTGGCTCTTCGTAGTCGCGTTGACCACTGATTAAAACAAGAAGATATGGAAAGACCTGATCGTTTTCCTATGTAAATCAGCTGTTATAGAGGGTTATACAGTTCAAGGGAGAGGCATGGAGTAAACATGAATCAATGAATGACATGCCAGGACCCTATAATGAGCACATCCTTTACAGCACAGCACCTTATGGCAATGAAACCTTTGGGAGGGACTGAGTAGTGGAGGGTAAACAGAGGAAAAGCAAACAAAGAGCACTTACCAATAGATTTCTGGAGCAAAACTGCACTGTGCAGGGATCATTACAATGACTCAATCAAACACTGGCAAGTGGTTTGAGCCGATAACAATACAAAATAGCATGTAGAATTGGTTTGCATAAGGTTAAGCTTGAAGGAACCACACTATCATGAGTGATTTCCAGAATAATGGAGCTGGATGATAGACTTTCAGCAGAATCAGCAGGAAAAGTCTGAGTTAACAGATGTGTCTAACTCGACCACTTCCCCATTTAACGATTGCAACATAGAGATGTTGCTTCAAATAACAGAACAGACAGAATCCTCTCTGAATGCAGGGAAGACAACCACGGGCTCAGTGCGTCAGATTTCTCAGGGACTCAAATCTCACTGTCATTTTATAAGAAACTCAGACAGGCTGTTTTTTTTGTTCCTCTTTTCATAATTTGATCCCCTAAAAGAAACAAGGGTCTTTTTATGTCTCCAAGGATATCTATCCTCCCTGCAGCACAACAAGCTGAGGTGGTGGACACACAGGAAGGCAGCCGGCTCAATAGTTCACATTATGCTGACTGTAATTGGACACTGAGGTATCTGAGGTATCTGACAAGGTATAAGCTTATCTTTTTATGGCATGCTAGAGCAAATTAAGTCTTGAACTTTTGCAGAGGAGGAAGCAATAATTTATTGTAAGTGGGTTAGTTAATGTCATCGGGAGGCACAGGGGGTAGGATTAGAGGCCTGACAGCTATTCTCAGTCAAACTGCATTGAAGACCCCAACATGTCACAGGAACACAGCAGTGGAGACGTGTGATAATTACTGACATTTAAATACAGCTAAGCTTTTTGTATTGTCGGACTTAGACAGGAGTCAGTCTAAGCAATTGTGGCGCTTAAAAAGTAACTCATAGTGAAGTGCAATTCAAAAAAAAAATGCAAACAACGGATGTGGTTTCTTTTTGCATCACAGATCAAAATCCAACTTGAAATCGAAATACAATACAAAACTGCAAATGTTGGTCCTTCTGGGGATCAATGCCATTTATCTCCAGGTTGGACATTTTAAACTGTTTTTGAAGGGTCCTTTTAAAGCTGGGGTTGGTAGTCACGGAAAACTAGCATGAATTTGAATGTAGCATTTCCTCAGGACTCCATCTAACTCCTTCTCCCCCCTCCCCTCAGAGCTCCCCCAAAACAGCGCCCCCTGCTCACATGCACGAGCGCCACTGATTCGCGACCATATGATCGTGACTGATTCCAAACCGGTCCTCAGCACATCGTTTGTGTTTTGCACTATGTCAACTAATGTCTCACTCAGCGGTAAGAAAACACCAAAACATTATCATAGTGGAAGTTAAAAACACAAACAAACATGAAATGTATGCGCAGGAGGCGGGCAGAACGGCAGGACGGGATCTGATTGGTTTCATATTTTGGCTCCCAAAAGCAGGGATTGGTTGGTGTTTTACCAGGTTTACTCCGGCTGTAGCTGCTTTTTTTTCACTCTTTTTTAAGAACACATTATGTATTGATTGCCTTCAGGACATAAAGATCATTTCAGCCAGTATAACAAAAAGTGTATCTAAATCTGACTACCAACCCCAGCTTTAACATAATGTCAAAAACACAACAACCCATCCTGCCAAAAACCACAACCATCATCCAGTGAGTTAGTGAACAAGAGTTTCTTTATACAATCATGGACCCGTGACAGTGTAGCAGAGCAGAGGGAAGTGGGAACTACAGAGACCATTGTCTCATGCTAGCCCATCATCCTTTGCGCTCTGCTCTCTGCCTCAAATACATAACAGCGAAAATGTTAGACACCTGCTTTAGTAGTGAGGAACAGAGAGACAATTTTGAGGATGCTCCTGCAACTTTTCAAAGTTACCTATGGAAGCATATTGGTTTTCCCATGTCAGGAAACAAGACAGGAAAAAAAGTGATTGGGGAATACAATGTTATATGAGTTTTATGAGTAGTATGCAAAGCCATTTAACAAATTCTCATCCCAAATAGAATTAAAGAGGATGCAAGGAAAGAAATCCAGCTAGGCTAAAAGACTCAAAAGGAAATGTTTACAGCCTCACTTGACCATAACAGTGCAGGAAAGTTACACATAGCATCACACTTTAATTTTTGGTTTTAAGTATCAGAATAGATATTATCCCATGGGCCTATTATAGTGATATTATTGTATCCTGAGTTTTGTTATTGTTAAATCCCCTTTGAAAATCACCTCTTTAGAGCAACACTTTGCCTAAAAACATATTTTTTGTTATTTCTGGTGCCCCTTAGTGTCCCTCAGCACCTGTTAAGCCAGCATTTTCCTTCCACTGGGTCTGTTGCAGTACACACAAGCATGTACAACAAACATTCAATTCAAAATGAATCATCAAAACTCAATCTAAAACCTGGTGTGCTACCAAACTGCTGAGTGTCAGCTTCTAAAAGAGAAGCAACCACCAATGATTACCCCAATGATGTGTTTAACATCTAAGCTTTAATAATACATTGATTTTTAGCTTTAAAATGTGACCATAACATTACAGAAGCTCATCTGATGACTTGTTTTTGGTCATATGATGATTAAATAAGTGTGTTGCAATATTAGCAGATATTATGAAACAGAAGCAGTCTTCAACAAGACTACTCAGGTAAACAAGTTGGCTAACACCTAAATTAATTCATGACAAATGACAGGATTGTCATTTTAAATGTGGCATATCGCTCAGGTTATGCAACAAGGTGGTGTAGTAAAACACATTTTAGCGCCCTTATGAACAAATACAGCAAATACAGCGTCAGATGAAAACGACAGGTCCACAACAGGAGGCGCGGTTCACCTACATGTCCATCATTAAAACCCAAAATAACGACAGTTTTTGACGAGCTAAAGTATTTAAATTATACTCATTATGATGAAGCTAAGGGTTGAGAGCACGGTTACAGGCTGACACGTTTTTAAAACAAGCTTAGTTCATAAATTCGGTTAAAAAATGAGAGTTAAACGAGTTTTGTATTAGGCTACATGTATGTGCACGAGCAGGTAAAGGTGTAGTTAAACGCTCGCGCACACTTGTTCTATTTAAACCGCAGATTGTTTGGAGGGTGATTGACGCAGCTGTTTTTCAACTACACGAAACAGCTGCTTTCACTTGGGTCCAAAAACATCACTAAACTTTTTTTCCCCGGCTTAAAACTTCTCTTGTGTACATTAAATGCCATTAACCAAAAGTACAGCGTTGAGTTATGGTCACTTACCGCTGTGTTTCAGTGCTGACTTCCACGTGCAGTCAACAAATCCGTCGGTGAATTTCTCCAGCTGCTGTCACAGTTCACCCACTTTCAGCAGCCTTTTCCTCACTGTAAGCTCCCCCCTCAGACTAAACGGTAGCATTTCGCGTTTAACATCACGTCGACTTCACTTCTACAACAATTGTTGTTTTTTAAGCAGCAGAAGAAGTGTTTGTTGTCTCTCTGTCTACCGTTTATGCGGAGAGACCGTCTGTCTGACTAACTGCGTCTGTATGTGTATGTGTGTGGGTAGATGGGAAACCAGTAGCAGGTTCCCAGCCAGACACACACAAACACACACACGCACACACATTTTCTCCCGCCAATCACGTACAGTATCCCAGCACCACGTAGCAGGCGTTCCACATCTGCGTGTTATGGGAGTCTCTTTGAAGTCCAGAAGAAGGAGAAGAAGAAGGAATTGTTACAAGCTTCAATGAAGTTATGAATCAATTCAAGTAGTTTTTTTTTCCTCCTGCGACATTTTAGTGGCAGTTGTCGCTTTTCAAACACAAAACCCAAAGCAAGTAGCCTACTCTTTAACAAACGGGTTCCCAAAGTTTGGGTCGGGATCCCCTGGAGGGGTCGAGCTATATTAATGTGGGGTCACAAGATGTTTTCCTTAATGTTTTTTATCTTAGAGTAATCTAAAGTGGCATATTTTGCCAATTATTGTAAAAAAAAAATATCAAAAAAGTAGTGGTTGCGTTTTAAACAAAACCTTGCAAAATAAAGTGTTTCATTAGTTTGTTGTGTTTTTTTTACTCCTGAGGTTAGGGGTTCTTAACAGTTCATTAATAAAAGCACAAGTAGCAGTAGGTTAATTCATAAAAGCACAGGAAACACAGCCACATCTGCATGCAGGTAGGCTACTTTTCTGCAAACCAGATTAATGAAGTATGAAGCAACATTTCTCATTCATCACCTCAAGTGGTGACAGTGGAGGTTGCAAGACTAAGGCACCTTTATTTTGGGGGTGGCGGTCTAAAAAGTTTGGGAACCCCTGCTTTAACAACAAGCCAGTTCAGAGGATATTATCCAACAAAATGACAATTTTTACACTCCATACAAAAACATTCAAATGAGCCCCATTACTCCAAATAGGCACTGATAAAAACAAGAGTTGAGAAATACTGTTTGTTCAGCTTCAATTAACGTTTATGCTTGCTCCTAAAGGAATAAAAGCTCTTTATGTAAATTGAGGCAACAATAATTACTTTAAAACATGTGGCTCAAACCTAAAATATCTCTGGTAACTTCCCAAACAATGAGATCACCACTAAAACTATCTTGTTAAACTTAGATTTGAAAGCCTCCTTCAGCTCTTCAGACAAATTCTACATGACCAAGATAACTGGGCTTGTAACTGACTCTTCGTCCTTAGGGATATTAGATAATTGAACTGACTAGAAGTAACCATATATGTTTTTTTTAGACTAACGTTCTTTTTGAAAATCAAATATTTTATACATCTGAACAAAGTCTGAGTTCAATGATATAACGTATTTATCAGTAACTACTGCATTCCCAAAAAGCAGCTCAACCCCTGTGAATTGCCTGTTCAGACAGGCCCACAATTGCTTGAACATTTTCCAAAAACTCATTGCTGCATGCGTGGGAGTGGACCACATTTACAAACAGGCAGCAATTGACTACCATCTCGTGTTGTTTTCCAGCAATGCCAAGAGAAACTGTCCCCCTGGAACTACACACATTAAGGCCATGGAAATGTGTGTCTCTGTGAGTGTTTGTGTCAGCTAGATGTAGTGCTTGGCTGGTTGTGAGTCATCCGAATTCCCTACTGAGCTTTATTCCACCCCTGATGGATTCGGCTTCCTTTATAAGTTCTGTCTTTATTTTCAGCAGACTTGGATGCTACTGCCTGTGAGAGTTCAAGTTTTATGTGCTTCTGTTTCTTTGCCTTGGGGTTTTTGCAGCTGATCATTAACATGTTGCAGAGGGAAATGAGGAGCCATCATAATTTGTCATGATAAGCAGAGGGCCAGCTAGCAGCAGATGTCCTATGGTGGATTGGGGGAGGCATGATATTAAATGTACGATAAGGATAAACAAATTCAATTGTGGCTTACAACAGCCATCCTGTAATCGAATATGAATGTTCCTGATTTTGTCTGGCTTTAAAATTTCATTGTAACAATTGATGGGAGTTTATCTGGCTCTGCATTTCTGTGTTACACTGTAAGCTGCAACACCTTAGACCTTAAATGGTGTCACTCTATGCAGGTAATGCAAGCCACTTTAAAGGCATTTTCATTGGCATTTTTAATGATGAACACAATTATTTACCAGTTAAAGCTCCTAGACAAATTACCTCCTAATCCATGCAGCTGAAAAACAAAATCTGGCAGTTGACAGAGAAATAATCAAATATGAATGTTCCTTATTCCTCCAGCCCTTGAAGCTTTCTTGGGATCATATTACAGTTTGTCTGGCTTTGTGATTCCACGCTACAGCAAGCTGCTCAACCATCTGGTACAACATGTGGAAACAGTTCATTTAGAGCTGAAAAATGTTAGCAGAGACTTCTGAGACCATATTTTATGCTCACCTCCAGACAATCCAGAAGGCTCATCTGTTGAGTGTAAATTTTGCCGCTATGGCTGCAGGCGATCAGGATTAGACTCTCTGGACGATGACACTGAAGAAATACTGACCTGTACCTCTGTGCTATGTTCTCCTACACGAGCAAACACTTTCCCTGTAATGAGTCACTTTTTCCAGGTGGAAGGGAAAAAAGACATATTGGCCAGAGAAGGGAGTGAAATAACACAAACACACACATGTAACCGCACAGACGCACACAAGCAGAGAGGGTTAAAAGGGCATTAGCTGTTTCCTGTATGTGAGTTTGGGAATTCGGGCTGCTGAGTCTCTCCAGGGAACACCTGGCTCTGATGAAAGACTCATTACACTGAACCCAGTCAAGGTTTTGTGTGGCACTACCAGTCTCAATAACAATATGTTGACAGTTTGACGTTGCTCATAGCTCTGTGCAACGTTGAGGTTAACTTTTGGATGCATGACACACCGCAGAGACCGAAACATCCGTCAGGTTTTGCTCACATGACTTCAAGTTTCCCCGGTGTGTTATAGGATTGGAATTTGTGGTGGGAGAATGGTGGTGGTGGAAAAGCTACCAAAGGTTTCTCCCAGCAACATCTCAGATTTGCAGAATAATTCAGAGCAATCTTTAAACTCACAAGGAGCTGTTTATTTAGTTTTCCATGAGTAATTTTATGGTGCAGCTATGTTTTTCTGACCCGAGTTGCAGTTTATCCACTTAGAACTAATTATTTTAAAATTACACTGAGCTTTCCCATTCAGTAGTTTCAACAATTGTTGTCATACCGTTAAATGACTGCTTAAGTCATCTCCCACAATCCATCAAATCTGCTGATTCTTTGAACTTTTTAGACATTCCTTGAAGATCTCCATCACTGTCTTCTGTTGGTTTGATGTGGTTGGTCGGCCTATCATGCTGCATTTTATGCTGGGATTTCTTCTTGATGGTTTGTTTGTTCATTTATTTTATTCCTATATGCAGGGGCGTGTCCAGACTTTTTAAACTGGGGTGCCACACCGGGGCACTGACTTCTACAGGGGTGGCATGAAGTCTAACATAGACACCTGTGAATAATAGAACAGAATAGTAATATTAAAATCTTCTTAGCTTAAATCTATGACTTGAAAAGAGGTTAGTTTACTAACAATCAATCAATCTTTATTTATATAGCACCAAATTACAACCAATGTTATCTCAAGATGCTTTACAAACAGAGCAGGTCTAGACCAGCTCTATGTCGCATTATTAACAAAGATCAAGGCAGCATAAGATCCAGTCCCATTTTACAGGCAGGACTCTGTCCAATCTAATCGTAATCCACCATGAGCAGAGCACTTTGCAGCAGTTAGCAAGTTACAGTAGCAAGGACACACTTCCTTTAACAGGCGGAAACCTCCAGCAGAACCAGACTCATGTTAGACAACCATCTGCCTCGACCATGTTGAGGTTAAAAAGAGGGGTAGAGTGAGATACAGAAAGAGATGATAGTGTTGAGATGGATAGTCGTAGTTGTAGCAGATGGAGTCTGGCACATCCACAGCAGCAGGCCGTATACAGCAGCGATCCAGAGTTACCTACGAGACAAGGGAGCTAAGGGACTTCAAGAAAGATCTATGGTTATTAACTTTAATGGGACAGGGAGACTTAAAACTAATAACAGAAAATGACCCAAGTTTTAATGCAAAGAAAGCCTTTTTCAACACAGCCCAAATAGATTTAAATATACTGGTAAGTTTGTTTCTGACAAGGCAAAAAGCAGATCATGATTTTGTATTTTCGGGTGGCCACCCAGTGGACCCTCTCCTGCCCATTTCTGAAACACTTTCAGTGTTTTATAAAATTTATTTAGCTTTTTGACTGACTTATTGCTAATGTAATAAGAGAAAAGGTCATTTTTAGACAGAGCACCACACATTTTTTGAAGGAATGCCTTGTGCATCAGTCTTTATCAAAGAAAGCTATCAAATTCTTACAAATGTAACGTGAGGGTTCGATGGGTGGTAGTTGGATAACTATTAATAAGAAACAGCAGGATGGAGACAGATAACCCTTGAAGCACTTTACTTTAGGCACACTGGATCGGCATAACAACACTTCCTTGTAACTCAATCACTTGTCACAGAACCAACCAATGAGAGGCCAGGATGACTGAGCTCCAGGTAAATGTAATTAGAACCACAGAAGAACATTTAACATATTTTGGTCCCAACCAAGCGTGCCAGATCCTCCCCTGGTAGTGAAGCTTTCAGCCGTGTGACTGCCCCCTGGTGGCTGGCTGCAGTATAGGTAAAAAAATCAGTCTCCCCCATTCATTTGAATGGGGGAGCAGTCAAACTTTAAAAAATAAATACACGTGGTACTGTGGTGATATGTAGTTAGTATTTGACTGTTGTGTGTCTTTTTCCTGAAGAGTTTCTTTTTCGTTAGTTATTAGAGTTTAAAAAACGGGGTTTTACTTCCGGGTTTCCTTTGATTCACAGCCGCCGTAGAGAGAAACTTCAAAGGATACACAGTGTCTTGTGACGCGGAGCTTATTACAGTGGCTTCACAGGCTCTGGCTGCACAATGGCTGCGCCCAGGAGCGGGATTTTTTGGCTTCAGAACTGTACAACGGGAAGAGGCGGAGCAACGCTGTCCATTTTTATTTACAGTCTATGGTCCCAACTAGATGATGCTGTAGAAATAATTATAACAACGTACATACACCAATGATAACTTACATAAACTTGTATGTAAATAGTTACCATATAAATGATATAAAGATATTTTAATCTTAACTCAAATTCCAAACTGTCTTTTCTATTAAAGCTTACACAAGTGAAAGATCTTAACAAATATCTTTCACTTTCTTGCTCTGTATTTTCTTAGAATTGCTTTGTGCATATTTCCGTGTAATAAATGATGCACTTGGCATCAATTTGAAATGGAATTTTCTAACAGCTTGTGTGGGCCCAATTAGAGTTCCTCAGAACAACATGAGCTTGTATCGATGGAACATCCAAAATAATCCATAAGACTGAGATGTTTACCACAGTTTCTTAGAAGCAGCTCTACCTGGCCCTCCTTCACTTTCCTTTTCCCCCTTCCTTCCGCACATCCTCCTTCCAAAAATCATACAAAACACAAACATCCCTTCAGTAAAGAGTGAGGCGTCAGAAGGGGGGCCGTGCAGGCAGGCTGGATTAAGGAGAATGAGGTGCCTCAGTCCCCCAGGTGAGCAGGGTAAACACAGATCTGACGATGGAGGAATGGAACGGTGCAAGGGGACCTTTAGCTCCAACCACCGGCTGCCTCTCATCTCCCCACACGGCCAGATGGCTGCTATTCACTCACGCATTCCCCAACGCTCCTTCTATTAGTCTATATTTTTCTGTCTCTGTCTCTGTGCTGCACTAATCAAATGCTGAATTCATGTGGTTTGTTGTTTACACTTCACAGTGCGAGGCATGAAACACACACATCAGATGGGGCTTGCAGAGCCGCATGAGAGCTCACTGGGGAGAAAAACACATCTCACTCTGGCCGAGCTGACATGCATACATTACCTCAAATAGAGCAAGGGTAAAGAGTGTGTACAATGTGGGTTGTTGCATGCTTTCACTCTGGATTTCGTGTGTGCTTCTTTGTGCCAAGCAGAGATTATCAGGGAGCGTATGTTTGATTCCCTTCCATCAGAGCTCCTCTGCAGTTCTTGGAAACCTCGAGGAAATATTCAGGGAGGTTGACTGAGTGTTTATAAGAAGAGGAGGCGTTCAAAACCCCTGTTTAAGTTTCACCTGTCACGAGAGGAAACATGCATGTGTATGTACTCTTTGCCTCACTCGCCTTCATGCACATTTCATAATTTGAAGCAGGATCAAGTGTAACCATCCACATTGGTTTCAAATAAGAAATTAACAAGGCATCTTATATAGTACTGATTTTCCCTGGTAGTGCCTGATAGAATATCTCTCTCATTTAACCCACAAACAATCGCATTAGACACACAGAAATCTCATTAGACAGGGTCTTCTGAGGCATGATATTTTTGCACTACAGTTCCATCTTTCAATTTTCGAGGAGAACTCCGTGCACCAAAATGTTATCTATTGCTATTGCACATTTTCTAAGGTGTTGCTACTTTTTCAGTGAGTCATTCCCGGCCAATGGTTCTCAAAAGGCATCATCTGAGTACTACAGAAAATTTGTCAGATTACAGAGATTATCCATATGACCTTTCGGACACTGCTTGAACAAAGAGACCTGTCACTTCCATGAAATTACCCCATACTTTTCATAAAGGCCCGCTCTGACATCACTTTTGACAACATTTTTAGCTTTTCTAGGACCAGTGACTGCAATATTCCTTTGCCAAAGGCAGCCACTTTAATTAGATTTGAATCAGATTTCAACCATTCATCTTCTGAATGCCTGCCCATCCACAAGAAATGACTCTCATTCTCAGTTCAATCAAATCTGCTTTGTGGCTTTATGAAATATGGCAAATATATTAGCTTTGAGTCCCTGTTCTGAATTCTGGATGACAAAAACAGAGAATGGTTGTCCATTCAAGCATGTATTTAGTTTTATTATGAAAAGAAATCAATACTTCATTTATTTCAGACTCTGTTTATGGGGCACAGAGGGAGGTCCCTTCAATCTTGAAGTGTTGTCCTACTCAGCTTCAACAGAGCTCGTTGGAAAAGAGTTGCCTGCATGTCTATTCTGAGTCAAAGAATGTGTATTATCCTACTTCACCTTCAATTTATAAAAAAAATTGCAGGTATAGCAAAGAGGATCTTTGTGCAAAAAACACCTGAACACATGCCAGGTGCTCAAATATCCCAATTTGCATTCGGACATTGTCATTACAATATGAAAGCAGTGTCAATACAGTAGCTTTAAATTCCCATTTTTGATTGTTGTCCCTCATTTTGTAAATTTGGGATGTCATAAAAAGAAGTACAAACAGCCATTTCATAGAAAGCCCTGAAACATCTTATTAAACAACTATCAAGCTTCTTCACCACAGAGTACAAAAGATTTACAGAGTGGAATACAAAATACTTCATGACTGTGGGATGTGTTTCCGTCAGACTTCTCTGTTTCCCCGCCTCGCCTGCCATCATCCGTTGTGCCAACATTGGAGAAACATTCAATCTCACTATGCCTTCAGGCTGCAGCTTACCTCAGGAGTGGAAAAAAACGTTTTTTTTTTCAGAAGAGGAACTGATCCTGAATCAAAGTTAATTCTCTGGGGTGTGTGAGAGTCAGATGTCAGAGCAAAGATGTGTAAAAGAGTCTGTAATGGAGCCACACACCATTACACGCCACAAACTTAATCCATCTCCATCGTGGCAGTCAGACAGCTGAATGATGGGTATGTAGAATGTGTGGGGTGTGGGGTAAAATATGTTTTTTTAGTAGATTAAGTCAATTTTATCATTCTTAACTTATTTAAAGTAAACACAGGATACGTGCAAAACCTATAGTACCTCTACACATTCTGATATCTTGGAAGTTTACAATCACCCCTGGCACTCCAAAGAATTTAAAAGCAATCCATATAAGACTGTGTGGTACTGAACCAAATGCATTTGCTAAAAACACTACATGTAAGTCTCTTTTTTCTATCAAACCTTGGCGCCCTGCATCTGTTGCAATATCATTCTGGAGTGTTCTATGCATCCTGAAAAATATGGTATTCCCGCTTTATGCTCTTTTGTATCTATTAAACTTATCTTTTCTAACTAGTTTGCTACTCTATGTACCACTATAAAAAAAAAAATCTTTCCTTCTACATTTAAGAGGGATGTAGTCCAAAACTGGGATAAGCCTGGGACTCTTTCTCCTTAGGAATTAGGATTCTCCTGGTCCACACCAAGATTTTGGCAAAACTTTTTTATCCCAAACTATTATTGGCTATCTCCACAAGAGTCAGATTACATATGGCACATTTTTTATAAGCTATAAGGGACTCCATTTGGTCCTGGGCTGAAGGAGCCCATGTCCACCCTAGTATAGACCTCACTTTACCACTGGTGGAATAGTTTCTCAATCCACATTACTGTATATTCAAGATGTGCTTTATAATGACCACATAACCATTTTATACACCTGCATCTGTATCTTCACCTCACCTGTATATCAGTAAACACAACTGTTTTTTCACACTGATATAAGTCACACAAAAGAGGTTTAACTTGCTGCTCTCAGTTTAAGCCTTCACCAAGTCTGCCAAAATTGTGATTCTTTGTCTGTGTAAGTCCTCTGTCCCTGGCTGCCAGTAACACACTCACTCTCCTCCCTGCATCATTTCATGGCCAGATAACAGTTGAAACCTGCCAATTTAGCCAATCAATGAGTAGAGCCCTCTGGATAACACAAAAAAGCCAAGGATTTGATTTCATTTTGCAAGTCTAATGTGGTCTTTTTGTCAGCAGGACAAGTGGTGGCTGCCAAATAACACCACAGGAAGATCAGATTGAGATGAAAAGGAAAGGCACTAAGTCTGTAGGAGTAATACCACATTATTTTTATATTTTCCTAGTTTCTGGAACAACTGAGTGCAAACTGGTAATAGAAACTGAAAAGACTATGAAAGGAAAGGGCATGAATGAGGTCTTAAAAGGTGATGGCTATGGAGGCCTTTTAATACTATTGATGCAAAGGGATCGATTAAAAAGCACCTGAATTATCTCAGTTTGTTGCACTAAGGCAGAGTTCAAAATGCCTTTATGGACAAAATATTCCCCTGGTGACCCATTTGAGCCTTATTGTCTGAATTTGTCTTTTTATTTTCAAATGTAAGATTCCTATTGATTCTTGCAGTGCTATGATTTGAAAAAAGACCTCCCAGGAAACTTCTCTTTTTACCCTGTCAGAAAAGTCAGCAGACTTATGCTACCTTCATGCCCCGGGCAAAGACAGGTTCTTCCACTGCCTCTATAAGAGATAAATAAAGCGATCTGACACTTGACACTTTCTTTGTTCCAATATATTCCCTAACATTGACAGCACTTTAAATTGTATTAACTTGACTGAAAAGGAAAATCCAGCCAAACAAAACAGGTTGTAGTTAGCCACGCTGTGTAAATAAGCCAATTTTGTGCAACAGTGCTTAAAGCTGAAATGTCCCTGAGGGAAAAGTGGATTGCTTTGGACAAAGACTTGCACAGCAAACAGCTTGAAAGAGGTGTCAACCTGAAATTTTACCTAAGCTGGAGTATACATCTGTTGCCTTTGATTCAATATGCTGCACACAGTTTGTGGATGGTTGTGTATTGTATGCATGCATGACCATAAAATTAATGCATGCCTCAGAAACGGATGACGCAAGCGTTTCTGCGTACAACAGCTCCTTCTCTTCTCTATAAACACCATGTGACATGACCTCATCAGCTGAGAGGACACCCTCCAGATCAGCTCTGAGACTTTAATGACATGCTTACAACTTCTGCAACTGCACACGTGACATCCAAGGCAAGACTAACAAGGTGGATGACCTAAGGCTTTGAGTAATCATCCATCAGATCTGATGTAGCAGTGTTAAATGATGTTTATAGGGCTGTGTTCATGTTCAATTATGACAAGAACAGGAGATGGGTAATCTCTGTAGGAACAATAAAATGAGACACCTTATGTAGTCTATGAGTCAGTGACAAAGACCTCAGGACGATGGCCAAAAAATAGACGTCATTCCATTGTCCTAAAATAGAAACCCCCTGGATTTCCAAAAGGTCTGTTATATCCATTAACAGGCACACACTAACTGCGTCATGTGGCAAAAATGAACATTATGTTGTTTGTAGAAGCATTTAAACCATAAAGATCTTTCACCAAAACATGTGTTAGTAGAGCTGTTAGCCTCCAAAATGTTTCTGATGACATCAAGATAAGAGTGTTGGCAGTCATCAGTGTTTAGTTCAGGGCTTCTCCATGGAAACACATCTACACTGCGGTGTCCAGGATGATGGGAACAACATATGTGAGCATATGTGAGTTCTTCATTTGGGTGGATTGTGTTCATGCTTTATCATGTGAATCCAAGAGGTCAGGCCTGCAAACTGAGGGATACCGCATGGTGTAATCAAAGTTCTGAAGAGAAACAGAGAGGGACTGGAAAGTATTAATGAGTCCTGTGATGTTTACAAGTCTTTTCCTGCTTTGATGGAGCAGACTTTTTTCAGTATGTTTATTATGAAGACATTAATTTATCCTACAACGGGGATACGATGTGTTGCTGCGCAGTGAAGGATTCCAAAACTGTTTGGCTTGCAAAAATCACATCAGGGAATTAATGCAGCGCACACTCTGGAAAAACATCAGACTTCTTAGTGATTCAAGTTTATGACCAGTGACTCACTAACCGAAATTCTCTAGGCTCTCAATTATGCTAAAAACAACAATTATTACATTTCAAAATGAAGTCATAGTACTAATTAAGAAAATATGTTGATAAAGTCTGTAATCATATCCAAATCAAACTGAAGTGATTACATGTAGCAAGCAACAAAACTCTGAGTCTGAAGCACTACTGGTGGCTCTGTGGGGATTAAGATCAGGAGCCTTATGGCTAATATATATTGCTTCTTCCATTCTTCAAAGTTGAAGTTAAGGTCAAGGTACAGTTCATTATCCCTGAGGGGCAATTTGTTTGACAGCCAATAATGAATGAAGCAAAAACAAACAAAAAAATTCTTACACGCACAGTTAAAGGGCAATTCCACTCTCTAATCTCTAATTAGAACACTTTAATTAGAGATTCTGCATTTTTATGCATCTCCTTTTTTTGAAGATGAACCTGATGGGAATGTTATCAGGTTGGTTCAAATGACGCAACTAAATGATGAGTCATTGAGTCACAAGTCATTAGAATTCACCCTCAGGGAGACATGAATTTGTTTCATGTTTCAGTGGAATCTATCCAGTACTGTGAAGATATTTTAGACACAACTTCATGTAATTCTAAAGGGCAAATAAGGGGTTCACCAAGGGTGGTAGGGTGTATCATCTGGGAACCATCAATGTTCAAAGCGTCCAAAATTTGGTGCCAGTCCATCATGTACATGATTAGATATTTCACTGGATAAGTTGAAACTAGCTGGTTGCACAATACGAATAGACAGAGGCTAACAAATGTCATTACGATTCATCCTCAGGGGAACATGAATCTTTGTAGCAACATTTCTCGTAATTGTCAAAAAGACTATTAAAATCAAATTATGTAAACCAGCTGGTAGAACTACATGTTAGGTCCAGGCATCCCAAAAGAAAGTAAGATTATCCTCTACTGACCATGAATGACCAACCACGATGGCGTACGACTTGCAGAATCTGTACACCTCAAACATCTTTGGAAGGGACTACCTTTACCTCCACTTATAATGAAATCTTCCTCTTTACAGTCTGTTAAATCATTTATAAAAAGAGAATAGAAACCATCTGTTCCAGACAAGGTCAGGACACTGGCCATGAGAGGAAATAAAGAGTTTATTCAGAGATATTTCTGAAACCAGCTAATCATCACGTCTGTTGTCCCTGCCGACATTATCTATAGCTCTCCTTCACTTCAGGCAAAAGGGCTGAGGGCAGTCAGAAACACTTTCCTAGAGAGAGAGAGAGAGAGAGAGAGATCCCCATGACATTAACAATGACTCCAACAGAATGTGGACTTCAGGAATGAGGAAAGCAGAGCAGTCCTTTCTTTTAACTGAACCGTGATCTAACCAGGAAGCTGCTGCATTGAATGGCAACAGGTGTAACTTTGCTTGCTGTATTGTATGACTTGTTTTTAAAGTTGTGACATCCCACACTGTAATTGTTTGTGAGCAGCACAATGCATGAAAGTCATCCCAGAGTCATATGTTTCTTTGGTAACATCAAGGCTTGTCCTCTCAAGGGTTCTGAGGAATTGCGTGTCTCTAGGTGGAGCCATCATTGAGACCTTTTTACTCTCCTTAAAGCTAACAGTAATGGCCAGACCATATCAAGTCACAGATTTACAGGGATCACTAGAATCCGCTGACAATGTCCCTGAGTAGGTTCACTTCCACCTTTTAAATCCCCATCTACAAATGACTTTTGATTTTCTGTGTGCGTCGGAATCTTTTTCTTGGAAATGACTGTTGTTAAAACTGCCAGTGTAAGTATTGGACCGAGACCCAGCTTCCACAAGAACAGGATGTTCTTGCAGAATTTAGTTCATTGTTCCCTCTGCTAAGCTGCACACCTAGTCTGATCTCACAATTGACTGGAGGGTGGGTACAATCTCACAAGCTGTTAAAATGTAGTCAGCTATCAATAAAACGACCCTTTAGGGATGATGCAAGAGACTACTATTAAGCTGTATTATGCTACACAATAGCATGGGATGTTAATTTTAAGTTAGAAATATATGTCATCAAAGCCAATGATTGAACAGTGTTTTTTTCACCATAACTACCACATAGGTAAGATTAGTTTATTAACCTCCTTTAGTTTTTCATAACTGATCCATGTAGCTCCAGAATCACTGTCATAATAAAAGTAATATTTAAGAAGAGAAAAGAAAAGAAAAGCCAGGTGAACCTGTCAGATAGTAATATTTCCAAAAGTCTGAAAGAGACTGCAGGATGCTGACAGTGCTGCACCGCCCTCTGGTGGAACAACCTTACTAATGCACTTGTATTAGAAATGCATTAAGTGAATATGCATAATATAGGATTTGAAAAACATGATCAAATAGTTTATGTTTTATATATTTTTATACATTGAATATACATTTAGATTTTGTAGACCCTTGTAACCCTTGTTCTCTAATAATGGGATAACGAGGAAGGCTCATTCCCCCTGAAGGCAGCACAGAACGCCACAGGAAGTCATTCTCCCTCCTCCCTCCAAGTATCACACACTGTCTGGCATATTTTCTCCCTTACAAAATCCTTATGCAGTCTGATTGTTAACCAGTCATCAACTTAATATCTACAGTGATATCTACAGTGCAATATCCTTACTATTTGCTCTATGTATACTACTTACAATTTTCAGCACTTTGTACATAGCTGGTTCTAAATATTCTGCACTTCTGTGCTAATTTTATTTTTATTCAGTATTTCTTTTGTATTTTATTCCTACTTTCTATCAATACTCTAATATTCTTACTTTATTGAGGATAGGAGCAACTGTAATGACCAAATTCCCCCCAGAGATTCATACAGTTCTGATTCTGATTCTGATATAAGTCAACCTGCCTCTGTGGTCTTCATTAATTCAACCTGCCTGTCTCTGCACTGTGAGAGGAAGCCAAATTACCCAAATGTGCATTCACAGAGAAATATGCATGCTACACTAACTGTAAAGGTTGTAGGCAGCCTGCAGGCTTTGAACCCATCGCTCTTTTTTAGCTTTGAGGCTAACAACAAACCCCTTCTGTCCAGCAGTACCTGCCTGTATTTTTATATTTTTCTAAATATTTTGATGCATCAAAAGACAGGGCCTACATCAGGATTTGAATCAAGAACCTTCTCGCTGAGACACAACAGTGCTAACCTGCCACACCAGCCGACCCCCCTGCAGTGTTCACTTCATTAAGTGAATTGAATTTGTATTACAATGTGAGGCATCAGAAGAGCGGCAATAGATGAGGGATTTGACCCTATAGCCCTTTCGCAATGTCATGGCAGTGCTAAACCTCAAAGGGCCCCATCATGCATCATTCTGTTATCAAAAACAGCTAAAATGAGAGAAAAAAAGTGTTCATCCCTCTCATGGGTAAACATTTCTCAGCTCTTGCTCTTTCCCACCTCTCTTCCAGACATCTCAACCAACCAGCCAACACACATACAGAGCTTGACAACTCGCACCAGAACCAACAACCTTCTCCTTTTGAGGCAGCGGTCTTGACCACCACACCACTGTGCTGTATGTCAGGCTTTATTTACATTCCAGTGCAGTCTGATTATTCAGAAGTATGGTCCACACAACATTCTCACTCAACACAGTAATGCCCAAGTTAGGGTTCAAACCCTTAGCCTGCTTGAAAGGCTACAGAGCAAACTACTACACTATCATGCCTCATGCCCCTTGTATGACTCGATTATTAGGATTGATGTATTTCTTGCTCTTCAAATGAGTTCAAAAGGGCGGTCCATACTGAAGTGGCAGCAGGCAGCAATTACTCTTTAATTATAGAGCACCAAATCACAACAATTGTTATCCCAAGACACTTTACAAACAGCAGGTCTAGACCATTCTCTCTGTCGTATTATTAACAAAGACCTAACATCAAGACAGGATAAGATCCAGTCCCCTCTTACTGACAGGACTCAGTCTTATCTCATCTTAATCCACCATCAACAGAGGGCTTTGCAGCATTTAGCAAGTTACAATGGAAAGGACAAACTTTCTTTAAACAGTCAGAAACCTCGAACAGAACCAGAATCATGTTAGACAACCATCTGCCTCGATTGTGTTGAGGTTGGAAAGAGGGGTAGAGGTGAGAGAGATGATAGTGGTGAGACAGATAGTAGTACTTGTAGCACCTGGTGTCTTGCAAATCCATAGCAGCTGGAGTCTGGAACAGCCACAGCAGCAGGCCGTCTACAGCAGCGGCCCAGAGGAACCTATGAGACAAGGGAGCTCAGGGACTCCCAGAAAGGTCTATGGTTAGTAACTTTGATGGGACAGAAGAGTTAAAGCAAGGGACAGCTACTCCACTACACTACTTGCTGCCTTGAGGTGCCAAATTATTTAAGTTAAGCTATTTATAGTGCATTTTGGGATTTTAAAAGCATGGTTTTTACTCTTGATGGAGGACGCCTATTGGATTTTGATGCTTTGACATTGTTTATGAAGTTAATGACAACATTTTTTGGAATGTCTTTCCTTATTTTTAACTCTGAGATTTACAGTTAAAGATATTGGGTTTTGGTGTAAGTCCCATAGAAAGGATCATCATTCCTGTGATTTTATGGGGTTTGTTTACGATGAGTGACATAGAGATTCATACCTCCTTTTGTCCCAGATATTCTGAGTAAGGGGAAAAATAAGTCAGAAATATCGAAAGTTTTAAATAAAAATGTCTTTATTTTTAAAATAAATGCATTTTTTACAGACAGAAAACAGAGCAGCAGGACATGCACTGCTGCTCCTGACACCGAAGGCAAACAAAAACAGAGAAAATAAAAAAAGACTCGGCTTGTTTTTTTCTCATCTTAGTTCACTTTTGTGGTTCGTCTCAAACTCCAGGGTCTAAAAATGGTGGCCCCCCTTATATAGACAACATCAAATGGCACACTTTGATTATGACAAAACCAGACAAATAAGTGAAGTATTTCGCCAGGCAAGGAGCAAATTAAATTTGCTCTTGAGTAGCGCACTGAGTATCGCTGTCAGTCTAAAGATTGAGTTAAAAGCACAAAGCAGTGGCACAAATGGACAATTGTAATCTTCAAGCGGTAGAACAGAGAGAAGAAAAACAATAAAATGAAGTAGAAATGCCAGAAAGACGAGCACATTGAAAATACATGTCTGTACTTAAAAAAAAATAGATGTTCTCCACAAATATCTTAATCTATATCAAACCTGGAGTTTGAGACTAGTGTTATCTTCATATATATTCATATATATCTTCATCTGAAAACTCAGTAAGACCACAACATAAGCAAGCACAAATCTGAATACTACACATGTTGACAGATGGCTCCCCCCCCCCCTTTCATCTGTAAGGAAAACTTCCAACCCTCCCTTGTCCGCCCACCTACCCCCCCACGTAAAGCAGAGACAAAAACTGTACAATTCTATAAAACGTTTGTGTTTTTACATTAGTTACAAAAAATAATACTTCATTTACTGATCCTTCATACTGAGGACAGACAAAAAAAACTTGCATATTCATTCTTCAAACTTGGTGACCTTTTTTGCTGGTGTGTAATGATAAAAGTGATAATAATTATAATACTATACGGTGTGAGGAACAGAATGGAAAGTTAGGTGAAGACGGAAAAAGGGAGTAACAATCCCTCCTGTAGTGTTCGTGTACATGCAATGAGATGTCAGGGGTGTCAAATCTCTGGATGGAGTTTCAAACATGCTGTGGAGATTTTCTAAGACGTTAGCAGCCATTAACAGACATGTTGGGGTAAATGTGAACGCACTGTGGCACTTCTGAATGCCCACTTCCAGGTCAGAAGCTTCAGACGCCTTTTCTTCAGCTTTAAGATACGGAAAAGAAAATGTCATGTGGCTTCGTGTGAAGTATTCAAACGTTATTTAAAAAATGGTTCATTTCAAATACACATAATCTTGTATATTTACTGACATTTGAATCCACCCCAGTAGAGATCTTTATAAGATGAGAAAGATGACCGTATTTTTTGCTGTGAGGATATTTTTATCAGTTGGATCAAGTTTTCAAACCCACAGGTCTCTCATCCCCGTGCACTGAGCTGTAGAGTGTTTCCATGAAGTGTTTGCGGTATGCAGTCTGTTACAAAGAAAAAAACTCAGGCTCTCATGTCGCACCTGTTAGCTAATACATTTAAATACAGAGAGCTCCAAAACAAAGACAACAGACATCAGAAGCAGAAGAAAAACAACAACAACAGCTTATTCAAAGAGAGGACTATATCGTGTAGAAGTGCTTACATGTGACTTCAAAGAGATTTAACCCTTCATGGAGCGGATAGAATGGACATGTAGAGCTGTAATCAGTGGACACTGCTGTTTACACCCTTTCAATTCAACTCTTAGATGAAACGCTTTCTAGGATAAATAATAAGATTAGAGTCAGTTTTTAAGTTTTAGAAGAAGGGAAAATGACAAAGAGAGGAAGAAAAGAGAATCTTTGGGATTAAACGAGGTGTTCGATTGGTTTTAAAAGGTTGTCGGGGATGTTACGTTGATGGCTGTCAGTCCAGGATGATAGGACGCAGGTGGGCGTAGGAAAACAGAAAAAAAAAACGTCCCCCCTGTTCAGGCTTTTTGTAACGCTTCTGTTCACCCACAAGAGTTTAAGATCCAATCTTCATCTGGACTGTCATCGCCACAATTTTAGTGTTGTAACAAATGATTTGTCAGCATCAATGAAAATAAAAACACTATGATGATTAAAACTGTGTCAGCCATGGCAATAGTAGTGCTGTTCTGGGCTCACAGCTCCAAACAATAAAAACACTGAGAGATAATAGAATAACATAAACCCCCATAAACCCGTCCCACCCAGACGCTATTCCCGGGCCTCGACGGATCAGCGTTAGCCCTGGTTGTTGCTTTAGTGCAGCTCAGACCCAGCCGCTAGTCAGCTTATAGAACATCTCCTCGTCTAGAGACTCGTTCTGGTCCTTGGCACGTGTGGACAGGAAGATGTATCCGCCGATGAACTCGTGGACCACCTTACAGTCCACCTCGGCACAGACGAAAGACAGAGTGGGCTCGTCTGCGAATTCCACCGTCACCTGAGCGCATGGAGAGAAGCATGTCAGTCATGCCTCAATTAAAAACATTGAATCATAGAATCAAAATCAGTTTACAAACTTTGACTACAGACTAAGTGGACCTGATGACAACCTATCCCATTCAAAGGCGGTTTTCAAAACCGCCTGCTAGATACTACCTACGAATGCAGCACGTACTGCATACTGCATACTGCATACTGCATACTGCATACTGCATACTGCATACTGCATACTGCGTCTGAATTTAGTATGTAGTATGACTGTTCTGTTGGATCTGTTCTGCGGTATGCTGGGTTAGGCGTTGACAGATTTCTGGTTTTGGAAAGCGGAAGTAAATAACAGGAAAGGTGATAGCAAAACCGCCTATTTAGCATCAACTCATGAGTGAAAATGTTAGGAAGCGGTTTACATAGAATTTGATGATTTTCATACCATCTAAAAACGGAGGGCCTGCCGTCTTATACGTAAAAAAGAAGAAGTGTAAAGTTAGTGCTGTGCATTATGGGAAAAAGTATGCGAGGGAGACTGGACCGCTGCATACTGAGAAATTTTCCTGAATCAGTACAACATCTGGGTCCTTTTGGCATACTGCAGATTTGGCTCTTGTTCACATGCTGCCTACTGCATACTGAATTTTGGCCAAATCAGTACGTACTGCTAGTATAGTAGGTGGTTTTGAAAACAGCCCATGTTTCATGCTTAGAGGGTTCCTCACCATCTTGATCTCCCAGTTGACGTTCCACTGTTTCATGTTGCTGAAGCGCCAGGTCTTGATGGCATCTCCAGTGCCAGCGTCCATCCTGATCAAACGGTTGTAAGTGATGCCCATCAACTCTTCCCGCTTTACACCCTGAAACCTGTGAAGGAAGGACAACATCCAGTTTGATCGAACAACATGGGTCACTGCTAGCAAAGAAAACTGAAACGGTCGCTATTTTGGACAATCAGAGAATTTTTCAGCTGTTCAGAGATAATTATGTTTGAACCTACTTGGCAAGGAAATGAGTGATTCCAAACTCAGGCAGGGACTGCCACGCCTGGATGAAGCGCATCTTTGCCTCGATGAGACTCATCTGGGCCACATTCTGGTGGGCTTCAAGGATCCGGGCTGAAATCTGACAAATAGACAATCACACATTTAAAACATGACTTTTTTGTACGCCCCCACTATTTAAGTTGTGACAAACACTAATACACTTCTCACTGATAACACAAAACATCCCATAACCACACTAAAACTATCCGATGCACCAAAAACCAAACAGTCAGGATGCAGTCTACAGTAAATGATCTCCGGGAAGCTTTAAACCTGAGTGAACTTGAATGTGTACCCTTTGGAAGACTGGCATTTTCTGAAGTAAATAATAAATCTGAACCTGACATTCTTAATCTTTCAAGTCAGCTACTGACTCATTCTTGAGAGTTTTATAATCTCCTTTGAAAGACAAACAAAACAATAAACTGTTTGTGCTTCAGTGATTAAAATAAATGAGGTCGATGATTTCATAGCTGTTTTGGAGGTTGGCACTCTCTAGAGAGCTTTAAGGCATGTCTCCGCTTCTCTTTAGCTCTAGGGAACAACAATGAAAAGTGATTGATCAGTCTCTGTTTAATTTCATCTACCATTATATAACTCAAAATTCCCTCAGCGGGTTTGTTGTGTCTGTATTTGTTGTTTTATACAGAAAGAAAAGTAAAAAATATTATTCTAAAACATCTAAAAAGATATAAAACCTTGTTTTTCTTGTTTCGAAGTAGATGGAACTACTTGTTAAATGTTTTTTACCCGGCTGTTAAATACTTGATTCTGATTGATTAAAACGCCACAATCACTGTGATTAATTCTCCTAGCCAAACCAAATCAATCCATTTAAAGAGTCCAGCACATTTCACCTCTGCTTGTTGACACGGAGGTAGAAAAGTATGTTTCTGTAAGTATTCTAAATATGTTAGTTTCCACCTTAGGCTGGTCTTAGGAGTCGGGGAATAATGATAGAGGGCAGAGATGATAGAGCAACCCAAGGAGCTGGGCCCTAAACATCCTTGATAGGCAAAAAGGGGAACAAGATCCTGTCTTACAATCCACGCAACAGAGCTGGTGAGTGCATCCCTAAGTTGCTGATCCCTATAAAGCAACTTAAACCATAAGCAGTAGTGATAGAAGCAACAGTATTAGAAGAAGTGACACTGGCTTCATTTATGTTTAAAGGTGTGTCAACTACAAAGCTGTGAGGGAGAGCTGCACATGTCAACATACATGTTCCTGCAGAAGTCTTGTTCGCCTTGTCTTATGTTAGCTTCAATGAAAATGTTCAGTATAATCTTAATTATTATAACAAATAAACAAGCTAATGTTTTAACTTCACCATGGATTGAATTATTCAGATTAATGTTGATTTGCACCACATGAAGAAAGATAAGAATCTGTTGCCTTTTGGAGCGTAACGGACCATAAAATATGACTTTTTTTTTCAGCTGTCTAGATAAAGTATTTTTAAATCAATATAAGTGTCTTAATATGTATATTTTGTGTGAATGTGTTTATGTCTTCAGTTAGTAGCACAGTAATAAGCAGGACGATGTAAACTGAACAGGTGGTCATGCAAATTAGAACCATTGCGTTAGGGTCTTGCTCACCCTGTCAGAACTTACTTTTATATTAACACCTGATCACTTTTCATTATATCTTACTTATTACCCAGCTGTCTAACTGATCTTCCAGTTGTGTAGGATGCTTGATTCCGATTGGTCCAAACCCCTTGACAACAGTTAATAACTTTCACAAACACGTCATGTCAAATCAATCCGCGGGAAAGAGTTCCGGCACATTTTGCTTCTGCTTGTTGACAAAATAGACCGTAAGGTGAGGTGAGGTAAAACCGTTAGCTTCCGCTAGCATCGTATTGGTAAACAATGTCGCTAAAACGTTAGCTTCATTAGCATGCTAAATCGACAGGCCACGGATGTTTACATATTGGATCCTGTCCAGCAATATCAGCAACGGCAGTGGAGCAGGTGAGAGCCACTTTACGTTACAGGTCTCCAGAAAGAAACTTAAACCATGAGCGGTGGTGATGATAGCAGCAGGGTTCACAGTTGTGACAATTGTTAAAGGTGTGTGATCCACAGAGCTCAGAGAAGGAGAGCTAGATGAGGACAGTTTTATGTTAAATCGACCGCAACAGGCAGATAAGAGTCCAACGCAATGGAACACTAATGGCAGTGGAATCACTGGGACTATTTTTTTTTAAAACTGCAAACATAAATCACTTTAAAATAATAAAATAATGTTTTCATCAATGTTTTTTGACAACGTGTTTGTGTTCTAAGTTAGTAGATGGGTAATAATAAAAAGAACCCTTTCAGGGTGGTAAAGACCCCTCCACTTCGCGTCTCACCCTGTCAGGATTATTTTTCCCATAACAATCTGCTAACCATACATTATCCCTTACTAGGGATGTAACGATACAATCAACCCACGATTCGATTGGAATCCCGATTTTTGGTTCACGATACGATTCACTCACGATTCTCTAACCATTTTCAAGAAAACTGGATTGAACTCAAAATTTAACTATTGTTTTATTTCAATTCTCAGATATGGACAGTGGCAATATATATTTTTTCTCTTATATTTATTTGTAAACAAAGTCATCCTTTTTCATTTTTAAGGTGTGTTGTAACTCAAATAAAACAACTGCCCTCTTTTTTTCAGCACCTTGCAAAAAAAACTAAAATGAACTTACAAAAATACCTTGCTGGAAAATTTCAGAACAATTGTAGAGAAATGGAAAGTGAGCGATTCCCAAATAAAAGTATTTAATATTAAAACAAATAAGGTAAATCTCTTTAAATTAGGGATGTAAATTCTTAGTATTCTCCTTGATCGATCTTTGGAAATGTTAACGATCAATTATCGTTCAATCATTACAAAAAACTTGGACGTATTCCATGTCAAAAATAATGCCAAATACGTACCTAAATTAAATTTTCCTTCACGACACAATGTATATTACTGACGGTATTAAACAGCTACGGATCATATTGAGGTGTTCAATGTTAACATGCTGAATATCAACATGTGGAGCAGGCTTATAAATCATCTCTGTGGACGCATGGTGATAGAGTGAAAACTGTGGAATTACTGTAACAGGACAACTGAACAGGATCATATTTTGGACTCACAGTGTCCAGTTTTCTGTCTGCTCGTTCTTACTGCGAAAAATAAGCAAATGAATGCAGTCATGTGTCAGCCGGGAGCGGAACCGGGTCATGATTAGTCTAGCAGCGGAGAAAAAAAGCACTCATGGAGACCTGTCACTCAGCCGCAGACCCCAGCTGAGCGTCTCCGCTGTGTGCAACACCTTGCATGCTTTAAACTTCAAACACCTCCACTCAGCGAGGGACGAGAGAGCAGCGCAAGATGATGAGCAAGTGGAGTATAATGCAGATAGCGCCTTCTACTGTTTAAAAATTATATCCCGATACAAATCATGTTGAATCGATTTTAATCAACCCTTATTTGTGTCAATTTTTTACTGATTTGCGATATATCCATACATCCCAATCCCTTACATATGAAACTTTAAAAAAAAAAATGGGATTAAACATGTAAAACACATCTGCATTCTTATACATTATTGGTAAAGTAATTTAGTCCATTCATTTTACTTCCCTTCTCATGGACTAAATACCTTTACCAATAATTTATAAGAAAATACAGTCAACACTGATGCTTAAATGTTGTATTAAAGAATTATGTGTAATTTGCAAGATGATGAGTAACATAAAAACTAACAACAGAGATTCTATCTATTCTACTGAGACTGTTTGCCACTATGACATGTTTACTGTTGCACTACAGTTGGTTAGGAGAGTGTTCAGAGTTAAGACAGTCATGCACATACACGTATCTAAGGTTTAAAAGGCACCCAGTGAACACATAACTGGACTTACCAAGTCCCTGATAGAGCCTGGCTGAAGGTGGGAGGAGGGGATGAGGGGATGAGAGAAGGGCACAGAGGAGTGAAGGTGGTGCATACAGGAAGAGAAGAAAGAAAGATTGGACAAAGAGAACAAGCAGGTAACGTCAATGTTGAGGGAGGAAAGGTTTAAAACAACAAAAGCAGGATATCAAGAGGAGTGCTGGGTCTTAGAATCATGCAGATTTTCAGCCACAAGAGGGAGAGAGAGAGCGGCAGTGGTCAGATACTATCATATTTAGAAGAAAGGAGGAAACTTGTAATACATTTAGTGGGGCTTTAACACAGGGAGGTGGGCGCTGGGATAATCTGGGAATATTTATAAAAGACTTAATCAAAAGGTGTTTAAAATTCTCACACATCTTTTCTGTAATGCTCCTTTAATCCACAAGAGGGCAGTGTGTACTATACAAACACTTTCTAATAGTGCCATGTCTACCAATCTCCAGGGGGTCATTTCTGTGCCTTTCATGTTTGTTTTCTTGTACGTTCATGTATAGATTTACCCAGAGACCAAACTGCTCCCTGTTATCAAAGAATTCTTCTGTGTGTGTGTGTCCGTGTCCGATGGGAGCTGCAGCACGGAAGTCTCCTCGGACCAGTTTGCAACAGGATGTCCAGTTTAAGGGAGTTGGGGAGGGGTCGCAGCTGAGCTGACTGAGAGCAAACAGGCTTTTCCCAGACAGTTTTTCCCGCGCAGCATTTCCAGGCACGGCTCATTTCCTCAAGCCCTCCACGCCCACTATGTGTGTACTCATGTGTAAGTGCACACACAGACATACTGTACATAAGCTGCTGCTCTTTCATGTCACGCCTGGGGACACCCTCTGTGTGAGGCAGGGGACTATGGGAAGTTGAATGCGCATCTGTCGGGGAGCATGGTGCTCTTTTGGACTCACTCACTGTTCCAGGATAATTTCTAGGTCGGTATGTTTAACATTTGAGCAGCTCAATATCTGAAGCTGTGAAGGAGGTTCTGATTGGCTGCAAGCTGTAGTAGTAGCTTTTTGGTGATGGATCCGTCAAGGGAACTTCCAAATCATAAGTTCACTTTCGTGAAATAAAAGCGCTCTTATTATAAAGTACAGTGGGAGAAATGCTGACAGTGGTGGAACAACAAAGAAGCAGAATAGGACTTCCCCAAATCTATCACTCAGGGATTTCCTGAGCAGTCTCATTGGTGAGAATCTGAGACTTTTAGGGAATGTGTGAACTGAAACTGTTCTTTCTACATGAGTAATTTGTCTAATTTGAGATGTGGTATTAGTGGAAGAGTGACGTCAGGTTATTTATGGGTTCGTAGAAACCCTCATGACGAACATTTCCTTTGTTACAGGATGATCAAAGATATGAGGTTTGTACTGTGGTTCATTAGAAGACCTCTCTACTTCTTTTTCTAGACTCTTGGTATGTTTCAGGCTCCGGCTCAGACTATTTCTGAGTCATCACTTACTGTACAACACCAACACCCTCACATCCTGTTAACCCCTTAGCAACATTTAATGTTTCTAATACGACTTAAACAAAACCAGATTGAGTGAGTCAGCGATGGAGAAGCAACCCCCCCTCCAAAACCCTTCCACCCAATCACCCATCCCCGACTAACACAGCCATGGCAGCCGTGTGCTCAGCTGTTCCACTCTACACACACGCGCGCCTGTTGCTTACATGCAAATCTGCTGAGTACACATCAGACTTTTTAAAAAAATGCTTAAATGTTAAGCTTGGTTGTTCAAATCCTTAAAGTTGAGAATGAACCCCTTTATAATGTCTGTTATATTTTATATTTTTTGTTCCCACAGCTACAGCACTTAAAGTTCCACTGACTGAGACCCCGTTTGTCTGTGAGCACAAAAGAAGAGACGAGAGAAAGTATCCATTATAGTAAGTCATGAGCGACTCTACTGTACACATGTGGAGGGGTTTGGAAGTCTGCTGTCCTGGTTTCCCCTCGGACCGCCATAAGAGGAGAGGGAGGTGGGGAGGAGAAACAGAGGGAAGAGGAGGGGAGTGAAGACAGAAGGGGGGAGCAGAGGGAGGGTACATTCCAGTGCAAGAGAAGCCTGATGCCAGGAGGCGCCCATCTGGGACGCATCAAACCCTGGTCCATCTAAGTCCACATCAGACTAATCAAACAAGTAAACAGCCTTCCATGTTAGATACAGAGTGTCTAACACACATCAGACCAGAGAGGACTTACCTGCTTGTTCTTGTACTTCTTCAGATAGCGCGGGGACACCAAGCACTCCGGGTTGATGTCAGTTGTGATGGGCTCAATGAATTGAGGGTCAGGGTTCATGTGTTGCATCTTAAGGAAGGACAGGATGTTCTGGACCTCCAGGTTGTAAGAGCTGTCAGCCATGGTCTTCCCTTTGGAGGCCAAGCGACAGGCAGCCATCCAGTGGGCGTACTGCTTCTCCTGGAGAAGCAGGTCAAATGTTGATAGTTAAAATCCACTCAAAAAACGATGAGTCATTGTGAATGGTTGTGTTATAATCTGTTTTTTACCATGTCACACCGAAGCCAGATCTCATTCATGCCATCAGCCACAGGGATTAGCAGCTTGATGTTGAATTTCTGACCTGAGATGTTAACATCTGGAGTTACCTCACAACCTACACATGGAAGCCAAAGTGCAGAATGGAAAAAGAGGGCAAAGGTCATATCCATTCTTTGACACAGCACCGAAAAAAACGTAAAGATAACATATTGGACATTACATCCTTGCACGGGCATGAAGTGACATATTTTCATGTGTTTGCACCTCTAAGATTCATTTGGAGAGCAGGCGTCCCGTGTGATTCCTCTTTACTCTTGTAACAGGAAATTGTGATATCCTTGAATGTGCACCAGTACTGCTTATAACCCTTCAGTGTCAGTTTCTTGGGTCTGGAAAATAAATAAAGAGAGAGAGAGATGTCAGAGCTCAGATGGAAAAAACAAAACCATTTTCTTTATTAGTGGTCAAGAGGGGGATTGGGGGAGGAGATAACTTTAGCGAGTGCAGAGAAAGAGGAGAAAAAGAGTGAGTTTCTCTCATGCTAAGTCAGCAAGGTGAAGAGGAAAGTGGCCAGCACTGGAGGTGGACATTAATGGAAAATCATTAAAGTGGAAAGCCTCTTGATATCATTTCCCTCCCTCTGGTTTTTACATTTTATGAGACAACCACCGCAGGGGCCACCTGCCTGTCAGCGAAGGCATAAAGCCAAAAGTGAGTATGATGTGAAATGTGCTTCATCCAACTGTAATCACTCCTGACTGAATAGTTAAGACTGCAAATGTTCTCAGGGAAATCATGCTGAGCCTTTAACACTGATGCAAAGCAGATAACAGCCTTAAATAAGTTCCCCCCTGGATCTCTGGTGGGCTCAAAACCTCTGCACAGAAAGAGTATGTGGTCTTACTTGAAGACTTTAACGTAGTCTGCTAGCTCTGGAATAGATGTGATGTCACCCTGAGAAAAAAAGGAAAAAAAAACATTGTTAGAATAAAACCTGGAGGATTTTAATTAAATATAAAAACAGAACAATGACCTCAGGCTCAACTTTGTACATTTTCAGTATCATTGCTCAGTAGAGTGTGCTAAAAGCAACACTTCTTATGTAATCCAGTTTCCCTCTGATAAGCTGTATAAACTTAAGTTCATGAGGTGGGGCTGCTGAGCTGAAAGCATGGACGACACAACTACTGTGTAACGTAGTGAGCTTATTGGATTTGTTGCATATGTGTGAAATAATGTGCTCTCAGTGAGATTCATTGTAATTTCTTTTCCTCTGGGTCAGTATGTAGTGTGATCTATACGCAGGTAACCATTCCTGTGTAATACAACTCATGACTAGACTCCGACAAAGGATCAAACACAACAAGGCTGATACAACTGAGATTATACATTCACATAGAGGTTTGACAATCTGATACATGTACTTTGCATCGCCCATATCTTTACTGTTTTGTTGTTGCAGTACTGTTTTCATACCAGTGTGTTGGACGTCTTCCCTCCCTCCAAAGTTATCTCCAGGTCTGACAGGGCTGCATCCACCTCATCCACCTCCTTCTCGCTGTTGTTCATGTGGTTGTCTGATGACATGATTGACAGCTTGTTGATGTGGTACTGAAAGAAAAAAACAGACAGTTACAGTTAGGCCCATTGTTTTTTAAGCGCTTCATTTTCCATCTGTTTTGAGTTTAGCTATTATATAGCCTAGTTTTCATCAACTACTAACATCTCTATAGGATTTCCTTTGTGTAAGTCAGCTGTAGAAAGTGGCTTCTCCTCTTTGTTTGCTTTTTAACATTTTTACCAATTAATTTGATTTAATTAATTTATTGTATTTTATATTGTTTGATTTTTCATTTATCATTTTAATGCTCTTGATCTATCCGTTTCTATTTTCTCTGATGTGATACATTCTTCTTCTTAAATCAATCAATCAATCGATAGATTTATTTATATTGCACCTTTGATACAAATCAAATGCAATTCAAAGTGCTTTACAGCGATTGAAAACAAAAAAGAAGCAGAAGAAAAATAATGGCAAGACATCCTGCATCTTAAAAAACAAAAATGGATCTAAAATAGAGACTATGGATTTTAAAATAGACTAATGGTCACCAACAATAAAATATGTGTAATTAAAATAAGTTAGAGCATCAAATTAACATTAAGAATTGAAATAGTTAAAAAAAATAAATGGGTAAGGATAAGAGTTTAAGATAAAATAAAGGCTAAAAATAGTAATAATACTGAGTAGATAAATACTAAGAAACAGATAGTTAAAATTACTAAACCAATAAAACAACATTAAAACCTTTGTTATAGAGGGGGGAAAGCATTAAAGGACAATACAAAGATATCTTGGTCTTCTAATTCATAACTTTATTCTGTTTAGCTTGCATTTATTATTGATAACCTTTAGCATAGTATTTTGTTTTTGGCATTATTGTAATTTTCTACACTTCTCTCTATGCTATTTTTGTTGAAGCACATTGTAAACACTTGTTTTTAAAGGTGTTACATGAATAAAGTTATTACTATTGTTATTTACTGATTTTAAGAATGCCTGATAATCCCACTTTTATTAATGTCTTTAACACAAGACCTACACACATCACAGTACGGTAAGACAAAGCAGATCCACAGTTCTAAGTATGGAAAGATGAGTTCTGTTGTATTATGATTCACTTTATTTAAACACCGAAACAAGAAGGAATGAAATGAATCATCTTTGCTGAAAGTTTTACTCACAGTGGATACAGTGGGTATCTGTTCTAACGCCTTCATCAACAGTTTTGCAGTTTTTCTATTAAGTTTTCTTGCTACGTTTGCTCCCCGTGCATTAACGCTCCAGCTTTGCCCCGTAAACATAAACGTGTCTGTGATAATTGGCACGTAAATAGTTTAAGATGTGTTGGTATTTATATGAGCAGGTGCTGCCAGTGTGCGCCGAAAAGTTTAGCTGTGAACAAAACAAGGACTTTTATCTTCGCAGGAGACGAGGATGAGGAAACTATAGTTTCAGGAAAAGAAAAGGACGAAGCAGATTGTGATGATGATTCACAGAGAACAATAAGTGGTGCGGTTTGGACGACGTGTTCCCAGTACACTTTGAACTGTAACAGGCAATATGTTTTACTAGGAACATATGTGAGACAGAGCCAATGAGAGAGCGGCTGTTCTTTTATACTGGAAACAACGATTAACCAGGATGGGGCCATTACTGAAAACCTGACTGCGTTTCCCTTGTAGTGTGAGGCACGGACACTAAATACAACTTGTTGACAAATGGTATTTATAATGTCAACCAATCACCAACCCCCCACCAATGTATGAATGAGCAGCTGTCGAGAGAGTGGGAAATGCAGAGGCAGAGTCTGAGAGAGATATGTGAGGCTTTAGCCAGCTAAGGTTACAGAATGTGGGACAAAGGGCTCGCAATGACACTCTCATTCCTCCTCTTCTTCAACTCTGTCAGTCTGTTTTAAAAACTGCAATAACGGAGGGGGTCAGGGGCGGGGTGTTTCCTGTTTGTGTGTAGTATGCCTGAGAGCGTGGTGTGTTTATCTGCTGTGGTACAAAGTACAACCTGTGCTCTATGTTAATACTTTAACTGGGTCACTGCTCATCACTCCTCCTCATCACATTTCTATGTCAAACATCCAGGTGTTGTCACGCTAAAAAGCAGCCAGTAACATTCTGGATGTGTACAATCATTGCTCTTTATTTAGAGTGAGTGTATCTCTCCAGTGAAACCTCAGCCAAAAAACCCTGAGCTCATACTACCCAGCTGAAATATAGTAGTAGCTACCCAAGTGCTAACAGACAGGTAGTGACAGTGCAGCCGCCAGTCTAAACACCCGGCTCAGATTAGCATCATTCTCAGGAAGAGTAACAAGAAACCAGTTAAGTGTAATTACAACCGGGGCCGATGAAACACACCAAACACCTCAGAGTGTAAGGGTGCGTCAGAGGAATGCGAGCAGGTCTAAGATGATGATGGTGACAGTGTCTTTTTGGGGTGGGTGGTCCGAGCAGAGGTACCGGGCCCTATGGCCCAAGACACTCTATAATTACCCCTGGGGTGAGGACAGGGTGGCGTCCTCAGGTCTTGGCACCCACAGTTTATGAGGGTCAGAAATAGCTGGGGCACCACCCCCAGACTACAGGGGGCGACCTGAGGGGACTAAAGGGGTTTACATCTGTACATGACTTCCACAACTTCCTGTTTCACATCCTCTTGATCTTCTATTGAACTTGTATACATACACCGGTAAATAAAAATAACAGCCTTGGCCAAATAAGTCTCAGTCGCAGGCCGGCTTGTTGTACATAAAGTTTCTAAAAGTAGTATGGGAGGTCGAGCCTTCAGTTATCAGGCCCTTCTCCTTTGAAATTATCTACCAGTCAGAGTCCGGGGGACAGACACCCTCTCTACTTTTAGGAGTAGGCTTCAAACTTTCCTTTTTGATGAAGCTTATTATAGTTAGAACTGGCTCAGGTTTGGGCCAGCTCTTAGTTATGCTGCTATAGGCTTAGACTGCTGGGGGAACTGACACACTCACTGAGATCCTGTCTTTCTCTCTCTCTCTCTCTCTCTCTCTCTCTCTCTCTCTCTCCTCTGTCTGCCTGTCACTTATTTTAAGTCTTCCCTGTCCCATTTAAGTTACTAACCATAGAACGATCTGAGAGTCCCTGAGCCCCCTTGTCTCGTAGGTTCCCCTTGATCACTGCTGTGGATGTCCTGCTGCTGTGGACGTGCCAGACTCCAGGTGCTACAACTACTACTATCTGTCTCACCACTATCATCTCTCTCTTTCTCCCTCTACCCCTCTTTCCAACCCCACCACAGCAGAGGCAGATGCCTGTCCAACATGAGTGTGGTTCTGCTTGAGGTTTCTGCCTGTGAAAGCAAGGTTTTCTTTGCCACTGTAACTTGCTAAATGTTCTGCTCATGGTGGATTAAGATGAGATAAGACAGAGTCCTGCGTGTAAGATGGAACTGGATGTTGGGTCCTGTCTTGATGTTGGGTCTTTGTTAATAATATAACAGAGTAAAAGTTACATTTGTTGTGATTTGGCGCTTTATAATTAAAGATTGATTGATTGATATAAAACATGACGTAAGTCCTGTATTATTCTCAGACTCGCCAAATTCTGTTTTAAAGAATATGATGGGAATTAAATGATTCATACATACCTAAAAATTCATGTTAAAAGACAATCATGACTCTTGTCGAGACTCATTTTCATGATTTCCAGGCAACCAAAGTCACATCTACCCCATTTAATGAAACAGACCAAAGCGCATTTTAATCAATACTTTCAAGTTAATTGTAATTAATATTCATAAGACGTTTTTAGTTCAAAAGCCTGATGACTCCGTTTTATCGATGATGAGTCACCAACAGAGAAAACTTATGGATGGTGAAGCATATTAAGAAGCCCAAAGGGAATATATGTGATAATGCCCCCATTAACTTCTGCTGCATCAGTGTACAACAGCCAGGTTTTAGTATGCGTGCTGCAGCAGAACTGACAGCCATATGGCTGAGCTCTGGGCTGGAAGCCCATCCAATTCATTAGCCTGTGGTCTAAAAGGCAATGAGGCCAATGTCCAATGAAAAGAGGGCTGCAGGTCTTCCAACTGTAACTCGGCAAAACAATGCTGAACCAGGGAAAATGGGAGCAGACAAACACGCATACAAACACACAGCCTCTTTACCTGCAGGGCAGCAAACATCATCATTTCCTCTTCTGTGCACTCAATTTCCTCCAGCAGGATGGCCCACTTGGCCTGTTCAAAGAGCTGGTTCACTCGGATCGCATCATACTGTGGAGAGGTTTGTCACAGAGGTTAACATGCAAACAGACTCTTATGCTCTGATACACAAAGGACATGATGAGATTTAGGTCAAGCTCTAGATGTTTGCTGTTAATAGCATGTCATGACTGCAGAATATTGACTTAAACATAAGATTCTTAGAGGGTCACTGCACCTATGATGCATTGCACATCTAAAACACTGTTGTACTAACAATGATGAACTTTTTTCAGGGAAGGGAAGAAAACGAATGCATCACACCTTGTGCTGTTACTTTCTCACTATATGCATTCTTCTTCCTTGTAAAACCTCACACCTGTTGTCATACAGTGCAATAATCAATGCTGCTTTTGTTCACTCAGGACACTTGGCAGAGATCACAACTATCGACGATTGATGCAGACTGAATGATCAGTTGCTTCTAGTAAACAAGTGTCTTTAGGGCATTTCGAAGTGTACTGCATTGTCTGTAGGATGTACCTTTGGGTTGAGGTCAAAGAAACTGTGGTATTTGAACCTCAACAGCAGCACCTCATTCTCCTTTACATCCTGCTCCATCAGAGACCTGGAGGAATCCAACCACCTGTGCAGACAGAGACAATAACATCTAATTAAACAAGCTTTTTACAGCCTTTTAGAACAGTTTTAAACTAAATGAAACATCAATCTCACCCCTGGTTGATTTTGGCTTTGTCCAGTAGGGACTGGGGCTTGTAGAGTTTGACCAGGATGTCAGGTGAGGCGATTGGCTGACTGACAGCGAGAATGCTGGGATTTCCCTCAGAGAGGGGGCTGTCCCCGAACCAGGCAGTGGTGGGTGACAGTGGGCTGCCGTCTCTGGAGTCGTAGGTCGGGGTCATCGTTTTGCTGTACAAGCCTGGGCTGGAGTAGATGCTCCCTGGAAACACACAGCAATCAGTTAGTCCCTTAAATTGAACTGAAGTCAAGAAAGAACATGGTCACACTGAGTAAAAGACTATTTAAACACAATGTTTACATGATTGCCCACACTGATACTTCAAAGCAAGATTCACAAATACTGTACATCAACAAAACAACACCTGTGAGAAAAACAGGTGAACTGTTTTTTAAAAGCACACGCACACACTTGCAGCTTAGCCGGGCCAGCTAGCGGTCAACAACACCATGTGACTACCAGCCCACACTTTGCAGATGAGTGGCTTCAACACTGGTCTCCTGCTCTTGGTGGGATTGATGTGGATCAGCATGCAGATATTGCAGAACATGATCAGGAGGTCACCCGCTTACTCACAGTCAAAAAAACTGCAGGAATGCACTGCACACAGCAAACTATGGCACAAGTGGTCACACAGAGGAGAGAGGAAGGGTGATGATTTGGGGGATGATACTTTTGAGCAAAACAAAAACATAAGGTTTGAAAATATTTATATTTTTTAATCTTTACGAATAAAAGGTCCAAATATTTTGATTAAAAACATGTCTGTATTTTGTCTTTGTTTTTCTAATTAGTCTAAATTTCAGTTGCAACAACAAGAAAAGAGCAAAACAGAATCTGCTTGACTTCCTGTTGGCAGGCCTTGTGGGAGTATCTTTGGCCCCTCACCCCCTCCCCATTCCCTCTCTCCCTATGCAGGACACAGGTCAAGAAGCAACACTAGCTAAACCACTAAATCCCTTCTGAAATCAGGAAGTTGGCTTGGTTTGTGTTTGCGAGTGTGCACGTGTGTGTTTGTGTTTGCAAGCTGAGGTCATGAGAACAGGGTGCAGGCTATGGCCACCCATCCCTTTTTGTGGGGGAAGGAGTTCTTCACTTGGTTCTTTCAAGGTTTTTTTCCCCAAATGCTGAGTTCATCGGGTCAGGGAGAGTACTCCCATCTCCCATAGGGGTCTCCTGAGGAATCCCAAAAATCCAGAGAGACCGTGTAGAAGGTGGAAGCTGGCAGCCAATAAAAAACAGCACTAGGCCTCCTCCATCCTGTTTACTGACTCTCAAATCGAGGCGAAAAAGGCTTAAAGAATGTTAACATGACTTGACTCCCTAATGCTCCCACACACTGGGGATTCTTAGAGGCTTAGATGGATGGAGCTGGACCACCATGGGCTTTTCACGCTTGGAGCAAACCATGAAAGTGTTGTCAATACATCAAAGTGACTCTAGATTAATTGATTTTTGTTGTTGTTTGTGTACGATTATTGAGCAAACACATATCACTTGTCTGATTCCTGACCTTCTTTTAAAAGTGAAAGCACTAAATGTTCTAATTACAATATGATCATCTCAGAAACTTCCACTTTTGATGTCTAACGCTTAGCAAGCACAGTGAGCGGGCCTGGAGTAGCAGTAAGAAAAAGTGAGCTAATTTCTAATAAGAGGCAAAGCTTGTATCATGTGACCCTCCTCCTGAATCAGCTGACTTCCTCTGTAGGAACAGTCAGGTGTACCGGCTGCTTGTCCCAAAGGTTACTGATGCCATGTGACCTCGACACTCCAGCTGTGAATGTGGGGAGGTGGAGGGTAAGGAAGGAAGGGGGGGAAGCGAGGGTGAGGAAGCAGTGCTGAAGAGTAAAGGACAGAGGAAGAAGGAAAGCTTACCTTTGACAGGTCCGATGTATATTATCTCAGAGGCTAGGATGAAAGGAAAACGAGTGAGAAGGACAGAAAGACAGGAAAGAGGTGGAGGGAAGAAGCGAAACGGGAACAAACAACGTCAAGTGGACAGGTTTAAGATACTGAAAAACTCTGCAAGGACAGGGGAGGGAACAAAGAGAGAGAAAAGAAGTCAAGAAATACAAGAATTGGTATTTTGGTGGCATTTCCAGGGGCACTGCCAACATGAAGCCTCAATTTGAATGACTCAGATTTCCCTCTTCACAGAGGGAGATCACTCTAGAATGACTAGTGGGCTTCAGTCGTTTCCATCCACCCATTCATAACAATACAACACAGCGTGACTGATTAAAAACACAGACAAGGCGTTGGTCAACGTGACCCAGCCCTGCTTGTACACACTGCAGCACAAATAGAAAGTAGCGGCTGCCTCAGGGATGTCATTCTCCACGCTGACAGAAAGGATAATTAGACACAACGGGGACCGTCAAGATGTGGCGGGCCCAGAGGGACAGGATGGACAGGCATTAAGGCCAAGATCGTGGCTCTCAGTCTGAGTCATGACAACAGGCGATGATTAGTAACGTGGTTTTTTTTAAATAAGAAAATGACCAATCAGGTTGGCACTTGACATGAGTGTGCAGACAGACATGGTGCACAGAGTTTCCTTGAAGATACATTTAAAGGGAGGGGTTGCGGTTTTGGAAGGACTGATAGTCTTTAAGTAGAAATAATTGGTCATGAAATACTTATGGTGTTAGTGTTCACCACTCATGTCATTTCCTTCTGTGGTCAGTGTGAACTACACATTCTCTGTGATGTTTGATCCTAGCTTCTATATTAGGAGGTGTTTTTTCCCCCCAAATTGAGCATAGTGTTTGTTCAGGCAGGCCACGAAGTCAAGCTCAGACCACATAACACCAGTTCCTATCAGCTGATTAAATCTAAGCATCCAATCGGCGAATAGCAAAATGGGCGTTCTATTTAAACAACCTCAGTCTGCCTTCTCTTGCTGCTTCCCCTGCAAACCACTTTGCAACCCAGCTCCACCCCAGCACCTCCTTTCCTGCTGTCTGATTTCACCACTGTCATATGTACTGACACTGATGCTCGCTCTGCTCTGTATTCACGGGGTCTTTGCTGCTGCTCTCCCTGCCTGGGCATTTCATGTTTGCAGATGAAAGAGAAGGGGAGGTGTGCTCTCCCTACTTCAGGCATTCCACGTAGGCACATGGAAGGGCAAGGAGCTCCCAAATCAGAGTCATAACCCAAAACTTCACTTCTGCATGCAAATATTTAACTCTTTTGACGAGATTGGTCTTGATTGAAATAGTTTTACTAGCATGAAAACACAAGATATATGGTGAGAAAGGGCCAAAAACTACATGGGAACTAAGATGGGTTTGGTAGACCAACGATTATTACAGACCTATCAAGGCAATTTCTGAATCTGTTGATAAAATTAGCCCTTAAATGGACAGAAAGTTGGGAACTTACCTCAAGTTCCCAAAATCCAAGGAGATGTTTTCAATTGTATTGTTTTCTTCAACCAATAATTGAAACCCCAAAGGGCGCCAGTTGAAGGAGACAGAGACAGTCTGATGATGTTCATATTTTAGAAGCTAAATTCAAAGAACTTCTGCAATTTCTTGTTTTAGGAATGACTTCCTGACTAAAAGATTAACAAACAAGTCTCTCATTTATGGTCTGTTGATGTAAACGCTGCAGGTTTAAATGGGATAAGGGAGTTTCTGAGAGAACTTTCTTCACTCAGTTAGGTCAAAACAAGTGAGCTGCAGCTATCCCTCCTGAAGTTAATCTCCAGGTTGGCGTTAAGCATACAGGAGCAGTTAGCTGTATAAGAGGAGGCTGTGTATCTGACTGAATCGCCTTGTGATTCCTATCAGGAGACCTGAGGTGGGAGGTCCGCCCATCTAATAGGGACAAAATAACAGCTTACAACTTGGCCATGAAACATATTCTGACTGTAGCATGTGATCTAATAGGGAGGACACAGGAAGTGAGTGTGTGTGGGTGTGTATTTGCACTCCGGCACACAGGAGGGAGAGTGGTGACAGTAAACAGATTCTGCACATTCCTATTTCAACTCTGTTTTTCTGCACCACCTAATAGGGCGCCTCATCCTATCACACCCCTTGAATGAAATGATGCAACTTTGGGTGTGATCATGGGCTGAACCTAAAAATGGAAATATGATATATATATATATATATATGATAGAGAACGAATAGATGCATAATTTGCTGTTAGCTTTAAAGTAAATCAAATTAAAAGATCTTAAGTTGTCTTTTTCTTTCTGCAGAAATTTAGAAAGTACATCAAGCTTCTCTCTCACAGGAGTGTGTATACACATGTTGAGATGAGTCTGAGGAGCCAGAGGACAGAGGCCAGGAGAGGAGAGACTCCAAGCACACAAAGAGCCTCATTCACCCTGTCTCGCTCTGTTAGCACTTTTGCTTAATGCTAACTCTTGTGACAGCAGCACAGCCTGTTTTGTTCTGCTCCTCCCTGCTCACATGGTTGTAACTCTCCCATCACTGACAGCAGGAGGGTGGAGGAGGAGGAGGGCCCGTATATAACTGCAGTCGTGTAGCCTGGTTTGGGTTTAAAATGGCAGCGTGACCAACTATGTGTGGAATCTCAACCATTCTTCGTCCTCCCTGCCAAGGAATTGGGAGCCGAGGCTGAAGATCTAATGCAGGCCTCGGATCCGCACATTCATATTTGGTCACTAGAGGCAGGGTGCAGTAATCTGGACTTTTCTTAGCGGTTTTGATAATGGGAGATGTTCCACGGCAGCCTGTGCAACCTGCTATTCAACCTGCTGTTTGAGGGACACCAGATGTTTACTTTTCACAATGAAGCACAAAAATAGAACCCAATACTCCACAATTACTTCAGAGAAACCAAGAGTATTTTAACTTGATGCAATTGTTTTGGAAAGTAAGAAACTGTCTTTTCTCTGTCTTTTTGGGGCGATGAGCTTTTTTAATCTCAATGAAATTCTTCTCTCCATCAGCTCACCTGATCCAGGGGTTAACAGAGGACCCTCCAGCTCCAGATCGTCCTCCTCTGCCTCCTCCAGCTTTTTCTTTTTCTTCTTGGGATCGCGGGGCTTACGCAGTAGAGAAAGCTCCTCTGGGTGGCGGATATCTGGATAGAGAGAGAGAGAGAGAGCAAGAAAGTTCATTTGATGCCGTATAAACACAACCTTGCCTCACACGAGTCGCTTAGTCACAGAAAACAGAAAGTAATTTGCGCTGCTTCAACTACAGGCTTCAAATAAACCACGTCACCTCTTGCTAAGCTTGCAGACAATGTGTTGAACCTCTAATAAAGGTGTAAACAGTGGTGTTAAGGCAGCTTGGAATGAAAGAAGTTGAGGACAAAAAAGGAAAGAAAGAGGCTGAGGAGACAGGGAAGAATTGTAGACAGCTGTGTGCATGAGGGGTGGAAAATTGCAAATCCCTTTTCTCAGGGCCCCGACAAATCTTGCTTTAACTGTAATCCCTGACTGAGACAGGGCAGACACAACCTCCATCTCCCTCTTACCCTCCTCTCTCTGACTTTTCCTCTCACACACATAAAAACACCTTCAGTTTTTTCAGCTAAGCGTTCAGAAGAACACTGAAGTACAGAAATAAAGGATCCTAACTGTGTCCGGGCAAAATGCAAGATCCCTTTCAGACAGAAAGGACACCATACTGCGTTTAATGTCTAAAGCAGATCAACCTCTCTCCTTTTTTTCCCCTCCCTCCTTCCCACAGGCTTGGAGGCCAGGGATCCATCACTCAGCAGCAGCAGCAGCAGCAGAGATTTTTCAAGATGAGCTCAGGATGGCTCTGATGGAGCGGTGAGACGGCCAGAGTGTGCAAGGACTAGAATGCGCACGTCAAAATGTAAACACATCTGGATCTTTTTCAGAATTTTGTATTGATTGAGAAATGAGATTTAATGAAGGGTCTTTTGTAGCTCTTTTTTTGCTGTTGATTTTCTCACAACCACTGATATAAATCTCTCTCAACGTACAGATAAAAGATTTGGATGGTGTTGCAGACTGATTGAAGAGGTTCCTGAGGGTGTTGAGGAGAGCCCAGGCAGGACAGGGGGAGAGAGAGCGCACGTCTTGGCCTGGTGAGAAAGCTTGTTTGGTTTGTGTAACTAAAGCAAAAGCATTCCAGGAGTTTTAAGAACTACCAGATGGAAGCTCACCCTCCTCCTTCGTTCTCGCTCCGCTGCAGCGATGAAGCACAATCCCTGTGCCCTTATACAGCCATGTGAGTTGCAGGCGTGCTGCCGAGCTTTAGCCCCACTGAGCTGTGTGAGGAGGCCAACACATACACAGTTACGTGTGTGTGTACGTGGATGGGACTGTGTGTACTGGTGAGGCAGCGCAGAGGCATGTGCTTCAATACGGGGTCATTTGCAGTGTTCATTCTTTTATTCTTGTGATCTCATTGTCACACCTAGAAACACCTTAATAGTTCACATCTACTAAGCAAGAGTACCTCATATACATCCAAACATTAACTATAAGTAACAATCAAAGAACCATGAGCCAAAAGCCCCCTAGTATTAGCCTAGCTTGTTTCTTCGTTGGCATTTTCGGGGCATTTTTGCTTTTATTGATAGAACAGTTGAAGAGAGAGAGACAGGAAAAGTGGGGAGCAGAGCAAGGCAAAGGGTCGAACCAGCGATCATTGCGACTAGGACCATAGCCTCTGTACCATAGGCTGTATAAATAATGGACGTAGTATCTGTGACGTCACCCATCTGTTTCTGAAGTGCTTTTTTGAGGCCAATCGTCGGCAGCAGCCATATTGCTACTGTTGAGCGATTGTGACGTAAAGAGGCGGGCTTTGAGCCTCCTAGCCAACAGCTACAGTGTTCCCGCCTGTCAATCAAGTCAGCTGTGCCTCTCATTGGAAGACTCATAATCTCAATATCTTCGAAATTGCTGCGTTAGAAAAAAATTAACCCCCGGTACAATCGAGAAATTAGCTATCCAGACTACACTCCTCTTTTGTACCAGGCTGTAAACATGTTTATTTCTGCTGTAAAGACCAGCTTGATTCTGGTACTCTCGGAGCCAGCCTCAAGCGGATCCTCGAACTGCAGTTTTTAGCACTTCTGCATTGGACTCATATTTTTAGACCCGAGATTGCAGCTTGCTCTGTACATTGGGCGCATGCTTAAACCGCTAGGCTAATGGCGCCCCCGTCATACTTTTTATTTGAGAGCAAAGTTATCAGCAGAGGTCTTCTGCTCTCCAAAACAACCAAACCTTGTTCTGGTAACTGGTAAAACTTTTGAGTTTAGTCTTTTCACATTAAAAGTCTGTGTTTTTCCAAAGCTCTTTTGCTAATATTAGCAAATTAGATGAGTTACAGACTTCTTCATTTAACGCAACAGCTCTTCAGGAATATCTAAATATATATATATATATATTTTTAAAGTTATATTTTTGGGGCTTTTAAACCTTTATTCATAGAGGAGAGGACAGTGGATAGTGTAGGAAACTGGGAGAGAATGGGGGAATGACATGTGGGAAACAGGTCGCAGGCTGGATTTGGACCCAGCCCGCCAACTACATGGGTTGCGCAACTTAACCATTATACCAAGTCCGCGCCCATATTTAAATATTTTTGCAATCAACTTGTCTCATATTGATGCTGTGTCAGCTGATATCGGTGTTCAGGTACCAAAAATTGGTACAATACCCAACAAATATTGTGACATCAGAATTTGCATCACACCATAACTCAACTGGATTTTTTGGGACTGGTTTAGGATACATGATCAGGAGAAAAAACAAAACAAAAGCTTCTGCAAGAGTAAGATTTTATCCACTTATATCAAGTAGTGGATACTAAGTGGGGGGGGGGTCAAATATTTTGACAGACCAGCATTTTTCAACACTCCCATGAAGGGTGTAGAAGTGTAGTTGTTATGATGGAGATTCAAAGTCGGCAAACTTTGAATAGTGCCAAAAATACAGAGATAAAAATGGCGGAATCTGGCCAAAGGGGAAAACACTGGCCAGCAGTACAGTTGATTTCTGCTGACATAGTCATTCGAGTGTTGAATTGTATGTTTACAATGAGAATTTCAGGATCCTGCTCTGGTGGGAAAGCCCGCTCCTACGCTCACCACATACTTGTGGCTGCTGTCAGGAGAAGGAGGAGAAGGAGGAGGAGGAGGAAGCGTGAGTGATGGTTGGACTCGCTCACAAAAGCTTGGTTGATTTCCATTAGCAGAAATGACACCTAAAGACAATACAACTCCAAACTTCCATCCTGCTGGCTTGTGGCAGTAGCTGGGCCTGGAGCCAGAGGGAGAGGGGTTGACCGAGAGCCAGCTGGGCCTTGCAAGATCGACTCCTTTCCTTGGAAGACATGATTCACTGCAGTGAGTAAGGCCAGCCACAGAAGAATCACAAACACCGTCAGAGTCTAATTTTACAGCAACTGAAATTTACCGTACAAACAGTTTAAGACCCTAAATGGAGGGAAAAAAAAGGAAGATGAGATTTCAAATTCTCTTTTTCCCCTGTATACCTCCCAGTGTTTGGCTGCTTGGCTGACTGATCAATACTCAGGAGCAATAAATCAAGTTTTTCTTCCAGGAAAGACAAAATAAAAGCAGGGGGTAAATGATCACTCACGTATGCTCTCACTTGATTTGGAAACTATGAATAAGTACGCACATACTGTGAGTAATTTATGTTTCAAGGATTAATATGACAGGTAAAGTAAAGTTCAATTTGAGCATTTGGCATTGTGAGATGAAATAGAGCCTTTGTGTAATTGGTTCTCTTATTTCAAAGAGGAAAAGCTGACCTCAGCGGTTTCATTGAAGAGTGTCAGATGTTCTCTTCAGTCATCAAAATGGTGACTCCAAACGGCGCTGAAAGGTAACTCAAAAGGACAGTATTGCACTTTAACGTAGGGCTCTGGGGTTAGGTCACACAGCACTCCTCCTGTGTTATGACAACAGGACCAGCACACTCGGGCATGTGGAGCAGACCGCAGGCTGGTGGGCGCTGAATCTGCTGGACTAAAACGATGAAGCGAGAGTCCCACACAGATCTAAAAAGGTTCTTGAGGACAACGCACTTGACCAAACACTTCAATGTCAACGTCCCTCTGCAAACTTGACATGCATCCACAGAAATCAACCTTTTGGCTGCCCTTCTTAACTGATTCATCTGACTCATTTTACACATTCAAAACAGTGCTGACAAGTTTCTAGAAATCTTGCTGCCTCTTGTGTTTTCCAGAGTGTGCTTTTGTGTGTCAGCTTCCCCACATATGGTAGCTAAAGAGTGCACACTGAAAAACCCCACAGTGCTTAAGTGGAGCAGCCTGACTCTTGTTACTGTGAAGTGGAGCTTTGCTGAGAGAAGCAGTCTAATTTTTGTCCCACCTCAGGCTTCCAGGTCCACAGTCATGTGTTAGTCAGTTTTGAGGAGTACATTTTGTCCGCTAGCTCAGTTAAACAGCCTCCTGTCAGAGGGAGGAGGAGGAGGTGGTGTATGTGTGAGTGTGAATGTGAGTACGTGTGCGTGTGTGTGTGTTTAATGTGTTGGAAGTAAATCCAGATTGTCTAGACGGGACACACTTGTGTTTGACTGTGACTCTTGACTGAGCAAATTAACCTTTAAAGAAGCCACAGAAGCCAGATGACTGACAGTTTTTTTTCGTCCTGACTACAGACAAAACTCTTTACAGTTTTAAATGTCATTAAGAATTTAAGAGCTGGAATAATCTAGTAATAATTGGTTTGACTGTTTTCACTTAGAAGAATTTATATAATCTTTAATCGTGTAAAACATCTGTCTATAAAAACAGCTGAATGCTTGTTGTTTACAACTTAATAAATGTATGACTCAGTTTCTGTCTGTTTCAAATTCTGTATTTTAGGGTTGTTCATTTCTGATCGGGCTTAATCTCTAATAACAGATTATACATAAACATGTAGAGACCGTACACTTTGTGGGGGTCTGGATCTTCAACAAGAGAAGTGATCTGGTGTCCGTTTGTAGCACCTATGAAGTTCAAGTAATCTTGAATAATCACCTTCCAGCAGGCTTCAGTGTAAACAGGAAAAACAGACAGTGTGGAGAGCAAAAGCAGGCAGTCCGCACATTATTGACCGCAAAACAACTGAATGCTTGTTGTTTACAACTTCACAAATGTAAGACTCAGTTTACGTCTGTGTTTAAAATTCAGTTTTTTAGGGTTACTCATTTTTGATTGGTCTTAATCGCTAGTGATAGATTCTACACAAAAATGTAGAGCCCGTACACTTTGTGGGGGTCTGGATCTTCAACCCAGGAAGTGATATGGTTTCTGTTTGTAGCCCATGTAGTCTAAGTAGTCTTGACTAATCACTTTTCAGCAGGCTTCGGTGTATGCAGGAAGCCTGCATACACCGGTGTGGAGTGTGGAGAGCAAAAGCAGGCTGTACGCACATTATTGTAAAGACATCCCAGCTTCTATCAGCAGTAAATCTGATGACCATTTATTGATCTCTATACCCAGATATCCTCATGAAGGTGCAGCTAACAATCTGTTCTTGATTAAATATTTCAAACTGAGTGAAAAGTCTGTTCAAGGCCGAGTTGTGAGAGCCAATCAGATTACCAGTCTACCTGGAATGCATCAGAAATTACTGATCTGACCTCTGTTCAACTAACTCATTCAAAAACTGTTTTCTTTTCCTCTTGAGGACAGACCTGGCCAGACAAAGATTGTGTTTTTCATTTTGAAAATCTGCATCATGATGTTGTTATTTCTGCAGACTTGAGACCAATTTCTGCAGAGTGAAGCATCTACTGTTGAACTGAGACCTTTCGGTACTTGAAACAGATGCAGAGACGCTATCCTAGGGAACGTAATGGGCCAAGAAATGACAGCGTTTACATTGCAGATGTATACAAGCCATAGAAAATGAAATCTTGGCTGGAAGTCATTTTTTTGTAACCCCTGGCTACACTAGAATTACGGAAAAGTTTAGATGTGTTCCTGGAAGCACTTACTGCCTATCTTTGCAAGACAATGATAGACGATTATTGCTGATGGGTTCCAAAGCTGAATTGGACAAACGTCGTTTTTGTAATAACAGTATTCCTCAATTTTTTTGACATCTCTGAAAAGAGAACACAGCTTAATCAAAAAAGGAATTTGTAGCAGCCCAAAACAGAATCTACACAGTTTCAACTGGCCCAAAAACACAACACATACAAGAGCTGAGCCATTCTATAGACCTCAAAAAGCTCACAAACTTAGGTTCAGAGTACTCTCAAAATTGTTGACATAGTTCAAAAATGTTATCTTGCAACTACAAATGATAAAATCCCTTTGCTTGACAATAAAGCACACAGCATAGTACAGGAAGTAAGAGCTGCCAAATGGAATCAGAGGTCAAAATAGGGGGTAATTTCAATGTATTACAGTACATCAACCTTTTGCTGAGTCCTCTCCATTCCCAGTCAGACCAGATGGACCGTGTCTGTGTCAGGACACAGCTGTCATGGACATGGGAAAAATACAGCGGTGATAATTCATTTTATGCTTTTAACTATGAGTGTTGTGTTGATTTTCTATGCTCTACCACTTTTAGGGGCTTTTGCTGCAAGAGTTTGAGTTGTGCTAGAGAGACTGGAAAGCAACCTAAAACAGGAACTGAGACATGAATACATTGTAAGCTAGTTTTTAAATAAAAGATGCAATGATGAAAGCATGGTATCTTTTTAAATGTAGTGATGTGAAAAACAAACTACTGAAGGAGTGGGGTTAAAAACAGCCTGAAACTTCACTGGAGGACTGAATTGGGAACTTGTTTTGGAACAGGAAATAGCTTCTGTGAAACCAATTGACCGGACACGCCAGAGCAAAAATACCCCCAAAATAAGTAAGTATGAGAAAAAAAGAATGGAGCTGTTAGTGAGTTGTTCACTGCAGGAAATCTCCACTGACTTCCACCATCAATTCTCCAGTATCACTGTCCCTCCCTTTCTGCTGTCAAGAGCTCCTCTTGCTGTCCCCTCTGACTGTCTGTGCTGGGCCAGTCACAGGGACAGGGAGAAAATATGCACAGGAAATTGTCTGATATAAAAAAAAAAAATGAAACTCTTCCAGAGCAGATCAGCTGCAAGTCAAATAAGTCAGCCGTCATACACAAATATCATAAAGAAAAAGTAATTTCCCTGCTTCCTGTTATCATAATGTCTGCTTATAGTATTCAGTAATGCACAGTGATACATAAACAACAGTAGAACAGGTCCCACGGAGGGGCCTGTTAGTGCTACCGTGCTACATTGCACTGAATCCTTACACAGGCAATGTCAGCCAAAAGCAATTTGTCCTGAATTTGTGCGAAGAGAAAACAGATTTATTACAGCAGACACATTCCTAACAAGGCTGAGAGGAAGGCAGTCCTTCTTCTCCCTGCATCCTGCACAAGTTTTTAAAAGCAGCATTTTAACATTTACACTGAATCAACATGCTATTTGTTTCATAGAATTGCTCTGCTAAGTTTCCGTTCTTCTGAAAGCTGCCAGTGGAGCCCCTGATCCTGCATCCTGAACACAGGCTATTAGAAAAGGCACAACAGGTGTGCTATGAGACGGTCTAACAGAAGGACTTATATTTGTCAAGGCTACTGCAAAACCTGCAACCTCTGCTGGAGACAGTGACTAAGAGGCAGGGGCAAAGGGCAAGGTCTGAGGCGAGGAAAAGTGGGCGTTAGCAGGTCAGAGATCACAGGGGTCCGGTTTGTGACCTCTTTGACGTCTACGAGAGGACAGGGTGGAGCCAGAGATGGAAGATATTGATAGTGTGTCTATGTCACGCCATGGGGGACTCAAGATTTGTGTAGAAGACACAAGCAAGCAAGAGCACAAGTATTTCATGAATTTGTTCCTCAGTGTATGCAAAGCGTAAGCCAGATTGATAATCTCTGTTTACTAAACATTCCTGTGAGACCAATGGAGCCCAGGTTTCAAGGACACAACTCTTTTTAATGGTGGCATACCAGTGATGAGACGTGACTCTGGCCTGCAGAGCTCAGAGTGAGTTGAATAAACACAACAAATTACCAGAGATCAAAACAAAGAGAGGAAGGACATGATTAACTAAGTCTGATGCAGAACATTTTCAAAAATATTCCTAAAGGGACATTTTGTTTGGTGCCTTTTTGCCAATCTGTCATACCTAATCCTGACTTTTTCTGTGCCTGTTTTCTCTAAACAAATCAATCGTTCCACTTACTGAAAGTTTTGCAGATGTCGGACACGGCCTTGAAGACGCGGTCTGAGAAGTTGACTTTGACCTTCATGTGCTTCATGTTGGGCAGCTGGAGGCGCAGGAGCTTGTGCTGCGGCGTGAAAAGCAGCCTGGCGTCTGCTTGGATGCCGTACTTGTCCAATGTCCAGTGGGTTTTCAACAGCCATGTCTTCTTCTTCTCCCACCACAAAGCGTGGTCTGACCAGTCCTTCTTTACATCTACAAAGGGGGGAGGAAAGAGAAGAATAGATGAGTCTTAGTTACAGCTGCAAAGATTAATAAACTAAATAAGGAAACATCAAAAATCTGAGGTGTGGTGTATTTTTTCTGTTGCTGTTGATTTTTCATATTTAAAAGGCAAGATGAAAATATTGTTTGCATGTTTAGCTAGAGGGTTCAGTCTGTGTCAGTCACACTGTACTGACCTGAACCTGCCAAATATGTCCCCCCTGGGCAAAGGGTCACATTTGGGGTGAGAGTGGGGCAAAGAAAGGTTTGCACGGGGGGCGGTGAAGTCAAAGTGAGAGGGAGGAGACAGCTGAGTGTGTGAAAGACGTGGCTGTTTGTGTGACACTGCCAGGATATCAGGTTCATACCTCCCTCTTTGTTCCCCGAGTCGCACCGTGATCCCTCTAAAAGCACACACAAGCCACCCAAAACCCCACCTGGCTCCCAGGCTTTCGCTCGACAGGGGCTCGGTACAATGGGGACAAACCTGAGGTCTCATGGTGTTTGTGTCTGACTTCAAGGGGAAGGTGAAAACCGCAGGGATTTCAGGGAATTCAAAGCAGCTGTTTTGTGGATCAAGTTGATCTAGTTTTTAGACAAGGAACACGGGGATGGTGCTGAAGCTGATAATCGCCTCAAAGTGGAAGGCAAACAATACAGAGGTAGCGTGTTGAAAGTGCAAAGAGAGAGTGAAAATTCCTTTGCAGTGATTTCTTATCCGTTTTTCACCTTAATAGGATATATTCGCGAAATACTCAAGTGTTTCTAGCAGGTCAACATGACTGGAGAACTTGAGTTTCTTCACCTTTAAGAATGTAAAATATATTCCAGGGGCCAGTGATCTTGTGTTATGGTCATCCCAGTCTTTCCTGATGGAGTTCATGGAGTGTTTAGTCTATTGTACTTTCAGATGTCCCCCCCTAAGCAGTGATGTCATTACTTCGGCATTAGTCCAGGAAGGCACTTCCCAAAGCGGTGTCTCATTTCCTCCACCCACACACGCCATCATCGCTTCTCCAGCCTATCCTCTGTCTCACTGTGAGTCTCTCTCTCTCTCCTCTTAGAGTCACTGAGTCCAGTCACAGCACAAAGTCTGCTAAGTCATCCTGGAATCAAAAGCAGTCGATCTGAGCTGGTTCAATGAGTTTACTGTTGTGTTTGCAAAAGAGGGTCTAAACTGAGACAAGTGTCTGGATTTAGAGTGAGGCGTTGCCAAGGACAGCCGCATCCTGACAAGGTCGATAAATATGCTGCAACACCGCAGAATTCATAACAATATAGGGAAAGTTATAACAGTTAAGACACTGCTTAAGAGACATATATCTCAATAAATCACTAAATATATCTCTAAATCTTTTTTTTTTAATCAGTGTTATAGAAAGACTGCAACTCATGTTCAATCATTCTGTTTCAATGTAATGATGACAGTTATAATAGAGGCATACAGGCATCAAAAGTATGGAGAGCACCATGTATCACGTGAGTTTCTTGTTGTGTTTAAACAATCCACAACTGGAACATTCTCCATGTACAATAGGGGTAAAAGTGACACCAATCTGCACATTTGAGATGCTTAATCCAGCAAATGTTTTGTACTTAACCTGATAAAAGACTTAAAATAAAGCATTGATACTCATCAACTGTTCGACCACTAACAGAGTTTCGATCCACCAACAAATGAATCTTAACGAATTTAATACCATTAATAAAATACTATTGAAGCAATTGATAAAGAAAAAAATTAAATTGGTTCTGAAATCCATTAGTGTGTGAATCCATTCAGTGTTTCTCTGAAGTTAAAGGTACAGTGCAGACAAATCAGAATATTAAGTGATATCTAACAGTCAGATTCTGAATTGAAACGCTCCCCTGCCTCACCCTTCTCATTGGTGGAGGGATGATGACTTTTGAGGACAAGAAGCTCCTGTGATGCATGATTAGTATGATCTAGGGATGAGCAAAGATTTTCTAATATTCAAATGTTTGTTCACTTAGTAAAATTAAGGTATTCCCGCCGCTTCTTGAAGCTGTTTGTAACCGCGTTAAGTAACCAAAGAAGAAGAAAACATTAGCGACAGTTGCGGCAATTTACTCCGTTTTTGAATCTCACACTACTACACACGTTTTTTCCAGGGACTGAGCATGGCTGTAAAATGTAAACATACACGCCACGTCACAGAAACACCAACATGAAGATCGAGAAAGACGCTGTCAGTGCCCGCTTCTAGTAGCACCTCGTCCTGTTGCTGGTTAACGTGACTGCCACATAAACGGGCTGTTAACGGGACAGGTCTGTGTGTCTGTGTGTGTGTGTGTGTGTGTGTGTGTGTGTCTGTGTGTGTGTGTGTGTGTGTGTGTGTGTGTGTGTGTGGTGGGGGGGATTATTTGAATAATCGTTGAATATATGCCAATGATAATCGAATAGTATTTTGGCTTGAAATGCCCATCCCTAGTATGATCCTGTATTTGTCAAGGTTTCACCATTTAAAAACAACCTCTCTTCTTCTTTGTTTTCACTAAATACAAAAATGTGTATATTACTAGTTTGTCCATTCTGTGCTACAGTAGAAACACAGCAGGGCAAGATGGCCACCACCCTGGAAGGGGACCAGCTCCTGTGTAGATATAAAGGCTTATTGTAAGTTCACAAAAACTAAACTTTTATACTCAGGTGATTTTACCCTTATTTAAACACATAAGAAAATGTAATTCAATTTCTACCTAGCTGTTAAGCTAATGTTGCTAATTGCTTCACAGTGCACCTTTAAAACAGAAACTAGCATTAGGGATGCACAGATAATTCGGCCACCGAAATGTTTTAGCCAAAAATGGCCCAGAAGTGCATTTTCGTTTTTCGGCCAAACGACTTTTATTACCACAACAACACAGATGAAACAGAATGTTGTGATGATGCAAGCAAAAACCGCGGCCAGAATGCGTTTGTCTGGTAAAGGACCAACATGTCTGCATCCGTTCTTCCTTTAATTGCAGCACTAAAGCGTCTTCTAAGCAAAGAGGTTGAGAAACAATGAAAAGTACACTCAGTCTGTCAGCACATGTTTCACTGAGATCTATTTGGATCCTCTGCACTTCATCGCGACTGTACTTGATCTGCGTTATAAAGATTATTACTTGGATGTGGGAATAAAGCAACGCACGAGAAATGATACAGGCCGCGATGGATGCAGAGAACCCGCTTGGAGACGGTGAACCAGATGAGGGGCATGCTCCCTCATTGTCTGATATGTTCAGTGAGATCCTTGATTTTAGTGAGGTTAGTACACAGTCAGAGCAATAAATGCAATGGTAGGGGAGACCGGGGACAGTTGTAACATTTTTGACATTTCTGTCTATAACTTTGAGCTCTTTTAACCCAGTGTGTTCAAACTGCTATAAAATCTAGCTTCAACTAAACTGAGCATGTGCAGAGTGAATCAGGTGATTCCTAACTTGTTCCTGATTGAAGCAAGTGCAAGTGTTACAATGTTGGTTTCCTTATTTTTGGTTTTTGGCCAAGTATTTTCATTTCGGTAAATCCCAAATTAGCAGCATTTTGATGCTCATTAAAAAATGCTCTGCTTTGTTTTGCAAGGCTGGGGATGTGCAAAACAATCCATATATACTTGCACGGGAGGCCGTAGTGACTAATGGAAAAACCAGCGCCATAATGATGATAATGCATGTTGCTCTTTTTTAGTTTGATCATGGAAACACTGATAAAAAGCAGGTTAACTATCTTGGATGTTTCCCTCCATCTGTCAAACAGCTTGGTGCCATGGTAACTTAAGCCTTGAGTGGCCTTCTGCTTCCATGTGCTGCTATTGTTTCACCTGACCTCAACTTTACACAGGGGCACCCGTTTGCATTGTTGACCCTCTCCTTCTGATCTCGATCTAAGAGCTGAAGGATCGGGATTAGCGGGTGAGTAGGTGAAACAACAGATCTGACTGCTTAGGAGAACCCAGGAAACAAGACTGCTGTGATGTGAGAAAGGCAAAGTGGAATGAGGAAGAGATTTGCTGGTGATGTCGATGTGGAGGAGAGTTTCAAAGAGTGGGCCACCAGCATCTTAATGTGAAAGCTTGGGACTGTGTGAATTGATTTGGGGGAGGGGGTTGTTTGTCAAGCTGTTGGGTTTTATACTGTTTACTCCGGGGGAAACACTTAGTACTCAAGTGAAAACATTCCAGGCTTTCTTTCTGGGACCCTCTGTGAGTTTCTCAAGCAGCATGGGGTCTAGCTGTCAACGCTCCACTCTGATGCCTCAGCTGTGCCCATCACAACTTCATTGCTACTTTCAGAGAAACTGCTCCCTGAAGAGCATGGCTGCTATTAGCAGCAGAAATAATGAGAGGGAGCCGAGAGGGAAAAAATGGAAATAAACCTGAGTGTATTTTCTTAACTCTGCACACAGTTTTTCCTCTTACAACCTTGTCATTTATTGTGTCTGGGAGAAATTTAGAAGAGCTAGCATTAAGGTTTGGCTCCCAGGTCTTCACCTCAGACCACAATCTGAAGAAACGTCCTCATACTCAGCATGCATGACCACCATGCAGTCTGAATGGTTGCTTAACATGCTCCGACTGCCCCATGCGCAACTATTATTTGTTACCACCCACTATTAAAACCTTAATGGACATAGGTTTTCCTTATGCTCGCTTTTGTCGTTACGCAGTGGTTCCATGTGTTGTGATTGGATGAGGGGCAGCTCGGGTAGGTGTCCATTGGGCTCTTTTAGCAACAGGGTGGTAACTCAATCCACGGAGAGGGAGGGAGAGAGGGCCAATGGCCTCTCCAAGCTAAAAATACAGCCTGCCAAACCTGACGTAATGCAGCAGCCAGAGAAGCGAAGGCCTAAGTAATTGGGTGCATTAAATGTGGACCCACGGCCCCGCAGTAGAGTGATATGTGTGGGGGGGTGTGTGCAGACAAGGAGGGCTTGAAAGACAAGGGGAGGGGAAACAGAATGGGAAAACCATGTTTTATGACCTCTGCAGGACGTGAAAGATGATACAGAGATGGGGTGTGTGTGCTGCTTCGGGGATTTGTAGATGGCTGGGTGTTCTTATCCATCCATTACCTACATTAGCCGGGTGTGTGTCGGTCGTGTGTGTGCTTTAACAAGCCAAATTAATCCATAAATTCTGTCAAATAGAATTATTTTAATTCACCACCATCACCACGACAGCTCTCCACTGAGACCACATCCCCTGCTTTGTGCACCAGATACAAAAGTAAGACTACTGCTTTTATGCATTCATGAGCAGAGTGATGTTGTGTTTCAAATGCTGCAAAAGAAGCACAAAAGTACACACTTTGCAGAGCTTTCACTGGTATAATAAAGGAAACTGATTTGCCACTGCTCCCATCACTCTTTGCTCTCTCCATCCCTCCCCTCCTCGTCAGAGTGTCTTTGGTGTTTACATTAGGAGGCAGCTATGTTTATGGAGGCCAGTCTGTGAGGGGGAAGGGGACAGGGCGACAGAGGAGAGGATGAGAAAGGAGTAAAAGGAGTGATGAGGAGGATGAGCGGAGGACAAGGGAGGAGCTCTTGACTGGGGACATGACAATGAGAGACAGAGCAAGAAAAAAGCAAGCTTGAGGAAGCGGAAAGTCAAAATGAAAGACTACCAGTCGAAATTAAAACATGTATAAATAGAATCTTCAAATTATCCATACACTATAAATAACATGCTGCTTTTACGTCTGTGAGATACAACAGACGGCAGAGATTTGAGTAGCTGATGTGAAAACTTGTTGCTTACACATACACAGTGAAGGTTCACAGCTCTGTTAGCCATTCAACATGTTTCTATCTTTGCTGAACGATATAACTCAGTGTGACTTTCAATAAATACAACATGGAGATGTTAGTGTTGAATTCAGTCCAATTAGACTCTTACACTGTGACTCATAAGTTGACTTTCTGATCAGTTGAAATGTTTATAACAGATGCTAAATGAGGAATAAATGCTGTACATTTCAGATTTATTTTCATAGTCTTGTGACTACATATCTGAGGCGGTTGCTTTTACTTGTTTTTCATTCGTTCATTCCTTCTCTTTTAAATGTTCCTCATGTGTGTCTCACAAGTGCCGGGCAGAGAGCTTTCTGTTTTTATGCCTCTAAACTATGGAGCTCTCTGCCTCTGGACATTAACACAGCGAGCTGTCTGGGTGTTTTTAAATGTAAACTAAAGACGCATCTTTCTTTTTTTTAAAGTTATATTTTGGGTCTTTTTCAGGACAGCTGTAGAGAGACAGGAAATGTGGGGAGTAGAGAGCAGGGGAAGACATGCAGGAAATGGTCACGGCCGGGAATCGTACCGGCGACCGCTGTGACGAGGACTGTAGCTTCTGATTGTGGGGCGCTTAGACCGCAAGGTCACCAGCGCCCCAAGACTAACCTTTTTAATCTAACTTGGAATAATTTCTTTTAAAGACCTGGACTAAATTATAACCATTATTACCTTTTGTTAATTTTAATTTTCTGATATTCATCTGATATTATATTATTGATTTAATTACATTTTTCTGATATTTCTGTTTTTATTTTATTGTAATGTTTTATTGAATTTTTCTAATATTCATCTGTTTTTATTTAATTGGAATTATTTGATTAGATTTTTCTGACATATCTCTGATTTTATTTTATTGATTTTACTGTAATGATTTATTTGATTTTTCTGACATTTATCTATTTAAATGTAATGATTTTTTTCATACATGCATCTGTTTATATTTTATTGGAATTCTTTTTTTCCTATTATTTATCTGATTTTGTTTTATGGATTTTATTGTAATGATTTGTTTTATTTTTCTGTTATTTATCTGGTTTTATTTTATTGATTTTATTCTTTATCTTTTAATTATTTCATATTACTTTCTAATGTCTTGTATCATCTTACCTATTGCTGTTGTTTTCTATCTCTCTGTTCTTTTGTGAAGCACTTTGGGCTGCATGCTTGAATGTATGAAAGGTGCTATACGAAGAAAGATGAGTTGAGTTGAGAATGTGTTATCATCCTCTGATCTAACTGATTTATCACTTGGTCTACAATGCCTCACAACAGTGAAAACAGTCCACCATACTTTCCTTAAATAGTCCAAAATCAAAACACATTGAATCTATTTTCATCATAAAACAGCTTAAACAGCAGCAAATCCTCACACAGTAAAATCCTGTTTAACATTTGAGCACTAAGAATGATAAATGATAGCGATCACATTTCCATCTTCTGACCCCTCAGGATGTCACATCGGGCTCTTTGGCTTGAAGAAAAAAAGGCCTTGCAGTTGGATGTGCACTCATATTTAATTGGCTTTAACAAGCAAAGCAACAGTCAGCTGATGCTTCAAGGAAAAAAGATCCAGCCTCATCTGTGGCATCATTGATGGAGGTGATTTAAAAGTGGACGCATTCACAAGTCGAGGCTTTGTTGCTTCAGTGTGTAAAGATAGATTTTCTCTGAAAGCGGTTTTCCATGCGCTCTCAAGAGCCAGGATGTTTGCTGTCAGCGTTAGCCAAGGCCATGCAGTGCTTTGTCAGTTTGAGGCATCAGCTGATAAAAACATTACAGCTGGGTGAGGCTGGTCATGCCGTTTCCTTGGTGACTCGCGACTGACGCCGCAGGGGCAGTGGTGCGAGGCGACGACTTGTTTTCATTCACAACAAAGAAAGCTGCAGGTTTGTAAATATTGCTCTCACACACACACACACTCAGACTCACACACACACACACATATTGTGTCTCCTCTTTTACTACAAGATCACCACTGTCTTCTAAATATATAACGCTCTTCTGTGGAAGGCTGAAGGTCGATATTGACGAGCGAAGATACAGGAAGCAACTGTTCTGCTGCTGACCTTAAATTAGATCTACTGTTAATGGCCTTGCGTGTGTAGTCAGGCTAGATAGCATTAAAATCAGATACCTAACATGTGTACAACAAGCCTGATAAAGACAGGTGATGACAGTATCTGCATGGTAGACACAAGATAGTGAGTCACATACGATCACAGTGAAAGATTGAGGTGATACAGAAAATACAACAAAAGCTGAGGCTGAGTCTGAAGACAATGCACACAGCACTGAGGAGCTGTCATTGCTTATTTCAGGAACAGAGGAGGCAGAAAAGGCGGATGAACTTGTTTCTGGACTTCCGGTGGATGATCAACAGATTATCCTGAGTGAAGAAGTCATGAGTGCCATGCATGGTCAGCAATAGAGGATGTGTAATAGTGGAAACACGTCACTTTGCCTGACTCTGACACCTGTAGGTCAAATAGTTGATCAATCTAAGTTGTGTCCCCAAACTTTTTACAAGCAATCCATCATATTTACATTAGGGATGCACCGAAATGAAAATTTTTGGAAAATGAGGAAACAAAGGCCGAAAACCAAAAATTGACACACCGAAATAAATTATTGTGCCAATTATTAGTAGGGAGCCAGGGGACAGTTGTGATATTTCACTCCTTGGATTTGAGATTAAGCCGTGCATTATCTGTTTGTGTTGCACAGACATTTTCTAGGCCATTTATTAGCAGACACTTGGAGCTAGTTTGTATAGTAGTTTGAACACACTGGGTTAAAAGAGCTCAGTTATAGACAGAAATGTCAAAAATGTTACAACTGTCCCCGGTCTCCCCTACCATTGCATTTATGGCTCTGACTGTACTAACCTCACTAAAACCAAGGATCTCATTGAACATATCAGACAACGAGGGAACATGCCCCTCATCTGGTTCAGAGAGACCAGTCCATTTTCACTTTTCCGTCTCCATCGTGGCCTAGATCATTTCTCGCGCTGCTTTATTCCCACATCCAAGTAATGATCTTTATAATGTGGATCAAGTACAGTTGCGATGAAGTGCAGAGGATCCGAATAGATCTCAGTGAAACATGTGCTGACAGACTCTAAAGGCTGATTTATACTTCTGTGTCTCCCCTACGCAGCAGGGGCTGACGCGGACATGAGCCCCACATACTTGTGCGTCGGTGTGTCCGTGTCGCGCAGCTATTCTCCGCCGAAACGCCTGAGGGCAGTGCGGTCTCTCTGATAGCCGGCCGCCTGCTTCCGGTCCCGCCACGATCTCTGTTTACTTTTCCACAGAGTTTCAGAGCATGTTATGTTAATCTACAGCTGATACATGTTGCTGTTTATCATACAGACATGATTACATGAAGTATAGAGAGGAGGAGATGAAATACACGGCCGATGTGTGGCCGATGTCCAGGATCTCGGAAGTGTTGTAAATGCGGGAAAGACAAAGCCGCCGAACGGACCAATCACAGAGCTTGCGGTCCGCGGCGGCTCTACGGGGAGTTACATTTTGGAGGAGGTGCACGTCAGCTATGTGCGTAGGCCTCGGCGTAGGTACGGGAGCTACGCGGACCCCCGGCGTAGGGTACGCCGTTGATTCAACGCAGAAGTATATAATTTCATTGTTTTCACTCCGTGGTCCGTCTCAACCTCTTTGCTTAGAAGACGCTTTAGCGCTGCAATTAAAGGAATAATGGATGCAGACATAATAATAATAATAATAATAATAATAATAATAATAATAATAATAAATTGTATTTGTAACGCACTTTTCTTTTCCAGAAATCTCAAAGTGCTACAAGGACACACACAGTTAAAACAAACTTGAACATTTACATGAACATGTTGGCCCTTATCCAGACAAGCGCGTACTGGCCGTGGTTTTTGCTTGCGTCCTCATAACATTCTGTTTCGGCCGTGTTGCTTCGGTCTTTCGGCCGAAAACGAAAATGTACTTTTGGGCCATTTTCGTCCGATATTTTACAGTGCATCACTAATGCTAACAATATATTTTTTGCCTAACTGTATCCTGTTGGTATCAAAGATGTTGTTTAGACTTGAAAAGCTGCCGGATGTCCTTCCACATTTTTAAAAATTCACTTCAGTTGCTGATAAAACTGGAAGCAGAAATATGATTAAGATTTTTCAGTTCCCCACGTTTATACAATTTCCAAACCTGGAGCGCAGCAGCACAACATTATGACAGCATCATGACGCTTCCAATCACCAGAGGAGCACAGCTGCCACATGAGTAAAGTGAATTCATTGAAGAGTTTTCCATTAACAACCTTAATCGAGGGCGGTTAGGTGAGCTTATTTTAGACAGTTATTTTACATCAGCTCGGCTTCCTGTCGATAATCAATCGCACAGATCGTTCATCACGGGCATTAAATATGCAGTACACAGCTTTTTTTTTCTGGCAGCTTTCGCTTGAACACTTTCAGGCAGTCGAAGTAACCTGACAAATCATTCAGACAGACAAAGGGACTCCTAGTGTGGCCTTTCAAGCTTTTAACATTGCAGAATTAAGACGCAAGAGTTCATCAAGGTTGTGCCCAGTGTCAGTGATACACAGCTCACTTAAGAGGGAGATCCATTAAGGTCATTGCTGGACTTAAAAGGAGTCAGGGGACTCTGAGAGATATTGATCTCAGTCAGTGTTGTACTGGCACTGCGTCTTCCAGAGTCCAAGTCCAACTTTTCAAGATGCTATCTGATCATCTATCTATAGCCTGAAGAATAAAGAATGAGCTTAGTTTATGCTTCGGGACAATCAATGTGCATCCCTCTCTGACTGAAGAGTATCACAGCTTAGGTAGATGTTTTACTGAAATGTAAGTCCATGGGGGGAATATTTAGAGGCTCGGTACAAGACAGAAAGAACATGACCTCAGTGTGGAGTGAGTTTGAAATCTTAACAGGAAATTAAGAAGCATCCTGGCAGCCTGTTGCAGCGAGAAGATAGAGCAACAGTGCTGGCTTGGATGCATTAGGAGAGGCCAGGAGGGCTTTTAGAGGAAACCTCCTTAGAGACGGATAGTTTGTATCCATTTGTGTCATTTTCAAAACAAAGCAAAACATCGGGGGTACTCCCGCTCCACCCTGACACAGCCTGATACAATTAAGTGCTCAGGACTCGGCGGAATAATGACATTACAAAAGAGACTCCTGGACTAGGATCAATGATGCAGATAGACTATATTCATCTGTGCTTCTATCCATGCATGCTTCCTGCCAGATCTCCCTTCAGGACGATGCAGTGGCCTCTGTTGCTCCGTAAGTTTGAGCTACGGTTCTCTAGAAACCCTGAAGAGGACTTGGACAGAAAAGTGAAACTTCTGAATGCAAGAAATATTCTGAGCAACATTTTTTCTCTTGTTGATACTGACTCTTAACTTGATTATTGGCTTACAAACAGAGGGGGATTGGATTTTCAGACATGCATCTACTGTGGAGCAACTACAGATATCATCACATTTTAATCATCTATAAACTTCACAGATTCCTGAGCTGTAATGAAGATATTCTCTCAGTCAAAACAGCCCATACAAAGCCTCATTCCTCAGTTATGGAACCCAACACCTCTCTTTCCTCTTGTGCTCTCTAAAAAAGGGAGAGTCCAGAGACAGACTGAGAGGCGGGGCCGACTTTAAGTGAATGAAATGTGGGCTGAGAACCTCAACAACAAAAAAAACCTCCAGATCAGCTTACTCCATTGACCTACAGGTGTGTGGTGTTACAACAACAATGTGCTGCTCCTACATTTCCTGCCACTGGATCTACTGCGCGGGCCGGCCTGCAACTACAGGAAGGCGAGAGGGACAAAAAGCAACAAGCGTGGGATTCCCAGAGGAGACATGAAAGTTCGTTCCGCTGCATGTTTGAGATGCCAAACATGAGTAATTAAATCATCCTCAACAAGCACAGTAGCCCTCCCATGGTAATGGTCAGGGAGGGAAAATGAGGCATTTCAATTTTGGCGATTTGATTATGCTGTGATTGAAATCTTGTATTAAGTCTTGTATACTTTAACATCTGACATTTGGGGCATTAAAAGGCTGATGCTGCTTTGACATGACCCTTCATGGAAACTAATTGTCAATGTCAGCTTTTTTCAAGCTCGACAGAATACTTCTGGTTGAGCGATCCACTTGGTAGTATAGCAGGGGTTCCCAAACTTTTCATCCTGCCACCCCCAAAATACAAGTGCCAAAGACTTGCGACCCCCACTGTCCCTCAAAGTGTTTTAATGTGGCTTCATTTAGCTGGTCTGCAGAAAATGAACCTACCTATATGAAAATGTCATATAGGCATCTTTTAGACAGATGACTGTCATGCAGTCATCTGGCAAAAAGAATGGCAGAAAACTCATCACATTTTCTATTTTCAAGGTTTTATTTCAAGGTTAACTAATATTAAATATTTAATGTACTATTTTAGATAAATAAAAAAATAAACATTCTAGAAAACATCTCACGACCCCCCATTTATGTCTCACGACCCCCCAGGGGGTCCCGACCCCCACTTTGGGAACCCCTGTAGTATATCACGGATTTACTGAGCTGGTTTCATTCCTTAAAAAGAAGCATCAATCAAGGACTGATCATAAGGAGGACATTATTCCAGCTATATGACACCACATGTGACACTATGACAAACGTGTTATTTAACCCATCGGCCAAACAGAATACACAAAGGAAGAAATTATTCACCTTTAAAAAAAAAAAAGTATCTGTGCTGCCAAAATGACCTGCTACATCTAGAAACATATGTATGTATGCAGGCCTATATGTGGGCACAGAACAGCACAATCACTGCAGCATCTTGCAAGTGAAACAGGAAAGCTCTGGCCTGGGCAGGACCGCTACTTAGACTAACTACTTCCTGTCAGAGAGATTAGCAAGCAGGACGATCACAGCGGCTGCCAGGCTATTTCTCACTTTGTAACGGCAGACATTTCGGATGGCTCCTCAACCCCCGATCAATGAGACTCATTACATTCTGTGATATATGACCTCTGTGTCACCTATATAAAATGAATCCTCCTCTGTCCTTGTGTGTGATATTGGCTGTAAAGATGTGAGCGTTCACAGCTCATGAGGACAGATATGACTATATAATCTCAGCCCTTCATCTCACTATCTGCAGGGTCTTGTGACCCATCCTCTTCCTCAGTGAAGGGACACTGAGAGGGCAGGAAGGTGGGAATGCAAAGGAGGCACGAGGGAGAGGGCACACAAAAAGAGGGGAGAGGAAGTTCAGCATCCTGTGTTAAATCGCGTCTGTTTCCTAATGAAAGCTGCTCTGCATTGTCAAAACTGAAGCCATCTGCCTTTAGGTCAGCACTGAGCCCAGCAGAGAGCTTTTTGGCATTGCAAGAAGGACTTTGAGACAGCTGAAAAACTGGAGCATTACATCAGAAACTAAAAGGAGTCATCAAAGTCTGTGTCTGCTAATTTAATATTATAGATTTAACTGGTGTTTGCTCGCTGTTTAGCGTCTTCAAAAGAAGGATTAGATGATATAAGCAAAATCTGTAGTCAATTTGAAACCATTTCCTACATTGAAATCAATGTGGGTTGATGACATCCATCTAAAAGCTTGCGATTTGAATAAGTAGGTCATCACAAATACAAAACACACTCTTTTCTCTGACTTGCAGGGAAACTTCTCTGTTGGAGCAACAGCAGCCAAATAAACTGCAGGCCCCTCATTGGAAACCACTACACGAACAATCAGTCACACAAGGCCAATTAGTTCCTCAAGGTCTATTTTTGGAACATTTCAGAGTACATGAATGTGGATCTGAAACCAGGAGAAAGTGAACAATGTGTACTTTAACGTTTTCCTATCGATCACTGAGCCTCGCTATGTGTCTGGAGGAGTGTACAGAGACAAACCAGAAGACATTGCTGCTGCGACTTAAAATAGAGACACAATAACACAGATATTACCACAAAAATTATATTTAGAGAGCAAAAGAGGGAGTACGGAAAAGAGGGAGGGTTGACAGAGAGAGAGGGGGAGGTAGATGAAGCAGGCAGCAGAGGATCCAGCAATGACGGCAGCGACCAGAGAACAACATGCCAAACCCTAGAAGTCATTTCCTGCTTCATCGAAGACTTTTATGGAATTCTAGCAGCGTGGCTAACGTCATGACGAGAAGACAAACTCACTCCACACATCTCCCTCCCCCCACGCTCTTTCCCCTGCTGTTTTTTCTCAGTCTGGCCCCTCTTTCCTCAGGAGAGCCTGTACCACCAGTATTCCACCAGTGGTGTACTCCTTTCTCAGTGTTTGGCGGCTAATGCAACTCATTCCAAAGCTTGCCTTTTCAGATGTTTGGACAGTTAGCATGGATGTGTTGGATAGGCTGGATAGCCTTTATAGTTTGAGGCTATGTCTCCATTCAACTATTATCACCAAAAGATGATTTTGATACAGTAAAAGTAGCATTAAGCTAGTAAAATGCAGTGTCAGGAGTCAGCCAATAGCACTTATCTTATGCCTGGCACACATTACAGGCTTCTTCAAACCTTCACACATTTAGAGACCACACACTTAAAGATCAGAAGAGAGAGATCTTGTGCGATCTGTCTTTTGTTGTCATCAAGTGTGTGGTGTGCACTACGGAGCACATCACACACTAACCAATTCTTCGGCAGAGTATCAGATTCTTCACGCTCAATATTCCAAATCTTGCGTAATAAAACGTGACTTTGGTGTAAACAAACATGGCAGAGGAAAAGGAAGAGGCAATGATGATTGTTTTCGCCCTCTTACATTCCGAAAACACAAAAAAGAAAAACGATTATGGAAAAAGTCATGGAGACGGTGGGAATGTGGGCTGTATGCATTACAGCGGTGAGTTTTCATCGGCGCCATGTTTTTGTTTGTTTTTACTTCCTCTTCCGTCAGCCAGCTCGCGTCTTGATTGGCTTTTGCTCCGGTACACGTGACATTACACACTGTGCGTGCTCGGCTCCTCTCGGAGCATCCCACTCACTACAGGATTTCTAGTTGCCAATATTAAACATGTTCATTATTTACAATCTCTCCTTCTGAGGCCTTCCGAGCGTCTCCGACCGGACAAAATCACTCTTAACACACCCCACACAAAAATCAGACACAATGTCGTTTGCAAACATCAGAAAATCGGGCCTTTGCTGGCTTTGATCGTAAGGGGGAGATCGGGACAAAAATCAGCCCGATTATCATGTAGTGTGTACCCATCTTTAACTGGTGGCAGGTAAATTACCGTGTGATGCTAACTACAGCAATGTAGTACTAGCAATCACAGCTTACAGAATAGCCGCAATCAGTGTTTTTCCAATCATATTCTGCATAGTTTTTAATCCCATTTGTATCTGAGGAGAACTCTCATTGGCCAATACTCAAGCCTAACGAACAGAATTGGTATCAGGAGGGAAAACTTGTCACAGTTAGCTAAACGATTATGTCAGAAATGCTAATCTGGATTATATTGATTAGTTCGGCTTAAACTACTTAGACTTTATGATGGTATGGACCTATAGGTCACTCACTGTTTAGCCATGTAATCATTAGCTTGGAAATGCTTGTTAAGGCTGTAGCTTCTCTCTCAGTGCTCACTTCATCCCTCTGCTTTACTAACACGCAACTGGCCCTCCTGCCTGCTTTAATGGTGGTGCTTTTCTGCACTTATAGTCACTCATAATTCATAATGAGATGGCGAGTGACAATTATTATTTTTTTTAACCACAAGTTGTGTTGTTTGGGTGACTATATTAAAATAACTGCTGATGACAGAGCAGACAGGGGTAAAGAAATAAAGGAGATGCGAAGAAGAGAACTGAAGGGAAGCAAATATAGGAGATTGATGTCTCTTTGGAATAAACATTAATCTTAAAGCTGCTGTTGGTAGGAATGGTGTGAAAAATGTTACTTTTTTCTGCTGGGTTTGGAGAAAAGGTCATAATGCCCATCGGTACTCATCTGTAAGTGGAGAAATTTGAGACTATTGATAAATCTCTGCGTGTTCCAATGCCTTTGTATCAAGCAATGTTATTATTCCCCTCGTCCCCGTTATGACGGACTAATCATGGCTAATCTCCAATCCTCTGTCCTGATTGGTTAAGGGGCGGCCCCCACTACGTTCTCCGATTGGTTATGAGTCCGGCACTATCATGACTGCACACGCCGATCTTTGTTGGGGGGCTAAGAGGAAATCTGGTTGGGAGGGATAGTGTTGACATTCAAAGTCCCTCTCTCTGAACAGATGTTTACTCTGTGACTACCAACAGCAGCTTTAATTGGAGAACATCATATATAACCTCATGTAAAATAAATAGGGTAATGCATTTCTTGGAATTATACTTTTAGTTAATTACCAGATACCTGTAGCGAGAGCATGCAGTTTAAGTGTGAAAATCACCATCAACCATCTTTCTTTGACAGTGGGAAGGCCACATTTTCTGAACACCAGCCTTTCATTTGTCTTCAAACATTGATGGCTTTAGGGCTTACCGTAAGACATGGTGTATCCTACCTGAATGGTTCATAACTTTGGTACAATCCCTTTAAATCCATAAACTCCTGACAGCTAATGTTGTTTGTGTAATATCTCTGTTCCCATCTGAATGGCACAATATTAGCTTTTAGAGAGGAGGGCTGCTGCACACTTTCGAAAACATCAACAAAGTCAGAGAAAGCTGCAGAGATGGTTAGCATTAGTAGGATAAAAAGGATTACAGGAGCCAGGGACCAGAGGGTGGTCAATCAGCTGGCTTTAAATACTGCTCTCCTGGAAGGTTGAAGGGGAAATGGAAGCAGAGTTTGCGGCTGTGATCAATAGCTGAGTGCCTTCCTGGCATTTGTCTATTTAATCCATTATCGAAGGCCGTCTGAGCCTGCAAACATGGACGAGAGCTGCAGGCTCACAAGAGGAGCTTGAAAGATGGAAGCAGGATGCATGTGGACGAGGCACACCCACCAACACTACCACACAACCAGCGCTCACGTGTAGGTACACATGCACAAATACTATTAATGAGAACACTGGCCATTGAGGAGAAGACAGCTGACCTCTGCATAATTTTACACTGAAATAACTGCTGCTGACAGCGACTGCTTAGCAAATTTGTGGTAAAATGCAGCAAATTGTTACGCCGAGCACTCTTGGCCTCATTGAAAGCAATTACTTAATTGAAAAAGGTCATTTAATACACAGCACAAGAGATGGAAAGACAGATAGAGGAAGGGATAAGACAGAGATAGACAGATTTGTCCGGGTGCCCTTCCAATGAGAGGCCAAGCAGTGTCTGCCAAAACTTTGTGGTATCTACGTGTCACTCCTCACAGCACCATGTGTACGTGTATGTACTTTTAAACATGTACAGTATCTATGTATAACCAAGACATCCAAGCTATCAGCAAGTCCAGCAGAGGATATTTAACAGCCCTCAGGAGGTGTTCAGTGAGAATGTTCAGCACTGGAGACGCCGAGAGGTGAAGAAATACAGGTTAGTGACAGGAAGAGAAAACAGAAAGATTTTTCCCACAGTTCAGGAACTTGCACTTGCTTGGTTTTGGAATTTAAGATGGTTTTTTTCTAACTAATTTATCTTGCCTGTCCAGATAAAGATCAATTTCTTGACAATCAGAATCATATCTTACTCAAAAAATTTGCCTCATGTTGAATAGTGCATGGTTTCCTGCAGTGTGTGGCCATGTGGAAAACTCAAGCTGTGTGCAGGTTAATGATTACAATCCAAAACAACCTGTTGACTCAGGGTTGGAGGGTGATGGCAAATGAAAAGTCCCCACACTCACTCACTCACTTTGTGAAACAAGTCAGGACAAACACTTAAAGAGCAGTTAAATATCGCCACAAGAATTCTGCTTCTATTGCTTTTCTGCATGCTTCGGTACCATGATCTTCTTTTCTGATGAGAATGTGACACAAACAAATACATACAGCCTGTTCTTTTTGTTTTTTACTTTGGTGCATCAACAACCAACGGTGAACTGCAATCAACAAATCAGAACCATTGTGAAGTGCGGGCGTTAAGACCTCAAGCCACCGGAATCTTGAGCAGATAGAAAAGGAGAGAGCAAAACAGATCCATCCTTAATAATAGCAAAACAGATCTGGGAGGAGGAAATCATTACATAATACTCATGATTGTGTGTCCTAACTTGATGGAAAAAATAAACAATATTCAACACAATTGTTTAACAATTATTATCTGTTACACAGTTATTACACTGTCGAACCCAAGCGGCAACCTCTGGTCTAAAAATATGAGTCCAATGTGGAAGTGTTAAAAACTGCAGTTCATCGAGAATCCGCTTGAAGCTGGCTCCGGAAGTACCGGAAACCACATACACACCAATTCAAAAAAGCTGATCTTTACAGCAGAAATAAACATGTTTACAGCCTGGAACAAAAGACGAGTGTAGTCTGGATAGCTCATTTCTCGATCAGCACACACTGTAGGGAGGTGAATTTTTTTCTAACTCAGCAATTTCGAAGATATTGAGATTACCAGTCTTCCAATGAGAGGCACAGCTGACTTGATTGACAGGCGGGAACACTGTAGCTGTTGGCTAGGAGGCTCAAAGCCCGCCTCTTTACGTCACAATCGCTCAACAGCAGGCCGATTGGCCTCAAAACAACTCTTCAGAAACAGATGGGTGACATCACGGATACTACGTCCATATTTTATACAGTCTATGGTTGAACCTCATATATTCAAACTAAAACAACCAGAACTACAAGTTTACCCACAATGCCCCCAGAAAAAGAAAAGCCCTACCCTCACACCAGATCTGCACAAAAAGCGCAAACACAACTCAAACAATGGATCAGGCCAGGTCTTGAGAGGACTTGGGGTGGGAGTACCAATGAATTCTTGACGTCAAACACGCGGCAGCAACACTGCACTCCTTCAGCATGGATGCTGCACAGCAGCACAGACGACCACAGAGAACAAAGACCTCAATTATGTGGAGCTCTAACAGGAGAGCTAAAAACAGGACCATGGGTAAGGAATAAAACCTTGGAGCGCTGCAGGAATGCCGAGCATTCAAGCACCATCGACACACAACACACTGTCACTCCCAAATGGCAGTGCCACGACCACTGAACTTTCTCCAGCAGCCTCCATGAAGCAGGGCAGTGTTCAAGTGGCGTTAACAGAGGACTCTTATTCTTACTTGCACCCAAACTTGTCAAGTGCAGAACTGCAGGAACAGAACAGTGGATAATACAGAGGGGGGAGGGAAGCTGTGTATGGTTTCTTTATACCTTGGGTTACTGACCCATATACACTGCAGGGTAACAAAGAAGGATATTAACCCCTGCAAGTCCACAAAACTGAGAGAGGACTCTTGAGCATGTTTCATGCAACTCAGGTCAAAGAAAGACAAATTCCCTTACTCCTTTTATCTCATCTCTGTGCCATGTTTCCAACAAAAGGTAAACTTTTGAGTTCCCAGGCTTGACAAATGTGTGCAATTAACTTTGACCAGTTATCAGAAACTTTTTGGTAGTTTCAATATTAAAGAAGTGAGTTTACTCAGCGGAATATCACGACTCAGTCCAGCAACATTGCCCAACTTCCAAAGACAGATAAAGAAAGTCAGCCATTAACACACGCAGCAGGATAATACAGGAATTAAGAGGTTTAAGAAAGCTTCCATTACTGCAAACCATACCCTCACTATCACTGCTGGAATGCATAATAAATCTGTGTAAACAAAAAAGATTGCTTTTATGTTTATCATGTGTCAAATGATCAATCAAGACACTGCTCATGTCTGTTTATTGCTCTTCAGATAAGCTGCTGCAGTGAACAGCTCTGGCACATCGAAGCAGTTTGCTTGCATACCTAGTTTTTCCACCAGCTTGAGCATGACTCCTCCAATGTGGATCTCTCCGGTGACCCTAAGCGACACGTCCCTGTGGAGGTCGGTGACATGCATCTTCAGTTCCCACGTCCCATCAGCGTAACAGCCATCGGGCATCCGGATCCCGTCCAGCGCCATCCTGCTAAAAACAGAGAAACCGTCAGGAGGCGAAAAAAAAGAGTGTAAGAGTTCAAACTCTGTCACAGTGGAGTGAAGAGAAACTTCTTGACCCTCTGGAGAGAGATAAATATGGAGCAAAGCTCATGCATGCAAATGCTTGAGAAAGAACTGTACCCTGTTACACATTCCTCAGTGGATTCACTTGATTACTGTTATCTAGCAAAGTTCATTCATACTGTATACACTCCAATGCATTTACAGAATATGAGACCTTTAGATGCAGGTTAAATAGATTAATATTTTCCTTTCAAAATATGTATAAAAAAGAAACAATGCTATTAAAAAAGATTTGCTTTAAAAAGGAACTTGGTAGGGCACTACCTAAACATGCTTCGGCTAATGGTCCTCATAAATTAATCACAGTGACGAAAGGACTGAGAGAATCAGTAATGTTGCCATACTGATATGCTATACTGTTGTAGCTATCTCTTTAAAAAGACAATAGATGCAACATATATCCTGTTGCTCTGGAAGAGATTTCCAGTCAGAAACACACAGGATTTAAAAAAACCCCAAATATATTCATTTAATTCCTCTGTCCAACATGTCATTGATTGATTTTACATTCATATGATGAAAAAAATCATGAAATATGAAAGGAGGAAGGATTTACTTCACAAATTATCCAATCCTTTCTGCTTATGTCCTTCAATTTGAGCACAAGTTATCTTTTTATAACAGAATTTAAACTCATTTAAGTGTGTTTCTTCTGTTCTACTTAACTCAACTCATTTGTATGTACAGTTGTGCTCATAAGTTTACATACCCTGGCAGAATTTATGATTTCTTGGGTAGGTTCTGTTGTCATTATGATATAAAAAGAGTAAACACAGTTGTTTGACAATGAATCGCTCCACCCAACCTCTAACTATGAGTGAAAAATAAGTTTTTCTCTTATCATTCATATTCTCTGAAAAATGGCCCAAAAAAATATCACAAATTCTGCCAGGGTATGTAAACTTATGAGCACAACTGTATATAGTACCTTTCATACATTCAAGCAGGCAGCCACAAAGTGCTTCACAAGAGAACTGAGACAGAAAGCGACAACAACAGATATAATGATACAAGGTTCAAACAAGATAGAGGAATATTATATGAAATACTCAAAAAATACCAATAAAATAAAATAATTAAAAAGAAGAAGATAGAATAAAAATAAAATAATTAACTAAGACAATGGTCATAAAAGTATGCAGTGACGGGCATAGTTAAAGGGCAGATTAAAAAGGTTAGTCTTGAGTTTACTTTTAAAAACACCTATAGCTTCTTTTTCTTGAACTAAAGGGGGTAATGTCAGACAGATCTTTCAGCATGATCTCACTGTTATGGGAATGCTACAATGAAAACCTATCTGATGATGTGATTCAGCTAAATAATGGACATTAGCCCCTCAGGGATGAAGAAAATCAGAGGAAAATATCTACTGTTTGACATCTCTGAGAGTCTCCTCGTGCTCCTTGCTGGGAACAAGTCGCGCCCAGTTGTGAGAACTCACTGCCAAAAAGTTGCATTACAGTCAATCTGTCAATTCTTTGATGCGAGGTTGTCCAGTACTACAGAGTGGCCTGGCGATCAGAACAGCCGTCTGATCAATAAACGGCAGAACAAAGGCTAAAAGGCCCGCGGGTACAAGTTCAACAAGGACCTTTCTCTGCTTTCTCTCCCTGAAAGAGCCTCACCTGTTCAGAATAACGGTAAAGACACTCTTACAAATAGGCACAGGGTTCATTATGTAAGGCTGTTCAACAGCTTCCCGGCTGCATTCATACTCGTTCAGTCGGTCGTTAAAGGAGTTAGGTAACTGAAAAGTACCACAAGAGGCAGAAAAGCACTTTAAATGAGCAGAAGTGTTGTTAAATAAAGCTTTGGTAGAAGTCGAAGGAGAGGCGCCACCAGAAAAAGCCTTTTCATATTCCATAGCGGCGAACAAGCCAAGCTTTAAGGACGAACATTAAAATGTGTTTACTCACCTTCACAAAGACGAAACACACTAAAACAGTTGACTACACGGTACAGAACAAGTTCCCCCTCTTTAAATCATGTATGAGGAGTTTTTAAGACGATTAAAACAGAAAGAAATCCCCGAAGAACTCGCTCAAGTAGTGAAGTATCCCAAACAGTTTTCCCGCAGGCTTCGGCTTAATGGAGTCCAGCCGTCCCTCTTCCTCCCTCCCTCTTTCCAGCGGATCACGTCACTGCTCCAATCCCACTTTTCCTTTCATACTGGGAGCTCTGCTGGTCGCCTACTGGTCCCCCCTGACACCTCACACATTTACACACATTTACACGCGTTTATAGAACATGTGAGGGTGTATTTGTGGTCAGAATATTAGTTAAATATCAGTAAAAGAGCCACTTTGTCCAAATGCGAGTAACACTTGGGTCATTATTTATGCTAGGCAGTGATTTAATAGTCTGATATTTATCCTTAACACATTTTTAAACTGACAATGTGACATATTTTCCACGTTCAATACCACGTTGGCAAGAAAAACAAGCACAAAAATCGTTTGAAACATTGTTTTTGTTATTTGATTTGTTTAAATATCTCAATTATTCCAAAGAAAGACTACTAAATACTAAATATATTACAGTGTTACCATACAGAGTGGAGGTTTAGTGAGTATAGATACAGACAACGAAGTACAATATATTGGCTAGCTATAAAATAGTTATTATGAAAGTTATTTAAGTGTATTTCAGTGTTATTTTTCCTTAACTGAGATGGAATCAAAAAATTCAATTTATATCACTTTAAGCTATAGAGCATTTGAAAGATATCAAAAAACAGCAGCATTTTGTTTTAATATGTGTTTCCTTATAGATGTGTTCAACCCTCCACAGTCAAAAATTCAGTAGTTTGTATCAGGGGTAATGGACTTGCAGTTCTCAGGCTGCCTTTTATGGCAATAGTACTGCTGAGCCTTAAAGCAGCATCCAGGGACCCGTGGGCCTGGTGCTCCAGGAGTATGAGCACAAAATAACATCTCTTTCTTCGGTGACTTTTACAACTTAAGTATCTCCCTTTGAAAATCTCTCAACTAAACGCCACATTGGAAAACTGTGAAATGTAGAAATGAGCCAACATATACAGCTATCTGCTTTTATTCTTGACACATTACATATATTAAAGGACTGTTTTATTATTCAGTTGTGTTTAGGACATTTGGAGGGATGTCAAATGACTTGATGTCCTCTTTGAGGGACTGAAATAATAAAATGTGTTATAATTCATGATTTTATCTAACATGTAATCATATTCTGGAGGGTGGAAAGTATGCACAGCTGCATACAGGCGATAAAAATATGCAGTATTAACCTCTCACATGTGCTATTATGGAATTGAAAATATAACGTTCATACCTTGAGAAAAGAGAGGAAGGTACCACTGCTCCCAAGTGGCAAAGTCTAAATAGATTTATTATGTTATTTCACGTATCTTTACTTTTTCTCCTACATGTACAAACTGTTATTTTCTCACATTACTCAATGTGAGAAGCAGAAAGTAACAGAAACTCAATAACTTTGACTTGCAAATAGCATCTAAAACGGTCAACAAAACTCCCCCTATAACAATGAGGTCATCATCACCTGTTTTTCCAATGCAACAAACTCAAAATTGTCATGAGGCATTGCTGTCAGTATTTCTTGGTTTTAATGTGAGAAGATTGCTTTCTGCAGCATAATCTGCAGAAAGCAAGATAATACTGCGTGCAGGTTGCTGCTTATGTCTCTCCAGCTGCAGATAAATAACAGAAGTTTAATATGTGCATTCAATCAAACATTCACACAAATGACAAAGGTTAAGAAAGTCTGCATTCTCTTTTCTCCACCAAAGACCCATGAATCATCAGTATTCCTGGCTCTCTCAGCTCTGGAATCTGGGCCTTCAGACTCTGCAGTCTGCATCAAAGCGATATATAAACTCTCCCTGCAGCTCTGACCCCCCCCTCGCCAGTGTGTCTGGCATTCAAACCTGTTGCCTTTTATAGGCTGTGTTTTAATTGCGGAGTAAACATTGGAGTCAGTCAGATGTAGAGCAGGAGAGGCAGATAGGGAGCAGGCCAGCTTCTGATGATGTGGATGCATGAGGGGAGGGGTTGGATACACTTGTAAGGGAGGGTGTCAAGGGTTAACATTGTCTGGAGAAGCCATGTTTGGGGAGAACATTTCGGTATTTGAATTGTGTGCCTTGTGATATCTGCAGCAAGGTGTTTTAATATATGTTGAGATAACTTGCAGCATCAAAAAACCTGAAAACAAAACTGAGGGTCATGCAATTAGAAATAAAAAAGCCTTAACACATGTCACAATAGCTCAATTAGTTCAGGGCAATACATAGAAGCAGGAAAGGAGAAAGGGTACAGACAACAGATGGTGAATGGGGGTCTTTGTTCCAGCATTACCTATAGATGACTGACCTCTTCTGGTCAAACACAGAACAGCAGGCCCAAATGCATTATTTATGAGTTACCTCTGTTATAAGCACTCCCATCTGTGGGCCTCTGCCTTTGCAGATGTTGCTTAACTGCATTAAAGCTCATAACTCATGTGGAAGCCATGCCTGCTTGTGGATAACAATGCAGCCTATTCAAGATCTATAAGTCAGCTTTGTTATTCACATCAGGGGGGCTGCTGCCATGGAAAGAATCTCCCAGTTTCAGATGAACAAACAGCTCCATTGTCCAACAAAATCAGTCGGGGAATGAGCAATGAGATTGTCTTCTGGAAATATCAACCTCCTCCTTCTCCTACGCAGTAGCACAAACAGAATCCAAGTTCAATATTTGTTCCCCTTCTATTATATGTGGGATACGACTGATGAAAAAGAAGCACTCACTGTGTCCAAAAAAAAGAAAATGCTTTAATAAAAGGAAATAAATACAGTGCTTTGGATGGCAGTTAGAATCCATTACAGGCATGGGTTATTGCACAGCTCTAAGGACAGACAAACACACTTCTCCAGACGTCCATTCAAAGTTAGAGTAACGGTGGTTTCTAACACAAATGTTACAAATTTCATTCAACACATCCCAAATTAATGTCATTTTGTTCTCTTTCTCACCCAGTGGCTGATAACGTGGCTGCAGGATTGTTCTTATTAACCAAAGAACATTTTAAAGTCTTAATTTCTTTACTCAACAATGGCTTCAAACTAGTGTCAACAACAGAGTTGAATCTACAAAACATGTAACAGTAGACGTTTCCCTGATGCTTGTGGTGCCTTTGTCAAGAAAAATATACTGTCATCATTCAAAAATGCTGTGCATTAAATGCTCATAGACTACAATGAGTCTTAAAAGTCCTGTTCAGTAGCTTGTTCTTATTTTTTAATAGCAGGTGGGGTGGATTCAGTCGAAAATCTGTGCTTGAATCAGAGTAGCTTGAATGGAAAATGTACAAATTTTGTATACATTTTGGAAACACAGTGCAAGATCACAAACACTGGCAAAGGGGTCCATCCATAGTATTTCAGTCGGTATTTGCTGTGTCAGAACCTGCACTGTGTGACTCTAAAATGCAGAGGCAACAGTTGAACTTTGTGATTTGCATTACATGTCTTAGGTCTCCAAGGCAAATTGCATGCTTTCTGCCAAAGTTAAAAAATGTAACATGCTCAGTCAGCAACAGCGAAGAAATAAAATAAGAATGGGCTTTTTCTTCATCATTTCTGTGCAATTCAAAGCTGATAAAATATTTCACATTCCTCTTCCTTATTTGTCCCTGCTTCCATTTGAACCTCAAGATCACCCAGATGGTCACCTGAGAGGCAGCCAGGTTTCAGTCAGTAAGTCATTGCATATTTCACACGTACAGTAAATACCAATAATGGTTTCTTTAAGCAACAGCCCTTGACTGTGTGACACAGTAATGCAGCTGCTTGCACCATAGCAATACAAATAAGCTCTTTGATAACATTATTACAAGCAGAACGCAAAGACTGATTGACTCTGATTGGAATCGAGTCTGCCACATGTAAATAACCCCTTAAACATTAAGCTGAGGGTTACTCCATGACTCCATCATTACATAAGTCTTCAAATAGTTCTCTTGTTCCATTTGCTATTTAAAACGACGCCATGCAACAGGAGTAAGTTTTGTATCATCTGCATACTTGTTACTGGGTGTGCCTTTAAAAGAACCACATCTGACAGGCATATGATTCATCATTACCGAAGTAGTTTTCTTTTCTTAGCTGCTGTGACAAACCGAAGGCAACAGTCATGATGAGCAGCAAAAGTCAGTTATAGAAAACAAAAATCATGATTTGCTGTCTCCACTTGTTCATATTTCCAGTTCATTTGCAAGTTAGGTAACAGACCATGTTTAGAGACCATGGAAAGTTCACTTTTTTAAGACTAATGAAGTTAAAAAGTAAAAGAAAAAGACATGCCGACGTATCCTTTTCTCCATCAGGGAAAATATTAATTTGTTACAAAAAAGGCAAACAAGATAAAGTTCGTTTCCGTGTGCAATGTATCATAAAAACCTCCAAATAAAACAAGCTACTTGTATCCAGTTATTTCAGTCTGAGTTAACATTAGCAGTGCTAAGGTCAAGCAGCTAACAAGCACAAGACTTAAACTTACCAAAATGTAATTTGGCCGCAAGTTTGATTCCCCTACTCCCTAATATGAGATCCGGGTTTCTATTCACAAGAGCCTGAAAGCTTTCCCTAGGAAAAATATTTATTTTTTATGATTTTTTTTAAGACAAAATACATCTTTTTGACTAATTTCTTCTGGATATGAAAATAAAGATTTAGCACAGAAATAAAGTCTCTCTGTAACTCATCCTTAACTAAGAAGCATGGCAATCAGTTTGAATGAATTAAGGTGAGACTTCTCGCCTCATAAATGACATCATCAAGAGATTTTTAAAACGTAAATGGACGTTAAGAAAACTAAATATACATGACATGTCCAGCTTCTCCGTGGTCGTAAATTGATGTATGCAAATTCCACGCTAATGGTCCTTTAGATTCAGCTTAACTGTTGTTGTAGACAATGTGTTCTGGTGCTTCAACAAAAACTGTGCAATCAATTAAGATGCACAAATGTATTTTTGGGTTTCTATGTAGGATAACAAAGTGGAGCTTATTTGGTACATATCTATCTCAAGAGTTAAACAATGCTAAAAGAGTTCAACATAAAAATAAGATTTAAAAAAAATAGAGAATGTTTCATTCTTCATTCTTCAAAAATATTTCTTAAAGGGATAATGCCCTAATTTAAAAAAAAAAACAACTAAACAAAGATTATGTGTGAGTTTGGCTGTTTCTGAAAGGCAATGCAGTTGCTTGTCAGCAAGTTTGACATGTACATAGTCATTAAATGAATGATGTAAAGATAAAACTATTTTGGACAACTGTAATTCTCTCTCCCTTGTGTAGACAAAAATAAAAAATGAAAGCACAGATAGAACAGTGACCGACAGTGACTGAGGATCAGGCCAGTGTGTCACCAGGTTCCAGACTGAGCCAGACAGGAGGCTTGATTAACAATGAATAACAGGAAGTGTGTGGACACTTGATCAACTTAGGGATGATCTCTCTTTCTCTCAGCGCATCAGACTCATTCATTTCATCTTCCAGGTCCAAATGGGTCATACTGGCAAAGAGTGCACCTCCTTAGGGGTTCCTGGTTCAACACTATCACCCTTAGAGTTCACAATTGTGTCCTGACGACACACACACACACACGCACACGCACACGCACACAATTACACACACACACACACACACACACACACACACACACACACACACACACACACACACACACACACACACACACACACACACACACACACACACACACACACACGCGCGCACACGCGCACACACACGCGCACACACGCACACTCACACCTACACAAGCACGCTCACACACAAGAGAAAAATACTCGTCATGGAATGAAGTGTTAGTAATGATTCCCAACTGATAAAGGAGCTGAATCACAGAGAGATATAGGAAAAATAGAGATGCCTAGTTACTTGAGCAGTTTGTGTGCAAATAAAAATGAAAGAGGTTTATTTTCGTGTCTCGCCAAGAAGGTGACCTCCCCGTTTAGAGGTCGTAAGACACCTTTCAAGTGTGTTTGTGTTGTGACAAATGTGCTGCCTCAGTCTGGATCCAGAGCGTCCTCTGCTGCTTCCGACAGCGTCGTCTTCGGCTTGTAAATGAAGGTCAACAGGAAGAGTGCAATGTCATGTGAGCACCAGTAGCCTGTGTGTGACGTCACTGCCGACCAATAGCGACTCTCCACCAGACCTTCTCTGAGCTCAAAGTCGACGCGCCGCTCCAGTTCCACTGTAAGACATATGAAGACGCATTTTAACATTTTCACAACAATTATTTTCACCTCTGTGTTTAACAGTGTCAGGGAAAGAGAACTCACGTGATGTGTCAGCTGTGGGTGAGGTGGGCCGAATCAGAGTAGAGAGGCCATATGCCGACTGGCTTTCTGTCCGCTTTTGCTCCTCTTCCTCAGGGTTAGCACTTCCTTCAAGGCCTAAAGACACAGAGGGCTGGCTGTTGGAGCGGGAGAAACGGGAGAAGAGGATGCCTCCGATGCCCTTCCCTATGCTCGCCGCTCCTGTGATGAGTGTGGAGGGAGAAGAGAAAGAAAGGAGATGTGTTAGTTGAGGAAAAAAAAAACAAAACAAACAATTGTAATGCTATCTTTCTGTTAACTTTTCTCTGATTCAACTGATTTCAGGAGACAGGAAGCCAAGTGGATGAGTCAATTCTCCATATCGCCACATGATGGCACTGTTGATTTGGCTATACAGTCAAAGAGAGCATCTGTTATTTCAAATATTGAACCTCATGGGAGTGAAGTGATTTTACCTCTGCACCATGAGATATCTCAAGAGTGGATTTTAATGAGCTCAGCTCTTTCCCTAAGCTTCTCTTCGCTGTCTGTACTCAGTTTAATTCCCTGTGTAAGCTTGAAAAAATAATGTCGAAAAGTGCAAGCTTAAAAAAAAAAAGAAAGTGACTCACCCAGTATGCTGGCCTTGCCCAGATTGGTGATGGACTCTCCATAGTGTCTGCGTGCAAGGACGGGAGATGTGCTTGGGCTGGGGATGCTCTCAGTGTCAGATGTGGGGTCTTTGATAGGGTTCAGGAAGGTCGGTCTGATCTCATCATAGGACGTGGGGTTAGTGGCACTACACCTAATGGAGAACATAAACCATGTAAATATTGTGTGCCAACAAAGGATAACATCAAATGTTGTTATGATGATGCTCTTACCAGTGTATCTGAATAGGTGCAACATTGCTGTAATGTTTAAGGATGAGGGGCTCGAGTCTGTATGCCTAAAGAGAGCAATGCAACTTAAGTTAGCTTACAGTACAGAGAAGCTTCAAGCACACATTTATAACTGAAACATCTGAGTGCAACAAAGATCTAGTTTCTTTTAGCAGAGTGCAGTGGAAAAAGGCAAGTCCAGTTTTTCTCTAATATCACACCCTTCATGTGCGTGGGCTTCTTCAAACAGAGTCAAGAAAACAATACAAGAAGTCTCTTTTGCCATATCCCCATGTGTAAGACAGAGGGAGGGCATCTGTATGGACCAGGGCAAACAAGGTAGACTGACCACAGGGTCCGTGGGATGAAAGACGTTGAAGAGCCTGTTGCAGATGGCAGTGGGCAGGATGTGGTCCTGGCGGCAGCTGGTACCAGGGCGGATTCCTCTCAGGGCCAAGAACACGGCCAGAGGAGAACCCATGCAGAAGAAGTTTTCCACCTGAGAGACACAAAGTGAGAAGATGATAGAGTATTTGGTTTGGACATAGCAGGTGATCAAAGAAAAGTAGCGGTACACAGGCAGTATGTTCACATGAAGGAGGATCATACCTTAAATCTGAGGGCTGGTGGTGCGGAGGGTTTAGAGGCCTCGAGTGTTTGGAGCTGATTTTCCAGCTCTCTTAACCTGTTAGAGGAAAGGAAATAAAGCAGACAAAGTATTTCAATTCTTTAAAACCGTGGCTTGAAAATCAGATCAAGTACACTCCTTTTGATATTGTAACAACACTTCTTCCTCCTGCTTCTTGTTTTGCAAAGATAATGGAGTGCACACTAGAAGATACTGAGAACTGAGATATGATGGGTGGGGCACATCAGAAATATTAAGAGCCTCTTCCCCTCCATTTGTTTGCCCAAACGGGAAATACAACTTGCGAACTAATCATAAGTGATTCCAAATCAATGATCAGTGACTGAACTCTTGAGTCTTGCAGACGTACACCAGGACAAGCCAGGAGGGACTAAAATTCCACACTACCTGTTTCTCGTGTGCCTCAGCTGCTCTAAAAGGTGCCTCTCCTCATAAGACATCCAGCGCAGGTCCAGTTGCTCCTCTACAGCGTGATGCTCCTGCAGACAGAAGCGCACAGGATCCCACCCTGTCATGATGTCATATGTTATGACGCAGCCCAGGGAATGGGACACGATGGACACTTTGCCTCCTCGCTCCTCAAACTCAGGGTTTCGGGAGCAGAAAAGTGAGTAGAGTCTGTTTAGCTCTAGTGTTAGGCCTTTAGTAATCTGGGAAAAGAAGGAAAGGAGGAGGGAAGTTAAAATGTGTTGCAAAGAAGTTCATTTTCTGGTTTTATAAAATATTGTGACTCTGACCTCGTCCCGGTAAAGGGGGCTGTTATAGTACATGATGTCCATGGCACTGCTGTTAAGTAGATCTCTCAGTCCTCTTACTTTGTCTGGTGTTATTGAGTCCACCGTATCTTCAAAACAAAGAAGAGATATTAACATCATGAAAGAGTTTGTATGCTCCATGAATATGCCTTTATTTACACACTCGGCTCCCACTTTAGCTCCTATAAAATATGTTCCTTACCACTACAATTTCTTGGACACAGACAAACAAAAATGACCCCAAGGCACTCTTCAATACAGTTAAAAAAAACTTGAATGTAACTCTAGTTCATAATAGAACAGACACAATCGCACAAGAAGTTTCAGCCACACACACAGGCCTAATCAGTCTATTGCAGCGCACTACAATAAACATATTTGTTGTTATCTGTTCCATTCAATTGCATCTATTGTGAGGAAAATACAAAAGCAAAAACAGCCTGTTTCAAGACTCTAAAAAATTGACATCTTTGCTTGCTTGTGACAGTAAAATTCATATTTTTGGGTTCTAGAAAAAACCAAGATATCAACCCAAAACAAATCATTTACTAAAGAGATTAAAGCACAGTTAAATAGACAAAGAACATCATTATTTGTAGCAGCAGTACTGAACTAACAAAACATCTTATCAAACATTTAGTGTTTACATACAAGTCTGAAACCTCATGTAGTCTCATCTCATCCTTCCATCTTTTATATGTAATTCTGCATCTTAAGTTACATCTGAATAAGTTCTGGCATGACATAAGGTTACTTTAAGCTTCTGTCCACATGAATATGAAGTTCTGTTTTACAGGACTCCTGGTTTATTAAGGTCGCCACATAAGAAATAGTTAAAGACATCCACTCTGTAATGAGTTAACAGCAAAGCCATGAAAACATACTCAAAAAACACACACTGACCTCCATCCAGTGAAAGTTTGGAGCGCCACTCGACGGGCAGGAACTCCACATGCTCGTCGTTGTGCTCTGAAAAGTGCTTCTCCTCCATCTTCCTCACACCCTCCCTCAGCCTGCAATGACACATCAAGGAAAAGGACAATACAGCATGTGAGGACAACGTTGCATGCTTTCCTTTTTTACTCAGGAGGATATTTGGATGCACGGTGGCTGATCTGCCAAAACTTGCAGCTGCTATAGTCGGTAAAAATGCTGAGTCTTCATCACATCTTGTCAGACTAAAGGGTTTTGAACATCCTCTGTGTACCCAAATGAAGACTCTCTTTTGATAGTCTAGGTTGGCACTTGTTTTCTCTTTGACTTTTCAGACTCTCTGGAAGAAAAGAATGACATCTACTTTGCTGCTCACTGATGCAGCAGCCTCACTAATGCAGCACTCACACACACGCAATGGTTGCAAAGGTACTGCTCCTATATGGGGCAGCATTAGCTCCCCGGATGCACTAAATACACAAAGAGAGAGAGGGTGAGGTCGGGTGTTGGTATGGGTTAATGGATGGCTGGGAGAGGCTTTTAGGTGGCTGGTCTAACATTGGATGAAGAAACTAATGCAGGTTTTGACACGAATATCTGCAGGTGAGTGCGTCTGCAGGAGAACTTGAACGCCCAGAGGGTGGTGCAGAGTATTTAAGAGCTTTCTAGGCTGCATCTAGATGGATCAGCAAGCTTTTTGCTGGCATGAAACGGCAGAGGTTTGACATAGTAGTTAAGACCCAAATCCAAGAGCTGCATAACGCCCTAACCTCATTCATTTCTGTCTTTCACACCTTCTGATGACATTTTTAAAAGGCATAGAGCTAAAATTACCTCATGTTCTAATAAAATCAAAAAACAAAGACCTGGCTAGACTTGTGAGCTTTATCTTTTCCTCCTGGCTAAGAAAAGCATATACAGTGTGTTGTAATCCACTAGGAGTGAAGCTTAAAGGTGCTCAGCAGCTTGTCGTGGTCTACTTTACCTGCTTAGTTGTGCTAAGCTCCTGGCAGTGGCCAGACACCAACTTTGTGACACAGAGACACACATGGCTCAGGTCCACTACTGCCAGTAATATTCATAGTCCAGGGCCAGTGGAGCGGTGTCATTTAGGATCGGATAATGACTTTACACGGTCCGGCACACGAACACAGAAACGGAAAGAGCTGAGTTTAGCCACAGTGATAACTAAACCTGGTGATGATTCACTTCATTGAACGCTGTGATAATTTGCGTTATCATGTGTCATAAGGAAGAAGATATTGTTCTAACTTTCCCACAAATATCTGCTTACAAGTTCCTCTTAGCTTTCTGCAGACAAAGAGAAAAGGTAGTGGGTTTATTGTACAGTAAGCTGATTCACTTTGATACTATGCAAAAAGGCTGTGTGCTATACTGTTGTGCCAGCAGCACCGTTTTAAAATGAGAGGACATTACATTTTATTAGGCTTGCTTAGAACTTCTCTGACTTAGATTTGGCACATATAGAAGTACAGGCATGAAATGCTGGGTTACACTCTCAATGCACTGTTTCTGTGGTTGCTTGTGCATCAGAGCCTCACTAAAGGCTCCCTTGTGTTTTCTCAGGTTTCGGTGCATTCTGCTTTCTTGGCCACTGAACTGCAGGCAATTTAATAACGCTAAGTATGAAGTAAAAGAACAGCAGGAAAAGGCAAAGAGTGAGGAATATGTAGATTGGAAGGGAGAGGAGCAAATGCAGTGTCATAATGAGAAACACATAAAAGAGCTTTGAAAACAGTGATTCCTGATATAGTTTAAGAGATCTGCAACTTGTTTTCAATATTGTTCTGTAGGACAGGGGTTCCTAAAGTGTGGGTCAGGACCCCCTGGGGGTCGTGAGATGTCTTCCAGAATGATTTTATTTTTTAAATTATCTAAAAATAGTACATTTTACACATTATATTAAAAAAATATCAACAAAAATAGTAGCTAAACTTGAAATAACCTTGAAAATAGAAACTGTAATGAGTTTTCTGCCTTTTTGTTTTGCCAGATGACTCCTAAGTTTAGGGTTAGTGAACAGTTAATTATCAATAGCATCAGTAGCAGTAGGTTATTCATAATGGCATAAGAAACACAGCCACATGCTCATATAGGTAGGCTCATTTTCTGCAGACCAGCTAAATGAAGCTACATTAAATCACTTTGAGGGACATTGGGGGTTGTGAGTCTTTGGCACCAATATTTTGGTGTCACCGGCTGAAAAGTTTGGGAACCCTTGCTGTAGGACTGTAGTTACGCATAGTACAAAAAAATAAACTCTGAATTCATCCTGAACAACGACAAAAAAAGCTACGAGGAATCAAGAGGACCTGCTGGACAGGTTTATATCAGAAATCTCTCAATAGCCCCAAAGAAAACCCAACATGCAAGTTCAACTTAGTCAGAAGAACAGGAAGAAGAAGAAAATACAATACCACGATTCATACAAAGTAAGAGGAACAAGGCATAATTACTTCTTCGTGCCTGTGTCATGACAGAGATATGACATAAACAGATTTGAGGACAAGCTGAAAGCTGTGAAAGACAGATTGTGTTCGGAAAGAAGAGACAAGCAACGGACAACTGACAAACCTCATGCATGCACTCCATGGACATCATCCATGGGACTTGATTTGGTTAGAGAGATGTAGGGGGTTTATTATGCGCAGGACAATTCTTCATAATTAATTTTAAACTGGGAAACAAACGGCCATCAGAAACGTTGGCCTTCTCTAGCCTGCTCTGACACATTCTGCCAAGCAGTCTGTCATGTGTCTTTGCAGAGTTATGGGAAGAATTTCCGACTTTATAATAGTCTAATCTGACACAGTGATCATCCTTGCAGACGAAAAATATCATGCAGTCTGAACCCAGCATTACTGGTCAGATCCGATCAGATCCGATCAGAAATACTTTATTTATCCCGGGGGGAAATTCAGTCATTAAAGTTGCTCCTATACACAAGAATATCAAATAATATTAATAGAATAAGTAATTAATAAGCTATAAATACAAATACAATGAAAATAATTATAACAAAAGTACAGAAGACAGAATAAGCTATGTCGAAAATAAATGGTTGAAGTCCCCGGAGATTAGGAAAAGGGCACTCTGGTGGTCTGTGTAATAATACAAAATATATACAAGCAAATGACTCACATCCCAGTGTTTTTGATAATGCGACCCTGGTCCATCTTCTGTCCAATCCCATGAACCACAAAGACAATGTGCGTAGTCTGAGGCGGCCTGTCCTCAGGAGAGGCCTCCTCAACGTAACCCCTATGGAGCCGTGTTCCACTGCTGGAGGCTGTAACAGGAAAGAGTACAGGGTTGAGCTTCAGTGGCTAGCTGGTAAGAGGACATATGTGAGGAGGTTTCACAGTATTTTCTATATGACAATGCCAATTACACACAAGGCCAGTGAGTTCATCAGAGCTAAAAATATCTAAATGATGGTATTTACAGTAAGTACGCACTGATCTGAGGCCAAAGAGGCCAACAGGTGAGACACAAGTCTCACTGACTCACAAGTCTCACTGACTCACTCACTGGCAGCACACGCATAGTGCCTGAAGGGTTAAGTTCACCAGACTATAGATTCTATGTCGGGACACACAGTCATGTGCAGTGCAGCCAGTAGATAGGAGCCAATGGCATTGCAGTGTAGATAGCACTAAGTAGATTTACTCTAGTGGAGAGTGTTGTTTGTTTGTCGAGGAAAACTGAGATAACCAATGCCAACTCCTTCTGGCCATCCTCAATGGACATTTAGACCGATCAAAATCTAACTGCAGATAATCAGCAGTTTTATCACGCTATGTTCCTGAACGCAGCACGTATATTTTTTGATTTTCCATGCTGATCCAGATTAATTGAAAACAGTGAAAGGCAACAAAAATATTATTGTTTTATGAAAAGTATTTGCTCATTTCAGGTTTGATGTCACACTTTTAAAAAAGTTGGGACGAAGACAGGTTACAAGTTAGTAGCATGATTGGGTACAGAAAGGGCGTTCCAGAGAGGCTGAGTTTGTCAGAAGTAAAGTTGGTTTGGTTTCTAAGAGACTGCCTGACTTAATAGTTCAAAAATCTCAGAATAATGTTCCTCAGCGTTAAACTGCTAAGAATTTGGAGATTTCATCATCTGCAGCACATAATAACATAAGAACATAATAACATTAAAGATTTGGAGAATTTGGAGAAATCTTTGTGCACAATGGACAAGCCAGAAATGCCAGCAACTTCCCTGAGCCTGAGACCTTTTATGGTGGACTGAGGCGAAGTGGAAAACAGCCCTGAGGTTTAAGCAGTCAAAATTTGACATTCTTTTTGGAAACCATGGATGGTGCGTTCCGTGTAAAGAGAAGAGGGGCAAAGCCAGCCTCCATGACGGTATTGGGATGTTTAATAAGTACCCATGGCATTGGTTCTTACACACTGGGATGGCACTATTAAAGCTGAACCATATTTAAGGGGTTTGGAGCAACATACAAAGCCATCCAGACAATGCCTTTTTCAGGGAAGACCTTACATATTTATAAACTTGTCTCCTTGATTCCCAGAGTGTTGGTAAAAGAAGAGCGGGTCCAACACAATGGCAATCATGCTCCTGTCCCAAGTTTTTTGAAACATGTTGCTGTCATCAAATTGAAAATGAGCATATACTTTTGATAAAACAATAACATTTTCAGTTGCCACATTTGAGATGTTATCTTTACGCAACTTTTAGTTAAATACGAGGTTTAAAAGATGTGAAAAAATTATATTATTTGTATTACTTTTAAATGACTTAATGATGACTTGTACAACTATTGATGTGTCTATCTTATACTATCACTTTGTCTTATATTTGCATATAAGGCATAATGTCTTCAAAACTAAAGACCCTCTCATTAGACTTAACTGTACTGCTAATTTTGAACTGTTAGCAACTACAATTTTGAAAATAGTAATTTTTATCTTCTAAACAGCTACATGTCATTGTGTACATGATAGCATGATGAGGTTAACATAAAACCTGATCATTACTCTTATAAACTAAGCGTATACTCTAGTGTGGATGTAGTATCTTAATCATGTTTTACATAAGGTCAAGTGTCAGAGAAACTGTGTAAAAAGCACAACAAATTGTTTCAAAGTAAGAAAGTCAAACCTTGAAAAATATGTATTTTCTTTACTTAATGATCAACTTGTTACAGGTGCACTGATACCAGTTTCTTAATCCATAGATCTGTAGTTAAAGAAAAGCTAGTCATTGAGTTGCTAGCAGTTAGAGTAAAACACTTTCTGCAAATTATTTGAACTATTAAATATTCTAATTGTGTATTTTAAATTGATACAACACTCATACATTCAAACACATATGTAAAGCATAACCCTTGTTTAATGGAAGGACAATCACAGTGTGTACATAACAGACCTTTGGAGAAGCCCAGTTTCTGCGTGACTGTGCGTGCAATTTTGGATGTGGTGGCGTCACTGTAGAGGTACACCTCATCCACGCTGTGCCAGTCCACATGGGTCCGACTCAGCTTCAGACTGTGAATGGCTGTAGGGGAGGGCAGTGAGAGAGAAGTGAGTGAATGAATGAATGGACAGAGGAACGAGAGGAAGCATTGGCAGATGGTGTGGGAAATAGAGCAAAAAAAAAGGGGGGAAGGGGGATCCAGGGGAAAAAGGTGAAGGAAAAGGTTCACGGATTCAAAGGGTTGTGATTACAGATTTCAGAGGATGGACATGGGGACAGAGATTGAAAACACCATAATAGTTACACACAGTTGTGATCATCTAGGCAGCACAAAAAACACTAAAGCTATCAGCAATCTATTCACACAGCTCAATCAAACTCACTTTGGAGCATTGATCTGCAGTTGGAAAGAAAAACATCAATCTATCACAACATGATGGCATATTTCAGCTCTTGCTTGACCGTCCTGCTTGTGTTTTATCAGTCTGAAGAAGTTTTATAGGCTGATAAATAGATTCAGTTCAAAGTGAAATGCAGTGACTGGAGCAAGCAAGAGCAGAGGTATGGTTTGAGAGGAGCCGCCATTTGCTACAGAAGCTAGGAGCGATAAATGAAAGGGATTGGCTTGAGGAAATTATTTATGTCTCTGCAGCATGTCCTTAAAAACGTCCTGTGCAGTCAAGTTCATGTTGATGAAATAGGCGGAAGACTTTGGAGCAGGTCCAGTGCACAGTCATGGCTCCTTGTGTTGGTCTGAATCAATCTGGGGATTAAGCCTGAAGAACGTAAAGAACTTGGGAGAATGAAATGTTCAAAATGACCTTTTTGCAATCTTAGGATCTGTAGCAATAAAGTCATGCAACAGTGCAAAACACTATACTATGAGAAGTGTTATTGTTGAATTACTTTGTAGCTCAGAACCTGAAACTTACTTTAAGTGTTTAGTACAAATTTTATGTAACTCAATAAAGGAGGGAGGAGAAACTGTCAGGGGATCACTTTTGTTCAAACTTGACTTCCTGTCTTATTTTTCAGACAGAATTCTATAATAGGCATTCATTAGTAGAGCTCTATAGAGAGGAATAAGACATTTGTCAAGACAGACAAAGGCTGCTGTATTTCTTTTAACTTCTAAATCATTTCAACAAAATGTATAGGCACCAGGTCTTGTGAGTGTCACATGGTGGACTTAAGCTGGCCCTCTATTGCCTGGCAGGCTAATTTCTTCATCGGACCAGCATTAACAGTGGGTGATGTGAGGCCAAGCAGTGACTGCCTCGTCTCTAAGACCTGTTCACTCTGAAGGTCAACCAGTGTGAAAAGAGATGGCTGCCTCTCATTTGTTAAGGGCATTGGCTAAATTTAGAATCACAGAGAGAAGGACATTGTGGGGTTTTTATTTGTTTGGCCACATAACACAATAAAGCTAACGTCCTGTGGGATGCGATGTGGAAATTCAGTTGCAAACACTTACTTTTGTCACACATTTCCACTTGACTCTGCAGATCTTTAAATTAATCCACTCCACAGCAAACGCAATCATATGCTTCCCTAAATCACCACACAGAGCGCTAATAAACCCCTCTTAGACAGCAGCAGCAGTAAAGGGAAACAACCAACTGTCTGAAGGACACCATCTGTATTGGCTGCAACTCAAACAGTTTAAAGCGGCCTCATTTCCTCCTTTACCTCATGAACTTACAGGTGAGGACAAAGGAGAAAAAGACAGTAGTAGGTGTCACATGACCTCCATACTGTAATCACAGGGAGGTGGGTGAAGCCACTTCAGACTGTTGAGCATCAACTGTAGCAAAGAGTACTGTAAAACAGGAGGTGTGTGTCCAGCTAGATTTGAGACTTGGCTGAACTCATCACTCATCATAGAACAAATTTGAGTGAAATTGGATCTCTCAGAGGAGATATAGCACGTATAATGAAGTGATGCTTTAAGGACACTTCCTGTTTTACAATGTAAGGCAATGCATTGTGAAAGAAGAGGGAGAGAATGGGTATCAAAGTGGACTGAGGAGTTGGCTGTCAACCAAGAATATTAAAGAGTTTACTGAGGGGCTTCACGAACACAACTTAAGTGAATCACTGTGGGGCACAGGGGGGGATAGGGTCCGACATCAGGAACATAAGGGATTGAGGACAAATAACGTGAAAGACTGAGGTGGTAAGGAACTAGGTTTTTTGAGGTACAAGGGAAACAAGGAAGTTGTGTGCTGGAGAGTTTGGGGTATATGCAAGATGCCGGACTGGAACTGTTAACGTAAACGTTTGTAGCTAAAGCCTTGTCTCGGCTTTGGAATGGCATGTCTTGTAGAGGCTCAAGTGTAATGTGCAATGTTAAAGTTAATCAGGGCCGTGCTTCATTCAGAACGGGCCGAAGCATTGTTACTGTTTTCTATAGGCTCTAACTGTCAGCCAAGGATTCAGATATTTCACGCTACAGTCAGCTGTAGCTCTGCTAATGAGGCCCCACAGAAGAGCATGGGAGCGTCACCAATTTAAAAGGTGTTATCTTTCTAACCCATGACTTTTTAACAGTTTTAATCACCAGTGTCGAAGGAGAGCTCAGCTGTAAAAAACTTATGAGTGATGAGGGTTCATTTGAAACTCTCTGATGCCTGCCATGCTGTTGCTCCTCCATTGCTCTTTGTAAAACAATACAGGGAAATTAAAGCACAGATTTTCAACAACAAAAACAAAAATGTAGCTTGATTCTGGTTCCCCTTGATTTGTGATTTGAATCATGGACTTGTAATACAGCCGTATATTTATACCGTTTGTTAGGTAGGAAAATCTTAAGTCTCTTCGGAGGTCATCTTCTGACAGATCAACATCAGCTTGGGCTTACTAAGAAAGGGGGCAACAGCGGCTAAGACCTCTTTGTTGTGCACTTATCATCAAGGGTCAATACACTCAGAACTAGGACAGTGATAGACCGCTTAACAACATGTTAGGGGGCTATAGTAAAGAGCCACAAAGGCTGCTCTGTTCAGCTCATCACTTGTGCCTGGCTCTCAACAGAGAGCTTTGTTCATTGCCCTCAGAGCCAGAGCTGGAGTTGGTAGTTTATTAATGATGGTCATACTGCCAGGAGGGATGAGAGAGAGCAGTAAGAGAGAAAGTGGGAGACATGGCTGGAGAGATGAAAAAAAAAAAAGGTAAAAGGAAGAGAGGCTTTTTGAGGACCAGCTTAGTTATCCTCCAGTTTAAGGGGTCTTTCCCTAGAAGTTTAGTCAACCATGTTGTTGGCTCACTATCTCAGCAAGAAGATAAGAGATAGATACAAATGTTTCCTCAAAAAGCAGCAACAGCACTACCAAACTCTGGGTCACAGCACAAAAGGGAAAGTTCTAGAAACTAGGCCCAGTTAAGGCTGCAATGGAGAACTGGGAGAGCAGCCGAAATCCATTTTAACACAACCATTTCTAACTGAGCCTAGGTCTAGCTCTAAATAGCAGATTGAACAGGTCTGCACCACAACAAGGAGGATGATCTAGTCCCATAAGGACCTAGGATCTACGAGGAGAGAGGGTACAGGCTAGCAGATCTAGTACAGCAGAGAAAAAAAAGAGAGATAAAAACTTGGTATTTCACAGTACCTTGGCAGCGTTTGCGCTTGTGACATGTAGTTTTAGCACTCGTCTGATATCCGCTCCATTTGAACAGAAAAGGGAGGTAGAAAGGGGGCAGGCGGGAGAGAACTAACAACCAGAGAGAGTGAGTAATTGCCATTACCCTTGTGTCAATCACAGGCTACCGCCGTCATCATTTCTGAGCAGGGCAATATATCAAGTAGCGCTGCTATCAGGTTCAAGGCTCTGTGTACAGAGCTCAAACTGATTTATGACAGAGCCAGCTGGCTGCAGGTAGATATTATGAAAATAAACTTAAACACTGTCCTGGTAGTAGGATGGGGTATGCAAAAGCCTTCAGCTCATGATGCAGCGCTGCTCAACATTTGCCTTAGATGACTGAGGTAGGATGTGTTTTACAAAGTGTACACCTTTTCCTTTAAAACCTTGAAACTTTCAGCTGTGAGTGTAATCATTGTTACTCAAAAAGACAAAGGTGGAAGGTTTTTCATTGTTTTCAGTTATGTATAGTGTATAAATGACCACTGTAAAGTGGAACAAAGACCACAAGCTAGCAATGATTTCAAACCCTTTAAAATAAAAGCATCAAGCAGTCCTTTTTTAATGTTTGGGTGAATACATAGCTGTATTTACCAATACAGAAATGTCTAAAGGGACCCAACAAACCAACTGCAAACCTCTAAATAGAGCTTTTAAAGTATGATATAAATCTTCCTTTGAACTGGACATGTGAAGTGAAATGAATGTGGAGTCCAGTACAATCTTTCTGTAAAGAAAACAATAAACAGATTGCAGCAGTTTGGGAGGAAAAGAAGTTACCTTGCTTAGACCCTCCCGTTGGTTAACCCAAAAGTTTATCCTGAATAATACTGAAAGGTTGACGTCTGTCTGATAAACCCCTGTGCTTTAATGTTCCTCTGACAGGAGAACTGGTTTAAGAAGTTGTTCACAAATCTGAATGACTTCTGATTGTTTAGTAACCAAATTACTATTCATTCAGTGAGAATGCTTTCTTTCAGTGATTCAACTCCTATACTGACAAGAGGCAGTGAAAACAACTATCTTATAGTGGTGTAATCCCTGACTACGTTGAAAGTTGATGTCGTGATCAGACATTTAAAAAGCCCCTCCCCCATTTGCTATTCAAATCAACAAAGTGCACAAGACTCCCATCTGACTGAATCATTCATTCAGTAAAAACAGAGACATCAGACTTGCAAATGTCAGCAGTGTGTCCTTCAGCAGAGGTGAAAGGCTGCAGAGGAGGACGACACAGAGGAGACCTGCTGAGTACACAGGAAGTTTCTTTGCTGTAAAAGCCATTAGCACAGTCCATTTGGGCATTACAGCCCTGATGGAGCCGTACATAAATAGGTGTTCCCTAATGACTGGAATATCTACTATGCATAAAATCCTCATGCGGATATACTTTGAGTCAGTGTGGAAGTTTGTAATGAAGGATCATGTTTGGGCTTCTGGCATGAATTTAAAAAGAAATATAAAAGACAGTCATTGGATTAGTTATTTCCACTCTTTTAAAGCAGTCATTAGTCATACAGTGTGTTGCCAGCCTCATCTGCCGGTTAAATAAATATGCAGCTGAATATGTAGCGTACACAAAACAAACAAGTGGACCTTGCCTACCTTAAAAATAACAAAAGTGTTATGCTGACAGATGACTGTGCCCAGCCAGCTGGATATATATTTCCCTGACGTCTGAGAGGCCAGACAGACTGGGACACACCCTGAAGTTTTAACCATACTCACTGCACTACGCCCACGCCCACACACACACACACACACACACACACACACACACACACACACACACACACACACACACACACACACACACACACACACACACACACACACACCAGAGAAGCCTAAAGTGAATGGGTCGTATTCCAATGAATTTCTTTCACTTTTCAGATTTTCCTGATTTGGTTGATAATATAGCTCCAGAATAAGTTTGCTGATCAAACTGCAGTAGCACTCTTTCTTTTTACATAAAAACAAACACGGTAAAATTAATGAGTAATTTAAAAAAAAAACGTTTACATTGATTAAATTCAATTCTATAAATCAATCATTCTAGTGCTTTTTGAAGCCTGCATATTAATCCTTCCTCCTTTATTCTAATGTTGTGAAAAACCTACCATGAAAACAACGACTGTTTGTTTACTTCAGCACTTAAACCTGTTAATACCCTATAAGGCATTTCACTGTTTACCTCCCTTCAATCAAGAGTCAGCAGAAAAGTACATGTGCATCACAAGAGAACAGAACATCCATGGACCTAATGTACCCAGAAGCAGTCCTTCCCACATGATGATAATGTTATGCCTGCATAGCATGTTGGTATGCCTACCTTATGACTTGTGCTTCGCTAACCTTTAGTCTTAGACACAAGGAGAAGAGAGTTGCGATAGGACAGGGGAAGAGATAGCAGGAGAAGTGTATGTACTGCAGTTATATCAAAGCACGGCTCTCCGGCTCTATGGTCCATTTATCAAAAGCAATGCAGTTCACGGCAGCCGTCTTATGGCTCCTGTGTCTCCAGATTATTAGTTATTAGATAGGATACTCTGCTGTAAAGGCTCCCTGGAACTGAGATGCAAAAACACAAACAACGTGATGCTCATTAACAGGATCTATCATTCGCTTTGCTTTAACACTCTGCTAAATATAGACATGGGAAACAATCTGCCAACAAAAGGCAGCAGGAGGGTTCACAACAGATGCTCAGTGTTTCACCTTCCATGTATTAGAGGAGATGATTAAAACATGTAAAAATGCAGCAGGCCACATATACTGTGCAGAGGGAACTGTGAATATGCTGCACTGTTCAGCCTTGCAGCAATACAGCTCATTGACTGGACAAGCTAAGGTCATCTGATCTGTGTACTATGTGGTGAGAGGGGAGGGGGCTCTAAGTGTCACACAACCCATTTGTGTGCCCTTGGCTTGTGCTGTATTTCACATATATGGCTTTCACTTAATCTTGTCAATGATCTATTGTCCTCTGTGAATGTTTATGCGCCTGTTTCCATCCACAGATTTTTCAACGACTATGTTTACGTCTAAACTAATGCTTACAGAGCAGCAGTGACCTTCCCTTTTCGTCCTAAAAAAGTTCTCTGATTCAGTTTAGGGGAGTGCCGGTGGTTATGAGTACATCACACAGAGACGAATCTACTGTGCTCACTTTTCCTCTGCTCTGGTCATGTCTTAATTTATAGGCCTTAATTTATGCTGAAGGGGGTTACATGTCTGGACATGTCAGCGGCAGAGCAGTGGGACAAAGCAGACACACGGCAGGACTCAGGCTCTGTCTGATTAAGGACTATTTAATAGTGATTATTTAGTCATTATGCAGTTAGAATAGAATAGAATAGAATATATTTATTGTCATTAGGGATGCACCGAAATGAAAATTCTTGGCCGAAACCGAAAGCTGAAAATGAGGAAACCAAGGCCGAAAACTGAAACACCAAACTAAATTATTATGCCAATTATCAGTAGGGAGTAGGCCATGTATTTTCTGTTTGTGTTGCACAGGCATTTTCTAGGCCACTTACTAGCAGACACTTAAAGCTAGTTTGTATAGCAGTTTGAACACACTGGGTTAAAAGAGCTCAGTTATAGACAGAAATGTCAAAAATGTTACAACTGTCCCCGGTCTCCCCTACCATTGCATTTATGGCTATGACTGTACTAACCTCACTAAAATCAAGGATCTCATTGAACATATCAGACAACGAGAGTGCATGCCCCTCATCTGGTTCAGAGACAAGTCCTTTTTTCTGCGCTCTGTTCTCCTTCCTGCACTTCTCCGTCTCCAAGCGGGTTCTCCACATCCATCGTGGCCTAGATCATCTCTCACACTGCTTTATTCCCACATCCAAGTAATGACCTTTATAACGTGGATTAAGTACAGTCGTGATGAAGTGCAGAGGATCCGAATAGATCTCAGTGAAACATGTGCTGACAGACTCTAAAAGTGTACTTTTCATTGTTTTCACTCCGTGGTCCATCTCAATCTCTTTGCTTAGAAGACGCTTTAGTGCTGCAATTAAAGGAGGAACGGATGCAGACACGTTGGCCCTTATCCAGACAAGTGTGTACTGGCCACGTTTTTTGCTTGCGTCATCACAACGTTCTGTTTTGACCGTGTTGTTTTGGTGATAAAAGTATTTTGGCCTGAAAATTTTCGGTGCATCCTTAATTGTCATAGTCATAGGTACAACGAAATTAAATGCAATTGTACTTCAGTGCAAAATGGATAATAAAAAATATGTGCAATAAAAAATGTGTTATTATTATTCAAATGTGACTGATTTGATGGTTAACTGCTACTCATTGATTTAGGCTGAAAATTGTATTCCTTGCATAAATGTTCCAGATTACCCTGGTGGTGTTTTAAAGCATGTTCCAGTCTGTCATGCATATTTCTCTGTTTTTATAATGCAAACGAAAACATTTCACACTCTCTTCAGCAGTTGCTGCATCTCTCCCTCTCTTCTTTTCTCTCTATTTATCCGCCACTTTCACACACCCACACACATTCATCAGCAGTGAAGGTCCCGTAGATCTGACTGCCTTAAGGAGACTGCTGAATCAAAGGACCTCTTTCTTATTGCTTGTCACAGCTTAAAGCCTGCTACATTTTGCCTGAGCCAGCTCTGCCGGAGAGGGTTTGTGCCAGAATGTACGAGCTGCACCTGCTTTACATTGGGAGCATGACGTGACAAAATCGACGCACACATGAATGGAGACACCTGCTCCATTCATTTCTCTCGGCTGTGGATCAATACTGGAGCAGGCAAGGCTGTCAAATCTTTCTCCGTTTATGACTCACATCGCCTGTCTTCAGGCTGTGTTATGAACTCACTTTTTCATTGTAAAGGTATTTCTTACAAAGGAGTATTCGTTACCTCATTGTTCTAACACAGACTCACATGGGTGCTTTTTATAAGGCACTGCCTGACTGTAAGAATAACACTGCATGGTGAGTGAAAGCAGAAGTATGGAAGTATGCAATTTTGTGACATGGCCTTTTGTTTTGACCCCTAACTACACTCTGATTCCATGACAACACATTAATTCACTCAGTCATTATTTAGCAGAATTCAGTATCTTGTTTTTGTTTCTAAAACATCAGACACAGCTTGCCACATATGCACCATATTTACATGACAGATTTCCCTCTGATGTCACGCTCAAGGTGGAAAACTCAGATGCTGTCGGTACCGCAGTACAACATGTTGTTCTCACAGCTGGACCATGACACTAGGGTTTAAATGCTGTCATGTGAATAAGGTGAATTCCTATATAAACACCATCTTTTCCGTGAGCTACTACTCCTCCCCTTCCCTTCCCTTTCCATTCTCTCACCATCTTTGCTATCGACGGTCTTGACCACCAAATCCGTCTCGAAGGTGTCCTGCATTTGTTGTCCACGAAAATGATTAAGATGCTCCTGCTCGATGAGGTCACTTTCCTCCTCCTCTAACGGGAGCCAGGTGCCGTCAATGAACCACTGGCCTCTCATGACTGGAATGTGGTCTTGTTCTGTAAAAAATAAGAAGGGTTTAGATACAAAATAAAGGCTTAATTGTATGGATGGACATTTTGGAGACATAGAAAATCCCTTGCAGGGTTATAAATACATTGTTGTTACATTTCAAAAGCCACTCCTAAGAAAAATCTGCCTCTCTAACTGTGCTACTACACTATCTGTGGAGAAACTGGGTACTTTTCCTGAGACGTTACCTAATTTCTATTCAACTCAAGAAGTCTGGGAAATCCAGGAGGGCCAAGTCTCAGTGGCTTATGGAGTGAGGCCAGTTTTGATTACAGTCTAGAACAGAGGCTCTGGTTGTGAATAACGAAGAGTGTACAGGTAGTTCTGCATGTTCAAATAGGGACTGCACATCTCCACAAATATATAAGACACACAAGACCCACCACAAAGCTAAATATAATGATAGACACACATGAGTTACACACTGATAGAGGCGCCAAGTGGAGACTTTTGCTTGTTTGTTAAGGGGGTTCATGTCTGGTTAGAGAAGATAAGTCTGTTTGCTTCAAATAACATGATGTTTCCAGTTATTGCAACATTAAAAGTCACCTTTCTTGTTTTTTTGAAATGTTACAACACAAAGTGAGCACAGATTATTGACAGAATACTCTCTATGACTGCCCAGTGAATGTGCACTTTTAATAAAATAGTGTCTTGTCATTTCCGTATCAAATGTTACACATCAGGGTCTACAATATTAACTTGACACTGTGTTGGAGATGTTTTACACTCAATACTGACACTGTGAGTGTCTGAGCGGCTTACATCCCTATAGCACAAACATTCAGGATAATAACTACTCCTCTAAATGTCACTCTGTGTTAACGCTCAAAGAGTCAGCTAGCCATGAGCCCTTTCATCATGGTCAGGTTTAGCGAAGCTCATACAGTAGCTGCCTGCATTTGCTCTCTGGCTTTTCCCGGAAATATCCATGAATTAGTTAGCACAGATAAGCTGCATCCAATTGACTGACTTCTTGAGTTGTTGAGATGTTCTGGGAAGACTGGGAGAAGTGATTACTTATTCAAAAGATAACTGCAAGAGCAAAATGATGCAGGACCCTGGAGGGTTTGCAAAATGTATACAGGAGAAGCAATGGATGCTTGAACTGACTTGTAAGTGGCTGTAGGTCAATAATGTTGTGTGCTGTCAGCCATTATGCTGCTGAAGTATGAATGCACTTGAGTAACTGACAGTTTTTATTCTCAGAAACACTGAATCAACTTTAAAATGGAAACTTAGCATGGCAAGATTTCTGTAGTTACATATATAACAGACTGCACACACAGAGTAGTGAGTGTATGTTTGATATTGTAAGTGTTTAGTATGATAAAAAGAAGTTCTTATTGTGTTTTTTTTTTTAAATATCAACAGTGCACTCTGTGCCATAAGGAGCAATATGTGAGACTGATGTGGTGGCCTTCAGACACTTTGATCATATGATGTTTGCAATACTCACGCTTCCAGTAAACAGGATTGCATTCTCTGTCCTTAACGTCCACCTCATACAGCCCTCCCCGGACACAAACAGGTTCCACGTTGATTTCAATGCTATCAGGGTCTCTCTCCTCCGAGGACACTGTGGATGTGTCCATGGACCCCCGGCCTCCGTGCACACTGCTGGTCCTGGTCTCCACAGGCACTGCACCGTTCAGCGCCCTGCTCTCCACTCCGTTATTCCCACACTCTTCCTCACCAACGATGACCTGGGAGCCTGCTGCTCCAGGGTTCATCTCACAGTATTTCCGAAACGCGAGTTCAATTTTGAGCGAATCATGCCCAACAAAAGCTTTCCACGTTTTCTTGTCCTCCTTGTAAAACCACCGAACCTCCTCCGGCCCGAGCTCCGTGACCACCTCGTTGAAGCGGTGTCTGGAGCTGTTGGATCTCGACCTCTTCCTCCTTTCGAACAACGGACCCGCGTTGTTCCCGTCGCTGTCGCTGTACTCCAGTGAGCCGCTGTCGAGGTAGCCTGCCGGGGAGCTCAGGTCCAACAGCAGCCCATCCTGGGTGCTGTGGTGTCCGGGGTGCAGAAGGGGCAGGTGTCCGTCCAGACCAGACTGCACCGAGGACATCCCTGCCTGCATTGTGTCGCTCATCGGACTCATCTCATAACAGCACGAAAACACATCGCGACCAGAATCCCACTCCTTGTTATTGTTGATGGCGTCGACGCTGATCGGTGGACCTTTACTTTCAGTGCCCGCAGAAGGGCTAAATTCTGAGGTTTTAGCTGTAATGCTGAAACTGCTCATAACTAGAAGAGCCACCCAATCTCACTGCCTCTCCGTCTGCTGTCCCCCCTCCACAAACTCTGTCCCAGCAGATTTCAAAAGATGTTATAAAAGTCAGAGACAGAATGAAAATGTAACAATATTAGAGACCTCCTGAAAAGCTCCCACCGCATTTCCTTGACTGAACCGCAGCTATGTAGCTCGCTAGCTAGCTGAGCTAATGAAGCCGGTTGAACTCCGACGCTAGCTTATTAGCAACACTGCAACGTTGCAACTGAGGAACCTGTTAAGGTTCTCCCTCTTCCCCTCTCCTTTCCCTAACAGGAACCTATTTCAAACCAATGTATTGGTACTGAGTCGCTTTAGTCAAGCTTAATAGCAGTAGTATTGTAGTCACCATACTTTCAGTGTTCCGGGTCTCTGTGGAATTTCCGAATCGTTGTCCAAACAAATCTTGCATAGAGACAGCATCGTCGCGTGCGTGTTTGGCTTGACAGCTGACGCATAGATCACAGGATTCGGTCGGGAGCGCGCACGTAGAAAATGCGCGAACATGACGACATGCCATTTGAGCTTTCCCCCTTTCTCCTCCTCCATTCATGAGATGCATTCTTCTTATCGTGCACTAGATGGAGACGTATATTCATTTAAGCCAGGGGTGTCAAACTAATTTCAGTTCAGGGGCCACATACAGCCCAAGTTGATCTGAACTGGGCCGAACCAGTAAAATCATAACATAATAACCTATAAATAACGACAACTCTAATCATTTCCCTTTGTTTTAGCGCAAAAAAGTACATTCTGAAAATGTGCACATTTAATGAACTATCTTTCTACAAAAATGAGATGAGGCTGAATATTTTACTCTTTAAGCACCGAGACCTGCTGCAAACACACTGAGCACTAGTGCTGGGCGATACCACACTTTTATGATTCGATACGATACCGATTACTTTTTTGGCAATTTATTCGATACCAATACTGGTACTTTCAGTGATTTATTTTTTTTAATAAAATGCAACCCTTGTAAGACAAGTCCCATGATAAATACTGTTAATTTAAAAACTTTAATATGCAAATCCTTTGCTGGCCTATCTAAACAATAACATAAATTTAGAAAAACACACAAATGATAAATAATCAACATCTTCTAATTAAATTCTCTGAGTGGAAAGCTTAAAACAGCCTCTTCAACATGAGTACTGTCAAATGACACTGTGACCATGATGTCTTCGAATTTGTCGGTACAAAACTTTGGAGTAAGTTACTCTAAAAGAATCAGAAGTGACACATGTGCTTTTATTTCGCATTTATTAATTAGTATCGGTATTTTATTAGAGTAATCGATACTCAAATGAGTAGCGTGTAAATATCAATATATCAGTACCAAAGAATCGATACGCCCACCACTACCAAGCACACAGGTTACCCATTCACCTTACACAGAGTGAAATGTTTACTGCAAAAGAACAGAGATCATAATAATGAAGAAGGTAAACTTGACTATTGTGGACCCCTCAGCTTAAGCATGAACAGTTTGCTTGCAGGACAGTGTTGTATGCAGGGGTGTCGTGTTAGTGTTAGTGTTAGTAGTGACTGAGCGCACCTGTAATGCATGCATATGTATGGAAAGCACATGTACAATATGTGGCTCCTTTCGAAGAATGTGGATCCACCATCCCTACTGTGACAAGTTGACATATATGTAAACTTTAGTGCTCATTGGATTATCTTATAGTGCTCTAAAAAGTCTTTATGAATCTCAACCGGATTATGCAAACAGCAAGTCATCTATTTTCTCACTTTGAGAAAAAAAGTCCAGGAGCGCCGTTCAGGTGCACTTCGTCAGCACTATGATTGCAGAGGACAAATTTGAAATAGCAGTTACTTTTATTGAAAATTTGCAGTTAATGTCTTTTTTCACTTTGCAAAGTCATTCCGCAGGCCGGATTGGAACCTCTGGCAGGCCAGTTTTAGCCCACGGTCCGCATGTTTGACACCCCTGACTTAAGCTGATCGCCCTAAGTTTACTTTTGTGCTCTTCAGTATGTAGTTTCTACTGTTTTATGTCGTTTGATATGCAAAATGTTTTATCTCGTGCAGTGCTTACATTTTCAAATCATTGCATTCAAATATAAGTGCTCTTATTTTTATGCAAAACCAATATGATCATAGTTATGCTTTGATTTTTTATATGACTTTGCTCTTCTGCTTTACAAAGCTGAATGTATAACCACGACTCTTGAGATCAGCTTTAGAAAAATAATCACTAACCAATACTGTTTGGAAATAGATAGCCCTGCTTTCATCCACACACAAAAAAGCCTGTCTTAACTTTTTACCAGCTTAGATTTCATGATGTCAAATGTACAGTGGTGGACAAAGTACACAGCTTCATTATGTAATTCAAAGTATAGATACTCCAGGTCAAATATTACTCCAATACAAGTGAAAGTTGTTCAGTCAGATTATTACTTGAGTTAAAGTACTGAAGTACTTCCTTTTAAAAATACCGAAGTATTCAAAGTACTTCTTAAAAAATCTCAAAACATTGTATTTTCAAAAAGCATGAGTGCAGTCATAGGAGTACATTCTGTTACATTATGTTTATATAGAAACCATTACTTGAAATCTCTAAAAACTATACGATGGAATAAAAACAGACACTAAGTTACTCCTAGCACAGACAACTTAGTTTGAAATGTTCATCTGGAATGAAACAAATGTTACGTTGCTCAACACACTTTCTCAGGTTGGACAGTGAATGTTTGTATGTTTGGGCAGAGTGGGAAACAGGGAGAACATTTAACGATATGTATCATTCCTCATTTCAAAAACCTCTAACACGGGCTGAAGATATGGCCATGGGTGCTCAGGTGGAGAATAATAGCCATCATTACCACCTCTACATGAAATGCCTGATCTGAAAGAAATTTGCTCTGTGTTTGCTCCACGTTCAACCGGGAGATGCACGATATACAGGTAAACCACTGAGACAAACAGAGCTACACAAACACATTTTACTGTCTTAGGGATCAGATTTCAAAAAAGAGAAGGAAATTCATGAGCTGACTTCAAAGCTAAAGTAGTGAGTAACTAAAGCATTCATGGAAATGTAGTGGAGTACAAGTACAATAATTGTCTTTTAAATGTAGTGAAGTAAAAGTGATAAGTTTCCCCAAAAAATAATACTCAAGTAAAGTACAGATACTCAAAAAATGTACTTAAGTACTGTACTCAAGTAAATTTACTCAGTTACTGTCAACCACTGCAAATGTATTTATGCTACTATTTAGGTGGCAACGACCTAATCATTGACACATAAACTGCACTATAATAAGGTGGTTTGGATGTGTTGCAGCCTTTAACTTGTTATTTTAGTGTTTTGCTGCAAGAGTGAGAGGTGTTCAAGTGCTGAGAACTGTGAAAAACGTGTCAAAACCGGTCAAAACCACTACATATAATATGCTATGCTTTAAGTTGCCACTAGAGGGCAGCAAAAACTAACTCATTTTACAACACAATCCTACATCCCAGCTGGCCTCCTTCTTTTGCAAGAATTTAAATGAGTTGACCTTCTAAAAGTGCTTTTACAATCTAGTGCATCATTGGTGGGGAAAGGGTGGACACAATAACAGCAATGGGCCATCAGCATCACTTAAAACCTTTAAAAGAGCAGACCAGGCACCTATTAAAGACAGTCTGAATAAAAACGCATTTTTATGGACCATCTTCCAAAATATTCTTGATAAAGATAACGCATGACTGACAGGCTTGTTCAGTACCAATCTGAATACATACACTCATCTCCATGTAATGGAAATCAAGTGCCACCAAGTAAATGTCTCCCAGTTTAAGTTCAGTACACAAGTCATTGGTGTCACAGGACTCTTCACAGAAACCTATTTGGGATCCTTCAATGTGTTTACAACTGTGTGTGTGAGTGCATGAGTCGAGCGTGCAGTTTCTGTTTGTATCATGGTGTTGCATGCATGTGCTGGTATGTTTGTTTATGCAAGTGCTTGTGTTTGCATAATGTGTGTTTTGTGTAGCCCCGCTTTTGTATGTGTGTTTGTTCACTGCTGGTCCAGGTGATCCTGGGGTTCTTGGTGTGGTCTGTGGGGAGAGAAGGAGAGGGATAGCAGAGAGGCCCAGGCAGCTGTATTTGGGATAAACAGACATTACCCTGCTGTGTTCTAATTTACTGCAGAGTGGGAATTAAACTTTAAACTCGTCCCGCCCCTCTGCAGTCCAAAACTCCATGCTTCTGGCCATCAACAACCACTTGCACAATGTGCGTTATTTAAGTGTTACTCCACCCAAAATCAATCTTTTAAGTATCAAATTTGCACCCCCTGCAGGCTTGAAAAGTGGTTGTAAAAATGTGGTCTTTGACATAGAAGACATAGCTTTGGGAGCAGCTTTGGATTATGAAGACAAGAGTGCAATATGGAAGCATTAAATGTAGCTCTGTCTTTGCTAAACAGCATTTTTTTAATAAATGAGATTGATGCATGGACAGCACATACTTAGACCATTCTCCACTGGTTCTTCCATGTATTTTTTTGCACAACATAAAATCACCTTTTGAAACCCATGTAACTGATTACATTCATGCTCTAAATAAGGGCTGTTCATTGTTAACAAGAAAATGTTTAACAGGCACCTTTCTACACCTGGAGGGTGAGCGTCTGTAACCCAAATACAGATTAAAAGCGGTGCTCACAAACTCAATACTTAATCCTGTCCTTATAAAATAAGAACAGAACAGTCTGATACCATAACCAAGATGTTACATTTAATCATTTTTGCTACTTTTCTTGTCTAGTTATCAGTTACATGTGGAGAATGTTACGCAATACCATTCAACTCATCATGCATTTTGTGATATTTGTAGATGCCAGATGATGGTCATAAAAAATCCTTATTTGTTGTGCAATTATGAGTCCAAGACTAATTCCCATTGATGTAATATCTTATTTGTGAGAGCAGAATAATTACTGGGTTAAATAGGCAGCAAGATCTTGCCAAGAACTTTCTCTCAGTGCAGGTTTACACTTGAGGGTGACATGTGGCTTTCATATACGAATTAGTCAAATTCTTTGGCAGTCAAAGTCAAACAGGTTGGTCTCTCTCTCCCTCTTCCTCTCTCTCTCTCTCTGCTCTGATGTTTTGCAACCAGCGGGCCCACCACCTGGATGAGTGGACGACAAACAAACTGCAAATTTTCCTTCCAGTAACTGACCAAATAGATATTTATAACCAGCTGGTCACCTCCCCCCATCCCCTAAACCCCCCAGGGCCCCCCGCTCCCCCCAGCCACGGCTGTGAGAGCTCCCTTTAAAGACCAGTTGTGTCACTTCTGGCTTTGTTCTTAAACAAAGAGAACTGCCCCTCATCTGCCCGTAATTGGGCCGACTCTTGGAATGTGCTTGATGTCTCCGCACGGGCCATTGCTGCTCCAACAGACAGGCAATGGCTGCTGGGACATGGGAGATGAATGAGCGGAGGTCCATCCAAACATCTCCTTTCTGTTTCCTTTTTTTAATGTCTTCATTTTTCCTCCCTTCCTTCTGTCTTTCCTTTTACCTGTATTTCACCTCGTCTTGAACACCAATTTTCTCAGGATGGAGGATCTTGCCACTGAAATAAAGAAATCCCACTCTGTAAGTGAAACAAGCTGCCGATTGACTTCAGCAGGTCTGTTTGGTCTCTCCGAGCTGCACCACCTCACCAAGGTGGGGTAGTTGGACGCACTACAAGGCCAATCCGCGGCACATGTCACTAGCACTTATTGAGGTGATGTTGACCATGGGCAGATGGTTGAGAGGGGATTGGAGGGTGTTTACGGCATTGTTACCAAAGGGAAGCAATTTAGAGAGTTCAAATTCCACTTGCAAGGAAGGAAAAAATGTTGAAACAGTAGTTGGCAGGCTACCAAAAAGCCTGAGCCCCTAATTGTTTTCATTAATAGCAAATAATCTGAAAGTGCTTACTCTGTATTCTGGGAAACATTATGGGGTTATGTTCAAGACGTGTACATCTGGGAAACCTCTGAGGATTAGTTTAGAAATTTGTCTGCAGCAATCACATGAACACCAGGTGAAAAGGTTTAGGACTTCAACGCTCCAACGGCAGATATGTTAGTGTTTTTGTGGAGGTGTTGTGTTCCTTTTGGTGTTTAAGCAACCTTGTCCCCCTGAATCCAACCCTTTGGTTTTGGTCATGACTCATTTACTCCTGAATCCTTCACCTTTCACCCCGGGCTCTACTCTCCATGTCACTCACTGGCTACCCTGGATAAGTAAATACATGATGTAATGTGTGGTTTTCGCCTCCACCCCCACCAGCCTCCACCCACATCCAGGGGTGATTAAACTGGAGCACACCAGTTTTAGGTGGGGATAGATTGGGTGTGGTCAAAAGGGTCCCGAAAAGGAGAAGTTTGGGATTTAACAAGGCTGGTTTTGGGTAGATATATGATGAAAGGAGGGGCGCAAAAGCAGGTCACAAACAGGGTGGGACCTAAAGCAGAGTCACATCACAGACATGGTGGATGTGTCTGGGCTGGGGGCTCGTCCGTCCCTGCAGCTTGTAGCCGGGGTCAGGCAAGCGGCTCCACCTCCTCCCCCCTGGGCTGTCTGGGCTCCAGGTTCCAGGTGGGTGATTGGGGCTGTTGACTGTAGCACACGGCAGCCGTTTGCTGGTCCCACTGCCCGTAACGATCTCCTCCAGGGCTACCAGACCCATTGTCATTCAGACTCCCCAATTCACAAGTCTGATGTCCCTCTGGAGCCTGGCCTGGGATGGGTTGCCTGTCTGCTGTACCCATGTTTGTTTGTGTGAGGGAGTTTGAGCCTGTCAAGACTAATAGGCCTTTATATGTGGTGATCATTTCATTACAATGTGTTCTAACATGAGAGATCTATTAAAAGGCAGGTCTCTTGTTTGTTTTGTGCATATGTGGCTGTCCTTTTTGCTGAAGGACCTTACCAACATGCAAAAATAGGTTAGTTTTTTATTCTGAAAAAGCTTCAATGCACACAAGCAAAGTTGATCACATTTTCTCTGCAATATTTTAATGGTAGGATTAAACCTACTCTGCGACAACACCTTCTGTTTTAAACTGGGACTATGATAATGTTAGCATAGCTTAGTATGAATAATGGAAAACAGAAGACACAGTCCACCTGGCTCTAGCTAAAGGTTAAATAGTCCACTTACCTACACCTCTGCAGCTCAATGATTAACGTGCTGTATCTTGATTTTTCAATCTGCTGCAAAACAAGAGCTAAAATGACAAGTTCCAAGACTACTTCCTTATGTGTTTCTGCAGGTTATATGGAGCCCTCATAATACAGACTTATTGAACTATCAGTAAGAAACACCATATTTGACAATCTACCAAACAATTGTTTTTCTAAGTTTTATTTAAAGAACAAAAAAAGATGGAGGACCTTTTTTCGTGAGATGAACAAGCGCAAGCCTGCTTTAAATATACAACTGTAAGAGGTCTTACAAGCAAGGTATAAGGGACATTTTTTACAGCTTTTTTCAGAGAATAGATTGGAAGATCGATACAACCCTTGTTTCCAGAGGTGCATCAACTGACTGTTGAATGCAGTCAGCTGATTTTCAGCCTGTTCTGCTGTGATAGCTGATCGCCCAGTCCTCTCAAATATATCAACTTCTGTGCCGGTATTGGATTACACGCAAGACACACATGTGCACAGCAACACAAACACTGATGCAACAGCTACACACAAGCTAACATTTCTATGTCTGAAAGTGATGTGCTGATCAGTACAGGAAAAAAAAAGGATTGATCTACTGAGGAAAGACTCTTTCTTGGCACAATAATCTGGTCCAGGCATGAAAACATCATAGTTGTTGCAATTTATTGACAACAGAGAGATATAAAAAGCTCCAACGCTCTCTCTTTGGCTCACATTGTATGTTCAAATATTATGTAATACTCTTTGGTTATGGTGGGACTCTGAAAGGATAAAAAGTTTTTATCATATTGATAATTAACAGATCAAAAACAAGACACTCTTTGCAGCTGCAAATACCATTCAATGTGGCAGAAAGGGAGAGAGAGGCAGCCAGGTAAGGGTCAACAAGCAATAGTGACCAATTGGGGTTATTCGTAAGGTAATTCATGGCTCCTTTAAAAGTCTGGGAAGATGTAGTGGAAGAGAGTAAGGCAGTAAACTTTTCTGTTTCTCCAGTTTGATATGCAATATATTGAACTCATAAGGAATAAAGACAGCGTACATTTATATAATAATGCAGAAAAGAGTATTTGTGTATTAACTTAATACACAAATACACTTCCACCTTTAATTATGGCATCAAATACAAAAGAGAACAAGAAATAAAGGGTTTGACACTAAATATTAGTTAGGGAGAAAAGTCAATGTTTTATTATGAACAAACGTATATTTTCATTTGGGAAACTTGTTTTTACTGTCAATTATATTTCTGTAAAGAAAGAAGAAATGGGGATGTGCCAAAATCAGAATCATCAGACCTTAAAAAAAGCAGACACTAGAAGAAACTTCAATTCAGGCAACGCACTGTGTATTCAAGTAAAAAGGTGGGACCAAGCTGTGGTTGCTTAGCTTTGCATAGGACTGAAAATCAGCAAAAAAGCTAGTCTGTCCTGTCCAATAGTTTGAAAACTCACTTGATTGCACTTCAATGCAACAATCAATGATTAACATGATGGGTTTGTTTGTTTAATCTCCAGTAAAGCAAAGCGATTAATTGACATGTTGTAGTTTTGAGAGTAATTTCTTTGCCAGAAACAGTTACTTCATGGAGTTACTGTGTCTTCTCTAAGATCATAATTAATTTCTGTAATCGAGTAAGCATATTTAAAACACAACAGACTAATGTTTCCTTTAAATATTTGTTAGTCGAACAAAAGGACATGCTGGGTTTTTTCATTAGGTGGACAAGTGCCACCTTGCCTGCCTGGTTTGTGTCTACAGACAGAAGTCTTTCGCTTGAGTGAAAAAAAAGAGATGGTGTGAGTGAGTCAGAGCACTTCAAGATGGCCATTTTTAGACAATGAAACTAATCTTGTAAACTTAGGAACTGTACATGTAAGTTTTGATGTGCTCTCTTCAGCATGTCATAATAGACCAATCTCACTCCCTAACATGACAGCCAGGAGGGGAGAGTGTGTCCAAACTTATTAGGAATTCCATTTTAAGAGACGAGAGCACTGCAGACGGCATGCCAGAGTTCAGAAAATAGGACAGGGGGTAAATTACAAACTGTGTAAATTATAACTTGTGGGTGACATTGAACATTTTGCATTTCAGGTCAGCCGTTTGGGTATCAGTCACTTTCACCTCCATGTAAAAGTAAACTTGCTGGTAAAACAGACAGCTGTGGAGTGGAAAGTGCCAGGAAGATTAATGAGGTGTGTCTTTCCTCTCTTTCACACCATCCCTCTCTTCATCCCTCTGTTTGTCTGAGCGGGCTGTGGGACGATGTGTGTGGGGATCCAAGTGAGGTGGTAAACACGTCGAGGAGACAGCAGGGTGATGTTGCTCTCACTTATACAAATCAAACAGGGAGCTAGTGTTACCTTGTTTGGACAAACACCTTCTCCAGCTCATTTTCTCCCAATGCTAGCCTCGTCAATCTGCACACTCAGCTATCATTCTTCTTTAACAGCTAAACTCCTACAAACACATGATTACAGTTTGACTCTTTGGGAAACATTCTGAATGTAATTATTCCTAAGAAGAAATTAAGATTGGATACAAGGGGGTGAGGCTATGTCCTGGATAGCAGCGTTAGCTTGTCAGCATTAGCTTGTCAGCATTAGCTCTGCGGCGTAAGCGCATCAGTGTTAGCTTGTCAGTGTTAGTTTAACCTAACAAAATTGTTAAGTCTGTCTTTCACATTTGCAACCTCTGTTAAATACTATAAAATGTTGTAGTGTGGTCCAGGCTTTAGGTATCTTACTTTTTCAAGCCATATTTCCAGACACTTTTGATCCTAACATTGGTTAGTATGTGAATATGGTTACTGTTAGAGATGCAGGCCCGGAGTTTTCATGTTTTAAGCTTAAAGTCAAGTTATATGATTAATTGAAATATACAGGAATGGCACAGTTCTACCTTTTACTTTCTTCCAGGAAGGAAAGACAATCCTATAGAAGCACAAAGGTGATGTCTGATAAACTGTCCCTGAGTAAATTTACTCTTTAAGATCTCCTTGTCATTTACAAGGTTAGTGCTCTGCCCTTAGGACCTCTGTGGCCCCATATGGAGACCTACATGTGTTGAGCCGATCCTCCGTGTTTTCAAGATGATGTTTCACACTGTCAGGGTTGACTTATCGGAGTGGGAAAAAGTTCCCAGGGAATAGACATGTCCCGCAGACAGCTCTGGAATGTTTTTACAGAATGGTCCAGGGACCCTCAAAGACGGGTTTGCTCCATATTCTGTAGAACTACTGCTGTGGTAACAAGGGCAAGATGTATGTGTACTGCATTTGTCTATTACTTTATTGCCTACTTAGGTAATGAGTGTTTTTTCCTGGTGCAAGAAATTCAATTACCTTTGTTGTCAGCCACTTTAACTGATATCATCCTTTAGAAATGGGGTCATGCAGTGTTAATCTTGTATCGTATCTACAACAGGTGTGCTGCAGGTACAAATTTTCCCTGCCCCGCCCCCTATGCATCTTTCTCATTTAATTTCTTTCACAATTTAGTGACAAAGTCAAAACTTTCTATCTAATAACATCAGTTCATTATTCGATATCTGACGTTTTTTTTTGCTTTAATGGTCTCAGCACAGCTTTTATCCTAGTTTGTGGTTTGTTAGACAGCATATTTAGTAAGATGTTACATCAACTCCAAGTCATCACAAGTAACTAGCACTAAATGTAAACTAGCTGCCAAATGAAAACTGTTTTCCACCACCCTTCCTATTTAGGCTTTGACCTGTGTCCTGAAAATTCAGTGCCTTAATGCATTGTCATGTTGATTGAATACAAGAAATACGTTTTTGAAGAACTCTAAATGGGAGTCAAACTGCTAAAAATTAAGTAACCGTCAATATTTTTGATATTGTAATAGCTGAATTATAAATATCTTGTCATATGATCATGATTAAACAGAGTATGCATAATGTTCAAGATGTTTGGTGCCCATCTGGAGGAGAAAAAAGAAGAATATCCCCTTTTTCATTCCTGATACCTCCCCCTTTCCTTTCGTTCTTTTCTAGGAGAGGAACTGAGAGATGGGACCGCAAGTCCCCTCAGAGGCTTGGTCCTCCATCAGTGTCCTTAATGGATGTCAGATGTGTGTGAGAGGAGGCCTTAGCGTGAGTGTGTTTCATGTTAGTTCTCAGCGTGATGAGCAGGGAAGCAGCTGGAGATGAACAGAAACCGCCCGGGCCTCCCTTACAATACCTCCATTTTTTATTCTCTCCTTCCAAGTAATGCTCTCCTGCTTTTCCCCCAGCATAATATATTGGTATTAATAAAGGCAAACAAAGGCAAACATTCTGTAATGGGAGAGGAGAGGAAGATGTTTTGGTTTCCTGGAGAACCAGACTGCAGCCCCTTTACTTCTTCTCACTATAAATCTCATGGCAGCTTGAATGGTTGGATGGCCGTGCCTTGTGTTAACGTTTCCCTGAGTTGATTACAAAGGAGTTCAAGGCAAGCTGCTCTGTTATTGCTTACAGCCATGGTATCTAATAGCATGCTACAGCGCTGTCATACAATATCAATTTGGACCTCTAAAGGAATTTGTTATTCATCAAAGCATCTGCTGCATGGAGATGGTTCTTTACTGTAAGTGGCAGCTGAGTGAAGGCCGTCCCCTTCTGGCAACGCAGCTCACATCCCGGTTGCTTAATAGGAATTCAAGTTTCCCACAAACGTCTTTGTTGGAACGGCATCCTTTCACCACAAGCATTAAACACTGCTGCTCATATTTCGTTCTCCTTCTCAGGAACACTTTATTTGCATTACTTGAAGTTTTTTTTTTCTAAATTGCTCCTTTGGGAGAGCTCGATATGAGGACAGCACTGGGTCACTAAGCTCAATGAGTGAATTATACAGCATGATGGTGTACAGAACGATGTTGATTGCTTTTTATAAGGTGAAAATAAACAACTCCAGGTGTTTTGTGAGGGAGACTTAGTCTGATGCATGAGTCACAATGAGTATTTCCCCCTCATCAACAAACAGAAGTGCTTACAGTCAGTGAGTTAAGGCTGATGTGTGGGCCAGGCCACTTAGTGGAGCGAGGGGATTTGGAAAGTGTTTGTATCTGAGGCTATTCTCCAAGAGCAGCATTTATGTGTCAGAACGATGTGCATCCAGACTAGAGTTTGAAGGTTTTAGGAATATACCTATCTGCGTTATACTAAAACATAAAAAATGAGTAGAAACTCCACTTCCTGATCCTTATTCATCTGGGAGACTTAGTAGAATTGGAAAAATATGGATAAAGTTGAAAGGGTCATAGAGAACAACCAAGCAGTAACCACCTGGAGTTCTTTGGATGTCCACTTGGGCTGGCTCTAATGGCCAAGGAACCCTAATCAGAGCACATATAAAAATGTCTGACAATTTTATAATTTGTCTGATTTGATCATATTTAGGTCAAGAGTTGTGTATAATCATGGGGCACAGCTTATCTGACTGGCAGGTGGGCACATTGAAGCTGTTTGCCAAGCAATGATGCTGTGGTCTCAACTCTTTGCCGGTGTCTAGTGATAGGTTGAAGTCAGTATTTCCACTATGGTGACCACCATCTTTGGGTTTTTTTCAGAAACTAATGGGTGGCATTGCTGACACTATATAAAGTTTTAACACACACACATTCATTCAACCATCTGTTCATCCATCCATCCATCCATCCATCCATCCATCCATCCATCCATCCATCCATCCATCCATCCATCCATCCATCCATCCATCCATCCATCCATCCATCCATTCACCCACCCATCTATCCATCCATCCATCCATCCATCCATCCATCCATCCATCCATCCATCCATCCATCCATTCACCCACCCATCTATCCATCCATCCATCCATCCATCCATCCATCCATCCATCCATCCATCCATCCATCCGCTCATCCACCCATCCACCCATCCAACCATCCATCCATCCATCCACCCATCCACCCATCCATCCATCCATCCATCCATTCTTACATCTTTCAATCCATCCATTTATTTTCCTCCATTTATCGGAGGTAGGTCTGACTGCTTGTATTTGCCACCTTCTTTCCCCCTTGTCAATTCTCAAAGCTCATAACCATAGATGAGAGTTGGAATGTCGATCAGCTGGTAAATTGAAAACTTTGCCTTCCTGTTCAGCACCCTCTTCACCAAAACAGTCTGATACAACACTTGCACATCAGGTGAGGCAGCGCCAACCCTGTTGTCAATCTCATGATCCATTTAATCCTAATTTGTGAATACTGGAACATGTTCACATTGGGGCAAAGACTCAATCCCCATCTGGTGAGTGAAATCTTCTGTTTTATGGACTTGGAGGTGCTGATCCTCATTTCAGCTGCAAGCCACCACAATGCCTGTTGAAGGCCCCAGCCAGGAGACACCAATAGAACTGCATCATCTGCAAAAAGCAGAAATTCTGAGACCTTCAAACCAGAAACCCTCCCTCCTGCTGCAGCTTAAGCCCTGTTCAATAAGATCACCAACAGAATCTGGGATAAGGGGAAGCATCACAAACAGGAAAAAGTTCCCAGTTAGAAAACGAGATCAAAGAGAGGATCAGAGCTGACAAAGCAGTTTTCACACAGCACTTGGTCATGTCCGCCCACATAAAGCACTTAACTGGTGTCTGTTTTTCCCATCAATTTGTGTTTCCCTCTACCTTAACCTGAGCCCAAATATATCCCTAACACCAACCAGTAATTTTCTATGGTGCGTAACCTCATCCCAACCCTATCCTGACTCCAACCAGTTATCTTTGCAATGCCTAACCATAACCTAACCCGTAGTCTTACCCAAACCCATGAAGAAGCACATTTTAAAACTATTTTTGAGAATTTTGGTGCACACAGAAGGCTCAAACTGATGGAAAGATGACAATTTAAATTTAAACCATTTGCAACACACCCACGGATTCATGAATAAAGAAAAACAGAAAAAACATGGAGACAATCAGGTTGTGTATATTTCAGGGAGAAAGGGTTACCAGGGTTAAAGCAGGTTGGCTGATCATTTAAGATTTTGGATAGGCTGTGCGTTGGTAGGCTTCCCTTTGCCTTTCAGGATGCCGGTTGAGGCCCTCATTATATCTCTCTCCATGCTTGGCCCTCACGTCCGTCTCCTCAACGCCCGCTCTGTTTGTTTAGAGAGCGGCAGCCTTTTTGAGCTAAGTTTGGCCTAATGAGCCCATTATCTGTCAATGATCCACAAAGAGGCCCTCCTCTGTCCTACACCCGCTCCCTCCACCTCCCTGTGTAGTAGCTTCCCCATTGCCTCTCTTGCTCTTCTCTTTCGCTCTCTTTCATCTCACTTCCATTACTTATTTTTCCTTGCACAAAAACTCACAGTACACACTACCCCTTTTCTGACCGCTTTGTCTACCTGTTTCTCCCTCCACCAAACCTGCCCCACTCTGCTCTTTCTTCTCCCCCAAGATAGCAATCCCTTTTAAAAAACACCTGCACGCACCACCTCTGATGCAGTATTTTTTATGTCCATTCTGGGAACTACTTTGGTCTGGTATTAACTGCCTCTCACCTGCAGGAAATGTTGCCTCTCTTCATCACAGCTGAGAATATGAGTCGACAGCAGCAACAGAGTGCAGTCATCTTCAGGGGGTGCTGGGAAAGATTTGCGAGAACCTTGTTTGGCGCATGATACCTACAGGATACTCACCCTCACCCTGGGATAACAACTATGTGTCTGGGTGCATTTTTATGAAGTCTCATATATCCATGAGTCTTATTGCAGGTGTTACAGGTGTGCATTTGGGGATATATGAATGCGGGACCCCTTCCCCTTTATTTCCAGCAGCAGTCGCTGTGAGTGGGTGCAGATCAGCTCCCCGTTTGGAGTTAACACTGAGGACATAATTACGGTGATCTGGTAATAGCAGAGAAAATGGAAGGAATGCTATCCTCATGGCCATACTCACAGCAGGATCATCTGCACGAGCTGCACTCTCCAACCTCTCCCCTCTCACAGCTGCCCTCCAAAGAAGGAGGGTGTGAGGGGGGGGAGAAAGGAGAAGAAAAAAGACAAAGAAAATTAATCTGCTGGGTGCAGGATCTTAATTCGATTTAATGAAGGGAGCTTTAAGTCTGAGAGGTTTTGCGCTCACACACCTCTGCTGGCACGTACACATGCACACACACTCAGCCCACACTCATGTAGGTCCTATTGATCTGTTGGAACAAACCCTATTAAGGGCAATTATGTTTTTGCCAGCCATGCTAAATCCATTTTTTTGTGCTTTCATTACTCACTATTAAAAGGAAAAAGGAAATCTTGAACGTGATGCTTCCTGTTCAAGTGTGAGATCGGAAATCTTTGTTTCCGTCTCGCCATAATGCTTTTGTCTCACATCACTTTGAAGCTGAAGAAAGGCTTCAGAAGGAAAAGTCTACATTTTTTCCTTTGTTTCTTTCACCTTTTATTGACCCAGAAAGGATTAAGCTTTAAATATGACTTGTTATACTTCACTAGCCAAAGTGTGGTTTAATTTCCCCTTCTTACTTGAAATGCAAGTATTTGTGGTATTGGGTCAAACCTGCAGAGCTGAGAATCCGGCAGTGCACCAGAACCTATCCATGAAGCAAAAACAATCAGAAAAGAAGGGCTCTCTTTGCACCCCTTATTGCCCCTTTCCCCTCCCATAAAAAAAGAACAAGCAAAAGCAGTCTCTCCATCTCTCCACCAGTGCAGGAGAAGCCCATTACTATGTTCATCCTCTCAACGTTTGACAGGTGGAAGTAGAACTTTGGGGTTTATGTTTTAATTATAAAGAATTCCAGATGTGGAGGAGGGCTCATAAATTAGAAGCAGAGCTACTCAAATGTCTTTTTTCAAAGGGACCAAGCGGGTCAGCATCTGCTTCTCATTGTAGCCAATGTTATTAAGGGCCCTGACTACAGAAAGGCCCGAGTCCCCCGTCTGGCCCCACAATAATTGACACTATTAAATGTGCCTAAACAGATTTAGAGCGTCCAGAAAAGTTACATTTGTCTTGCAGAATGACTCTAATCATCTATTTTAGATTGAAGGGACCTTAAGAGGAGGAACCAACCACCTAATGTGCTCTGGGATGGACAAGGAGCGAGGAAAGACAGCAGGCAAAGTGGGGAAAGCTGGAAAAAAATGCACAAACACAAACAAATTAGGCCAGAATGGTTCAGTGTAGGAATGTCAGGGAGGGCGGGAGAGAACGACAGAGAGGAGGAGAGAGGTCTGAACTGTATTATCACACTACAAACCATGCTGCTAAGGCTGGAGCGGGTTGAGCTGAATGCACATGGATGGGTTTACAAAAGCACCAGTCATGAAGAACCATCTGCTCTATTCCCCTAGTGATCTTTAAACCCAAAGTATTGCCATTTCTCCTCTTCATTGGATGGTGTGATACATTGAATAGTTTTTTTCTTTTCCCTGAGGCATACTTGATTATGTTAAGAGTTTCAGCTTGACACAGGGAATCATTTCATCATTTCCTTATTGTTATGCAACTTAGAAAGATATCAGATTTTGAAATCATGGAGGGACATGAGACCAAATTTCAAGTTAGATCCAAGTATTTGATAACCCATTTGCCACAGTCAGAAAACAGCTTATGTTAGCATTCAGCTCATTACTTGCTAATATCACTGTTACTTAAGCAGTGTCTGTATGCTAAGTTAACCTTTTGTCAAGGACTATACCCACTTTGTCCACCACCAAGACTAGCAGCTCTAATTTCACATGACCCTAATCAAACCACATGCTTCTACTAAGCTATAGTTGCCAGAGAGCCTGGCCCTGCAAACACCAGTGACCCAGGTGCAGCTAACATTAGCGCTGCAGACCAAGGAGAAGCCTCTCCATTCAAACAGTTAAGGCTTGATTTTACATCACCACCAGCTCAGAAATCTGTTAGACAGGAAGGAATTAATGGACCAATTGTAAAGCCTGTTGGTGAAGACATGCTTCCCATATCATCTATTGAGTCATGGCAAAATTAATGCAATTGGGGAAGCTACTGAATACTTATATTAGCTGATATTGACAAACAGGTCTTAACGCCTTTCCTATCATCCAGTAAAAAGATTTAAAGGTGTTGATACATGATGTTGGGTGAACAGTAATTTCTTCCAGGGTTATGGTAGTATAAAGAAGTGGCTGGATGCTAACTTTGCCTTTTAATTGTCTTGTAGAATACGATATGACAAATGCAGCCTACGTTTCTAGCTAGGTAGTGGTTTAATGCTAAAATTAGCTGTGGTCTTAGAGTAGCTGACAGGTTATCACATGTGATTTTAAAAACTAAAGGTTAGCATTTAGAAACTTTCAGGCTAAGGTCAATATTTTCAAGGAAGTGGCTGAATGCTTGTACTAGCTGTTTTATGGTAATTCATTAGCAAACAAGTTGTTTTTATTCACAATATTGCCACATGTCGGTCTGGATTTTAACTATCCATTGTTCATTAAGTTACTTATCAGTCTGAAAGTGTTAGAACTGATAAGGATTTTCTGATTTCCTACATAACACAGCAGGGAGGGTAAAAGGTTGTATTGGAGTGGTGTTAAGGTGAAATGTTTCTCTACAGTGCAGTGCTAAGAAAATAGAAAAGGATAAAAAAAGAAACAACCTCTTCATCCAAAAAGTGAGGCCCAAATGGCAGAAGTAAAGTGGGGCAGGAACTCTCAGGGGTGTGATTGAAAGGGTGAGAAGTTAATTTGGCAGCTTTTCTTCCTCGCTTTGCTAATGTTTCCTCTCAGGACTAAACACCCTCGGCACCCCCTCCACCACCTCACCTCTCCAAACTCTCTAACCCCAAGACACCCCTCTACCCCACCACACACTCATCCAACTTCCACTTTTTGACACACATACACACACATACACACACATACACGCACGCACGCACGCACGCACGCACGCACGCACGCACGCACGCACGCACGCACGCACGCACGCACACACACACACACACACACACACACACACACACACACAAACTCCTGCCAACCTTCCTATGCCAGGGTTCGCTTCTTCAAACATTCACATGCCTTCTTTCCATTTCCCACTCATTCCCCCTCCTCTTCTTGGTTTTTCCTCCATCACCTCACCATAAGCTGACCGCCCCCCTCCTACACCCTCGTGAAACAGCACCCTCCATCGCAGCAGTGCACGCTGACCCGAGACGAAACCTTTTCTCCCCAGGAAACATCCTGCTCTGAAACACTTTGGCTCAAGTGTGTTTTCTCCTGGGACGTGGAGTGGGGGGCAGGTGGGGGGTGGGGGTTCTGAGCTGACGGTGGTGCGGTACTTGAGCTAAATGGAGACCATGTTGGTGTATCTTCACGGCCTGTCAATCAGAAGCCTGCTGATGTGTAGGGGCGCTCTGCTACAGCTCAGGAGAGGATGAAGGGTCATGTGGGGCAGCTGCAGAGGTGGTGCTGCTGGGTAATGGGATCAGTGTGTACATGAATGTGTGTATGTGCATGCGGTGTGTGTCTTACACAGGAGAGAACCACATGGTGTCCTTGCTCTGCTCACTCACCACATGCAGGATCACTCCCATCAACAGGAGAGTGTTGGAGGGGAGGGGGGTGTTGCTGGTTTCAGGGAGGGAGGGGAGAAGGGAGTGAAGGAGTACGGTCATGTTTGCAGTTAAAATGCATCTTTTAATCTTTGTTTTGGCTCCAAGAACTACATTTGGAGCAGAGTGCAGAGTTGATATATTAAATAGTTTTCTGAAAGTATTTCTTAAATCAGCAAAGTAATAAAACCCTGATCGCTTGCCCACATCTCTCTCCGTAATGGTACCCTATATTGCGCCAATACTACTGATACCCCAGCCAATAAATGTGATGTTCAAATTTTTTTTCCTGCCATTTTTCTTTTTGACGCCTCGCCAAAGCGAAAACTCCAGAAGTAGAAACGCCAGAAACTTGGGAAAAATGTAGCTTAGGTTTTGCACAAGAAGCTGACATCATGACAGACAAGATACAAGGATAGCTAAATAAATAAGTGCAATTTGATTTTGTTTTATGGGTTTATGTTACATATCTTCTCTGTACCTGAATTAATGAACAGTGTGCTTCTTTCTGCATTGTCAGTTCAAGTCCAGATACAGAAAGTGGCAGCAGGTGCATTTCTGTGAAACCACTCAGCAAAGGAGACCAGTTGGTATACATGACACTTTAGAGCAGAATCTCTATTTAATATTTTAATTTTAAGCCTTGAATGTACTGTATGTTACTCAGTCTGAACATGGCAATAGAAAAGGGTCACAGGCGTTAAACACAGTCCGGTACAAACAGTTACATCCTCCCTTGCGTAACCCCACGTAGCTCAGAAAACAGAACAGATTTACCTTCAGTTTAAACAAAACATCTGTCTCAGCTTTTGGTCAGATTGACAATAATATATAAAAGTATGATAGCACCTGTTTAATTCTTAGGTTTAAAACATACTTGTCTCCTATCATAAAGAGCTACAGGCCTATAGCATGCAGGGTGGAGTTTTTCTGTAGGGATCCAATAGGACTGACATCACTTTGTTGCTGTAACTCATTTCGCTGCAGTGGACACTGCTGCATGTAGTGCAACACTAATCAAACATACTTGTCGGCTGAGGCTAGTGGCTCGCACATACGCCCATGATGTCAGTACATGTACCTTTAGCCACACATGTGCACACTTACACACAATCTAAAACACCACAGAGCATGATCTCACACATGCACATACACTCGCATGCTCATAGGCAACGTCCCGTAAATTTCTAGACGCCTCCGTGCCCGTGAGTACCGCAGAGGTCCCCATGGCGTGAGCAGTCCTTTTTAGCTGTATTATTTCTCGACATTCCCAGACAATGTCCACGGAGGGATTGCAGGAATCTCACCATGATGTAATCAGATGTGACACGCTAGCTGTGAGCGTGCAAGGTGTTGTTATCATTGTCTGTTACCAAAGCTAATATCAAAGATTAAGTGAGGACGTGTGTTTTGTGATGATTGATTATTTCAGTTTCTTATTGTGTCATGCATATAATATTCCCTGCCCTGAAATAGGCTTATAGTAATCAATTAGAGACAGAAATAAACCATCTGACATTTCTTTTTGAAAAACAGAGGCCAACTTGTTAGAATTAAAATGAAAAAAGGTTTAATCTGTTTTTCTCAACTATTTAACTAAATAGACGTTGACTCCTGAACACGTTTAGTACATTAATGTGCTGGACTCAAATATATAATTTGATCATATTGCTTATGAAGCTTTAAAATGAGTGATGCCACAGAGGAATTTTTTCTACATATATGTTTATATTCAATTTATGATTAGCACTTGTCTCTATAGCCCTTGGAGTTTTGCAGGAATAACTCTTAAGAAACTTCTTCTTATTGACTGAATTCTACAACACAAGCCTTGGTTCACACATGCTCTGCATCCTGAAAATGTTCGAATATTATCTGGGAAGGGTACATGTGTGAACCCTAATGACTGAATCTGTTCACTCAGCTTCAAGAGTACACCACGCAAAATTCATGACAAGCATATGGGAGAGGTGATGCTATTGTTTGTGTGGGCATAGTGTTGTAGTGTTACTATTAAAAAAGACTCCAACTACTCTTTTACAACCTACATCAAATCCCCCTTTCCTCCCCTCCCCAAACTCATCGAAATGTCAGGAGTTAAAGGAGCTTTATCAAGTAATAGATTCCAGTCTTATCATTTCCTCTGTGTACCTACAATATGTAATTAATGTATGGACTGAACTTTAGGGGGAAAAAAACAATTGTTAAGATCTACAGATCCAAGCATACTAGGATTATTAATATGAGATCATACAAGGATGTGACTGTCTTCAGTTTTGTGCACGTGTCTGCCCTGTGTGTGTTTACATGTATGTGTGCATACGCTCTGTCCGCCTGAGGCCAGCCGTGGGTGCCGGATAGCAGCACACGCGGCTAACACACCGCAGGTTGGCGTGTGAGACAGGCCAGGTCGGCTGGTGACAGTGTGCAGCCCCTCTCCTGCCTCATTTATCTGCTATGGCAGCGGACAGAATGCAATTTCCTGCGAGGGGGAGGCCGGGGGGATGGAGTGGTGGGATGCAAAGAACATCAAAGAGCCCCTGAAAGCTATCAGGAACTTGAGTACTGCCAGCGCTGCGTGCCAACTCACCAGCCCCTCGCTCACCCTGCGGTGCACCCGGACGTCAGCTACCACTACACACACCATTCATGTAGTTTGCTAATATGTGAGTGTGTGTGTGTGGGATAAAAATACCCCTCCATTTAGAGGCGCAGACACCTTGAGCTGGAGCACTCAGAGCGGCCATTAGGCATGTTGCAGTATGAGGAGAAGGTCACAGTTTATCACCCCTGCCACCCTACCTCTCCAACACAAACACCCGCGTGCCGTCCCTCCCTCCTCTGCCTCCTCCTGCTGCTATCAGCAAGGGAGGTTCGATTAGGACCATTTGGTGGTGTGCACGCTCTGCAATGGAACTCTTAAATGAGAAACAGCTTATTATGCTGCGTGTTTGTGTGTGTTAACATACATGTGTTTAGCTTCTGCGCTGCTCATGCTGCCTCTCGTCTCACTGCGTTTTCGGTTTTTATCCTCTTTCCACTATCCACTAAGTGCTGACAAGATGGTTCAAAAAGTTATCCTATTCAGCCCTGAATAGCTGTAAGTATATGCAATTAAAATATGCACACTACGATACATACTCTAAAGAGATACCAAGTGAAATAAATGCACACACATAGAGACACATACTGTACATAAATAGTGCCTTTTACACGCGCGCACACACACACACACACACACACACACACACACACACACACACACACACACACACACACACACACACACACACACACACACACCTTTATATTTATAACTGTGTGAGCTCCAGTGTGGAACTTTTGGCTTCTGTTCATTTTGGCGCCCCCTCTGGACAAAGTAGTACCTCTTCTTTCTTGGCTACTTTTGTACTGCACATGCGTTTTTTAACAAAAAAATAATTTTATTCTCCTTAACAGTCCAACATATTTGCTGTGGAAAATGTAAGAAACATAGCTCTATCAGTTACCTATCCCCCTGCCAACAATTTTAGCCATTTTGAATTACAAAAAGGAAATAATCAATCTTGTCAATTTTGGTCTTATTTGCTTCTGTAGGTTATAAAGATGCATTAATATCAGTTTCATAGCCGTCTAAAAACTCCTTACGGGAGCTTTAAATTTCCACTATGTGAGGGCCTGTGGACAAAAATGAGCTTTAGGCTAACTCTGGTACAAACACTCAATGGTAACATTAGTGTTTAATGTAGATTGTGCCTTCACATGTAGGAAAAAAATACATAAACACTAATAAGAAATGCATTAATGCCTCTTAAATTCCTGTCCCTGCTGTATGTTTACATAGTACAGTTTGCTAGCAGCTGGCAGCTGATTAAACAGTGAGCAGTGCTGACCTCTGTACATCCCACTGTTTGCATCCATAAGACCACGGCTGGGCCTCAGACAAACACAACAACCCCTGAATCCAGCAGCCAGCTGTGTGCCGTAGAGTCCCCTGTAGACCCTATCTAGAGCCTATCACTAACAGGATGGCTGGTATTGCACAGGAATGCTTTTGTCCTGTGCATTACTGTGTGTGGGAGGTCATTTAAGTGACCTCCACTCGTTCCCTTTCCGCTTTCACTCAGTCTGCTACATTTGAGCATTTCAGCAAGAGACCACCTTACTCCATCTTTCAGTACCAGCTCTTGGAGGATGGTTAACCTGGTTACTTGAAAAGGCTGGGGATGGAGGTCTGGCCGGGGGCTAGATGGGCTGGACACCGGGGGTGGGATATCTTATCACAGCCATCAGAAATGCCTTGTCGGCAGCCATTCATTGGGCTTGGGGAAAATAAACCAAACAGCCCCCCCCCCCCAAATGACTGAGTTAGACAGATAACAGCAGACCAAGGGGGTCCCCTCTCGCCTTTCCCCACCCGTCTATCACTCCAACTCCCCCGTCTCTCTCTCACTCTCTCTCTCTCTCTCTCTCTCTCTCCTGCTCTCTGGCTGGTTTTATTGGAGAGGAAACAGAAAACAGAAAGCCTCAGTGTGGGAAGCCACTTGTTATCTGAGAGTCTTGGGAATCGAGGCCTAGGCAGAGGCTTCACTCAGCGCGCTAATGAAAGCAGGACGATTTGGCCGCTTTCGTTCCCAACGTAGTTAGACCCCCATCCCCGCTTCAGCACAGGTACTTCTTCTACCTCCATGTGCCTCCCATTTCCAGCTTCCTTGCCCATCTCCCACTGATGGGAGACCACCTGCTGCTGGACAAGCTTCACTGTTGCAATCATTATTAGTCATATTAATTCATTATCACAAGGTCTCAGTGCTTTGTTGATGGATTTCTAGACGTAGGATTTAATTGCCCTTCTGAGATTACAAAAAGGTGCCTGAATCCATCTATCCCATTATCTTGGCTTGGTCGGTTGCAGCAGATAGCTGTCCACCACTGACTCTGGTTCTGTTCAAGGTTTCTGCATGTTAAAAGGCAGGATGCATTACTGTTGCAGAATAACTGCTCCTTAGTGGATCAATATTGTTTCTATAAATAATCTACTGTGAAGAACGGCTCTTTGTCCTGAGATACATTTAGTTGGAATTTGACGCTAAAGAAATATAATTCGATTGATTGATGGATTGACTTATTCTACACCTTGAGTTCTAGGTTATCTTTGATGGTAGAATGGTGCAGTAATCCTGCAAATGTAAGCCACTTAGCCCACAACAGTTTTGATAACATGTGAGATGAGCAGGTTCTCCCTCAAAACAAGTAGTAAAACAAGTAGACTCTTTTAGAACAGATCCAAGGATTTTTTGTGCACATGTAAGGCCTACACCTATAGAAAGCATGATGGACAGGTTTTTAAAAGTCACACATGGCCCCTTGAACCAAAGAAAATCCTCTCTATTCAACAGTTCATTAAGGCAAGAAGATTTAAGTTTCCCTGACTAAACAATGCTGCAGAGATCCACTAAGTTCACCTTTGTCTGCCACATAGCTGAGGTTTACCATCCCCAGGTGAGCGGCTGAGAGCTCCTCTCTGTTCTGACTCCCTCTGTGCCTCCCCAGCTCTCCCAGCGGAGCCTGATCAGGGAGGCAGCAGGGCCATGTGAACACTGGGTAGTAAGGTAAAACTTGGCCGCCGGGCATCCGGAGAGAAGGCTCAGCTCCCTTTTGTGGTGGCTCCCTGACAGGTTAGGGCGAAGCACAGACCTGCCCCTCCCATCCACTTTCACCTGTGATATTGTCCCAGGTGGAGGGGGTGGAGGGGTTGCAGAAGAGGCACTGTGATGTCCCCATAGGGCACGGCTTCTGTGTAGCACGATATCCCAGTGGGCTTTGCCTGCCTCCAGAGAGAGGTTAAATGAAGCCAGGGCTGTCTGATGGACAAAGGCCGCAGGTCAGCACCCGGCCCTTTGATCCAGTCCTGCCCTCTTCAGACCACAGAGCCAGACCTTTTTGTTTCACCTTGCTTTTCTTTCCCTTGGGCTAGTCCCCTTTTTTCCTCTCAATCTGGCCCCGACAATGGAGTCACTTACAAAGCTCTGAGCGCTGTATGGTCTGCCAGTCACCAGAAGGGAGAGGTTTCAAAGGGAAGCTAGTGGGGCTCAGTGTCTCCCAGATCCCTGGTGAGGGGAAAGATACTGGCTCTTTCAGTACCCAGAGCCGGGCCACAACCCCACAGCTGCATCCAACGCTTTAGAGGCCAACAAAGACACAGAGAGGGAAGATCATTTATGGGGGTAAACAGTGGAATAGGGAGCAGGGAAATTCGTTGACATGCTTGACTCCACCTCACACCTTCCTGTGAGAGGTTCTGTAATTTTTGACTTTTTAAAAAACTTTAGAGAAGGATAATGACAAGCAGACCCAGGGCAAACACACTCAAGTATTCAGAGGGTTGTAACTTTGCAGTTTCAGTGCCAAAAACAGGCTGCTGAAATATGACTTTCAGTTTTCATTTCTCTCTAATGGTCAAAAAGGGGGGAGGAGAGGATTTATCTTGGAGCTGCACATTTTCTTCACAGATGTAGAAAGACAGAGCAGAGAGCATGCTTTTAGTTCTTCTGCGGCCAAAACACTCAGAGACTCAGTTGTATGAAAGCCCAGAAGTACCTGACTCCTCCTCCTCCTCCTCCTCCTCCTCCTCCTCCTCCTCAGCTTGTCTTAGCTGTGTTCACACATCCACAACACTCCTGAAATCTGACTGAAAATGTCATGGCCGTGTGAACTTAACTGCTCAGATTTTCACCTGGACATTATTTCTGCCAGCCCCGGAGTAACATTTTGGTGAAGTCAAAGTGAGCTTTTGTGAGATGGCACTAGGGAATATTCCACAAAATATACTGTGAGCAAGTGCAGGGGATGATGAAGTTTATCATGCAAGTAGAGTAGGGAGAATAATTTTGAAGATGAGAACAAGATGTCTCCACATCTGTCTGTTTGCATAAAAATTCAAAAACTGTCATCAAAACATAGGTCTCTGTTGCTTCATATTTTAAATGCACTAGCCTCTTACACAGCAATTCTGCAACAGGGCTGTAACCGCAGTCGTATCAGGCCTTTTACTTTTACATTGAATTCAGCTACAATGTCATATTTGTGTCCCAGAGTATGATTTTAAGTTGTATAATTGTGTTGCAGAAGCGAGAGACACGGTGTGTAAAAAAAATAGCAGGGGCGTTAACACATCACACACTCAGGAATGCATATATATCCATACAGTTTATCTACCGCAATGTTCTGCTATGGTGCCTCTGACGCTACACAAAACCACCATTTTCACCCACTATGCCTTGGTTACTACCTCCAACAGCTTTTGATGCTCACCCCAGCCCCTGGCCACCATCCCCTCATCCAGCTTCACACCATGAGGTACATGTATGAACAAGCAACTTTGGAAAATCTCAGAGGCTGAGCTCCAGCAAATTTCAGGAGTGGGTATATGGAGGAAACTTTAATGTGCTTTAAGACGCCAAAACGTCAGGACAGCAGTGCCTCATTGAAATGACTAACTTGTATTTGCAAAGTCCTGCACAAAATAAGAGTGAAGAATAATATTACTTGAGGAAAATAAAGTTCTATACAGCCTCTTTGATTCAAGCTGTGGTAAACTACTTTGTGTTTACCTATTTTTGGATGGGCAAAGCACTTAATTTCCGCCTCATTTTAAGTTGATTGTGAGTGCTTCTACATCATGTAGAGACCATATATGTGTGCATTTTTGTATATATCCTTTAAGTTGAATTCAATGAAACATTAACAACAATGAGAAGTCAATATGTTGTATATGTTTTTTTGGAAAACAACCTTAAAAGTTTGATCTGAAAGTATAGCAAGTGTTTGATTATTCTATTAGTTCACCTCCAGGCACACTGATGACCAAGACATTATGATAATGCATTTTATGCTAATTACTTATCATATTCATGTTGGTTATTGACCAGGCCTTCGCTAACACTGTATTAGCGCTTGTGTTATTGTAAAGCATTAGCGTTATTTTGGTGTCTCCCATCAATAGGTGTGTGTGACGGGGTTTGTGTGTGGCGGGGGGCCCTGACTGAGGGCCACAGGGGCAGGAATGTAAAGGCTGCCCTGGGGGGCCTCTGTGGTGCTAATGGATTAACAGGCCAGCTTGGCATGCTAATGGAGATTGTCTGTGATGTAATGAGCTTCTAATTAGGTCACCTCTGAGCTTGACCCTCTTGTAATGAGGAGGGCAGAAGGGAGAGGTGGGGGGCGAGGGGAGAGGAGGGGGCGCTGGTGATAGCACCCTGACCTGCAGGTGTGAACCGGCCCGGGCTGTAAACAGGGCTGGACATTCCTGGCATTCTCAGCTCAGCATCCCCTCCCGAAAACTCCCCTCCTCCTGCCTGCCAATAACCCTGCTGTAGCGCTCTGGGTGGATACACACACAGAGAAACAATTGGAGCCACATTTCATGCTCCAAGGTGCTTCCCGGTTCGGCTGAAAGAAAGAAAAAAGTTCCCTTGAGTTCAGCCATTCTTTGATTGTCTGACACTGTTTTCTCTTTATGATATCCCTTTCACAGGGGTGGCACAGGATTATGGCGTGACCTGAATTCAAATGCTAAAGGGATCCACAAGTGGGGAACTATCTAATTAAATGTTTAAGATTCTGATCATTCTCTCTCTCATCGCAGCGTCTCATCCCTCCCCTGCCTGCCTTCTGTTTGCAGGACTGTCATAAATGATACACTTTTCAAAAACCTTGCCTTCTTTTCACTTTCTTTTTCTCTGCCTTGGCACAAAGTGGCGCACTGATACCACTCCAAAGCCCCTCTCTGACAGAACAAAATGCCTCTTTATTTCAGAGGGGGTGAATAACACCCAGTGTGACACTGAGAAAGCGAGGAGTAAGAGAGACAGATCCATGTGCAGTTATTAGAAATGCCCTGTGAAAGGATTCCAGGACTTCTGCCAGTACTTTTATTGGACTATTTATGGGCATTGTACTATTATAAGTCTGACAGGGAGTTTACTATGTGCACTCCAGGATAGTGTGGGATAGAGTGAGAATGAGGAGAGTTTTGTGTTATATATTATTGAATAAATCAACACATCTCAATAAGGAGAACTATATTGATTATTGTTGAGATTATAGCAGCAAGTGGTTTGTGAATGTGTGTGTTTGTGCATTTAAACACAGTACTTAACACAGAGGGGTAAGCATGCACTTGCACATGCACATGAAGGTGTGCGTTTGGGGTGACTTTAAAAGTGTCAAGATGTAGCGGTTGTGGCTCTCACTGAGACAGATAGCATCAGTGTGGTTTATCAGTCGTGGAGGGCGGTGACCAGGATGCACGGAGCTGGAGGGGGGAGTGGCATGACGAATGGCCTTTAGGAGGCCATCACTCTGTTTGCACTGTAGGACTTATCAGATGATGACGGCCTGTGCAGACAATTGGTTTTGGCCTCAGAGGCAAAAAAGTGTGAGTTGTCTTGCCTACACTTTGGTGAATGATCAGCCGGGAGAACAGCAGAAGAAAGAAAGTGTTAAATTAGATGAACATTTGTTATAAGAGAGCAGTGTTCACATAAGTGGAACATTTATCCTTCTTCTTAATCGTATTACAGGTCAGGAGGAGGTCTGAGTGCATTCCAGCACACTTTAGGGTAAAACGGAAGCACAGCAGACAGATTTCCACACTCGAACACTTATGACATGAATCCTCACGACCTTTGCTCCTTCAAAATAAGAGACTATAATTGAGTGCACACTCACAGGAAAAGACATCACCTTGAGAAAAATCTGATCTAAAGATCAGCATTGTTTTTGTAAATGTAACTTCTAACTAATTACTTTTCTTTAGCCAACCTTTTACTTGTGTTTAACAAAATTAACAGGTGTAAATAATAAAAAGAAGCACTTTCGGGAACAGTACACACTGCTGTAACACTATGATTATGAGATTGAAGCACACAGAATGACAGTATAAATTAATGAGCTGCTAATATATATTCTACTTAACCCTTACCTACTCCTTCTCACAGAAGAGGAAGGTTAAGGAGATCTCCTTCCCAAAGTAAATCAGAACAACTATAAATCAAATGTAATACAAAAGAAAGATTGAATATTGCGTAGCAGATCTGAGTACTTCCAAACTATTTCAAAACCTACCCTGACTCCCCTGATTCGTCTTGGCTACCTCAGATAAAATCTATATTGATCAGTGATTCCAAAAATCTAAAGCAGCAATCAATGCTGATTAAAAAAAGGCAGATTAATATTATTATAAATTCTGGAGAGGAGTGGATCTTGAAACCAAGTTAATCAGAAATGAGTTTTGTGACTGCTACTGCCTGACTTGACCTCCTTGCGTGGTAGGTTGTTTTTGCATCAGACCTCTGAGGGCAGGGAGGTGCAGAAACAGGAACCCCAAAGAAGTAAGTGGACACTCTCTTTATCAGTCCCTCGTTCCCTCTCTTCTTTTAGTGGCCTGGACTCATTAAGCCATCTATAAATGGTCAGCTCTTAATGAGGAGGCTTTTTATAGGGCTCTCCCTGGGCCTTGGGGGGATAATCAGACTCCAGTAGGAAGTCGTCTGTTTTGATATTCTGCCCCTTTTCTCAGCGGTGGTCCAGCCATGCCTGAGCCCCAACTCGGCATACAGTCGCACCACCCAAACTACCTGCCCCTCAGTTATTTCCTTCCTTCTTTACATCGGTCACTTGTTCCATCTTCACCATAGCGCCTCTGTAGTTGTTCCACGACACGATAAAAGTCAGCTGGTTCCCAGAGCTCAGGCCACTTGCAGGTCTTTTAATTGCCCCCTTCCTCCTCCCTCGGACCAGCCGGCTGCGGCTCTTTTATGAGACCCAGGCCCCGGACCCACCGACTGCTGCTCACCCTTTCAAGGATCTTCCTTTTCACCCAAGGGGTGTCCGTCTTTCTGCTGAAGTAAAGACTCCTGTTGTCTCTATTGTCAGATGAGCGGTACAAAAAGGGAGCCGCATTTTGTTGGGGGAGATTGAGAACAGACAGAGCGCTAATTTCTGATGTGGTTAGAAGTGATTCAGTGGAGTTAGTCCTGAATAAATAAGTTCGACACCCTTCACCCCATACTGATTTGATATTTAAGACTCAGAGCTTAAATACTTTGTGTAAACCCTGATGGATTATAGACTTAATCACAAGCTTGAAATGTCCGTTTTGTTTGTGTCAATAAAGCTTGCTTGTACAGCTTTACTTGTGGCTCTGCAACTCACAAGGCAGCAGTGTTTACTTATCGCTTAAGTAGATAATGAAGATTCATTTTATGTGTTGCTTTTGGTGATTAAAAGCGTATTCATCAATGCCATGTCAGGCGGTGCTCGAGCGCGGGTGAAAGCCTATCCTTGCGCAGATGTTTACCACAAAGGTCAGAGAGCATGCTGTGTTTACATCAGTGGGTTTAGGACGGACATGTTTGGAATTGGAAATGCTGCTGTAGGCTATGACTTTAATCAAATTACCTTTTTTTTCCTGTCCCCTTCACTCTTAACGTTCTTTTTGTCTTCGAAGATTCAAAACAACTGCTGCCGAGCGTCACAGAGCGTATGTCACTTCCTGCCTCAGGGTGAACATGGCCTCTCCACTTCCTCCCTTATTCATTCCAGAGGAGAGCTCTCAAACACTGCTCCATCCAAGCGAGCAGAAGGCCTTGTCTCAGCCTGGAGGCTCTCTAAAAGGCATGCATTTTGTGATTTTGGAATAAGATATGTAAATGTAGAAAGGCCTGTAGTGTGTTTTCTAAGAGGAAAGTTACTCAGCAGCTGCTTTTTGTAACTGTGTCTAAAGTCATTCCTTTTAATTCTTGGCAGGAGATACAAAGCGGGGCTGAGAGGAGAGAAAGGGAGAGGCATGGCTTATGGGAAATGGAATGATAGTTCAGACCAAAACAAATTGTTTCTGGTTTCACTTGGGCCCGACCCTATTATCAGGCTGAGTGTCAGATCAGACAACTGCTGGAGCGGAGACAGTCCAGATGGAAGAGAGAAAAAAGCTGACCTCTTGAAAGCAGTTTGCCCTTGTATGAGTAGAAATGTAGTCTCAGATTTGAAATTTAAATTTGTAGTCTGTGTGTGTTTGTGTTTGTTTACTGTGGAGGGCCAGTAGGTTGAAGGTCAGGTCTAAGGCCACAGTCCTAGCTATGGGGGAAGGCTGAGTTTACCTCTGAGCTGCGGACATGAGGGAAAAGTGAAATCCACTCTCAGATCCTAATGATGTTTTCTTTTGGGGTGAAAAATCTAAACATGTCCATCGCTCAGTAATGTGACCCCGTGTGGGGTCGCAGTCTGGTCACTGCAGGAAAGGCTTGTGTTTCAATCACCGACGCTTGAAACAACACATATGCAGGGCTAAACTACAAAAGAGAGTACATGCATGTGTGAGGGCAAAGAAGCAAAACCAAAGACCTTTGTTCAAGAGAAGGGAGACCTAATCATTTTCAGTTCAGAGGTTATAGTGCTTCTGTTAAAAATTACTTCTGATGCCATTTTTCATTCTTATTGCTAATTCAGAGACCCGAATCAGCTGGTATCTAGTAACGATCCCATTCTAGTATGAGATTTAGAGAATAAGAAATGTTTTCTATTTACCCCGAATGGTTGTGATTGGACTGCTACAAATGTTGTTGCCAAGCTCAGAGAAGATGTGAAAAAGTTTCTCAAAGGGATTGAGGAATACTAACCTTAAAATAAGTAGAGTGCTTACAAACAAGCTATGGTAGTGTTTGCGTGGAACATGTACTCCCATGCTACCATGTTATTTGGTATGTCAGTCATGCTGAAATTATCACACTACATATCTTTAACTGTTATGTTAGTTTGACCTTGCTACCAGATTTTATTATGTTCTGTAAGCGCCACTAAGCCGCTTCAGAATCTTGTTCCAAGTAGTTGTACAGTCTCTGTTGTTGTGATCACTCGCCCACTCAGGTAGGGACTTTAAAATTTTGTCTGCACTGGAGTTAGAGCGTTCCACAGACTGTGTAATTGCTGTGTATGCGATCTTCAGCAGAAAACAAAGATAAAAGGTACATCCAGTATCAAACGTAATCCTAGATATCTGACTGTCCACCTTTAGATGAGGCTAACTTTAGCAGCAAGGTAACATTCGCAACAGCAAGACTTGCTAAGAGAACCACCAATTTTTTAATGTAAAGCTACTAATTGAGTGTTTTTATCTTTTTTGATTGCTCAAACAATGGGTTTTTGACTGAGGAGGTATCTGTGTTTAATTTAATATGTTAAAAACATAAAAAGTTAACTAACTACAGAAGAATAGCTACCTTATGCAAGCAGTGTGTGTGTACAAGCTTAGCTAACTGCTATTTCCAATGAAACATCTAAGAAACAGATTTTTAAAATAACTTGGCTTTTTTTTTTTTTTTTACTTCTTTTTTTTTTTTTACTCCTCGGTAAGTTTGTTTTTGAGAAGAGGGGGAATCTGATTTGAATTCTACACTCATTAAAACCCAGGAATTAATAAACAATAGAGAAATGATAACCTCAATCACACGAGTCCCTACTAACAATCCAAGGTAATGTAAGCAACAGCTAGGTTTGCATCTCCACTAAAACTGTCTCCACCTACGAGTCAAAAACAGTTCATTTTTATGTGAAGCAGCTTAATTCATTGTTTGTATCCATTTTCATGACTAGTTCAGTGTGTTCCAGCAGAGTGACCACAGACAAGCTGGGCTAACTGCTGTTTTTGCCAAAGTGTCAGAGAAAAATTACTCAGCTTTTTTCAGTGTTCTTGACACTGTACTTCTGGGCTAGTTTGTTTTGGAGTAAAGAAGGGATCACATTAAAAACCCTGGGAACAAATAAAGATAGAGGAATGCTAACCTTTAAACAAGCACAGCACCTAAAAACCCACTTAGGTAATGTTAGCAGCAGCTAGGTTTTCATCTCCCCAAAATTGCTGTCAACCCAAGAGTTAGAGGTACAACCTTCTTAAAAGGAGGTGCTGATTTATTCATTCTAGCTCTGACTTTAGCAATATTTCCTATTTGTGCTGTTGTTAGCAAGTGTAACATAATACATGGCGGGAAACCAGTTCTCTAAAACAGGTGTAACCAAGAGCAGCCATAATACTTCTATGATGTTGCCTTTCTCTGTAAGCATTGAAAACATTTCTGGTAAAAAGTGGGTTTCTTCATGATTTATGAATTAAGGTATTATTTATAAGCTGTACACCATTATCCATGGTTAGACTAGCAAGAGCTCCAGAACCATATATCACATATTTTTGGAGTACTACAGCAGTTCAAATATTGGTATCTGTATTGCACTAAGTCTTTGTACTACCGCATACATCCAAGTTCTGTTCCTTAAATTCATTGAAAAGAGGTGTTGTGTGTAAACGAGGATGAGTGGGGCAACAAGTCTCATCAGGAAGCAGCCAATAATAATAATGTATTTCATTATAACTGAATGAGTGTGTGGGATCCCTCTCACGTTTGAAAGTGATACTTACGCCAGAAATAACAAACCACTCGCAATTTTCTTGCCAGTCTTTTCAACTCTCTGTTCCTCCCCTCTCTTGTTTTAAGTCCTCTAATTGCATCATCTCACCATATCTTCACTTCCTTCTTCTTGGCCCTCTAGTGACACCTCCTCCTGACTCATGGTGATACCTAGGTGGTGTTATTATGGCTACCGAGTGGAGCATTTTGGGTGAGGCCCGCTCTTTGTTGTTGACAGGATAGCAGTGATTAACGTGCCTTCTCCTGACCCCAGTTGTAGCCTGCTCCCTGGGCCCTCCCTCCACGGTCCCTGCTGCTCCTGATGCCTCAACCTGCAGCCCTGGAGACACCCTCCCTCCAGCGCGAGTGTGTGTTTGTGAGCACATGTGCACCTCTTTGTATGTTTGGGAGGCAGTAATGATGTGTAAGAACGGTGGGGGGGTTTGTTTAGGTTGCTTAATTATCAGCTAATCGCTTCCTATAACTTTATAGTGTTTCCACTGTTTTATGGAGAACAGCTTCAGCCAATCCTTTTTTTCTTTCATATGGAATTTGCCTAAATGGTGTGATGTCACCCTTCCCCACCCCCATCCATCCAACCCGCCTCAGGGCACCATAGACAAGGAAAATTAGAGGGGAACTTTCACATAAAAGACGAAGGCTTGGCTGCTTTCAAACTGAGTCAGGTGATGTGAAGGAAAACAGGTATCCACCAGCCGGGTTCGTTTTCTGCCGCACAAAAGAGACAAATTCATTTTTAATTACAGTAAAAATATCCTGGAAGTTATTTTCCAGACAAGCGCTGTAATCAATTCCTCTTTAGCCCAGCTCGGTGGAATGGAAGTTGACCACAAAGCCTGCAAGTTAGCAAACCGCATTAAAGTGGCTCTGTTGAAGGGATGTTGGATTAAAGAACAGGCCTTTAGGGAGCCCTGAAACCACCCACTGTTTCTTGTGTGGTTCAACTGTTTGTGGGTGGAGATGTGCATGAAGGTGTGTGGATGCAGACGTGTCTTAACATTGAGAGGCTATGTCTGTGTACACACGCTTTAGCAGCCTTGAATGACGCTTTTAACTCGCCACAGAAAGCTGCTCGCCTGCTCGCTTTTCCTTCAGCCCCTGACACAACCTGAGCTTCATTTCACGACAGAAAACAGAAATTAAGAGCACTGCTTTCTGCTTTTACCTTGGCTACTGTGTATCTGCCTGCCTCTCGCTCGCTCCCTTCTGTTCCTTCACGTCCCAGATATAATTATAGCTGTCCGAGGGATGATTATATGTTTACTCTGGAAGCTGGCCGACTGCCTGTCCCCAGTCCCCGAGGAGCTGCCTCTCAAAGGGGTTCCTCTTGAAAAGCACCACAAAAAGTGATGGCTTGAGCAGCACTCAAACGCATACAGGAGCACATATAAAGAGTCATGACAAATAGAGAGAGAAAGTGGGTGTGTTTTTCATCTTATAATATCAGCTTAAACTGCATTATCCTCCTCACTTGGGTCCCTCATTTTCCCTCAAACAGGGCTGGTTAGATGAATCTGGCAAAGGAGCGGCAGGCTTGGCAAAAGCTGGAATGGAGGTTTTGGGAGTCGCAAAATGAATGCCTTTAAGAGAAGACAATACATTTATATTCACAGACAACAATCAGTCGAACATGTTTCAAAGATATATGATATTGTTGCTATGAGGCTGAGTTAGAGAACAATGAACAAAGCACAAATAGCCTCTGTTATCTTTGCACTGTTTAGCATGTAGCAACTTTTTAGGCTGCAAATTGGTCACTAAGAAGCCACGGACAGCGGTTGTATGACACTTATTTTGAGAAGCCTAGCATTAGCAGAATTAATATAGATAATTTAATGGGTTAAATCATAGCCTTGCAGTCCACGCTTTGACGCAGAGTGTAGTTTAGGTGTCGGCATGGCCAAATGAAGTGTTTTTAATGACTGGAGGCAGAATTTGCAGACCACTCGTTCACGTTGCCTAGCAATACCTATTAATCTCTCCATGGCTGCTATGCATAAAGGTCTCTTTAGGCCTGGCAAAGGTCATCATTCCACACCTAATTAACACTCAGCACTCCACTACTCATTTACAACCAAATGCATTTTCTGGGCGTAAAATCATCTGGCAGCATGTTTGAGGGTACAGTAGAATGTAAAACCAGACCCAAACATGTGCTTATGTCATGCTTTGACTTGCTTACAGTTTAGGTATTTCTGCAGGCAGGCAGACCTGACCTGTAACTGTTAGTTGACTAGTAATCCTTGGGAGTTTGCAACAGCTAATCACCTCATAACATGCTCAGAACTGTGGGCCAGTTTGACAGGAATGAGAGCAAAAGAAGTTGCACACAAAGAAGCAAAAGCAGGAAACTCAGAGTCCGCTATCGGATCTTTTTTCCAACATTGTATAAACAAATTGAATAGTTTGTTGCAGAGCGCAGGGAGGGCGGAAGGACAAGCCAATAGCTGACTTTGCAACATTATTTTTGTTGAACTGTGATCATGAACATAATGTTTGCCTGAGGGGTCCACAGAGTACATGTTGGCCCCAGAAAGGTTAAAAAGTTGGATGCACACAGCTTGTATATTTGTGGATGTTTGGTTGTAAACTGCTCTTGGTTTTCAGTTACCTAATTTCCTGAATGAGAACAAATAAATAAATACACACTCACATAAAGAGATTGTAGACGCACACTGGGTTTACTGCCATAATTCTACCTTGCTACATTTTTTTTAACACAAATCAGTTCTCAGAAAAGCACACACACACACACACACACACACACACACACACACACACACACACACACACACACACACACACACACACAGATACTTCTTTTAGCTGCAGACATACCGAAGCCCACGCATCCAGGCTCGCCTCACTGCTGTCCTTGTAATGGGTGGTATCAGTGCTCCCTGAGCCCAGGAAGGACGATAAAAGCCAGGATAGCACGGTTTTATCTGCTCTGCTGAAAGTCAGCCATTGACACCATGCACTTTAGAGGAAGTATCACTCAGTAGGAGGACCCTTCTGTCCTCTCGTCTCCACAGTGACAGTTGGTCCTTCTTTCTAGGGTAAGATCAGAAACAGACACATAAAGACAGAGTCGGTTGAACAGCGACAGCTATTAAATCTTTCAGTATTGCTGCAAAATTCTATGTTCAGTGTCAGATTTGATTATAGGCTCTTTGAGTTGATCAGGAACTTGTGTCTGTTGGATATTTGGACATTTTGGTACTAAAAGTGCTGTAAAATGTGACTCTGGGCGATCATCTTCTTTTTGAGTTCTTCTGGATGAAGCGTGGAAGATTTAAATGCTGTCGCTCTGTTGTGTTACTTCATTAAGTGAAAAATGTTCACAGAAATGTAACATCTGTATGATATTTGAATGTTGGCAGTCAGATTAGATATAATAACTAGGGATAGACAGGGTAAAGAAATCGTAATCATTTGCGTGTATGTACATATTTCATGCCACCCCTGCATAAGTTGATGCCATAGACTGTATAAAATATGGACGTAGTATTCGTGACGTCACCCATCTGTTTCTGAAGCGCTGTTTTGAGGCCAATCATCGGTGGGAGCCATATTTCTGCTGTCGAGCAGAACTCCGCCGACGTAAAGAGGCGGAGTTTGATCCACCTATCGAGAGTGTGCCGATCGAGAAATGAGCTATCCAGACTACACTCGTCATTTGTACCAGGCTGTAAACAAGTTTATTTCTGCTGTAAAGATCGTCTTCTCTGAATTGGTGTGTATGTGGTTTCCGGTGCTTCCGGAGCCGCTTGGTTGATGCCCCAGGTGGGCCACCCCAGTCAAAAAAATCTGGACACGCCCCTGTTCACAGTGGGATGAGCTCAACGGAGGTTCTTTTTGACAGGGAAAATGAAAATGACAGGAGATGAGGTGAGTTTTAATCCCTTGTTTTAAAGAAGAGTGTGTGATATCAGGGTCAGGTCTTCTTTACTGTACTGTGTCCACATTGGCTCACCTCTAGCTAACAATGACTCAGTGTCTCCCTCTCAGCCTCTTTATCCGTCCTAACTGGTTGTTTTCTGTCAGCATTGTAGTGAATTTAATTCTTTTGCAATCACCCACTTCACCAACGGCAACCCCAACAAAACAGTCAATCACAGGCAGTGCCTACTTTTTACCACCAGACAAAAGGAACAAAACCAAAGTCGGTGGGTTCGTCCGCTATAATTTGATTGCTGACAAGTGAGGGGAAAAAGGTCTGTCAGCTTAGCGACGATACCCAACAAAGGGCAATCTCATTGTAAACGTTGTAGCACTCAATTGCTGGATGATGGGGTGCTGGACAATGGAACAGCAGGCGGCGCTGGGCACGGTGAGGAGCCTCCCTGTGGTTCTCCACCAGAGTAATGACAGCCTAAGTGCCAACAGCAGGTGTCTCCCATTCAACCGAGGGCAGGTTAATAAAGTTTCTCCCTGAAAGTCAATAAACAAGAGCTTGTTCACACACTGGCTAATTGTACGCTCTCTCGCTCTCTCAGTCTCTAACTCCCTCGCTCTCTCAGTCTCTAACTCCCTCTTAGTCTCTATCTCTATCAACCTCTCGTCCTCTCTCACGTCTGAAGTTTGGGTGGAGAGGGAAGAAATGATAGAAAATAACAGAGAACAGCACAGACTTCTAAAGTTTCAAGCAGAAGTAGGAAAATCCAGGTTAACAAGAAGTGTTACAACATAATCTTGCTCAACTGTATGATACGTGGTTTAATCCAGCTGCTTCATTTGTCTAGACAGGGATGGTAATTTTTTCAAAAAGAGACAGAATATTATCACTATGTAATTTTTCTGTTTTAGCAACCTTTACCAAACATAGTTTTGCACAAGATTGTTGCAGGTTTGACATCAAAAGCTTAGACAGAAGCCTGCCAAATTCAGCTTCATCTTTGTATCAGGAATAGTTTTTATGCCCATTTGAACTAACAGGGTTTGCTAGCTGGGGAGAGTCTGGTGCTGAATTTGAGTGAGGATGCAGAAAGTTGTGTCCAATTTGAGTCTCTGTGTGAAAATAAAAGTCACTGGCATAGTCGGCATATGAATTCAAAGGACCAGAAGTTCTTTCACAACTTTTCAGTTGTCTTAATTTGACCTTATTGTAACCAAGCCACATAAAGTAGTTATCACATGCAGATGCAAGAGATATTTCTTAAAAGCTTGGCATTGGAAGGTGCCAAATCTGCAGAGAGAACAGCTCCAGATCTGAAGTACTGTTGTTAAAAGAAAGCATATGTGTTGCAGATAAAGATGTACTGGCTGAAGCTGTTAGAAGATTCTCCATAGAGTTTAGTTAACCTCATGAATATTTGTAGCTTTTATGGAAAGACAGGTAAAAACAGACAGTCAACATCAGGATGGAGGACTGCAGTTCTCTAATTTATGTCTGAGACCTAAAGCCAAAGTTTGAGTGTTCTTCTTATTACCAACATAAGCAGGGCTAACATTGTACGCTTATGGTTTATACCACTTATGTATTTTGCTTAAGTAGCACAACAAAATACCTTTGTCAATAAGCAGTGTTTTTAGAGGTTGTTTACACAGGAACATATTCAATAGAAAACAGTAAACTATTGTTGTGATTTTTTCCCACTCTTTTATATGAAAATAGCATCTTGAGCGGCTGAAAAATGTTACCCCTTCTTTTGCTGTGTAACCCCTGTAAAAATGGTGACATCACAGCCTCATTTGTACATGCATATTATATCCCTTGTCAAATCACATGTACAAGTAGGAGGACAGTATCAACAACTGTGGACTGCCAAGCTGTGTTTGTGCTGCTGACTCTGCTGAGTTTATTAACACTTCTAATGATCTTCTTCCTGTTTGTTTGCTCATAGTGTTCTTCAGTGGTGTTTCGTTACAAAGTTATTCTGCCCACTACTGGTCTGGAATGCATACTACAGGGGTTTTTGCAGACCTGTGGATCGTTTTCACAATTCTGTCACAGAAACGTGAAAGTCTTTTGAATACGCAAAGGAAAGACTTTTCTGTTTTTAACGTTGCTGTTCTTGTCTAAACAAACACTTCGTATTTTGGGACGTCATGCTTGAGCTTTATTCACACAAAAATCATTAAAATCTCCAGAATTTTTCTTGGTGGGCTGCATGTGTGAACACCCACCGCCAAAATTTTCACCCTGACTTCACATGGGCCTTCTACTGCCAGGCCACTGGTAAAATTTCTGTGTCAGAGTGAGACCATGTGAGAATGCAATAGGAAATATTCAAGAAATTTTGCCACTGGCGAGCAGGTGGGGTGATGGAATTTATATCACGCAGAGCCAGACGAGCAACACGAAACAGAACTAATTAAAGCATTTAAGGTTAAAGAAAGTGAATCATGTACTCACATCTGTTGGTTTGCACATAACATTGATACAAATGCAAAAACTGTCATCAGAGCTTAGGTCTCTGTTGCTTTGTCTGCCTTTATGTTGTAAACATTACATTGTGGCTTTCACAGAGTGATTACGATGCTATGTCCCACCCTTTCACCCAACTAAGAAAACTTCCCACTGTGAGGGTCATATTTAAACTAGTGACCTTGAAATATCCAGAAGTGCATATGTGAAAGAGGCCTTACATTGATTCAGACTGCACCCTTTTGACTGAATAACCAGGCCTGAATTTGCTGAGTTTTCTCATTTTGTTAAGTAAGTAAGTAAGTAAGTAAGTAAGTAAGTAAGTAAGTAAGTAAGTAAGTAAGTAAGTAAGTAAGTAAGTAAGTAAGTAAGTCAGTCAGTCAGTCAGTCAGTCAGTAAGTAAATTTTATTTAGTATAGCACCTTTCATAAAATAAAATCACTAAGTCATAAATCATAAAATAAAACATTAAAATGAAATCATAAAATAAAACATTAAAATGAAATCATAAAACAGTTGTTGAATTTCATCATCTGTAATGACCACTTCCAAGCACAGCCAGGTGAGGAACAGCTTGTGATGGTCCCCAGGGACTCAATAGAAAGCTTGTAAAACCAAAAGAATACTGCAAGTGCAACAGCTTTCAACAGAAGATCAAATTCTCCATCAACTTTTTCAGTAACATGATAAAGATACAGAGATGTTGTGGCATGGTATGAAGGTCAAATGTGCTACATGCTCAGTTAAAAGCACACTGGAAGAACGCACACTCAACCTCCTTAGTTGCACAGGATGCCAATTAAATCATGAGGTGTGCATCACCCAACATGTGTTTTCAATTGGATGCTAAGTTGTCCCTTCATGATTTTTCTGCTATTTAGAAACAAGATGATACACACATGTTCAAATATTATATGGGAGTGCAAGTTTTAAACAACTTGAAGTTTTAAAAATAGACTTCCCCCGAATCTTTCCTCTGATGTGGAACCACTCAAGTCCTCTTTGTTATGGATATCTGTCACCTTTATAGTCCCAGTTTTTCTCTGCATCAGTCTAACATATTTAAATCTCTGTGGCATGTGTTCTATCTTCAACAAGAACTGAGTAAACAACTCCTTATGTCAAAGAAGAAAGAGGGATCACAGTGGCCAGGAAAGCTGGTGGAAAAGCTTTCACAGAAAAAAAGAGAGAGAAAAAGAGGAGGGATGGAAGAAGAAGAAAAAAAAACTCCTACACCACAACCATGCAGCAAATGAGTTCAGTGCAGTGAACCTGTGCTCTGTGTTCTGTGTTTGGGCAGGCAATGAGCTAAACAGGGGAACATGAAATGATATCTCAGCGCATTTATCTTGATAAGGGCAGAGGATGTTAAGGCGTAATAGGAACAACATGGCTGGTAATGAGAGGAACACGGCATGATGGAGGAGTTGACATGGATTACCAGCATTCCTCTTGATGGGGTTTTATGGAGGGGGAAAAAAAGAATAGAGCTCCCTCGTTTATTTGATTTTAGAGGTTGTGGTTGTGGAGGAAAAAAAAATAAAGCTAGATAAATGCATGTTTCATCAGGGCTAAATATTTCCACCCCGTGAAAAAATGCCGGAAAGCAAACACAAGCCAGATTGTGGACTAGTGGTAGGACGATTGTGGGTATTTGTTTACATGTTGCTCCATGTGTGTGTGCGTGTGTGCCTTAGCAAATAAATACCCAGTCTAACCGCTCTCCATGGCATAGCAGGTGCTTCCGAAACAATGCTAGCTCAATGTGACTGTTTACCTAAGCTGCTCCCTGTGCTTTTATTTTGAAGAGTTTCACAAATAACAGAGCAGAGGGATGAGGCAGAAGATTGATGAGAGAGGATGGATTATTGTGCCTGAGTTGAACACATTCCTCGCTGACAGGTTACTAAAAGGTGCCTAACAAAGTGACACATTTCCTCGTAAATTCTTTGTGTGCGAAAAATTCAGAAGTTCTGTCTTCTATTTTCTCTTTTCATGACTTCATATCCAAAATGTAACTTCTGAGTTCTTTCAAATCTCCTACTTTCCCATTACTCTCGCATCAGGTGTGCTCTAAAAAAAGAAGTGTGTGTGTGAGGTCAGACTCACACACAGTGATACAGCTCAGCAGTGTGTTCACACTTCTCGGTGTCAAATCTTAGTCAGTCTCCTGTTGCATCCACGCGTCCAGCAGCTCCCTCGCATTTCTGGAATCACTCACATTTCTTCTTCTCCTCTTTTTAATCATTTCACATCTCCTTTTCTGCTCCAAATTCAAGATTTAACCCCCCCGCTTTTCCTTCCCTTCCTCCCTCCTGACTCATCCTGTCTTCTGTGTCACTGTCGGAAACTGAAGTGAGATCAAGAGAAAGCGCGGCAGGAAGATTCTCCTGTTTCACGCATCTGGTCTCCATTTTGTTTCCCTTAGATGTTATCTTTTTGTCACAGCGCTTTGCAATAAAACAATAAAGATGAAGTAAAGAAAGCCTGTTATGCGAGTGGATTAAAGTGTTTAAAATAAACAGGATTTGTAATGTGAGAGTAAGGTTAAGTTTCTCAACGCTACATCACCAGTGCCTGGTCTTTATTTCATAAACAGGATTAGATAGCAGTCGATGTCATCACTGATACATGTTTTTCCCATGCTCCCTGACAGCAGCGCTGGTTTACAAAAACAGATTCATGTCCAGAAAGAGGAGGGATGAGATTTTAGCCTTCTGCCTGTCTGAGAACAGAAGCTGTCAGCGAAGTTAGATTTGTGACTTGAGGAAAAAAGGGACCTTAAGAGTTGGTCTAACTGCAAAATTTCTTTCATCTGTAAAGTTAATTTTGGAGCTTCTTAATGCATGAAATGCAACTTGTCTATTAAACTTTAAAACTATTAGTTTGCCATTCATGAAAAGTCTGAAAGTTGCTTCGCACATGCACAAAACTCCCAAGTTTTAGTAATTTCCAGAAATTAGCTGCATGTGTGAACATTAACAGCTAATATTTTCACTCTGACTTTCCCTGGAATTTTTCATGCCTAGAAAAATGTTCACGTGAAATGTGAAAACACAGCAAGAAATATTCAAGGAAAAAAAATGTATGTGAGCTACAGTCTTAATATCATGCAAACCCATATGAGTAACACATAATAGGGTGGATAAAAACATCCAAGTCTTACTCTGGGTCTGGATCCCAAAAACCTTAAAACTGAGGCAACTAAAGTTTCAAGCCAAATCTCACTTCTTTGGTTTTGGTGATGATTATTGAACATCTGGACACATGGCAACATCCCTGGTGATAAAAGAAAAGAAAGAACCAAAGATCAAAAACAGGTGTAAACAGGTTAGCATGTTCACGCTGGTTATTCAAATGTTTGTTTTACTTGACACAGACTTGGAGCAAAATTTGAAGCAGAGCTCCAACCAGCACACCTGCAAAACGGTCAAAAATAACTGTCAAGGCTGATCTCAGTCATGCCAGATTTGATCAATAATATTTTGGATCTATGAAACATTGAATCCAACAAGAATGTCTACTAGACACAGGCGTTTTCAGGTGCGTAGAGAAAGACAGTGTGCATTTGTCCTCTTTTTTTCTCTGCCACTTTTTATGCAGAACTGAGCCTCACACTATGAAACCCTTTGACATAAGAAAGTCCAAACCTTTTGAGTGTTTGGAAAACATTTTGCATGGACGTTTGAACCATGAGGAGGCAAAACTTTCGAGTCTTTGGAGAAAGTTTGATTGAATTCCCTTCATGAAATCAGTGCGATCACAATCTCCTGTTGAGGAGGAGAACTGGATACTGTTGAAAGGTCGGGACGAAACTCTTAAGCTAGAGTTGAGATGGCTCTGTCAAAGCTTTAATCAATTATCTATCTTGATCTGGTATAAAGCATTCTATTGTAGCATGTACCATCATCTGCATAAAGATGAGTATCTCTGTCAGTTAAGGAATGGATCTGTTTCTGCAAAAGCTGCTTGTCTTGAATCTTACTAGCAGACTTGTTCTCTTAAAACTGATAGTGAGTTGAAAGAAGGTAACTTGATACTTTCACACATTATTTTTATCACCTCCAACTAAATCACCACAGTAATGGCTGCTATGTTTTCCAAGCTCACCACCATCACTTTTTCCTTCCTCTCTTCCTCCCCTGTCCATCCTTCCCTCCTCCCTGTGTCTCTCAGTCCTTATTTTATCCCTCTCCTTTCCCCCCTTGATTTCCTCCAATCTGCCCCGCAGAGACCGAGCCAGAGCACCTGCAAGCTCTCACTTTGAAAGATGTTGCAGGCCTCAAGAATGCGCGCAGTAAACACACGAGCGCTGTATTTATAATAAATCAGCTTTATGGCCCTCTGATGGAGGTGATATCAGTTAAATTTATGCTGAAAGGCCTCAACTTGCTTAGCAAACAGCTGCGAGATAGCACTACGGACCCCCCCAAACCACCACCACCACCTTAACCCAACCTCCTTGCCAACACCGCCCCACCCCGCCCCACCCCACCCCACCCCTACGAACAGCCTGGTCTGACTGGGGTTAGAGAGCACAGCACAGTCTTCCTCTCTATGTGGCGTGGCCTGCGGTCCCTGGAACAGTAAAGTCCAGACTGAAATAGAGTGTGGGCAGGGTGGCGGTAGTGGGTAACAGTGTGTGTGTGTGTGTGTGTGTGTGTGTGTGTGTATATGTGTATGTGTGTCTGTGGTTGTGTGTATGAGCAGTCATACGTGTATTTTATGTAGGCTGGGTTGCACAAATAGCAAAAGCCTGTGGAAGGAGAATGAATGAGTGTTGGAGAGTTTGAAGGTAGAATGAAGGCAGAGAATTAAGGTCATAGTTATCTCTGTTTCCCTGAGTGAAGTCGACATTTTCTCCAAAAATCACTATTTCACACACTTGAACTTCTATCACCTAGAGAAAGTATCATTTCATTGGATAAATCAAAGGTTTGGGGAAATATTTCTGATATTTAGCACAAACATCATCAAATTGGACTGGTTTAGCCAATCATCTTTCTTCTACTGCGAGCACATCAGAGCTAAAACCTTAATGTACAATAAACAGATTTTTCATCTTTAAACCTCACAGTAACACCCCATACACACACATTTAGTTAAATTCAGTTTAGGAAATGTTGTTTTCGTTAGCATAAGCCAAGCTACACACAAGTACACACACACTGCTACTCCCTTGATCATCCAGCCTCCATCAAGCAGCCCAGATGGTTCTCCTCTGTACTCGAGTGCATGAGCAGAAACAAATCTAAAAGCAATGATGCCACAGCCGTGCCTGCGTCGTACGGTTTCACCTTACAGCGCCCATTCCCATCATTCCACCAAGGTGACCACCCGCCATTATTTGGGTTTCAGCAGATGCAGGCAATAATAACAGGGGCCATGGCCTCGATGGTCTGAAGTGTTCTTGCAGCCTCTGAAACGCTGTGGATTTACACATAATCAGGCCCCGAAATAAACGGCGTAAACAGTGAATTACTGTGTTTTCCTCTGATGTCATCTCCTGCCCGTTTGGCCAAGATGGGTGCAGCAGCCTCTGTAAATGTTTGTTGTCCTTTTGTCAACAACCCCATGTGAGGAGCCCTCGTTCAGCATGTTGCCTATTTGGTATCAGGATGAAATAACACACAGGTGGATGAGCAGAATATGAGTCAGTCCAGCTGATGTCATACTGTGGAGAAGCATTGGATAGATAAATCCTTCCTTTTAATCCTCTGGCAACCTCTGCCAAAGTGCTTTTGAGCAAGATACGTGTCAATTACTGCACAGTGGTTGGCAGTGAACGTACAAAAAAAGCTCCAGGCGTGAAAGCCTCCTGATGACTGAGTGGTAGCAGGAAATTACAGGAAAAGGTCACATATTTAAGGTTCTTCTACTGCCGTGTTTAGACAGAAAGCTTAAAATAAAACATGTGGATGTTTGTGAGTGGTTAAATGTACCAGTGAGAGAACTGAATGTGATCCAGGAAGTCTGGTTAGATCAGTACATCCTTAAGGTCTAAAGCTAATTAGATACAACTGCTGTTTTTATGTTTGTTTGTTGTTTGTTTTTATTTAATTATGAAGTAACCATTATATATTTACCAAACTGGTTGCACTGTCTATTATCAGCAAGTTCGGAGAAGGCTTGGAATAACTTTAGGGCATAATTAGAGGAGATATCTTCATATCAAGTATTAACCACCTGTGTTAAATACTTGATTCTGATTGGTCAAAACCCCATAATTAGGTGATTATTTCTCAATAGCAAAAGGGATGCCAGGACAACCTGATTCCTCACACGTCATAAAAATCAATCAAGGAGTCAGGCACATTTCACCTCTGCCTGTTGACACTGTGACAAAAATGTCAGTTTCTGTTTGCATTCTAAATTCGCAAACAAACTTTAATTTCAGTCTCAGGCTGGTCTTAAGAGTCTGGAAAGTATGACAGTCACCGGGTGCAGATGTGAGAGCAGCCTGAGGAGCAACTCAGCCCCAACCATCTCTGATAGGAAAAAGGTGGAACAAGATCCAGTCTTATATTACAGGCAACAACAGCAGAGGTGGTGAGTGCTACAAAGTAACTTAAACCATGAGCAGTAGTGATTATAGGAACAGAGTTGAAAGTTGTGACATTGTCTCATTTATGTTTAAAGATGTGTCACATGCAAAGATCAGAGAAAAGGGGTAACTGAATGAGGGCAGTAATGTCAACATAAATATTCCTACAGAAGTTGTTGAAGAGCTAAGTTGGCCACATCATGCATCATGTATGCTATGTTTAAATACATTTGCCATGTAACATAAAGGTATTGTAAGCGTGCCTTTGATTATTTTTGTGCCCCACCAGATTGAACAAGTAACACGCACCTGGATTTGACTTAACAGCCATTCGCATCACTGCAAAACTATGACATCATGCTCTTGTGCCCTTCAAAGTGAACGGTTTTGCGTCATCCTGTATGTGATGAATAAACAACAGCTAGCTAATCGTTCTGTTGTGGCAGGAGAAACCTTAACTGTGGTTCTACTCAAAGCAGCATGAGGAGGGATGGGGATCTCTGAGAAGTCAGAGCTGTCCTCTTCCTCTCTCTCTGTTCTGTGTTCTTCTCACCTCCTCTCCCCTGCTGTGGCCCAGGCTCCCTGTGGGTGGGGTTCAGTAGAGAACTGGAAGGGGACACGCAGGGTATAACACAACAGATTTGGCAGCCAACCCAACTCCAACCACTGGGGTGTTTGAGCGATTGCCATAGTGACCATGAGGCTCCCGCAGCGAGGACTGGGCTTCCCGTTTTCACACCTACAGCTCCTGAGGAGGGAGAGCAGCTTGACATGGTAGGTGCTACCTACAGAAACAAAGACGACAGAGGGAGGAGAGCGAGGTTTACTAACATGGACTGTTTTCTTTCTTTATTTTTAGTTGCGTTCTGGTTAAGATCAAACTGATGATAATATGTTTATACGTATCTTTTTTAGATCTTGCTCCCGGATATCCCCACACATATAAACAAACAAAACCTTTCAAAAAAGCCTTCAGATGCTGTTCAATACGAGCCAAACCACTAAAGACAACAATAACATGAATAACATGGACACATGCATCATTATGCTGGCTAATATCACTAAAACTGTGGTATTTCTATTTATCTTATTTTCCACCAAGAAGCTTTTATTCCATGACTTGGATATGAGATTATTTAGGTTTAGGTTTTGGTGAAAAGGATGTGATGTTTATGTGCGTCAACCCAAAAATGGCTTATTTGGGTTTTCTGGATTATAAAGGGATATTGATGTGCGTACGAACACACAGACATTATAAATGAGATTTTCTTGTGTGGGAAAAGGGCTTTCAATGCATCACTTTTAACTTTGAGACACTGGAAAAGTCTATACGCAAATGGAAAATCCGTACAATCAATTCACTCTGTGCGTGAACCAAGCGAGCCCCTTGAGAGCCTGACCACCATTTCACCAAAGCACCAGTGCGTGTGTGTAAATAACAATAAAAAAGCACAACCACTCTTCATGCTCACGACGTATTGTGGAATAACCAACCTTTTGTTTGTCTGTTTATTTGTTTTTTTATTTATTTTTTCTTTTTATTGGCAGCGGAAAGTTTGTGTCATGTCAACGGGCCCTGAGGAACAGCAATGAAGCTGAACAAGGGGGGGGAGTAAAATGTGGCTTCAGTTAGCTGCATCCATTACAACATTTGTAAAACTAAAGCTGAGAGATCTCACTGTTTACCCTCCACGCTTTACTCTTATTTTTGTTTGTTTGTTTGTACAGGCTCGAGCATCATTGGTGACAAACATGGAGACTCTCATATTCCATTTCACCCAGACTATATTCTCTCCACCAGCCTTTCAACAAGAAGCTTGATTTGACGTGGAATTACAAGTAATATGACTAAGCATGCTTTTAAGAGCTTCCCAGCAGTCAACAACTCCAGTTACATCTGGCCTCGTAATTATCTGATTTAGGATCTGCTTTTGCTCACCAGGTGCAGACTATTACTTTAACTAGAGAGAATTAAAGTGAGCCTGCAGATGAGTTCACAGATTAGATTAAGTTTAGCACTAATAAAAAATAAAGAAGAATTCTAGTACAACTTTACGTATGTTTAACGGTTAAACAATCTCAAAAATTGAGCAAAATCAACTTAGAACTGTTCTCATTAACAAGTCTGTAGTATGAAAACCGCAAAAGTGAGTCACACTGTTGTCACAGGTGACGTGTTGTTTCAGTATGACTATACGCTTTGCTGTTTATTTCGGGTAATCCCACATACACCATCCCACCGCCGTAAATACTCAGTATACAGCCAATCTCAGGCTGGAAATAGTCCCCAAAAAGGGACTATTCACTTTTTTTTTAGTCATGTTTGCTGAAATCTACAGAACTGGAAAATGTGGGGTTTTTTTTTTTAAATGAAAGTCCATGATGAGACTGGTGTTTAAATGTCTTCAGTACTAATGGGCAAAGAAAATAAGAAAAATAAAGAATAACTACAGCCTTAACATTTAACAGGATGACCACCCGTCACATGTTCATGTCTGTGCGTGCACACACTGCACAGTGTTGTGTTAGCGTGCCTGCGTGAGTGTATGTGGGGTAAACTGTATCCCACCCCTGAGCTCCAGCTCTCAAATCAAGGCCCTGAAAGTAAACAGTGCACTGCCAGAGGACCTTGTTTATCAAATCTGCAATTGCACTCATAGAGCAAAATGACCTACAATTACAAGCCCAGCTAGAAATTAAGTTTTCAGTCAGCCATCCAGAAAAAGATCATAGGAAATCCTGCAAAAGGGAATTCTTCAGTAGTGCCCTGTTTTTCCTAAAACGCTACGCCATCATGTGAAATATGTTCCATAAGATTTTGTCAAAGGGTTTATATAGCTTCCATGCACACTAACACATGGTGGTTGAGTGTGTATATGTCACATCATGGTCATGCTTCTAGAATTTCCTCACAAAACAACCACAACAGGCTCAAACATCCAAGCATGAGAGCTTTGTTGCTACCGGCTTAGCCAACTTATTCCGACCACTCCTAAAACGTCAGTCGTTCCAGCAAAAGCAATTACATGCCCCTGCCCTGAAAGAGTAGTGGAGAGGTCCTCTCTTTAAAGTGTGTAAAATTCCCTCCTAGTTTAATTATGTGGTGCCGGGTGGAACCTGGAGGCTGCTCTCTCCCCACTCTGCTTCAACATTAGAGCCTTTTCCACGGCAAGAGCATGCAACATGTTGGTTCCCACAGAGGGATCGGAAGCACGGCGGATCCCTAAAAAACCTGGGTTACAGCATTCCTGGATCCGTGATCAAGTGCAGTGACCTAATCGCCTGACCACCTACCACCCCGTGCCAAGTCCCGAGCAGCAGGCCAGACACCCCTGAGAGTAACATCCGACTGCACCATGAAATATTACGTCAGAGTGAGTCATTGGACACTGAGCCTGGGTTAGAACAGCTTCACATGCTCACAAACACAGGAGCTCTGATCGGACTGGATGTAGCCTGTGAATAAACTGTATCACAGAAGGGAAGTTTGTCATTCCTGGCAGCCATATTACTAAGTTTCGTAATTCTGTAGTATGTTGGATCCAAACTTTGAGGAAGAGGAAGCAGGTTTATTTCCAACATATGAAATAGTCTTGTAAACAACAGTTTAATACAGAATTTTACAATTATGTAAAATTAATGAGCCATGTAACAGCGACATAAGTAATAAAATTTGCCATTATAAATAATAACTTAATCCAACTTACTGTCTAGTATTTCAAACTGATTTATTTGCCTCACTCAGGGAGAAACATGTACACTGAAATCCTCGAGTCCATCACAGGAAGCCAAAATCTCTTCTACAAATCTCTCCCCTTCATTCTGTATCCAGATGTTGTTCAGTGTGGATTTAACAAACAAAATCCTCTTAGACAAATACAAGTTTAATAAACAAATGTGTCTGTCCTAATAAATCAAATTGTGTTTGTATTATTGGTGTTTTGACATGTCTGACAGGCACATAATCAATCAGTGTGTGGAGAGAACCCACAGAGAAGACTGTAACTTCTGAGCAATTGTCTTTACACTGCCATATGTATAACATTTTCTGGGTCTTAAGAGTCTTAAATACTTATCCTTATATACTTATTTAATACTTATTAAATCTGTAATATTGTTTTGGACACTGATAGAATAACAATACAAGAGAGAAGGCAAAAAACACTAGACCGTAAGTGTAAGGACTTGAGTTAATATTGTGGGATGTAAGCTGTAACAGTAAGCATGTATATATGTATATATATATTTTTTTATTAGTACTTGATTTTAGTGTCTGTCTATTTATGTTTGTACAGGGAGTATGCAAAAAATACCGGAGTCAAATTCTTTGTATTCTTGAGATACATTGTGAATAAAGTTCTTTCTGATTCTGATTCTGATGTACAGCTAACAAGTTACTACCTGGCCAGAAACGAGATCAATGCTACTTTATAGGGCTACAGGTAATGTTTAAAACAGGCTCTGTTAGAGACCATTACATCTACTGTGTGTATTTCACTGAGTAAAGGCTGTACTGGAAACAATAGTAGAACTGAAAACGATTGAATACCAAAAAAAATACAATAAGATTTGTTACCACCCAATATGGTATGATGTGATACAATATGATACAAAACGATGTGATATGATTTGATAAAGTACGATGTGAAAGAATACAATACAATGCAATGCAATAAGATGAAACACAATATTATACAATATAATGTGACATGATATAGTACGATATACAATGCAATGGGATATGATGATATAATAGATTTGATATGAAACTGCATACGAACCCTGGATAAGTTTAACAGCTATTTCACTTAGCTGAAAATGCAATAGTAGACACATTACCAACTAAAGCCACCATTACCACAGATATGGCTAAGTTTGACAGACATTGGTCAATCCTCATTCTAACCTTTTTTTTTTGCACCTTGTTGCTACTTTTAGGAAGTTCAAGCTCAGCGCCGCAATATAAGACCATTGGGATTTTTTATCTTCTTTATTCAACACAAGTCAGCTGGAACACTGAAAAATGGTGACACAATATGTTTTTTAAACCAAAACAAGGAGCTAACAGTTGCTGGAAATTTTCCTAGCTAGCTACTGCCAATATAATCTGCCAGAGATATCTGTCAGGCTTAAAGTTAGGAGCTTACCCTTCTGTCTTTCCGTAAGAATAAAGACCTGTTGTATCAAAATTTGCAAAGGATTTCTACGGAAACATCAGACACAACAATCTTTGTCCTCAGACTGCCACGAAGACAAAAAGCAGCAGTTGAGTAAAAAATCATGAAAGTAAAAGTTCAAAATTATCTGGCTGAAATCCTCATTTTAGTGCCAAATATTTCAATAGGTCAAGTATTTTGTTTCTTTTCTCTGTTTCTGCGCCGTCGTCGCCTCTCCTGTTGCCCATGGTTCGCCCACACAAGGGATGTTAGCATATTCTGACTGCTTGGAATTCCTTCCCGCCGTCTTGGGAGCACACACTGCATTTTAAAACTTGTTGGGCCCTTTCAAGTTTTATTTGAAAGTATGTAATTACATTCTTGCAGGACTAACGGGTCCCTGGAGTGATTTACATGCCGTATTAAATGTCATGTTTTTTAAAAGATGAGCTGTTGACACACAGCTTATTGATAGCCTGTAATGACAAGACAGCTTTGGGCAATAAATAGAGATGTAGTGATATAATACGGAGGAGTGGTAGAAATGAGGGCAGGCTCCACCTCTGTGAAGCCTTGTTGATGTCTCACTTCATGGTGGTTTGTTGGGATGTTTTTGGTTCATTTATTGTTGTATGAGGTGAAACAAAATCCAACCAAAATCATAAAAGAGATGCAGCTTGATGTATGTCAATATTTCTTTGTTACATTTTTGCTTTTCAGCTTCCAAGCAGAGTTAGATAAGCTGGTGCATGACTTAAAATCAGATTAGGAACATTTGGCCTGCCACATTGCCTTTCATTCAATTATGTTCTATTCTGGTCAACTTCCATCCAGTCAAGTCTAATCTATTTTCCTCCCGAGCACCACTACATAACACTTGTGCGGGTTCTCTATCACAGCACCCATGCTGGAGAATTTATTTAGCTGCCTATTAGCTCGGCCTCTTGGGGACTGCAGTGCGGACAAAGTCAGCTCTCCTCTCAGATTAAAGGAGTGTCTTCAAGTGCCAATCCAAATGGTGATAAAAAAGCTTTTTAATCCATCGAGAAACCTTCCTGGTGTAACCTCCCCAGAGTCCCAGCACCAGGCGTTGCCCCACTCAGGCTGCGTCTGGACAGTGTTGAAGGCAGAGTGTGTCTCCCTGCGCCCTGACAGAGGGAGAGATCGGCCTAAAATAAGGCCCTACTCCTCCGCCACTCACTTGACCGGCTCTCTTTGATAGCATCTGGCAGGGGCAGGTTTGCAGCAGCGACAGCAGGAGATGGAGGGGCATTAAAGCCCTGTTACTCACGTAGAGCTCACTGAGCTTCAATCACTTATGCTGGAGTGTCACTGATGATCTCTCTTTCTAATGGGTCTGACGATATTCCCGTTTGTATGGCTGCTTTTCACTTGACTTTTATGCATTTATATTATCATTAAAATGACTTCAACCACCGATACCAGCTTCGCTTTTCAGGCCAGAGATGTCTGTTTTTTTTAACTTCAGAACAAGCGCAAAACCTTGTAAATATCCGTGACTAAATCTAAACATTGTTATAGAAGGAAACTGTTCGTTGAGGGGGATCAGCCGGGTGACTTGGTCCTATATTTGTTCAAGTGAAGAGGGTTACGAACAGTTTAGACGAGACCAAAAGTGAGTTTCGACACAGCTCCCCCGGAAAGGCACAGACCTTTTCAACATCCATCCTTCTCCATTTTCTCTGTTTACTTCTCAGTTCATGAGTTTACATGCCAATTCCATTACAGGGATTAAAATAGTTTGTCCAATCCATCCTCAAACTCTGCTCCCCTTGTCCTTCTCCCTCCTTTAACCCCTCAAACCACCTACTTTCAGGCTTTCTGGTCCTAGGGCCGTGTTAGGGGAGGATTACAGGACAAGCAGGCTGCACCCAGAGAAACACAAGGCGGCCGTGCTGAAGAATGTTCCAATGAGATGTCCGAGCATTAGCAAGGGCTAAGGTTTGATCAATGGCTGCGGCGCGTGTCTGCACTAGCGAAACACTTCACGGAGCAACTGAAAGAGAAGAAAGGGAAAATGAAGGTGTGTTTTGACATCAGGCTGAGGGTCACCTTTGAGCTGCTGTTGCTGATTAAGGGCTGGTGTTCACAGGTGAGCGGCTCCGAGCAGGATTTAGTGACACAAAGGCACAGAGGTGAAATCACCCGACTCTCCCGGCCAAAGCAGCAAACGCACCGCTGACCTCTCCCTCAAAAATGGCCAAAGGCAAATGTCAGTAGATAAGTGAGCTCTGTGACCGTGCTCTGCTCACTCAAAGAAAAGTAATGGCAGGTGAACTTTCAGGTTTTTAAAGTCACTTCTCAAACAAAACCTGCACAGAAAAAAGGGGGAGAATTGATCATTTTAAAGGGAGGAAGACATGCAGTTTTTGCTTTGGGGATAACCAATCTTTTCTCAGACTGTGTGATCAGACGTTCATATCATAAGCAGTGAAATAAGTCAGTCACTTGCTGCCTGTGGGTCTAAGCCACCCGCAGTTAGTAATCCCCTTCGGAACTGGAGGGGCTCAAAGGGGCTAAGCCTGGTCAGCACCTTAGAGGGGACATCCACAGCATATCTTCAAGTGCTCCCAGCAGCCGCCTTGGTAAAACAAAGCTGAGGCTTCCTGTGTGGAGGGAATTCAGGCCAATACAGGCAGCTATGCTGGATGTATGAAAGTGTTTCACTTATGGTGCTGTGCAGGCAGAACATATGACTATATTTGCTTTTGATCCTTTAAAACATGTTAAGTAGAAGAAAGCAACAAGAAATGTGTTCTTACCAATATTCCATTGGTATATTTCAACATGAATATACCGATGGAATAAACCTTCCTCCTCTCCCTCTATTATATTTGATCACTTTGCTAGGCCCCTCCCACCAAATGACAACAAACATGCATGCCAACTGTTGTCATGCAAACTGTTTATTCCACTTAAGACTCACTCTGTACATCCAAATGTATTAAAAAGTGGCAGCTGGTGTGTGCCCACAACCACTTTAACCATGTGCCCTCTGAAGTGAAAAGAAGGAGCGAAAGGGGGAAAGGAGAGAGCAGCCGACACAGGTCACATAGAAGCCAGATGATGCAAGTTTGTACAAAGTTGCTGTAATTTACTAGTTGCATGCAGGGTAACCCTGATTGCTTGTTTGACCCTTCCAGTTTTAAGAAACCAAATATAAAGGGAGGGTTGCTCACAGACACAGATCAGACACTCAGTTATATAATGGAACATTTCACCGGAACATTGTTAGTGGCATAAAGTCATCAAAATGTGTTCTTTTAACCAACATTTTGATGAAAGAATATTACCTACTGTAGCTTTAAAGCTCCTGTATAAACTTTGGTTTGTGTTGACTTTGGTTCCCCCTAAGTTTGTCCTGTACAGGTGTGATTAATGTTTCCACACAAATAAAATCTTTATCTGCTTTAGTTATATAGTCAAACGTATCACTCACTGAGAGACTTTGCCATTGAACATGTGAAAAAAAGCTGTACAGCAGCGTACAGCTAATCACTTAGTAAAACCTAGCCCCTGCCAGTGATTACAGACATTAAAAATAAGTGTATAATAAAGTCATTGTTCTTGTTTATGGTCTTGTTGCTTTTTTTACATCATAAAAAGAAATGGATGTTAATTTCCAGATGTTTCAGATAGTTTCAGCTAAAAATTCCTAACAGGAGCTCTATGTCTAAAACAACTTCAAACAAATCAACTCAAAGTGATTGACAATAATTAGCTGCAAAAATTCTGCCAAATTGTTTTTTTATTTGAAATATGTTACTGGTAGTGTTATCCTTTTGTGTCTGAAATGTCTTGAAAAGCGCATCATCCTGAACATCACAGAAATAATCTCAGACAAGCCACCAATGACACTATGTGGATTTTTGCTAAATTATTAATGGATACTCTTAAAGAGTTCAATAAGTCAATTGGGAAAAATCACCAGCAAAACATATGACAAAGATCTGTCTGCAGAATAAAGACATGAGATAATCTACAGGAATAATTCAACCACAGCAGGCACGATAATGCAAAAATAAACTTTAAACTAATCAACAGTGTTGATGCATTTTGTCTTTAATGTTCATATACCCCATGTTATATAAAGTTTATACATACCTAGTATAACACCTGATAAACCTGTGTGTATCTGCATGGTGCAACTGACTAAATACATATAACTTGAGCCTATGAAGGGCAACCATGGTTAATTCACAATCCATCATGTCTCATCTTCATCTTATCCATGCAAAACAAATAGCTCCATAGCCCTGCTTGTTTTTTTGTGTGTTTTGATTTTTACCTGACGCTTATTGAGGCTTATCTGTAGTTTGCATCTTGTGGTCCAAGGAAATGCCAGTGTGGGCTTGTGTGATTTTCTTTTTTGTCTTCAGATCATGTGCATCATACTGACGTAACATAGCAGTATCTCTTACATCTCTAAACATCCTGTGGTAAAATATGTTTCAATCTGGTCATTGTAGGTCTGCCCAGGCTGGAAAAAACATCACATCTTGTTTCAGGTATCACGTATCAGTGAGCTGGGTCACTCATAAACTGCAATTCTAACCTTTTTCAACACAACTCTTAAGCTATATCCATCAAAGCTCCCGTGAGGAACTCTCAGTTTGTGTCAATTTTGGCGCCCCCAGTGGACAAAGACATTTTGCTTATCTTGTCCTCTACTGTACATGCATGTAGTGTCTTCTGACACTCCTCACAGGAGCTTTAATGAATATTTCAAATAACCCTTTGATATTAACCCACTTAGTTAGGCTGAAAATGAATTCCTTCTACTACACTGGTACAATATAAGGTTACCAGCCTCGCACTCTTTTGAACTTTAAAGTTTACTTATGACGTGGATCTTGAAAGACCACAACTCTGACTAAAACTTATTGTGCATGACAACGGTCACCATCAAAGAGACGAGACACAAATGGTTTCAGTAACAGTGTTGAGATGAGACAATCACAGCTTGAGATCCAGCAACCAGAGTCATGCAGGAGGTATGCAGCAGAAGCTGTGAAATATTAAGTGACCTGAGTCACAGAGAACAGCTCAAATGCCACACACAGATAAGCACACGCAAATGCACACACATGCCACTTATTTGCAACTCTTGGACTTGTTAAATGGAACAGATCTTGCAGCCAGACACTTGGGTCACTGGTGAAATTAATAAAAAGTTCAAGATTTGTTCTCTAATTGTGAGGGTCCCAGAGTTCCAAATAACTTACACGAGTAGTAATACAAATGTAGAGATACGTTACAAAATAAACTTTGTGCAGTTTGGTATAAACAACTGTAAATGTTTACTTGAAGGATGAATAATAACAGAAGGGAGTGCCACAGGGCGTCCTTTTGGGTCTCTTTCTTTTTTACCCCCAAAGGTTCATAATATATCAAAACGTATCTTTGGTAAATGTCTATGAGTTTAAAAACTACAATTTTGAAATCTTTAACAACTTTAACATTTGGGCTGTTGTATCAGACATTAATAGAAACCCAAAATTATATTGTGGTCCAGTCTCAATTTTCAAACATTTAAAAGAAAAACAATTGTATTTCTTTGTGTCAAACAAGTGTTGAATAAAACTGGAACTTCTAGAATTAAATTCATTGTTTCAAGCTCTATGGTTTCAAAGCGCTCTCGGACGAGTGGCTCAATAAATTTAAAATAAAAGAATTTCTCTACCTCCACATGCACAATGGGAAAAAAACCACAGCTCCACTAGCACAGTGGTTTCCTGCGAGAGTCTCTGAAATTTTTACAGTGTAATGAGAAACAACCTTTGTGTAAGTATTTAATCTTTTTCACCTATTAAGAACCTAAGACCTTTTCACACAGATCTCAGGAGAAAGTACTGTTATAAAAAGGTAGACCATCAGATGATTTTTCTTACATGACCACAAAAATGTAAACGTATATAGAGAGAGGCTGTTGAGGTGTAAGTGACACTGATGACTTAATTTTCTCCTTTCTTTTTATCATTAACAACTATAAAGGGCCTCATTAACACACATGATTGCCTCTGTAGATTTCTGAATGAATAATTTAATGTCCTCACATTAGCTTAAACAAAGGGAAAAAATATTAAGACATCATTTAAGGGAGAAAAAAAAAGAAACTCTGGGGAACTTAATACTTTTATGTTTATAGTTTAAGTTGTTAAAAAATAAGCACCAACTATTTGAAGGAAAAACTTTTTAATAAACTACAAAGGCATCTGTTTTAAATTTGATTTTTTTAGACATTTTTGAGTGCTGTTTTTGCTGCAAATATTGAAATTTATTACGTTTTAATACACTGTTAATGCCTCTCTAATTCTCTTCAGACTGACTGTCTACATCTGTAGCTACATGGGTCCTTTTCTTTAGTGTACCACGACGTTACATTGTAAAGAGTAGTTTACAGTCTGGATCCCTGCATTTACATGCAGATCAAACCGTTTAGCATCTGGGCCCCCCTCGGCTGTTATTCAAAGTCAAATTACAAAGTTCACATCATGAGAAAGAAAATAGTGCGCGCGATGAGCTCTCTTTATTTAAAGTGGAGGAGGAGGGAAGGGGGGTTATCCAAGGTGTTTGAGACAGATGAGGGAGGTGGAGGGAGGAGAGGAGGGAGGGAGGGAGGGAGGAGGCGGCAGGGAGGGTAAATTGGGCGGACGCATAAAAACTGCAAGGGGCCATAGATGCTGGATCATTTGGAAAGTCTGTTCACCCTGCGCACCAGTCGCCCTTACGAGCTGAACCAGAGACGGATAGGAAACCCCGCAGCAAAGCGCGAGAGCCGGCCTTCGCTCCGAACCCGTCTCGGCTGGTCCGTTCAGAGGTGTCGCTAAAGGATTAATGAGCCAGAAAGGCACCCAGCTTCTCCTCTAAGGCTCATTTCGGCGTTTTTCGACTTTACGCCTGGACTGCCTTACATCTTCCCTTTCTTATTCACTTCACTTGAGGATACCTGTACCTCTACTGATGGTAAGCGCTCATCTGCTCACAGATTCACAGTAAAAAGGAGACCCAGCGGGGCTGCTTTAGGAAAAGGAACCTGTTGAGTCAGACAGCAGGAATCACAGTGACAGCTTGTGACTTTGAGTTTTGTTCTTGGGTGTTTTTGCGCGGACTTCAGAGAAAGTTTAAGTAGCATTCCACGCAGAAATGCGCACAAACACATAGCCTACATTTAAAATCGTACCATCTAGATAAGTGACATAGAAGCGCAGATAAAGTTGAAAAGGGGCATTTGGGGACGAATGAAAGCGAATCGATCCAGTTGGAGCTCGTAACAGCCTTTGTGCCGGAGAGCACTGACAAACCTACATTATGAGGTAATTCACAAACAGCGTGTCCAATTTCTCCACGTTTCTCTTTCTTAAACACGGTGTAATATTTTCATATGTCGACCCGTTATATTCTCCTGGAGTTTGGCACATATTTTGACCTATTAAACACCTGTATCTGCTTCGTGCCATCCTGCTGCGCGTAATTTGGAAGATGGAGAAGACTGGTCCGAATTTATGCAAGTGACTCTTTCCTGAAGCTTTTTTTTATTGTTCATAATCTCAAAATGTATTGTAACATTTTAAAACACAATGATTAATGCGTAATTGATCAATAACCACGTATGTCAAAGACTGCAAAAAAGTTGAGTGCAAACAAATTACAGAGGGTTTAAAGTCAGGAACTGCCGATCGAAATCGGAATATCAAGGCTCTTTGTTTTCATCTTATTTTTCACAGCACCTGCTTGGTAACGAAAGTTCCGGGATGAAATCGTGTCATGTAATTCAGTAACATAAACGCCGCAGCAGAGAAAACATTTTGCGGCCTGCAGGCGCATGGCGTCTTTGGCACACTCTTTAACTTTCAACTCAAGTTTCGCTTCCATCATGCGGAGGAAACACTCGCCAACTTTTGTGCATTTCTTATTTAATTCTATTATTATTTTGTCGATTTTTTTCCTCAACCACTTGAGTCTCGAAAATTGTGTTTCAAATGACTTTGATCTGTTCAGGAAATATTTGAGAGTTTTGTTGATGCTACCGAACAGTCATTACTCTGACTTCTAACATTTCCAACATCCAACACTTATAAAAATCAGCTGGGATAAATTCACTGTGAGTTCTGGAGTAATGCAAAACATGATGAAATCTTAAGATGAGTTTCCAACTAACTCATCTTCGTGTCTTTGAGAATATAAAACAGCTAACAAAAGCATTAATGATCTCACTGACTGTGAATGTTCTCACTGCTGAGCTGCTCACTGGGAGCAAATAAAACTCCAAACCTGCACTGCTCCACAACAACACACTTTACAAGTCCCTGTTTTATTTCTGTCAACACAAATGAGGATATTGCATGTTATTGGGAACACATGCTGAAAGTAAAGCTAAGGCGATGATTCAACATCCTTTCAGCTCTGTTAAAAGCCCCTTGTGATCAGAAAGTAAACAGGCCATCAATGTTACTTTTTAAACCTTTTTAGTACTTTCTTATTGTAGATTATTAAAGTAGCAATTTGTTTAATGAATACAAACTGGGAATCTTACTTGTTACCACCAGAAGAGAACAATTAATCCTGCAATCCCCATGACTATTAAAGGCTTGATAAAAGATAAAACCAGGCCAGAGGTTTGGCTGTTCTCTTGGTAACCTGTTGCCCTCCTTCCACCCTCCCTCTCTCTCTATCCCCCTCTCTCTTCTTCCAGTTTTCCCTCCCACCATCACTGTCAAATTCCTCAGGAAACACATCTGAAGAGCCATGTGCATAGTCTGATCACATTATCTCTGGTCAGAGAGAGAGAGAGAGAGGCCAAGGGGGATCGAGCAAAGCCAAGGGCAGTTGACTGCTCTGGCCTAATTGCAGCCTGGTCTGCGTTTGTTGTTCCAAAAGACTGTTGGTCAGTTCACATGTCTTTGGAGAGAGAGGCTTCTTCTTTAAATATTGAACAAGCTGGGAGTTCTCTTTTACTTTAAGAAGTATTTATTATTTCAAAATGATGTGAAAATCAATGAAAAATTGAATGAGGTTTGGTCTGAATTGAAATATTCCTCTGTTTTTACGCAAGCTGGTGAAAACAGGCTGAAAAAAATGAACTTTTCCCAGAGCTGAAAGTTCCTCCCCGTCTGCCTTACATCTTCTTTCATCATCATCGCACCACTTTGAGTGTCTGTCTGTTTTAGCCCGCAGCTTTGTCGGTGGCTGGTTACAGTTACAAGATGTTCTGTATGGTCAGTGTTTTTGAGTGCTATGAATCCCTGTAATCATGGGAGAGGCCCTCGCTGTACAATGAACGTTTGTTGCAAGAGATGTGCACTCACACACACACAAAAACACACGTTATCCCCCCCACCCCATGGGTAATAGAGCTGATCATGTTCTGAACCCTCCTCTCTCTCTCTCTGCCACTTTTCTCACGCACATGCAAGCAGTGGCACACACTTCTACATGCAAACATGCGTATGCATGCACACAATTTATCTCATGCATGCACACGTTGCATATCACCCTTCACACACACACACGCACACACACACACACACACACACACACACACACACACACACACACACATTGAATCTAGTGTCATGACCGAGAGGGGGGTCAGTCATAGGTCAAAGTCTAATGCTGTTAGCAAAAAGATCCTCGATTGCATGTACAGTGAGCCATGTAGGGCCGAGATAATCACACAGATACAGACCCAGACATGCTCACACACACCCCCCCCCCCCCCCCCCCCCCCCCCCCCCCCACACACACACACACACACACACAACACATAGAAAATGTTCCTGTTAATGTGCATCCTTGTTGTGTAGTAATGCTTGGGTGTTCTCCAGTGGAACAGGCTCCAAATGATGACCGAAGACCCATTTGTCTCTGGAGAAAGGAGTAAAAATGTCTGCTCTGTGGTGCTGTTGTTGCGGTTAAAAAATCAGTAACTTTATTAGAGTGATTCAACAACATTAAGCACTTTTAAATGACGTGTTGCAGAAGTGCTGTGCTTGTTAAACTAAGCAAAGAAGAAAAAGTGCTGCAACCAAGAGAAATTCTTTTAACATTCAGGGCTTTCTATTGGAGGAAATGCTTCAAAAACTTTCAGAATTTAATCAAATTATTCAGCTGGAACATTTTCCTAGAAAAAGATCATTCCAAAATTTGATTACATCGAGATTAAGAGCCAAAAAGTCTCTTTTCTACACCAGTGGAGGATGAATGCCTCTCCTACTGATGACAGTGATGTCAAAGAGCAGGAGGCCTGTCATCAGCGTCACTACAACCTGTGTGATCCCTCAAGTGGGGAGTGTTACCAAGAGATGAGGCCCATTTGAGTTGGATGTATTGGTTCCTTGTGTAAGGAGGGATGAGGGTGACTGAGTTCACTTTGGAGACGGATCCTGTAAGCAAACAGCCCTCTTGTTTTGGATATGGATTTCACCAGTCCTGATCAAAGAGGCGTTATCAGCTCTTTGGTCTGAACATGAGAGGAAAGTTGCAGAGTTTTTTTTTTTGGTGTTGGAGATATCTCTCTTGGAAGGATCTGCCAGTATTTGAAAGTAGCTGCTTCTTAACCATATTTCTTGTACATGTAATTCATGAGGTGTCTTTTCTGTCGTAGGACATCAGGGATCTGTTTTCTGTGTTGTGGTGCATACCTCCTTACATTCCAGTTACAGTAAATAGCTAGCTTAGCCCATGAGCCCAAATGATAAGCCTTAAAAGAGACACCAGGTCTCTCTTTCACCCCGCACACACGTTACCATTCTTTAGGTAAATAACATGTAACAGTCTCAGTTTTTAATTCCTCTGTGTGTTTATCTTTATCTTTCAGGAACAGGGTCACTCCAACGTTCTCCTGCAGCCACCCAACACCACCTAATATTTCCTGGAAGAACGTGTCCATCACCCGCTCTCAACAAACATGGACTGTTTTCCCATGCTTTATTTTCTGTCGGTAAGTAAGTGGACCGTGCCGATTTAATTTGTAGCATGTGATGCACTGCAGCATCTCCCACTTTTTTTCCCTCTTCCTCTCTGCCCATTGAGTCACTGATTTATGTGGCATCCACCAGACTTGAACTGAAAGTCCCCATGGGGTGTTGGGCAAGGCACTTTGTGTGAGGAGGAGACTGTTGGGGACTGTGGCTTCTTATCAAGAGAAGAATTTGCTCTGACCCCGGGGCAGTCTCTTTTATTTGTCTATTCGTAGTGGCGGAGGGAGGAGACGAGGGGCAGAGGAGTAGTGATGAGGACTGGCTCTCAGATTCCATTCAAGAAAGTTTGGTTTTTATACCAGATGTTTATGCTTGGAGGATGTCGCCAAAGATAAACTTAAAGTGGTCTATCTGATGGAGGACTGCTTCACTGTAAACAAGGCAGCCTACACTACAAGCACCACGTCTTCAGTTAGTGGGAACAGTTAGGAAAAGGATGTAAATGTTTGAAGACATGTAGGAATGGATGAATCTTTAGTTAGTTCATAAAATGCAGGTCTTTCTGTCCCCTTGTCGTCTTCCCCTCTTCTTTTTTTCAGTCCTCTCCTAATCCTTTATCTCCCTGTACCATCTGCTGCTCCCCTCAGAGACATCATGATTCCTGGTAATCGAATGCTGATGGTCATTTTAATATGCCAAGTCCTGCTGGGAGAGAGCAACCATGCTAGTCTGATACCTGAAGAAGGGAAGAAGAAAGTACCGGGCCTGCAGGGTCGTTCGGCCGCTCAGAGCCATGAACTGCTGCGGGACTTCGAGGCCACGCTGCTGCACATGTTCGGCCTCAAGAGGCGGCCGCGGCCCAGCCGCTCGGCCACTGTGCCACGCTATCTGCTGGACCTCTACCGACTACAGTCGGGGGAGGCTGAAGACGTCGGAGTGCATGACATCGCGTTTGAGTATCCGGAGAGGTCAGCCAGCAGGGCCAACACTGTGAGGGGCTTCCACCATGAAGGTAAGAGAAACATAGAGGGCAAAAGCATCATTATGTAAAAGGGTGAAACTAGAAACACAAAAAAATTAGTAGGAAAGTCTTTCCATCAGCAGGAGGAGGGTACCGAAACATTACACTGAACTCATAAGTCATAGCGGTCATGTATGCCAACTATTTTGGTAGTAATATATTTCATTAGCATGGGCGAGGACTGCTGAGTATTCAGGGTGTGAAAACATTTCCTACAACCCTTGAAACATGATTGTAAGGCAGCTCCACCCATCTCACCATAACCAAGGAATCCAAGGATGTGGTCACCAAACACTGTCTGCAGAGGGGCTTAAAAATTTCTGCTAGACAAGCTCTCAAGAGCCTCATTTGACAGAACTCTGCATGTTTGGTTAGCAGCTGAAGGAAAGCATACCTCCACATTACTGACTTCAACTTCTCACCCCACCCAGCAGAGCATGACTCTAAAGAGCCAGGCCTTGGCCTGAAATCGAAGAGTGCTCCTCTTTCTCATGTCTCCAGTTTATATGGAGGGCTCTTTGAGAAGGACCTTCCTCAACATACAATTATCTTTAATGCTACTCTGCAGGCTTCTAAATAAAGCCCCTACTGCCAACAATGTGGGTGCTGAGAGCAGACGCTGCAGCTCTCTGAGGAGATGGAAAAACAGTCTCAGAAGCTAGTGCGATAGAAAGATTGGAATGCCACAGGGTTTTCCATTTAATGTAATATGGGTCTGCTATGTTTTAGCTGCAAATTCTGTAAGAAAAAGAGAACTTCTAGGTTGGTAGATCTGTTGAATGTGTGCTGAAAGAAGCAAGATAGACTGAAACCTGCTGGTTAAATGCATGAAAACAATCTTTGGCACAGACAGAGATGATGCACCAGATTTAGCAAGGACAGAGGCGATCTTGCCAGAAAACAGGGGAGCTTTAGGGCTACAGAACACATCCAGCCTTAGGGGGAGGAGTGAGGAAGAAGGGATGAGTCAGCCTTAATGGGGATTGTCAAATACACTGCTAGCAGTAGCATACAGAAATGTGCATTTAAGAGCAAAGTAGCAAGGCTAGCCAGGTAGCAAAGCACTGCAACTAAAGCAAATCGTATGTGCACAAATGTGTTTGTGCATGGATTTCTGCTGCTCTCTTCAGGCATTAACCCTCCGTCTGCTTTGCTGAACTATGTTAATAATACGTTCTGAGGACTTTTGAGTGGGAGTGCTTTGCTTTCATGGAAGCACCATTGTGCAATAGTGTGATTCAGCTGTCTGATTGGGCCTCAACACAGTGAGGTGCTTCACTCTTTAGCAGATGGTCAGTTAGGTGAAACAACACATTTACCTCATAGTCATTCATTTTTAATTCATCAAGAGAAATGGTTTATTTACAGGCTTCTTGTGACAGATGACATCACTGTTTTTCAGAAATGTTATACCAAATTGTGAATTAAACCACAAAGTTGACATCAAAGTGTGCATGTGTGTGTGCAAATTTAAGTTTTGTACAAGCTTTGTCAAAAGTTTGAACTCATTTCATCCCAAAGCAAGCCCTCCTTTCCCGTTGGCCTCGGATGAATGCGATTCTACTGTATCGTCTGACTCCGTAATGATTATTCATGATGAAAATGATAAACGTCTTAAGTGAACAAACTGCAGAGCCAATCAAAAACACAGCAGGTTTTAATAATGAGAACCACCTGGGTAAGATTAGGGCCTGGGTGTGAAATAACAGGGGTGGATTGAGCAGGAAAATAGTAGACACAACATTCCTTTCCCCAACAATGGTGATCTTGCCAGAAATCTGCAGACTGAGCGTGGAACAGGGAGCCTCCACTGTGTTTATACTGTAGCTGTGGTACGTTAATCACCACCCTCCTTGTAATGCGTGTTTCAGCAAAGTGCTCAGGGAAAGGCATTGAGAGAAGAGCTGGATAATCCTTAAAAAGAGATAAGGAAGCATGGACACCGTTTATTTATATTACCTGAATACTTAAGAAGCCTTAAAACTCAGCATTTACATAATTTTGTTTCAATTAGACAGTGTGAGGTCAGTGCTCTGTTGCAGGTACGCAACATTTTCAAGCCTGAAGAGCATAGAAACAATACATTTATCGTAGATAACAGATCAGAATGTTTACATGCACCTTTAACTCATGCTACAGTTTTAGCTCGATTACTGAGGGACATTCTTCTGGTTGACAATCAACAAACAAGTCAGCACAAGGCAGACAACCTTTGCAGCTGTGTATCTTTGCTAGGCACGATACAATAGCTTTGTCTTGTTTACTGCCCTTCTTCTTGAGGTTTTGTGTACTACCTGGCCTCCTTCTATGCATTTACACTTTTCGACTTCCGGGTCAAAGCCTGGTATGCAAACTGTGGACAGTGGTAGATTGCTCGGCTAGTTTGGGCTGATTGAGGTGTATACATGCAAGAGAAAATAGATAAATATGTTTGTCCAGCTTTGAGAAATTTTACTTGGTACAATTTCAGTCGGGTTAACTTGTTCACATGTATTTTTAAAGTCCAGTTCCAAACTGACACAATAAATCCATTTTTTAATATCATGCTAATGTAATTAATTTTTTGTGTTAAAAATATCTACATTAAGTAGAAAGTAGTGGGTTACTTTCCAACATTGTACCGGCTGATATAACAAGATCTTAATATTGAGGAACTTTGAAACAAATCATCTGACACTACTCTATTTTCTCACTTTCAGAGCACATGGAGAGAGTGCATGAGCGAGATGATGGAGGAGCTGCACCCCTTCGCTTCCTGTTTAACCTCACCACCATTCCAGAGGATGAGCTGCTGTCATCAGCCGAGCTGAGGCTTTACCGTCATCAGATCGACGAGGCCATCACCGAAAACCTCAGAGATGACCAGGGGCTTCACCGGATAAACGTGTATGAGGTGCTGAAGCCCCCACGGCCCGGGCAGCTAATCACCCAGCTGTTGGATACGCGGCTGGTGCGACACAACGCATCACGCTGGGAGAGCTTCGACGTAAGCCCTGCCGTGTTGCGCTGGACTCGTGAGCGCCTCCCGAATTACGGGCTGGCGGTTGAGGTCCTGCACCTCAACAAGACTCCACAGCACCAGGGTCGACATGTCCGCATCAGCCGCTCGCTCCACCAGGAGCCTGGCGAGGACTGGGAGCAGCTGCGTCCCCTCCTGGTTACCTTCGGCCATGATGGTAAGGGTCACCCGCTGACCCGCCGGACCAAGCGTAGCCCCAAACAGCGGGGTCGCAAGCGCAACCGCAGCTGCCGGCGCCACGCACTGTATGTGGACTTCAGTGATGTAGGCTGGAATGACTGGATAGTGGCTCCCCCTGGCTACCAAGCCTATTACTGCCACGGAGAATGTCCCTTTCCTCTGGCAGATCATCTGAACTCAACCAACCACGCTATTGTTCAGACATTGGTGAACTCTGTGAACAACAACATTCCTAAGGCCTGCTGCGTGCCGACAGAGCTCAGCGCCATCTCCATGCTCTACCTGGACGAACATGACAAGGTGGTCCTAAAAAACTACCAGGAAATGGTGGTGGAGGGCTGCGGCTGCCGCTAACACACAGACTGAAAAGAACTCGGACTGGCGACTTGAAAAAAAGCTACATAGACACTAAAACAAAGCAGAAGGTCTTTTACTACCAAAAATGTTCACTTGGACCCTTATTTATAACTTTTATGTTGAGGTGTATGTTTGTCTCACTTTTTTTGTTCTTTTGACAATATGATCATATATTTTGACAAAATATATATATTTATATCTACATATTAAAAATAAATTGAGTTCTTATTTTAAACATAAAAAGCTGTACAACTTTTCATAATGTACATTAGATTGTATAAGGTTTTTTTTATTGAGAAATAGTAAAAACGATCTAAAAAGTAAAGTTTATTTACTGGTAATATTTATTCTTCGTTTATTTTTTCATTGGATTTACAATTTGAGAAAAAAACTATGACTTTTGAACACAAACACATTCAAACAGATCACACGATGCACCCTCTATGTATTGAAGAAAATAAGAGCACTGTTAGGATCAACAATATCGTAATTCTTTCTTACAAAGGTAAAAGAAGGATGGTTGAAAGAATCAAAAATGTAAATTTATTTTAATCAACCATTTTACTTTTAAATAAAACTAATCATTTTAATGAAGCCCTCAAACACAATCCATGTAACCATCATGTTGGGACGTTAAAACATTATGTCGGGCAGAATTGTTTTGTTTATTGAAATATGAATTTGGAATCAAATTCGTAAAAAAGTCAGTCTGGTCCGAGGGGCTTTAAATTTGGTTGTTTTTATTTTTAGGGTTTTTTTGGTATAAAATGGATGAAAGCAGAGAAATCTCTTTGATCCTTTATGATTTACAAAACACGTTTTAGAAGGCATTCAACTGACTGAGTGATTTAGATCAAAGAAAGTAAAATAATGGTAATTATCACCATGCTCCTGTTCTGCATTTTCTACATCTTCATTTTATTTCCAAAGACAGAAGCTGTTAAAGAAATGTAATGCCTTTGAAAGCGAGCAGGCCTTTAGGTTAGGGCATTATTGTTCTCAAATTTCACTTTTATGTCAATTAGGCTAACATGTGGTGGTTGGACACTCACTAATCCAATTGCAGCCGGGGCGGCTTGTTGAGCCTGACTGTGGGAGAGTGATTCTATTGTTCCTGACGTCCCCACATTGGGGGCATGATTGTGGTCGATGCGTCCTGCCCTGCTACGAGGCGGCTGAGTCCTCAGAAGAATCAAAGGTTAGACGCTCTGTCTCCTGCCTTTGTCTTCGATGGCTCATGCCGTCAGAGCAAAGACGCCTGTCTCCAACCTGTGCCCCATCACACAATAGGCTTCTACATCACTTATTTACAAGCTGACGGCTGTCCTAAATTATATGATAATGTTTGGAGAGAGGGACCCCTTTGAACTGCCGGGGGGATGGCGGCTGTGCATTGTTTCATTGATACACAGAGTGCGCTGTTCATCAACAGGTACATATATATCATACTGCTTACATACAATTATAAAGCTAAGGGAATAATCACTGAATGAGGGATTTTTTTTTTACAACTCCTTTAAAATTGCTAAAAATTAACTCTCAACTTCAATTAATCAGTGACAATTCCTCAAAAGAGATTTATAAAACTACTTTTTTCCACTCTAAATGTTTCATTGCTAGTTTTTTGTGGCATATGACAAAGCTACATATTTGGGTGTTCTCTCTTAGCAACAATCAGGTTTTTAACTGGAGCATGAGCAGGCCCTTAGGCCCTCTGAGGGCCGCTGGGCTTCTCTTTGATGCCTGCATATCAGCGTCAAAAGGAGGGAAAAGATGAAGAAGAATTTCATTTTGAAGTGGCTGAGGGCAGAGGAGAAGGGGCTGAGGGTAGGAAGTATATATAGGTGTGTGTTCAGAGGAGGAGGGAGTCTTTTAGAAGCTTGACAGTGCAATTACAACATTTCAACTGATTTTCTACCCCTGAAGAGGAGAATGCTACCAGCCATCAATTTCTTGCCTGCTCCATATTCCACTTACCAACACAGATAGAGGACACAGGTTTCTCAAAAGGACTGGAAAAAGGTTGTTTATATAAACTTAGCAGTCAGCTAGCCTTTTTGTTAACCAGCTTACAAGCCTCATGTCTGGACTTAAAGGTGCGTCTATGTGTTTGTGTTTGTGTGTGTGTGTGTGTGTGTGTGTGTGTGTGTGTGTGTGTGTGTGCGTGGAGGCGGAGGAACTTAATCCTTCAGCAGCATCACACCTCAAGTCCTGAACCCTTCACTACGAGTTCTCCGCCACATGATTGTGAAGAACTTCAGGAAACAGACAGATAAATGTGAGTGTGTGTGAGTAAGTGTGTGTGAAGGGAGTTAAAGACGGAGGGGAGGGGGTTGGGGTCAATTACAGAATGAGTCCTTAAAAACAGATTGAGGGCTTTGTCATTCCTATGTGACGTGCCACTCAGTCTCCTGTAAGTGCTCGTTCTCACGCAATTACAGGTGAGTCATTACGCAGTGGGTCTATTGACACTGAAGGACTAATTGACCGGGTGAAGTCTTCAAAAAGCTTTTTATTTGGACGTTCCTCCATAAAAGCTGAGTGTTTATAGACAGCGAACCTCCCTACAGGAACAAAGGAAGATGATCCTCGCTTTGCATCGCCCTGTTTGAGTGGGCGCACTCCATACCTCTACTTCAAACCTTTCTTTTCTTCAGTTCACAGATGTTACGGATCTGCATGTGTGTGTGTCTCCATGAATGGGCTCCTAAGTCATGTGACACAAAAACACTTCAAAAATAAACTTTACCCATGAATAGAAGATTTTTGTGTCTTACTTTTTTACATTTGTAAATCTATGAGCAGGGTAAGAGCTTGGTGTTTCTGGTGTATTAAGCAGAACTATCTTTTACACCCTTCTTAAACTTTATCAGAGACTTGAAAGAGGAATCAAATAGAGAGGGAAATAAAAGATATGTAGTGCTGTGTTGTTGGTTTAAATGTCCTGGTCCTGGGGTAAGTGAACACAACTATTTAAGACCTGAAGGGAGAGGCACTGTAATAATGTAGCATTAAAAGGGTTGCCTTTATACTGCTTCAATACTGTATTCAAGTTGGAAGTCATATTTGTTTTTATACTGGCCATGTCTGTAACAATGGTTTTGTTCATACCATAACACCAAAAGATATTTCATCTCAAATTAGCAACTGAAATAAGCAACCAATCTTAAATCCACAACTAATGATTGAAAAGTTGGGTTGATCTCTATTATTTCATAAATTATATACTAATAGTTCTCAGCTTTTTTGTTCCAATACAAGAAAGAAACCTCTGATATTGTCTTTGGCCATTCCATCGCATTCAATCATACATTAGACGCTTTAATAAAGACCCTATCTTTTACCAGGCATGTGATTTTTCCAGATTTATCCAGAGTTTTTAATTTTCCTACCTTAAAGGCAACTCACATGAACCATGACACTTGCATTTTAAAAGAAGGAGGTATACCACTATTTATAAAAACAAGGAGAATCTCAGAACATACAGGTTGAAACGTGGGGACATTCTTCTCATTCTTAAGTGTCCATGCTGCTGAATCTGTGAGGTGAGCCATGTTAGCTGTTTGTGTTTACTTGCGGTGCTGTTCATTTATTTCAAGGTATGACAGTCTCTAACGGCACAGTGAATGATGAGTGCTGTTTTAGTATGACCCAGTTTCTATTAGCGCCTTGCTTCTGTGCGTCTGCGTAACAAAGGCCGTTACCACCTTTAAGTCACCAAGGTCCACAACTCAGGAGCTTTATCTTAATTAGGAAAATCAGTGCTCCTCATCTGTAAGATATCTCTCATGCTCTCTCTCTCTCTTTGACCCAAACTAGATCAAAAGGTAGATTCTGTCAAATCACCATAGGATAATTTCTTCACTGCATGTACTGTGCTGCTTTATGAAATGTGAACAGAGATTAATCGCGTTCTGAAATATGATGGGGAGATATTTTCCTAGCTTTTTGTCTGATGCCAATCACTAACTTGTTTTATAGACCATGTTTATCTTGTCAGACTTTATGAGCCTGAAACAGTGATTTCATGTAGTGTTATTGCATCTAACCATCACAGCTAAACTGATTCACATGTACCACTTAGATCCGGCCAATTCATCAGTATTTTAACCCTGTGCAGATGTCTCACAACAAATTAAACATGGCCTAGCACCTGTTGTATCTGCACAGATCACACAGAGTATCAGGATTTTTAATATTAGTAGATTAGTTCACTGCCAAGCTTTGTTGGCGATGCACAATGTTTGTGGTTGCCAAAATTTTGAGATACCACAGAAGAAGATCTAAAAAGAAAGAGATGAGATCAAATTCTTTGAATTCTGCAAACACATGCAGCTTCAACATTTTCCCACTTTTTAACTTCTTAAAAATATATATATTTAGTTGGCTGCCGACCAAAAACAGCAGTTTACTCTGACACTAATAAATCAACCAAGAAGCTTTGATACTCTGCTATGTAGAAACAAGTGTTCATGGCCCAGGATGCATCACTCTACTCAGTGCTTCGAACTGGAAAGAGTGAGCCTGTGCCCCATTGTTCTGCTCTCTCTGTCCGTTAGAGAATCAGGAGGGGCTGCTGTGATGAAAGCTCATGTCAGTGCTGCTCCAGGTCACGGCCTCTTGTTTCACTCTCCCACTCATACTTCCACACAAACACACAGACACACACACACATTCCTCTTATACTCATTTTCAGGGTATATCATTTTTACACAAAGACACACATACACACACAGGTCTGAAACCTTAGACCCTTCCCGCTGTCCATCTGTAGGGGTTATCTGTGTGACACCTCCTCTCACCCCCGTCTGTGACTCATCTCCTCTCATCATGCACACCTCGCCGCTGGCACATGGCAGCCGGGACTCTGCACGCTGCATTTATGGGGGATAAGGCTGTCATCGATGGAATACTTTGACCCTGGGGTCACAGGCATGAAGAGCGGACACACAGTCAGTACAGTGCAGGTAACGATGGGAAGTGTAGGATTCATCCTCAGAGTTCGGACACAGGTGAATTCAGTGTGAACGCAAATGCAATGTGACAATATTCTACAACAATTATATGACATTTTAAAATGATTTAATCCACTTTACTATCAATACTAGATAAGTTGATCTTATTTTGAGGGTTACTGAATGATTATTCTGCAGCTGATGCTTATTTTGTAGATAGAGAGCTGACAAAAAAGGAAAGATTTATTCAAGAAAATGTTAATTGATAATGGGACTGACTGTGATGCTTCATATGTGTGTTGATCTTCATTTCTATATAGGTACCTTGATATTAATGAAAAACTTCAAATTATCTTTATGTAAGCTTACTTATATTTAGTAAAGAGGTATGCTGCCTTGGAAGGAAACTTGTAAAGTCCTGAAGTCATGTGCATGAAAGGCTTGGCCTTCGGGATGTAAGCAACAGCAACATGGACGCCAAAAGATCATTGTCCTCCTTGCTTTCAATGTGAAAATGCTGAAATTATTATTTTCATTTGTACTGAAACGCCTCATGGAGGAACAAAAGAAAAGACAACAAAGTTAACGATCTGGATTAACAAATGCCTTCGCTCCTTTTGGTTGCATGCATAGCTAATGTCAATCACACTACATTGCACAAGCTGCGTTCACGCCAACATTAACAGCCTTAGCTCTTCTAACTACAGACCCTGTCAGTTACATAATAATGTAATGTATTTATATGACCCTGGCACCACTTTAGGCCTTCTGGTGGGAACTGTTGCTAAACAAGACTGCACACGAATACTCATACACGTCAACATCTGTCAGCCTTTGTTGGAAACTAAATAAATGATTTAGGCTTTATACTGAAAAAATGAACAAAAACAGTTACAGTCTGTATCATCAAATATGTCCTCTTCTCCTTCTTCCAAGTTCTAAATGTGGTCAATGCCTCCAAGTCCAGCGCATGACTCCAAGTCGAGTCAGAAGTCTTGAAAATCAGGACTCAAATCAGACTTGAGTCAGATCAAGCACTACAGCACTTATTTTTCTCTAACTTGTTAGATTCAGAGTGAAGAAAACTCACTTGTTGCTAGCCAAAAGGCGTAAACTACAAACACTGATTGTGATTGACAGTTGTTAGGGATTTTGGTCATTCTCACCCTCTCTAAGCTTCCTTTAACTTACAGTGTGTGTGTGTGTGTGTGTGTGTGTGTGTGTGTGTGTGTGTGTGTGTGTGCGTGCGTGCGTGTGTGTGCGCGTGTGTGTGCGCGCGCGTGTGTGTGTGTGTGCGTACGTGCGTATGTGTGTATGTACATGCCTGCTGTGACATGCACACTTAAGTACATGTGCACAGTTACAGCTCTGTATTTGCTCTGTGTGTTCAGGCTGTTAACTCTGCTGGTGTCTGTCAGGGGTGTTAAAAGAAAAACAATGACTGCCTCTCAAAGAAAGCTTAATAACAGTAATTGCTGCCTGAGTGATTAGAAAGAGTATCAGATATTTCCATCTTGACAACTGTTCCCAAACAAAGAGTACAGGAGCGGAGGGTCGGGGGCATGGAGTGTATGAGTGTGTGACTGTGTGATTAAACCCCCTTGTTTCTCCTACCAAACCTCTCCAACTGGGAAGGGACCACAGTGGAAATTTCCACTTGTCAAAGGAACAACCTGCGGGTTTAAAATTTGGTGTCAAGTGCCGGTGTCGCTGTGTGGACGGAATGCTTCTTTTGTGGGCGAGTCTCTGGTGTAATTTCGGGCAGGGCAGGGTGTCCCTGCAGTAGGCCTTTCTTCCTCGAGCCCTGAGCAGTTTCATTAGATACGGCTAATGAAAAGATGGCTGTTGGACAGCCCGGCCCCCCGACGCTACTCTGGCCTGTATTTAGAGCCTCCGCCTTGCTTCACCAACCGAACAGGTGTGCTGGCCAGCCCTCCAGCACTACACCCAGGCACTGAAAACACTTTTCATCCTTGCCTATGCTGTTTCAGACGGTAAAGCCTCTTATGGACAACTTTTTAAATGCAACACTATTTGCATTCAACTTCCTTTTAAGCTGTTTTTAAAATTAATTTAAATTTCATCATCAAATAAGCTTCTGTTCCCTGTCAGCAATATTTTTTGTGCTATACTCTCCATTACACGAAAATTGTACTGTTTAGGATATAATGTTCAACCATGTGTATACAGAGTTTTTGTGTAATTCTGTAACTTCCAGAACTTCTGAAAGCTAAAATTTGAATGATCGCATCCTGCAAGGCTCGCTAACATGTTTCTGCCTAGGGGCCTAGTTCCATTAAAATCTCATTTTGCATTGGCAGCGCCCAGGACCTCAACTTGAAAGTGTTTCTCACTGCTGCTTACGGCTACGAGGTTACAGGAGTTTTCCTGTGGCACTTCTGCTTCCCTTAGTTGTTACTTTTTAATCTGTTTCAAATTGCTCTGTATACATTTGCTTTCATTAAACAGTATTCTACTAAAAAAAGTACAAACAATTTGTATAAAATGTATCAAAGCTTGAACAGCTATAGCGCAACGGCTATTAAAGAGCTGACACTGGATATTTTTTACGCCTAGGATGCTCAGCACTGTAAACGTTGAAAACCCTGAAAGTCATTGGTTTTGTACAGAAAGTTGGTGGTGCCTGTTGAAAAAGAAACTATCAATGGACACAGGCCCTTAAGTATTGTTGTATTAGTGCTTCTATTTTTATGTTTTTTTGTATTCTACTTTCTTCTTGTATTGTTAATATTTTCAAGAAGTTACTCACTCTGGACTTGTTGAATAGTTGGCCTCATTGACTTGTTGGTACAATCTCATAACATGTTGAATATCCAAATGGGATAGAAACATCTACTTCTCAATTACTTTGGTCTAAGATCATTGTACAGGACATAACCTATTCATCAAGAGTATAAAAACTTAAACATGAGGCTGAGTTTAAAAAAAACACACCATCTCATCATATGCACAAGTTCAGATAAGATTGCAAATATATGAATGTAGCCTTTTAATAAGTTCCTTCTTCCTATGTATAATTAAGACCTCAGACCCTGCAGTGTGTTTTTATGCCTGTAGTAAAAACAAGTGGCAACAAAAAATGTCACATATTCTTCTCACATCTTTGTCTTTATTTACACATATGGCAGGAAATTAAAGACAGTGAAGAGAGTGTGTATCCCTCACTTAACAATCTCCAGCACTCTGAAGCCTCTGGCTAAGTGAGACATTGTAAAAAATAGCCTCCTGTAATTAGACAAAGCTGTTTATGCACAACTGCTACATCTCATTCTCTCATTGGCCTCTCTATGAAGCACTAATTTGCCTTTCAGCGTGATAATAGTTGATATACAGTATGGTCTCATCTGGTGACAGCTCATTGTTTTGCTCTGGTTACTTACAGAAGCTGTTGTCGGCTACTGGCTTCTCCCTTTTCAGGTGCATAAATATCTGAGAAGAGGACTGGTGTTTGGCTGGGAGTTAGATCTCAGTGTTTATTTGCTAACAGACTCCCTCTGTGTTCATACGCTGACCCTTTGTGTGGCTCTCTGAGAGGCAGGTGGATTGTGCCCCTGGCTTGCAAGCTACAGTTTGAAAGCAACAACGTGAAACCGGAGCCGTAACATGACCCCGAGGCAATTAGGCCCACAATGAAGACGTTTTTTTTGGCATTCACTCCTTTTGTGCTCCCAAATACTATTTAAGGGCAAATAAAATGAGGAGCTTTGGGTGCTTTGGCAGAAAAGCTGAGTAAAATTTACAACCGAGTTGCAAATGAGCAACAGTTAATGTTTTTGTGCTGTAATGATGGCTGGCTGTCGAGCTAAAGTTGATGTAGTTGCTTCGACATGTGTCTCTCCTTTGAAGTTGCCCCAAATTGTTGTCCTGCTTCTTCTTTTTAAGTATGGGTGCAAGCAGGGAGGGATTTGGGTGGGGTGGACAAGACTCAAGGAAGCAAGACCATTAGAGTCATTTTTGTGGGAGTTTTAGCCAGACAACTCAATGCCATATTTACCAACGGTCTGAGAAAGCGGGAAAAAGTACAAGGAGGACTGGAAAAGAGAGAGACCATGTACCTCCTTCCCTCCTTCTCTCCCTCCTCCCTTGCGTCCCTGAATGGAGTGTGTCCACCGGATCTGGCCAGGATGAAATGTCATATCTTAGACTGATCCTTATCTCTTAATCGCTTCCTTTGTCTCCCATGATTCCCCAGACCCTCCCTGACTTCCCTCCTCGGACGCGGCCCTTTGATGTGTCAGCCATGGTTAGGGACGCTGGGGGTGGGATATTTGTGGTGTGTGCATGCATATGTGTGTTTTAAAGCGGCAGTCTGGTTCTGCTCCAAGCTAACGAGAGCCAGAGGTTATCAGAACTTGATGGAAAGGGCTGGTGCTTTACATGTCTTGTGGCCTTGCAGAGTTTGTATGAGTTTCTGTGTATCAAAGAATGTCTGTGCTGGAGGGCAGGAGTAATGTTTAACATAGACAGTAAAGCGTTCCTGTGTGTCTGTGTTTTATGCATTTGTTTGACTCAGTCTTGATGACACGTCGGCCTCACAAACTTTGTCCAAGGCTACAAGCAGATGTTTGCTCAGTCATAGACGGGCAAATGTGGCATGAATGTTGGAAATACAACAGACAGGGAGCACAAAATATATAAAATAACAAAAAGGAACATAACAACGAAGAGGTGCCTTGGCATATTCAACTTATTAGTGAAACTGAATTTTTTTTTCAGAAGATACTTTTCTATTTTATTCTATTTATACCCTTTTTTAATAGACATACCATTGTATTGTTATTTTAACTGTGGCGACAAAATATTTCTGTGGACTGCTAGGCCATATTGCTGGTAAGTCACTTCGATGCCAAAAAACTCCACATATTTTGATTAATAAAGAGGCTTCAAAAGGCTGATCCTGCCAATTTTGGTAATCCCTGGCTTGTTTCATTTTTTGTGAAATGCACTACCACCACCGGAATAATCTCCACAGTAGTTGCAGAAATATCCATGTGAATTGTGTTATCTTTATTCATTATATCCTTTATTTTTTCCATGAATGAACTTCGAGTCAAGATTCAAATTTGTCTAATTTGGTTTGTGACAAAATAACTGCAAAATAAAAGATATTTATACTATTCTCAGCTGTACTTTGAGCTTAGGGCTGATTGGAAAGCGTGCTAACATGCTAAACCAAGATAGTTTTCGTGGTAAAAAATCACACACACTAAACATCAACACATTCAGTTATAAAGGAACTTCAACTATCCAACTATGGTGGTCTCCATATTGGAAACACTGACTCAACCTCACATCTGTATAGTGTGATGTCTCTATGTCTGCTGTAAAACTATACATTCTAACATGGGTGTTAATGGGGTCTCCTTGGCTTTTAGAGCCAGCCTCAAGTGGTCACTCAAAGAACTGCAGGTTTTTAGCACACCGGCACTGGCTTCAGTTTTAGTTATAACATTGGAGGTTGCCACTTAGTAACATGGACTGGATGAAAGACATAGAGATACCTACCATGACATCACAGTTTGGTTTGTGGACCAAAGTCGTGAAACTGTGAGTCTGACAGCCATCTTGTTTTCTGGGTCCAATAGTGACAAGATATGGATAGAGCGTCAAACTCAGGATATTACACTTTGTGTTCATCATGATGAGAGGTCAATATAACAGCAAGCCAACATTCTCAAGGTAGCCCTGCCCCAAAGCGTTCCCTGCTAATTTTCCATTTTACTTTAACTGAGACTTTAATTACACAAGAAACTTAATTACTTAAAGCTTGAGAGCAAAAACTCATTACGGGAATGTTTAGGTTTAGGTACTACATAAAGTCAATAGCAGGCAACCATAACTTCCTACCTACAGCTGGTCAAAAGTCTACAGAAAAGCTAATTTAAACAATGAGAGGCCCCTGAAAACACGTCCAGACATACCATTGCTATCTCTCTGCCATTGTTAGCATTATCCCTGAGCTAATGCTATTGTTGTTTTTGCTGTAATGTAAAACATGTTGGCTAAGCTCATTAACTTCCAAATAGTTCCTCAATGTATATTTTGTTTCACTGGGCAAATAAGAACCTTAAACAAAAGATAAAAAGGACCAAATATTGTTAAGTTCCCCAAAGTGAAACCTGCTGCTGATCTAACAGATACAGTCGGTTTAATGTTTTTACCCTCTCTCCCTCCAGTTGGCTGTGGACTTACAGTATCCACTGTGCTGATGAAGTTTCCATATTTATATGCAGGTTTAAATAATTCAACAAAGGAAAAGCTAGAGTGGCCTGTGGTCTAATCTGACTAACAGTGGATTTAATATTTTTGACCTCCTTACCTCCAGTCGACCCAGTATCTGATGCTGTAGAGCACTAATTAATTTTATTTATCAGTCAAACTAGAAAAGTCACTGCTTGTAGTTATGTGATTAGTTCTTGGTAAATGACAGTGCAGATGAAACTTTCATATCAACAAAGCTGAATTGATTGTTTTTATTTCATGGTTTTATAGTTGTGAGAAATATGTACTCAGAGGGGCACTCGAGCAGTTCTGTCAAGTTATGTTGTACATTAATTCTAGATTTTACAGAACAGTAATTTTAAGTAAAACGCACATGTTTGCACAACCTGCTGCTAATTCAATCCTTGTACTCATACTTGTAAATATGAAGATATTTTAACAATGTATGCACCCTTCTCAGTAGTATTGCCCTCCTTGACAGATTTGTATACCTCAAAGTAAGAATTTCATCCAATTTATCAAAATGTCAATAAAAAATTATAAAATTTAAGCAAATTTAAGGAAGTTCTCAAGAAAAGCTCATCTTTTACTGCACATTCCCTTTGTAATACTTGTAATACATTAAGTTTTGACATGGACACTATTTCACTGAGCTACTTTAAAGCCTTTGATGTGAGACAGTGTCAACCAAGCAGCCACCTCTCATGTTGGAAAAATGAAGTCAATGCAAAAGTGACAAAACCTGCAGTTCCTGGAGTGTCCACTTGAGGCTGCCTATCTTTTTGATCTGCACTCATGGTCTCATCTTTACAGCAGAAATAAACATGATTACAGCTTGGTACAGAAAACTGTTTTGGTCTAAACACACTGGCCATACACACTGTGTAGTGGGGTGACATTTTTAGCCAATGGTCAAGAAGCTAAGGGCCTGCCTCATGATGCTAGGTGAACCAAGAGTTAATGCTGAGACTACATGCATGTTTTATTCAGTCTATGGAGCCAACTGTGTGAGATCACGGCATCCATAAATTGAATACCAAGGTGTTGAGTCTGGTGTTGTACATGACAACATGTACATGGGGTGATTATGCAAAATAAATTGCAGTGATTGAACAAAGATTGAGAGCTCATGGAAAATGTTTGAAAATCAATTTGTTTTGGAGGAACTGTTGCATTACTGAATTTAAGTTGATAGGGTTAAGCATCAGGTAGGTGTAATTATACCTATAAATTAAAAATGGAGTGAAATTGAAAAAAAAAAAAAAAAAGCCAAGGGAGAACAGCAAACTGAAGTATGGCTGCTTCAGGATGGTCAAGTAAATGCTGCTTCTACTTTCCTAGATTTACTGTGTGTGTGTGTGTGTGTGTGTGTGTGTGTGTGTGTGTGTGTGTGTGTGTGTGTGTGTGTGTGTGTGTGTGTGTGTGTGTGTGAGAGAGAGAGCCAGAGCACGAAGGGACAGACCGTGAGAGAAAGAAGAAGACACACAGAGACAGTAAGCACTTGTTTGAAAATGATTTCATCTTCTGACACATCTTTCAGAAGATATATGTGGTCATATCTTAAAACATGTGACTGTGTATGCGTGAAAATATTTGAACGTATCTTATCAGAGGTCATTGTGTAGCTGGTTTTATAGCTGATCCAACATCCGGAGACTCATTCTTTGCTGCCTAGAGGAATTTCTGGCTGTAGCCAGGGGTGATGGGGGCACATTGTCTGCACCCTCTGGTGGCAGGATGCAACAGCACAACCTGCCCTTTTGTGTGTGTTTCTGTATCTGCACAAAGTGTATTTGTGCACCCACCTGTTGTTCTGGAGTCAGTAAAAGATCACGCTTCCTCAGGTGACGGTACAATACTGTATGTTTGTGTGGGGAGGCCACCCAGCATCAGCTGCATATCCTGACAAAGATAGGAGACCAGGCTTACAATTAGAGGTTTTTGCTTCAGCCAAAAGCAACATTGTTCATTTCAGTGAAAGAGCGGGGCCCTCACTGGGTCCTTAGCCACCTGGAGATGAAGGAGGGTGGAGGCAAGTGGAAAGTAGAGAGAAGAATAACAGCATTAGTGTCAGAAAGAAAATGTCACCATAAGAACAGATTCATCATGTAATGGTGAGGCTATTATTATCGTGTCTTATGAAACCATGCATTTTGAAACCCTGGGTGGATTTTCAAATTGTCAGCCACTGGTGTGTCGCCTGTTTTACACATCGCGTAGTGAAAAAACAAGCCAGGACTTCCCTAACATTTACGTTAAAGCTCGAACAAGCTCTGACACTCCCTCCTAGCAAGTGACTTTCAAGAGGCTGTTTGTTTTTCTTGGCATGAACATACACAACTGTATACACTTAGCTGTGGACTTTTGGGCATTCAAGAGTGAGATCATTAACATATGGACCCAGCAGTTACAGCCTGCAGACATGGGCCTGGAGGGACAGTCTGGTTGTGTGAGTAAACACTTAACAACTTCAGTTATTATTGCTTCTCCCTGTGTGAAAAAGCATGGATCAAGAACCTGAACCAGACACTTTGCAGGCGGTAAATAAGAAAAAAAATAAATAAATACAAGATGCATTTTGTATTAAAAGGAAATTGAAGGTTTCAGTATCCATCCCAAGGACCCACAACTTCCAATTGCTGCATGACTAAGTCTTGGGTTTACTTCTGATTTAATTGTAAATAATTTGGGACTTTTTAAATGCAAATGCAAATGCAAATTTGAGAGGACAAATTATGGACATTACAAAGAAGGCAGTTCACTTTTTCAGCTGGAATTGTTTGACCAATTTTTGGTAAATTTTGCACCAATGTTTTTCTGGATGTGACAATAAAAATATCCACACAAGTCTGCTTTCTTTATCAAATATCTTTAAGGATAGTAACACACTGTCTAACACTTATAAAGTATTCTCAGTTACAACCTCTGAACCCATCTGCTATCATCAGATGATGTTATATGTCTCTGAGAACGATTTCACGCATTATGGTATAGCTATCTGTTAGGGATAAATGAGTGTGCTCCATGGTTTACTGTCCACTTAGCATCTTGAAAAGCAAATGTGTGTTCAGATAAAAACTGTTGCAAATTTGGCCCTTATATATGTCCACATAATGAATGTAATCATTTCTTGATCTATTACAGCCCCCTGGAGGAGATTTTGTTGATGAGTCTCAGCTTCACTGTAAATAGTAGGTTACAAAAAGACTTTGGCATACTATGTGGTGTGAACCCTGATAAAGGTACTGAAAGTTTGCCAAAATAGCAACATCATGGTGCAGATTTGTAAAAAGATTTGAATTATATGTTCTAGAAAATGTGTTCAAATGGAATGTGAAAACATTGATATGTATATGTAAATGAGAGTCTATATGAGCTGATATCAGTTTTTCAAGCCCAACTGCAGATATTTTGGCCTTTTTTTAATTCCTTTTTTTTTCTTTTTGTCCATCTGCTTTAGATCCCAAACATAAAATTATACATCTAAAACCATGAAACTTTCAAAGTTGGCAAACAGAAATGTTTTAAAATGGCTCAGAGTGTTTTTAGCATCACATTTCAACAACTTAAACCACAGACGAGGGAAAGAGGGAAAACTGTGAAGACGTACAATTAACCATCTCGGTCAGTAATAAAAAAGCAGAGGAAGTCTCACACCAAACAAACACACTTTTTCCCTTGGTAACGGACAACCCCCTGCTGAGGTGGCATACATGGGCCCTCCAGACTTGCGTTAAGAGGTATCAGAATGAGCTCTATCGAGAAACGAGGGTGAGTTAGAAGAGTTGACAGACCTGAGCAAGAGGAACATTTTGTTTGGGTTGATGTGTCCTGAATTAATCTGAGACAAAGATAAAGAAGAGTCCTAATGGAGACCAGGCCTTCAAAGTCATAATCTTCTGTAAAAGAAACTACCCAAAGGACCAGCATTTACTTGACTTTTACTTTCAGTCAACATTTATCAGTGTAATAGCTTCTACTACATGCTAGCTACCTTGGTGCTTTTTTCCATGTTCCTGCACTTCAACATCTTTTAAATATTTTACTATATTAGCAACAATGTGGAGTACAGAGTTAAATGTTCTAGCTGTGGTAAATTGAGTTTACCTTCACAGAGCGAGATAAAAGACACAGGGACAGTCTAGGTACAGATTGGGACAGACACATGACTAAGGCACACAGTTTGACTGGTCAACACGTGGTGCGTGTGTGTGTGTGTGTCGGTGTGTGTGTGCGTGTGTGTGTGTGTGTGTGTGTGTGTGTGTGTGTGTGTGTGTGTGTGTGTGTGTGTAAGGCTCGCAGCCACAGCCGTGCCCGGAAAGGCTTAGAGCACAACCAGTCATTAGGAAGTCAGGCCGTCTGGAGTGCATTATGGGTTGGGTACAGTAACCCTTACAAGCACAGGACGCTATCAAATCCGGGATGAAGGAAACAATGAGAGAATGAAGGACAAATAACTTCAGGTGGCTTCTTTAGCTCACTTGTTCATCCTCAGGGGCAAAATCTTGCAGATTTACAGGAAAGCGTTTGTTTAAGTTGTCCTGCTGCAGACTCTGAAAGCAGGATAAAACACACTTAACTAGTTAAATCATCGGTTGGCTGCCTGTGTAAAGGGACAGTGGGAAAATCAGTACTGCACTGCCAACCACAAGTGAAGTTTTGACTTCAGCTCTCAGCAATTTGGCAGGTTGTAGTGCTTCATGGAGTGCTTACATTGGTTCTGCTAGGTTGTCATCAAATGGATATGATTCACTCCAGACTATACAAAAGAGAGTCAAACAGAAAGCAAAAGTAATGCTGTAACATTCAGTGAGGTGACACCTGGATAAAGAAAGGTGTATGGGAAAGACATGCCATGGTACTGTATGTAGACTGCATTTTTTTCTATCTCCAGAGTTGTGGGCAGACACTTTGTAATGCATGCATGCCTCTGTAAGTGTGCCATAGCTTGCCACAGTGCACCGCATAGCTGTCTGTTAACACTTTGTAAATCCTAGCTTGCCATGTCTTCATCTCAACAACACATTATATACTGAAAATGGGCAGAGGAGAAAAATCATGTGCTGAATTTATGGCAACACTTCAAACACACAACTGAATGGTGGGCAATGGAAAGTGGTGGATTGTTAGAGGGGCAAGGGGGGGAGAGATTACAAGAGCATTAACTATCTACAGGCAGGTGACTATACTGGGCAGGTGGTTGTTGTTGTTGGTAGAGTTCTGGTTTTGTTTGTAGTCCAAAAATGGTTCCTTTAATTTGAGCAGGTTCTGGCTGTGTTAAGGAATACAGTCCGTGTTGAGAGCAAAACACGCAGATGACATTGAACCCTTAAAGCTATATTCAAACCTAAACATGATTTAGCTGTCAATCATCTGTATACCAAGCAAGCATAGCTAACAACCTGCTCTTAGACTTCTCTTATCTCCAACTCCATTCTTGCTTCTCAAGTTCCTGGACCTTTGTCCCTTTACCAGTTGCTCAAAAAAGTTGTCCATCCCTCCCGGAGGATATGTCAATTTTTAGAAGATGATCGGTTTATTCCAAGATTACTTCGGACAACTGACTACACTAGTGTCTTGGTACAAATAAGCCACCTGTTAGTACCTAGATATCAACAGGTGGTTGTGTTGGAAAAGGGAATGCATACAGGTAGGTTTCACCACTTCGTCTAAACATGCACAAAACACACTGGAGTACAGTGATGTTATTTTTTCTTCTATTTGCTCTGCTGAGGAGTCAGAGGAGCATTTTATTCTTTGTGTGTGCTTTGAGAAAAAACTGGTGTCAATTTGTCTCATCTGCACAGGTATAATAGTTGCAAAAGCTGAATAACTTTTTATGAATTAGGCCCTGAATCACTGGGAGCAAAGCCTTCATCTCACCCAAAACACCCATGCCTAGCTAGCTACACTGCATCAGTGGCAGAACAGAGATAAACATACCTTTTGGTTAAGATCTGAGATCATACTTCTTCCTTTTCCAGAGGGTCACAGTTCACAACAGTGACCATCCCACCAGAGGAACTTTTTTCAGGTCAACATCTGTGTCCTCTATCTGTTGCTCTCTGTCCACTGTAAAAAACTGAGTTTCTTTGGGCACCAAAACTTCATGTGACTCATCGCTGTTGATCATTCAACCACAAAAATTTGAGCTATTCTGTTGCTCTGAGTTCGGTGATGAGGCAGCCTGAAGTTCTGCAGATTGTTCGAGCCTTTGCAGACGGGCAGCAAACTGTCAAATTTAGTTGCAGCCACCTAGTTCAAAGAGAAGTCTGTTGATTCGTCAGAGGAATTCATCTCTGTAGTTAAAACTTACGAGACAGCCAGAGCTGGAGGCTGCCATTTAAGGCCTCTTATTTGACATCTTGACTTCATCCTGCTCTTCTGTTTTTTGATTTAGGTCTAGAGGAGGAGAGGAATTGCCTGGCAAGCGTCTGGCCTCCATGTTACAGCATTGGACATATTGAAACACCTGTTTTGATTTATTGTGTTTGGGTTGTTGGCAGTGGATTGATTCCAGCACCCAGCTTCTCACACATGTACTGCCAAGGAGACACACATGTCCACAACCTAACTCTGTCTTCAGCACTAAGGAAAATGTACTCACTCTCACAGGCCAAGAGTACATAGTTGTAAACGCTGTGCTTACACACTTCTACATTGTACTCTTGCAAGTTTATAAATGACTCAGTAGAAAGATCAATCATGAAAGCAGACTACCTGGAAGTCTGTGGTGGGATGCTTCGATTTTAACCTTATGTCTGTTGAGCAAAGTCGCACAAACACTCAGAAGAAACAAGAGAGTAAGTCAGGAGGGAGAGAACAATTGTTCAAGGGAATAGTTAAAAAGAGACAACCATACGTCAGTCTGCCCTGAACTCACCTTTGACAGGGTCCCACCTGTCAGCATGGACCTGAGTCAAGTTCCCTTTTTCTCTGAAACCAGGTGCATTAAAGTAAGAGAGAAAATTCCCTGCGCAGGCTTCTTTTGGTTCTGAGCCAGAGTTCCTCTTTGTCCTGGCCTGCATCTATCTATCTGGTGCATAGACTAGAGCTAAAGAGGAGCAAATAGATACTCCATCTGGCAGTTGTCTGGCCTTAGCTGTCTGTGGGACATATGATGGATTCTAGCGGGACAAGATGCCAAAACACAAAATAGCTGAGGTCAGTAAGTTTAGGAAATCCCAAAAGTGGGAGAGGGCTGCAGATCTTTGTTGTTTGAAAGTTTAAGAGTGTTCTTGTGATGGGGGTTTGAATTCTAAACAGGTAAATGTCTTATGTCAGGCTTTAAATCACAAATAATGCCATCTTTTTCATGTTTTTATGCATCATACAGAGCACAACCGGACCAAGTGGAATGAGCTCCGCCCGATCTGGTGGTGGCTGGTTGTCGTCACGTTGACGCAAGTATTCGCTGCCCTAATTAGATGGTTTGGGGACCTAGACAACTGTTTGCCAAGGCCAGACGGGGTTCTTCCCTTGTGTGTCACTGTATGACATCACAGTCTGGGTGCAAAGACACCCTATCATTGGTATAAACGGGCTGTGTTTGAGGAGTGACTGAGCCGACCTCGGAGTCCTGTCACAGTCCACCATGCGGACCAGGGTTTGGAGGAAGTCTTACGTGTGCCAAGGAGTGTGGGCTCTTCCACTGAAGTCCAGGAATTCTTATCATGTTGACTTTTCAAAAGGGATGCACCACATTGCGGTCGAGTCTGCAGCTGGGACAACAAAGTGATGAATATAGCGGCTAGTGAGGAAGGGATATGCCCACACACTCACCTCCTCCCTCTCTCGTTCTCCCTGTACTCCCTCGATCAATTCGCACACACTAAAACAAACACACACACCAGTTTTCAAATCCTGTTGCAGCCATCCGGGTGAAGAAATTTGTGAGCTGTAGGGCTCTGCAGAGCCACTCTCCTGGGCTGTGGTCATAAAACAAAAGCACTTGTAACATGAAAGAATTCCTGCAATTTACAAGAGGAAGTGGAACATCTGAGAGACGATGTTTGAATTCTCAGTGTGCTCTTCTGGGCAAAGTGTCAAAGCAGGGATGGCTGATGCTGGCTTATGTTTCCCTCTTCCCCCAACCAATGCCTCACGAGTCAAACCACCCTCCATCACACCTCCTGTATGCCCTTTTTAATGCGAAATGTACTTCCTGTTCCCCATTATGTGAGACCTCGGTAAAACACGTCAGGCATCCACCACAAACTTTGAACCTCACAGTAACAGAGAATACTCCTGCGTGGAAAGGTTTATTTGGTTATCTCTTCAAATGTCCTGCAGCGATTGAGTAAACTCAACTGACACAAACCAGTTGTAGGCATGGAATAGTAAACCGATTAAAAGCACTCATGAAATGGTCGCTGCCTGCATCGTTTGGCAATGTGCTGCATACCATCTACCTCCACCCTGTAACATCAGAAATCGCAGGTTTTTCTCATAACGTGCTGAAACCTTAACAGCCGTTTGCCTTGAGGCGATCCAGAGTCTGAACTCCTACAGGTTCTCCTGTGTTGTGTGAAATTATTATCTCAGCTGTTTGTACTTTTATGATAAGATTTAATATCTTACGAGACTCCTACATTTAATTGAAATTAGGGCTTTTAAAGGACAAGAAAATCGCAACCATTCGTTGCAAAGCAGGATGCAGTGAGAGTATAACCTGCATGCATTTGTGTGTGTGTGTGTGTGTGTGTGTGTGTGTGTGTGTGTGTAGTTTTCCAGAATTTGGTCTGCATTCATGTGGATAATTATAACTTTATGGAGATTTTTTCCCTCCCTTCCTTACGACCACATCTGCAGCAGAGGCACATAGTAGAGGAAGGGTGGAGGCCAAACTTTCTGGTTCTCTCTTTTTCTCCTCTCTCTGTTTTTTATCCCTTTCTCTCTTCAGCTGCTGCTGCTGCTGCTGCCTCCTTTCTCTCATTTTTTTTCTCTCTTCCTCATGTCGCTCATCTTCCTGCCTGGTCCGGACCACCTACGTTTGGAGCCTTGGGTGGACCCAGAACCCATTGCTATCAGCGCAAGTGTACTCAAACGTCCCATAATGACTTCCACTTAGAGCCAGTCCATAAACACTCTCAGATGCAGAAACACACTTTCAGGGCTCGAGCACGCCGACTGCATGCTTTCCTCGTCCGCAGAGGCTGCAGTCACTTAGCTAGTTTCCTTAATTCCTTTCTTAATAGGAATGTGTTTGTTTGTTTGTGCATTGGTTCAGTGCTGTTTATTTGGCTGCTTGTTTTATGCAAACTTCTTCTAGCCACCCTTGGAGCGGTGCTAACCTCTGTGTGTGTGGCATCATTCACATATTAAACTTAAAGTTCTTAACAGTAACTCGTTGAGCTTTCCGGCAGTGGTTAGACCTGCGGTGAGGCTACCTCCACGAAGATTTGCCAGAGCTGCTTCATGACTTTGTCAGATCCCCAAAGCTACAGGTCCCACGCCTGCAGACGTTGATGTCATGCTGCATTATGTAATTACGTTTAGCGTTATGTTAAATACCCTAAAACTCATGTACACTGCTAGGGTGGAGCTGACATATTCCTTTAACTCACTGAATGACCTCAAGGTAATTTAGCGAAAGTAAAACACTCTGCTTTGGTACACGTCTGAGGAGGATGTTGTGGGATTTAATGTCAGTTCTGTGTTATTTGTTGGTGTTCTCACAGATGTCACTGTTAATCCACACTTCTATTTAAGTGAGGAATTAATACAAAGGCACTGAGCAAAGTCTGACAGTTATGCTATTATGTGATCAGCACTTAAAGGATAATTCACTATTGGATCTTACTCTAATAGTTTGGGCTGTGGTTCCTCTTGGATAAAATAAGACTTTAATTTACGTTAATTGCTGCAATCTGGGATCAACACAGTGACATCGTATAAAAGCAGCCAGATGGGGCATAAAAAAAGCAGTCAGAGGATTTTATGGTTTTAAATAAAAGCCTGGGCTTAGCTAAAGTTGTTAAAAGAGGCAAACTAGTGAGAGTAATGTAAGCTAATGCGAAGACTTACTCATCATCTGGCACAATTACAATCAGGTTACAACTTTCCCACATTTGAACATCTGTAACATGTTATTCTTCAACACTGTTCTATTGCATTCAAACATATTCATTTACGCCAACATAGAAAATACTGCCAATATTACATATTTTTTACTGTCATTTTAGCCCATCAAAAGTTGAAAACTAACCATGCTCTTGTCCAACTCATGATACCTTCCAACTTCCTGAGTCTGTCTGACATGCTTAGCAACATGGCGAACATGTACATGCAGTGGATCAGCACTCGACAGTTTTTGTACAATGAAAAAAAAGGATCTTATCTTAAATATATATATAACTAAGCACCAGTAATGAGCCGTTATGGGGTCCAATGTGTTAGTGCAAAGACATAATAATGACAGAACTCAGTTCTAACATCGATGCCATGGCCTACACCGTAAGTCTGCATAGCCATTTTTCGACGCAGAAGCCTACTTCTTCTCGGGAATGGAAACAGGCAACCCGACTATTATAGAGACCACACTGCCCTCAAGCGTTTCGGCGAACTACTACAGAGCAATGCAGACACACCGAAGCACAAGTATGTAGTGCTCATGTCCGCACTGCTGCATTTGTTGAACACAGAAGTATAAACCAGGCTTTAGTCACAAGTGTCTTGATTCTAACTGGTTTACCGGCCTGGTCTGCGTTGCTGTGTTTCCTGCCATGCTTTGCACAGCAAAACTTGTAGTGCACGATGAATGGAGGTGGCTTTTCAATCACCAGGTTACGTGCAGAAAAAAGGTATCTTAAGTGGGTCTTATACAGCGAATTAAGGTTTAATCTACAGCATGTGACAGCAGATTGCTTCCAGGGTTGCATTGCAGTTGATGCTTTTTTATCTCAACAGAACTCTTTTTCTGCTTACAGCCGTGTCAGCCGCCACACACTGACAGACACCTCGGACTTAACTAGGCCTATTTGGCTTTGGCTTTGCAGGCAACAAGTTCACCAGACACATCTTTAAATAAAAACATTTACAACTTCAGTAGAAAACTTCTAGTGTTTTGCCATCCTGACACCTGCAGACACTAACTTGAACTTGGTCGTGACAGAAGAATGTCAGAAAGTCCAGTGACACCATCTTTATCACAACACCTGGAGTTTATCTGACAGCGAGATAAACACAAATATTCACACATTTTTCTGCCCAAACCTCCTAAACACATAACACTCTCCCTCTTATCGGAGATAGAACGGACTATCTCCTGCCTGCTCTGACTGGATAAGAGAGATAGGCCTTTTGGAAATGACATTTTTGCCAGCAGACTGTAAAGACTCTTACGTGACAACAGAGCATCTCCTGAAGGTCGGAAAGAGAGCAGAGCAGAGAGAAACGAAGATTGAGATCAGACTCCTAGCTGCTCTAATCCCATCTTCTATCAATGTTGACATTTCAGAGTGCTTTAAATCATGTCAGAATGTGGTTTTGTAAATTGTGGTTCTGAGGCTGAGATGTGGAAAAAGAAAAAGCGTCTTATGTTCTTGCGGCTGTTTGGGATTTCCAAACCAAACATGAATAGACCCTGATAATCTACGTAAATGACGAGCATGTGAATGTACGCACAACTCCAGAAACAAATCAAAGACAGTCCGATAAAAACATCCAACAGCCTCTTTCATCTGGTTTGTTTAGGATTTTTCTATCTCGTGTTTATCCCTTGAGTAAAACTATGCATCTTACTCTGCGATCAGCTCGCCTTTAATCTGTTTGGGACATTGTCTCGTCTTCTATCAGTACACAGGTAAGTTATCTCTGCAGCTCTGCATCCTGTCAAGCGTGTGGTTTCACAGCTCAGGGGCCACTATCTGGACTTGCACTGAGCAGTTATCTTCACATGAGGGCCAGAGGGGCGAAACATGTCCAAGATCAGACACAGCACTGAGCCCTGCCACGATAGACCTGCTTCAAGGTGATGTTGCAAACCCCAGGAGATTACAGATGAGCAGATTCAAGATATCAAACATGCCATGAGGCAGGTGGGTGTTATTCTAGAGGCAGGGGAATCTTAATATTATTTGTTCTTTCAAACATAAGAAGTATTTACCTAAGGCTGTTTGAAAATACCTGTATGGCGATCTAAGTGACCAACTTGTTTGGTTTTAGTCGGTTGGTGTGCTTTTCTCTGTTTTACCGTAGAGACAACAGAGATTTAAAACACAAATAAATACTGGAATGAAGATGTTTTGAGGGCTCATTCAACAAAGTACAAAAGTTATTAAAAAACTTCCTGACCTTATGGTTTGGTGTTTTATCCTCAGAAGTATTCTTACAAAGTCCTGCCAGGATAAACACCTTGTGTTCATTAGACTACTGTAGAAGCTTAAAAGTGTAAAAAGGCATAAAAAGTATCAAGACACACTTGTGGGCCAATCCCTTCTCCAGAGCTGAATCAAAAACTGGGTTCTTTACACTTGGCTTAGTATAGTATTTGGTTTAGGAGTGTTGACTCTCATTGTCAAATGTGTTCTAAGGAAGAATCAAGTAAGAACGCAGACTGCTCCATTGTTTTCACTGAAACAGGGTTAATGTACAGGATTCAAAATCAGGGGCACTCCTACCTACCTAGTACAAACCTATGCTACATCGAGCATGGCTGCAAGTGTGGGGGCTGAATTTTTCCTGCTCTCTTTGCCGTCCTCAGTGGAGTTATCTCCCTTATCTGACTTTTTTATGAAGATAGTCTGTTGTTGCAAACGTGACACATGTATGGAAAAACAGCTTGGACTGAATGAGTATCTTTCACAAATGTTATCTATGCATCCATTTCTATCCTTAAATGTATGTCATGGATCTTGTGTGATATTTAAAAACAACTTGCCACACAGAGACATGTTACTACGATGGCATGAGGCAGTGGCTTCCCTCGCAGGGTCATGCAGAGTTCCTGCGTTGGTGAGTCAATTACACTTGTGAGTGAGTCAATTAGTTTTGGTGACTCACTTTGTGGGGCCATTTATCCCGTGAGTCACCTAGACCAGCCTTTGCGTTTCCCGCAACACAAAGAGACTTTTTTTAAGGTCCCCTCTGTTTGGACAGAATAGCCCCCTTAATTGACCTCCCTTTGAAGTTCCTAGTTAAAAGTCTTGCTGTGTTGTGTCACTCGGCGGGCAACATGAACTAATGACAATCTTGCTGTCACTCTCCTGAATGGTTTATTGGTTGAGGGGTTAGGATTGTATGGTTTCCAATGGAGTGTTTCCCCTGATACAAGTGCTGCACACGTTTAACAAAAAATCTTGTGCTATCCTAAACCACAGCCACAAAAGAAAACAACATTAATTGGATGACTGGAGGGGCTGTAAGTGAGTAAGTAAACAGTCATCGAGGCCACATCCACACCAAGGTGGATAAATCTGGGAACCACATTTCCAAAGAAACATGACTACCAACCATTTAAAGTAAAATAGCCAAATATCTTCTTTTATTTCCTTCAGTAAAAAATAACTGTGATGACTCCAATGAGTAACATGTCAACAACTTTACCATAGAACCAGCCCACACAGTTAAGATCCCAATCAGTGAATGAAGCAACATGAAAGTCAAAAAAGAACGAGTTAGGTCCCACTTAGTCTCTGTTTCTCAATATGCTCTTTGCTGCGACTTTAGAGAGTGAAGTCTTGAAGGAGTGTGTTTAATTCCACCTGTATGCTCGCTAGCATAGCATTAGCATGTAGCAGGAGCAGAAAACAAGCCAGTGTAGCAAAGGTCATTAAAAACGTACTGAGTGAGTGATAACGTACAGTCCTTCAACACTGCCAAAGCCCATACCATGTTTAACCTCCCTTGCTGTATCTGTGCTGTTTTCCCTCCTCTCTTATTTTCTTTGCTAGTGACTGGTCAACCATTGACCAAGAATTTAAAGTTTCATGTTCTCAGAAGAAACTAAAAGTGGTATTAAAAATATCCACCATATTTTAACTAATGCTACCAGGAAATAACATTTCTGCCACAGTGTCAACAGGCAGAGGTGAAATGTGCCAGACTGCTTTGGGTGTGTGAACACGTTGCCCCTAGCACGCTTTGTCTTGTGAGAATTAATCACTGTTGGTTTGGGTTATTGACCAATAGGAATAAAGTATTTTCCTCTCAGATGTTGCTTCTCAACACTAGCTCCTAATTGCCTCTGCAGTTGCTGGTTAAACTATAAACAATGCACTGCCCTGAAATGGAAGTCTTGACTGGAAGGTCACTACTGCTAACCATCATAGACTATATAAAAACATTGACAATATGACAGATTGACCAAAACTGAAGCCAAAATATCTGGAGCTCCCCCTGACTGGCTTCAATATTGGTCAAAAAAGCCCATATCCTTCATGTTAAGAGAAGGTACAAAGGCCAAAGAATAAAAAGTGTTCATTTTCTGAGAACTGTAGTTTAAATTGACACCATGACACCATGATTGACAGCTCTGTTGACAAATGCTGCCCCCGCAGCACTGTGTTTGCAAGTTTTAACAAGCATTAGACAAAAGCTATTCAACTTTTCACTTCTAAACAACACAAGAATCTAACACACTGTTGACACATGGATCTTAGTGGATTTATTGGTAATATGAATGAGTGTTGGGCTAAGTGGAAGGGAAGGGATGGCAATACAGCAGCTCCACCCATCTGACTATGGCTACAAATGCATCAACACTGCAACATGTCAGCTTGCATCATGAGGGGTGCTTTGGCGTCACTTTTGTACAACAGGAGGGGGCGGGGGGATGCATCGTCCATCTATATGTACAGTTAATGCTAACAGCTGGCAACACCAGCCGCCATGAAAAAAATGCTCTCAGAGGGTTAGAGATTGCCTTTGATGAAATAATGAGAGATAAAATTACAAAATAAAACTTGTCTTTTCACGACCATTTTTTTGTCATGCAAACACTGGTTTGGATAAGAAGAGAGCTAGTTATGATAACTCCATATGATGAAAAATGGAGTATGAGAATCACAGACTCACTCTTTGAGACTTTGCTCCAGCATTGTTTTTCACTGTGTTGTTTCTGGGCTTGCCATGGTTACATGGTTGGTTGTATAGCAGCAAGTTGGAGAGAAGATAAATGCCCATCAACTCAGACAGCACTGGCTGTCATGTTTATTCTCTGTCAGCAACCACTCTCCCACTGAAGGCACATTATCCTGGACAGGAGTGAGATGATACAGCACAATTATTCTGCATGGTGTCTCCAGATTGGAAATCACTTGATAATTCCTTTTGTGTGTGTGTTTCAAGACTGCCAAATGCTCAGTTGTTCTCACTGCCAATTTTTTTTATTTTTTTTAACCAAATGAGTGTAAAATACCTTTCCAAACTGTGTGTTGTGTTTTCAAAGAACTCATTTATTGGGTGTGAAAAACTGTCTGCCTGATGTGAGCTGAAGGCCAGGCGGTTGAGGAAAACAAAGGTTTATAAATTCAGTCATCTTACATAGGACCCCGTCTGTATCATCCACATTTTTACTCTCACACTTCAACTCTCTCCCCCCTGCATGCACCTCTATCTCTGGGGTGCTGAGAGCACAGCATTTGGTTCCATCGTCACAGGCTGAGTGGCTGCAGACAGGAAGAACAGGTCCATCTGCTGAAGTAGTTCTGCTGCCGACTATGGAGTACTTAAGTGTCTTGGAGTGCCGTGTTTGCGATCTAACATTAATAACAGCCTTCTTTTTCAATTCAGTTCACTTCGGTTCAGTGTGTGCTTTATCGACATGATAGAAAAATGTGTGCACACTCACACACACACACACACACACACACACACACACACACACACACACACACACACACACACACACACACACACACACACACACACACACACACACACACACACACACACACACACACAAACACACATACAAAGGGGGTGGACACAAAATCATGACCACCTGTGCAATCTAATCCAATACACCACAATACCCCCCTTTGTGAAGAATATGATGTTGATGCTCTGCCTCCATGGCAACTTCTGAGGCAAAATATTGCTTTGTATATGACTGAATTATAGACATGAAGTCAACACTCCATTAGAAAAGGTGAGGAAATTACACTGAAGAAAGTGTGTCTTTTCAGAATGCACTTACTCTCAAGACTTAAGTCTATACACAACACCACAATGGACACGCACACACAGACTCAACACACACATACATGGACTTCAAAGGGGGAAGAAATTATAGCCTGCATACTAACTGGGGCCTGGCACACTCTCCTCTGCTCTCTCCTTGGCTCTCCTTCATCTGAAATAAATACATTCGCAAATACAAAACAGGCAAATACAAAACCAGTGAAACACATGTTTTCCCTGTGATCCAAGCTATTGTTTTTCACTTTATTTCTGACTTAGAGGGTCGTATCTTTTAAATTCCAGGTGTGGGATTGCAGCACACACACCTTTTTTATTTGTTATATAAATTCTCGTAACTCCTCTTATTTGGGTTTCAAAGAAAATCACAAACACACGTTTCATTCATATACACTAACCTTAAAGATACCTTGAGATGTTTTTAAGATTTTACTTTAAAGTTATCCTCACACCTCATGTTTTTTTCCCCTCATCTCTGCAATCTATGATTACCGACATGCACTCCTGCCATGCAGATAGCAGCCCATGAGGGTTCAAAATGTTAACAACTGTACTCGCAGAGTCTATATTCCCATCACTCGCCTGCTCACCGCTACTATCTCGTTTCGGTTCTTAAAATTTGATGGAGTGATGATTTCTCTGTGGGCCTTTTCAGATAGGAGGTAAATGTGGGCATCGTTTTCCAAGGATCATCACAATATATTTTCCCCTGCAGACAAAGTTAAGTCAAACCATTCCAGGGATTCCTGTGAGTATTATCTGCTGTTTGGACCATCCACGAGTGCAAGAAGGAGGCAACCTGCAAACTTTTAAAGACAGGCTCTGGACATCTGAGCATTTTAAGCTGCACAAAATGTTTCTGACATGACATGAAGCAAAAAAAAAAACCTTAACAGCCGTGAGGACGGTATGTTTTTTAGTGCCTCGGGTTTATAAAGTACATCTGCTTTCTTTGTTTAGAGCGAAATGTTCTCTCTCATCTTTTTCTTCCGCTATAAATCAGAGACCACAATGGCACAGTGAATAAAAGTCAGGGACGGCTAAGCTCTGGTGTACATCTCACCAGCGACTGCAAAGTCTGAGTTTATGTTTATCATACATTTGTTTGTGCTGACTTCTTGTCTGCTTGACTATCTGTCTGTCAGTCTGAGTTATGCATCATTTAAAAGTCTTAATTTCAAAAAGCTTGGCAAGAATGTTTCAGGAAAAACACACTGAGGATTGATGAAGGAGAATAGCATGTCTTGTTAGTATAAATGATTAAATTCATCCTCCTTGTTAACTAAATGTTTGAGGGAAATTGTGGTTGATATCATCAATTTAGCCTTCGTCATTCCTCTCTGGAGCTTTGAACACTTTGCCCGGAGCTTGATTGATATTAAAACTGTGGAAAGATTGGGCAAGCTATTATTTTGGACGTTTTTGTCTCCCCCATTCTTTCTCACACACGATGCTGGTTTTAGCAAAGTTCCTCTTACAACTATTTTCAATAACCAAATGGGTTCCAAACACACACATACACAAAGAGCCAGCTGGATGAGGCCCACCCCGCAGCCTGATCTTGTTAGTGGTGTGGTGGGGAGCGAAGCCACACCTCGAATAAACGAATAAAAGGGATGGGACAGAAAGAGAGCAGTGCTCTGGGTTCGACCCCTCGTCTCTGTCACGTTATTCTGAGACACGGACCACGGCTGTGTGGTTGTTTGGCCGGCCTGATGCCTGACCACAGTGCTCTGAGGATCCGTGTACTGTCAGACTCACAACACTCATTTATCCTGCCACATGTGTGGGCACAAGCAGATGCACGCCTGGATGCTGTCTGATTCAGTGATGTCTCAATCAGTCAACAACAGCAAACATCTTGTGAGACAGTGAGAATAGTGTAAACATCTCCACTGGACAACAGTCCATTCACAGAAATCACAAAACAAGTCCTCATACTGAAGTGACTAAATACTTTTCTTATTGCTTTCCAAAACATTTCTTGTGAGTGTTTTTCTTCTTGGCTGACAAGGGCAAACAAGGTACAACAGTGATTGTGATCCCATTTCAAACGTTTTTTCCGGGAGAAACAGACTGCTACTTCAGAAACGAGACCAGGCACTGAACCTGAAGATGAGAAAGAAGAAAAAAGGAAAAAACGACTTCATTTGTTGAAACTGGAACGTATTAAATCAGAAAATTATTTCTGATGAGCGTGTTACTCTCTTAAGTAAGTGCAGCTATTATTAGCTGGTATGCTGAGCAACCTGCCATCAGCCAGAAGAGTGAGTTCCTATTGTTTGGCTTCATTTCTATGGAGCTGTCATGTTGTCCAGCTTTTCATAAGGTTCACTAGGGAAAACTCAACAGAAAATGGAGACATGTTATTTGCAGTCCATTTGCATGCAGCAAGGCATGGCTGAAAATTCACTTCCAATCATTGTGTCTAGTCCCCTTGTACAAGGCATCCTGGGATTCCTAGTGAGGCAAGCTGAGGCAGTGGCACCACTTGTTCATAACTTGTCCCCCTCATTATGTAAAATCATCCATGCAAAGAAAATGGTGATATACTGATTGGTAAATAAACCTTGTTGGCAGCTGGTCTTATTGAATAGACTCTTTAATTCAAGACGACACATGAAGCAGCTGAGGGCAGAACGACAAGGATGCAGCAGCTATGACCTACTAAACTCTAAGTGCCACATAAATCATGAGTTAGTAGAGGTTTACCATCGTACACAAGCAAGTGATGCCCATAACAACATGGGTTTTAAATTTGTAGCTCATGGTAGACTTCATGGACTCCTGAAACTTTCTTGAAATGTGGACCCCAAATTCCCAAAGTTGCTTGTTCATCCATTACAGCATCCCTTCCACGTCTTCCTGAGTCTTTATTAAATAAGGGGTGGTTGCGTAAGGCCCAGTGTAAATGCTTGCAACTTGATGGCTGATGAAGCAACAGAGATCAATGCTATGACAGTTTTTGCATTGATATCAATGCTACGTGTAAGTGGACAGATGTGCAGACATCTTCGCTGTTCTTGTCTTGGAGATGATTCTCCCTTTTCACCTCAGATGCTTTTATTCGTTCGCTCTGGTCACATGATATAAATGTCATCACCCTTGCTTCCTGGCAGTGAACTTTCACAAATATTTCCTGCTGCATTATCATATCGGCTCATCCTGACTTCAAAAGGAGATACTAATAGGGGGCTGGTGGGAAGAAGTCCAGGTAAAGTCAGGGTGAAACTGAGGGCTGTTAGCATTTACAGATGAAGTTCACCTGGAAAAAATCGGGGAAGTGTTGGCGTATATGAAAACAGTTATACATGCTATGCAGCCAAATCATTTAGTTTAGTTTAGTTTTTTAGCGAATTAGTTTATTTGGGACCATGCACAACACAACTGCTGAGCCAGAGTTAGCTAAAATAAAAGCTAATTTACATCTGTGGTCCTTGCAATCAAGGTTGGCTACTCTTATATCAGGAAGTTTAACTGAGGGCAAGGGCACCTGCAGCGTTTTTTTGTTTTAAACATAATCCTGAAAATGTAATAAACCCAACAAGGACGTCATGTTGGTTGCCAATGCCCTAGCTGGTAAAACAAAGGCCAGGTTGCCAACATCAATTTTCTTAAAGAGGTTTTGCAGCGCTTGATCAATTTAGTTTGTTTCTTTACGAGCTAACCTCTGTATGACAACAGTCATTGTTTGCACAACCCTGACAAGAAAGTTTCAGGAGAAAGTAGACGTGGGTAATTTTGGTGTGTGAACAAAACAAGTAATGCCGCATGTTTTTTTGTTTTTCCTGTAGCAGGGATAGTCTCAAGGCACATGTGTAACTACAATTTACAGAAATCTGATTTAGATTAGGCTGCACTAATGCATGCAGGTTACAGTGGAACGAAGCGGAGCAGCATATTGCCTGGGAGGGGGGTAGAGAGTGGTGGAGGTTGTGTATGTATGTGTGCATGTGTGTGTGTGTGTGTGTGTGTGTGTGTGTGTGTGTGTGTGTAGGGGGGTGGGTTGGGGCTGAGCTCACAGCTGGGAGAATGGTGTGCTAACCCTGCCAAAGCCTCAGCACATGACTCCCACCACTTGTCAAAATCACCATGTGTGCAATAATGTGATTACAGTCTGGTTACTATTATGATTTAAAACAACAGCTTGTGCGGAATGGAAGAAACGCACTGTCCCACAATGTGTGTGTATGTCTGTGTGCTTGTGTTGGAGGGTAAGAAAGAGGCTACAATAGGGGCAATGTGGTAACAGAAGAAGGGAAGGGATGTGTTGGATTTTTGCCCCAGCACCCTGACTTTCATTCTCCCATCCATGCCCTGCAGGGGGACACTGGGTTGGGGTTTCTGGGTGACTGTCTGGGTCTTGTCATGGATTTACAAGTCAGGGGGAACGCTTTATGTCATTAGCTCCCCCTCTGTAGCCCCTTACACCATCCACAGCCTCCCCCTCCTCCTCTCATTCCAGGTTACACAATCACTGCACTGCACACAAGGGGTTGTCATCACAGGTGCAGCCGAGATTGGCCAGGATAAAGGAATGCTTCCAGCTCAAGATGTTTTCCCCTCTCTTTTCTTTTTTCCTACACCAGCTCCTTGCCTCTCCTTTCTTGTTTTCCCTTTTCTTCTTGTGTCCTGTAATTCCCATGTTTGTTGCACACTTTTGACTCATGTTTCCTCTGTACTGGCCCAATTCCTCCTTTACATATCTTGTTCTCTGTCCAAGGAGGCTAACTGAAAAACAAAACAAGTCACTATTACTACCACACAGGGTTTGTCTTTGGCCTTGATTAAAACAGATTTCTCACCCCCTCAGCCACCCCGCCCAGCCAGGAACCCTGCCCAGACTCACTCGGTTACGCCTCTTGACGGTGCCTGTCCCCTGGCTCACTCCTGAGGAGCAGTCAGGCAGCCAGCAGAGCAAAGGTGTGAGATCACCAATTTGCCAAAACCGTGAATATGTGTCTGTTTGTCATTATGCAGAAAGGTCTTCCAGCCTCTCAGCCACAGTGAATGGAGAGCCTCCTTTTTGGTGGTACAGCCTTGGCCGCAGGGCCAGATGGAAAAGGGAGAGGGAGGAAGGGAGGGAGCAAAGGAGGAATGTAAACTGTAACCAGGCAGCCCAGCATGTTAAAAGCTGGACCCGATCCACACGATGCCAGCCGGGCATGAAGGCAGCTCTAACCATTCCCTCCTGGGCATCTGGAAGTGGGAGAGACAGAATAAGAGAGGCCTGGGCCCGCAATGCCACCCATCTCGGAGCTCAGCTAAGTAAAACAAACGCCAGCGGTCACAGAGAGGGGATTTCCGGTTAGAGTCACCTAATACCTCCCTGGAATCTCAGAGGTTTGGAATCCAGACTTGTGGATGAGCCCTGGCTGCAAAAAGCCACACAGCAGCGATGTAATTCCACTTTTAAGTTTCACCTCATCGTATTAGACTCTGTCGGCTTAGCATCAGGCCCCGAATCCCTCTCTCTTGCAGCTTAGCTCAGATGAAGGAAATAACAGTGGATTCCACAAGAATAGAAAGATCAAGTGAGTTATCCGGTTTTACAAATCACTGAAATCCCTCAGCATATGACTTCCCCATTTCTCATTTTGATTCGTTCTTCCCCCATGATTGATCCTCAGTTGTAACAAGTTTGGGCAGTCTTCCAGTAAAATCCAGGCCAAATAAAGGGAACTAAAGCAAGCATTTGGCACAGCTTCCTCTTCTGAGTCTGGGACTTGTTGTGGAGGTGGTCAGGATCAGGATCTCCACCCTCGACCCAGCGGACAGCATGTGTTTGATACCTGGATGAGCAGGTGTTGCTGTCACCGCTCATAAGCAGAATCGCTCAGTAACCCTGGTAGTGAGGTCCATTATATGGGGCCTTGCCTTAATTCTTTCACCAACTACTTTCTCACAACAGATGTTGTTACAGATACAAAGCCCAGACTCCTAATAGAAATAGTTTCAAAAATTCCCTGTTGGCTTTTTAGGGAGAGAACCGATTGTGAGGCATGTGTAAGGTCGTGTGTGCTTTGGGTTTTGGTCCAATTGGTTTTACTGCCTCTTTTGTGTCTTGTGATAAAACATCTGTGCACATTTGTGGACAGACTACAGTAAGACATGTCTCATGTGTACTAGGTGCGGCCCAGGCTGTTTACATCTTGGGCTGAGTCTGTGCTGTTTTTTCACCATAGTGGTACATGTCCTGTGAGCACTCCCACCTCTCAGGTTTCTCTAGGCCCTTTAGCCAGGTTTTTTTGTGTGTGTGCTCGAAGGACCCTGTGATGAGACAGCTGTGCAAGAGCCTGTGTGTGTGCACATTCAACAAAAGTGTGTATGTCTATGCAGACTGCCTTGGTCCTGCTGTAGCCAATGTGACCCTTTGCTCTGACGCTGCAGGACGGTGTGAATGAGCGAGGTCACCATGCGCTGGGAGTTGAGGCATCTGTCTCGGCTGATGAATAGTAAGCACCTGCACAACTCACGGAAAGCAGTGAGATTGAGAGATGGAGAGGAGGGGAGGAAAGAGAGTAAGTGTCTACCTCTTCAAATTGGCAACAAGAGACCTCACCTGCAACAAGGCATGAAGTAATAAAAATCTGCCTTCCTGCAAGCCTCCCCTCCTGCCGCAACGATCACACCACAACCAAAAACCCAAATACGTATAAAACCTTCACACTTACACACACGTAAGCTCAACCCGCTTCATTTGAGATGTTTGTCTTGCTAATGTGTGGTACCTCAGGGAAAATCAGGCTTAATACAAGGAGACTGCAAACTCTTCGCTCTCTGGTCTTAATAAGGACTAACCACTTGCTGATCTTGGCCAGAACTGGACAGGCAGTCTGAGGGGAGAGAGCCAGAGGTAGAGAGAGTGAGGATGAGTGATGATGAAAAAAGAGAGAGCGTGCGGGATGGAGGAAGAGAGAGTGTGCGATGGCAAGAGAGGGAATGAGGTCGGGGATTGTTTTACAAACAGAATTCCTTTAATTAATCACCCTGTTTGAACAGCTGGCCTTCTCAAGACAGGTCGTAACGGGATCCCTACATGGAAGTGAGGATTACAGACGGAGATTCGGCAGAAAAATATTAGCTGTCAAATGTTGCAGCCGAGAGGTGCAGGAGAAGGCCCCTGTTTCCTGGTGGTGAGAGAGCGGCGGACAAGGGGGTTGCTTAACATGGCTCCCCAAGGACTGAGGCAGCACAAGACAACACAGGGGGCTGCTATAGGGGGGTGGACCTCGGGCAAGGGGGCAGCCCCAGAGGCCAGCAGTTGTCCCACAGGGCTGAGTCCAGTGCAGCAGTCCAGGAACAGGGTTCAGATTTAGGGGTCAAGCTCTGATATGGGACTGGAAACTCTGAGACCCCCATGTCAGCATTTATGTACAGGCTGCACATAAACAAGCAAGGGCAGCTGTCAAGAGAGTTTGCAGTGTCTTAGTAGTACATGTTTATTATCGATGTCCCTGCAGAGGGATTGACATCATGTTTAAGAATGTGGCTGTGAAATAGTTGGCTACCTTCTTTCTGTAAATAAATACATCCTGTATGTAGGTCAGTTTGTAGACAGGTCATTGGCTTCCTGAAGGAAAGCTGGGAATTACATTTATTCACAAATATTCATCACTGAAACTTTTACATCATATGAGTCTTCCTTGGGATACCTTATTCCCTTTTCCCCAAAGTGCTCAGCTACAACAGCAATCATGTTTGCAACATTCATACAAAAATACATCCTTTCACAAAATAATCCTAATTGGTCGATCCTCGCATATAGTAATGTATTCGAATACTGCTTTTTGTAGAGTAAAACTTTGGTGACCTCCTCAACAGTCCTGGCCTTTGGAGAGGGTGGAGAGACATGTCAAAATAGACAAAGCTATCAGATTCCAACCAGAAACTTTATTAAACCCTGCTCTGGTGAATGAAGCGCCGCCAACATAGCTTTCTCTTTCTCTCAGACAACTGGAGCCACTGGATAGCCCACAAGTAGATAGAACGTCAATTCAAGTTGCAAGCAGCGATAAACAGGCCCTCGCACCTTTGTGCACATTAAGGCATGTTGCAACAGAAAGGTGTAGAGAAGCTACTGGTTGTGCAGCAGTCAGGTAGGTGGTACTCTCACTATGAACCAAATGTTTACAGATGTTCAAGCCAAGTATGCATGTGTTGAAAGCTGGTAAAAAAAATGTGTATGGGAGTTAATCCTGTTTTTTCCCATGAGTGATTCTGTTACTATGATCAAAATGTATATTTAGATGAGTTCAGGCTAGTACCATCATCAACCTGTAAAACTGGAGCAGATCAAACATTGTATGTAAAAGTTCATAACCTGTACAGCCACTGGGTGGTGCTATTACTATAGTTGAAAAATTAGCCTAAAGATGGATTCGGTGTTGGACCAAGCGGCAACCTCCGATCTAAAAATATGAGTCCAATGCCGAAGTGTTAAAAACTGCAGTTCATCGAGGATCCGCTTGAGGCTGGCTCCGGAAGCACCGGACACCACATACACACCAATTCAAAAAAGATGATCTTTACAGCAGAAATAAACATGTTTACAGCCTGGTACAAAAGACGAGTGTAGTCTGGATAGCTAATTTCTCAATCGGCACACGCTGTCGGGGGGGGTGACTTTTTTTCAAACGCAGCAATTTCGAAGATATTGAGATTACGAGTCTTCCAATGAGAGGCACAGCTGACTTGATTGACAAGCAGGAACACTGCAGCTGTTTGCTAGGAGGCTCAAACTCCGCCTCTTTACGTCCCACTGGCTCGACAGCAGCAATATGGCTGCCAACGACAATTGGCCTCAAAACAGCGCCTCAGAAACAGATGGGTGATGTCACGGATCCTACTGTACGTCCATATTTTATACAGTCTATGGGTTGGACCTTGATTATGTATATGAAATTTTAAGGACACTGAACATTATATGAAGTAGTCACGTAACTTCCTGTTTCATGGTGAGACATCAAAGTTTAACATGGATGCAGGGATATAACCTAAGAAGAAAAGTCACTGTCTGAAAAGTAATGCTTTTTCATGCAAAGATTTGGTGGATTACATCATCTACAGTATATAATATCAATAAACGATTCAGAGAATCTGGTGAAATCTCTGAACAAAAGGAACATGGCCCAAAACCAATACTGGATGGCCGTGACCTTTAAGCAGCACAGCGTTGAGAACGGACATGACTCTATGGTGGAGAACGGACATGACACTATGGTGGAAATCACTGCATAAGCTCAAAATAACTTCCAGAAATCATTTTCTGTGAGCACAATTTGTCACTGCATCCACAAATGGTTCCCTGCTACTAGGAAACCATATATAAACATGATCCCAACATGTCAAACATTTCTCTAAACTCAAGAACATTTAAGATGGACTGAAGCAGAGGGGAATGCTGTCCTGTGGTCTGACAAATTACTAGCATTTGACATTAATTTGGAAATCATGGACATCTCGTCCTCCACTCTGGGGAGTACAGGGGCAACCCGTCTTGTTATCATTGCACAGCTCAATAGCCAGCAATTGTGATGGTATTGGATGCATAAGTGCAGATGGCATGGTAGCTTGGGTACATGTCTATTCCTGTTCTATTTTAGTTCTTTTTTGTACAAATTAATAAAAGAAGAACTGAAGAACAAGACTCAGTTAGGATTAGCAGTTTTTGTTCCATGAGCCTCAAAGCAGGAGCGCCAAATAACAGCATTGCCATCCAACTTTCACCTTTGCCATCAACAGACTAGACAACATGAGTAAACTAAATATAAAGTAATTTTCAGTAAAATTCAAACAAGTGAAAACATACAAAGTAGATCAAATGCAATGGTAAAATAAGAACAGTGTGGTATTAATAAGGTGCTCCAACCATAGGAGCATTATTCTGGGGACAGAATAAAAAGAAGGTAATTCTTTGTAAAGCGGTCTGTTAAAAATAAAGAACATGGACATGGTTGTCATGAAAGCATTATACTCGTTTTCCACAAGTTCAGTTACCACCAAGGACAATTTGAAAAATAACTACTTTATTTGAAGTTTTCCATCCCTTTTAGGGTTTCCATATTAAAATTTACATTTGTGGTTTGTTCATATCAACTTATGTCTCCCAGTTTCTGTCTTCACTACTCTCTTCTGTTCTCTTTCTGTGTGTCTTTCTTCCTTCCCTTTGTCTTTGTCTCAATGTCTCATTCTGTCCAGTCAGTGCTGAAGGAGGAGAGGGAGTAATGTTGGCACAGGTGCTCGATTGTCAGAACACTCACTTGCAGTGTATTTACATGTAGAGTAGGGAGGAAACAAATGTCCACAGACCACACACACACACACACACCACAGTGTACACACATGACCAAGATGCATCACTCTAATTGTGTAAACAGCAATATTACTCTCAGACCTTCCATCCCACCTCCTCTCTGCTTTCTCTCATGGACATGATGTAATTACCAAGACATTTAATTAGTCATTTAGGGACTTGGAATGGACACAGGAACAAAGTGTGATTTACCACTACATTAGGCTAAACTAGAATTTAACTGCTCTTATTGAATAAATGCCAGTTGTGACCAAAAATGTAAGAAAGCAAAAACTGAGGCTCTTTTAGTAATTCAATATTTGACTGGAGAGACTGCAGGGACCTGCCTGTAAAATGTTGTAAAAAAAAAAACAACCTTTTTGAACATCTGTTGGTCTTTCCTTTGAGAGCCCCATAAAGTTTCACCACAGAGTTTTGTGGCGATTTTCTGGGTCTCTCTATATATCCCAATAGGGAGGCAGCAGCTTGTTCAGTGAACCGTGTTCAGTTCAAAGCACAGAGAGGAGTTTGAGGAGTGTTCAGGACAATGATGTATAGCAGACTGGACCACCAGGGTCATGGTTTTAGTGTGCCCTATCTCCAAGTTTGTGTGTGTGTTAAAGAAAAGGAGCATCTGTGAGAGAATTCACCAACGAGATCACTCGTACACACACAAAACAATAATTAATAGGGTTGTATAGTGAATGAAAATGCCGTTGGTAGCAACCTAGTCATTACTTTAATACTGTCATTATTCTTTAATGTTTGTAACTAATACAAATAATACACTTTATTATTATTAAAACAAGCAGGGATTAGATTTCGGCAAAGCTTTTATCATGTGCAAATTGACATCATCTTACCTTAAGCAAACCAGAACAACTACAGGAATCTGTTTCCCACAGCAGGATAAGTACAGCCAATAAAATGCTAAAACAGTATCAACAAAAGCTCTTTGCTGAACCTCAGCTGGCAGATTAGTTTGATATTTTCAGTAATGGTAGAAGAACTAACGGGGGAAAAAAACTCCATCCACTCAGTAGTGCACTTCAATAAATAACTTCAATAAAGGAACTCACCATTACATTGGTCAAAACCAATTCAGTGGTTTTCAATTCACGTGAGGCTGGCTGGCTGGAAAAGCCCAGGATTCCCACTTAGGGTAGTGTATTTGTGCTGTTTGCCAGGAGGCTAAAAGACCACCTCAGCTCCACCTGTTTCAAGGGTGATTGAAAGTTAGCTTGAGTCAGCATTTCCAACATGGCACCCGCCATTGTTTGGCTTCAAAGCGTCCCTCCAGAAGCCAATGGGTGAGTCTATGTCTATACTTTATATAGTCTATACTATACTATAATACTGGCTGTCTCCCCAAATTCCCACAATCACACACAAACAAACACACTGACAGCCTTATGGCACTTTCTGAACCAGTAATTGACCATTCAGGTCCACTTAATAGTTTGTGTAGAGCTCTAGATTAAAATTTTCCACCGATAAATTTTAAGTCTATTATGTTTACCACTAAATAGAATAATATTAATCTCAGACATATTGCCCTGTGACTAAAGTTCAGTGAGTACTGAGTTTGGCGGTGCAGTTCACAGTGAAAAATGATAACTAAAGAGTCAGAAGTGTTCTGTTTTTTTGTGTCTCAACAAAAGGCATTTTAGTAAGAAAGTATAGACTATTAATATATGTTCCTCTTTTCTCACTAAATCTAAGCCTATCTTGTGCATCAACTACACATTTTAAAATAATAAGATGTAAAATGATATTGGTTCCATGCATTGGACGACACGCCATACAAGTCTAACCTCTTTAAATGCCTTCTTCCTACATCCCAACCTCTGATGACATCATCCGGGATATTTTTCAGACTTTGGAAAGCCCCATCCTATGAAAACACAAGATATCATACACTTGTTTTCACTGTGACAAGTAAATGTTTGGAGTCTCTTTCAAGAAGCTGCACTTTAACTTGACCAAAACAGAAACTTGGTGTCATGTGAAACTTTGTATACACTCATTGTGGCTTTGTTTTTTCATTTATTTACACTTTCCAGCAACAGGGCTGCATAAAGATTAAAGTGGTTATGGTAATGTGTCGGAAAAAAACAGTGACCAAATCTCATAGTGGAACAAAAACACAGAATGAGAAATGATCCCATTCCGGATACGAGTCTGTCTGAAATCAAACCAGGATATAATACTGAGAATACATCACAAGATGTCTGTAGAGGCATTGTGGAAATGAACCGCAAAAGGAAATAGACACTTTTTCATGTTTCCATCAAATGTGCTTGTTTCTCTCTGAGACTGTGCCAAAATTTGTTTTCGAGAAACAGATTTTTGTGGATCTTTGAGGAAAGCATTCAATGCAACATCACACCCAATTCCCAGGATGCTTCCATGTGACTTGGTGATTACGTTGTCTCCTTTGTGTGCACAGTCTTGTGTCTGCATGCTCTTGTGTTTTGTGTCCGCACATGTTATTGACTTATTTGCACACTGCTGCAGCAGGACCTACTTTCCCACAAGAAAAGGAAGCAGGTTGTGTCTCCACATCTGTGACCATCATGCATGTGCTCATGTCGGAGGCACTTGGATGTCGCTGTATGTTTTTGTGGTGATGTTTGTATTACGTTAGCTGGATTATTGCAGCTCTGTGGGTGTGTTTGCATCCATCCCTGTGAGAATATGTGTGTGCGCTGGATGCATCTGGGTGTCCTGTGAATTCCCCACCCTTTTCTTTCTGCTCTCCCTCTAAGCGGTTGTTTGTGTGTCTGCTCTTAATGAATACAGCAACGGGATAAACAGCCGCATGATAAAACAATTAAGCACATATGGGAAGCACGGAAGGGAAAGAGGCTGAGAGGATTACAAGAAGACAAAACAAGAGAGAGGGGAACAGAGAACACTGCAGATGGAAAGGTGTGAGGAAAAGAAGTGAGCGTGGGGAGGATGCATATCACTTCAGAGGCTTGTCTGGGAGATGCAAAGCGCTCCCACGTCCCTCTTCTTCTCTCTCCCTTGGTGGACCCTGCTCCCCTCTGTCTGTACTGGGAGAAAGGAAACGGACGAAGGATTTACTGTTGGGTCCTGACTTGTACACATTCCTGGTGTTGTTTTTCTCCCCTCGGCCCCCTCGGCCATACCAAAGGCCTCTAAAACAACAGGCTGTCAGGTTGTGACAGCTGGCTTCAAACAGCTCCTACAGCAGCCCTGCACCCAGGTTCCCAGCCTCAGCATGGAGCTCAGTGTGTGTGTGTGTTAATGTGTGTATGTGTGCACAAGGTTTGCTAAGTGTTTGTTTGGTCTGTACATGCAGATGTATAGCTGCTTGTGTGGGTATCTGTGTGTATCTATCACTTTGAGATAAGTGGGACTTCAGTCGCTGAGACTTAACATTTGAACCCCTTTGGTGTGTGTTCCCCGTCCACAAACACACACACACACACACACACACACACACACACACACACACACACACACACACACACACACCCCTCCTTTTCCCCTGCGATGAGCCCAGGTGGCAGTGTGGCTTTGAAGCCTCCTTATGACTCCCCTGGCCATCCAGGTGTGTGTGGGCTGTACCGTCTGTCTCAGCCAGAGAAGGCCCTTTTTGTCTGAGCTTTGTCAACCAGGAGAACACCATTGATCCCCACGACCCCCCCCCCCCCCCCCCCCCACCACCACCTCTCTCTCCTCAACTCCCCTCCTAGAGAGCTACCACACCTCCAAGTTTCTCCCCTCACTTCAGATGTGGGAGCAGGGAGAAACCAGAGCTGTCTGGAGGGTGAGGGTTTGATGCAGGAGGTGTGGGCGGGGATGAGGGTTCCTCTAGGTGAGCAGGAGCAGCCCCTCTTAGCACTAATAGGATAATTGTTTGCGCTCCACAGGTGCTCAGCGTCCAAATGAGGTCACAGCTCAAGTGCTGCTCTTCAGGTGTGGAGGGAGGTAGCTTTTTTATTATTTTCAGCTGAGAGAAGGAAGATGGGAAATTAATATGCAAATGCATTCACACCAACAGAGAGATCATAATGTGTAGATCAATTTAGATTGAGCAAAAAATATATGGATCATTTACTTAACAGGCACCGTGATACTATTTGAAACACAACATTGTATCGTTTTGCGTGCTCATGTTTTTGATTCTGATTACTGATGCTTAAGTTTTCAACAGTTAATCAAGACAAGCAATTCTTTCAAGTGTCTTGTTTTAATAATAATAATGATAACTGATAAGACTTATATAGCACTTTTTAGGGACTCAAATATGATTTACATGATTTGAAATCAAACGAATGCAAAAAGTTTCTTTGCTTTCTCTGTTCAATACAGGTCCTGTATGCCTGAAATTATTTTCCCTGAGACAGATGCACCTGTATGCTTAGCTCGTAGGTGGTCGCTCAAACTCAAATAACTTTCAAGATGACACAAAGGGCATATCACTTTTGACTTGTCAACTGAGCCGTATGGGAGTTTTCTTTTAAGTAAAATGTGCCATTTAAAAGCAAAGTGGTGTCGTTATTTTCGATCATGGTGACAGAAGGAAGGAGACACTACAGCAGCACAACTATGGTGTACCAAAATGAACAAAATAGCAATAAAAAAATAAATAATAATTTTGGACATTAAAGTCATTGTGATTACTAGTTAACTCTAACAACCTTAGTCATAATAGAAACCTACAAATAAAAAAATTATAGAAGAGGCTGAGAGTGTGTGTTAAGGGTATTTCTTACATGTGAATATGTGCATTACTTTGAATTTAACAAGAAAAATATGACCATCTCACATCTGAATTACACTGTCTTTTTCATACTGTGTATGTTTTTTAATAAACTGGTGCAATTTTATCTGTGTAATAACGTAGCTTACTATCTATTCATAAGATAGAAGTGTACAGTACATAGTGTGCATATATCTGTAATATTTGCTATATTTTATTTATTTATTCCATTTATTTATTTCATTTTATTTTATTTTTCTTTATCTTAACTTTATCATTCCTATTATTATTATTATTATTATTATTATTATTATTATTATTATTATTATTATTATTATTATTATTATTATCATTATTATTATTATTATTATTATTATTATTATTATTATTATTATTATTATTTTATTATTAGTTGTAGTAGTAGTAGTAGTACTAGAAGTAGTAGTAGAAGTAGTATTATCATTATATTAAAAAGTATATCTTATCTTATCTAATCTTATAAATTATAGCAGGATGTCCTTGAATCTAAAACATTAAGATAGAAAGTCAGACTACCAGTGATGGTATCAATAACATCAATTAAATAAAATAAGTAAGGTAATCTCTAAACAAGGTGTTATTTGTAAACCAAAAGATTGAACACAGCAACAAAAAACTCTGTGTTTTCACACTGCTTAGCCTGCAGGCCTGAAAGTATCTACATGGGTATAGGCTTCTTTGGCATATAAAAGCAGTGAGCGGTATTATCAGTAGCAGCTTTTTCACATTAAACGTCATGAGATTAAGTGTCATTTAAAATGTAGTTTTGAAACTCCAGAATAAAAAGGGGGAAATCACAGCTAAAGAGATTTGAAAAGTCTTAAGTTTGATTCATGTGGGTATTTAAGGATTTACATTAAACTTTGGCTTAGTTAAGAAAAATACAAAAGATGTCAAGTGATAACATGCAGAGAAGTAGACACAACTTGTTCCATTCAAACATGAGAGCACATGCACAATGTAGATTATACAGACAGCTATGCATGTGGATAGAAAACTGTGTATTGACAATGGTAGTGCACACACAATACCCCCTCACCACAATCACACAAATACACATCACACACACATGCACCCATTGAAAGATAAACTCAGAGCCCCTTCCACTTGTGTCATTGTTCTGTGTCTTTGATGGCTTCATGCAGGTATTTTCATTATATTTCCTGTGCGTCTGAATCCCTCATCTGAGTCTTTAGAAAAAACCCTCAACATCCCTGCTTTTGTTGTTTCCACAGATATTTACAGTCACATCTTGTCATCTTTACTGAACAAGATGCAGAGAGACAAAGGTGGTTTCAATCTTGAAAACACCATAGCTGACAAAAAACATTGTGATAAGAAATCTTGGAGACAGATATCTTGGATCCCGGACAAACAAATCCAGCTGCATTTGAGTTTGGTTGCTCAACTTATATATATATATATTTGTCATTCTTTGGTTGTCTTGTCAAAAACATGTAAATTCAATTATATAGTTCCTACTGATCCCAGAGCTTGTTTCTTGTTGTAAGAAATGTGTTCACTCCTTTATTATAGTGTAAACAAACCAGAATATTATTAGTTTTTTTAAATAAAAAAATGATACAACAGTATGATATAGCATATGGGGTCAGGGGTGGCACTGGTCCCCCTTGAAATCTGATTGGCCACCCCTGGTGCCACCCCAAAATCCGAAGGTATGATTTGCTATTTATCTTCTTGGAGGCGGGGCTTATTTTGAAAGCAACCATTTGGGATTTTTTATCAGCACTGTTGGGAGTAACGCGTTACTTTATGCTGCAAGGCAGTAATATAACGCATAACTAGTAACATTTTGGTAATATTATACCCGTTACAAATCTCAGTAACGCGCGTTACATACATTTCTGAGGTCGGCGGTGGCACCATCGACAGAAAACGCAATATTTTATATCAGTTTGTCTAAAATCATAACCATATCACCGAGAGACTTACTGTAAAAACCAGACGCTTCGTGAGCAACTTAGCTTTCCGGTGGTATCTCAGTGTGTTTTTGCAACCTCTGAGAAGATCAGTGTAATTTCAGAGACTACCCAGATCCCGTCCATCCAAAACCGAAGGTAATCCATGACAATTTATGCACACATTAGATTGAAATATGATTGTTCCTACAGTTAGGAGAGAGAGAGAACAAACTTCAAGATAAAAATGTAAAAAAAAAAACTATTACTGTAAATAAAATGGCTTCAAAGCACAAATATACTGAAGTTAAGTTTAAAAATATCTTTATCATAACTTTGACTTTGTCTGCTTGTGTGATTCTGATGGTCATTGTTACTTATTGTACTGCACCATGAGCCTCCACTGTGCCTATTATAATAAGTTGTTAGAAGCCTAAGGACCTACACAGTCATCATGCTATACCACATCATCCATCAGAATGTTAGTCATACTTCTGCAGTTATTTTGGTGAAAGTAACTCAAGTAGTGTAACTCATTACAATTCAGAGACAGTAATATTGTAATGTAACTAATTACTTTCAAATGACAGTAACTACTAATATATAGTGTATTACATTTTAGAAGTAACTTGCCCAACACTGGTACTCTACACTACGATACACCACGATACGTCACGATACGATACTTTACAATACTAATTGTTTGGACACAAGTGCTGTATACATTTAGTCGCCTCCACAGCAGATTGATAAATTAAAAAAACAAAAATACAATGAACAACACACATGTAAACAAAGACAGTAGAAAATGTTAAAGACATGCCTGATCCGTTAAAAATGAAACAGCAGATGACCATGGCTACGGGCTGAAATTGTTAAGAGAACCTCTGTTTTGCAAAGTAAAAAATGAAAAGACAAGTTTAAAAATAAGGTGTTCCTTTTTTTATGACTTTCCTCACTCAAATCTTACATTTGCACCTTTATTCTAACCATGTTTTTAGCTTCAAACTTTACTTTTCCACGGTCTCACTTGTGATTCTCCCTCCTGTGGCGCAGACAGTATATATGTGCACCTTTTGTGCTTCAGGTTTGTCTCTTACTGGCCATTAAGTTGTGAGTGATTTTACGGCTGTTTTGCAGTACTCTGTTTTCACAAAGGAAAATCATATATTAACTCGCTGCCCTGCTCTGTAGGGAGCTCAAAGTCCCAGGTCGGCTACAAACCTCCTCTTCTTCTTGCTCATGGACCCTCCAGCAGGGCATTTAAAGTTCACACAGGAAAAGAGTCCTCTTAAGTGTTTTCTACAGTGATTGTACATTAAATGTGTTTAGATCAGTGGAGTGCACTTTGGAAACTATAATGTGGAATTTAAAAACAATCCCCTCGTCTGAGCGCTGCTTTAGGCTTGATGCCATAGTGCAGACTGAAGTCACAATGGGAGACATCACAGAGTCACGGCCTGTAAATGTTAGCTTTAGTTTCTTTTACATCAACAGTTTACCCATCTCTAATTGGAACATGGCCCCCCTCCCTCCTCTTTCTATCTAAACACATAGAAACAACGTGCACACACACACTTTCAGATATGCACACAGGACAGCGTGCATATACACATCCAGGGGAATTATGGGAACATCTGGAGGAGCTCATCCAATGCACAGACAAATGTTTCCTGGAGAGCACCAAAAGAACCATCAGAGAGGCTTCAAAGGGCCCGCCACTGCTAACACAAACACACACGCACATACACACACACACCTCCTGGTTGCAGAGGTAAAGGCTAGATCAGATGAGCGGAGGGAACAAAGAACGTCTCTTTGCACTCAAAGGTATTGCAGCACTTAAGGTTAACTCTACAAGCACAAGGGCCAGCTATGTCCCCCCCCCACCGTTTCATCTACACATCCTCATATATATGACGCCCCAACAGGGTCCCCTGCCCACCGGGACACAGAGACAGCAGAGATGGTCAGGGAGCGTCTCATGAATCAGTTTCAATAGGTCAGGGTTAGAATGTCTGGCTTCGGACAAGTCCAGGCAACAACCTCTGCAGTGCAGAGGAGCATGTGTACATGTGGTGGACCATGTTATGAAATCAGATGTGGGAGAATCAGACAATCATCATTTCATGACAAATGTAGAAGAGGCCTAAAATAAGGTCAAAACTGATAGAGAAAAGTGTCCAAACTCTAGAATAGCCACGATACCAGAATTTTGAAAATTTGTTACAATACTAGTAAAAAATAGACGTAAACCATACCCATTTCGATACCACAGGAACAAAAATAAACTCCTTTGCATCCAATATGGTTAGTTTTTTTATTTCTGATTTCCAACCTGCACAAAATGGGGGGGGGGGGGGGCAGAAAGTCCCTGAAGACAGGCCAATATTTGAGAACATTTAGAGAAAGCAAAGTAAATAAGTAATAAAAAAAACAAAAGTATTTATTAGATTCTGAAAGGACCTAATAGACCTCAATAGTTGCTGATGCTGTGACAGAGGGAGGAGCAGAGAAACACACAGTCGACAAGGGGGAGGGCATACTCAGCAGTAAACAACCAAATCTGGCTTCTTCCTCCACGTTTCCACAAAGGTGTGGACAGGTTTGTTAGGTTTTCTTAACCACTGTGAAAATGTAGAAAATTACCTCTTATCACTTTCACTTCTTTGTTTCTCTACCAGCACTCTCTCTCTCTTTACTTTTTCCAGTTGTCATTCAACCACTGCTGCTCTCTCTCCCTCTCATTCAGTTGCAGCTTGAAGATGAAAATATGACTGTAGATCTTGTTTTTTCTCATAAGCTTCTGTGCTTCTTGATACTATTGAACATTAAAAAAGGGGAAATGGAATAGTTTTAAAGCATGTGGTATTGAACAGTATGCAAGTATCAAAAATGTTGACAACTCTCAGGAGGGATTTCAATTGTATGAGGCCGCTAAGTGCACAAAGTATTGCACATCAGTTGCTCTGTTTCAAGGTCTAATTCACAAAGCATATTGGGCTAATGATATTCAAGTGTAAATTAGCCCACAAAGTTTAACAGCTCTTTGCAGTTTGCTCAAGTTTTTACCATCTCCAGAGCTGCACTGTGCGCTCTCATCTTGACAGCGCTAAATTCTATCCACGTACATCCGCCTACATGATGAGCTGGATGGAGATGGACAGCCCTTACCATTTTATCATGGAGTCCATTCATGACAGATAGTCATAGTCCTTATCTATGAGAGATATGGGACAACAGAAGTTCAACTAAAAACAACTTGGTAAAGAATATTACAATATCATACTGGTAATGTATGAAATCATATTATAATGATAAAGTTTCATGTCATACAATAAGAAACAAATAATTATGTAAAAGTGAAAACGTGATTTTCAACACCTGCAGAGAATTGTGCAATTACAGAAATTCAAAAAGTAATGTGATTCAAAGTCTTCATTCAAAAATGAGTATCATTGTGCCAAAGGAGACACAAAAAGTACATTTTCATCACCCCACTGGTGTCATCTATTGGTGCCATGAACATCTCACAGTTGGTTGCCTAATATGCTGAGGAAGTTGTCATTAAAATATCCCTTTATTACAACAAATGTTCAAACAACACAAAAAAGTTCACTTCCTCACAATAAAGACAGTTTGAAACTTAATGTGCACCCATCTCACGATTCCTGTGCTTCTCTTCCTTTCTCTCTCCCTCCCTCCGTCAGACACAAGAGAAAAACACAGTTTATCATTATCACCCCCTCTCACCTGAGACCTCACCTCTTGCCTCCCCTCTCACTCCACTTCCTGACACCCCCTCCCCTTCGCCTGCTCGGCCCTTTCACCCTTCCTCTCCCCTGCCACTACCCATCCCTTCACACGTTCTCTCCTCCCCTCCTCCCTCCCCCTCCTCACCTCTCTACCACCTAGTGAGCACATTTCCTTACTCCCTCCTTGCCAACAAAGGGGGAAAAAAAGCTTTTACTCATTAGCGGATGACCCTTGCCCCCAGGCCACATTTTAAGAGGCTCTACTTGACTCCTGACATGGCCGTCAGCAATCAAAACATAGGCGTTCAGCGCGTAAAGGCCGGGGAAACGGGGGGAAAAGGCCAGTGTGTATTGATGCTTGGCCCAATGTGTGTGTGACAGCAGTCTGACAGGAGACAGACAGGTTCACTAACTTCTGCACAACCTCTGCGGTGGTTCCTCTGTCCCCGGGCCGGACACACCGATAGCTGCTTAGCTTTGATGGAGATGGATCACTCTATCATACTCCACATGAGACCTGTTGAGCCACAGCCACATTTGCTTTATCACCAATGTGTGTGTTTACTCATTGGGAGAGTTGAATGGTTTGGGCATAGCGTGTCAGAGTCGCTGCGTAATGGTGTTGATGCTTTTCTAATTGCTCGCAGAAGTTGGATGTGGTAAGCTTGTTTAAGATCTGATGTGTTTGTGTTTCTAATTGGGCAGACAGGATGCGAACACACACACTCACATGCTGTTTGTCTCACCCCTTCTCCCACACACACATGTGCATATTCTAACATTAAAATCAGCTCAACAGTAATGTTATAAAGGCACTAGATTTTACGCAAACACAAAAGACTCAGCCTGAAAATGTGAGCTTCCCCGAGGCTCTCTCCTGCTCAGGTCAGTGTTTTAATGAGGAAGCTGACAGCATATTCCCTGAGGCAGGGTGCTGCTACTGTAGTAATAGCCCTTCATCGCTGACAGATTCATGCACTCTCCTCGTTTGATGTGGCTCTCTCCTTCTGCTCCAACCTTGGCTCGTCTGCTTTAGGAACGTTTTCTTCTAAGGAAAACAGAGCTTTTCAAAGGACAGCAAGCAAGCAATTAAGGTCCTCTTTAACCTGTTTTACTGTGTGGTAATGTGACATAGCTCTGGGTGTCTCTGACACTAATATGTCTGCTCCCAGTATGGCAACACAGGGCCGGTCAAGTTGAGCGAACAGAAACCAATCTGACATGTTATATCAATATTTGAAGAAAAACTCCACTATTTCAACCTGGAAAAAAACAAAAAAGAGAAAATGAAAATTTACATCTTTTATAGAATGTAAAATAAAATAAAACAAGTCTTAAATTTTAAAGATGGTGTGAAACTTTTGAGGAACACTCCCATTCTGCAACTCAAGCATTATAATACAAACTACTGTATAGATTTTTTGGGGGGGTGGAAAGCTTATTAAAAATAAATAAATAAATAGAGAGCAACATCATGAACTACAAGCAAAGGTGAACATCAGCATGATGACTGATCATTTCTGCATAGTTATTCTCTATGTGAAAAATCACTGCTGCAGGGTAGGTGTCAGACAAAGTGATTTACAGCACACTTCAAAAACTGCCTTTTTACATTTTCTGGGGCAAAGTTTTTTGATGAGTGATGTGTTTGACAGATCAAAGAAAGTACAATGTTTTGGGGGGTTTTAGGCAAAGAACACAACTAAAAAATGTACAGGACATAGACGGCAAAATGATGAGAGATTCTGCTTTAAGGGGCGTACCAAAAAGTTCCTCACAGGAGCTTTAAAGTATGATACAATATCCTATTTCTTAAATATCAGGCCATTGTAATATCCGATCTGGATAAATTGTATTTTTTACATGTAAAATCCAGGCTCACAGTGAGAAAAGGTCTTCTGCTCTTTTTCAGTCATTATAATCCCAATACTTTAAGCCAGTGGAAACCAAGTAACCTCCGGCTGTGAGAAATATGGCCAATGCAGAAGTGCTAAAAACTGTAGTTTCTCAAATGTTAAGGCTGGATCCGGAAGTATGGCTGAGTCGGTAAAATGACCGTCAGGCAAAGGTGAATAAAATGTGATCAATGATGTATTCAAATGTTCTGTCAAGGAAAAGCAAATTTGAGTTTCAAAAAAACCTGAATGAATGAATGTTTTTGTAGGAGAAATTTGTTTGTTTTATTATTACATATGGGATCAACCTGTTTAAGGTTCTAACAAGAACTCCTATTAGCTTATAATACATCATTAAAAGCACTGATTTAAGATGAAGATTTTTAAAAGCAAGTATTTATATTATAATACAGTAGTGTATTTCCGAAACACTAAAAGAACAGGTCTTGCCTTTCCACAAAATAAGAGAAAAGAGTCAACAGTGGAATAGAGAAAGACTTGCATCATTACAGGGTCTCAGTAATGGTATCGGTATCAATAAAATTGAATTCTCCATCCCTTCGCAGTTTGAAGTTGTGATTCAGGATTTGGGGTGAGGGCCGCTTTTTGACCCTTGAGGGACAAAACTGGATGGATAAATTCTGAGGAGGAGGAGAAGGTTGTTGGGCGGAAGTCTTGTCTGAGTTCATGTCTTCACCAGTCCACCACCCAACCTCTGTATTTGGACAGCGTTTATTTTCGGCCTCTGCATCGATGTTTAGCACAAAAGCCTGTGAAACCCAAGCACAAAGCAGCAACGGTGACATGTGGCCACCAGACTCCTTCAGAGCTCCTATTCTCCTTCCCCCCTCCCTCCCTCCCTCTCTCCTTCTTCTTCCTTCTACTCCCCTCACCCTCCGCCCTCCAACCCTTGCTCCTGCTGTTCCTCAGAAAACATTGTGTCCCATGGCATGAGCAAACATGCTCGGCCATCTTTCTGTGTGAACCTGTGGAAAGGCAGGACCCCCCTCTTTGCAAGGCATCCCGACAGCCTCTTGGTGTAACTCAGAACTGGTGAGACAACAAACCTTGAAGTTGGCTTTCTGTGACCTTTAGGAGGTATTTTAATGGCCCTATCTCCCCTCTATTGAAATGTTTTTGGTGGGGCAGGGTAATTTTATCTCTGTGAGTTGTAAAACAGCTAATCCAGCTTGAATAGGCTACCCTCTAGTGTTTGAAGATGTTATGGCTCGCAACAAGAAAACCAGTTCAACTAGTGCCATGTTTTTAAGCCAATTTAAAATCAGTGAATCTAAAGAAATCCACTTCACAATGTAACACTGCACTTACAACATTTAAATGTTATTCTTTAAAAGATTTGTATTAATTCTCTACATACATAGTTTTTTATTTCCAGTGAAAGTGTCGCTAAGCCTTGCATCACTTTCTTCCTCAAACTAGAAGCATCGGCTATAACTGCTTTTCAAACATGACTATTTACTCTTATCCAAAATAGACTCTGAGGAGCAGGATTTTTTTTAAAATGTGAAGCCTCATTCTCCTCAGCCTCAGTGTCTGCACAGAGTGAGTTATGTGACGTATGGTCAATATTTTGCTGGAGTAAAGGTCAGACAGAGCACTACCATCACATATATAAACATCATACTTTTATTGGCTGTAATAAGTTATGCTTCTTCTCTCTCTCTCTCCGCTGCTAAGCCGAGGTCACTAAAGGACATGCAACAAAGGGAAATGAAATATCAGTGAGAGAAAAAAACTGTGGCACATATGAAAAAAAAAAAAATGTAAATAACATAAAAATGTCAGGTAGGGAGAGTTAGCAACTAGCAAGTAAAGAAGCACAACACGTGATTCATGAATGCATTTCTTGTTAGTTGTTGAATATCAAAACAAGACTGAGAACTTCAAGAGAATCAGCCTTTGCATTTATAATAAAATATGTTGCTCCTATTATTGGCCACTGCCATAATGATATAATGCTCTGCTACCCCAATGTAAACATTCACAGATGACCGATGGCATCTCAGCGTGGTTTGTCAGTATTTTGATCTAGATGGAGATACGGTTGTACGCAGGCTATGTTTGCTTTAACTGGCTTACAACCAATCAACCAGTACAATGACAACTGGCATGTGCACGCTTACCTGCAAGGAGGATCGAGGGTTGGTGGTGCTAGCTCTGCTGATGGTAGCCACACTTGGCAAACCAACTTGGCATCGTTTACATGCAGACTCTGTGATCCCTTGTTTAGTCGTGTTAAGTAGATTTTGCTCAGTTTTGACTGTTTCCAAAGTGTTCCTTGTCTCTTGACTGGTCAGTCTGTCAGGATTTAAATTTGTGTTTAGACAATTAGGAAATTCGCTGTTTGAACATCTCTGCTTCCAACACAGCCGTATGCTAGTTGAAGCTCTCTTAGCACCTTAGCATACATGCAATGCTAAGTTAAGACAAATCTAAGAGGCTAATTGGTTGAGAGTCAGGATAGCTGTAATTCTGATTTTTCAATGCTGTGAGAATCTATGGAAAAAATATACAGTACTGTATATACAAATATGAATGTTTTATATTCTATGTGAGCTGATCCTGTAAAACACATTTAGTTTAAAGGCATGTGTTTTTTCAACTCCGTTAGGTAATATGTTAAAACATGGAACTAGGTTCAAATTAGTTAAAACATAGCTCCATTAATATACAATTAATAGAAGAGAAAATTCTCTGTGCTGTGTTTGCCTCTCCAGTCTCCCATACATGCTGGACGGTTATGTCACACCATCAGACCTCAATCTCTCAAACCAGGTGATGACAGCATTATTGTAGTTAGATCCCTGAAGGGTTATGATCAGTGTGTTTAAACATTATATAGGTCCTGAAGGTCCAAGAAGTTTGTCCCAACCTTCCTCACCTGCTCTGCTCTGCTTGGCCAGAGAATCTGAAACCAGCAGATTCTCACGGTTGCGTGAGGTCCATGTCGAGCTTTGCATTTTTCCCCCCTTACCATCGATAGTGAAAAACAGTAAATATTTGAGAGTTATTGCCGGGATCGGATTAATTACACGCAGTCTTGAATTTCTGCTATGTATCCTTTGTTGCTGGAGAAGTCACACAACATTAACAAGCTGTCAAGCTGTGAACTGACATGGTTTGTCTCAGGACTAACTGTTGGTTTGCTTTACATTCTGTGTGTGTGTGTGTGTGTGTGTGTGTGTGTGTGTGTGTGTGTGTGTGTGTGTGTGTGTGTGTGTGTGTGTGTGTGTGTGTGTGTGTGTGTGTGTGTGTGTAATACAATGTGTGTTGCTGTGCATCTTTGTGAGCACATTGGTTGCAACATTGCAAAAAAAAAAAAAACAGTGGCATTTATGAGCCACTGTTTTTTTGCATCCAGGATGTTTAGTGGGTATATGTCACAGAGAGAGCATAACAGTGGCATTGACAGCGAACACTAAGAGCAAGTAAGGAAAGCGTGGGGTGGGGGTGAAGATGGAGGGTAATGGAGTTTACTAAACATGTGCAATTAGGGAGATGTACACAGTCCCCCAGGTCTGTTTAAGATCTGGAATACGTTCCTAACAGCTTCAAGATGCCCTGTTTTGGCTTTGGTTTCCAAATCAAAATCGGGGTTGACTTTGTTGTAAAAAGGTTCTGGTAAAGTTCTCTATGTTCGCTTTGGCAAAAGTCCAAATGCACCAAACATACATAAAGATTAACATAGGACTAGAGAGGTTTGGTGGATACAATTTAAACCTGAACTTAAATTTCATTAACCTAAACATTGTACTCTGCAAAGGAGGTCATAAACACTTTTTGGTTTCCTGTTTATGTGGTGTATAGAGATGAGGGAGGCATTAAAAGTGGAGGAGCTGGAGTACTTGGCCTGGAACCTTTCAAAATAAACTGCCACAGTCTGCTCTTGTAGCGTTCTTTCCGCCATTGTTTGTTTTTTAATTCTGCCTTTTTTAAGACATGACCTCTTCTTTCATTAGGCAAATAAGTCCCTACTGGAAATGAAGCAGCTTCCCATTTTTCTCAGCAAATTTCAAAACTTAAATAGTCGTCTGGCAACAGTGGTGCAAAGTGACATCTCAAGGGTTAAAGACAGCTGCCAACATCTGTAGCTGTGGTTAGCTTTTTAATTGTGAGGCCCAGCAAGTGAGCTAGCAGCATGGAGGAGAGGGGGCTGGCAGGCCGCATATTTCAGCCGAGTGTTCACAGAGCAGCTTTCCGGCCAGCCATGTGGACTCAATGATGGCGTCCAGGGGTGTACTGTGCTCCTATGAAATATTAAATCTGCTTGGCCCCCAAGTGTGGACAGACCACCTGCAAGCAAGCAAGCGTGGCGTGCGGCGAGCCCAGAGATCAGATGTCCCTCTGCTACACACATGCACAAACACACACATGTATGCATAAGAAAAAGAAATACACACCGATGTCCACACACAGGATAAACCTGTGGGTCTGCACATGCTTACACTAATAGACATAAACACATGCAAAAAAAAAACAGTGAGAACATGGAAACACTCCAGATCTCTGTGAAAACATACTTCCTGCATGTGATACACACTTCTGCAGAACACTAAGTGAATTATTTTCATTGAGATTTTTTGTGCATGATGCTTTTATGATTCCAGCTTAAAATCGTGATAATAAATTCACCATTGTAGCTCTGGAGAACACTTGTTATTCTGTCCTTTTAAACTTCAGCAAAAGCAGTGAACAACAATGAAAGGGAACAAGAAAAAAAAAACCCCACTGAAAAACGCCTGACATTTTCAGACTGAAAGAAAAAACTTCAGCCTATTTCGAAATGCGGCCAAAAGTGCAACGGGTGCTTGTCGACTGCCGTCCCCTTCAGGGCCTCGTTCATTTGCACGTTGTGCAGTCGGTCTTCAGCCTCCCCTCTGCTCCCCTGAGGCGTCTCTGCCTGCCCAGATGTGCAGCTGTTTATGCAGAGCAGTGGCTGAAGCAGATGGTCTGCCCTTTAAAATCCTCAGAATGAACAGGGGGGGTCGCTGTCCTGCAAACATGCTGATTATTATGAAGGAACTGACCACTCACCAATCTTAGCTGAAATGTGCAGCCAATGAACTTGTGCTCTGGTGGTCACAGCATCATCTCTGTCCTGCTTTCAGCTTTTAGAAGAGCACAAACTGCTTATTATAATAAGTTTAATGAGATGAACATCTGGACTTGATAAATTAAATCATAGTAGATTGTATTATTGTTCCTGAAAAAGATACACTATATAGGGTATTAAACAAGTAAGAATGCCAAATTAGAAAGGTTTTAGCACTGATTTTAAGCTGTATTCTTAATGTTTACAGATGCATTTTTAAAACATATTTGAATTGCCTGTCTTTACACAGCCATAGGTTACATTTCATTGTATCCATGAGAATTCTGTAATGAAATACATACATGAATCATTTCATGCTGGGTACAATGATGAATTGGTTAATTTCAGTCACGCTGTACCTCCTGTCCATGAAATACAATATACACTAGTGACACCTTGTGGTTGTTTTGTGTCAGTGACTCAAAAATAAATGCTGTTTGTTTTGTGCCTTTTTCCTTTTAGGGGTGCAAACTCTGACATAAATGTCCATGAGAGCAAATGATGATAAAAAGATGTACCGGTCCTTTAATTTGATATTATATACTGTGGGTTGTTGCAGAAGTTCATTCTAATGGGACACATCTTTCTAAAACATGTGCTCCTCTTGACATCACTGTTGAAATAAAGAGATTAAACTAGATGGTAGAATGTTAGTGTGGTGGCTAGTGATGCCACCTCACAGGGAACCAGTCCTGGGTTTGAAACCATTTAAGGGCCTTTCTGTGCACAACTGGAAAATGTGGGCTTCCAGATTAAGAACCATTATTTTGAATTACCACAAACAACTGTACAGTAAATAAGACTAAACAAGTGAGAACTGCATGGCAGCACAGTGGTGTGGGGTTGAGCATTGCAGCCTCACAGCTATACCTGGTTCAAATCTTGACAGGAGCTCACCCATGTGGAGCGAGTATGTTTTAGCTGCCTAGTATTGCTGTGTGGACCATGCTTTTGATTTACTATAACATACAACTTTTAACCTGGTAAAATAAAGGTAAAATAAATACAAAAAAATGGGCAAACCCAAACAAGTGAGAGCTTCAAAGTGCTGTGGTGGAGTGATGGTTGGCACTGCAACTTCAGGGAAACAAATACAGGGTTCAAATTCTGGAGGGAGCCCACACATGTAGAGAATGCATGTTTTGGCAGTCTACTGCAGTGTAGAGAAGGGACTCTGATAAGCTTCGAAAAAGTACCCTAATAACTTTGTAAAATGTTGTTTTGAAAATCAGCTGACAGGTGAAAAATAAGTGCACACGATGTAAAAGCCTGGCTTAAGATCTGCCTTTGTCAGCACTGAACATGAGAACGTCTCACATTTGATTTCTCTTGAGGGTTACATTTGAAAAGGGCGTTAACATACTGTGTATATTAACATTTTAAGTTTGTCTTAGTATAATTCATTTGTGAATGGTTTCCCTACCATCAACTGTTCATTTCTTTATGTCCCATGACAATTTTCCATCCTAATCTGTGTCATGCTATGTTAACCCTGGAGCAAAGACTTCAGAACCAAGACTCCCTCCTTTACATGGCTTCATCGTTCCAGCAAATCAATACCTACAAGAGACTTTTGTTAGTATTGGTCTGTACCCAATATTTAACCTTCTGTTTTGCTGACTGAGGGGAATGGGGAACTTCCACTTTGATATTTGAACAAAACGCCTTCTGTTGGTTTATACAAACTTCAGTGTTTCAATCTTTTTTAAATGATTTGTTTTTCAGTTGCGTAACAACTATAAAATCAAATTCACAAAGTGTTTATTTCTGCAGGGCATGTGCGCCATCTGCTGACAAGGGATTTTAATAAAGGTCACTTGCAAACAGCCAGATTTTCTGAAGCTGTGCACTGCATTAGAATCTTTATGTCACCACAAATACACAAAGACTGCGTGTTTTATCACTTTTACCAGTATTATACCACTACCTATGTATTGTCACCAATTAAACTACTTAGGTCTTATCCTATGTTGGTCACAAGGTGGCAGAAGAGGTTTACTGGCATTTTACCATATGCCCTTGAAACTTGGGAGCGTCTTCTGCACCTGTTTTAACTGAGCCAAACATACAATTCAAGACATGGATGAATAAAGATAACCATGCTTTCTATAAGGAATGAGGCTCAACTATGTCCTGAAGGTCCTGAAGAGGGTCAGGTCCAGGAAACAGGCAATTTTACACTTTGAGGACATTTTTAAATTTCTTCCACAATCTGCAGCTGATACATGTGTAGGTATCTCTGCATGTCTTTCTATATTGGGTAATAAAAATAACGCAGGAGAAGCAAGCATCACTACTGAATTCTGCAGACATTGACTTGCCCTTGAATATATTTGTGAATGAAACTGGGCAGAGGAGCTCTCCCCCTCCTCCCCTCTCCTCATTTGGATAAATGTCACGGATTACCTAACGGGCGAATCAGTGTGCTTTTTTGTCATTAAAGAGGAGGTAAGATTGTCATTTTGTTGCCTTGGAGACTACAAATCAGCGGCATCATGCAGTATCTTCTTGTCCATTCCCAATGAGCGAGTTCGGTCGCTGCTGTCGTCATCAGGGCTGAAGGGCGGAGCCGCTGGAGTCACTCGTGCTCTGATTGGCTCCTTCGGGTTAATGAGCTGCCATTGAGGATTTTGGGCTCGTGCGGGGAGGAGGTGTGTCTGGGGCTGAACAAGCACACGCCTCTTACATAAAAACTCAACTCAACTGTGGTGTTGATCAGACGCACCAATTTTAAAAGCTGATCCTCGAGCCCTTTGGTGACTTTTCACACAGTTACTTTCGGTTGACGCGAGCGACTTGTGCTGTCTCTGAGGGGAAACAGAAACTGTCGGAAGTAGGAAGAAGCGCAGTGGCTGCAATTACCTTCTCTAATCAGCTAATTTAACAGCAGGTGTGAATTCATGTCTGTATTCTCCCCTCAGATATACTGGTGAGTACTCGAATCTCTAGACTTTTAACTGCACCAGTGGTTTGTTTCTGTGTCCCCGCCTCCTTGCTCTATAGCAAAGGAAATATACCACTTAATGATTTAACTTTGCACCTGACATGTAGGAACAATGAAGTGTATGGTTGTGGTGTGTTTTTACTTGGAGATGTTCCCTTTGTTGCTACACCCACTCTTCTTTCTTCCTTTGAGGTTTTCTTCTGTGGGGTGTTGCCCCTGAAACTGGAAATGTCATATCACAGATTGAAAAGAAAGAAAATTCAAGGGCCCCTATTTAAATTAAAAAAAAAAAAAATGCTTGAGGCAAATTGTTGTCAGCTTTAAGCTTCGCTTGTTGCATGTACCAATTCAGAAAGGTCATTGTGGTTACCTGGTGTTTTCATTTTCTGTTCAGGGAGAAAATACACTTTAACTCACTCCTTTTATTTTAAGCCAGAGGGCATGAAAGCTCACTGTCTGTGTCCTCAGGCATTTGGATGGAATATGACACTTTTCCATCCTTTAGTGCTGCAGGTGCAGTGCAATTGGAGGAGAGATGCCCTCTGCTCATATCTATTACTAATAGCTATTATCAGGATATCTTCCACCAGTCAGCACCAGAACACTTTTCGTATACGTTGTAATACAGTTCATGTTTCTTTGTTAGTTGAAGTTTGTTTGTGCTCTTATCCGTCTTGTGTTTTCCTGTCTGCTGAGCGACTTTGCGAGTAGCTTTGGCACGTCGTTTTGTGAGCTGTGTTTAAACCTCAGCAGGCTTCTGGCTGTCTCTACCAGGAAGTTCAGAGTCAACCTTTTTACTGTAACCACACATTGCTTTCTCGCATGTGTGCTTACTTACACTAGACCTTTATGTCTTTTAAACAGGGCTTTTATTACTTTTAAATAACTTTTATTTACAATTAAAGACTGGAAAAGTTCAAACATCCTTTAATTTGGAATTGTGTGCTGCTAGATTCGCCAAAGCTTTTAAATTTCTGCGTGATGGCTTCCTTTCCTTGTGAACAGGAAGACATATCTCTCCTAACAATAGCTGAACATTACCGCAAAAAAGCACTAATGGAAAACTTTCAAGTCCAATAGACTTTTAGTTAATAAGATTTCACCTCAGCACATGATGTGTTTCCAATGGCATCCTCAACCCATAGGAATCTGCATCCAACCAGTTCACTCCAGCACACCCCTTGGAGTGTTACTCAGTCTCCGAACCGACCACATACCTGCAAGCTGTGTGACTCTGCTGGCGGAAATATTGGCCCCCGTTACCGCACAGGCTAAGATTTATGACGGCAGTAGTAAGAACTGTGGGGTGGCAGCAGAAGGGGAACAATGTTGATAATGCATGATGCAAATACCCCTCTTGTGCAATGAGATTGTTGCAGAGGCCACATGTGGGCCGCTTACAGTACAGGAGCTAGCATGGCCATGGCCTTTTACAGTCTGGAGACAGGTGGATGACAACCTGGTGTCATGCTTTAGGTAACACCTTCATGATGTATGGTCACTGTATAATGATGTTGGGTAGATGTTTTACAAGGCCAAACTTGAGGGGTCTGCTAAAACACAGTATGTCATCTAGCTTGTGTATTTATCTGCATAACAAGTGGTTGTAATCCACAAGGTTAAAAATACAAATCTTACATTGTTCATTCTCTTATATGGTTGTGAGTGGTGGGGTGATTCCAACTGTGTGCTGGAAAGGACTTTATTGATTAACTCTTGGTCATGTCTTATGCAATTTAGCTTTTAAAAATATTGCATAAGCTTACTCTTGTTGGACTGCAACAAGAACCATTGTTTTTATGATTTAATACCTGTAGAATGTTTTCAATGACTCAAATTCTAAGATGATGTGTTCAAAATGCTGGTCTAAGAAAATGCCAAACCAATCAAATTTGCTATCATAGCCAGAACAATCATCACCAATTAGTTAGGAAGCTTGAGCCAGGGACACCTCATGGGGATTTATGCTTAGAAATGACTCGTGAAATGTTGCAGAATAAGTGGATTAGTCAACAAACAGTTTAGAGCTGTAATCTTTCCGATATGTGTTCTGGACATGACCAACTGGTCTTATTCCTATGCTGACCTGGCTGGACGTGGCATTAGGAAGCTGGCAGGACCAGGTGTGTATTATCTGGACTGGGTCAGGAGGTAAAGAGGTTAACGGCCATCTGCCACACCAGCCTCATACAGAAACCATTGACAGCCATTTGTCTTAAGTCATGTGTCTTGACCAAGCGGCAACCTCCGGTCTCAAAATATGAAGCTGATGCGGAAGTGTTATAAACTGCAGTTCATTGAACGTCCGCTTGAGGCTGGCTGCAGAAACACCGGAAACCACATACACACCCATTCAAAGAAAACGATCTTTGCAGCATTAATAAACATGTTTACAGCCTGGTTCAAAAAAACTGCTTGGGTCTGAAGAGCTCATTTCTCTAGAGGCACACTCTGTACAAGGGGTGGATTTTTTTTTTTCTAACACGACGGTTCAGAAGATATTAAGATTACGAGTTTTGCCCATTTTAAGGACATGGCTGACTTGATTGACAGGCGGGAACACTGTAGCTGTTGGCTAGGAGGCTCAAAGCCTGCCTCTTTACCTCATACTAGCTGGACAGCAGTTAAGTTGAGTTCAGCATCCAATATGACTCCTGCCAACAATTGGCTTCAGAAACACATGGGTGAAGTCACGGATACTTTGTCAATTATTTATACAGTCTATGGTCTTGACGTTGACATGACAAATGTGTGGTCTTTGACATAGACTCTAGGCAACAATCTGTGGTCCTTGTTGATCTTATGTAACACATGTCCAGGTTGGTTACTTATAGAACACTTAACACCTCCTCTAATAAATAAGTTTTCCTTTTATGAAAGGGACACTGTGTCCTGCTAACTGACACTTGAAGCAGTAATGGATGCGCCTGTGGTCGGTTTGTGTTTGTTTCCTTCCAGGTCGACTTGTTACTCCTGCACCCCCATTTCCTCCTCATTGTGCCCCTTTATGTTTTATTAGGCCGATGTTCTGTTATTCTTAGCCGAGCAGGATGTTTATACGATCCCCGAACAGAAATATGACTGGCAAGGCCTGAGTGTTTATCTTTCTTTCCTCTCTTCCCCTCTCTTCCTCCTCCCCTGCTCAGGTCGTCACTGTCACCGTTCATCCCTCCTTCCCCTCCTCTGCTGTTTTTTGCATGCCTGCCTCACCCTCTCTGTTCACCTCCCTTGCGGATGAAATGAGTTCAGGAGCAGCCCCTGCTGACATTATTTTTTTCCAAGTTAAACCTTGCGTATCCTTCAAGGCCAGTCTTTATTTTTGGATATCCGGGTATTGTCTCAATCAAGTATTCCGTGCTGTCTGACCATTGCAGTAAAGGTCACAGCGATTAGAGCAGGAGCCTTTTAATTTTCATTTTGTGTGCTGTCTCACACCCAGCTGTGATATCAGTGAGTGGTTTATTTGAATTCAGAAATAGAAAAGACTGATATATTTTTGGCCTATAGAGAGAGTTGAGTTTTTTCCTGGAGGTGCCTGTCACTAGTATATGTATTACCCATAAAGAATATAAATAATGGATGTAGTATCCTTGATGTCACCCATCTGTTTCTTAAGCGCTGTTTTGAAGCCAATCATTGCCAGAAGCTATATTGGAAATGCTGAACTCAACCTAACTTCTGTCCAACTAGTGTGAGGTAAAGAGGCGGGCTTTGAGCCTCATAGCCAACAGCTACAGTTTTCCCGCCTGTCAATCAAGTCAGCTGTGCCTCTCATGATGGAAAACTCGTAATCCTAATATCTTCGAAATTGCCACGTTATGAAAAAATGAACCCAGCGGGAAATGAGCTATCCAGACTACGCTCATATTTTGTACCAGGCTGTAAACATGTTTATCAGTGTTGTAAAGATCGGCTTTTTTGAATTGGTGTGTATGTGGCTCGGCCCCTTTAGTTGAGACACAGCTGGAGAACCAGAAAAGATGCTCACTGCAGAGGTGTTCAACTCTAACATGTAACATAGTTAAAGCACTATTTCCCTCAATGATTTCCTGACTATGTCCACAATAATCTTTCCAACTAAGGCTGAATTTGTTCATTTTACATTTTTACGGAGTCTACATGAAGCCTGCAGTACGTCAACATGGCCGATGATTCTTCAGGAAGTTGTGGATCAACAATGCAGAAACCTAGAAAAGACAGAAAGCAGTGTCAGGAATCATTGAGTTCTTTCTGCACAGACTGGACAGAGCTCATTTTGTTCTCATTGGTAAACTGAATATGAGACTGTTACTCTAACTCAAGAGTTGCAAGAAGAATAGCCTGTAGTTAGTCCATTACATAACATAAAGGTTGATAACATTAGAGGAAAATATCACAAACAAACATGTTTTTTTTGGGGTTTGTAATTCTTGTGCCAGTAAACATGGAGATGTCGAGAGCACTTCATGCCGAGGTATTTTCAGCATGATGAGTTTTGAATGAGTCATAAAGTGAGACGAGAATATTAAGCAGCGCTTTACTTAGAAATTCCACTGCGGGTGTCATGTTGTAATGGCAGATAAAGTATTATAGGTTTTGACATGGTTTATTTTTGAAGAGACTTCTGTTTGTGAAGCGTATCAAACACAGAAATTAATCAGTTTCCAGTTTGTTATCTAACACACTTTGAAGCCTGGGTGTTTTTGGTGGATGAATAAGACTGTGGTGAATGGTTGAATTAATTCTTTGGAAAAGGTTTACATAATCGCTCCTTATTTTAAAACCATATTTCAATCAGTAAGCGTATAATTTTCCATCATTCTGCTGTATCCAAAAATAAATGTTTTTTATTTAAGATTCAAAGTAGGTCAAGTGAGGCCCACGCATCTCTTCCCAAAAAGCAAAAAACGCAACCATTGACTGGGATAATGTGAGGATGTGAACGAAATGTGTGTTGTTTTCTTTGTTCTGTGTGGCAGTGACCACACAGACCACAAGCCTGTGGCCGCTGACCACAAGGCAGCAGGCTTTAAATAGGGAGCGTGAGAAGGCTGCTCTGCATCTCATCTCAGGACTGCGTCTATGTCAGGCCTGGGACCTGCGTCAAGTATTTTACTTTTTTAAAATCTTTACTACGACAATGCTGGATAGTGAACACACCGAGCATGGATAAACAACCTATCGTTACTTTCATCTAAAATGGAAAGTTTGGCCGAGCTTTGAAACAGAGAGCATCAAGTTCCACCGGAGTCAAATACCACAGCACGCCCCCAGTACACTCTCACAATGACTGTGCTCTCTGGTCTCTACTGCAAGAGCACATCATCCTGTATTTAGACACGGCCACCTTATGCAAGCATGAGCTGTGCAGCTCTGCAGAGCACAGCAGAGCACAGGCTGGATGCTAGGTTGTGCTGCGGTCATGAAGTGCTGAGTTTGAACAAAACATGTGCAGGTAAAGCCATGACGATGTGAGACTCTTAACGCGTGTGTTTATGTAAACTTTGATAGATGTTGTGCTTGTTGGTTTTACACTTAGACTTTCCTCCTTTTACAAACTAGCAAGTCACTTTGGAGACCAAACTTATATGATGAGACTTTTAACATCTAGATCACGAGTCAGCAGTATCAACCTTTCGAGAGACAGAAGGTTGTGTGTGCACCAAACATTTTCTCTTGAGATGTTGATTTCATACACAGAAAGACAAAGCACACCATGCTTACCATCACACATTATTCAATCGTACGTTTTTTTCCTTCATCCCTACAGCCCAGTGTTTGTGCCCGGCCGAGATATGACTGAGGTGATGATCAATAGCACCCCCATGGAGGACATGAGGCTGAGCCCCAGCAAGGACAGGCTCTCCTTCCAGGTGAGAGACGCACACATACACACACATGCAGTAAAACATCTCTACTGTCCCGTATCTTTGCACTTTCATTTTTATAAGAATGGCGATTTAATAGAAACCTATTCATTATTATTATTATTATTATTGAGTCAGCCTAATGTCAGAACAAAAGGAAGCAGCAGATGCATGTTGGGTAATGCAGTTGGTAAAGGGTTTGTGGTCAGTTTAAAGTTGTAGCTTTTTACTGGGTTAGACTTTTTTCTGTCGTATCTAAATCTCAAAATCGAAGGCCAAGCTTAGTCATCTGTAGGAGGGACTGCTTATCATCAACAGGCTAACAAGATAACTTGTAGTTTAAGTATAGTAACAGAGATTATTTACATGTCAGTCTTGTTTTGAAATTATAGGTTCATATTCCCAACAAACTACTCATACTTAACTTAAGTACAGTGTTTAGAAAACACAACTTCTACATCCCTTGTTTTTCAGCCTCTCTAATATGTAAGTAAGAGGACATTGGATGTTGCAGTTTCTTACAACATGTAACACAAACAGAAAAGGGAAACATATAAGAGAAATTGTGTGTTATTTGTGGAGCTAGATACAAAAATAAACCCTGCAGATTGAGAAAGACGAGAGAAGCTGCCATCAGATGTTTTTGACGTGGAGCTGCTGGCAGCTTTGTTTCACTGTCAGCTGAACAGGACCATCTTGGAAACACAACTACTTAAACACACATCTGCTGCTATTTTTAGTGTCACATAGGTCATGAGCGGGAAAAAATAATTAAGGGGGGGTATTTTCACTCTGAAAACAGTTTCATCATCTTAAACAATAATGTTTTTTGTCAAGTCCAGTCATGGATTTAGACAGGAAGTAGGTCTCATGGTCAGTGAAGCTGCATCTCAACTGGTGGACCAGAGTAACAATAAGGTCATGGTTACCAAAATATTCTTGAGCATGCTCTATCTGCTGAGGATCTTTAATCTCACGGGGCTGTTTTCTTTTGAAAGACACACAATTTATATTATCTTTATAGAATTTATATTCATACTTTCATAAATGTAACACCATTGTATGCTAGTGCCATGCTGCATGTAGTTTTGGTTTCTGAGGATGTAGACTGACCCAGAGGAAGAGGCTGCCTTCTTCCCCTCACAGTTCACACCCCAGCTGTGAGTTTGTCTGAGAGGATGAGAGGAGCGGATGAAGAGGGGGGAAATGGGAGAAAAGGAGGCTGCTGCACCATTTCCATCCCTTCTCTGTATTTCCTCATCCTCAAGACCCCTACCTCCTTAGAGAATGTCTCTGTGAGGCAGTGATGCTGCCTACACTCACTCTCTCCATTATGTATGCCTTTGACATATTGTGTGACCATTACGTTCTAGCTGCACTTTTAAAAGGTGTTGGAAATGAATTTGACCTAGGAGTGTTGAAGGACGAGCAAAGTCTTACTCATGTACTGATTTGTCATCCCAATGTCATGATTCAGGCGTATAGTATGCTCCCTCCACACCCCTTAGAAGATCCTAAAATAGCCTGCATTGTGGCTGGCTGATGATGTGTCGTCGCTTCCTGCCACTGGAAGTGAAACAAGTTATGACATGTGTTAGCGAGGGGTCCAAAGGCAAGGTCATTCACTGCCTAACTCCCCTTGGTGCTGACGCACAGTGAGGATTGGCGATGCAGGCCCGGAAATGCAGATACAGACAGGCTTTAGAGATGTACACAGAGAAGCTCGCACACACAGTTACACACGTCCAATCACACCTCTTGGCGTGGCTATGTATGCAGCTGTTTTCAGAGGATGTAAAAGCGGCTGATAGAAACGTACATGCTTTCATAAGCTGACAGTCTCACATTCACAAGGAGTATTTATAGCTTTTTGTGTTTTTCCTCCCCTCTCATCTGTCTCCTGTGGAATTCTCGGACACAGCTGGATCCCGTCTATCTCTTCCCGTCTTAGTCTCTCTCCTGCCTCATCTAATTCTTTCTTTCCACTCGGCTCTTTGCCCAGACAGCGACATTGTTGTACCCCCCCCCCCCATCCCCCCCCCCCCCCCCTTTGCTCTTTCGTCAAGTGTCTTGAAGTGAAATATGCAGGTCTAAAAATATTCATCCACTTTATCCAAACAACAGCAAAATTGCTGTTCTTGGACCAGGAGTGGCAGGCTTTTTTTTTTCCCTCTGGGCCGTTTCTCCGGTTCCTGAGAACAGAGAGTCTGAGGTTGATTTCCAGTCTTGCCAGGACAGGGAATGCGTGTAATCTCTCCTGTCAGAACGTCCCTCATGCCCATCACTTTATATCCAACAATTGTGAGTGCTACGCTGCGTTTACAAGGGAACCTATTGGTCTGGATTTGTAGATAACTCTGCTGATTTTCATGATCTTTCCTAACCGTTTTTCAAATCTCCAGGGGAATCTAAAGCATTCAGCTCTAAATGTGAACTTTTATAGGGATATTTATGTTCTGGTAAACCTTTCACCTTTTTGTGTTTCCAGCTTACTGTTGATTTGAAATGCCACGATTATGCTCTTGTATAATCTTCTGAGTAGAGGGTGATGCAGTACAGGATGAGTTGGTAAGCAGCTACTAGCTGCTTGGCCCAATGCCTTCCAGAGCATTTAGATTAAACATGATGCAGCATTTACCGTAAGTCTCACTGGACATGCCTCATTTACCCATACAGAGCCACTGATGTAACTCCTGCTTGTGCAATCTTTTTTTGGGGGGGGGGGGGGGGTGAGCCCCTACGTGGAAAGCTAGCTCTGCTGTTGGAGGAATGTGGGCGAGGCAAGAGCAGGTATGCCACTGGGGTTTTAGGGAAACATTTCCTGTCACCGATGTTTAGACTTCACATCACTTCCTTTGCAGTGTTTAGCCTTCACATGGTGTCTGCAACACCTCTGAAAGACTCAAGAGCAAGTTCTTGTATCCCAGAGGCTACCATATTCTACCATACACTTGGAACTGATGATCACAGATTACCCACATTGTCTAGCTTGCTTTGAAATAGAGAATGGTCTACTCTTCCTGCTATACACTTCAGAAAGAATTCAACTCATCCTCTGTTAATAGTGTCAGATTCACACAAAAATCATGCCTGACAAAATGAAATGTTGGATTGATGCTAAGTTTTATTAATTCACTTATTGCCTTCATTTTTGTTGAACGTGTCGTCTAAGTTACATCTGGTGGTAACTGTTGGTTAGTGTACATGAGGAATAAGTTGATAGTATTAAACCTGATAAAAAGGCAGGTTAGCAATATTTGAGTGGTTTTAGTGAACGCATTAGTGCTAGAAAAAGTCTAGGGCCAATTCAACTAAGTCATATACTGGATTAATAACCAGAGTTTTATCCTTCTCATGTCTCCTCAGATATTCCCTGACCCCTCAGACTTTGACCGCTGCTGTAAGCTGAAAGATCGTCTGCCGTCCATCGTGGTGGAGCCGACAGAAGGAGAGGTAGAGAGCGGGGAGCTTCGCTGGCCTCCAGAGGAGTTTCTTGTCAGTGAAGAAGAAGAAGAGGAGGAGGAGGAAGATGACGAAGATGAGCAGAATCACGGCAGTATCCCAAACGGACAGGCCTCACAGAATTCACAGCATTAAAGCCTGTGCTGTAGCATCCACACTCTCTTGTTTCTTTCTGATAGACTATCTCTTTCTCCACACTGGTTCCACACTCCTCCAACAGACTCAGACTGCAGACACACATTCAGTGTCTCGTGATACCATCTCATGACACCAAAGCATCACTCCCACAAGAGAAGCAATACACACAAGACACACGCCCTCACATGATGAATTATCCTCCCGGTCTGCAAACAGACCTGAACAGAAAGGACACGCACACTCGTAACCCACACTTTCTTTTTACCATGCCTGTCACTGTGTGTGTCTCGGCCCAGATCGGATGTCCTGTTGGAAAGCAGCAGCTCTGAGCTCCATGGACAGCTCTCACACTGCAGGGGGCTGCAGCTGCTCTGTGTTATACTCCAAAATGGCTGGCATCATGACCCCAGAGACTGGCATACAGAACTATTGTGGTACCCGTGGGGATTATCGTCTTCAGTACACCGTCTGTACCTGTGTTCATTTTCTGGATTGATATGTTGATTATTGTGATTGCCACTGCTGTCCATAGATTTGTCTGTTTCTGAGAAGTGAATGTTTTGTGATTTGAGAAGTGGGTGTTTGTGTATAACTGTTAGTGGGATTTTTTGGTTCCCCTTAACACGATGTGTCCATAATACTTTCTGTGATCAAATGTCAGACAAAAAAAGCATCCTGGAATCATTTGAGAGTTGAGCAGAAAACAAACCAGCATGCCCTACTTTGCTAATGTGATCAAACTCATTGTGCAAATACTTGTTATGCAGATGGGGCACAGTCAATGTTATGATCCTGTCATTAGTCTCTTGTAAGCCTTCTGGCAAAACGTGCTTGGATGACAAAAAAAAGACACCATAATGTAAAGAAAGCAAATTATTTTTGAAAATGGTGATGTATTAAGGACTAAAATGTAACTTTTGAAAAATAAGTTGATAAAGCGATGTACAGACCCAATGAAGGATGTGTAAATACTTGTTCCCATTGAGCCAAACCTGAGGCCTTGTATTGCGCTGATCTTGTTTGTACTCCGGGTTTGGTTTCCTGTCAGACAAAGATTGAGAATCGCTCTGAGCTGTACACACCTGAACTGAAAGTTGACAGTCCTTTTAGTCTTCCTGTTCTTTGTTTTCTTTTCTTAAACAGCCATACTTTTGACATGAAGTTCAAGTCATAACTTAACCACACTGTAGGACAGAGTTCATAGATACACAAGGCAATATCTCTAAACTCTGTAACGCAATTAGTCCTGTATTTGCCAAAAGCTGTTCATGAGTAATCCTGTTCGTTCTCTAGTAGTATTGTCTGTCCTTGAATCTGTCTGTATTGCAGTTTCTAAAGTTGGTGTTCCTTTGCTCACTCTTTAAATCACCACTTACTGCTTGTGGAACAACTCATGCAAGTCATTAGTGGAAAAGACAATATGAAAAGCTGTTGTACAAGCATGACTGAGATATGTCTGTTTTTGTAATTTCTTGTTTGAGTGGCATTAGGGCTGTGTACAGAACATCTCTCTCTCTTTCTCTTGTGTCACCTACAGGTTCCACATTGTTTTTGTAAAGCTCAGGGAGATAAGCCGCCATCTTTTTTTTTTCTTTGTATTTAGACCACTTTTCTCTGTGACAACCACAGAGGCTGTAAATAAACATTTGAATTTGCTATCCAACTCTGTGACTCTGCTGTGAGAATAATTTACTTCAAAAAGTTACAGCCATGTTTACGGCACAGGATGAAGTAAATGTGTCTTTTACTGGGGCACTCGGAGTACTGCTACGAAGAGACTCACTTCTGTGTTTACTTTCTTTTTCCTTTGAGTGAACCCCCCTCTTTCACCCACTCACTTCACCTGCAGTGGTTAGAAAAAAAAACAGCAGTACTTCCTGCTCTGCATCTCATACAGAATCTCTCAACGAATACAGATGCATGTATCAAAAACATGCAGAAGAGAAAAGAAGCCACATGCTACATCCTGTCTTCAGCTTTCACACACTTAGACACACAAAATCTCATTGCTTTGAACACATCAGATTTCAACTCCTATTTACTTTAGAATATGAATATAATGTGGCCTGACACTATGGAGGACATTAGTTTGACCTTCCAACCTTTTGGGGATTTTTCTGGATTAACAAAAAGAAAAGGATAGCGCCGGGTATAAAATGCTGTGGAAGCAGCTCCTCACGCTCTTCCCATAAACACTCACCACAATGATACTAATAAAATGTGGTTGAGTGGAAAAGTTCTAATGGGGAACTTGGGGGATTTACAGGAATAAACAGAAAGCTTTGTGATCACTGTTACAATGGAAACTTCTCAGGTGATTTGCTGCTATGCACTATATGAGTGACCCATCAGGTCAAGTTTGATTACCCAGTACCAGGAGTACTCCATCAAAGTTACTGCTATAGGGTCCTCAGACCTGACAGATTTGCCAAGGTGGTACTCAGAGGGCCTTCCGGTCACTTCCTAGAAAGGGAACAATGAACTGACATTCTCTCCTGCTTCCTTCTTCCTAGAAATAATAGAGCAGAAATAGTTATTAATACCCCCCATTGCTGATAACGGTGGTGAGCAGCAGAGTGTCTGGTGGCCACTTCTTAAAAGGCAGGATAAGTAATGTCCTTTACCCCTTCCTTAATGTCTGCTCCTTGATCTAAGTGGAAAATGTCATGAGATCATGGAAAGAAGAAATCACAAGAAATTAGAAGAGGACAGACGCAGTTCCCTGGAGAGACTCACTGAACTCTTATCCAGCCATGCAATCATGTGACGTCAGCCGGAGACCTCTGAACTTTGTGTTGACTTTCAAATATGTCTGGAGAAAGTAATAGTGAGAAAAGCAATACACTTCAGTTTTAATAAAGAAAGGTCCCGAGTTTCTGTGCTTTTAGAGATATGAAAGGATTGCCCTGAAGCAACTTTTCATAGCATTTTGACATTTTCGCCAGCTCTTAATCTTCAGCTCTTTTTCTTCTGCCAGTGACTCACGAAGAAACATTCTCTATTAAATTTTTTTTTGAAAGCAGTTGCAATTAAAATATCAGAAGCCTTTTACACCCGAGCATCACTGTTACACTGCAGGGGGCCAAAACCTTCATGAGCCAAAGAGACCCACATACACCACTCCTTTGGATGTGTTTATGTGTCGTTTCTAGATTGATACAACAATTACTGTGAATATCACTGCTGTTTATAGATGTGTCTAACTGGGAGGTTAATGTTGTGTAATTTTCTATAAAATATTTCTTGAAATTTGTTCTCCGTCCCCTCACATGATTTGACTGAGTGACTCTCCAAGATTTTATGTCAAACATTTGCATCAATAGGGCGTCCTGGGATCATTTTAGAGAAGTGAGAAGAAAAAGTGAAAAAAATAAACCAGCGTGACGTACTTCGCCTCCAGGATAAATTCATTGAACAAATGCTTGTCATGCATTGAGGGCACAGTCATGCTATGATCCTGTCATCACACTGACCTCATGTAAGGCTTTCAACAGACATGCTTACAGGAAGCTGTAATTGGATGACAAAGCAAAATAGGACAACGAGGAGAGCTACATGTCACAGAAGCAGGTTATTGTTCAAAAGGGCAAAACTAAGTACCGACTGAAAATTACATGAAGCTAAGCACTGACCTAGTGGAGGATGTGTAATTACTTGTTCCCAATGAGCCAAACCCACAGGCATGAAGTGGCTTGTACTGGGCTTGGATTATAAAGTATTTAGTAAGACAAAGACAGTGAGAATCAATCTGAACTGAGCACACCTGAACTAACAGTTGTCCCTCTTTCCTGTAGTCCTCCCCCTCTTTCTTTTTATTAAATCAGCTATACTTTGACAGGTATACCTTTACTCTTTCAAACCTAAGTTGAGTCATAAAAGCTGACACTGGAAGCCGCAAGCAATGTGAACAAAAGTTCAAGAAAACAATTTTTCTATAATCTGGACAGTTCAAAGTTTAACTGCAGGAATTTTTGGTTACATCACCAAGTTAAAGCTCCCTTAAAAGGTCTGGAAAACCTTGATGGGGTTCAACGTGAAGACACTTCAAAGTCAGAAACGTTTTCCTTACGCCACTCCACTTTGAGATATTTCTTTGTTTTATTCACTGGTTTAAAGTGAGCCAGACTAAAGTCTCAATTGAAAGGTTTGCTTGCATGTGGCCCATAGATGAAACCACAAGCACACAACAGAATACAACAAATACGCTGTTTTCAGCATTAAAATAGTTTCAAATTTTAGAAAATATTTTAATCATATTCCTGCCAAACCTTAGATGAAAAATATTTATATATCCGTATCCCCTTATCCTCTCAGCTAGTAGCAACATAGCTTGTCTTAGCTTATCCTGGCAACTCAGAACAAAGACTTAAACCAGCGAGCCTATTTCCATCACAATGTTTAAACAAAAAAACAATGAACTCTTACCAAAGCTTAATATTCAGCCTTTTACATTTTGTTTGTTAGAAAAAACACCAAAACTAAAGGCTAAACTATGCTAAACTGAGCACAGAAGAGAGGTAACAGCAGATAACTAATGCCCAGCTAGGATGAGTACATCCTAGCTTGGCTCAGAATAAAGACCAGAAGCAGCTACTCTGATTCTAAACTGAAGTTCAGAAAAAAAGGTAATTCATAGTGTATTATTCAACATGGTATGTCTTGTTTGTGTAAAAATACAAAAACTAATTGGCTAAATGTTGCGAAGCTAAGCATGGAGGAGATGTAAGAGCAGTTGACTATCACTCTGTAAGAGAGCTAGGAGCACATTCTGCTGCACCTCTGATTAAATGACTCTTCAAGGTGTTAATTTGTTCTAACTATAAACTTTTATTTTCATTTCCCTAACTAATATACCCTAATGTTAGGGTTAGCTTCCCTGTACAATTTAACCCAATTGGCTCTGGAGTGAAAAAACATTTCTCTGCACTGTTAATCAGTTTCTGAACCACTCTGCAGGAGGTCAGAGGTGACGGCATTCATTTTCCAGTCGGTGAGATGAGTACCAGTGACTCTCAGCGAGCACATGCTGGCAGATGGGGAACGGAGTGTGTCTCACACACCATTGTTGGCGTGAGACGCAGTATCGCTAAATGTGAGTGAGAGCGTGTGTGCTGGGCTGTGTATTAAAACTGTTGTCAGAACCTTCTGAGTGAAGTCACTGATAGCTCTTCTAACTCATTCTTGGAATTCTTTCCAATGGAAACAATCCCATGGCTGATCCCAGTGTGTCAGCAGAGTCTGACCTGCCAACCCCTGAATTCTCCCAGACTCCCAACTATAGTCCACATTAACGCTGTTTCACTGTCACTCCTGTACACATAAACTCACACCAACCCCTCCATGTACCCATAAACCTTCTCTCCTCAATAATCCTGTCAAGAGGAGAAAAATAATACTCATGCGATGAACTCTTTTTCCACTCCCTCTCTTCATTTTACTGCAGTTATTTTCTTGTTCTTTCTATTTTTTGCTCTCCCAGACTTTCATCCAGTTCTGTTGTTTCAGCAAGTTTCCCATACTTACATGACAGTACAAATGTACTCCGCATTCCCACAGTGCTGGTTATGTAATGTAAGTTAACATTTCATTATAAACGCTGGCCCCTGTTCTTATAACCTTGCTATTTTAGTGCTGCAACCTTACTGTATAAGCCACCCAGGTTTATTCTGCGTGTGCATGCATAACTGTGTCTCTGTGTTTGTGCAAAGCTTGCAAATGGGCGCATGTGCTCCGAGGTTTTATGTATAACCGTGTCTTGTTATTGCGAGTGCCTTGTGCGTAAGGGAAAGATTCTTTTCCCATGGTTTCTCAAGTGTGAGAAGAAAGTAGAGCTCTCAGGACATGAAGCAAAAAACTTTTCTGGTTATTTATAACCTGTCTGGAGACGGCCCACCAAGCGTAGACACATATCTGGCTCTGTCAACAAGAGAAGAGCTGGAGGAAGATACGCTGAGAGGCATACAACAAGGAGGGAGGATTATGAGGTGAAGGGGTCAGGGAAGGAAACAAGATGGATGTTAAGGAGGTGGTGTGTAAAGAACACCGGAACTGTGACACAGGTGAAACACAGGTTGGAGAGGGCAGCAGAATTAAGATAAGTTTTGACAAGGAGAGATTTGATCAAATGCCACCAATTTAAATATATTGTATTGAGCAAAACATACTGAAAACATTGTTAAAGCTCCTGTGACGATTTTTCAATTTGTGTCACTTTTGGCGCCCCCTATGGTCAAAGGGGTCTCTGTGTAATTAGCGTCTCTTGAAAAATATCTCATCCTGCTTTCATTTTACAGTAAAACGCATCACTCATCAAACGTCTTTGCCATGGAATGTGTGAATAAAAGTTGTGTCATCAGCATATAGTTGATCATTTGGTCTGATACCAGTGGTTTAATGTTGTTTTCAACATTAAAAGTATCAATTTAAAAATAACAACTTTTCATGTTGATGGTCCTGTTTGCTTTTTGTACCCTAAAGAGACACCAACTTTAATTTCAGTCCATATCGTAACCAGCTAAAACTCCTCACATGAGCTTTAAAGCAAAAACACAAAGGATACAAACAGATAAATAAAACTGTCAATTTTTTTACTTATCCACTTAGCGCCAAATCCCAACTAAAGCTCTCAGATTATACTTTACATATTGCACAAGTTTGAACTATATATTTTGTAATATCATTTACAGTGGTCTAACTTTGATTCAGTATAACTTTGGCAAGAAACAAGCAGAAACCTCAAATAGAACCAGACTCATTGGTGTACAGCCATCTACCATGACTGGATGCACAAAGAAAGTGAGAAAGAAGGAGAGGCAGAAAACATAAGATGTTAGAAACAGACAACAGAAATGGAGCCCTATCAACAAAATAACAACACATAATACAGACGTTAGGGAGCTATGTCAAAAATAAAAATAGAAATATGATCAATATTTGCAATAAAACTACAGTAATGATTACATGACCGATAATAATTAAAACTGTTGCAATCTATGAATGTGCTCTCCCTGAATATATTTGACATTTGAAAATTCCCACAGCACCATGTCATGCCCTAATCAGGACCATAAAGTAGTGATTACTATTCAAAACAAATCCTCTGATACTTCAACATTAATTAGAATCAAGCATGGTGAATACTGCCAAACTCCTCTCTGTATGCGCACGTCAACAGTCTGGCATTAAAGACAAAATGCACCTGCTGAACCCACGACCACAGCACACATTTGGACAGATGAGTCTAAGCACCCTGGGACTTATTCTTTATTTAACATGGTGATGTAAGGCACATCTCCATCTCATCCCCAACCTTTCAAAGCCCTGATCAATACAAGTCTGCACCAGTAAATCTGCATTACACTGTATTTTTGTGTGTTAATGTGCTAAGCCACAGCCTATTGCTCTTCCAAAGGCTGTTGTTGATATAAATAGACTGCTTACAGCCCCGCCACCCTTAATCCTTATTGCCTAGAGACCAGGATGGAAAAAGAGAGGAAAGAGTCAGGGGGACTGGATCAGGACGTACAAGGAGATAAAAAACACCAAAATAAAGACGCAAAACTGGAGTAAAAGAAATGTGTGAAGCATTGTTACAGGTGTGAGGCCGAGCTGTGGAGTCAATGCGAGGATGAGGAAAAAGAAGACTCGAGTTAAATCATCTTTGGCGTCCGCTCTTTGAACTTCCAAGAGAGCACAAGAGGTCTCTAAGAGGCAAGAATGTTTCAAAAACAACAAACTGGAGTTCCTTTTTCAATAAAGCCTCGTTAAAGTGCTATCAATAAACTCCATTGAAAATAAACCAAAACACAGTGTACAATGCCCAAAAAAGTCACTCTGTCACTGCAGCATGATCTTATGTAAGTGGAAAGGCATGTCCACATGAATTAAAGTTGTTATTCTTTACATTTATCTGTTAATTTGATCCTTCAAAAAAATGCATATCCCTTGGCTTACCTCCCATGTGGATTTAATAAGAAAACATAACTGGAATGTACATGTTTTATGTTTTACACACGGATTAAAATGTCTCTGGTTCTTACCAGAGGACTTAGACATTTGGAATTCTCAAAGGGAATATGATTAGGAGTACCTGATCAAATTGCTTTTGCTAAATTATCTCTGACAAGCGTCATTAATCATGTGGATGTGCTTCTCGTTTGAAGGTGAGCTGGCACAAGTCTAAAAAAACGAGGGAGAGAGAGAGAGCTTGTTTTCCGTTCTCCTCTGAAGTGATGCGTTGACCCTTGAGGAGTTTATACTGACAGAGCTATACAGTTCACTCAGTCTCTCAGATAGAGTGCATGCCACAGGGAGCAGGTCATGGAAAAGTCCTGAGTTTGACTAAGTGCACTCTCTCTTTTCTGTCTGTCAGTATGTCTCAACCCCAACAACACGCACAAATACACAGCTGTATGTACACACACGGGAGAGAACATGTGTATGGTCCGATACACTCAGACACATTGACCAATCTCACACACATCCCTGAAAGCTGAGGTAATTCTGTAACAGTAGAACAGCTCATATCTGAGGGTAAAAGAAACAAATGACACATGCTAGGATTTACTTTAAAAGGTTATGTTGGGGGGGAATTTGTCAGGAAGTATATCATGAGACTTAGTTTAAGATTTGAATGAGTTCTGACATATTACTAACACTGGGATGACGCTTATAGCACCCTGCAACATGGGCAAAACCTCCCAAGACCTGAAAACAGAATTACTAAGCAAAAATTAGTCACAAAAACGGACAAACCTATTGAACAAAGGTTTGTTTCAATTATTTGAACCTCTACTAAAGACATTTGTGTTGTTCTAAAGGCTAAACTTCCAGAAAGTAAGTCGGTTGTTAGGTGGAGTCTGTTAAAACAAAGCGGAGTCTGCTGTATATTTGCTCTCAAAAAAACATCAACCAAAGGTCATAAATGATGAACTTCTTCTTGGTGCTGTGTTGTAGACTAGTGTAATTTTTTAACCTGTAACTTTTTAACCTTTAAATACATCATTTGATAGATGGCTTTAAATTCTTGATTCGTGATTGTCGCTTTGTGCAGTGTACAGTGAGATTAAAGCAACAGTTGATATATTACTATATTATCACTATAGCTACTTTTAAAGGGAAATATTATGCTTTTTACTATGCTTTTATTTTTGACAGCTTAAGTTCCAAATTAGGTTTGAAATATGATGCATTGTAACCTATTCAACAATCTCCTTCCCTTCCCCACCAGTGTTACATTAACAACAAAAAACATCGCTCAACATTACTAAAACTGTAGGCCTCATAAAATTAAAATAGATTGTTGAAAAATGCATTCTTTAATGATGTTTTGGGCAAGATTGCCCTGGACTTTATTCCTTTAGTAAGATTTTAAAACCATGACTTTAATGCATGATGTTTTTTTCTCTGACCTTGTTTCTTTCATTTATGCACATTGAATGCAAGGTGTTTTATCCCATTTTAAAAAATCTGTCCCCTTACACATCATAGAATAACTTTGTGAGCCGTAAAATCCTAAAGCACTCAATATTTGGGCTGCTCATGACAAGCATTCTATAACTTTTGTTTGAAAGAATTACAGATAAAGTTATTATCATTACTATAAGACGTGTGGTCACACAAATTTCAATACTACTTGTTGCTGTCTTATTCAAACACAATCACAATTTAGACATTTGGAAAGCTTGCAGAGCAAACAAATCTCCACAAACACACAAGTTGGCAAAAACGTATCTTCGATGACTGTTCTTTGAGCAACACAACTCAAAAGTGAGGAACAAAGGAATGCTTTCATTAGATCATGAAGTTCAGAAAAACACAAGAGTTTTTGGGGTTAATAACTCAGCAAGTAATACTGATTCCAGGTCTTTCATCCATTTGAAGATATGGCTTCATGAAATGAATGTTTCAAGTTATTTGTTTTTGGATATTTTTTGAGGAAATAAGGGATCAGTAAAATAATTAGTAAATAATACAAATAAAAATGAAACAACTCATTTATTTAAACCAAAAAGATTGAACAGTCTGGTTAACTTTAAGTCTAGAATAGGCAGGGGGAACAAAAACGATGATGAAAATGATAATGGTTGTATGTATGCTTAAAATGCCTTAAATGAACAACACATTTTACTGTGCTATTAACTATTGCATGCTTTTCTCCCACAGTTATGCCGTCTGCATGTTTCTCTCAGACTTTTGCTTCACATGGTGTCTGCGGTTTGACTTCACCTACTCCACGAATGTAGCTTCTTGTGCAAACAGCGCCCCCGTTTGATGTGAGGGTGTACGGACAGGTGAGAGGTGACAAGTTGAGAGGTCGGGTTGCTAACGTTAAGGCGGTGGCTACAATAGTGTTGCGCTGTTAAATAAAACAAATACTCAAAGATGTTGAAATGATCTATGACGGGTAGTTTGCTCGGCGAGTGAAATATCCGCTTTGGAGCAGTTTCTACGGGCGTAAGCTTTGAGGACGAGCAGCGCATCTCCCGTTAAGCCTTGCTAGCCAGTTGGCTAACGTTAGCAAACTGCGAGCTGACTCGCCAAGTTGCTATGTCGCAACCAAGTGTTTGGACTCACTGGAGCTAACACAGCTAGCTCGCACAACTCAAACTTTAATTCTGGAGGAAAAACCACAAAAGGTGAGTTTATTTAAATGTGAAACTTTATGTGACTGCACGTTAGTAGTTTGTGCAGAAGGCGGACCGGTGAATGAGCTCTCTAATGTCGGTAATGCTGTTTAATCTTAAGGTGAGGCATGCGGAGCTTACGTTAGCATGCACGTTGTTGATGTCAGTGATTTTGGCACATTAGCCCGAACAAACCTTGGATTGATAACGGACAGCCTTTTACTTTGAATACCTTAATGTATAGACAGCACGCATCGGCTAATGATAACATTATTGTGTTTTAACAGTGCAGTACAGTATTGTGTTGTGTTTTTGCTTACATCTGGTCTGCATCGCAAGATTAGTAAAGTGCAAAATCATAGTTACTGTAGCATTGCCTTTAGAACTGTTCAAAGACTCATCTAGTCAATTTGGACTCTGTCATTTCACCATTCTTTAGCAATATCTGTAGAGTAGTCACTTATTTGGTTTAAAACAGAGCTTAATTAATGATTCACGAAGCAATGCTCACGGATAGTGATTGTATAGATACAGAACATGGTAGGTCTTATTGAGGGCCTGGTTGTGTCCCCACTTAGCTTATAATTAAACGTTACCAAAGGGTTGTTATCTACAGAAGGGGATAAGGTCCAATGAAAAAAATATAAGATAATATAAAAGGGATATCAGATATTTATTGGTCCAGATAAGATTGCTTAAACTAGGGGTGGGACTGCTTGTTATTTTAATAATTGATTTGGTAGACTGGGAAATAAAGCATCCACATACATGCACATTTAGTACCCAGTAGGGATGTAAAGATACACTCAACCCACGATTCGATTCCAATCCTGATTTTTGGTTTACGATACGATTCACTCACGATTCTCTAACCATTTTCAAGTAAATTGGATTGAACTCAAAATTTAAATAACTATTATTTTATTTCAATTCTCAGATATGGACAGTTGCAATATATATTTTTTCTCTGATATATTTTTTTAAACAAAGTAATCCTTTTTTATTTTTAATGTGTGTTGTAACTCAAGTAAAGCCACTGCACACTAAAATCCCCATTCAAAAATACTTTGTTGGAAAATTTCAGAACAATTATAGAGAAATGGAAAGTGAACAATTCCCAAATGAAAGTATAAAAATATTGAACAGCTACGCATCGTATTGAGATGTTCAAAATGTTAAACACGCTGAATAATGTCCTAGTCGCATGGTGAAAGAGTGAAGTATACAACATGTGGATTTACTGCAACAGGACAACTGAACAGAATCATAGTTTGGACTCAGTGTCCAGTTTTCTGTCTGCTCGTTCTTACTGAGAAAAATAAGCATTTAAACGCAGTAAGGTGTTACCCGGGAGCGGAACCGGATCAGAGTCAGTCTGGCGGCGGAGATAAAAAAAGTGCTCGTGGAGACCTGTCACTCAGCCGCAGCCCCCCCAGCTGAACGTCTCCGCTGTGTGCAGTCAGCTGATTCTGAAACATGCTTTAAAGTTAAAACACCTCCACTCAGCGAGTGACAAGAGAGCATCGCAAGAGACTTAATGATGTTGAATAAGTGGAGTATAATACAGATAGCGTGTTCTACTGTTTAAAAATAATATCCAGATACAAATTTTGTTTAATCGATTTTAATCCTCCCTTATTTGTATCGATTTTTTACCATCTTGTGATATATCCTTACATCCTTTGTACCCAGTACTTAATACAGTTCCAACTTAGTACCAAGCACTTAAAACAGTTAAACTATCACAAGAAAGTATAACGTAAATACAACATCTTCCTGATCAAACACAAACTCTGGCTTACACTCCAAGTTTTTGTTGACTGAGCTTTATTCATTTGTTTACCCACACATATTGTCCCCATTTCCAGCCTGCAGGGCTGCTCTAAAGCTGCTGAGATAATTATGACAACCATGTTTCCACAATTTAATCATCATCAACTCACATGGTCAAGTTCTCTGTATAATACTAAGTTATCCCCATAGCTTATTATACATTTCCAGCTCAATATTACCTCCAGTTTCAGTTAAAATAGGATGTAATACATGAATCCCGTCCAGTAGTATTGTTTCTATGCCAATACAGTGAAGAGCAGGGCTGGAGGTTAAGAAGATGTAATACAAACAACAAGTTGGAATCAAGTCTTGCAGTCACTTAGTTGCTTGCAGTAGTTTACAAATTAAAACAATAAAAGGAAACAGTGCATGTAAACACAGAAAAACACTTAAAAAAAACATGTTGGGGGTGCTGGTGGCCTAGTGGTCTGGGTGCCCAATGTATAGAGGCTGCAGACCTCTTTCCCCCATTCTCTGCTCCCCGCATTTCCTGTCTCTCTTCAGCTGACCTGTCAATAATGTAGGGGGGTAACGATTCTTTGTAACAACGATTCGATTTGTATCATAATTTGTGGTTGCCGGTACGATTTCAGGACGATATTGATTCATTTAGAACGATACAATCCGAAATGGTTCAGTGACTTGAAATCGATTCAGTAACTTTTTAGCCAAAAATTCAACCAGTATGATTGAAATAAATATTTTGATACTGGACAGTCCTAGGTTCCTGTTGTTTCTTGTAAGGCTGGCGAGGCCTGAGGCTTCTGCAGAGCTGATGTTACTGTGCGCTGCTGCGGTAACGCTGCAAGAGGTGCCTGGACGGTTGGCGTTGTGTGAAATCCCATGGCGCCTTACTAGGTGGTTGGATAGATTTGTGGTGTTGCCGTGGTACTTTACTTGACCTTTACATATCCAACAAACAGCGGGCGACTTATTTAGAACATCTCTGTAGTTGCAAAAGCCAAAGTGTTTCCACGCGCTGGACCGCAACGGTGGTTTGATAACTTCTTGCTCGCCGGCTTTTACTCTGCCATCTGCCATGCTATTTTTTGTTGTCTGCTGGCGTGTGGCGATGACGTCACAGACAGGCAGCCTGAATTGAGTAACGTTTAACGTCTTTATCATTAAAAGTGCAAAAAAAACACATCCATATAAAGTCTGCCGTGCTCAAATCCAATGAGTTATTTCCTAGTATCGATACAATCGATGTATTACCTTTTAAAACGATGTTAGATCGATATATGTCATCCGGAAGGTCAACTTGCCGAGCACAGATCGATGTATTTGGATCATAGGAATATAAATCGAGACATCGATGTATTAGATGAATCGTTACACCCCTACAATAAAGGCAAAAAAAAGCCCCAAAACAAAACTTAAAAAAAAGAAACATGTTGCACATTGTCCGTAACGCACATGTTCTTTATCAAAGCAAACATAAATCATAGAAGAAGAAAAAAGTAAGAACAGCATTACACTATTGCACAACCCATACAGCCTCAGGAAACAATCACTTGATGATGAGGTCATTAAAACCCTGTTAGTGCCAGGTATTGACCAGCCTGCCAAACCCCTGTGATTTACTCAGTAAGTCGTCGAGTATTTAAAATTTTCGAGTCATCTCATCTTCTCTCAGGACGTCCTTTAAGTTGTAGTATAGAGCGGCATTCAAGAGAAAACCACATGAATTTCAAAATATCTATTTTATCATTCCACCTCTTTTGTTCCCTCTGTCTGCCTCTGACACACAAACACACGCCGACACCACTGAAGCTGTTGTTTAGCCCAGACATGCTTGACCTCTTAACTCTGCTTTGCTCTGTTGGGATGTCTGGTCTTGGCTTAAAGTAAGGAATGTGAAACGTCTGCCAGAGATTTCAGAAGAGGAATAAGAGGCGTATGCGCTGTAATGCATGTTGCGTTATGTTTGGGGAAGTGCTCTCAGCTTTATTACTATGGTGATTAAATGTAGTTAAATCAACCCGATTGGGAGAGACTGAAACAAACTCACGACACAAGTAGTGCATGCTTTGGAGTATGGAAACTAAGTATGTCTGTGGAAGCGTCCTTTAAATAGCGTTATATCCCAGGTGTCCGTGCCAAGCGGAAGAAAAACATGTTTGTTTAACACTTGAATATCAATTATTACATTCACCTCTCACATCTCTGGCTCCAGATGCACCATACCTTTTTGCTCTTTATCCAAGCAGACTCATCTGATTGTTCCTGCGGCCACCCAAGGGTGTGTATTTTGCATTTTGTGGGGACGTGGCATAATTGTGGCAATTGTGCTGAGCAAAGACTGTTGTCTCACCTCTCTCTCCTGCCTCACATTTTCCGTCATTAAAGCCAGTAACCCTTAAACCCTTATTGCCTGGGTAATCATGCACACAAACATGTTTGCATCTTTTTAATGCAGCTTCAGCCACTTCGATTGCTGCCGTGAGACTTGCTGCGTCATGGTGCCGCAGAGGGTGTCAACGAGGGAAAGACGATGGGAGTGATCGGGGAAGGTGGTGTGAACAGAGGCTTGTGCAATCATAACAGTAATTGAGGTGGAAAGGTGTGAAGCACAGTTCAGATAAGAAGCAAAAAACACCTGCTGGATGAGGTGGCTCCCTGTAGCATCAGCAAGACCAAGGCCTCATTAAATTAAGACTCCCTGTATTTCCCCTTTAACCTTTGTCTCATGGGACTTGGTAGTAATTGACTTTGAATGCTATGCTTAAGATAAGGGAACTTTACGGTCTGTGAAGCTTGTTTTAAAAGATTTCTGAACATGCCTGGTTCAAGATACAACTTGCATAACTCGAGACTTTTTAATGTTCTGCAGAGGGTCAAAGCATGTTTATTTACACAGTACTTCTACACAAGTGCTTCAGCATGTACATATGCACTATATCAAAATATTGACATTTGAGTGACTTGCTAAAGGGTACCTTGGCTTAGTTGCTTTTGAGACAGTTATAATCCAGTCCACATAAGTTTTTGCTTTGACTGCATGTAAATCGAAGTGTATGTTTTGGCTGGTAGGTCGACTTTGCTAAGCGGCTACATGAATATTTAAAGGCCCCGAATACCAGGACTGAATGAGTTACTAAGTTACTTCTAAAAGTAGCAAGCTTACTTTGACGTTTTACTTAATTATAGGAATAATTCTCTTAACTGGATATTTTTCTTCACATTGAAGGTCCCCAAAACAGACTTTTGAGCCAATTCAGGTGGAATTACAGGTGTTCAAACCCTGTAAATCAATAGATAATTTAGATGTATGGTTTTTTTTTTTTATGAGGGGGAAAAAAGACCTTCCGTCTCCTCTGAGGTTTGGTGGAGCCTTTCTTGTTATTACAGGAGCTCACAGTGAAAAAGTGAAACAATTTGTGTAGAGAGAAGAAGGGAAGATTCTAAGAAGTCTAATCAGGGAGACGAGTGAAACCATCTGTGTGGGTGTACCACGATACAGTGATATCAAAGTGGGACATGTCTCATAAGTGTAACATGACCATTGGAGGCCGAAGTGGTCATCACTGATGTCATTTAATGACAAGGGATCCCCTTTGGTATCTTCAGATAAGCCCCCTTTAAACTGTCAGATGTGTCACTGACAATTGAAGGTCCCTGCTTGGTTTTGAATTTCAGACGGGTTACAGATTCAGTTCACTTCCCGCATGGATCCAATGAACATGTGGCATTTCTGCTATGTCTCAGCTACTGTAACAAGCATTCCTATGAGTATCCAGTCTACTTGATTGGTTTCCAGTTGTATTTATCCACAGTATTGATGCCTGTTTCAAACAAATTAACAGTCATTAAACAGAGGTTGTCATTAAATGATTTACATCCTCATCAAACTGAGAGAGAGAGTTTAAGCCTCCTCAGGGTCAGTGGTATTGAAAATGTATCGTCATAGCTTGAAGTGGTGTTAGGCTGTCCTCCACCCTAGATGTGGGTGTTGTATTTTGGAGACTTTATTTTTTTATTTTAAACTTCTTTTAGGCCATCAAGCACACTGAACTGTGTACCCCGCCTTGCACCCAATGACAGCTGGGATAGCCCCCCCCCCCCCCAACAACCTCGAAAGGGAAAAGTGGTAAAAGATAATGGATTGATGAAAAGAAGCCCACTGAATGACTTTTATCAGTCTGGACTTTTGGAATTTTTCAATAAAATTTACAGCTTTTCATTAAAACCGTTACTTCTGAAATATGTAAGCGCTACACCACAGACTTCACAATAAAATAAAAAACAAATATGAACTATCTTTTAAAATAAAAACATGGTCCTGCTTTTTGTCATGAATTATTGCTTACTAGGGATGTACATTTGAAGTATTTTCCGTGATCGATTTTGGAAATGTTAACGATCAATTATCGATTAGATTGGTTGGATTAAAAAACATTATAACTCATGTTAAAAACAATGCCAAATACGTTTTTTCACCTTAAATTATATTTTCTACAGCAACACAATGCATCTAACTGATGGTCTTGAATACAGGTACATGTTTAACATGCAGAATATCAACGATCAGGCTCAGAAATATTCTCCCCGGACATAATCTTATAAAGTGAAGGCTCATAATACTATCAGAAAAGAACTTCAGACTCCCAGTGTCCAGTTTTCTGTCTACTTGTTCTTATTGAGAAAAATAAACATGTGTATTCGGTCAGGTGTCAGCCAGGAGCGCAACCAGGTCATAATCAGTCTAGCTGCAGAAAAGCTCAGACGGCTCTGATCTTGCTGGTCTACAAACATAGGGTACTAGCAATTCTAACCAGTATGTTGGCTTTGTATCTAAATAAAGGGAAATGTCCTGTTTAAAGTTGTCAACCTTCGTGTCCGTGTCGTTGTTGGCAGCAGTTTTGTATTGATACTCTTTAAAAAAGCGCACATGGAGACCTGACGCACAGCCGCCAGCTGATCGTCTCCGCTGTGTGCAAACACCTTTAACAGCTGATTCACATCGAAACATGCTTTAAACTTAAAACACCTCCCTGATAGCTGAGTGTAATATGAGACCACATGATGTTTGTTCCACGTGACGTAAAATTGAAAACGAAAAGGCGTTTCGAGTAATTTCTTAACAATCAATTAATCGACAATCGATTTAATGTGTACATCCCTATTGCTTACAATGGCTTGATACTACTACTTCAGCTACTTCAGCACATGCAGCATTTAAAATGTTTATGACATGTTGTCTTGTGGTTTCTCACTATCATGTATTGTTAATGTTAAACTCAGTTAAACTCAGATTTCCGAGCTTTCGGTGGCTCCAGCTGTGATATTTCACCAGTAATTTATCTTGTTTAAAGAATACCAGAAGATGTTTGTACCAGAGAACAGACTGTACAGTCAGTCATTTCTGAAGCCACAGCTACACTTGATTTAATGACCACACACCCACAATTTGTCACCCACAGTCAGAAAGGTTCCCCTATTTACATTCCACAACAGGAATGTCTGCCCTGGATTTTCCACTGTTTGTGGGAAAATATGTCAGAGGAACAAGAGAACAGCCGTGTTCGCTGTTGATGGCACTGTGGGTAATCCCATTTGTTTCATATTACAGAGTTACCCCTCTTAAGCTCTTTTCCAGAGTGGAATTCCAAAACAGAAATAAATTCAGTAAACGTCATCATGTTTTATCCTCTTTCTTAGTACTTCAGCTCTACCCTTCGACTGCTCAATCCCATTTTATTAATGTAGCTTTAATCTGGTCTCCTCTCTCCACAGATGGCTGTGTCAGTGCGGGGCCTCTACTTTGTGGTGACCCTGTTTTTGGGCAGTTTCTTTGGAAGTGTCTTCATGCTGGGTCCCGTCCTGCCCCTCATGCTGCTGTCCCCGGCTTGGTACCGCTGGATCACCGACCGCATCGTCGCTACCTGGCTCACCCTGCCTGTGGTGTGTACATCAGCTTAGCCTTTACTTAGCCTACTTGTGTGCCTGCCAGATGGTCTTAAGGTACCCGGGTTTGACACAGTCACGACAACCTGCGTCATCTTGGTCTTATTTATGCCCCCCTGATTAATACGATTTTACTTTCGTCAAGTATCATTTGATCACATTGCCCTTGATAGCAATTATGCAAATCTTGTTTACAGTGATCGCATGAATTGCATTATTGATTTATTTCCTTCTCCCTCCTCTGCATTTTTTTTAAACATTCATTCACCCCCTTTCCTCTTCCCAGTCCCTCCTTTCTCCCTCTACCATCTTTTTAAATGATCCCCCCTTTCTCCCCTTCATATCATCCACCTCTCTGTTTTACTCTCTTCCTCTCCTCCCTTCTGTTCTTAACTCTCTCATTTGTCATCTTCAACCTCCCTCCTTCCTCTACCCTGGCGTCTCTCACCGCTGCAGTCCTTGCTGGAGCTGGTGTTTGGGGTGAAGGTGGTGATAACGGGCGATGGCTTCATTCCCGGGGAGAGAAGTGTGATCGTCATGAACCACCGCACCCGCCTGGACTGGATGTTCCTCTGGTGCTGTCTGCTCAGGTACAGCTACCTTCGTCTGGAGAAGATCTGCCTCAAGGCTGCCTTGAAGGCTGTGCCTGGCTTTGGTGGGTATACAGTGGGTACAGTTTCTTGAGCACAGACACACACACAGACCTGCACACCTCTGCAAACTGTTCTGTAATACCTGCTGTGCAAAGCAGTCTTTCAGAAACCTTGCATATGTATTACTAAGCTGTTCACTTTACAATACAGGGAGGAGATAAAATAAGAAGGCTGACAGGTAGATGTAAATTTGTAAAAGGAACTGTAACTTTATCAGGAGGCTTAATCTGATGCAGTGGAATACAACTTTCTTGCAATAAATCCTCCCCTCATGAACATTTCAGTTGTAGTTTATAAAACTGTTGTAGAGGGACATTGATTAATTTGTTTGCTCATTCTAGAGCATTGGTTCCCAAACTTTTCAGGCCACGACCCCCAAAACACAGGTGTCAAAGACTGACAACCCCCACTGTCCCTGAATGTAATTAAAATGTTGCTTCATACTTTATTTAGCTGGTCCTTAAAACTATTATATAGAAAGATGTCTCTGTTGTTTATTTCATTTCACGATTATTTATTTATTTATTTATTATTTATTTTTGGGGCTTTTACACCTTTATTCAGACAGGACAGGACTGTGGATAGAGCAGGAAGCTGGGAGAGAGTGGGCGACCAACATGCAGAAAGGGGCCGCAAGCTGGAATCGAACCCAGGCCGCCCGCTACATGTCCTCGTAATTTTGCCATTAGGCCAAATCTGCGCCCTTTATTCCACCATCATTCATATATATGAGACAAATACAGCAAAAGAAACATTTTGTCAGTATGATGGTGTAAAAGTTACCAGAATGACATGCCACAGCTTCCCAGTCCAATATTGACCTTAAAGTCTCAATGAACAACTCTCTGAACAGCTTCAATAAAAAACTAAACATTGTCATGTTTGTGAAGGTGAGATTGATTACAGGACTGTTGTATAACAATGTATTTTTCTTAGGTAAGTGTTTTTAATAAACTTGACATTTGAATATGATTTACATCCCTTCAAGAACACTGGGGCAGTATGTTTCAGAGCTTTGGTAAACACAAGGCCCAATGTCAGATGCTCTTTTTGGAAAACAAAGGCCCCGTCTGCTTTGAAAATCTGAGAGAATTGGTTGAGAATAATCATTTTCATAAGGACAACATTTCTCTTTTCCAGGCTGGGCGATGCAGGTGGCCTGCTTCATCTTTATTCAGCGCCGTTGGGAGCAGGACAGGAAGCACATGGAGAACATGCTGGACTACTTCTGTGACATCAGAGAGCCCCTGCAGCTGCTTCTGTTCCCAGAGGGCACAGACCTCACAGGTGAGACGCTAACACTGAGAGATTCTGTTCATTTCTGGACAGTTTTACCACATTTCACTTTGTTTTTGTGAGTGTCGCCCACTAACTCATGGTGGTTCTCCACCTGTCTTACACCTTTGCACTGACACCGTTATGCCAACACAATTTCAAAGTGATAAGACGTGGCCAGATCCCCTGACACACACCCCTCACAGTTAATTCTGCAGGAATGCTCTGATCTACCAGTCAAAGCGGCAGCGACACCAATGTCTAAAGCCGTTTCAGATCTCGATTAAGCCAATCAAAGTCCCGAGTATCTTTACGAGGGGAAGCCTTACTTCTGTTTACATACCATGATGTCAGAAGGGGGGCTAGTAGCGTTACATCATAATAGGCTTGCAGATTTAGGGCTTTTAGCTTGGTTTCATTTTTGATGTTGTGTTTGCGCTTGTGCATGTGTGTGCGTCTGTATGTGCACCAATGTCTGCATTTAAGCCACTTAAGCCTCAAGGCTTAATATGACATAAGAAACAAGGAGAAACAAACAGTATGTTCTTTCTTTACACTCCTAATACTTAATGTAGAGACATGCATACACACCCCAATCTACTGGACTCAGGTCCTGGGTGCACTTAAGGCTCTCTGAGAGTTTCTGTGACCCTGACTGGCACAGGTAGAGGACTGAATGAAACATTTAATAAGATGAACAAGTAACAGCTTTGTCCCGGTGGTAGAGCTGAGGCCTTATTAACACAGGCCTGCCCTTAGTCCCTTTGTCCTACAAGTGGGCCTGAAGGGGTTTCTGGTTACATAATTTGACTCATGAGTCATGATATAGTTTACATGTGCCTGCAACAAGTTCCTGAAGAATGTTGAGTTAATAAACAATCATCTTTCCTGTGTTTATATCCTCCTTTGGTTTTTATAAATGTGTATGCAGTTGTCACTGTTTGATTCATGAATCTGGTCAAATCCTGCAACAAACATTGATATTGATTTACCTCTGTTTCCATATTTGAGTTATTCTGGGTTTTTTTCCCCAATCTCAATTATGATCAAGGTCTTAATCTTTTTTTCATACAGACACATTATTTGCAAGACTGAAGTCTTTCACAGTGTACAAAGTGAACTTTGAGCTGTAGGCAGCTCTTAAAAACAAAGTCAAAGAGGCATTGAAACGACCATGAATGACATTACATTGGATTTAAATAGAACTGATATAATAAGTGTACTGTTTAGATCAAAAGATCAGTTCATGTTTATTTTTTTTGGTTTGATATGTTATGTCACTTGACTCTTAGGCAACACTGTTTTTAATAGTTCACATGTACAAGCAATTTGGACGAAAGATGAAACTATTTTCTCTCTTGCAGAAAACACCAGAACAAAGAGTGATGCGTTTGCTGCTCAGCACAGCCTGCCCAAGTTTGAGTATGTGCTGCACCCTCGCACTACTGGATTCACCTTCATTGTGGACAGACTACGAAAAGGTCAGATATGATCCATGTCAGCTGTTTTTTTTTTTTTAAATCATACCAACATTAAACATGATAAGAGAGTGTTGTCGTTAGTTGCCGGTCAAGCAGTAGACCGAGCTGTAGGACAGCGCGTCTGTCATCTTGATGGAAATATTCTATCAGCAAAACCAAGGGAAAATAACACGCTGTCATGATGATTGTAGTTAATCCACTGACGCTGTTTGTGGAGCAGCGATCATACCCGTTATTCTTTTAAGTGTCAGTGCTTTGCCTCATCCCACCGCCAGCCATTACAACACCTCTGAGACTCTCATGTTTCCCTATGAGCTAATTCTGGCAGGCCTCCAGCGTTCTTAAATACCACCTCTGGCCCTGTTGTCTCCTTCCCCACCCGCTCCTGGATGCTGAGCATAGCACTAACTCTCTAAGCAGGTGTTGGGAATCAGTGTGATGTCATCAGACTTGGCTAATTCTCCTCTCCCTCTTGCCGCACCGCTGACTGACATGCTGTGCATGTTGTTCTTTGTCCAAGTCCACTGTGCCCCTCTTAGCTCTATTTTACCGCAGTGGAGCTGAGCCGAACAGAGGCAGGCACTGGCAGGTGTCATCCTGTCCACTTGATATTTAATTCAGTGTTACTTATGTGCTGTAAGGCCACTGCAGCTCTGTCATGATGGTATAGGGCTCATGGTAGTTTTAAGGGCAAATAGAGGATAAAGCTCTGAGCTCTAATTAGTGGTTGATGTGTAATGGAAAAAGAGTGGGGATTATAAACACACAGTTCCAGTGACATGTTTGGATGTGGAAACAGGATAGTGTTAAGTTTCCTTGCAGTATCGTATTGTGCAAAACCAAAACTGCTGGTTTCCAGTTACTAAAGAGTCCAGGTGAATATTATATTTTGAATATAAGATTTAAAAATATACTTGAACTGAAAGTTCAAGTTACAGTAAGTATCATTTAAAAGTCTTGAAATGATCAGGTTAAAAATGAAATGTATACCATTACAGTGTTAGCAAAACATAGAGAATTGTAATGGTTAAAAAGATCTATAATACAAGTTGAGGTAAATAAAGGCAGGGTGTCGGTTGGCCTTGTGGTTTAATCGTGCACCCCATGTGCTGAGGCCATAGTCCTCACCGGTCACTGAATTGATTCCTGGCCACGACCATTTGCTGCACGTCATCCCCCACTCTACTCCCAACATTTCCTGTCTATCTTCAGGTGCCCTATCTAATAAAGAACAAAGAGCCTCAAAATGAAACAGATGAATCCTTAAATCCATTCTTAAACACACTGAAAGCTGATTTGAATACACGTAGACAGAAATTATGCAACCATGTTCCCTTTTTGTTAAAATCATAGCAACTAAGTTCTCATTGGTCAGTAGATTTCTGATTCATTTGTGTTCAATCTGTGAGGTGAGATAAATGAATGTGAAATGTCTAACAGTGTTTCAAAGTTAAAAGAGATTATATGAGCACAAATTACACTATTAGGTAAGCAGATGTCATACCTAATAATTTAAAACTGTGTCCCTTTTATCAGGAGACAACCTGGATGCTGTCCATGACATCACAGTGGCATACCCTAAGAACATCCCTCAGACAGAACGCCACCTCATCCTGGGGCATTTCCCACGTGAGATCCACTTCCACGTCCGCCGCTACTCTGTGACCTCACTGCCTGCCTCCAGCTCTGAGCTGGAGTCTTGGTGTCGGGAGCGCTGGGCTGAGAAGGAGATTCGACTGCGGGACTTCTACTCAGGCCAGCCCCGGGGCTTCGACAGGGACGGCATCGCTCGCGTGCCGCCTTGCAAGACGGAGCTACGTGTGGCTCTGATTAAAACCGCCTCTCTGCTGTACTGGACCAGCTTCATCGCCTTCTGCTTCACCGGCCTGTGGCTGTGGGCTTCTTTCAGGCTCTTCTTCCTGGTTATGGTCGGAGTGTTTGTGGCCCAACAGAAGATGATCGGAGGGCTGGAGCTGCTTGAGCTCTCTTGCCATCGATACTGGAAGTCCATGGCTGCCGACAGTGGTGAGAAGAGTAAGGCCCTAGACGGGAAGATGCAGTGATAATGGAAGACAGGGTTGACTGGACAATGATATGTTTCCATCTACGCTCAGCAGGGACACTGAGGTCTCAGTCGTCTTGAGGGCTAGAGGATCTCTCTGAGGAGCCCAGCGCTCCACGCCTTAGAAAGGAAGTAATGAGTGAAACTTCCTGTTGGTATGCATGGCTGCAGTTGAAGAAGAAAAAGAGTTATGCTATGTACATTTAGCAGTGCTAGTTCAACCAATTCATCCCACATGATGTGTCACTTTCCCTGTGAATGTCTCTCCCTGTAAATTGCTGTTAATTAGCCCGCTGTTGGTGCATTTTATATGTTCATGTTTTTGTTATGGTTGTCAGGAATCTCAGCGTCGACGTGTGTCATGAAATACCACTGTTAGTATTTGTCATTCTGTTGGCTGTCTTGGGAACTGGCTTTATAGTTTGCTATGTTGCCCTTTGTTTTAATTGAGTGTCATATATTCTGGAGCAGAGCCATAGTACAGAGCACCTGTACATATGATGATGACTAAATATTCAAAACAGCACTGTAGTTGGATGACACCGTTGAGACCAGTTACAATAAGTGGTCTCTAGTCTGATAAGGAAAGTCAAAGACTAGTATAATTCCCAGAGAATTATTAAGGAATATACAGGTATATACAGTATGTGTACCATTGTTTACCTTTATGGGGTATATTTACCCTTTTATACAAGTTGGGGAATGGATATTTCCCACAAAGTCATTTAAATATTGTGTCATGATGTTTTTACTGTACAGGTCATGAAACATAAGCTATGTTTTTTTGCTTGTTTCTTCAAGTAGCTTTTGCACATGAAAGCCAAAGTTGAAAAAAAAGTAAACCTGATTTTCAAAAGTAACCAAACAGAATGTAGTCCATCTGCACAGGTGAGGGTAGCTTCAGCCCCCACCAGCAGGAACGCCTGCAGCTCCACTGCTGTAACACTTATAGCCACCAAATCATCAAGATCAAGATCAAAGATCTGACTGAGATGTTACGTGTGGGTAAGTGTCGAAGCAGATGAGCTTTGTGCCCTTTCAGGGAATGAAGGGATGCCTTGTAGAGGCAGGATGTGGGTGGTGCTGGGGTGGAAGAATGTCCTGTTGGGACAACATTACCCCTTGATGTGCAGGGTGGCACAGAGGACCAGACTTGGAGTGGAAAACTGGCCCTGAACTCAACCTAATCCAAAAAAGCCCTGTAATGCCCACCTCTGCCCGTGTCCCTCTCTAGAGGACTGGCATTGATGCGCCTGCTAAACTCAATTAGCAAATGACAGCTGTGAAAGCTGCTCCAATTGTGCCAAAAAAGGACAGAAATTGAAACAAGATTGGAGCAGCTCTTCAGCCACACTTTTAGCCACTGACTCTCCTTCCATCCAATGATGTTAATTAAGGGAGCTATGAAACATTTGTCTGGGACAGTCTGTAGCACTTTCTGTAACACTGTGCAAAATGTATTTTAGCTGACCACTTCAAACTTAGTGAGACAAATGTCCTTCACGTTCAACCTTACTAAACAAGCATCTTTTGTTTGTTTACATGAAGCTCCTGTAGTTAAAGTGTAAAGGGGCTCTTTCTAGTCACTGTGACCTAGCTGTGCTAATATTTTATCATCAGCATGTAGTAGTGTACCAGACATGGTACCATACCTGTCTCCTCAAGCCTAAACCAGCTTAGATATCTATGTGTTACTCTCACTTGTGCTGTTTTCTGTTGCTCATTCTACAATCACTCTTTGATGCTGGACCTCTTTTAAAGTTTCTGTCCTCAGGTAAACGCAACAGACACTGTTAGGAGTCGGTCTCTTGAAGGAGGGAAATCTATATAAATATATATAAATAAATATACTGTATCAAATCAGTCTGTATGTCTCCGGTCTTTTGTCTTCTGAGCTTTCAGCAAACGTATGGAATTTTGACGACTTGCAAACACACCTGATCTGTTGATGAAAGATGTACAAGCTCATGTTTAAATCAGGCAGGAGTAGTGACAGTATCTTTCCTCTCATTTATTCATCTGGAACAACACTTCCACTACACTGCTGTCACGTTTCAACACTGCAGATCAAACATCTCAGAGGTCTTTCTGTCTTGAATTTACTGTAACATTCACTACACTCCGGCGGACGAGTCAACCAGACCTTGGATGCTCACATTACACAACACAAGGGCCACCGTTTGTCTGCTTCACACGCACGCACGCACGCACGCACGCACACACACATTCTAGTCTCCCGAGCACAACCAAAAAGGTCAGTAGCTCTGAAGGTGAAGTGCAGTCGCCATAGTAACTAATGTTGACTCCCGTGTCTCCTAGCAACGGGATGTAGAGTGATGTCAATGGAAAGCATGCTATTTTCTCCCGCTGACAGAATGATGTCACTCCTTTGTGTACGTGTATGTGTGTGTGTATGTATGTGTGTGTATGTGGAGGAAAGACAGAGAGAGGAGTTTATTTCTATATCCTATATCTCTGCTCTCCTGAGGGGCGCACAGAGGCAGAGGGGTGGGCGGCGTGTTGACATCCCGTGGAATCAAAAGACACAAAAGGAGGGGATAAGCTGAAATGAAGAGCTGTCCGGGGACAATGAATCATGGGCCAATTAGAGTGCAATTATACTCCTGGTTCTTTTTATGGTCCCCTCTTCTCATTCTCAAATCATCCTCTGCATCTGATTATAACTCCGAATTTGACTTTCAGGTGCATCTCTTCAGTTGTCTTTTTGTCTTGTTGGATTTGCAAATGCAGCTCTTAGTAGCAGAATTATATCTATGCAATCCTTGGAACATTAATGAGGGCTTGCATATAGTCTGTAAGGAATGTGAATGCCCTATACCCTACTGGAGTGACCGACGGGCTGTGGAAAAATATCTCCCCCTGTGAACATGCACGTCAAGACTATGCCACATCTAGATTTGTACCACGTCTATCCAAGTTGCATGTGAACCAATAGGATCAAGACGGCTGTGTAATTATCTTTATCTGGCCCATTGGCTTTTTCAATAAAGACAGCAGATAATCCTGAGGTTAAGCAGGGACAAAGTCAAAGAGAACAATGAATTATAAAGCGGCACAGTGAGCTCTGAGGAGACAGCATCTTTTTTTCCCCCCCTCCAATCATGTCCGGCACTTAAATGGCTCTAGATATGTTCCTAAAAACATCTGTCTTCTTGATCTGATTATGCTCCTTATCCTTAAAAACAAGAGCAAGCTGCTTCAGTTGATATAAAAATAGCTGTGACCAGGACACTGTGTGTTCAACAACATAATTAATATTTGTCTGTGTGTTCTCGGTGCAGGGGTGTCTCCTGCAGAGAAGCAGACCTGTTGTTGATTCCACCACTGTGACACCACAGACACACTGACAAAGAAGCTTTCCAACAGGATCAGAGCTATAAATAACTTTACGGCAGCACTGCAATATTAGTGGGAGGATTAGGAGGGAGTCGTCACTGCCTATTTATGAACTCAATGCAGTCAAACCGCAGTGGGTACTGAGCAGAAGGGAATAAAACAGCAATTAGAATTAACATATAGGGCTTTATCATGAAGGTTGTTTTTTATTACACCTTCTTTCCAACAACTAATTCAATATGTCTGTGTTTTGTGTGTATTTTACTGCACACAACGCAGCAGACTTCATTTATTTTCATGCTCCAGAGAGTAAAATCACTGACACGTATTTGCAGACTGCAGTGAAGCTCCAGAGAGCCTGCCAGGCAGGCAAACGTCAGAGGCAGGCGAGGGACTCAGCATCATGCATCCAAGGGGAAACATCCTCAGAGATCAGCCCGTGTCTCTGTGTCCTGCTGCCACCTAGAGGTCTGAGGATTCTGTTTCACTCTTCTGTGGCCCTCTCACCTACTTTAAGTTGCTTTATTGATATAAAAACAACAAGTCTATGTAAATCCATATGTGCTCATTTACAATTTCTTCTACATTATTTAAACACAATCAAAAGAAAGGAGGAAATGACAAGAGAATATGAGCCTGGCAACAAAGCAAGAGATTTAAAACCGACATTGATAAATACATGTATCTGATCATTTTCTAATAAAGACAAATCAGACAGACCTTTAACCCAGCAAGACGAAATGTTTATTTAGAAATCACATCAAAGAAAACTTTGCTATTGCCATACAAGAAAATTATTTTCAACCTTTAATCCAAAAAAAAATACAATAAGACAATAAAATAATCATCATCAAGAGTAAAGCAAATAAAAACTATGGCATTTCAATAATATGGTAAAAGAAAACAATATAAAATTGCAATATAATAATTATTCTGTCATTGACTGCACTCTCTGCTGACCTGGGTATACGGATGGATGGTCTGTTGGAGCCATCAATAGTTAATGTTGCTTGTTTTTTTTTATACATAGAAATGACTTCTTGCACTGTCTTGCATGACCTTGTAAAGGCGAGCCAAAAGCATGAAGTGTCAGCAGGGAAAACTGGACTGTACTGGTTACGCCTGCAGGCATGCACAATCTGAAATGGCACAATGTCTCACCAGGGCCATGATGCTACAACCCAGTCCAAAAATAACCTCAAATGTCACACAGATTGAGATTTATTTTTTGTACGTTTTTGACATTTTGATTTAAATCTTACCCCAGCACTGAGTATATAAAACAGAGATGCTGGCATAGTCAGAGGACAAAGACTCCATTAAAGCTTCTTTGCTTTATGCTGTCAAAATAAAAGTTGTCTTATGACTAAAAGTGCCCAAAGCCAAGGATTTCTAAAAAAAAGATGCACCACTATTCCAACAGTTTAACTCTTTTTCAGTCGACCATATTTAGCTAAATGAAGCACTGTCAAAGGCTTGGCTTTAACATATTCTAAATGTCTTTTTACTACAGAGTAACTAACTGAAGAGAAACTAGTAAGTGAATGTCTGCTGTTAGCTTTCTATTTGTCTCCTTGTGCTGCTGCTTCCAAACCATCAACAAGCCTTCCTCTCATTATCCTGTTTTCACGCCAACAGGCAGCCACAGAACATCTTCATCACATCTCACACATTCCTCCTTTGTCACACTGGAGACATGGCTTGAAGGTAAATGTTCCTCCTCATAAGTCACCATGGTGACACTTTGCACAACACACCAAACCACACAGGCTCAAAGAACCATAGTCATAGATGGAGGGCGGTACAACTGAATCAAAACTATCAGCTGAAGTGTATGATTGTCTACAGTGCACATCACTTCCACACTAAATACTGCATAAATGTGACACTTGTACACTTCAAGCAAGTCATGTCGATAAACAGAAATGTGAGTCAGATCTAAACAGAACTCCTATCATCATCAAACACAACAATGAATACTTATATATGACATCAATCTGTGCGGTCCTCGTGGTATCTTTTGGATGGTAACAAATATTTTAAATACTATTACAATCATTACGCTACTAGCTAATGACAAGAAACTGATATAGCAAGAACTACTGTGGTCTTATTTGCATTCAGTGCTCACCAGTGACATACACACTGACAAAAAGACAACAACACAGAAGCAGAAGCCCCGTTAAAGCAATATACATAGTGACAGTTCAGTTTGAATGATGTGCAGGCTTGGCTGGATGATACTCACTCCCAGCTCTTCTGCCTGTCATCTGATTAAACAGAACAACCAAAGTGATCATGTCTATTTCCATGCACGTGTTAAATAACCATTTAAGAAAAAAGTGTGGAGCATGCCTTGTGCAGAGGTGTGTAAAAATTCTGTGTGACTGTGTACAAACACTCGAACAACTGAAGGTACAACCCCCCGTCTGTGCTCCCAGCTGGTTGAGGGTGGTGTTTTGGGAAAGCCTATAGGGCCAGCAAACCAATCATCTAATCAGCAGAGGTCAAGGCCAGAGCAGGGAAAGGGGGTGACAGGTGAAGCTAAAACTTCACCGAGCACGAAGTCTGCAGGTGGAGGTGTGCAGCGCAGAGGCAAAGGGATAAAGGAGAAGGAGAGGAGGAAGAAACAATCCAAAGTTAAGGGCTCATGAGTTATCAGAGGGAACATGCTCCTCAAAGCCTTCACTCTCCCTCACTAGTGCCCTCTCCAGGATGACACGTCCTTCCTTGTACCGCTGACTGTCCTCAGTGGCAAACTCATAGATCCAACCAAGCTTGCTGTTGCAGTTCTTGCAGCTGACATCCCTCACCATGTGTCTGCCTGTCAGCATCACTCTGTCCTGAACCTCGCTATACTGCAGGTTCACCACCTGTAGGGTTGAAACACAGGCATGCACACATACTTTAAAGCAGGGTACAAGACACTGAGTGTATTTAATCAGAAGTGTCACAACTAGGTCAGTATCAAAAATATTTTTGTACCTTGTTAAAGAGGAAAGCTCTGCCTGTGGCTCCTGTGAAACGCGTTGAGATGAGTTCAGACCTGTTGGTCAGGATGGTGTCACAGTTGGCACAGGAGAAGAGGCGTGTTCCTCCAATGTGGTCCAAGAAGATGCGTCCCATCGTCAAATTTGTGGGTGTGAATAAACTAAAGCAAAAATATGAGAGAAAAGGGGACTTGTAACTATGATTATCTATGTTGTTTTCAGTATGTTTCCAGACAACGATCACATATCAAAACAACAAAGATCAAACATAAAACATCTGATATTTCTAGCTGTGACAAGATGGGGTAGGCTCTTAACAAGCATTGACCTGCAAACAGTGAAGAGGCATAAAAACCTGTATCAGGTGCAGTGGTGATTTATAGTGGTCCTGTTTACCTCCCCTCACTTTCTCAAGAGAGAGCTGTATCCTCGCTCTGAGCTAAAACAGACACATTTTCAAGATCTATAGAGTTTACCGTTTCCATAGAATAGAATAGAATAGAATAGAATAGAATAGAATAGAATAGAATACCTTTATTGTCATTGTCACAAGTAAATTAAGTGCAATCTTGTTTCAGTGCTATAGATAATTGTGTTGTACTTGGGAGCCTCGGCTAAATGTTTGTTGTCTTTAAAAAGTGTGTATCACTGTGCTCTGAGGCTTGTCACGGGTTGCACACGCCTCACTCATCACTGTGAACTTAACGTCAAATCTGACTGGCCATCCCTGAGTGTACGCAGGCATACACATTGGCAACGTCTGATTTCTAAATGTGTTCTTGGCTTGGGCCCAATGTATTTGAGTGTGTATCTACAAAGATCAAAAAGCCACTATGATTTGTGCTCCTGCAACACTTAACAAATGTGTGTTCCCAGTGTTCGGACAGAGTTCAGTAAGAGAGCGTTCAGTTTTGCTGCTCCTACTGCTTGGAATACACTCCAGAAGGATTTGAATCTGTCAGATCTTATCTCACTGGACGCCTTTGGCTCCATCTTAAATGAAAGACAGGCCTTTAGTGCAGTTCTTGTTTTTTAAATGCTGCTCCTGTGATCACAAATTGCACTTTATTTGCAAATAAGTTGCACTTTCAAATTATTGATTGCTTCTACATACTGTCTGTATATATGCTCCATGCTGTTGAGTTGTGCTATTTATTTTGACGTGTGCTGCTGACCTCTTGGCCAGGTCGCCCTTGTAAATGAGGTCTTGATCTCAATGGGTCTCATCTGGTTAAATGAAAGTTAAATAAATAAAAAAATAATAATATAAAACAAAGTGCTAAGAAAACACAGAAACCCACAACACAGACAAACCCACACATTCATGATGCAGTACAAGCTGTAGTATCGATGGGACCTTTTAGTGACATAAATAAAATCGTACCATTTTTGATCAGTTATGCATGTCACTGTGAAATGTCAACTGCCATTCAGAGAGTCCAACACAAAAGGAGGAAGCAGAGCAGGTTGCAATGTGACTTTAACATGTATGCTGGAAAGAGTTTGGCTGTGATCACCGACGGAGGCTTTTAAACACACTTGACGCCAATAATAGCTCATTTGTTTCATTGTTATTGCTATTATTATATAATTAATAATGGATTTAATGTTATGATTTATTTAGCATTTTACGTGTCCTCGTGACTTAATAAACAGTATTTTGCCCATGTTAAGAAATGGAGAAAACAAAGCAGTACAACTATCAACATAAGCTCCTGTACTCTGAGGTTGTTGGTGTTTTTTTACCCTGATCTTGTTGTAATAGATCCTCGTTGAATGAATCACTGATCTCTTCAAGCACTTCTTGTTCCTGACTCACTTGTCATGAGGACTGTTGACTGTCGATGGCAGCTGAACTTTAAATTGAACAGAAAAAAAACATTTTGAATAACAGTCCTCTCTCAAATCTTACTACTTTCGCAAAAATGACAAATAATAAAATGTCTCCTGGTTCCCGCTGTGGTTTTGGACATTGAGTTCTAGTTGTGCGTCGCTGGTTGATCAAGTCAAAAGAAGCTAACGTTACGTTAGCCTCGAGCTAACAGACACAATAAAACAACAACACGCATATTTTTGGGCTTGACACAAATGACGACGCCATACCTTCTCAAATGTGTTCCAGTGGCAGAAAATGTCTCCACCTAGAAGAATGTCAGCGATATATAAGGTGTGTTTAGACAAACATCTGTTGTTTATGCGGTCGTCGTCGTGGCTTTGTTGTTCTTTTTCAGCTGTTCCTGTTTGCGCTCGCGCTGTGCTCCAAGCTGCTGAAAGCTCGTATCAACATCCGGTGATGACGTAGCGGCCTGTACTGTGGCGGCTCGTGCATGCTTCACTGGATGTCAGCAGAGCTATTACAATACTTAATAGCTACAATGGATAGTGTGGCTGATATCTGTTATTCAATTTCTTCCATCCAAAATGAAAAGCAAACATTCAACACATACATAATTTAATTTAAAAAATGTTATTTCGGTTTTGTAAAAGCACAATTTTACTGTTCAGAACTGAAGAAGCCTGTTGGAGGATGGGTTAAACGTCTTCTAGAATTTATACCAAGTCCAATTGTCTTCGGATCAAACTTTGAATCACTATTTTATTAGAATTCCACCTAATCATAATGCCAAACTTGGAAATCTTTTATTATATTTATACTAGTCACAAGCTATTATTGATATTCCAAATTACATTATGGATCTCTGGAATGTATTTTTATTTCTGATATCTGAAAATGAAATTATGAGCAGTAAAAATTGGATTATAGATTTCTAAAATTTTAGTTCTTCATAGGAACAATTCTAATGCAGAAATTCAAAATGTACATTCTAAATAATAGGAATAACTTTTAGGTATCTAAAATTGAAAGCCCAAAACACATGAAAACTCAAAGTTACACCATTGGATCTAATTTGGCAATTGCGGATAGTAAGAATGTTATTATATCTGATATCTGAAAATTAATTTTGAAGAGGAATACAGTAACTGAATTACATGTATCTTTAATAAATATCAATTCCAGTTTTCAAATGTTATAGGAGTTGTCATAAACACAAAAAGCATAAAACTATCCTTGAAAAACACTCTGATTTTAGTTATCCTGATTTTAGGTAAGCCATGCTGATGGAGCCGGATTTATAGATATGCCATACTGATGGGGCCAGATTTATAGATATGCCATACTGATGGGGCCAGATTTATACATATGCCATACTGATGGGGCCAGATTTATAGATATGCCATACTGATGGGGCCAGATTTATAGATAGGCCATACTTATGAGGCCGGATTTGAAGATATGCTGTTCCTATGGGACCAGATTTATGGGTGGACCATTTTAACAAGGCCAAATAGGGAGGTAGGCTGCTCTGATGTAGCCAGAAAGGTAGGCAGGATATTCTGCTGGGGCAGGTAGATAGACAGGTAGGCCACTCTTATTGGGCAAATAGAGAGACAGGCCAGACCCAATCACTGCAAATGCTCTTTAAGTAACCACAAAATATATAGCATATATAATTTTCTTACAACATTTGGCGTGACAAAATGCTTCTATTTTCTGCTCGTAGGTGACAATCTAAATATTCCACAACATCAAGATAACCTGTTGGTCAACTCTGTTGAAGGATCAGGCTATCTGCAAATCTGAGGACAGCTCATAAAGAACTTAACCCAATCTTATCATATCTCATCCCATCTCCAAAGCTGAACCTGGCCAGTTTTACAAATTGCTAGTTATTTACTTACTTACAATTACATAAGAAGACTTGTAAAATATATGAACACCAGGAAGTGTCTTATGAATGCGTATTTAGTAAATTAGAACCAAGGGTCCAAGTCAAAGTCAAAGTCAAAGTCAAAGTCAAAGTCAAAGAGCAACATATTTAAAGTGAGATTAAATGATATCACACACTTACAGTTTAACTGTAAAATTAAACATGATTCTGTTAACATTATTAATGATAGACCCATGCTGCACTGAAGACAAAAAAACAAGATTCAAAATGTTAAGTAGGATGGAAACTGAATGGTTGTTTGTGCTTCTACAGCCAAGTAAGTTTTATAATCAAATTGACCCATTGTTTGGAAAATCTCTGTGGTTACTATCACTTTGTCCATAAACTGTTCAGCTGCCTGCAATGATGGAGTGGCTGATACATCTATATTAACTCTATGAACCCTTTGATAACTATAACCCCTTTGGTATGACTTTTTTAAATCATTCGTTGATAGTAATATCCATGTTTTTACGTTTTATTGTTCTTTTGTTCTATTTCAATTTAGAAATTGGATGAAAAACCCAGATGTCACGTTTGGAAATCAAAAAATGATTATGATCGAGTTCATAAAGGACAATATCTTCGGTGTTTTTCATCCACCAAATGAAAGATAAAATTATTTACTGGTTATTTGTAAAGTGTTATCGTGAGAGCCATAACTTCACTTCTCACTGATCATTCATAAAGTAAGAAATGTGTTTGTTGCAAAACATGTGAATATCCTTTAGGTTTACAAGAAGAACTGCAGGACACAGATACACTGTGAGATAAGGCAGAAGTGGTGTGTCTGTAGTTTTGTTGATTGTTATCCAGATGAGCTGATAAGATTGATATATGACTGACAACAAGAGGGTGTGTGTCACATAAATTACCATTTTTTAAGTGGTTTTCCTCTTTTCCTTTCCCCACCCACTTTGCAGGTACAGTGCACTTTTACACACACTCTCTCTCTCTGAGAGAAAAAAGAGGAGGGCATTGCGCAAACCCCTCAGTGTGGAAGACATTCGGTAACTCATCACATCATGACTAGATCTGCACTCCTGTTTCTGGCAGCCTTTGTTGGAGCTTGTGCTCAGCTAACAGGTAAATCACACTTAATCATACATTCCCCATCTTTTCTTTACAGTGTTAATTATTGCAGTTGCTCTATATCTGATATAGAACTGAATGTGCAACCAGCTTGCTTCTTTTGAAGGGTAGCAAGCTGTAGTTGTGTTTACAATATTAGTTGATGAATTATGGTACCTTTTAGCTCTTCTGGACTATTGCCCTCAATTTAATAAAAGCATGTCTTATCTACAGACTACCTGCTAATTACATTTTTCCTTTCATTTAATTTCTGGGTTGTATGATGGAGGGAATGTGTTTTCTATATGTGTAACTTATGCAGTAAATTAGTTTATGGATGCAGGTACAAAAAGTGTGAACAGCACAGACAGTTTTAACCTAGTTTACAACACAGATCAAGCAGTGTGTGCTGACACTAGCAATACGTTAAGAAAATAAAACCTTTGAAAAGTAATTAGAAATAGAGAATGTGCTTAAATGGTCTCACATGCTTTTTTCAATACTTTAACTTGTTATTATATGCAATTTTATTTTATGGGAAAACGAAACAGTCAACTTTTTAGGCTGTATTACTTTGTGAACAACATAATATCTGTAACTGATGATCTCCATTTTTAATCATTTTCAAGTAAATCTCTGTTTCTGGCCTCACAGATGCCCTAAATTTACCAAAATATGAACCATCAACAGAAGAAGCAGAGAAGGTACAGTGTTTCAGAAACTTGGGTGTTCATAAAAAAGTAAATGTATTAAAATGTGTTATATATACTGGTATGATATCCATGATATTCTGACTAATCTTTCTGTGCCACAGACGGACACTTACACGCCCGTCCTCTGCTCACCTTTACCTGCCCCCTTAGCCCCATCATCCTCAGGTGCTTATCAGTCATTTTCTTACTCTCTTCAGCAGTCTGAGTTATTACTTTGATGAGTCATCTTCATTTCTTTCAAGGTTGTTTCTTGCTTGATAGAATATGAATGCCGTGAAGTTTCTGCCTTTTACATGTCCTTGTTTTTTCTCCATCAGTTCACACTCTCAGACCTGCAGATGTCTCAGCTCTTTATGTCCTGGGAATGCCACTTACACACAGGTAGATAGCCAGAAGTACAATTCACATTTAAATTTCCCTTATTTTTGAAACAAAAAAAGGGATTTCCTGATCTGCTAAAGCTAAAATCACATATTTGTCACTCATAACTCTTCATCTTTAGGGAGGAAGCATCCAGAGTGATCAACAGAGTTGCTGGTAAGTCTTAAAACTCTCACACACTAATTGTAAAGTTGTCTGAAGTACCTGTTTTGTGTTGGTATCAGCACTCACAGCACACTGACTTTTGGTTCTGTTGTTGTGTAATCATATTTTCCATGTCTTTTATTTTGTTAAGTTTACCACCATAGCTTAACTGCATCACCAATTAACTTTGCCTGCAATAAAATGTAAAAACAGACTCTTCTATCCCGTGCAAAGGGATAATCCAGCCATAAAGTCACATTGACAATTTACAGAACACTTGGTTCAAGGTCTTAGTCAAGACCATGTTGCAGGAAATGTTGTCACACTTTGAAGCAAAGCTCTCAGATCAATAATCCTACAGTTCAGTTTATCTGTAAGACATGAGACAGAGGGCCATAAATGCAGGGCATTGACCTTTCTTTAACGCACAAGTTAAACAAACTGGTGACATGAATGGAGGCTATCACCATCTTCTTTTTTCAAAACAATGAGCACTTCATGTACATTCTCCACTGTGTGTTAAATAGAGTTGCTGTCCATGTTTAACCCTGAAGGGGTCACTCCACATGTGGATCAGACCTCACTGCAGCCCAGGTAATAAACAGGTGCACATAACAATTACAGTCACATAGAAATCCTAGGTTTACTGCAGGTGTGTTAAAAATGTATGTTTTTCTCTGTGTGTGGTACAGAAGCCTGTTGGAGGAAGCAGAGACACTGTCACTACCCCTTTCACATCAGGTACATATTAACCCTCTCACAACATGGTTTAAGAATTAGTTATGGGATTCATTTAAAGCTCCTTTGAGTAACTTCAGGTTTGAGCATAAGCTGGCACCCCCTGTGGTAAAGTTATATGTTTAATCTCATTGCTAATTTGATCTATTTATGTGTAAGTAGTGTTTTTTTTTTAACAAATATCTCATCCTTCTTAACCTTAATAGTCAAACGTATCACTGTGAATGCTTGAAGCGGAAGAAGTAAAGTCAGTGTCTTTCATAACCAATTAAAATCTCCTCACAGGAGCTTTAACTATCACATAGGATCTCAAATTTGAGATGACGAGAAACATTAATGAACTCTTTAATTTCTTATTTTTGAGAAATTTCTTGAGATTCTGGAATTAAATTATTAGCTGCAAGCACTGTAATGTGTTTGATAAACAAGAAAGTTAAATCTTTTTATTTCTTGAATGCTGTAAGACTTGGGAGGTGGCTGCACTAGGCCAACAAATTATCCCACATAACCAAATAAATCACAAATTTTACATTTTATTTTGGTACAGACCAAACTAAGAGAGACAGTAGCAATTTAGCTCTAGAGGTTTTGGTCTCCTTTTCAATGTCTGTTTCCTTCTGTTTCTTCATGCAAAGCTTCCCATACATGAGGTTTCTTAACTCTAACCCAGTGTTGGACAAAATTATACATCTGTTGTAACACCGTTGCATCTCTTGTTTGCTGGTTGCGTTATTTTTGCAGGTAACAGAATGGAAGTTGTTGCTGCTGTTTGTCCCAGCAGATTCCATGTGTGCCTGTTCCCCGAATGTAAGATTTCTTATCACAACAAAATCCCATTTCATATAGTTTAATACTAGATTCAGTAAAAGGTGTGTGGAGTATAAAACTGTTACTTTCTGCTTCAGGTTGCTGGTGACATTAAAGCTGCTGTGCAGGACGTGAAAGCAGCTCTACAGCTGTTACAGAGAAAGGTATTATGATTTCTCTTGAATACAGTTTTGTAATGAAAGTAATGGATGTTTAAAAAACATTAACATGCTGGTTGTATTTCTGCAGTTGCATCACACTTTGGTTCAGGTTGTGGTCTGGGGTACAAGTCAACAGCAAGACAAGTAAGCTTCAAACACCTGTAAACTGTATCTGCTCTTTTTATTTGACATCACTTTTTACTGAGGAAGAGAAACGTGCTCTCTTTGATATTTGTTGCAGGTGTGAGTGTATGACAGATGACAACATTAACCAGCAACTACGAAAAGCTACTTTTCTGAAGACACTTCAGGTGAAATAGATAGAAATGAATGGCATATGTATGCTTTTATGAATTATTTTTGTTTCCTGACTTACAAAATATGCAATGTCTTGGTTTAGGACTCTCTGAGCAATGTCTTGGAAGATCCACAGTGGCAGAATGAAAAGTCAGACTTTGCTGCTGTGCTACAGTCTACCCCGGCAATCCTTGAACACATCTTAGACTCTGTAAGAAGAGAAAGCTATTTCCACATGCCAGTTATAATCATTAAAATAATGTAATAAGGGAGCAGGGACGATGCATTCAAAAAAAATCCTGATTTGGCTGTTTTTTTACTTCTTTTTAGGACCTTAATCAAGTAGCTGTTCAGCTGTGGGCGAATATGGTAAGTTTCTTACTATTCAAAATCTGAATAACAGTTACATTGGTGATATTCTGTGTGTATACATTATGCTGTCTGACAAGGCAGAATGCTGAAAACCTTAAACATTCATGCACATGTTGTTCTGACACTTTCACTGACCCTGTGTCTCAGTTGTAAAATAACCAACAGATAAGAGTCACTGTGCCTAGTAAGATGGAGCTGTATGATTAAAGTTTATGACTCTGACATGAAATTAGATAAGAGATGTAAAGATTAACTAGGCGGTGATAATCCATCAGAATGACACTCTCTGGCTTTGTTCCTTCCAAATCTACACAGATATCAGAATTATGCAATCACTTCTGGTAGATGCTGTGTGGTAATTGGCTGCGCTGAATGGCTCCACTTGAACCTTAATTCTCAAACCAATCATGACTTTCCCTCCAGGTTCAACCATCCATGGGTCAGGCAGAGGTCACGGACAACAGCCTCATTAGTATTCCCTGTCCCTCCCAGGTGAGGCATGCTGTCCTTTTCCATAATTACACAGAAGAATACATAAGTCAGCTGTAAATGTGATCAAATATAGCAGAGAAAATGTGCACATAATGATACTTTCACATGATTTCAGTATTAAAACCTGGTTTAACATTCTCCACTTCTTTTCCCAGGAGCGTCCTTTCCTGCGGACGCAGCAAAACTCCCCCACTAACAGAGAGTTGAACACTTCTCCACGAACAGAAACTGTATGTTAACTTAACTCTTACTCTCAACTACAGTGTTGAATCACAACAAACACAGTTGAACTCATTTGAGCTTGCTGTGCTGTATCTTGCAGTCAATGGGCACTGAGATAAATTGCACAGATCGCAGTCCATCCCCCACTACACCAACCTCAGGTACAACTGTGTTCCTGTAGCTTGCATTTAAAATCTGCTTTAGTATTTTGGGAAATGTAGTTTAGTCCAACCTAGCTTAAACACTTTGTTCTCTGTGCAGTTCATGAACTCAGACCTGGAGATCTCAGGGTGGTGGCAGCAGTGGGCGACTCATTGACAGTAAGTGTTTTTGTCTAATTCAGTTCCATACCTATCTCTAAAGACATTCATTAAGATTAAGCGCACATCTATATACAAGGTAAAAGGTAAACTTACAGGCTTATATTGTTTATATGAAGAACAGGAATCAATTTGTAAAGAAATGGAGGTGGGAGTAAGTGTGGAGTACATATGGTTAATGTGATCCACTTTAACATTAGTACAAGGAAATGTCCTGCAGACACTCGCGCAGCAGCTTCACTCCCAGGAGACGTGTGCATCTGCTTCAATTTTTTTTTTTTTTCGTTCTACTTTGTTTTACTACGTCACATGTGATGTTGTCTGCAGGCAGCCAATGGTGTGGGCGCAAAGACAGACAACCTTCTGTTAGTGATTAATGAGTACAGAGGACTGTCATGGAGGTGAGATAAGCTACAGGCCCCTTGTTTACATTTTGATAGTGTAGTGAGATATTGAAGCAGCTTTATTTGAAACTAATATGTTCTTTCTTTTATTGTTCCCCTCATTTTCAGTATTGGTGGTGATGGAAACATCACAACTGTGACCACACTGCCAAGTATGTTTGTCTCTTGTTTAACTATTTGCAGAAATGTAGATACATTGCTTAAAACTAAAATTGTATAATAATGGATACTAAAGGTTTTTTTAATTAAATGTAAGGTGTCAAGAAAACACCCATTGTAACTTTATGTCTGATAACATAAACTATCATGGTGTCTTAATCACAGTCAGTATGGGCAATTATCTATATGGCAAGTATCTAAGTAAACCTTGAATTATGAAAAGTAAGGTTCAACATATTGATTTATGCTAAAATTGAAAATACAATGAGGGCTTTACATAGATGACTTAAATAACATGTAATAAGTGCAACAAGCCAAAACAAATCATGGCATTTGAACAATTTAAAATGACAATAAATTATAAATTATGGCAATTAGATTTTTTTTAAAGCTGCTTTTTTCTCAGAGCATTACCCAATATGGCTAGCAAGCTGACTGTGAATTATCAGTGATTTCTCCAATATTTTGAAGTTATTTGTGAGTTTAATTTTCTTTTTGTATGGCCATTATCTACTACAAACTAAATAACTTTTACAATCCTGTTCAATCTTTTTCTCTGACCTTCCTTTATTCCTGCTCTGCAGACATCCTGAAGGAGTTTACCTCCAACCTGACCGGCTTCTCTGAGGGAGTAGGTAACCAGAACAGCTCAACAGCCTTCCTCAATCAGGCTGTGGCAGGGGCCAAGGCTGGGTCAGTCATCATGTATTCACTTCTGCTATGATTTTTTTTTTACCTTTACCTTATGGCAAAGCTGTAGAAAGAATGTTCAGATACATGTCTTACCATCAGACCTTTGTATTTTCAGTGATATGGTCCAACAGGTGCGTGTCCTGGTGGACAAAATGAAAACTGACTCGGTATGACAGCGGTGAATTACTGATATGATATGATGTAACTCTTGTCTCAGTTTTTCCTTATTACCCAATTAACTGAGCCGTTAACTCTTATCTGTTTTACAGCGAATTGATTTCATCAATGACTGGAAAGTGATCACTATGTTTATTGGAGGCAATGACATATGTGACTTCTGCACGGACAGCGTGAGTGGCATTTTTATACTGTCAGATTCTGTGCCAACTTAGACATTGTGTTATGCTAATTGGCTATTATGTCAAAGGGAAAAATAACCTTGCAGATAATTTGTTATCATTATACTATGTCAAACAGTAATCTGTAGGTTGAAATGTATGCTTTTTATGTCACATTTAAATCCAAGATCAGACAAAACCTGACAAGAGTTATTTTTTTGTGGCTACAACAAACTATTTTTGATCTTTGCTGATCAATCTGCAGATTTTTTTTCAGTACTTGTGAATATTGTTTATTGAAAGAAAATAGGCCTATCCCCACTTAAAAGGTTGATAAGTCACATACTTGTAAAGCAAAAGCGGGAAAATACTATAAAAGTCAGAGTAAACCATTTAATTCAAAATATAAAAATCTGGTACCAGTGATATTTATGCAATTTGCCCAAATAAAGGCCTCTCTACCTGCTCTACCCCACAAAATATTATGTTTCAGTTTCTCTCCACTGAACAATTCATCACTGAACTAACTATTCTCGATGTCATTTGTGTCACATTTATGTTTGTTTCATGCTTTGGTCTTGTGTATGTCTTCCTCAGGTTTTCTTCTCTCCAAGGAATGTGGTCGTTCGTATCCGTGAAGCTCTGGACATCCTCCATAGAGAAGTATGTTTTCCTCCTATGCAGAATAACATAATCCAAATTACAAACTATTTATAAATGTTTTCTCCGTATAATCCAGGTACCTCGTGCCATTGTTAATCTGGTGGAGCTGTTGGAGATTGTTCCATTGCGTGAGCTGCACAATGATAAAACTCTGGGCTGTCCCACCTGGTTTGTGAGGTCAGTAAACTTAAGTTGTGTAAAACCGACAGTTTAACAAAAAAATTAACAACATTTAACATTTTGAATGTTTATGTTTCAGTTTAGTTTGCCACTGCATTCTGAAGCCTAAAGAGGGTTCCTCTGAACTGCAGAAGGTCAGAGACTTCACTGCAGCCTATCAGGTACGTGCATATTGCTAAATGTTTGAAATGATGTCACTATTTCTTACTATATCATAGAAAATACAAGCGTATCACGTGTGGTCTGTGTTACATTTTTGAACAGCGTTGGTAGGAATAAAGAATATCCACAAAAAAACTGTTAAACCAAAACCAATCCCTGTCTTTGGTTTCACTCTTATTGAAATGAAAAATACGATATAAAGGGTGCAAAGTGCAACAGAATGCAAAATGAATTTAGGTTCAGATGCAGCAGTTATATTATTGGACATTACATGTCAGTCGAGATATGTTCTTTATCTTTTTTCTGTCTTTGCGTCCAGCTTGGTATGAGAGAGTTGATCGACTCTGGACGGTACGACACGCACAACAACTTCACAGTGGTACTGCAGCCCTTCTTAAGGGAGGTTTTCCTTCCCTATTTAGAGGTAAGAGCTAACATGAGCATTCCTCATGGCATGTATTTTTTGTATTCATGTTAGTATTTTAAACGATCTCCCTTCTATACTTTGCTTCTAAAAGGATGGTCGACCTGATCGCTCCTACTTTTCCCCTGACTGTTTCCATCTGAGCCAGAAAGCTCACACCCTCATGGCTCGGGCTCTTTGGAACAACATGGTAGAGTTTACTTTATCAGAACACATTTTGGCATTTGAAGTGTTTATTTATCATTTTAAAACACTGATTCCTTTATTTTCTCATAGTTTGAGCCAGTGGGCAACAAGACTTTCACGCAAGACTTCACGGCTGGCATTGAGTTAAAATGTCCCTCTGAGGTAAACTTTGCATTCAGCAGCAATCACTCAGTAACATTTTACATTGCATTAGATTTTCATTTAATAAGTCTTTTTTCCATCATCTGTCTATTAGAGTAACCCATTTATTAGGACGGCCATCAACAGCAACTACACCTTCCCAGGCCCTCCCCCTACCCCTGCTCCTGTCACAGTACGTCCTAGTTTCTGTCTCCCACACGACACATCTTCAGAATGACAAGAACTTATTTATCGATGATACCAAGTTATAAAAATACTAAAATATGTCTTTGTAAATTCTTCAGAACTGGGGAACTGACTTTTCTTGTGCCAACACAGCTCCATCTAACTCTGTGCCCACATCAGGTAAGCATTCACTGAGTAACTCTGATGTCATCTGAGAATAAAAGTCAGACGACAAACTAAAGTGGATGTTTCGTTAGCTCACAGGATACGACCAGCTGACATCAAAGTGGTGGCTGGTCTTGGAGACTCCTTAACGGTAACAGAAGAGTGTTTTTTAAAGAGAGTAGTATTGATATATTGCTTTTCTCAAGACACCTAATGACAGGAAAATAGGCTTGAGTGTCTGGAAATAACAGACCTTTCTCTGCACGCAGGCCGGCTTTGGTGCAAAAGCAAAGAATCTCCTACAGCTTCGCACAGAGTACAGAGGAGTGTCGTGGAGGTGAGAGACTGCACACCAACCACAACAACAAATTCATGTGATTTCATTTTATTAATTTCATTTACTGCTTTTGATTGATTAGCATCGGAGGAGACAAACAACTTGAGACTGTCACAACTCTACCAAGTGAGTCCCCCCATGCTGTTTTTCTTAACATGTTATGCACATTAACACCACTAGATAGCAGAGTTAGCCTGTATCAGAGGTAGTAAGTTGTCTGCTCTACAATAATCTGCTACTTTTCTTTACATCAGATATTCTTAAGAAGTTCAATCCTAATATCAGAGGAATGTCAAAGGGGCAGGGGAAATGGCAGAGTGGCTTCAACGTGGCTGTATCTGGAGCTAAAATAGCGTGAGTTCTTCTTCTCTGTCTCTGATCTGTTATCAGCTTTTTAGGTTCATTTGATCATTTTTGTGAAATCATGAAAATCTCTTGTCATACAGAGGCATTCCAGGGCAGGTCAGACGCCTGATCGACCTGATGAAAAATGACTCTGTGAGTTTTTTATTGTTTTAAAATGATGTATTAGTGAATAGTACTTCAAGAGCAAGAAAATAATGTCATCTTTGTCGTCTTCTTTCTGATTCTGTCTTCATGTTTTACATAAATAGAAGGTGGATTTTGAGAACGACTGGAAGCTTGTGACCCTCTTCATTGGCGGCAACGACCTGTGTCAGTACTGCAATGACAGGGTGAGTTATTTTAAGGATGCACCATGAATAAGGAGCATTTTCAAAACCCTGCTCTCAGCGAAAATGGCCTTCCACTAAAGCTCAGTACTTATATGTCCCTTGAAGTGTTTTGAGATGCCCCGCTCAGAGCCGTGTCATGATATCACTCCCCAAACGTGACCGCTCACTGGGGCAGAATAATCAAGCTTTGTGAGCAGCCCTCCTCTAATTGTTTTATTGTGTCAGAGTAAAAGGAGAGCAGACACGGTTTCTTTTCAATGAGCACATTCTGTCACTTCACCCCTCCAACGCTGAACAACCCCCTCCCTCGCTCCTGCATCTCAACCACTGTCTGCATTAAACAATCACACGGGGGCACAGTGACAGGCCTTGTTCTCTAAGAGGCATAAACAACACAGAGGTCAACCCAGACTCTCTTCATCCTGTCTCTTTCTCTCTCTTTCATTTCCCTCTTTCTCTCTCTCTCGATTACGCTTCACTGACAGGGCAGTCTCTCTTTTAATGTTTGTGCTTTGAAGCAGAATATCAAAGCACAGCATCAATTTAAGATGAGATCGGAGTCTGTAGTGACAGCTTAGGGTTAGCTGTTGCTCGAATGTTCGTGCATGTTGCATGGCATCGGCTCTTTTGGGGTGATGAGTCCTTTTCAGCCTCAAACTCTGCCAGCTTCTCCTCAATGTGCCGTCATTATTCTCCTGTTTGTAGCCACAACAGAGCAAATGTGTTAATTAAAAAGGGAATGAGTGTACAAGTTTCCGCTATGAATCAATAAAAAGCCTTGTGCACTGATTTTTTCCTTATGTTTCACATCTGCAGGCCACTTTGTCACCTCAGAAGTACAGCCAGCACATGATGACAAGCTTGGATATGCTGTATAAAGAGGTGAATTGATGTTATCTGTTTTCTGAAAAGAGCTGTTTATGCATTCATTACCATATTATAACATGAAATGCAGATTAATTCGGCTCTTATTTTCTTCCCTCCTCTTACACAGATGAAATTATCTGTTCTGAATACCTTGCCTCTTTGCTCTCTGATCTCAGGTTCCTAGGATGATCGTCAATGTTTTGGAAATCCTTGAACTTGAAGGTCTTCGCAGGATCAAGAGGGATAGTCTCGGGTGCAGTGTGTTACAACAGTACGCTCATCGATCCTCTCATGCCAAATCAATTCTTCATGAATCAAGACCAGTGTGTCTCAGGAAGACTGCTCCTTTGAACAGAGAGCACTGTTTTAAACACTGATCAAACACCATCCAATCCACTACAGACATGTTTAATATTAAGTAGTTTATTCAAGTACAACTCATCCTTAAATCCTCAGCAGCATTTACAAAGCAATAGGTAGCATTATGTATCAAACTGTTGGAACTGTTAGCAGACATGTCTTTTTTTTTCTCCTTTGATCCTCAGGTTCGTCTGCCCCTGCTTTTTGTTAGCAACAGAGGATTCCCCCGAGCTGGCGGAAGTGAAACGGATCAATCGGGAACTACAGGTTAGCAGAGAGGAACAGTGAAGACAAACTGTGTGAATAAAATGTAGTTTAAAATGGAGCTTTGGTTTTATATTTTTCTCTCAGACATTTGAGCTCCACTCTGCAGAGAGATGTATGCACAGAGTGGACACCATTGAACCCTTGAATCTGTGTTTCAGATGTAAACGTAATTGCCGAGTCTGATTAATTGGGAAACAACTGTGAAAAAAAAAAAACATTACAATTTTTCTCTCTTGTGATTTATTTTGGTCCAACTGACAGTCCAGAATCAAAAGACGCTTCACGTGCTGTTAGAGATGAGAAAGAAAAGCAGATAATGCATTCATTCAAGATGCTTGAATCAGCATTTTTTATTTCTGCTTGAAAAATGATCAAAATGAATCATTCATTTTAAAATTAGAGGGCAGTTGGTTTTTTCCCCCTCTTTTCAATTGACCTCTGAGATCAGAATCCAATTCAGCTTTATTGGCTAGGTATTCATGCACGTACAAGGAATTCACTCAGGTTTTTTATTACTCAATGTGCCTACGTGGCAGGGCAATGATGGAAGGAGCATTGAAGAACAAAATTGCTATGCACAGGCCTATAGGTGAACATACATATAGTAGTAAGAGATGTCCTTTGCACTGTATTTGCATTTCCGTATATTCTCTCTTTTTGAGGGAAAAAAACATTTCCCACAAAAACCATGATACCAAAGTTTCCGGTATGGTGATTTTATGATCCTTATTTGTAGTCCTAGTTTTGAAGTCCTAATAGTGTCAGGATGTGGTCATTTAAAATGTGATAAAACACCATCATTATACTAAACTGTCTACAATAAGCATGTTATTGCCTTCCTTTCAGGTTGAGACTGAAAAGTTGGTGTACGGAGGCCGATATGATGCCAGAGAGGACTTTGCTGTGGTCACGCAGCCATTTTTCCAGAACACCGTTGTTCCTTTGAATGCTGTAAGTAAGCCCCCTGTGGACCTCCAAACCTCCACATATACAAAGACAAACATTATCTGAAGTCTATTTCAAGCCCTTCCACTTAATACACATACAGTATTATCTAAGAGCTAATGTTTCTTCTCTAGGACGCCAGACCTGACTACACATACTTCTCTGAGGACTGCTTCCACTTCAGTGAACGGGGTCACGCTGACATGGCTACAGCCCTGTGGAATAACATGGTGAGTTATTTTAAGGCTAACTGTGTTTGACAGAGGACAGAATTTGGGTAGGTCCTCTACATCTCACTGCAATTTACTAATTAGCTGAGAAAATAAGTGCTCTGTTTTATCTGTAGTTGGAGCCAGTGGGTAAAAAGCAGACGTACAATGACTTCAGAAACAGCAGAGACAGCCTGAAATGCCCCACAGAGGTAAGAAAGTTGACCTACAAGCATTTCTTCAATCACCCAGTCATGATTTCTCTCAGTATATGTACATTATGGTTCATTCTAAAAGAATATGGTTGATGTTTTGTGTGTTTCAGGAGCATCCTTACATCTTCACAAAAGTGAACAGCTTACCCATCACGTCCACCACGTCAGTACCCAAAACAGACAGCACAACTTCACCTACGCACCACACAACCCAGCCTCTCCTCCCTGAATGCACCGACAATGTGCCTGTGTGGCTCGCTGCTGTACTGGCCGTAACAGGGCTTCTGATTGGCTGGGGTGTCACCTGGCTCCTCCTTTCCTGCAGAGCAAGGAAAAGCGAGAGGAAGATGATGGCTGCAGTGGAGATGAAGGGCACTGGGTTTTAAAGTGCTGCTTACTCTAGCTTTGGACTGGACAATTGTAAAAATGAAAAATAATATAACCACAGCAACATATTTAGGAATGTGTTGTTGATGATAAGGGTGTTTTTCATTGTGAGACATGATAAAACAGCTCTTGAACAGCAGAAAGTTTCCTCAATGCAGAGGTTAAGAAAAAAAACTGTCTTTACTCAAGAAAAGTTAGAAACAAGTTAACATTTCAACCTTTGAAATGCTATTAGGTTCAAATAAACCTGTGTTCACATGTTGTAGCAGGCCTTACAACTAACTTAATAAGCAACAAAAAATATCAACCACAGTTCCACCATTTTACATTTAATTTGCAGATAAAACATTAACCAACTCACATGAACGTATTACTAGTTTAATGTTGTCAAGACTTTATTAAAGCTACTGTAGGGAGTTTTCTACAAGTCACTAAAAACAAATGGAAATGAATACTGATGCATCTATATGACCAACTTAAGCAAGCAGAACCATCAACGTTAAGATTAACTCCTTCTATATTGTTCATTTTAATGCATGAAACTGCTGCAGCGAGGTAGGTGTTGGATGAAGGGGTTAACAGCACACTAGTAAAACAGTCTTTTCTTTACTTGTATGATCCACCTCAAAGAGTCACAATGAGTGATACATCTGACTGTGAAAGAAAGCAGAGATTTTCTTTGTGGAAAATAGCCACAACCTTCAACTTTATAAACTAGGTCGTAAATTTCCTCACAGGAGCTTTAATATGAACATTTATTTAATTTGACTACTGCCATACTTTCAGAGTTTTGAGATAAATACATTGTGGAATAGAATACATAACTTGCAATAATAACTTTTTTTAAGTACTTGAATTAAATTTTGTTTGTGAAAAACATCACAATCATTGTTTATGTTTATGTGAATCTCAACTTGTGTAGCTGTTTTGTGCAGTGCTTGGAAATACAATGTTATAAACTGTTCTTTTTAATGTGTGACTGTTTTTAGAATAATTGAAATACCTCTGATTGTAACAAATGTTTTTCTAATAAATAATTTAAATAATAAAGTCAAATCTAGAATTGTTATTAAAATGACATCAAGACAGATAGACAGACAGACATACACCAGTTATTTTTAACAATGTTCCTGTCTGCTTATCCAGGAAATCCTACCTATGATGATGGTACATTGTATTTGTCCAAGAAGAGAAATACAAATATCCCTGGATCATATATTACAACAAACATCCATGCACAACTGTTTCTGCCAAGAGAAAAGCAAGCACTAGACCTAATGTTTTTACCTTAACCATTATTACCAGTGACATGGCCTGCTGATAAGACACTAAAAAGGCAATTATATGATCTTTAGATTTATGAAGCCACCAACTGCTTGATCATGAAGCAAACATAATGTGCATCATCCACAAGACCTGATGTACAATCTGGACTTTCAGTATTTTGTTCTACTGTCTTACACTCAAAAGGGGAATATTGACATTTACTGGGCCACATTTATTTGAGAGCTGATTTTACAGAAGAAAAACATAGGAACTCTATACAATGTATATATTTAGAATAAACATCCAAACAGCAAAGAAGTTCATATTTGCCAAACCAAATGGCTTTAATATTGTTTTTTCATCTTGAGAAGTTCATAAAACTACGAAGGAGGATTAGGGCCACGCTAAAAAAAAAAAAAAAAAGTAAATTTATGAGAATAATCCATAGACTGTGGCAGTGGCGGCAGCCATAATGCTGCTGTTGAGCGATTGTGTTGTAAAGAGGCGGGCTTTGAGCCTCCTAGCCAACAGCATATACATGTTCATTTCTGCTGTAAAGATAGTCTTTTTTGAATTGGTGTGTATGTGGTTTCCGGTACTTCCGGAGCCAGCCCCAACTGGATCCTTGATGAACTGCAGTTTTTAGCACTTATGCATTGGACTCATATTTTAGACTGGAGGTTGCCGCTTGGATTAATCTCATAAATTTACTTCCTTTTTTAGCATGGCTCCAATCCTCCGTCGTAATGAAAAACTCAGCTCTTCTACATTTTTGAATAGCTACTATTTAAAGGCACTACTTCTCCCACTACAGCAAACGTTAAAAAATTAGCGGCCCACGGGCCACATGCGGCCTGAAAGCAACCCCCCAGGTGGCCCGAAAGCAACTGTAATGTTAAATTTAAAGAAGCAGTATTTCAGCATAGGCTTAGTTTAAGTACTGTTCTTTTATTGTGTGTATGCACTTTTGGATGTGGGAATACGTTAATAAACATCCAGTGTGTTTGTTATCTTATCTATTTATTATCTTTTAAATGGTAAACTTTGCTCATTGTCTGCTAATGTCCGGCTCATGTCCTTAGTTGTAAAATCCGGCCCGACCAAACATTGAATTGAATAGCCCTGCCCTAAAGCTTCTTTTTAAGTTAAAGGTGGTGAAAGTGTTTCCCTTCACTACTTTCTACTATCTCCATGCCCGTGTTCTTGATAACAGCGCCCCCTTGTGTTTGCAGGGGGAGTAGAACCTGACAGCACTGTACCACAGCAGTTTGAAGATGGCGGAGGGTGAACTGAACGTGGACAGCCTCATCTCACGGCTTCTAGAAGGTGAACTATTTGAAAACAGTCTTAAATGTTATATATGGTTGTCTTTTCATGCTCTTATAATCGGGTCCAATGTAGAGTCTGTGGGTAGCGCGGTGTGCTCACAAAACGCAGCGGGGAATGTGTTAGCTTGTTGGGCTAACTGCAGCCAGTAGTAACGGTGCTAGCTCTGGCTAACGTTCCTGTTAGCTGGCCGTGTTTATAAACAGTCAGGGGTGAACGCCTACATCTGTCAGTGTTGATATCTCAGATTCGTTACTCTTTTGTATTGTGTCGTGGTCTTTGCTTGAGTCTTGAACTTAACTTTCGGCCTGTGTTTTTTAGTCGTTGTCTGGGTCATTTATTTTTTATATTATGTACGGCGGGTACAGTGTGTATCAGGCAGGTTGGGACGTTTGTCCTGTGAATTATATGGCATGGATCTAACGATTCCTAATGATACATACGTTACAATAATGTATTAACACCAAATCCTAGTCTCTTTAAAGGTTAAATTTCTTTCTGTGAGTTGTTATTATGATGATAACTAATATTTTCATTTTTTGTGATCTACTGAATGATACCTATTTGGAAAGAGGACACCTTCAGAGGGATGAGCTAAAGGAATAGGTCCAAAACACTATATATGTATGCAATGGTGGACAAAGTACACATCTTTATTACTTAAGTCAAAGTATAGATCCTCCTAGTCAAATATTACTCCAATACAAGTGAAAGTTGTTCTGTCAAATTATTACTTGAGTTAAAGTCCTGGAGTACTTGCTTTTAAAAATACTTAAGTATTCATTTTTTTAAATATCAAGTCAAGAATGAATGGGTGTACATTCTGCTACATTCTGTTTATCTAGAAAACATGATTTCATATCTAAAAAGTCTACCATGAAATATAAACTAAGTTAGTACAAGCACAGACAAGTTTACAATGCTCTTCTGGAATAAAACAAGTGTGTTAGCTACAGACCTCCACATGCTATCTCAGGTTAGATGCTTATTTTTTGTAGGCTGTGAAGAAGTTTGTGTGGTAAACAGATCAGAGATTTACAAGAATAATAATCATTCTTTATTTCAAAACCTCAAACGAGGGTTTGAAAATATGGCCGCGGTGCTCAGGTAGAGAATCATCATCTTTCTCAGTCATAGGCATCATCACCACGACCAAATGAACGGACTGATCTGAAGAACGTCTGATCTGCATTTGCTATACGCTCAACTGAGGTATGGCTTCACCATTTAGACAAACCAAACAAGAGAACACCAACAGTTTTTGGTCTTTGGGATCTGATTTCAGAAAAGAAAATTAGGGAGCTGACTTCAAAGCAAAAGTAGTGAGTAACTAGAGCAGTGATAGAAATGTAGTGGAGTCCAAAGTATATTTGTGTTCTATATGTAGTGGAGTAAAAGTAATAAGTACCCCAAAAAAATTATACTCAAGTACAGATACTCAATACAAGTTCTTTAGTAAAGTACTCCAGTACATTTACTTTGTTACTGTCCACCACTGTATGTATGTACAATCCTTGTCATCAGATATTATATAGTGGCAGTGAAACAGCCTGATTAATATGGAGTAATTCTGACATTAGTGGTTCAGTTTTTCAGGGGTTGCAGGTGTGTTAAATTAAGAAGTGTGGATGGTTCTGAGTCACTATCCTTATCACACACACACGCACACACACACACACACACACACACACTCCTTATGATGCTTTCTCTGTTAGATTTGCTACAAGTGATAAGTCATAAAACCCTTTATGCAAAATTAGAATATTAACAGTGCCTTAAGTGTGTGATCTTGTGTTGCTGTGTCCACTATCAGCATTGCTTGCTAAATACACGTGTTGTGATGTGTGAGGAGCAGGCTGGGCGTTTGGCAGAGAGAGAGATGTGACAGAATCCTTTTGTGTTGGCGATCCACCTGCTCAAGAGAAGGCAAGGACTTTTATTTTCCCTTGTGAGATACCATTTGAGTCAGCACAGACCACTAAGGCAGATTCAGCTGTCCTTGGCATACTTTCCACAAGTATCTGTGGAGGGATGACATACTATGCCAGCACTGTAATATTAAGATTTATCTTGTGTTAGTAATTTATGGAACATTCTGCCTTGCTGAAACTTCCTGGTACTTCTTTTGTTGTTGTTGTTTTTATTTCTTTATTTATTTGTATTTTTGTTTTTTGCTGCCAAGTTGTGAAATTACCTGGAAATAAACAGCTTTTTCTCTTTTTTTCCCCTGCTCTCTTGAGAGTGAAATCACATTTCTCTCTGCTGGAAAGTGTGTTTAACCTTCACACTTTGTGACTTCTTCCTTTTATTTCTTTTTTTTTTTGTTTACCTCAGACTGTGCTGACTTGTTGATTGTGTTGTTCTCAAGAAGAGTACAAGTTGTACTTCTTTCATAGGTGCTCAGTTTTGCTGTGATCTGAGGGGTGCCAGATGGTGGTTATGTCCTTTTTGATTTTTTTGTGCTCATAACACAAGTAACAACACATGACTAATGAATTTGGATGTTGTTGCTGCAGCTTAGCTTTCACACAGAATTGTTCACGATGAAGTTAGTGGTGTGAATTTACTCAACAGGAGGAATCAAGCACACGTGATATAATTTAGGAACCATATTTAATAAACATTATATTTCTATCTCTGCTACTGTTTAACCCTCACCTATAACATAGATGATGCTTTTGTTGACGGGATGAGTCTGGATCAATTAAGGTGCTCCATCCAGATCTTGTGTCTCCTTTCATGAAACCACAACTCTTCATTGGCTTTTACAGCAAGACAATATGGCAAGTACATGTAAAGAAAACAGCAGCAGTAGAATCCTGTGTATGGATATAGTGATGTTTTGGATGCAACACAACTATTTTTTCTGTTTTTAACACATAGCTCATTGACAAATAATCTTCAAAAAAAGTTCAAGTATTTTCAGTATGGTTGCAATGCATGTTTTTGTGTCTGGAATAATGTGTTCTAGCAAGGCTTGTATGTTAAATGCCTTATTAAAATGTTTAAATTGGGTTTTTTTTACCCTATTCTTGACTTGGAACACCCAAAAAATGTCAGGTGCAGCAACCAGATTTATGTCAACATATATGCATTATCAACGGTGGCCTTGAAGGACAAAACAAATTTACAAAAGATGAAACTCTTTTCCAAAGTTGGAGAAAATTTTGCATTTTGTAAAACAAATTTACATTTAAGAAAACAAAATTACAAAATCAAAACACATTTACCAAGGCCAAAACAAATTTAAATTTAAGAAAACAAAATTACAAAATGAAAAAACACTTTTACAAGCAGTGAGACAATTTTACAAAAGGCGGAACATTATCATTTCTGAAACAAACAGACATTTATATTAACAGAAATAGAATGTACCAAACACTGGAAGTGAACCAGGAGTGATGGAGTGAAGGGTCATTTAGTTTGTTTGGATGGAGAGAAACCAAACGGAGCAACGTTTGGTCCTGGTACTCCGTTTGATACCCGATCACTTCCAGTGTTTGGTACATTCCCTTTTTTCGTTAAAAATGAATGTAAATTTGTTTCAGGAATGGTAAAAGTGTTGAGCTGTTTGTAAAATTGTCTCACTGCTTCTTTTGATTTTGTAAATTTGTTTTCTTAAATGTAAATTTGTTTTGGCCTTGGTAAAAGTGTTTTGCTGATGTAATTTTGTTTTATAAAATGTAAAATTGTTTTCCAAATGTAAATTTGACTCCAACTTTGTAAACGTGTTTCATCTTTTGTAAATTTGTTTGGTCCTTCAGGGCCACCGTATCTATCCTATTATTTATTCTAGGTGAAACTTTTAGCAAATATCCCTTTGTGTGTTTATAGTGCTTTGAAAATGTGTATTTTGTGAGTGTATTTTTTAGTTACAATATATTAGGATTATTGCTTTCAGTTGGCCAGGTATTCACCATCTTTAGCCTCTGATTTTACATATAGAAACAGAAAGTAATGATAAAAATACACAAGTATGCATTTTACTGATGGTCTGAATAAAGTCACCATATCAAGAGATTAAAAATCCTCAGGTGCTGATTTTCTAAACCAGTAAATTGGAAAGGCCTTGAGCCTTTATTTTGCATCCTTGCAACATATTAAAGCTGACTCTACATTTTGCTGAATAAGAAAATTGGGTCCTGAGGGAAATCCAACAGTCAGTAAGAGTGCTTATTCATGGAGTTAAAACCTGACGAGACACTTTTTGAGTTTCTTCACACACATGTACAGTCACAAAATCACATACACAAACAGCTGTATGGTCTCTTATGGCTGCAAAGCCTTGTCAATGCTTCATTTTGTCCTTTGTCCTTCAGTGTTCTTAAGTTTATAATCTCTTTCAAAAAGAGCAAGCCTATAGAAGTTGGAACAGTGAAATGTTCACAGCTAAAGCCCAGCAGGCTAAGCATCCAGGCTTAACGCGCTCAGCTATGATGAGGCCTGGCGTTTGAGTGAATGGCCCTGCTTCTGCAATTTCATGCTTCACACCATTAATATGAAGCAGTGCAGATACAGTAGATGGATGATAAGGAAAACCAAAGGTGTAAAGCAGAACTTCATTACGGTTAGCGCAGCCTTTGAATAGTCACTGGCTCTCAGATTCTCCATCTGTGAGGATCCATATTCACCTGTTTTGCTCAGTTCTGTCAGATTTATTGGGATTACATGAGTGATGAGACTGTGGCAGTGAGGGAGCATGCATTCCCCAAGCTGCAGGATTTTTTTTTAAACAATACATTTTTTGAACAATATTGAACTGCGCCCTGTTTTCTCTAGTTTTCCATCAAATGAAAGGCAAAAAGCAAAAGTGTTTAAACTTGCTCCCAGACCAGCATGCATGCGTTTCACTTGGCTCAGCGGTTCTGTATTGGAATCTTATGTGGGCGTCTAGCTTTAAGGCAATACCAAAATGGTTAGTTATTACATAACACCTCAGCCATGGATGTGTTCAGCTATTCTCTGCCAGCAATGCTTCTTCTACACACAGAGCTTTGATTTGCTTTTCATGACGTCAAACTGAAACCTAAAGAAAGAATGTGTGTGCTATAATTGTGGTCCAAGTACTTATACAGAATGAATCAAATTTGTCCCTGTAATGTATAAAATATGAGACCTAGTGATGTCACATTACTTCCAATAACTCTTTCAGATACTGAATATGATACCTAAACATGAGTTTATACTGGGTATTAATCTAAGTTTAACTTAAAGAGACTATTGTTATTTTTAGCAGCTGTCTCCTTCTGTCAGTGTTGTGTACCTGGACTCAGGTTTTATCCTTTGTAAAACGTCAACATGTGTTGAAACTAGGGATGCACCGACTAGCCAACAGCTACAGTGTTCCCGCCTGTCAATCAAGTCAGCTGTGCCTCTCATAATCGAAAACTCGTATTCTTACTACCTTTGAAATTGCCACGTTATGAAAAAAATTACACCCAGTACAGTGTGCGCCGACAGAAATTGAGAGAGACCACACTTGTTTTTTGTACCAGGCTGTAAAACGGTTTATTTCTGCTGTAAAGATCGGCTTCTTTGAATTTGTGTGGATGTGTTTTCCGGTGTTTGTGGAGCCAGCGTCAAGGGGATGCAGTTCAGTGCATGAACTGCAGTTTATAACACTTCCGCATTGGCTTCAATTCTTGGATGGAACCAAGTAGAGTTGAGCAGTATCTCAAGATTTTGATACCCTTAAACCTCCCCCACATTTTCCCCGGGTGTACGGTATTTCCGTGACAAATAAAAAAATCACATTGTTGGGCTTCAGAGGAGCTGCATGAAATATTAATTTTTATAGTCTGCATGCTGACAACATAACATTGAAACAATCATATCAAGAAACTTGATTTTTAGCACACTAAGCGTTACTCCACATTCGATGCAGTCTAAAACTAAGTTTTGATTATTCTTTTCATAACTTTAAAACAACTTCTGAAAGAGAGAGGGATCGGGGGGGGGGGGGGGGGGCTCAGACGAATGAGCAAGAGCAAAGGAGCGTGCCATTACACTCAGAAGTGGAAGGAAAAGAAACTTAACTGCATTTAGACATTTGCCCTAATATAACTCAGTGTATGAGGGAAGTGTATGTAAAATGGAGCAACCTGGAGTCACTGTTAAAAAAGTGATGCTGTCTCATCTGAGTGCGCGCCTTGCACACTCATCCATGGATATCTGTGCGCACTATTTTGCACTTGACTCTTGTTTTTCTTGACCTGGCACCCGGGGGCTCCATAGCATCCTCACAGCAATCAGCGGGTGATTGATTCTGAGATGAACCCTTTAATTTGAAGTGTGTACACAGTCTTGATGCAAATCTTGCATTCAGCTTTGTCAAGGTTGGCTGTCTCTCCCCTGTCATCTGGTCAGAACCTGAAAAGCTGCCAAATGCAGAGGTTATATGTTTTTCAGGGACCAACCCACTAGATTTTTTCTTATCTTATGTCCCCTGTGACTGGCAGCTGTGAGGTGACGGTGACAGGCACATGAACATAGTCAAAGGTCATCTCCCAAATGAACAGATAAGAGAACCATGCAACTATCAGAGGGATAAACTGAAAACAATCACACAGACAGAGGAGCTGCACAAACACTATTTATTTAGACATTTATTATATGTGTTTTGCAGCATTTTTTATGGTAATAAAACAGATACCTTTGCTATTTTTTTAAGCCCTGGGATATCTTATTACATACCATCACACAAACTTAGGCCCAAGTAATCATGAGAAATGGAACCATGGGCAACCAATCCCATAAATGTGATAGGACTTTGTTTAGAGCAATACAAAAAAAGTATATTTTTAACACAGACTTCTTTTCTTTCACATATACACTACTAGTCAAAAGTTTGGAAATACCTTCTCATTCAAGGGTTTGTATTTATTTTAATTATTTTAAACACTGTAGATTAATACTGATGACATCAAAACTATGAAAGAACATATATGGAATTATTTAATTCACAAAAAAGTGTTAAACAAAGCAGAATCTGTTTTATAATTTAGATTCTGTAAAGTAGCCCCCTTTTTCCTTCATGACAGCTTTGCACACTTGGTATTCTCTCAGTCTGCTTCATGAAGTGGTCTCCGGGAATGGTTTCTAATTAACATGAGCCTTGTCAAGAGTTCATTTGTAGAATTATTTACCTCCTTAAAGTGTTTGAGACCATCAGTTGTGTTGTTCAGAGGTAGGGTTAGTACACAATGGATAGCCCTATTTGACTACTGTTGTAATCCAGATTATGGCAAAACCAGATTATTTTGATGTCTTTAGTATTAATCTACTATGTCAAAAATAATTAAAATAAATAAAAAACATTGAATGAGAAAGTGTCCAAACTTTTGACAGGTAGTGTATAAGAAAAGACCATAACATAATGCATACACAAATATTTTTTTAACATGTATTCTCTCACATACACCAAGTTTAGTGTTTACGCCCCAAACCCCAAAGTCATAATCACTTCATTAATAATGCAAAAAGAATATTGGACTTCTCACTATCTGGAAGTCAACAAGTTACTGTTTATGTCAAACCCTGAAATAACAGTTCTGTATTCATATTAGAAAGTCTTTAACAAGAACATTATTCAACCTACTATTTCTAATGTTTGATTTCTGCCTCTGGCTGTAGCTATGGCTGATTTTGGTGTAGGTGTTGTCTCAATGTTTTGCCTTTTCAAGGAAGACATTTTTCCAAGATATTGCACTAACAAGGCAGCTCAGATCTTAAACCAAATAAAAAATCAGATTTGTAAAATCAGATTTTAAAACTAGCTTGAAGTCAACTTTCCTCTGAAGCAGCCACAGAGCACCAAAGCAATCAAGCTTTTTTTTATGTATAATCTCATTTTTCATACACCGGACTCTCTCAGCTGCTGACCATAGCTACCGAATGCAACTCTCACTCCTTTTTTCCACCATGTGAGGCAAATCTGCACCCAGAGCTATGGCAAAATGCCACAAAGTAGGCTTAAGCTAACAGTGCAACTACACAGCCAATAAACCCACACCATTGCTGAAGATGCAAGCTGCACTCATAGTCTAAGCAGTGGGCTTTCTTAAATACAGCTGAAAGTAAGCAGCTATAAGCTACAGAATCATTACACCCACACTTCATCAGATTTGATGATTTCTTAGTAAATCCGCTGTAAGTGTTTTTCTTTTTCCCCTGTGGTAAGAAGAGATTGTATCATCATGGCCTCATTTGGATGAACTTGGCGGTATTAAGGGGTGAGGGGCGGTGTTGGGGGCTGCTGGTGGTGCTGACAATGATGCTAACGGTTGTTGAAAGCACTGACGGTGTATTTTCTCTCTTCTCCAGTGCGGGGATGTCGCCCGGGGAAGATTGTCCAGATGACAGAGGCCGAGGTTCGAGGCCTCTGCATCAAATCCAGGGAGATCTTCCTCAGTCAGCCCATCCTGCTGGAGCTCGAGGCGCCCCTGAAGATCTGTGGTCAGTATTGCACATTTCTGCTTCTATTTTAGGTCATTATTTTCCTGCTATGTGGTACTTTTTAATGTGGCGCTTCCTCTAAAGCACATTTGCACTGAACCAGAGTGGGTAACCCTGTGTCATCTTAGGTCAGAAATTAAGTCACTATATATTTATATATATAGAGAGAGAGAGAGGGGAACTGCACACAAACACAGTTACTGAGTATATTTCACACATAACACGGATGGACTGTAAAGGAGCAAAGCAGTGCACAGCATTTGAAATGCTAACCACTATCAGTATCGCTGGCTGGGTGCTGCACATCCCTGCACACACTCCTACATGCTTTATCTCATCCTTGCAGTGCAGTGCTGAAACGGCAAACTCTTTCTGCTGTCTAATAAATGTGCCAGTCCTTGGAAGTACAGTAAACCAGCTTACATATACACTCAGGCCTACACACAGTTCATTTGTTGTTTGACTTTTCTCCCACACATATTTACTTTGTGATAGGTTTGATACAGGCTTTTAACTAAACATCAGATGGCAGCTTTTATATATTTGCATAAGAAATAAATGTGATTCTTTTTTCTCCAGATTTTGATAAAAACACATTCAAAAGTTGTAATGTTTATTTTTTATGTTGTTACCAGTATATCTGATACACTGATCTTAATAACGGACTATTGAAATGCCTCAAATGCCATCAACTCTACAGACCTTACCCCAGCACATGACCGTAAAATATGCATGAGTTTGAGGCGGTGTTACGCGTCACCATGTACGGTCTCTTTGTCTCCTCTCTTTGTTTTGTTGCTCAACATATAACCCCAGACTGATTACTTGCTTTAACCCCACAGCTGTGACGGCAGCTTTCAGATCACCTGCACTGACTAGAAAGACCAAACAGTGGATGCCTTTCATTATTTACAAAGGCCACATGGATCAGGTTCTGTTCTTTCTCTCTCTCTCTCTCTCTCTCTCTCTTTCTCTCTTTCTCTCTCTCTCTCTCTCTCTCTCTCTCTCTCTCTCTCTCTCTCTCTCTCTCTCTCTCTCTCTCTCTCTCTCGCTCTCTCTCTCTCGCTCTCTCTCTCTTTCTCTCCCTCACTTGTTAACCTAAATGACCCAAGCAGCTTTGACAGTGTTTGGCTTTCACATTGATTTAAGCAGGATACTTTAAAATAGGATTTGGAAACACAGCGCTGTTTATGGTAATGGTAATCAAATCCTCATTGTGCAAACGTGTTACACAGTCATTGCATTTCTAAAATAACAGCACCCTGCAATCACAATCCTCTGCAAAAATTACCAAGTGGCTCTGCTCCCTCCATTATAGGACTTTACTCATTTAGAGAAGAATGTGATTGATTTGTTGGCCGGTAGGATTAGCCGAAGACAAACCACAAACATGCATTCTTTGTTTACAGTTTTATGTCTGAGTCGAAATAGAACGCCTATAATTACTTTCTGACTGCAGGCACTTGCTGAAACAAACAGCGTGCAGACGGAGGAGGATAAATAAACAAATGTAACTGCTTTGGCTCTTTTGTAGCAGAATATCTCTGACCTTTTGTAGAAGTTTCTCACCCTTAAGTTGTTTGTTAAAAAGGTACAGTGTGGAAGGGTAATATAAGCGATATCTAGTGGTGAGAATCTAGATTGAAACGCTCCCTTCCTCACACTTCCAATCTGTGAAGTAACAGTGACTGTTAGGAACAAGAAACTCCTGTGATGCATGATGAGTATGATCCTTCATTTTTTAAGTTATTACCATAGACTATATAAATGATGGACGTAGCATCCGTGACGTCACCCATCTGTTTCTGAAGTGCTGTTTTAAAGCCAATCGTTGGCAGGAACCATATTGGAAATGCTGAACTCAACCAAGCCGCTGTCAAGCTAGTGTAAGATAAAGAGGCGGGCTTTGAGCCTCCTAGCCAACAGCTACAGTGTTCCCGCCTGTCAATCAGGTCAGCTGTGCCTCTCATAATGGAAAACTGGTAATCTTACTGTCTTTGAAATTGCCACGTTATGAAAAAATCTGCCCCCCATACAGTGTGTGCCGATCAAGAAATGAGCTATCCAGACTACCCTTGTTTTTTGTAACAGGCTGTAAACATGTTTATTTCTGCTGTCAAGATCGGCTTTTTGAATTTATGTGGATGTGGTTTCTGGTACTCCCAGAACCAGCCTCAAGCTGATCCTCAATGAACTGCAGTTTTTAACACCTCCTATTTGGCTTCATTTCTGGTGGACAGATGTTGTCACTTGGTTATTACAATCCAAAACGTTTATCAATACAAATTATTTTGCGCACAAAAAAGCACTTTCTCAAACCGGTGCACCTCACTAAATAGTATGTTACTAGTTTGTCTATTCTTTGCAATGGCAGCAACACAGCAGTGCAAGATGGCGGCCTCCATGGAAGTGGAACCGCTTCCATGCAGATATAAAAGACTCATTCTATGTTGTTCCTTTTTTTAAAGTTATACTTTTGGGGCATTTTTGCCTTTTAATGGATAGGACAGCTGAAGAGAGACAGGAAATGCAGGGGGCAGAGAGTGGGGGAGGACATGCAGTAAATGGTCAAGGCTGGAATCGAACCTGTGACCTCTGCAACGAGGGCTATAGCCTCTGTATATGGGGTGAGTGCTAAGACTGCTAGGCAAATGGAGCCCCATTCTAGGTTGATTATACACTGATCCAAACATACTTACGAATATTATATTTCATTTCAATTATTTCTTCCATTCTAAGTCTGTTCTGCAAAATTCTGAAATAACTACACACACTTTGAGTTGTGTCATTTGCATCCTTACGGTATTTTCTCACTTAGCTACGAATCATCATGAAATCAAATACTGCATATATTTTTTTCATGTGGCAATTTTGCACAACTTCCTTTGCCAATCTGCAGTTTTTAACGTGTAAAATGTGTTCTTTTGTTATTTTCAACATCAAGGTCAGACCATGACAGACGGTTATGGCCAATCTGCCCATTTCCTTTTGTTTTGATTGATGTCTTCATGTTGAAATATGAAGCATTATTCAATGAACCTCATAATGGTGTCATGTTTTTATATGTGTACTTTCAAACAGCTGATTGTCTGGCAAGATCAGGCATCAGCACAAATGTATTACTCGATACAGAATAACATTGGGTTTACTATACCGTACCAACCATGCTTTCTTTTATTGTTTTTTTTTCTGTAATAAGAAATGCTTTGTCTATTAGCCTGTTATGTAGTGCACAGGGGCATGTCAACTTGATCTATGAGATTTATATGCCACACTATGTAGGCATTCTTGTGGAGTCACAAGATGCACTTTTATGCGCTTTTATTGTGGTAGAATTCTTCTTTTTTAGTCTGAGGTAAATGGTGGGTTATAGCACTGGCCTCAGGAAAAGCGCTCTTCTTTTCCTTCCATTTTCTCTGCTTTTGAAACCCTAAATCTCTCTGCCCCTATTGTCGGACTGTTATGGCATTGCAGAGGCAGCGCTGAGTAAATAATTCACTGTCATCCTACAATTCCTCGTGGTAGGGCAGGCAGTAGAGGGGGGAAGGCTGCCCTGTAGAAAGCCAGCTTTGGTAAAGCTCACAAATGCATTCAGTCATGCAGCAACTCTTAGTGAGGAGTTATGGGTAGTTAGAGTAAGCCTAACCCGAGGTGACCTTTCTAAGGGTGGACATTTTTAAACGGAACACTGGTTGAAATATCTATAATATTAGTTGTTTTTTGCAAATAAAGACAGAGGTGTGTGAAATACAAATACAACGCACAACAAACAGACACAACAGTGGAAAAGCTGAGTAATAGTTTTGTGAAAGAGGATTGTTTTATGGTTCAGTTTATCCAGGTTTTATTACAGGGGTAAAGCTCAGCAAAGTTAGCTTCAGCCCTCTGACTGCCTCTGCAGAGATTACAGTCTATGTTGCCACGTCTCTGCGTCTATGCTTTAATCCCAATGTGGTTTTAATCGTACGTTTAATTTTTTTTTTACCACACTGACACGTAAATACACAAGGCTAATTGTTTATTGTCTCAGGTCCAGCTGTTTTGTTGTAAGAAAAAAATATTGTCTGCATACACCCTGTTGTATTGTATGTGTTGGCTTCTGCCTCCCAAATTTAAAGTCATCTTTGGCTCACCAAATAAGTAATTTGATGTTTCAGTGTCATATTTTTAGCTTTAGGCGTCTTCAGGGCTGTACCTTTTAGCCAGATAAGTTCAATGTAGACTTGCTCTGTTGTGAGTCAGACTGATTGCCTGATATGCCAATGTTATGTGCTGATATATATTCTATTTAATTTTAGAATAGCTAATTAATAGATTTCATTCAGCATCGCATACACTATTACTACTATAATGAATAATCTCAAATAAATATTGATATGGACCCAAAAATTGGCTTCTGTATCTGTGACGGTCATCTGACAAGCATCTATTTTCCTGGTTACCTGGGTGACCAGTCTCACCCCAGTTAGTTTATGATTGGTTGGCAGAAGCAGCATCCGAAGCACCTTGTTGAAACGTACAAGCTAGCTCCCGGAGTGGCTAATGATACACTAAAATAACTCTGAGTGCCCTGAAAAATATGCGGGGTGCAGCGGGTTCTCTCATGCTTGTTATGCAGTCTCCTTTTTGGGGATAGCTCTACAAAAACCTCAACTGACTTATGTAGCGTGCAAGCTAACCGCGGCTAGCCGGATAACGTTAAATAATAATAATGATAATAATAATCTTTATTTATAGAGCACTTTTCAAAAACAATGTTACAAATTGCTTTACAGTGCCTCTAAGGACATGTGCAAAATAAAGAGCATTTTAAAAGGCCATACAGTCAGTGCAAATGTCATAACCGTTAAAAACATGAAATCATAAAAACAAAATCAAAACAAAACAAAATCAGGACCCTGTGCAAGACATCTTAAATAAAATCAGGAAAAGCTCTCTGATAAAAGAACGTTTTGAGCAATGACTTAAAAGAGAGCACAGAGTCCGCCAACCTAATTTCCTCCGGCAGTTCATTCCACAGCTGTGGGGTCCAGACTGAAAGCGACTTGTCCCCCCTAGTTTTCAGCCAAGTTTTTGGGACTGAAAGTAACTCTTTGCCTGAGGATCGCAGATTGCACACTGGAGTGTATGGTGTTAAAGGAAACCACCTTATGGTTTCTCCTCAACATGCACATTCACACAAATAATGAAATAACAGATGGGGACTGACACTGACTTTCACATTTGTTAATGAACTTAAAACTTTAACTTGCATTATTACCTGGGGTAGGAGGTGTCCATATCGTTGGGACGGTATAATGTAAAATATCTGTAACGTCATGCCTTTTGTTTTGACTGTTAAAGCTGTCAACACAGACCACGAAAAAATGGTTGCATGATAAATTGAACCATACAATAAATGTACATTTAAAGAAAGAAGCTGGTCTGCTGAAAACCTAATCTATTTCTCACACACATGAAAGTAGAAACAGTGTGGGGCGCTGGTGGCCTGGCGGTCTAAGCGCCCTACATACAGAGGCCATAGCCCTCGTCGCAATAAGCGGCCGCGACCATTTACTGCATGTCTTCCCTCACTCTCTACTCCCCACATTTCCTGTCTCTTCAGCTCTCCTATCATAAAGGCAAAAATGCCCCAAAAAAGACTTAACTAAAAAGAAAAGGAGAAACCGTTCAGGAAAATGTTTTGTGTTGCTAAGCAACAGTCCAGTCTCAGTTAAGGTCTGTGTTTCTTTTTGGTGGAGCCAATGAATGATTATACCAAAAATGTACAACCTGAGAGTTAAAACAATGAAATGATTCTTCTACAAGAGACATTCAATGATGTAAACTTGTGTTTTTCAGTTAATCTAGTCAAGCTACAATAGATTTATAGAAGAAGAAGAAAAACTGACCGTTAATTGACGCCAAATGACCTGGTTGTTACCTTTACTTGATGAACCTCAGATGGCCAGCTGGGGCTATTTGTTCAGGGGAAAAAAGGAGATTGATGTTGAAATGTAACCCAACTGGCAAAACACTGCGTAAGCAATAATTATATTTCAGTCATTCAGAGCTGTTCCTTTAGTCATTCATTAACTCAGAAAAAGAATCTGCATTTTTGCCTGCCATCCTGAGACGAAGGCAAAAATAAGAACAGGACTGTTGTCAAATAGGTTCGGTGCTTTTTGCGGTTTGGGTTTTGGTGCCTCCAAATCCTGCCTGGAACCATGAAATACAATAAATCATGCCTGGCCAGCTCCTCTCACGATCAGATGTCTCATTCCTCTTGGTCATCTAAATGTAAGGGCTGGACAGCTGCACAGCTGAGAACAGCCTGTTATTTCATTTTAATTTGTATTTGTTGCCACTTCATAATGAAGCATTGCCTTAAAAAGTCTGACTTTGCCATCCGATCTGGTCACCAACAAGCTTGTCATTATTTCCCCGGCTTTTCTGCCGAGGCTCTCTGCAGTCATCTGTGTCTGGAGCACTTAGCCCAAATTAGAGCAGCTCTTTAGGTTGGTGCAAAGGGATAAAAAAGGAAGCAGGTCTTGGCAAGGTGATGAAGCGAGGCTCCCATGCTGAGATCCTGTGCTTTGGGAAGAGCAGCTTCGACACATCGCTGCTTGACTGATGTCAGAAAAAGCCGAGGTTGACCCTGAGTCCTGGGAGAATTGTTCAAATTTAAGTAAGCTTGTGTAGATGGGTGTATGTGCCTCCATTTATTTTTGTGATTAACCTGGATTGCCAGCATTCTCTCCCTGGGTATCTCCTCTCCCTGAGGCCATGGCATTGATCTGGTGACTGTAGTAAAGGCTCATTTTGTGTGTTGGGATCTTTGGGCCTGTTTACCAATGAGAGAACATTCACAGTCATATCCCCACTGACATTCACGTCAGGCTTTGTTGTGCAAATCAGAATGTGTGGAGAGAAGGAGTTAATGTGTGTGTGATGAGGCCCTTTCTGTCAATGTGAAGCAGCCTATCTTTGTTACCTCAAATACAATAAACACTCAAACTAACAGTTGTTTCTCTTACCTCTCTTATTCAGGTGATATCCATGGGCAGTACACAGATCTGCTGAGGCTGTTTGAGTACGGTGGCTTCCCTCCAGAGGCAAACTACCTTTTCCTGGGCGACTACGTGGACAGGGGGAAACAGTCGCTGGAAACCATCTGCCTCCTGTTGGCCTACAAGATCAAATACCCAGAGAACTTCTTTCTGCTCAGGGGAAACCACGAGTGTGCTTCCATTAACCGCATCTACGGCTTCTACGATGAGTGTGAGTGTGTAGATAAGAATGAATCAAGAGGAACACTGAGATCATCTTTGATGATTTATGGCCCTTTTCCACTACACAGTTCCAGCCCTACTCTACTCGACTCGACTCCGCTCAACTTGACTTGACTCTACTCAGTTTGGATACCTTTTCCACCAGCCCGAGTACCGACTCACGGTGGGTAAGGTCGTCATAACACAGCTGTGCGAAACTGCTGTGCGAAAGTGCGTTCACGTAATTTTGAACGCGACACAAACACAACAATCACAAACAATGGAGGACATGGAGGCAATGGTGTACTTGCTGCTCGGTCTGTGGCTTTTTTGTCGCAGGCCAAGCGAGAGAGGAAAGCAAAAGAAGGCTGCAGGTAGCGAGAAGAAATATTTAAAAATGGTTAAAACAAACTGAGTCGAGTCGAGTCAAGTCGAGTAGAGTAGGGCTAAGATGGGCCGGTGGAAAAGGGCCATTAGACTCTTGAAATAAAGAGATCTTTAAAAATAATTTTCTATTTAAAATCTAAAATCATGACACCCTAATACATTCAGAAACAGCCCTAAAGCACATACATTGTTTGGTTCTACTAATGTGTGTTTATGTTTTCAACCAGGCAAGCGCAGGTTCAACATAAAGTTGTGGAAGACCTTCACTGACTGCTTTAACTGCCTCCCCATCGCTGCTATCATTGATGAGAAGATATTTTGCTGCCATGGAGGTAAGGAAACTGGCATATACAGTATCTCACAAAAGTGAGTACACCCCTCACATTTCTGCAAATATTTAATTATATCTTCTCATGGGACAACACTGAAGAAATGACACTTTGATATAATGTAAAGTAGTCAGTGTACAGCTTGTTTAACAGTGTAAATTTACTGTCCCCTCAAAGTAACTCAACATACAGCAATTAATGTCTAAACAACCGGCAACTAAAGTGAGTACACCCCTAAGTGAAAATGTCTAAATTTGGCCCAAAGTGTCAATATTTTGTGTGGCCACCATTATTTTCTATCACTGCCTTAACCTTCTTGGGCATGGAATTCACCAGAGCTTCACAGGTTGCCACTGGAATCCTCTTCCACTCCTCCATGACGACATCACGGAGGTGGTGGATGTTAGAGACCTTGCGCTCCTCCACCTTCCGTTTGAAGATGCCCCACAGATGCTCAATAGGGTTTAGGTCTGGAGACATGCTTGGCCACTCCATCACCTTCACCCTCAGCTGCTTTAGCTAGGCAGGGGCCGTCTTGTGGATGTGTTTGGGGTCGTTATCATGTTGGAATACTGCCCTGCTGCCCAGTTTCTGAAGGGAGGGGATCATGCTCTGCTTCAGTATGTCACAGTACATGTTGGCATTCATGGTTCCCTCAATGAACTGTAGCTTCCCAGTGCCGGCAGCACTCATGCAGCCCTAGACCATGACACTCCCACCACCATGCTTGACTGTAGGCAAGACACACTTGCCTTTGTACTCCTCACCTGGGCACCGCCACACACGCTTGACATCATCTGAGCCAAATAAGTTATCTTGGTCTCATCAGACCCAAAAGACATGGTTCCAGTATCCCATGTCCTTAGTCTGCTGTCTTTAGCAAACTGTTTGCAGGCTTTCTTGTGGATCATCTTTAGAAGAAATGTGAGGGGTGTACTCACTTTTGTGAGATACTGTATTTCATCTTCTTGAAATGTCCTGAAATGTACAATAAACCTTTACCACCATATGAACTTAAACAGTTTCAAATGTATCTGTGGCAGCTCTGATCAAAGCTTTCATTTCTATCTCAGGGCTATCGCCTGATTTGCAGTCAATGGAGCAAATTCGCAGGATCATGAGGCCAACAGACGTGCCTGATACAGGTAGTGTGTGGGTTTTTATGTGTGTGTGCATCTGCATGACTTTAAGTGCATGCTCATACTTAACATTGAACATGTTCTCCTCCTCTGGATTTAAAGTGTGTCTTAAAATGACATCACCTAGCCCCCCTCTCACAGAGAGAATAAGTATTACATCAGTAAATCTCCTCTGTTACATCAGCAAAGTCCGTTGGATCAAGAGCAAATGCTTTTTTTCCCCACTGCCTCTCCTCCTGAGTTTTATTTCCCTCTCTCCTCTCTCAGGCTTGCTGTGTGACCTCTTGTGGTCAGACCCAGATAAGGATGTACAGGGCTGGGGTGAGAACGACCGTGGGGTCTCCTTCACCTTTGGGGCAGATGTGGTCAGCAAGTTTCTAAACCGCCACGACCTGGACCTCATCTGCAGAGCCCATCAGGTAAGTCCGATTGTGGAGAGCGTAGCCTGAATACTAAGGATACATTTTGGAATCTCTTTACAATCAGATGGATCCTGTGTTTATTTGACGAGACACTTAATAAGGGTTGAAGGTGTGATAAAACAATGCTGACCGCCGTTCGTCAATGTGTCTGGCAAAATTCCTACTGAGGCTGATGCACAGATACAGACCTGCTCACCTCTTTCCCCTATGCATCATTCATTAAACCCTTATTTAGCTTTCAGTTATCAACTTTTTTTCTATATCCAGAATCTGCTGATGCATAACCTCTCAGATTTATTGAACAATTAACTGTCCAGATCAGGTGTTTGTATTGTTAAATTGGCCACAACTGTTTCAGCTCTTCTTTGGACATGTCCAGTAGGTGGTTTTGTAGACTCTTCCATGATAACAAAGCTGGTTTCTTAAACTAGCTGAAGCTGTTTCTTGGTATTGATCACTGTGGGTGGAGGAATAATGTCATGGTTCTTCTCACAGGTTGTGGAGGATGGATATGAGTTCTTTGCCAAACGCCAACTGGTCACACTTTTCTCTGCTCCAAACTACTGCGGGGAGTTCGACAATGCAGGCGGCATGATGAGTGTGGATGAATCCCTTATGTGTTCCTTCCAGGTAGTGTAAAAAAAATCATGCAAACATTTACATAATGCTAATATCTTTATGATATGATCTCAGTTCACACTGAAACACATTTTTCCTCTCTGTGCTTGTGTTTGTGTCTCACTATTTTTAGATCCTAAAGCCCTCAGAGAAGAAGGCGAAGTACCAGTACGGTGGTGTGAATTCTGGTCGGCCTGTCACCCCACCCCGCACCACCCAAGCCCCAAAGAAGAGGTGAACATACAGCCTTCCCTCTCCCCCTCCCCTCCCCACCTTGTCCACCCCTGGTCTGCCATCCTGGCAACCCCTGTAACTCCCCTGTAAGGTGAAGATACAGGGCTTATCTAAATGCCTGAATCTTTCTCCCCCTGTCACCCAATCCTTCCCCGACTCCACTGACAGCTCTTTTCTTAATGTGTATGTGTACATAAATTTGCTGTGACCAATCTGTTTAATTTTATTTTTTGCCTGTTTGTTGGTATTTTTGATATTATTAACAGATGATTTGTGGTTTTACTTCCAAACGCTGTTTGAGGTTTTCTGAGTTTCTGTGTCGTGTAAGAAGAGGCCTTCTCTGTGTAGAGGGGCACGGTGACTGAGTTAGAAGAATTATTTTCCAGTTGAATAAAAACACCGAAGAGAATGAACTTTTTTTTTTTTGCCTTGGCCTCTCAAAAAGAAGAGAGAAATCTTCCAATGTATTCCAATGAGACTGAGGTTTCCGTGCAGTGCTAAATCTGGAGACACAAAAAACTGTCCATGTACTCTGGTTTAACATTTGAAAGGTAATGCAGCATGTGTGGTGAACTTTCTGTTGTGGTGCATTTTTGGTATATCCAACCATTTGGAAAAGTGCACCTCCCCATGAGTAGCAATGAATGTGAAGAGACCGGCGTGAATGAAGTATAGAAGCTAAATCTGATGCTGCTTGCAGTGGACATGATCTACCCGAACACAACGCCCTCTGGGCATCGATTCCCCTTTTATGCCTCCCTGTGCCTCAACTCCACACCCACACAAACACATGCCGCTTCTAACAGGGCTGGTAGTGAGACTTTTCCTGGGTCTGTTTATTATCTCTTCTCATCAAGAGACATCTAACCAGTGATCTTGATTTATGGTGAAAGTTGCAGAGTTTTTTTTGCCAATGGAAGTGAAAACCATGCACCTTGAACTAATACATATGGTCAGTAATTAACCTGCACACATACTGATTCATGGTGTACTAAAAGTGCTAATAGAGTAATTTACTAATCTGTGAATGAACAGCAAAACAGGGAAGAAACTATCATATATCACTGGTTTCAATTTTACAAATGTGTAACTTATCTGAATCTATAGTGTTAAAAGACCAAATAATCCAAATATACAAAATGCAAGCTTCAAAATACTCCACAGTATTTGAATACTCTAGTGCTGTGTTTATAGAGTGCACAACAAACTAAAACAATGAAGACGTGCTCTTGTTGTAAGTGTTTTTAGTAAAATGCCAGCTCTCCTTTTACATCCCCAAGTCTGTTCACAGAGAGAAGGCTGGTGAAGTCAGGAGAAGGTGGCAGGACCAGGTCCTTTTGCTATGTGATAGTGGTGCCACCTGGTGCATAAACACAGTAGTGCAGAATTCAAACCAGAGAGCTCAAAATGGGCTCTTCACAACATTGACAGGACAAAATGTTCTGTCATTTACCACAAGGAGGAACTTCAGTTTGACTGTGTGACTAACCAGCAATTAGCCTGGTTGACAGCTTAAATAAGATGCAGTTGACCCTTTGTGGAAAACAGTTGCCTCTTTCTTTTTCTGATTTTTGTGGTATTATTTTTCTGTTGTATTTCTCTGTTCTCGATTCACATTGTTTACTTTTTATTCACTTAATTTATTTCCTATTAATAATAATAAGAAGAAAACAATGAGGTGTTACCAAAAGCTGTTTTGCAATTTGTACAAGTTTGTTGGAAAGTCTATAAATTCAATAAAATGGATGGAAACCAAAGTTGTTGCCACCTCTGTTTTTCTGTATTGTCTTCAAACTGGAAACATTGCAAAGTAACCATTCATTCTACACGTACAAGTCTCTAACATAAAACTAGGTATCATACTCTTCTATAGCCCTGGAGGAGAAGAAGGCAAAACAATGTACACATAATCAATAGCCATGCCAAAGTAAACAGAGTTTTTTATTTGTCATTAATTCCTTCCATTCCAGTCAGCATGGCTATCTTTGCAGCTCTGTCCTGAAGACTCCTCTTCCCCCACTGCAGAGCTTTGTGCATCGGCTCGGAGTACATCCAAAGCATTAAAGGCAGGAGAAGACACGGAGCGCAACAGTGGAGGTGAGACAAGAGCCAAGCAAACCCGATCCACAGCCCCACACCCAGACAGAGGAGAGCATAGTAGATGAAGGTGGGCCAGAGGTTGGCTAAACAGTCATTCTGAGGAAAGATTTGCATTGATAAATTTTAAATTGTGTGATCAATTGGAGATTAGAATTGATTATATCATTTGATAATTTTAGGTTTAGCTTTTCCAACCTGCTGATAAACCTTGAAGTTCCCATCAGCGTAAAAGGGCAATTGCCAGGACACATTCCTTTTCGTTCTGCGTGCAGAAATTCTTAGACGGATTTCTTCTTTCATCGTCTAAAAGTCTTCCTGGGTAAACAATATTGAGTTGGAGTACTTCAGACAAGCATGGCATACAAGTAAGATAATTATACAAGAGTTCAATTGTAAAAACAGTTAACTCACTTTTAAAAAATTCAAAAAAAAAATTCAAAAAATATATTTTTTCTATTACTATTTTTTGGTATTATCAATCAACTGAGGTTGGGTGGCTTTGACTAAGTCAAAATGACTTTTCTAATCAGAGGTATCTTGAAAATGTATCTTTATTAGGAATCAATATCAAAAAGAAATATGTTTTTTGAAAATGTATAAAAACGGAGTTATCTGTTTTTGCAAATGAACTCTCAATTATCAAATTAGCTTTGGCAATTAATTAAGAATTTATTTTTTTGCACATGATCTCAACAATATTAAAAAAACAAATTTACAAATACAAACATTTGATATATTTGCTGTCTGCATTACTTACTGTGAACGCAGTTTGCTTGCTGCTTTGTTTCTTTTTGGTCGCAGTTAAATGAAAACATCACAATTCTGCACAAAATAAGAAGATACCATATAGAATATTATGATTAGAACAATAATGCGATTTAGTTATTTTAAATAAACAAAGAAGGTTAAAATAAAGAAAAGAAAAAGAAGCAGTGGAGCCTGAATTGTAGCTCATTGTTGGCTGATGCTTGTGTCTAATGTAACTGTGTAATTCATTTCGTTAAACAAATGGGGGCGAAATGTAGTCAGCGCGAAACATTTGCTTTCTATGTGCCATGGATGGGCCGTAGTGACTGCTGTGGACTTTTATACAGATCTGTGACGTTTTGCGGAACAAGAGAATGTCCCATCCTACTCTGTTTCTGATTGGATCAGCTTGATGTTTTCACTGTAACCGTAACCAATCACAATGCTCATATCAAACCTTACCCAGAACCAACCACAGACTGTAACCAATCAGAGGCCGAGTAAGGCTGGTCCCGCCTTCACCATGGGCTGGGTTTGTCGGTTAACTTCCTGGATAAGCAACTGGACCTGAAGCACAGGCTCCGTCCTGTCTTTTACATCTCATGCAGTATTAATTCTAAATGAAGACTCCACCAAGCTGTTCCACTGTTTCTCTAAAGAATAAATGTTGATTAGCGGTATCCAGATTCAGCTTTTGAACACGTTGACTTCTGAGTATCGGGGGAGCAAACTTGTATGTTTAACCCCTGTTATTCTTGGCAGATGTTGACAAGTCCAGAGTTCATCCATGCAGGTAGAGTTGAAGTAGCTAACATGGTTAGCTTGTTAACTGTGTCTTTATGCATCGCTGAATGTAGTAGCGATACAGTATGTTTTAAGTAATGCGCAATAAGCTCGTTGAAACTAAAGGCACGACTTCTTCAGTGCAATCATTTGAAATAGCATGCAAATAGCCTCTCTTTGTATGGTTTAAGGATGTATTGATGCAGCCTGTTAAATGTTACAATTAACCTATTTCCCCCCTTGCTGTGTAATAAACTAATCTTGTGCTGAAACATGGAGGTTAATCAATTGATGTCTGGACAGGGAGTTACTTTAGTGTTTACATGTTTATTTATATTTTAGATCAAATAAGAAATCTAAATGGTCTCTAAGCAGCTATGTTAGTCTTTCAAATGCATATGAGGGACCAGGGGTGGACAAAGTACACAGCTTCATTACTTAAGTCAAAATATAGATACTTCCTGTCAAATATTACTGCTATATAAGTGAAAGTTGCTCTGTGAAATTATTACTTCAGTTAAAGTCCTGGAGTACTTGCTTTTAAAAATACTTAAGTATTCAAAGTACTTCTTAAAAAATCTGAATCTGAATGTTGTATTTTCAAAATACATAAGTGCATTCAAGAGTACATTCTGTTACATCATCTTTATTAAGAAACATTTATTTGAAATTTCTAAAAACTATACCATGGAATAAAAACAGAAACCGAGTTACTCCAAGCACAGACAACTTAGTTTGAAATGTTCATCTGGAATGAAACAAATGTTGCGTAGCTCAACACGCTTTCTCAGGATGGACAGTGAATGTTTGTACGTTTGGGCAGAGTGGGAAACAGGGAGAACATTTCAAACGATATGTATCATTCTTTTTTAATTTTTAAAACCTCTAAAACAGGCTGAAGATATGGCCATGGGTGCTCAGGTGGAGAAATGTAGCCATCATTAACACCTCTACATGAACTGCCTGATCTGAGTGAAATGTCCTCTGTTTGCTCCACATTCAACCGTGGGATCAGATTTCAGAAAAGAGAAGGAAATTCATGAGCTGACTTCAAAGCTAAAGTAGTGAGTAACTAGAGCACTGATAGAAATGTAGTGGAGTAAAAAGTACAATAATTGTCTTCTGAATGCAGTGGAGTAAAAGTCATAAGTTTCCCCAAAAAATAATACTTAAGTAAAGTACAGATACTCAAAAAATGTACTTAAGTACAGTACTCAAGTAAATTTACTTTGTTAGACTACCACTGGGAATGACTAAACAATTAATCTGTCTGTAAGTTTGACAACCTAGGCATTTGTAAATGTCACTTTTAGCCATAAGATATTCTGATCAGCATTTTAAACAATGATTTCCTGATGCACAAAGAAAGTAGTCGCTGTTTGCCGAAACACTGGAATGCATTGATATCCTTTGTTTCTTTTCACCTCCAGGTTCAACAAAAACTTGCTGAACCTGCTTCAATGGCATCCTGTCCAACAGACACCCCTCACCACTGGTGCAACACTGAAACATGGAAAAGCCTCCTGCACTGACTGAAGAATGGCGAGGTTCAGACGCAAATTTTGCATCACGTTAATTGCCTTGGTGTTGTTTTTGCTCATTGTAACTGTAGTTTTGAAAGCACTCACACCGGAGGACTCTCCGTTCAACAGCCCTCTCGGTGGTGAGTTGCCCCTGGACAGAAAGAATGAGATCCAGAGAGAGAGTGGTAAACCCGACCAGACCAAAATGAATAACTTTCCTCAGACGGAAAAAGATGTACAACTGGAGGCTATACTGAGGAAGTTCCCTCCTCCAAACTACTACCTCCATGTCTTTTACTACTCATGGTACGGGAACCCAAAGTTTGATGGCAAATACGTTCACTGGGACCATCCACAGCTGCCACACTGGGACTCAAAGGTGGCTCAGGGGTATCCACAGGGGAGGCACGTTCCACCTGATGACATTGGGGCCAACTTCTATCCCTCTTTAGGGGCTTACAGCTCCAAGGATCCGTCTGTTATTGAGGCCCATATGCAGCAGATGCGTACAGCAGCAATTGGTAAGACCTAAACTTGAGACTAGACATGGAAGTTATTTATTATTATTACCACCTGCTTTTTTAATCAAACCATTTGGTACTGAGATAGTGACACTGTGATGTTACAATAATATGGATGGAATCAAGGAAGGCTTTCTGACCAGATCAATTGACTTTTTTCATCACTATGTTTATAATGTTTTTCTAATTTGAGTTACATTCATTCAGTTAAATCGGACTGCCAACTGAAGGCAGTGTTCCCTGGCCTATTGTTACTGTGCATAAAACATACTCAAGGAAAACAGGATTTGGGCGAGGAATCGTTACTCAAAATTGGGAGCTACCATGAGTTTAGGAATCTGAATTTGTGAGGGAAAGGAAAATAATGTTAGGGGAAATCACCTTCACAAAATCTGCACAGAACATTTTCTGTCATAAGATGCATTATAATGTTAAGTATTTCAACAAAATCATGTTAAATAATGGAACTAATCAGCAATGCTATCAACAGTAATTGTTTTCTGCTTTTAAACATGAAACCGTTAAAACGATTTTATGATTCTTGTAGAAGAAATGAAGGCTTTTAGTTAATTCTTGGGTTTCTTAGACACTAAACTCAGCAGTTGCCGTATTCTTAATCAGGACTGCTCATGGTATAATAACATTATCATGTAACTTCCACAGTTATCATTATTATTATCAGGCACAGTAACCCTTTAATGGACAAAGGTGGTAGAATTATGGGAATTTAATTATGATCTTTTGGATCATTTAACAAAATAAAATGTCTCGGGGCGCCGTTGGCCTAGTGGTCCAAGCAGGCGCCCCATACACAGAGGCTATAGCTCTCGTCTCAGAGAGACAAGACTGCATGTCCTCCTGCACTCTCTACTCCCCACATTTCCTGTCTCTCTTCAGCTGTCCTGTCTATTAAAGGTGAAAATGCCCAAAAATATAACTTAAATATAATAATAGTAATTATGTCCTACCGGCAGAATCCAGCATCCTTATTAAAAGCAGTAATGTGTGGTATTTAACAATGTTGAGAACTGAAAGTGCGATATAATGTTTGGGAACCAATCAAATGTAGTTTCAGCTAACTGACATTCTGTCTTTAGAACTTTTGTTAAAAAGAATGAACAATCAAAGTGTGTTTGAAAATACAACATGACATAAGAGATGCACCGATTTTGAAAATCAGGGCCGTTACCTATACTGATATTTAAAGTAACCTCATAGTTGATTGCCAGTTCCAACAGCAATGTTGTTTATCTGCATTGCTTCTTTGAAATTCTTTGTGTCTTCGTTTTAAAATGAGCCATGAGCTTTGATGACTTCAGATAACTGCTCATAATGCCTCCTCTGATCTCTCTCAGAGACGGTGTAATACTCCCACACTACTGACATTTTCTTTCACGTTTGATTCTTTAACTCTGAGTAATCCGATTTTGTCTGTCAGGTGATTTCTTCTGTTTAATAAAACACCATTTTCTGAATCAGCAGTTAGGTTCACCAGTCTGCCAGCATTAAACTGATGTGATAAAGATAAGATGGGATAAGATACAGACAAGCATCGACCACTGACAAAGTACACAGCCATTGTTTGCAGATGAGCCAATGTCTGACAACAGGGAAAATATCGGCTTATACTGATGTTCAACTGATACATTAGTGTGTCCCTTGTTATAAAGAAAGAGCACGATAATAAGTCATGAAATTATTCTTATAGAATGTAGGAATGGAAGCTCATCATCAGTTTGTTGCTATCTCTTTTGGTATGGCATGGCCTACTTTATCCAAGTAGAATACATTCCATATTAAATATTTAAGCCCCATTTTCCCCTTCTAACTGTTTATCCTCAGGTGTCATCGCTGTTTCCTGGTACCCTCCCAGCATGAAGGATGATAATGGTGATCCAACAGATGACTTAGTGCCTTTGCTGATGGAAGTGGCACATAAATACCATATTAAGGTGTGACTCTAATAGCCCGGGATTTGTTTTTAACAGTGCAGTAAATGTTTCATTTTTTGGAGATGCTAAACAATGTGTAAAATTTGGTGAGATTGTTACAATGAGATTGTCACAATGTTATTTTATTGCTGTTGAAGAGTTTAATCTTTTCCTGTCATGGATGTTTCACAGGTCATTTTCCACATTGAACCATACAGCGGAAGAGATGAAGTCAACATGTTCACTAATGTCAAATACATCATAGACAAGTGAGTGTTGTTGTCAGTCAAACATGTCACATAATCCTCTACTCCCTTGATGAATCATTCTGTTTTAATCAAGCCACATGTTTACAGCCTGGTACAAAAAACAAATGTAGTGGATAGCTCATGTCTCGATCGACACTTTACGAGAGGGGTGAATTTTTTCACAACATGGCAATTTCAAAGATATTACCATTCTGAGTTTTACATCATGAGAGGCACAGCTGACTTGATTGACAGTCGGGAACACTGTAGCTGTTGGCTAGGAGGCTCAAAGCCCGCCTCTTTACCTCACACTAGCTCAACAGCAGTTAGGTTGAGTTCAGCATTTCCAATATGGCTCCCGCCAACGATTGGCTTAAAAAAAAAACACTTCAGAAACAGATGGGTTACGTCACAGATACCACGTCCATTATTTATACAGTCTATGCTATTAATTCATGTTGTTTCTTTGCAATTTTCACCTTTAAATCCGTCTTTCTGGTGCTGTTGTTTGTGTTGATGTTGTTTACCTCCTCCTCTCAGGTACGGAGAGCACCCTGCATTCTTCAAATACCGGACCAATACAGGCAAGCTGCTCCCTCTCTTCTATGTGTATGACTCATACCTGATGAACGTGGAGCAGTGGGCCAAACTGCTCAAACACACAGAGAGTAACAGCATCAGGGACACCCCGTATGATGCCATCTTCATTGCTCTGCTGGTTGAGGAGAAACACAAGAGGGATATCCTAACTGCTGGTTTTGATGGTCTGTATACTTACTTCGCCACTAATGGTTTCTCCTATGGATCCACTCAGCGGAACTGGGACTCTATCAAAGCATTCTGTGACGACAACAACCTGATATTCATCCCCAGTGTGGGTCCAGGGTACATAGACACAAGCATTCGACCCTGGAACTTCCAAAACACCCGAAACCGCATCAACGGCAAGTATTACGAAACCTCGCTGAGTGCTGCACTGCAAGCCCGGCCGGATTTTATCTCCATAACATCTTTTAACGAATGGCACGAGGGGACTCAGATTGAGATGGCGATTCCCAAAACAAGCCAGACCTTGTACCTGGACTACCTGCCCAATAAACCTGCAATCTACCTGGAGATTACACGCAAGTGGGCTGCAATATTTGGTGGTGAGCGACGAAAATGGCTGGAATGATCCGACTGAAAGCCATCGGAAATGTTTATTTATGGCGGTTTAAAAAAAGGACCAGGAGACTAAATGAAATTAAAATTGCACAACACAATGCAAATGATGAACAGGCACTGAAAAACAGCAAAAATGCTTTGCTCCAGGCAAGTGGACTGCGTTCTCTTCATCTCAGCTCCAGTGATGTATGTGATTTTTATTCCTTGTGGATGAATTATCTTTAATTTAACTGATTTCTTATTGCTCCATGTTTACACAGCCTTGATCATTTTTGAGATTTATAACACAATCACCAAGTTTAATTACTGTCTCCACAGCTGAAACGGTGAATAGGCATGTTCAGCCATCCTGTAATCTGTGACTATATGAAACCTCAATAGAAGTGAATAAGATGCACCCTGTAAAAGCAGGGAGGGAAAGACGCGAATAAACAAAGCAGTCTGCCAGTGAAAAGCTGTCGCCTCACTCTGCTTCCAACTGTGACTGTGCCAGAAAACAGTGAAACAAAAACAACATAGATCTGATATTTGAGATGCACACACACCTCTTATCTGAGATGAATCACAACGATGACAACAGGAGAGTGTTGTGCAAAATCAAGAATTCGTAAATCCATTGAATAGTTTACATTCTTAAAAACTGTCTGAACTTCACTGACATAAGATCACTCAGAGGGATACTTCAGGGATCGTATCAAACATAGACTTGGTCTCAGTGACGTCACCCACTGGCTTCTGAAGAGGAGTCATAAAGCCCTACTGGAACTGCTGACTCCAAATAACTTTCATTTAACCTAGAAACCAAAGAGGTGGAGGTGGAGATGGGGTCATAACATTGCTGACTGGCAAACAGCTTCAACATGTCCACTTGTCAGTCAAATTAGCCACGCCCCCAATGATGCACAATTGTGCGAAAGTCTTAGCCTTGGTATAATGAAAATGGATGAGGTGTAGCTATTGTGCTAGGCTTCAAAAATGTTTAATTCTGCTGTAAAATGATAATTCAGGATAGGCTATAATGGGGATCCATTGGCTTTTAGAAGGAACTGCTGTTTTGCACTTAATTTTTCTAAACTGGAGATTGCAGCTTGGATTGTACACATAATGATCTTACTGTTTATGAGGTGAAGTTTGTCCTTAGTTGCTTTGCAGTAAGCGTTCTCAAATTTTGAAAAATTGGAAGTCATCAAGTATGTGTTGGCACATATTTTTAAATTGGATATTAGCATACACTGTCATATTACTTGTTTAATCTAGAAAGCCAAAAGTCAACTCCCGAAGAGCTTTGAGTGTGAAGCAAAGCAGTAAAATTGTTGGCCAGACACCAAAACATTGAGAAAAATTGAGCTGCATCATATAGAACATTTTCATATTGTCATTTATCACATTGTTACAACAAAAGTATCTGCTTGTACCACAGGACAAAACACTTTGTCTTCCTTTTGCCAAGCACAGACATGATTTCATAAAAGCCACTCTTGAATTGCATTGTTGAAATTGCAGGCTCTACTTGGGCTTGAATGGTCTCTAACAGAAGTGCATAAACAAATGGCTGGAGCTGCCCTTTAAATGATTAATTAATGAGCCTATAGTCATAACTGATGTAATGGTGCTGTAATGGCCACATTTCGAAGCTCAAGTGCCTCTTTGTGGAATAATTAACTCACCTTATGTACAGAGACATCAATGTTGGACAAAGCAGTGATTGATGTTCAATTTGACTTGGATTACTTAACTGATGTTTGATTTGGTAAGTGGCTGTGATGTATTATCCTCAGACTTGCGGTCACAGCGCTTCATCGGTCAAACGCCACAGTAACCTCGTGTTATTTCACTATTTAGATTAACAGGCGATTTAGGCCGAGTGAGGGGAAACCTTTGGGTCCATGTTTCCTTTCAGCAGCAGTGAATCGCCTGCTTATTCAAATGAGAACATCAAGCAGATGACTGAAGTGTTATGCTCAAACGCTGAATCTCAGCATCCTACACACACACACACACACACACACACACACACACACACACACACACACACACACACACACACACACACACACACACACACACTGGAGCTCCGCCACAGCCTGCAGCTGCATTGACGGTAAACAGAACAAGGTAGCGCATGGGCAGCCAGCAGGGAATTATTCCACATCGCATCACATCCCTGAGCATACATGGCGCCCTCACACACCGAGCCATGAATTTAACGCACAGGCTGACGGGGTAGCTGCAAATTTCTCCATCCTTCCTTTTTTTTTTTCTTTTTGCAGCCATCATCTTTTGCGTCGGTGTGCATCACTGGGGGAGAATCAGCGCACATTGCTACAGTAGGTACCATCATTTTGTGAAGTCAAGACGATGGATGTGGCTTTATCCGGATCTTTTCCTGCAAAAATCGGCAGACGAGCGCGATTTTTTATTCCAACCGCATACACATCTTCTGCAGGGTGCAAGGTGTCTTTGAAAAGGGAAGCGACGGACCTCTGGAGGAAATGAGAAGAAAGGTCTATTTTGACTCACGCCTGTCGAGATGGTGAGTGAAATGCATGGCTATATGGTGTTTTTTTTTCCTGCAGCCCATGATGGAAGAGCAGCAGCACCTGGTTTTGACGGCTAATCCTCGCCAGCTAATTAAAAACGACCGTCTGAGTTATGTCACATTTTCCCTCAGCTCTTCATTTTTGCATAACGCCTTTAGTGCACAGGACGATTTGTTGGAGCACATAGTTTTCTCTTTTAATTTCGTCTTGTGTTTTAATCTTATGGCACTCTAAGTCGTGGTTGCACTGCATATTTATGTTCAAGCATCCTCCTCCATGCCAATATTTATATTCTGCGCGGTTTTGGTGCGCGAAACGGTGCTTTACGGCTGCACGTTGAATATACCAGCATGTCTCCAGTATTTCCATGAACCTCAACGCAGTGTGACGCCAAAAGACAACCATTTTAAAGAGTGGCTCCTCTATACAGCAGCACGTTTTAAAATGACCTTCAGTGCTCGGTGGCTGTAAATTGGTCCTCACCTGGGATGAAGTGTCCTTTGGCCATCACTGCTGTGGCCTTCCTTACAGTATGCACACACATCACAGTGGAGAACAGAGATCAAATACCCTTCTTGTAGCACATACAGGCGGTTTTCCATCGTATTTTAACCCACCTGTCACTAAAACCACACCAGGGATTTGATGCTTCTGTGACTGATTGTACAGAAATCAGTGGCCGCGTTTTTTTTCGCCACCTCTCTCCACAGCGGTTTCAAACGTAGCCTCGCTGCAGACTACTCACCCATGCGGTGCTCTCTCTGTGTCCCAAATACATCACAACGCATTTGACAAAACCCCAGCTCTGCTATTAAAAAATGTGCACGAGTGCTTGTGCTGCACATGCATCCCTCAAGTCTCCTTTTTGCAGCACATAAATAGAGAGCTGAGAGGAACATATTACCCTCTCATGTTAAACACTCTGACCTCAGCACCATCATTACCATCACCATGGAGACACTATAACTTTACCACACACTGCATATTTAATAGGCCTGATTTTGATCTCCGTGCTGCCATAGCTACACTTCAGCCTCTCTTAATCTATACTGCATACTTTACTCCAACGTAAAAAAGGTATGCATGAGCTGCATCCTCCGTAAAGCACAGAGCTTATCGCCGCCAGCAACAGAAAACATGCTGCAGCACTATAAGAGGATTTGCAAACATGAAAATGTATTGATATAGTAAGCCTTTAAAAGGAGTTGCACTCATCTGGCTCTGATTCATGTGGCCTTTGTGCACAGATCTGTGAACCAAAGTCACAGATGTCACACATAAGCCCAATATTACTCACCATATGTCATATCTGACAGATTACATGAGGAGAAACTGTGTCAAAGCTGGCCTTGTTGATTTAAGAAATAACTAAAGTCACCTCTCAAGGTCTGTTGTCATCTCATTTTGCTTGTGTGGCATCTTTATGCATGCTGCAGGTGTGTTGAGCCCTTGGGATCTGTACAGTCAGGGGGCCTTTCTCCTCTCCTCAGCCTTAAGATGGCAGCATTCTCTTATAAAACATCATATGAAGCCAAACTAATAACAGCTGGAAGCCTGTATCCATGCATACCTAGCAAATTTGAAATAACATGGACAGTTAACTGTCAATATTTGCAATAACCCTTGTTTTCCCTTTATTTTCCAGCTTATTTAAAAGATGTTAGTGAAAATGAAGCCTCTCTCTGCATGATGATTCCCTGCATGATTCCCCATGTGGTGATGTTCAGCCTCTTTTCTTCTCTCGCGCCTAATTGATTATCTCTGATTCTCTCTCTCTGCTCACGTAAAGGAGGCATCATTAAGAAGACCTTTACATTCCAGATCAAACACGCCTCATTAGATCATTGTTATTCTGCGTAAGAGCAAAGAAACATCCCTTAGCTGTGACCTGCAAACTTCTTTTGCCTATGAGCACTGAATCACAAAGAAGATTGATCCCACCGTCGACTCCATGTAGGAACAGCTCCCTCCGATTCCCACAGCCTCGACTTGTGCTTGGATTTCAGCATTCAGTCAAATCCACCAGGTTGGTGTTTTTATGGGTCTGAAAAGACATCTAATTGTTCTTTTGAGAATTGATTGAAAGTCATGGGTTGTTTAGGCATAGCAGGGTGTATTCTCATAGATAATAGCAAGAGCAAGAACACTTTGTTCACATGCAGATGCTCTTGAGCTGTAATTGAGGCACAAATGATGCTCAGAGTCAGTGATTAAGTGTACTAGAAATTATGAATGCTTGATTGTTAAACATCTCTTTACTCTGATTTATTTTCCTCTTACAGGACAGAGTATGCCATCTGCACCTTTTCACAGAATCCTACGACCCCTTCTGCTCGGCACTTTCATTCTGGGATGCTTTGTGACTCTGTTTTTGATGTATTTTAAACCATCCACAAGCTGGTTATCTGGTCCCGTAGAGTCGACAGTATCCACAGATCGGGTCAAGGCCCTCTTCTCCACCAGGAGCGATAAAAACGTGACCACTGTGCTGATCTGGCTCTGGCCGTTCGGACAAACCTATGACCTGGGTGTGTGCAGCTCTCTCTTCAACATCGAGGGCTGTTTCATCACAGCGGACAGGAACCTCTTTAACAAGTCAGATGGGGTCGTCATCCATCACCGGGATATCTGCACTGACCTGTCTAACCTGCCCCCAGTCCAGCGACCGTCCTTCCAGAAGTGGATATGGATGAACTTGGAGTCGCCGTCGCACTCCTCCCAGCTGCCTGGGATCGAGAACATGTTCAATCTGACTCTCAATTACCGTCAGGATGCTGACATCGAAGTGCCTTATGGGTCCATCGTAGCAGCGGAGGGCGATGAGGACTTCGTCCCACCCAGCAAAAACAAGCTGATCTGCTGGATTGTGAGCAACTGGAACCAGGAACACGTGCGAGTGAAATACTACAATGAGCTGTACAAACACATTGAGGTGCACGCGTACGGACAAGCCTTTGGGGAGTACATCGCCGACCAAGACTACTTCCCCACCATGGCAAGCTGTAAGTTCTACCTGGCCTTTGAAAACTCGATCCACAAGGACTACATTACTGAAAAACTCTACAACCCGCTCTCTGTGGGGACCGTGCCAGTGGTTCTTGGCCCGCCCAGGCAGAACTACGAGAACTTTATCCAGGGAGACGCCTTCATCCACGTGGACGACTTCACCTCGCCCAAGGAGCTGGCTGATTACCTGCTGCTCCTGGACAAGAACGAGGAAATGTACCTCAGATACTTTGAGTGGCGGCGGCACTTTAAAGTAAAGAAGGCCTATTTCTGGGCAGAGCACACATGCCTGGCTTGTGATTACCTGCGTAGGCACAAAGAATACAAGTCATTCAATAACCTTGACAAGTGGTACTGGGGTGGGTAGTGCTGTGAAGGGCTATGCAGTGCTTGTTTTGGTATTGAAGGCAGCGCTTTAAGAGTTTTGTCCTTCGGTTAACATGACGGTTCATTACTGTTTTGTCCTAAGCTCCCAAATGATTTTTCATTTTGTTCAGAGGCCCAGTGAGACATGCATCTTGTTTTTTAAATTTGCAAGCCAGTTTTGCTCAGCCTTATTTGCCTTGTGTTATTCATTTTTTATTTATTTTAAATGGATTATAAATGCACTTCATTGTTATTGTTATTTCCACCTTTACTTTGCTTAAAATGCCCACATTTGCTGCTATTTTTTATTTATGTTTTGTTCCATTATTAGTATGAATGAGTGAGGGGTTAGGATTTTATATTCCTGTTTTAACTGATATGTTTCATGGTGCAAGCTTATTTTTTTACCCCTTAAATACCACCTTTTCAAACAATGGCACACAGCAGACATGGGAATATCGTTAGCTGCAGAAGGAGACTGGCATATAAAGAGAAAATATTTATGTAATATTTATTAAAGTGAGGCATTATATGATAAAAAAAAAAACAATCTCATCAGTGCTAGTGATGCAGTCACCTATGCAGTGTTTACTGAACTCAAATGTGAAAGTAGTTCAATCGTGTCATGTACATATGGTGTATTTTTGGAAATATGCATCCATCCTTTTTTTCAATATTTTTCTGAGTTTGCATTTGTACTCCTAATGTAACTATTTTAACATACTGTAAGAAAGACATACTGCCATCAGGTTACGTGGCTGTAAATGGCATATGCTGATCAGTATGACGGTAGTTTCTGGCAGCAGATTTGACTCTGCTCTGTGAGAGAGAATTTTCTATTTTAATCAGATTGTGAATTGTTCATTGTCACATGTGATGTGTCACGGAGCAGTCAGATCCCATGTGGATGATGATAATACAGCACAGAACCATTGTACTGCAATATGAAACTCCCACACAGCACATTATGTTGCAGTATGATTTCATCTACTGAAGTCTGTAATTTAGAGTTGAATACAAAGATAGGAAAGAGCACAAAATGAACACCATCCTCATACCGTTGATTAAGCTATCTTACTGTGTGTACTGTACAGTCATCCCACAATGTGACCTTGCGTATTTACACTGACTTTGTTTTCAATCATTTCAAGCATGTGTTGCCATGTGGGTGAGGTGAATGTGAATAAGGACGACTACAGATCTGCCCAAATGTTTGGGACCTGTTAAGAGAAATGTCAACAGTTCTCAGTTACTGTAGGATCATCCATATTTCTGTTTTGAATCATCACTCCGCAGTGTTGTTCTGGGAGATAGAGGTTGCATGTGAAAAATGCTTTTCTGTTTACACTCCTGTTTACAGTTGTGTGGCTTGCCAGCCAACCTACACCACTCAAGATCACACTACTCAGCATCTGTAGATATACCACATTGCTTTTAAATGTTGTCACAACAGCCAATCCACGAACAATGCATCTTATCAGCACTCAGCAGCTATTGACAGTATGGTTACGTTTTTAAAGAAATTAACTGCGCAAAACTATGTCAACATTTTATGCAAGATGAGCCGCCGTCTTCTTGGTCAGATACTCAAACATGTTTCAGGTTATTATTATTTTGATATGTCTTCACTTTAAAGGGACCATTGATGTAAATTCGGATGAATTCACTTATTTTTCTTACTGAATATGGTTCCAGATGCCATATTGAGAGCTGTGCATAAACCTTGTAGTGAACTGAATCATCATCTGGATCAAACCAGCCCACTGACACAGATCATTCCTGTTTGTTCACCAGACTGAGAGAGCTCCTGCAGTGTTTGCATCATTGAGAAAAGAGACAATGTGCTGTATATATTTTTAATGTTCAAATCTTGATAACATGCAAGTGTTGTGATGCGGTGAATGTGACTTCGCTGCATCTTTATAAGTAATGTTGGTGCTTTAAAAGGCTGTGAATCAAGGCATAAGGAGAGGAACACTTGAAAAGAATGACAGCGTCAGAAACAATGGTTTTAGTGTTGTGAGGTGGATGGTTTCATCAAGGCAGACCGTTTTACACTGATGTTTTTTTTTGGTTTTTTTTGAGTAGATGGTTATCCTTTTGGCATGACTTAATTGAAACAGTCGTGCCAAAATGCAGCAGAGATTTATATCTTTTATTAATGTGGAGTTTTGTGACTCACTGTGCTGATGCCTGTCTTAGATGGAGATGTTGTGAATTCAGAAACTGTCAACCAAGGCCTCGGCTGCCCCACATATTACTTATGAAACTGCCACTCATGGTTTCATATTGTACAGTCCAATCTCATGTATGAAAACAAAGGTTTCTTGTCCAATGTGGTTGGTGACTTTAAGGAACAAATGATATGAGTTTTTTGTGTCGTCTGTCTCTATCATCTTCTGTCCCTCTCTCTCTCTCTCTCTCTCTCTCTCTATTTTTGCACAAAAACAAACATGAAGAGCCTTGTCTTCTCTGAACCCTGTCTGTGTGTGTAACAGCACCAGAGAGTTAACCAGGATGTCTCTGAATACTGTCTGACCTGGCTCTGAGTTTGCTGGAGTCTTTTAAACACTGAATATAAAGTGGGATGAAATCTTTGTGTGTGACTGAACATGAAGATTTCACCAGCGATGTTCAATTTCTGCCAGTTCACTGAAATGATCAGTGAGTCAATCAGTACAAGTTTTTTGCCAAATCATTGTATTTTGCCAAATGTTGTGTTTTAACTGTAGATGTCTGATAGTGTCAAAGAAAATAAAGATATTGATAAGTGAGAAAAACTTAGTAAAGCATACAGAACCTTTTTGTAAAGTGACTGTCAGTGATCTAATTGATGGTAACCATTGACTGTATTAATAAGGTGGCCAAAATATTGCTACGAAGGGCGTTGACATATTGCGTTGGTGATGTTATTTGGAGCCAAGGCATACTGGAAGTGATGGTTTGAAGCAGACACAGTTATGGAAAGATCAGTGACTTAAAGATTGCTGCAGGAGCTGCATTGGTCGGGAGAGATGTCAGTCATGATGTCACATCCTCATAGTTTAGCATTAAATAAGTAACTACTAAACTAAACTAAAAATGTTTGTGACATATATTTAAAGTTTTATGATATAATGGTGGAAGTGGGCTGTGTGACCTATACTGCAGCCAACAACCATGGGGAACTCTGGCTTCAGTTTGGGGAGTTGCTGTGATGTCCATGCTTTTACACAGTTTTTGTGGTAACCTTTTGAAATAACCACTGCAGCCATTTGTTCCGATATAAAATGTAATTATTGGCTAACCTTATAGTAGTTTTACATTAATTTGAAAAGATGCATGTTTTTTTTCTTTTGCAAAATTAGATAAGAAGATTGAAACCAAAACCAAAGTGTTAGAATTAACATTTAGCCATAACCAAAACTAGCTGGATGCCGGCTGAAACAGGAAACAGAGGGGAACAGCTAGCTCTCTCATTTAGCTTAGCTTCATTTGGATTTTTTTGGATGAATAGAAGACCCCTGTCTTTTTGAGAGTTAAAAGGGAGGATTGATATTACTTTAATGTTGTACAATGTACATGTACAAGCTAGCTTTAACAGTAAACAGAGGGGACAGCTAGCTTCTTCATTTTTGAAAGCCACGGAAAAAATAGCTAATCAAATGATAAGGGATCTATTAGTTTAACAGCAATATTCTTGTCTATGTCAGCTTTAAAGGCCAAAGCTAGCTGTGGTTTGCCTTTGTTGTTATTATTGGCTTAAAACAAGCTAACATGCTGAAGGCTTCTGGTAGACTTGACAGTGGTATCAATCATAATTTAAGTGCCTACATCCATTTACACTGATCTTGTATTTATGTGATTTTTTTCACAAAACATGTGTCTTGTAAATCATTTTACATAAGGCCACCTCATTAAGTGTCTTGCATCTTTATCAAATATAACTTCCAAAGACGCAGCTCACACTGTTCTCCAGTGCCATGTGATACAGGCCGGCATATAAATAGCTATTCAAAAGCCTTGATAAGTGATTAATGAGAGCGTGAAGACTGTGTTGTGTTAGTTACGCCTCGATCCTGCGGGCTGTTGTTAGTTACCCCATATCCTCACTAGCACTCTGGTATTTGGAATCGCCTCCTTCCCCACACTGAACTGACACATCTTTGTCAACTGCCTCTGCTCAACGCCGTGGGTCAAAGTGTTTGATAAATTTGTGTGTAGGCAGGATCGGTGGCACAAATAATCCAGTGATGTCAGTTGGGGATTAATGTGAAAGTTCAGGTGGCAGGAGGATTTTCCCCTTTAGTTTTCAAGAGAGTGAAACAGAGGAGCACATTGACCTCAGCTGGATTCGCTTGGTCAATACAGTACCTAACATAAGTACAATAAAAATAAACTGCAAGTAGGTTACATATCTTGTAGTAGCTAAAACTGTTGTTTTATAGGAAGAGTAGATAGCATGAGTGTGTGTTATGTGAAAAGAGGAGTACTTTTAGTGAAAGAAAAAAATCATCACGACTCTGAACCTCTCTTCAGCTTTTTTCAGCCTCAACAGACCTTTGAAGCAATGTTTCTGAGTTGGTCCAGTCTACCAGCTGTCTTTGTGGCATTTTTGGCTGTTTTATGTGCAGAAGAAAATCTAAAAACCGACCACATGCATCCCGCCCAGCATTACACTTTAGCTGGATATGTTAGCAACTAGCTAGTGAACAAAGTGTGGCATGCAGCAGTTTAAAGCTAGGGTTGGTAGTCACGGAAAACTAGCATGAGTTTGAATGTAGCATTTCCTCAGTACTGCGTCTGTCTCCGTCATCAAGCTGAAAACAACTCAAAGTAAATGCTAATGCTATATGTAGCCTACTGGATCTGGAAGGCAGCTGTTTGCTAACAAATTAGCCATTAGCTTAGGTGATAGAAATGTATGCCCCTAAAATGTCAGTTAGGTCCATTGTAAGTTCAGAGTAGTAGTGTTTTATCAAAGACTTGATTTCCTTTGATGATCTCTCTTTGACTCCATGCTTTGACCAGGAAATCTGAAAATAGAGCCCAGAAAATATTCCTGCCATACTAGCTTTATTTTGGACCCATGTACTATTTTGGAACATTTACAGTAAACTGAAGCTTGTTTGTTTGAGCAGCCCTATTTGTATAATATTTGTGTGACAGGAATTGTTCCTGGCAGCATAGTGGCTATCATTGGGGGAAAGGTTTCCCTTAATGCTGGAGTTTAGAGGATGTCCTCATCTTCTCATCTCATGCTCCACTTGTACAGTAAATCCAAATAGCACCAAATGTGTATCCCCTGTGAGGGGGCAGGGGATCATTTAGGAGAACATTTTAATGGGTTGTGCATTCCTGGGAGTAGACAACTTTCACTCCTCCTTAGCGGTGGAGATCATATGTCTGACTCTTTCACGGGCCCTGTCACCCTCTCATAGCATGACTCATTTTGGTGAGAACTGGGGAGGAGGTTCAGCGGAGGCATTACCCGGGTGCTCAGAGGTCCTCCCTAAAGGGGTGTAAGGTTTTTGTGAGATAGTAGACATAGTAGATTGTATCTCCTCACCCCCCACCAACCCCCTATGTGGCTATCCTGTTCAGTCAAAAACGCTGTGTTGAAAGCAAGCTTTCCAAGCTGCAGAAGAGCGCAGAGGCCTGCTCAAAGATCTGATCTGATCTGTGAGAGTCCTCTCATTAACAACTAGACCTGCCCCTCTTCTCAACCTAATGGATCCCACTTATGCTGTCATCACCATGCCAACCAGCTGTCAGCTCCGCTGCATCCAGGCTTTTGTGCCTTAACTGTGTTGTGTTGATCTGTCCCAGTCTATGACCAGTCACCACCTCAAAGGAGCCACCAAAGTAAAAGCCTCTCTTCTTCTGTGAGATCATTTGATTAAGAGAGGCAGGGGGGGAACAGCCACTGACACCTTATTGTAAAGACTGAATACATTAAGATAAGAGGACACCTGAGTCCAAGTCATATAAAAGGCCTTTTTATGAGGGCAAGACAGGCCACATACGAAATCTGTTGGCAGCTGCTCAGTAGTTGACTTCAGAGGATTAAGCAGGCAAAAAGGAATACGCAAGATCAGCAAGCCTTTTGCTTTGCAGAGTTGGCACTGCCTGGTGTAGAAGTCAATAATCCAAGAGACAAAGACCAGCACCTGTTATCTATCAGATAGAAATCAGAGGGTTATGATAGAACAGGCTTGCATGATACAGATTAACACATAATATAAACACAATATATGATAATCTCTGCCTTCAAATCCTGGGAGTAACTTGACATGCTATTTCCTTTTTTCCTGACTTTCAAATGAATATACTCGAGGAGATGAGAGTTTTTGTTTGCTGGTGAATATAGGTCATCTCCACGCAGGCTGATGTCACATGATGACAGACATAGTGTGCAGCAACCAAGATTAGAAGCTTTTGTGAGACGTTGACTATATTTGTCCCACAGTTGGTTCTGGGTTTAAGGTTTTTAAGGTCTGCCTGGCTTTGTGTTTTACAGTCGCTGATCTGGACATCAGCAGGGAGCAAGGATAGAACACAATGCAGTGGTAATTTAATCCAGAGCAGCAGATGACTGTCTAATCTGACGGATCCACCTACTTAAAAATAAGAAGAACCTGAAGAATAGCAGGACTCAAAAATCACACATTTTCCCACACCTTAAATCCAGACATGATGTGGTTATGTTGGAGGAAAGACCTTACATAAGATGCAGCGTGTAGGTCAAAAATAACATAATCTTACGCTATTCCTACGAGGTTTGTTGATGCCACCTACATAAAAACAAAGCCTGTGTTCCTACATCATCCGCTGATCCTGAAATGGAGTACATCTTGTCTATTTACAAGAGTGTAATGCTACATGAATTTCTTTACAAGGAGTGGTGCTAAAGAGAATGTAGAGAGAAGAGGAGGGGACGCAGAGAGGGGAAGAGGGTTCATGTAGACAGAATCGCATTCCTGTCAGCCTCATCCCTGCCGCTGACCTTCCTGTGTGTGTATACCGGGGATTAGGCCTGTGAGCTGGGCTGGTGGTCTTCTCTGGCTATTTTTATAAAGATGTCTGCCCCTGCTTGATCCTTTTGGAAAACTGATATGAGCACATGTTCAAGGATTCAAATGTAATTAATTGACCGTCAGTGAAAGATGCTGAAGAGCTGGGATGTTCAGCCAGGTTGAAAAAAGGAGGATTCAAACACTTAGTTTTTCTTGAAAACAGAGCAAAGTGTTCAGCACTATTGACATTTTATCACAACAAACAAGCTTGTTTTGAAGTAATAGCGCCATTTTCAATCAGAAGTTACTGGTGTGTGGTTAAATTGTCTTCAATTCTTATTGTACAACATTTCATTTCAACTCATAGGACACAAGGCGTCCCATAACTGCTGAGGGCAACAGAACTGTTTCTATCATCAACTGCTTGAAGAACTGCTGTGTAAAAGCAATATCACACATAGGGTCGTTCTGTTGTACTGAATATCAGCACAGCTGTGATTATCATTGACCGTGCTGATATTCAGTACAGCAGCCCTCCCTCTTGTGGATCACGCAGATAATACGGGTAAATTTGGGAATACTATTGCATGCAAATCTTTCTCTTTAACTTACAATACACGTGTAAACATTAATAATAGTAATGTAATCTAGCTTTTTTTAAAACCTTTCTGTCATTAACACTTTCTTAATGCTTGTTTTACGATACAGTTTCAACCTAGTAACTTGGATGGATGAAAGGTGCCCCCTGTTTTATATATTGCTCAAATAATATTGGTTCCTTTGTCTTTTTTCTCGTTCCTCTTCTATAATGAAGAAAAAAATTGTGAGTTGTTCAGTAAAACTTGAGCTTGATAAAAAAAAACCATCTGGATATGATTAAGTACATATGGGTTATCCAGCAATCCAAATTGGATTGGCCTTAAACCCAGTGAAATAAAGTGCATTACAAATTTGTTCCAAAGCAATATGCTAAAAGTTTTATCTTAATGAACCAACAAGTGATCTGCTATCAGCGAAATCGTCACCATCAAACTATCATTCCTGCTCCTCCTCCTTTATTTTGCCATGGATGCATTGCACATCAACAGGCTCACAGCTTCCCCCTTCTGAAGTGGCGCCAAGGCGCTCTCAATATCTACTGAGAGATCCTGGCATTATAGTTCAGTACCTGGCAGCCACAAAGCTTCTGGCGCCTACCTCTCATAAGCCATCTGCAACTGCTTGTGTGTGAAGCGGGCATTGACAAAGGCCACGAGTGTGTCGAGGAACGTCACAGCATCCAAATAGAGAACTATGTCTGCTGGAAAAGTGATACCATACTGATACTAGACGGTGGAAAAGAAACAATTTTTTATCTCCCCTCTCTGAAATCTCATGTTTTACTGGTGTGTATTCACATGAAAAGGATGTTGACACTTGTTTCATGTGAGCTGTGATTTTAACAAACATGAGTCTTTGAGTCCTAAAACTGCTTTTCTTTTGTCGTCATGCCTCCCTGAGATAAAGTAATTATGATTAAATCATTTCAAAGGCTCAATGATCTCTTCACCATCAGCTCCCTTAAAAGGTGCAGTATGATGCAGTGGAGCATGTCCATTCTCCCCAGAGATTATCGCTAATAAGAGGGCCAGTATTTATAGAAGATCCCCCCCAGTGGATACCCCTAATCCTGCCTCACCCCTTTTCATCCCTGCCTCATCCCTGAGCCGGGACTGCTCGCTCTCTGCAGCCCCCAGATTCAGCCCCTAGATCAGTCTCTCAATTTATCAGCTGAGGTAGAGTCTGCTTGAAGAAAGCTCTTCTTCTTTCATATTCTTCCGAAAGGAGGGGAAAATTTGTTTGGCAAGATTTCTTGGACTATTCTAGGCTATTTTCCACCATTCCTACAATTCTTTACTGTCCAATTTTCCTCATCCCGCTCTGTTTGACCCGCAGCTAAGAAAAGCAAACAATAATGTCGACCAGCGAGCGTTTCGACTGCCATTACTGCAAAGACTCCCTGTTGGGGAAGAAGTACATAATGAAAGAGGACACGCAGTACTGCACTAAGTGCTATGAGAACCTGTTTTCCAACTGCTGTGAGGGCTGCTCTTTAGCAATTGGATGCAACAGCAAGGTAAGGGAGCACCAATTTTAGCCTAAAGTATGCATTTAACTCCAGTAATGTGTAACATAAGATTGTACTAAATGTATGTAAAGCTGAGCAGCCTTGTCACAGAGTGTCACCTTTTAATCCTTTCATACTCTGAATAAAATTAAACTTTTAGCAAAACAAAAAGTTCAGTAAATGCTGTGTTAAATATCTACAGGACCTGTCCTACAAGGATCGTCATTGGCACGACCAGTGTTTCAAATGTGCAAAGTGCAGCCGCTCTCTGGTTGAAAAGGCCTTTGCAGCCAAGGATGATCTGTTGCTCTGCACTGAATGTTACGCCAATGATTATTCATCTAAGTGCACCACCTGCAAGAAGACCGTCATGCCAGGTATAAGTTAAATTAATTACAAGGACAAAAATAATCATGTAAAGTGCTTCACCATATCAACTAAAAAACATATCTCGATACATTGTCACATTTTACATTATGACATGAGTGTAAAATGACGAAACATTGAAAGTGCAATTTTGACTTCAAACAAAAACAGGTACGAACTCACATAACACAACCAAAAGCTTAACTTTTAATACTATAAAGCTATATCTTCATATATTAGGAAAAAAACGTATTCGTTTTAGTGTCAAGAGTTTGTTTTATCTATATGAAAATGTATTCCCCTATAAATAAAAATTGTAAAATCCGAGGAATTAACTGCCGGCAGCAGTTAGCCTAGCTTAGCCCAAAGACTGGAAACAGATGGAAAGAGCTAGCTTGGCTCAGTACAGATGTCACAAAATCTTCCTGTAGCAACAACTCTACAACTCAGATATTTAAAAAAAACAAAACATCTTCTTGCTTGTTCAAAATTGTTTAAAAAATTGAATGCTGAAATGTCGAACTGTTCTAGCTAATGTGTGTGTGACAAGCTAAGCTAGGGGATCTGGACAAACTCTGTTCAGTGGTTGATTAAACCTCAGATTATGGTATCTTTTCTCACTTTATTCAAAGCTATTATCGTTTATGATTTAATATGTAAAAATGACACAGTATTATCCAGGGCATTCAGTGTTGACACATTAATTGTGTGCTATTTTGTCCCACACCATAATTAATCCACTGCAGCAATTTAGTTGCTGCTGTAATAGAGAATAACAACACCACTGCACTTGTCAATGGCACATTTCACTTTTAAAAACTCACAAATAGCTCAGTTTAGAAGCTATCACCCTTGAGATAAGCATACAGGTGCAGCTAAACAGACTGATGTCAGTGGGCAACTGCATCACAAAAGTGTGGGAACCACCACAGACCTGTGGATGACACTACACTGCAGAAATGTGCTGCAGAATCTGTAGTACAGATTTTGAATGTGCAATAAAAATAAAAATCATAAACCAGCAATTAACTGCGATTGAAAAATATATTGTTTGGCAGCCCTGGTATTATTATAGAATTTGGTTATCACTGTCTTATATGAATTCAAAGTTGTCAAACCTAGTTTTTAGCTAATGTGTGCATGACAAGCTAGGTGAGGGAATCTTATAAACCTCTGGTTATTTATCAATGGTTATGGGAGCTACTCTCAGTCTACTTTCAATCATAATCATAATACATGACTTCCTCAGCAGATGGAGTTTGCCTGGTTGTCATTGATATATTTTTCTTGGCACTTCAATAACTTTTCATTCATATTGGGTAAAAGCTTCCTATTATCTATAAATTCACTTTCAACATCTGGTATCCCAGAAAGGTCCAACTGCTGAGTAGAATTTTGTCAAACAATGGAGAGCTCTGGAGCAATAACTAATAAACATTAAAACATGGATATTTTTAACACCGGACAACAGTGCAACTTAATCTCTCCCCAAATTTCTTTCCTAGATGATTAAGACTGCTTAGTCCTCTCCCTACAGATCAGGCAGGACTATTTTAGGCTGCAGTATGCTTCAGTCATAGAGGTACCATATGCTGACTAAGCTGCTCTCCTCCCTCTGTGCCAGGTTCCCGCAAAATGGAATACAAGGGGAACAGCTGGCATGAGACCTGCTTCCTGTGCCACCGCTGCCAGCAGCCAATAGGAACCAAGTCCTTCATCCCTAAAGACACCGGCTTCTTCTGTGTGCCCTGCTTTGAGAAGCAGTTTGCCTACCAGTGCTGCGCTTGTAAGAAGGTAGGGTTTTTTTTTTTAAGTGTAGCAACTGCTGCAGCATAGTCAATCCCCCTGACTCTATTTTTTAATGTCACTCAAGTTCTTTGTGCATAATATGAATGATTTAGGTTAACAGGAGTTTGTTTTGTTTGTCTTATACCTCTAGGCCATCACAACAGGTGGAGTGACCTACCAAGATAAGCCGTGGCACCGCGAGTGCTTCCTGTGCATCGGCTGCAGAAAGCAGCTGTCAGGTCAGCGCTTTACCTCCAGGGAGAACTACCCATACTGCCTCGAGTGCTTCAGCAACCTGTATGCAAAAAAGTGTGTGGGCTGCACCAAGGCCATCACCAGTGAGTCATGCTTTTATTTATTTATTTATTTATTTAACTCTGGCCTGACTCAGATTTAATGCCTTGATCTGCATTAGTGTAGAAACAGTGAGATGAACAAGGTGAGAATCCTGCATCATCTCCCTCTCTATATAAAAATACTGATCGTTGTTTGATGTGCACAGGTCTGGCAGGAGCCAAGTACATCTCTTTTGAGGAGCGTCAGTGGCACAGCGAGTGTTTCACCTGCATGCAGTGCTCCGTGTCTCTGGTGGGACGTGGCTTCCTAACCCAGCGCGACAACATCTTGTGCACCGACTGCGGCAGGGAGAAGTGATCTCATCATGAAGGGGTCAGAGTGACTCTAGGAGCTCTTACTCTGAAAGAGATATGAGTTACTCATTAAAATTTCTTCTCAGCATGCCTGCTTCATGAACAAACTGAATGTAAAATGTTTTTTGGTTTTAAAAATGAGCATTAGTGTTTCACGCTCACACAAAAACCGAGATGTTTTCATAAAGATGACAAGGGCTATTGAAAGCTAGAGCACCGTTTGGTTTTTTAATCAATGTACTGTATTATTTATATTTGAATACTTGTTGTATTCAGAAGTAAAATACCCTTTTTTCCCTTGAATGCTTCCTAACAAGGATTAAATAATGTTAGAAAAATACAAAGCTGGAGAGACAATTCATAAGTTGACTGGTAGAAAACTTTAATTTTATTAATATATTAATATTTTTGTAACTTTGAAGCTAAATCCCAGCTTCCTAAGCCTTTTATTGTTATAATTACTTTGTCCCCTATGACATCAAATGTAATATTTTTAGATTTTAGAATGTTGTGCAGATAAAAATAGAAATTAAAAAACAACATTTTAGACTCCAGGAGATTATGAGCATGGGTAATATGAGTATTTTCAATGTTTTCGGCTATTTTATGGACAAAAATATTAGTGGATGATTAACGAAAATAATCAGCAGTTTGTTGATACTGGAGAATTTCTTGAAGCATTGATTTCTGACTTTCTCCACACGTTTTCCTTTTGTATGTAAGGGCACACTGGTTATGGTTGCCTATTTGAAAAATGTATTCATACAGCAGAACATAATGCATCATGTATGCCAGACACACCAATAAAGGCTTTCTAGGTACATCATGTTTATATGGGCCTGCTGTTTCTCATCATGTTACATCTTATTTTGTTCCAATGTTGCCATCCAGAGGAGGAGTCTGTGCATGTCAGTGTGACAAATATAGCTGATGTTAGGCTTGCAACCCAGATCTTTATGAGATCATATTGTACCCTCTCAGTCACCCTTTGGACAATCATTGCTGTAAAACAAACCTCTTTGCGCTTCTGTTGCCTCTTGACCTGGTTGCACCCAGCTCTTTCACGCTGTAAACAAACCCAGAGCGACCATATATGGTTTAATCAGCAGATCACTTGCTCTTCTACTTGTCAATTATACACCAACCAAAATCCACAACTTTGGTTCATGGACAAGCCAAGAAAACAGACCGACGTAACTGTGGGCACCTCAAAATATCTGTCCTCCTCACATCTATTGTTATGATCCTTATAAAAGAGTTTCTGTTCTTTTTTGTCGGTTGGATGAGTTGTGTAAGTGTCCTCACATGGCAGGATGAGCGGAGAAAATGCTGACATAGGTTTCCTGTCACATGGTAGGTAACACTGGTTTTGACTTCATAAACTTGTGCAGGGATCAAAGAGGAAGGGAGAGCAGCAGAGAGGTAGGGACTTGTATTTTGTATATGTTATAGAAGATCTGTTGCTTTTTTTCCCATCAGATTAAGTATTTCACATTTTAAAAAATCAAGCATCCTTGAATTTGTGCAATGGCTTTTAGAGCATTTACGCAAATACGCGTGTATGAAAAGCAAGTAGCCTCAAAAGAGAAGGACAAAAGCAGCATCCAGTGCATTGAGTGCTTTGACAAACATGTGTACATAGGGACTAGAGATGCTACAGTCCAGCATCTTATCCTCCCTAGTGGAGACCAGATAAAAGCCAGAGAAGGTAGAGTGAGGAAACTCGGCTCAAGCAACCAAGTCCTCCAACTGAGGGCAGTCCCACTTTTCAACCATCTGCTGGTTCTGTGGGACCGGAGCATCACAGCCCTCAACATGTTTTCCTTAGAGCCGGTTCCTTCTCTGAAGAAGATCCAGCACGTGTCTTTGTTTGAAGTGTGCAGCTCATCCCTCGATCAGAAGGCAACTTCTGTGGAGATGGTGACTTCATCAAGCCGCAGGAAGGTGATCCAGATCCACGTGGTGGGCGTGGACAGGTGGGAGGTTGTAAAGGAAGTCCCTCTCCTTCAGGAACCTGTGGCGTTGGCAGTCGATGGTGCTAGTCTGTGTATAGCAACCAGTGACAGGTATCTGCTCTATGATGTTACGACTGGGAGGAGCCAGGAGCTTTTCCGTCATACTCACAGCAGGCAGCGTGTCTTTGTTACACCAGCAGGGCCAGGGGAGTTCCTCTTGAACGGACCTGAACTTTTGGGTAAGTGATCCAAGAATTAACAATGCTTTGCCCTGCCGCCTGTCGAGGAAAGAAGTCCCAATGAGTCATTTTTTCCAAAGCAGCCATACAGTTAATCATCTTGTTTCAGTCCTCTGTTTATCAATTCAGCCAGAGGATATTTGTTTAGCCAAGATATAATTTCTCCGTCCTCATCCCTCAGGCATGTTTGTAATGACGACAGGGATCTGCCAGCGTCCTCCCCTGCAGTGGCCTCAGGAGGTGCTGGCAGCCCGAGTGTGTTTCCCCTACATCCTAACCCTGCAGCCTCAAGTGCTGTCAGTGCACAGTGTGCTAGATCAGCGGCACAAACAGACTGTGAGCCTCAGCGGAGCCAAGGGTCTGCTCTCAACATCAGGTACACCAGGCCGCATCCATTCATCACCTAATCCTGCCAGATTGCAGACAGAGAAGGCTGTCAAACTGTGTTTTTTGTTTAGAGAGAAAGAGCTTTGTCTGTCTCAGTTTGCACCGATTCAGTCAATCATTCTTTCACCCACTGTTCGTCACACTGTTTCTGAAACCATCAACAAATCTCCCCTCAGATGGTGTGGTAGTGTTCACAGACAGAGACATTTTCAGCCTTCATCTGGTGCCGTTTGAAGAGCAGATCTGCACACTTGTGAGGCTCGAGAGGGTCGAGGAGGCACTAATATTGCTGGATGGAGTTAAAGGACATCACCTACTTGAATCACATGAGGTGAAATGCAATTTATAGACACACGACAGGTTGTATACATGCCAAAGCTTGAAAATCTAGGTTTCTAACAAATACAAGGTTTCTTAGGATACTGGCACGAACCTATTTATAGTGCTTCCCCTGTCCTCTTTATTCTTTTTACTTTAACTATTCGAACATATTTCAACTACATGCACTACTATTCTAAACCACAAACAATCTACAGTAACTCAAAACTAAGAATTTTTAAGTACACATTTTGCAGCTTTGTAATCCATTCTGACATGACAGAAATGTGTAATATTTGGGAAAAATGTGAAAAAAAATGAGCATGAATAGAGATAAAATGGTTCATGTATAATCATGCTAGCAGCTATTCTTTAGGATGCATGCTAACATTTTCACATAACAAGGAAGTTCCAACAAGCTTAGTTCAGCAAGTTAGCAATGACAAAAAAATTGTTGTAATCCAACAAATAGCAGCAACATTTTCTCCTGGGCCAACAGGGCTGTTATGAGCTGTCTTTTGGATTCATGCTGTCTAGCTCACAATATAAAAGCCGATGTTAACACACTGATATTTAAAAATGATGTTTGCCTGCTGTCTTTGTAGTTTAGCATGTTAGCATTAGCACTCGACAAAGGAGCTGCAACAATAAAAAGTTAAACTAGAAACATATTCCATGAGTCTAAACTGTAGCGGGGGGAATGCCACGAGTTTAACTACTCTGGTCAGTAACTATAAGGCAAATTAAAACTACTCAATAATTAAGCTAGCAGTGATGCTAGCTTTTTTATGATGCATGTGAAAATGCTTACAATGAAAAATGAGATGCTAACATGCTAATGTTAGAAAGTCACCACTTTAGCCTTGTTTACTTTTTTAGTATAGCACATTATTAGCATTAGCACTAAATAAAAAGAAGCTGAAACAAAACCCTAAGATGTTAAACTTGGAGCATTTTCTATTGTCCTCAGATGTAAACAGAGGGATATGTCATCAATTTCATTATTCTTTGGTCATCAACTATTTGGCTACTACTCTATGACCATGCTACTATTGCTGTTATTAGCTTTTTTCTAGTGTGCATGCTTACCTGCTCACAATGAAAAAGCAGACATTAACACTTTGAAACTTTAATGTTTGCTTGTTATCTTTTTAGTTTAGCATGTTAGTGTTAGCACAAAACAAAAAGGAATCTGTAATAAAACTAAAAATGGCAAAACTTATGATTATTTCCATTAGTGTATGCTGTAAGTTGTTTTTCGTTGTTTTTTTTGTCATGAACCGTTTGAAAAATTAAAAAGTCGACCTTCTGATACCAAAAGATCAAGGTATGAGGATTTACGCTGTGATTACAATTCATTCTGATTGACATGAATGCCTGTGCCACATTTCTTGTAAATCCATCCACTGTTTATTCACCTGAAACCAAAAATGTTGACCTGCTGTTGGCACTTGAGAAAATGCTAACGGATTTTATGCACTGGGTATGAAGAAGGTAACAACTTTCATGACAGCCCATCCAGTAGTTGTTGATATATTCATGTCAGAATCCAAGATGAATGTGATGGACTTACTAACAGGCAGACTGACCTAGAGCCCATCCAGAAACACAGCTTTATCCAAAATTAAGCATAATATCATGTTTTTTGTCACACAGTTCGTCTAGTTCTTAACTTCAAACTGCCTTAACTTAGACTTTGTAAGGCAGTCTTAACTGCAGCTTGATTTCCACCATTTAGTAGATTTATACATGCCACTGATGTGCAAATATGTGCACATTCCAGCCTCGTGGCGCTGCATCGCAGTGTTTCAATTCAATAATTCATCACTGTTGTGAGCTGCTAGCTTTTATGCAGTTGGATAATTACAAACGAGTACAGCAGATGGTGTGAGAGATTAAGTGTCATTTGTGGCTTATATCAGGTCACATTGTAGAGGTGATGATGATGAAAGAATTAACACGCTGATGAGTCATTAGTTGATTGGTAGTTTTTGTGCCGTTTTACTGTCATAGCACGGCCTCCTTGTCTGCTGTATTGATTTCAGCTCACATATTGTTGCTTTAATTAGGTTCATGTTATGAGTGCCTGGTTTTGAGTGGCTATTTTCACCAACAGGAGCTGCAGAATTCTATCACTTGCCTGGCTGGATTTGTTCATTACTACCGGCAGGGTTTTCCAGAGGCCAAAGATCTGTTCATGTGAGAAAAAAACCTTTTGCAAAGTACTCTAAATTCCAATCAGCTAAATAAATCTCAACCAGCATTGTGAGTTTTATGAATAGTGCCTCTTTTCTGCTGAATTCTACTCCAGAGTCTAACAAATCAATACCCACTCCAACAGTAAAGGTGAGCTGGACCCCAGAGAAATCATCCGCCTCTACCCTGACACACAGTCTGGTCTGTGCGAGGACTTCAAATCCCAGCTTGATCAAGCGAACAAGGCCAGAGATCTGCAGGTGCTCTGGCAGGAGGACAGTGACACATTTCATCATTACCTGCTCTTCCTGGGAGACTTTCTCAGAGCAGTCAGGGGGACGGAGCAGTGCCTGGAGTGCAGTAAGGAAGTGGACTGCGCCCTCCTGAGGCTGTACGTAGAACTGGGGGAGACTGAAAATCTGCAGCAGCTTGTATCTTCCCCCAATGAGTGCAGACTGGATGACTGTGTTCCTTTCCTGGAGAGACACAACAGGTGAAAATAAAGATTATATTTTCATAAGGTCAGGCTTTCTAGGAGCACAAATAAGGCTACAGTTCAATGGTTCTTGTATTCAATGTGAGAAGTTTTGTGCAATTTGCACAATTTCTGATGATTTAACTGTTTATCTCTTTTCCTTTAAAGATTCTTTGCATTAGGTTCCCTCTATCAAAGTCATGGAAATCAAAAAGATGCACTTAAGGTATTATTTCCCACAACACAGCACTTTTTATGTACAACAATTATGACTACTTTGAGCACACATTAAGCCTGCTGTATTCTTCCAGGCTTGGGTGAAAATTGTCGATGGCCGCCACAAAGACCCAACCTGCTCTGATGTGTATGGACACATAGTGTGGACTCTCAGTCAGCTACATGACAGTGATGTTGTGTGGAACTTTGCAGACTGGACTCTGCAAAATAACCAGGAGGTGCCTGTTTCATAATATTTGTATGATTTCAACCTAACTGCAGAGGGCAGAGTTGTACAGAACAACTGTGTAACAAAAATTAACACACTGCAAATTGCCACCCAATACATGAATTAAATTGTTTTGCTTATTGGACAAAATGATGATTAAATGACCAATAACAAATGTGATCTGTTCAAAAATAGATAGGTGTGCACATTTTCAGCAGGCGTCCACCAGATGCTCCATTAGAGACACAGGATACCCTTTCTTTCTTGGAGAAGTACCCGCTGGCGTTGCTTTTGTATCTCGAGTTCTTAATCCATGAATTGAAGAGTGAGGTGGGCACAGCAGCAGCTTTCTAATCTGATCATCTGACTCCTTTATTAAATGCATGTAGACATGATTGGTGTAATTCGCCCCCAGGAGGAGAGACACCACAGCCGTCTGGCCCTGGCATATGTTACTCAGACGCTGCAGGAGGAAAAGGAAACAGATTCGATGGAGACTAGGGGGAAGTTGCAGCATCTGCTTTGGGAATCTAAGTTTCTTGATGTCTCTGTTGTGCACGGTGCGTGGACGCTTATGAAAAAATAAACAAAAGATAAGTGTTACTTAATTACGAACTTTCTTTATTTGTCATCACAGAGAGAATCAAATCTACAACCCTGCATGTGGAGAAAGCCATCCTCTTGAGTAGAACCGGTGAGCACACTCAGGCGCTGCAGGTGCTCGTTCACCAGGAGCGAGACCTCCAGGCTGCACAGGCCTTCTGCTGCAGGGCCGCACAAAACCGGGACTCACAGTTCAGTCAGACCCTCCTGCTCACCCTGCTCCAAATCTACCTAAGCTCCGACGATCTTACTAATGCGGCTGTGGATCTGCTCAATGATAACCCAGTGGCCTTTACAGCAGAGAAGGTCGTCCCGCTCCTGCCTGAGTCCTGGTCTATTCAGCTGCTCTCCCAGTTCTTAGTTGGATCCCTCAGGGCGACCCGCCACCAGAGGCGGATGGCGAGCCTAGAAAAGGCTCTGAGCCAGGTGGAGCTCATGCGGCACAAGGTCATCTGGGTGAGTCCAACGAGATATTTAACCTATTTATCACTCAGTTGAGCATTAAGTGTATTCTTGTTTCTCTTTTCACTCCCTCCTCTGTAGATGCAAACCACAAAAACAAAGATCAGACTGGACAAGGAGCAGAGGTGTACAGTTTGTCAAAGGGACTTTGCTGAGCCACAGTTTGCCTGCAGCCTTCAGGGTGAAATGATGCACACAAGGTGTAATGACCCTTCATCACTGTAAAGACACAGATGGACCGACCTATACTGTGTTTGTGCAAATATGTACGTCTGCCTCCTACCCGATCTTTTCTCTGGATCAGACAGGACAAACTCTGTACAAGGATCTAAATCAAGGACACTGGACCAGACACTTTCCCTGATTAGAAAAAAGAAAATACATTGTGTAAATAACAGGTTTCAAAATGCAAACGGAGCAAATGGTGCACTTTTCCAGAATGGCATGTCTGAACCGTTTCCTACAGACACCATAGACAGCAATAGCTATAAAGTGAATTGTGGAGGACACTCAGGGGCATGTGTTCACTGATCAGACAGCGGTGTTTTACATGGAAACCAACTGTGGTCAACTTGATGACCCCAGAGAATCTGACCATCCTCCATCGCTGTATATATGCATTGCCACGATCCTGGTTTCCACTGACTGTGTATATTTGTCTGCATAGAGCTGCAAATAGAAAGTCAACTGAGAGGCTGCACGTGAGAAGCTTTTTTATAAAGCTTTTGCATTAAAATACATTTATGACCCCTGAAAATAATCACAATTACAGGTTTAAAAATAAAAAGCAAACAGGTTAAGGAAGCGCAGAGCTTGGGGTCATTTCAGTTAATTTGATAAGTGTTAAATAACATGTTTATGCGGTATGGATGGCAAAATCTTAGGCTTTCCTCTTTCACCACCATCCTTGTAATATTAGGGAAAATGACAGATGTTTACTCTAAATAATCACACATAACCCCAGTGTGTCCACATGTGCAGTATAAATTGTGTAAATATGCTTAAACACATATAATTAAGTTTGATGACACTGGATTAGTATTTATTTTTGCTGTAATTTAGTCATTAAGGCTATCCCTAACTGTGAATGTTTCTTCATCCTGATGCATTTTGGGACAGGAGTAAAGGAGACGCCTAAATGAGCAGGAACAGTGGCAGCATTTGGCTTGAGTCAGTGGAAGTTTTTGGCCTGGGGTGAGCTACTAATTGCACTGTAGATAAATAGTGGATCATGAGCCTGCTGGAAAGGATTATTGCTTTGTGATGACCTCGCCAACATTTCTTCTGTTTTCTGTCCAAATGAGTTTTCTTTTGTGAGTTCTCACTGAAGTTTCTAAATGTTGTACATTTCATGTCTCATGTATTGTGAGGGTGCCATGACGCCCCACATAACAGACTACAAGATTACACCTGACTGAAGCTTTGACTTCACATTTCTCACTTTGATTGTATAAATGTAACTTCTTACTCATGGAAATGAGCTGAATCATGCTCCAGAAAACACAAGAAAACAAGAGTTATTTTTTTGTGTGGTTAAAGAACAAATGCCACGTCCCTCTCTTTATTACCTAATCTTTGTTTGGATAGGTTTTGATTTTTCACGCAAGAATACAAAACTAAAAGTGTAAATATATTAGCATTTGTAGGGTACAAACCAGTAAATGATGCCTATGACCAAACCCTTAAAAAAACCTGAAGAAGAATGTTCAAACACTGAGAAGAAGTGCAGAACTTAAGTCAAAGTATGTTAAAAAAGGAATAGATGTTTTTGAAATTTGATCTAACCAACACGTCTCTTATTTTACTAATTGCTGTTCCAAATTGTATATCTATATTTTTGGGGAAAGACAACTTCTAAGTCTTTTTTGTGCATTGACAACAGAGATTGATTAACAAAGTATTTTTCTTCAACAAAATAACTCCCTGATAAATGACAGAGAACTGACTGAGGGATGTTTTCTACAATGGAAAATTGACATTTTTCACATGTCTAATTGGATAATTATCTAACTGTGAATTATTAAGTCTAAAACAATCCCTATATTCTGATTTTTTGCCCCCTCACACTCCCACATAAGCATCTGAAAAGTACCAGCACAGAGATCAACACTGAAACGAAAGTAAACTTCTTCCCACTTGTTTAAGTTCTTGCAGGTTTCAAGGAGTGTGTGTTCATGCTGCTGCTCTGTAATTGGCTGAAGTTTGGGCTGTGCCTGCTGACCAGGGACTTCTGGGTGGATCCGAGGTCAAGATCATGTCCACTCCTCTCCACACACCCTCTATCTGGCTGCTTTCATGATGTGTAGAACACCTGAGGTTATACTGTTCCTCAAAAATGTCTGTCCCATCTTTGATGCTGACCAACAGCCAAAAGTAAACAAAAGGCAAAAATACACACAAACAAGAACTGTGCAAGTACACCTTCTTCTACCTTAATTAAGAAACACCAAGGGCTGCTCAATGCTGTTAAATATAATTTTCACACAGGTTTTTTTTCCACAAGGATCCCCCTTTTATTAAATATTTCAGCTCAATATCAGTGTATTCTGTTAGAAGAAATACATTTCTTGTATAAGAGGAGCAGTTATGGAGGGAGTATGGAGGGATATCCAGACATTTGCCTCCCGTTATAAATACCCCAAGTCACCACAGACTGAGTGCAAAGAGGGAAAACAAGAACATTTCTTCTTGTACTTTTCTAAATATAAGAAAAAAAAACATCTGCTGTCTGGACTTTAGGATGTTTACATGTTAACATAGTTTTGTTTTATATGGACAAGGAAACAGTCATAGAGAGATGTATAAGGCTGAATTATTTGTATGTTATACCAAATTAGCAACCTCCAAGTCAACAAAGTAGAAATTAAACTTGGTCTAATTTCATGAGATTATAAAAAGAGGTTATTTTAAATGATGAAACGTGTCAAAGTCTGCTAAAGCAAATAATGCAAAGGATACTCTATTTAATGGAGACCAAAACCTGTACAACAATATTCTGTGTATATTTGTTTACAGCATTTTTTATGCAGAAATGGTCAAGCTAAACTCAAAATAAAAGGGTGTTATTCCACCTATTTGGGTTTAAATGTCTCTGTGTTAGAGCTCTATATCTTGTAGAAACCATGCTTTCAGTTGTTTTCTTTTTAGTCAGCTGGTATCTCTGGTTTCAGAAACATAACTATCATGGTTCAAAAAGATATATAAAATATAAAATGATTGATTTTGATAAAGGAGGAGTACAACAAACGCCTTTTTTAAGAGATCAGTCTCACAGGATACCAAACACATTCTGTCCCAGAATTAAGATCATAATATCAGGTACCACACCAAATAAAACCAGTGGGAGAAATGAATACACAATGCCTCTCTGTGCATCATGCATCATATTTATAGTCAAAGCCACAAATTACTGTATCATGTCCCTCATGACGCATTTTTCTGTCTCCTAGTGGTCGCACTGAGACAAGGAGAATCTTAATTTGCAGCCCTTTTGGTAGCAATAATAGTAAGGTAGCAGAAAACCTAAAACGATTGAACTTTAATTTCTACTTTTCTCAGCAAAACTAATTCTATAGATATAGCAGAACAAGACGGAATAAATAGCCAAAGAGGATGATCAAAACATGTCTTTTTTTAACTCCTAAGGCAACGCTCTCATTTTCATGGTTTGCTACCTTGGGGTTTGGCAGAATGCCACTGGGAGAAATGTGAAGGGTGGCCCGCTGGAGACACACAGGGCAGAGACAGTGACCACAGACACCCACCCTGCCCTGCTGCATGGAGACTTTCCCTATATACATCCAGCTTTATGGTACAGAGAGTCAAGCGCTGTCTACAGGCCTCATACTGTTCACTGTTTGTGCTTCAATCTGTACACTGGATATTCTGGGTAGAAGATATGATATGCTTATTTACCACTTTGAGAATGATTATCCTCTCTGCAAAAACATCATTTCCTGTTAATTTGTGTCCTTTGGACCAATTATATCATTACAAATATGGCTAAGTGGCTTTGGGTGTGTGTGAAAGTTATTAGAGGTAAAAGGTGGTCAGAAAAGTACTGTACGATTATTTTTCCTAAACTAGCTTCTTCTGGTTTTAAGAGAAGCTGGGGAAGATGTTTTTATGTTGACACTGTTGGAAGCATACAAGAGCAAATAAAACAAACTCATATCAGTCAAATGACGGTTAGGTCAACTCCATCGAGCACCTAGCTTTGATTGGCGTGTTGACTGAAACAAAGAACACAGCTCTGTCCAAACATAACAAAATCCACCTTTATGTGGACAGTATATGAGTTGTGTCCATCTTCTCAATTATGCAAGCATGCTAACTTTTGATAAGAAAGCAAATACGCACTCAAAAAACCTTTTCTTTGACCAGGATCATTGGAGTGTACATTTCTTCAGCACTATTCCCACGGGATAGGACTACCTTGGAGCTCCTTGTAATTTGTGAATTACCCCCTGACTTCAGTGTTTGTGACACATTCTTGTTGGATAAGGGAAGTGCGTCATTTACTTCAATGTACTGACATTTCTGATTGAAAACACTATGGCGCTGCACAACATCTACCTTGTCTCTGTTGGCAGTATCCCACATACAGTCAGCAGGAAATTCATAAAAAGAAGACAACGTCCAAACCCGGTAACCTTCCACAAAGAACATGCATTCAAAACTTTATACAATAAGTCAACGTGGTGCACCTCACGTTTTGCAGGGGAACTTGCCTTAATGTTCTCATACTGTTAGCACTACAAAGACCATGAACCCGTCTGAAAGACAGAAAATGTTCCTTTCTGCATGCCGCAAAGCATGTCATCACTCTAATCACTGTTCCACATACTGTGTTGGGAAATGATCTAGCCAAATTTGAAACCAAAATGCTACAAAACCTTTTATTTACAATGCCCAACACTGCATTGGACATAAGACTACATTGGACCACATCTTTTTTCGTCCAGAACAGGGGCAGATAAAGTAGCAGACACCTTCTTTAAAAATTGAATTACTGCAATGTTGATTCTAACTGGATTAATATACCCCGAGGACGTCTATGTGTCCTAAAATATGGAACATAATTTGCAGACATGGTCCATTACATGGGATTAAAAACACAGACGTCCTAGACAATTATTACAAATGATCAAAGGTCCCTAGGATATACAGATCCAGTGAGAATAGGGCTCAAGTAATATTGAATATTACTTTATCTGGGTTTACGACAAGATGGAACTGTTACTTAAAGTACCTATAAGTACTTGGTCATGACCGATACGACTCAATCGGGGTACACATAGGGTTTTTTTTTTTGCTCTTTCCTGTTCTTACACAATATTCTGGAGATTTCCAAACTGAGACTGGACAAGCTAAGTTGTGAATTTTAAGATGCTTGGTTTTCAAAACAGCAAAGAAGAGCAGACTGGTAAATACTGAATGAGGGGTTTCAGACTCTAGCTAACATCCCCAACTTATTACCAATGTACTAGCCTCTCAGTGAGCTGTTTCTAGCACAGCCAACAATAAAGTTACTAACTAAACATGTATAATTTGTATTCAGCTTAAGTACTCGAACACATCAGTACATTTTTCCACTACCTGCATCCTTCTACCTACCTTGTCAAAAGGTCTCTAATTTTTAAGGTGAGAAACATATTTGGGGCTAAGGAGTAAAAAAAGAAGTCATAAGATTAAGATTCACCCTCCTTCCAAATTATAATCTTTTTAGTGTTTTCTTTGCCACCATACATGCAGAGATATCAAACAACCTTTTACATGTACGCAGAAACTTCAACCAAATTTAGATTCCCACTCAAATTAGTTTAATGATCTGTGCTGTGTACAGCTAACGACTCAATTACAGTCGAAGAATGAGTGTTCATTTTTGGCTGGTTGGCAGCCTTGTGTGTTTACACTGCTCTTTCTAATGAGTGAATTTTATGTGCAGAGTCAAACACTCGGCCAGCAGGTTCTTCTAAGAATCTGGATGCTTGTGTTCGATGTCCAGGTTTACCTTTTCATGTCTGGACCATTTGGGTTTCTGGGAACAGAAACAAACGATCCTGCAGAGTCATTTGAAAAAGTTGAGGTGGTGACTGAAATCTGATAGACAAACTGTTGTGTTGCTCCACACCTGTTCATACAAATAAACTTCATCATAATTAAAGTGAACAGTTTTCAATTTCCAGAAAGCAATAAGATCATATCTGTTGTGAAGTTTACTTTTCATACACCTTAGTGAAAACAACTGAATCTTGTTTACATGAGTGTTTATTTCTACTCTTGTACATCTAAATTCAGAGCATCCTGTTGCAGAAATTGAAAGAGGTCTATTTAGCGAGCAGCAGGTGATGAATTTAGCCGCACAAACGGCTTCATGGTCTGCCCTGTGTGAAACAAACATAATTAAAGCTCTGGACGTGTGCTCTACACCGCAGGGTACCCAAGCTTTATCTGTGAGCCTGCTCCTCATGTGGCGTTTGACATCACTGATTAAAGAGCGAGTGCTGCAATAAGTTACTGTTACTGTACCCTGGGAAAGTGTATAACGTGGGATCCTGCGTAATTAGACATTTAGCGCCATCCTCCCCACACATGAACACACCCTTCACCACAACTGATGGCCCAGGGAGTTAAAAATGTCCCAGCACCCCCTTTCTATTGACCGCCAGCGCCAAGAACGCCCTCCCTCCACTATCTAGGACTGAACTTACTGTAACCCACACAATAAAGCCCCAGAGAGACATGAAATATAATACTAACCCCAAAAGTTGACTCATTTTATCCTCAGGAATCTGTATTCTAGAGAAGAAAACTACCATAAACCTATATTTAGCAATAAAAGCCCCAAACACAGCTCAGACAAATTAGAGGTATATCATGTTTTAGCATAGAATTACAATCTATTTCTACAGATCGAACATCACTAGATGCATCGAGTGAATGGCATTTTAAGGCTTTCATTAAATCTTACATGAACCCTGACTGGACGCAGAAGAATAGAACGATTCTCAGCTGACGTGAAGCTGCACGACATGTCTGCATTTTGTGGTTTCATGCACCAACACATACCCATACTTGTGGGTATTTTCAAGAGTGCTCAAGCATCACATTGCATCCAAAAAAAACTGAGATGAACAAATCCAAAAGGGTACAAACTGTCCTTTGACAACAGTAAGAAAGAAGGACAAGACGGACTATAAGTTTTTCAATAAATGTATTTTGTCATATTTCTACCTTTGTTTTCACTCATTCAGGTGTTACGTTGGTTCTTGTTATAACAGAATGCAACAGACTGCTCAGGAGGGGACCTCAACTGATTTTTTTTAATTTTGGTTTACAGATTTTACAGAGCACTACTGTCAGTATTTTTGTGGCTCAAGATCAGCTGTGAAACTGCCTTAGGTGATGTCACTTAAGTCAGCGTAAGGTGATACTGCAGAGGTCAAGTTCAAGAAACATGTTAGCACATGCAGTCAAAATGAAGTGAGCTTCTGAGACCTTTATCCTGCTCATCATACTGTATCGTCTTGATGCTGGTGGACTGAAGCTACAGAGAAAAACACACAAATCTCTAATCTCTAAGTGTTTGAGGTTGACTTGCGTTGTGGGTAATGTAGGCAGTAGGTTTTAGACAACTCTACTGTACTTTTACCTTGCGTTTATCTTTGCTTAATTTATTGTTCATATTTCAGTATGAGGTTTACCTCCCAAAAACATATGTTGAGTTTGTATACAACAATTTATCAGTAATAACTTAAGCACTAAGTGTCTACAAATGATTTTGGGCTCATAAACAAGATTTTCCAGATACCAGATTTTCAACTCTGAAAATGCTTTTATTGGAAAACATGCTACGTCATTCAGAGCCTGCACTTTTTCCAATACATAGAAGATACCTGGGTGTGCCCAATGTACAGTAGCTGCAGTTCTTGTTGCAGTGGTCGCTGGTTCGACTCCCTGCCACGGCTATTTGCTGCATGTCTTCCCCCACTCTCTACTCCCCAAGCTTCTGGGCTCCGTTCAGCTGTCCCATCAAAAAAGACAAAAATTCCCCCCACCCTCCCAAAAAAAGAGAAAGATACCTTGGCAAGCCGTCTAGAATTTACTTTTGACCGCCTGAGTATAATGCCAACCATTTCAACACTTCGCTTCTAATTTTCCATCCAAGACCACCATCAGTGATCAGTGATTTAGATGATCTCTGGTTGCTCTCTGCCCCGTGTCTCTGACAACATTAGATTTGGACTGATGCTAAATGCTACATCATTAATGAGTCTCGTCCACACCGCTTATGAGTATTGTCAACGAACTAGACATACACTAAAAAGAGCAACGGTAGGAGATAGGGCTGGATAAGCCACTGTGTGTAAAGAGAAGAAAGCTGTTTTTTTTGTGTGTGTTGGAAGAGATAATAAAACTGAAGCAAATAAGGAGTTGAGCAAATCAAAATCATTTGTAAACATATTAGAATATGTTGGAGATGAAAGCCCAACTAAAATCGATCAATAGAATAACATATAAAGCGTAATGTATATACATTTTTTCAATAAACAACACTAGAACATGTAAAACAAAAAACAGGCTATCTGTTGGTGTATTTTTCCTTAAGTAAAGGTTCTGTATACATCTCTGGTCCTTCCTGTAACTGAACCATACATTTATCCATGATGGATTATTCGCTGAGCAATGTGTTTAGATACCTTCTCATCTAACATACAGCAGTAAATCAGAAAGCAGCCAACATTGCGGTGACAGAACAGTGAATCAGGCATTCTAAATAAAGCTCTGGAGCTTTCCATTGTCTAAACACCAAAACCAACCCAGAGCTCTATAATGTAACATTGTGTATGCAAAATTAATGAAGCAACAAAACCATAGCAACAGCTACAATTACATGAGTAAACCAAATGAGCGTTTTCCCCAAGCCCAGAAAAAATAGGGGAAGTACATTTGGAGGTCCTGCTCCAAACCTGAGGTAACATGTGCTTTGAAATCTTTTGTGTCTTTCTCTAAATCTGTGTAAAGATACTTTTTTGTATAGTTTTTCTATACACTGATTAGCCATAGCATCATGACCTCCTACTTATTATGGGTGTACTGTGTTTCTGGCACCAATGCATTAACAGCAGATCCTTTAAGTCCAGTGAGCTGTGAGGTGGGACTTCCATGGATGGGACTTGGTTATCTAACACATCCTGCAGATGCTTGTTGGATTAAGAAGATCCAGGAAATTTGGCGGCAGAATCAACAACTTGAACTTGTTGTTGTGGTCCTACAAGCTGCCTTCTATACGGACCAATACACGTCAAATTGCGATGCGCTGTGTTCTGACACCTTTCTATCTGAACTAACATGAACTTCTACAGTAGAGTGAGATCCAGTATCTCTTTTGTTGGCTATGACCACACAGGCCAGCTCCCTAAGCAAATCAGTGAGCCTTGGCAGACCATCATAGCCCTAATATTAATATAAGTAAATAAATAGGGTTTTATATTTTGTTGTTATTTATATAAAAGCCATGGAAGGCTTGAATTAGACTTGCAAAAAGTGACTTGTGACCATCTCAGCCCCCCCTGATCCTGTCCACAGTTCACAACTCATCCTCCCTTGGTCCACTTTTGGTATGTACTGACCACTATCACACACACCACAGATCAGATACAGCCCACAAGAGCTGCAGTTTTGGAGATGCTCTGACCCAGACGTCTAGCAATTCCAATTTGACCCTGTCAAAGTGACTCCCCCTTATGCTCATCCTGCTTCAAACCCATTAACTCTGAGGACAAAATGTTAACTTGCTGCCTTTCACCCACTGAAATGGGCTATTGCAAAGAGATAGTTGATGTTACTTCCTTTCCCTGTCAGCAGTCATAATGTAATGGCTGACGGTGCATTATCAAATGCAATAGAACTAGTAGAAGTATCTGTCTTAGTCTGTATTCTGTCATCAAAATGTCCTTGTGACAGCAGAATTTGTCTTTTTTTGCTTGGATGTACTAGACTAATTCATGTTTGCAGCATATAAGTCCTGCATGGATAGTGCTTGATAGGGGTTCTGTATTTAAGAATTAAACAGATCATTTAAGCAAAAACGGTGTTAAAAAGAAAATGTTCATGCAGAAGGGGTTAAAAAGAAGTTAACATTCAGATGAATGCCTCGGGTGCATAATAAAGATACATATTTATTACCTGCTCTGGTTGTGGTTTCAAAAGGCTGAAAAATACCTGTGAGCTGTCTGCTCTGTAACGTGTTTGACAGAATGTGTGTCTGTGCACTTCTGTGTCTTTTTTTCCCCTCATCCCCAGGTGATTACTGACATTTACAGTTTATTGCTCCAGTTCATCACAGCTCACTGTGCAGACTGAAGGAGAAGACTGGTTTCTTAGACATGAAGCTTATCTTAAGCTCTCAGTCGGCAGCTGGTGTCAAACTGGGACAGACTGACAGACTGGAGAGAGACTGTGAAGATTTTGACTCCCAAAAAAAAAAAAGCTCCCTCAGTTTTTAATGTCAGGTTTTGGCACAAATCCGACCTTTAATTTGCAGAGGGTGTTTCACAGTCACGAAACCTTAGAGAGATAATAGCAAGTGAAAGTATAGCTTTTGGTGGGAGCATGTGTACAGGCGGGGAATATAATTAGCTTAATTTCAATGAAGCAAACCGCATGTCTGTGAGGTATAGAAGGGATCAAACTGTAAACACCAGAGGGGCTTCACACTGTGTGGCGTAAGTGAAAGTGAAGAGTTGGAAATGAAAGCGCAAATATAAAACTAATCACATTTAAGGTTTTGAATCTTTTATTTCTAATCTCTCAGGAGAACAGCAAATGAATGCAATTTACACTAACAGAGCAACAGGAGAGAAAACCCCTCTCTGATGAGACATGGAAAGTACAACCTGATGACAAACATTTTCCATCTGTGTGAAGTCCCTTATTATGCAACAAAAAATACTCTGAAGCTGTTGTTCAGGTATAATTGAACATTTTAAGAGGACTACACTGGCATACATTTTCAGGAAGATTATAGTTTTCTGTAAGAACCATCTTCAACATGTTTAATGGAGAAATTCCCAGTCAGAGTGATTTTTGTTGTAATCCAAAAAGCCAAATGTTTGTTTGAACAGCTATACCATGAATCCTCATATAAAGACCGGCCTTCAATTAGTGGCCAGGCCCCTTATTATGACAGGGATCATAGTCTTTACGAGTAAATAAAGGCCTGCTTCCATTATTGGCCGGGCCAGTTTCATAGTTCTATCATGGAGAACAACTTCCTGGTAAGTTCATGATGATTACGCACCAACCACATGTTCTGTAAAATTATAAAGACATCAAGATTGGAGTGAACTAAATAACAGGCCAACTTCATGCAGTTTACTCCTGCTTTGCATTATATTGTGACGAACTGTTAGCATCTCCACTCTCTGCTGCTCAGAGCTGCACCCCGACTCTCTGCTCCCCATGTTTCATATCTTTTTTTAGCTGCCCATTCCAATAAAGGCAAAAGTGCCCGAAAAAATAACTTTAAAAAAGCAAACACTACCTACACATGTACAGGACAATATCAGCAAAAAAGAGGTATGAAGTACTGTATCAGCACGACCAGAGGGGGCACCAAAATCAACACAAACCAAAAGTTCCTTCCTTGAAGTAGATAAAAGAATGTGTTAATATCTATAATGTAAAAACAAAACATCATGAGGAGAAATACAAAAAGGTGGCTCTAAATATTAAGCTCCTCTTTTTATTTCACACTGATCTGGTTACAGCATCCTGTAAACATCTAATTTTGCTCACTGAGTGAGATGCACACAGCAGCACAGTCTGTTAGTGAGGCCTGGTTTCATCATGAAAACATGTTTTATCAAATGTACTGTCTCTCTCTTTAACGGCCACTTTAGAAAGCTGCTGCCTTTTTAATGGTACTGCAGGAGTTTCCAGACACAGTCTGAATCCACCTGTCTGTCTGGCTTCATAGAGCTTCAGTTTTATTCAACCGCGAGCTGTTGCAATCTGACCAGAATGTGACTAGACCAATGTAAACACTATAGCAGGAAAAGTGCACTGGTATTAGCACTGAAATTCTCTCTTCCTTCACCGCAGGACCTCAAACTTCCACTTTTGGAGATCTTGTTTGAAATACAGAACTGTAAATAGCTGAGAAAAATACCAATTGGAAAGTCTTCAAAGTCTTATAAGGGACAGTCAGCAGAATTAGCAGTTCACCCTGTGCCATCCAGGCGCGACTGTCCAGCTCAGCAGGGACAAAGACGTATACTTACAGGCTTCATCTGTGCCTCAAAAGAAAAGCCCATACCCTTGGAAAATGGTATTTACAGTAGCTGCATTATCCAGGGAAAAAAGAAGATTTGGTACAGGAATTATAGAAGAGATTAACAGAGGCTCTTTGTCGAGAAAGAAGGTCAGAGACCCAAAATAGTCTCTGGGTCTGTCCTAGAAAGATCTTCCAACAAGCCGTCATCGCAGTTAAACCTATACATGCTGCAATTGAGGGAAAGGGCTCTGGGAAGTGACATTATAATTATTATGTTAGGAGGAAGGGAAAGTTTTACATGTGGATCTGTCTGGTTAACAGGTCTACAGCCGTGGTCACTTAAGACAGCTGCAGTGTGCCCAAATTACAGAGCACAATGACTCACACTCTCTGTGTTTAGGACCACTTGGCTCTGCTCGAGACGCGACGAGGCCTTACAGTAAAACAGACTCTCCACAAAGAAACTGTTGGCTCATCAAAAAAACAAACTCTTTGTTCAACTTTGCAGCATCGGCTACACAGACCACCTGGAAGCATTTATTGTTTTTTCTCATACCGTGTTGAAAAATCACGATAGTTTTGAAATCTGAAATTTGCACCAATGAAAAAAAGTGAGACTTTTCTTACATTTATGAATTAAATCTAAAATATGACCTACCTTCAGATTCCAGACCCATCAAGAAACAACTCTCAATTTCTTTTTTTTTTTAGATATTTCCATAGCTTTCATCTATACAGTGCAGCTGCCTTGCATACATCATTTCACCTAGCCAGGATTTAGCCCATTACGCTTCAGCCCAAAAAAGCCTTTCACTAGCGAAGTGCATGTTCATTTTAAAAGCCAGACAATTACAAATGTGCTTTTTTGTAACTCACGCTGAACCCTGCTAAAAAAAGGGACGGTTTAACAGCTCATTTCATATAAACACAGGTCTAATAGCTCCTTTAAAGAAGGCCTCTACCGTGACTTTTCTTTGTGAAAAGGCTTTAATCACTTGTGTTTTAACAGCTTCCTGCACAACGTTGTTCCCGTTACATTTCTCAGTAAACGTCCACTAAACACGACACATACAAATTTAGCCTGTGCCGAGTTTTTTACACTGTTTGGTCTGAGTGTCAGCACCAGTCTCAAATGAACTGTGGTTAGACATGTTTAATGCTCTATGGTTTCCCTTATGGACGGTGTTCAAAAGATACACTAGAGGCAAGAAATACCCGGGACCCATGCTGTGTCAGACAGCTTTCCATTTCCACCATCACTCACCACGAGAGGCTCTGGATAAACTCGTGTGTTTTTACATTCGGGATCCTCCTCTGGCACGTCTCTTCAAAATATCCTACAAATATAAACCCATAAACCCTTTAAACAAACACAACAAGAAGCCAGCTACCAACATGTCAACCATATGGAATGAAGTCTTCACTTTGTGTGTTTGTGTCCAGGTTTATTCTGAGAGGTTTGTTCTTCTGGCTGTGGATCACCAAAAAACTCCAAAACAGCTGCAGAGGGCCACTGGTCTGAAGGATTGTGCGATTCTCCCTCTCTCTTTTTTTGTGTGTAATAACAAACGAGATGAATTCTGTCTAGGTTTTTGGAAAACAAATGCACAATTTGTTACATTCTTGGTCAACGTTGACTTCAGTTAACAAGGCAACTGCATGTTTTCAAATTTTATGATGTTTTATATTCGTCGACACTTGTTTACTGAGCGCAAGCTTACCAGTAGCTTTGATTTTTCTCCAACTTCTAACAAAAACTGGACATGCCTGCAGGATACCAGGGCCTTAGCACTGAAATGGTTTGGAGAAGCTTTTGTTTGTATTCAGGCAGGGTCAGACAGTATAAAAGGACGAAGGCTGTAAATTCACATAAACTCTTTTGCATCCCATCGTCTCCTGACTAATATGGCGTTCTCTACTCAAGACTTAAATCTAAAACAGACAGACGTTTTACTTGTGGGTTCATGCATGCAAACACACCTGGATGACACATTTTTGATTGAGGTTTCATAGAAAATAAGAAGTGGGTGTGGCCTTAAAGCTGGGGTGGTAGTCAGATTTAGATACACTTTTTGTTATACTGGTTAAAATCATCTTTATGTCCTGATGACAATCAATATATAATGTGTTCTTTAAAAAAAGCAAAAAAATAAAGCTGCTACCTACAGCCGGAGTAAACCTGGGAAAACATCAACCAATCCCTGCCATCAGAGGCCAAATTATGAAACCAATCAGATCCCGTCCTGCCGTTCTGCCCGCCTCCTGCGCGTACATTTCATGTTTGTTTGTGTTTTTAATTTTCACTATGATGTTTTGGTGTTTTCTTACCGCTGAGTGAGACATGAGATGACGTAGTGCAAAACACAAACGATGTGCTGAGGACCGGTTTGGAATCAGTCACGATCATATGGTTGCGAATCAGCGGCGCTCGTGCATGTGAGCAGGGGCGTCGTTTTGGACGAGCTCTGAGGGGAGTGGGAGGGGTTAGAAGAAGTCCCAAGGAAATGCTACATTCAAATTCATGCTAGTTCTTCAAAGAAAACCAAAACTCCAGTGCCTTAAACCTGCATTCTTCAAAATAGCCAGCAGAGGGAAAAAATAAAGCAATCAAGGGTCAAATTATAACAAAGAAGGCTTTGCTTTAGGATATGGCCATCTTTAACAAGTCACTAACATGGCAACCAGTCAACCAAAACAGTGCAATGCCAAATATGGTAAATCAAAGTTACACAACATCAACTTGGTGATGTCGAAAAGGTCAAACTCAAGACTCTAAAATGATGCACAAGCTAACGGATAACAACACAATGGCTATCTCTGCTTCATTTGTACATTCTGGTCTGGTTGTACTTCTGATCAACATGCAACAGTGATACACCAGGGAACAATACAGCTTGCATGCAAAGGAGGGGCAGAAGAAGACAGCTAGCGCTTCGCCTCGAAAACTTTTTTAGTTTTTCCAAGTTTCTCATTGAGCTTTAATGTCTTTCTTGAGAGACAAGACAATTGGTAGATAAAATAGGAAACTGTGAAGAAAGAGTGGGAAATTACTTTTGGCAAAGGGCCATGGGTTGGAGTCAAACCAAGGCCACCCACTTTGAGGACTGTCACTTCTATGGGAGCATAATTCAACTGCTTGAGTCAAACTGGCGCCCTAGGTCTCGAAATTTTGAGAAAATGTTGTTTTCCAATGATCTCAGAGGCGGGAAACAAGCTCAAAAGGTTTCTACCAACTTTGGCCTGTAATTGCCGATAGTCTTTTATGGCCACATGGGGGCAGCAGATACACCATATCAAAGTCTTTATTGACATATTACTACTTTCTTACATTCATATGCTGAATTGTTAATTGACGATTCTTTATAAGAAGCAGCTAGTGGTGGATAAAATATTAAAAAGTAAAAGTCCTGCATTAATGTAAGTGTACTATTTTAAATTAGCAATTTTTTTCTTTGTGATAGAAATAAACAAGAAGTATTTTCACATATGAGCAGGTCAAAAAGAACTCTTCATGTTGTGTTTATTATCCCTGTATCCATGTTGTTAGTGGGGAGTAGACAGGATGATAATGTTTGTGTATACTTTGTAGGGTTGAATGATTCCAATACAGACTCTGTAAGGGTCAGTGTTTCGGACTCCAGTCTGGGTATCCGCCTACACAACGTCCATCAGGCGGCAAAACAAACCTCCAAACCACAGCGGATTGAGACTGGACCCCGGCATTGTTACAGACACACTTTACATTTAAGCTTCCTGTGGTCGCAGCTCTATGTACATACACCAGCAGCAAAAATATGCATATTACAGTTTAGCTCTTCCATTTATTTTAAGACGGACGTGCCTGAGGCCAAGTTTAGTGTACAGAAACATGCTTGTCTTGTTGCGCGGCAGGTCATTATGGTGCAGCACTAACTATCTGCTCCAGAAAGTGAGGTAACATAGTGTTGTTTAAACATTGTTACTTGGTTGTCATTCTACATTTAGGCAAGCACCATAACCTCCACACACACTCCAACTGCATGTGCTTGAGTCAAACATAATTAAGAACTGACAAGTCAAATATAAATCTGCCTCTGCTCTCTTCAGTTTACTCTGCATTAGGAGAGCTGGGCGTTTTCATCCCCTTGTCTTTCACTAAGACTTCTTCACACACTCTGACAGGGTTTTTTCTTTTTTGGGCTCTTGTTGTGAAATGGCTGACGCTGCCTGATACAGACAGTGAAACCCAAAATTTTCACAGGCTTGATGTACCGGATTAGTCATTATCCCTAAATACAGGACTCCGCCACCTACACTTAACACCGAAAATCCCATTAAGGTGGTTTTATTTGACTTTGATATCTTTAAATGATCCCAAATTAAGCAGATAGAGCTGACATCAAGCAGTCTGTCCTCAGTTTGAGGGAATTTCTTCGCTCTGAGGAGGTTTAAAACAAGATGGGGCAATCTGGAGAACAGTGGAAAGTTATAATTGAATAATCAAGAAGTTTGTAACCAAGCAGAAGTACAAGTCAAGAATGAAGAAACATGTATATGTATAGATGTCGCCCTGACCTTTTTACCTTTGCAGTGCATTGTGTGCACAAGTGTGGTTTTCAGCACCTCATAAACTGTCTGGTCGAGTTTTGAGTTAAATTAGTTTCTGGCTGCTGCAACTCTAAAACTCTGATTTCCTTTAAAAGGCTGCTGACTCAGACCTCTCCAGAAATAAACCTAAGCAAATTGAACTATGGAAACATTCTAATCTTACAGTCGAGATAAAGCAGCACATGGTTGAAGCGCTTGACTCGCAATAAGCAAGCTCTCGCTTTCACAAGCATGTGTGACAGCAGACTGGTGATAACATCACAACAAGCAGCTTTAAAGTGTTAAACTATTCCCAACTTTGTAAGTCAAGCTTCTTTCATTTACACATTAAACTCCCTTTGTTTTGGTGTCTGGCTGTTTGTTGATCTCAGGAAAGCTTGTAACACATTCATACTGCTACATGCGTTCACACCTCAGAGAAGTGGAGAAACATCCAATTGTTACTTTCTCATCCTTCCCCCACCGTCTTCCTGCAGTTCTGGGGTTTCAAACCGGTGACCTCCCAGAAATCAGCCCCAACCCTAAAACTACCATTACCATTTTTCAGTTACTTTTACACTTCCGGCTCCTTTTGGGTCCATGTTTGTTTTCAGGACCCTGTAATTTCCCCACCAATCACTCACACGGGCCCCCGTCAAGTCTGCCATTCATAAAGTTTAAAGTAGCTCTTAGTGGTCCGTGGAGTTTATTGAAACATTAAATTTGTATCCCAGCCGTGATGGTGTATCTTTAGCCGTAGCTTAACTCACGTGCTTGCTCGGGTCCTCTTACATCAACCGACAATTATGTTCTCCTCTTGGGTGTGGGTTGAGCCTCGGTTGGCGTGGCGGAGAAACCAGAAACATCAACTCCTGGCCTGCCGAGCGACCAAAAACAGACAAAATGCGAAAACCTTTCTTCCGAGCACTGTTATCATCGTAGAGTACAAGGAAAACATCAGTACCATTGCCAGTAACGCTGTCCAGCAGTGCTTTCTGGGTATTTCTGTTAAATCTACAAGCTGTTCTTGGATACGGTTGAAGGCCTTAAAAACAAGCTGGACCTCAGAGAGCCAGCATGTGTCCTCTCCACAGGGGTCAGACAAAGAAATCCTGCGCTGTCACCACTTCCCATACTTGTTTTTATCTATTTGTTTCCCCAAAAAATTATGTAACATGAAGGAAATGTTCTCTCATATCTCCCTTTATATAGGTACCAAATTTGAGAACATTACTCTGGAGCAAGTATGGGATTATTTCCACTTTACAAGCCCAACACAACAGCAGACAGCTGTTCAACATGAGTCAGGTTCTTTCTTTATTACCTTTCAAGATTATTTGGGGCTTTCATGCCTCTATTCAGAGAGTATAGAACAGTGGATAGAGCAGAAAACTGGGAGAGAGGGGGAATGACATGTGGCAAAGGGCCGTAGGTTGGAATAGAACCAGTGTAAAAGCATGTGTCTGGTTCTGCTCGAGGTTTCCGCTTGCTGTAAGAAAGTGTTTCCTTTCCATTATCTCAACATTAAGGGAAAACTGAATCAGATCTTACCTTGATGTTGTGTCTTTGGAAATAATAACACAGCATACAGTCTAGACCTGCACTTTTTGTGAAGCCTCTTCAATAACATATGGTATGAATTGGCCCGATGCAAAGATTGATTGATTAAAGTGAAAGGGCCACATTTAATACTTGACTCATTCTGGAAATATATAAACACATATATAGAGATTTTAGATCTGTAACTTCAGATTATTTTCACTTTGGTTTGATGAATCTTGAAGTCTACAAAATGTAACAAATTGCAATTTCTGACAGCCCAAAGTTGCGTCTGCAGTTGCTTCTTTTGTCCAACCAATAGTCCAGAAACACAAGATCCCTCTATCTCCTCAACACAGTCTCAGCAGATGTGGGTCTAACATGAGTCTGGTCCTGCTTGAGGTTTCTGCCTGCTAAAAGGAAGTTTTTCCTGGCTTCTGTAACTTGCTAAATGCTGCAAAAGTGTTCTGCTCATGGAGGATTAAGATTAGATCAGACCGAGTCCTGCTTGTAAAATGGGACTGGATCTTATCCTGTCTTGATGTTGGGTTTTTGCTAACAATACAACATAGAGTCTAGACCTGCTCTGTTTTCAAAGCGACTTGGGATTACATTTGCTGTGATTTGGCACTATATAATAAAGATTGATTGATTCAATATTCTTCCAATTATATTATACATAGAAAGGAAATGACCCAAATAAGTACACAATTTTCAAAATGGTTGGCGATTACATTTTCAAACTCTTTTGGACGATTTGTCGAGTGGATTAATCCTTGTAGCCCTCACAGATTTAATTCTGGATTATAATCACTGATTTGTTAATGTGTAAAGGCTACTTTATTGTTTGAGGTGGGGCTTAGTTTTCACAGTTTATACACTCCTCGGAGGCTCTTCCTACAATCATATGTTACTTGATTTATCTCTGAGTCTGCAAATTAAATAAAGATTTTAGACCCTGTGTACATGAAGCCATTGATATTGTACTTTAACATGTTGTGGGGTAGAAATACATATCAGCTTCACCGTGCTCTCAGACACTTTGGGTGTGTCATGTTTATAATTACACTTTTTTTTCTAAATTCAGTAAAGCAATTCTGTCATATATCAAGTATATGAAGTGACATGAAAAAGCAAGCATGTGCGTATTTTACAGTGAGGTTTTCTTAATAGTAAGAGAGTAAAGCGACGTCAGATTGAAGGCTGTTAACCTAATTCCTAATGGTTATTACAATGAAGCCTGTCGACCACATCAAGCTGCTGCAGCGCTGTAATGAGCTGAGCAGAGAGATGAGAGCGCGCCCTGATGTGCACTTTCACAGTCCTCCATTCCACCACTGTGAACACAAGGACGCAGAGTCCTTCTCAAACGAGCGCAGAGGCGTGTTAAGAGAATACAAAAAATGTGCTGCAAGGGTATAAACAACATCTAAATTACACTGTTAATTCAAGTCTTCCTCAAGCCAAAGTACACTCTGGTTCCAAGGCCCAGCATGAATGTTTCTGCCTCTTCACCAGCTCTCATGCAGATGCAGGTTGTGGTCCCTTTTTTCATGCACAGAGAGATGATTCATTGTTCTGTTGCAGTGGTTTAGCTGTAAAAAAAAATGAATAAACTGAAATCATTGGAACCTATAAACATATAAAATTCTAACTCCACCCTCTCTTGCTCTGTCATTTCATCTAAATTTGACTGAGTCTGGCAAAGCTGGCCTTCTTCTCAGGACATGAGCGTATAAGGTTTTACATAATATTGTCCAATTAAAAGATATCTAAACTGGTGACACGTGGAGCACAAAGAGTAACAAATTGAAGACAGCTGCTGAGTACTTGCTAGGTAAATGTGATTTCACTCAGCTGATAAAGCAAGACTAAACGTGCCAACAGAGTGAAAAGTATGACTTGCATTTACGACGCAAAACTTATCTCCCGCTTGATCAGGTTGCACATGACCTTTACGACCGCACAGCCTCAGGTAGTCAGTCTGCACCTCTGCCGTCAGCCGTCAGTCTTGGTTAGGGGGAGAATTTCAAACATTTGGAAAGGAAGATCACAAATTAGATTTGAAGAACAAACTTAAACAATGCTTGCCAAACATGATTAAGTGCTTTAAGCCGGGGAAGGTAGCACTTTGGAAAATTGCAGATAATTTGGTCTAATTTACAGAAATAAGGGTTCGAACGAGTTCCATGTTTTAGGATCTTTAATTATACCAGTGGTGAAAGACGCCTGTCAGAGTCACGTGTTGTAAAGACGCCTCATATAGAATCTTGGTGAAGACCTCAACCCAGCAACGCTTCATCATATTTTCTGCAAATATACTCATGTTGTCAGCAGTATGTATATACATGATGGGAACACAGGATGTACCATAAATGGTCCCATGTTCAGGAAGATTTGGGGATAGGATACACAGTACCCTACACATCGTTTATGGCCACTTGTGTGTTTGAGAACATATGATTATTTGGGTGTATGCATTTCCGATGTGGCAGGGCTGAAATTGAGAAATTACAGTTGGAGGATCTCAAAGTAAGCAGGGCAAGGTGGAGGGCGAGGGAGGATAATACTGGAGGATAGTGCTGATTGAGGAAATACAACATCATGACAGCAGCTAGCTGTAATTGTAGGAATAGACCTGAAACCTCTGATGATGTATATGCACAGAGGGGACCAAAAATATCAAGTGACCACAGGGACATGGCGCCTTCTCTGCAGCAAGCACTGCTCCACGGAGACGGCTGTGCAATAGTAAAAACCTGCCCTCTGGTGTCCAAACGTTAGTACTGTTTATGAAAGCTTATGCACACTGGGTGCATTCACAAAGCTGCACAGAAACAAGCCCAAATGTCTTTTCCAGGGGCTCCTTTTATAGTTTTATTAGCTGTTTAAAGGCAGTAACACTTGCAGAAATACACAACATAAGAAAAAGGGTCCATCCTGAAATAAAAGCTGAAATAAAGCCTGCTTTGTCCTCCGTTAGCCACAACTGCAAGCTGACCAAATAATACTCAGGAAATGTACAAAACTAAATATGTGAATCCCTTAAATAATGGCACTACATCAGAAATAGACATTTATTTGCTTCCAATCTAAGGCGACTCAAATCTGCAGTATTTCCATCCATGGCACTCTGGACAACCTTTCCCCACCACTTCCCTTGTTTACCTTATCATGGCAGGCGTGCAGGGGGCCCAGACAGTCAGGAAAGGTAAAGGCGAGTCTACTCCAGCCGGCTGGACTAGATGTAAATTTGAGGATGAGTCTGCTACTGTGCATCCTCAATGCAAGCTTTGTGCAGAAACACGGGTGCCACTTCAAGTTGTTTTTCAGAGATTTGTTTGGGCTATTTTCAGATGTTGTCATATTTTAAACAGTCATTATATGATGAATGAATACAGCTATTAAAAAACGTGAATATATATGCTCTGAATATAAAAATGTTGAAATCTGCTGACAAAGTGTAAATTTAGGTGTTAAAAGCCTGAAAGAGTAAAGGTATTATTGGATTAAGTCAATTCCTCCCACAAAGCTTGTTTGTGTTCTTTGTTTGGCTTTATTTTGTTGCTTCAAACATGATTATTTTCTAGTTCAGAAGACTGAAATAAGTGATAATCATGTGTCTGGATATTCAAGACACAGAGGCACCCTGATGTGACATACCCGCTTTGGGCAGATCTTTCTGCTAATTACAGCCTAGCTCTGAGGAGGGAGGTACTTGCATGGTGGGGGCTTTTCTTTTTTTTTCTTAATGATGCGAGGGGTAGATATAGTATAAATACCCTCATCATTGTACTGGAGAGCAGCATATCCTCAGTTGTGCTCCTACCCTAAGGATATACAGTAGCACCAGCAGCTCAGTGGTGCTGAGGAGATTGATTTTTTTTCCCCTTTTGGATGCTGGTACGTGTGATTTTCTTCTACTTTAAACAACTCTATCTCTGGAGGAGTGTAGGCAGTTTCTAGGCCTTGTGTTGTTACTTTGGCAGGCTGGGAAAGGGAGGCAGATTTTGGAGTAGCTACTTTAAGCTTTCTGGGTCTATAGTGATCCAGGATACTTTGACAGACTTACAATTTTAAATCTACATTCTGTTACCCTCACTGTTCTATCTTATTTGTTGTGCATTGAAGTTTTTTCAAAATGTTCAGTCTGTGCATTTAGAAGTTTTCAGGCTCTGTTAAAAAGCTCAAAACTGAAGAGAAAGCTTGATGAAACGTTGTACCTTTGCAGTGGTTGTGCTGACCATCTCCTCCTTTCCTCCTGCAGGTTTCACTCAACAAGATGGACGTAAGAGTAGCGTGCATGCTCCTCTTCATGGTGGCATCGGCAGCAGCCCACGGGAAGGGCTATGTTGTGAAGAAGATGGTGAAGGCCCCTCAGTACCAGCCCTACTCTGTGAAGAGCCACGGTAAGAGAACTCTCCATCTCTATTTGACCATAGATGAAGTTAGCATTTCGCCTGTTTTGTCCGTATAAAAGTTGCTTCTAAGGGCACATTTTATTCTCTATTTTGAGACAGACTTCACTTGCATTTTATTCTCCACCAAAATATCAAGCACATTTAGTGTGCTAAAAAGGAGAGGCGTGAGCAGTCAGACAGATGCTGGCCACACCAGCTGCACCTTACTTTGAAACGACTCCACCTTGCGCTACAACTGCCTCGTGCTCTGATTGGCTGCAGCAGTGTGCATGGTTCTCCAATCAAATTCAGTCTTTTAGATGTATGATTTAAATAAGACAAAATTACTCAGCTTTGCATTTCTCTTTCTCCCACTTGATAAACACACCTAACCTCAGTGGTTTGTACATATCTTTGCACTTTAGGCAGAGGTTCTTATTTTTTATTTTATTCAGCTAGGGAAAACACATCTCTTCTTTTATTATTTAATGAACTCTCTTTAATAGACTCTCTGACTATCTGGCCCAACATGTTTATCACCATTTCAGCAATCCTATAGCAAAAGTCTGTTTTATAGTTGCTTTTAGCAGTTTTGATTATAATTCTCAAAAACCAACATTAGGAAGAAAAGGATCATTGGGAGTTCACAGTTGTTTTCAAAGCAATTCATTTTCAGATTTGACATGTGTGTCTGATTTTTGGTCATTTCAGCTGTAAATGTTGCTGTGCTATGTCTATCAAAGTTCCATATTTTGAGCACATTTAGATTCTTGCAAAAGCTTATTTTACTATTCTTAAGTGCAGTCTACACTGTGAGCTAAAATGCAATACACAATATGAAATGTTGCTGTGTAAATCAACATGCTGCTATTCTTATTTGAGAAAGTAGCTGTTAGTGAATTATTTTTAGTTTAAAACTGACAATTACAGTTCCAGTCACCCAGCAGTGTGGTTTGTTTTGGGTGTGCCTGTTTCACTCAAAAGTAGAAACATCTGTTTGGCTTTATCCAAACTCGGCTGCTGTTTGCCAAGGAGTGAGCCCTTTACACTCAAACACATGTGACCACATTAAGGCAGCAAATAAAAAAGACTCCTTATTTAGTTATTTTCAACAAGTTACAAGATAACTCTTAAAACTCTTTGACCTGTAAGACAGGCTACAAAAACTATGCAATTTATTATCTAATTAACATTGTTTTTATACATTTTTTTAACATTACATAAAGGCCTTAATAATATAACAGATAAGTCATTTTGATGTTTTTAAAAAGCCAGCAGATATTTTTTCAAAGCATTTTAAAGTTTGAAACTTTAATATTGAAGTGGAAGGCTTATCAAAGAATAGGATAAAGATTTTGCTTGTGAATCCAAACCGTGCAGTCAGACCTTAATATATATCTGAGAATAAGTCATGCGCCCCCTACAGGGATAAAATATAATTGCGTTAGAAACAATTATAGACTGTATAGAAGTCTGCACAGTAAATGGGACAGTCAAGTAAATGATAAGTTTTATAATGCATCCATAATTTTCAACCCTATGATGAAACAGAGTAGGAATAGTAGAGAAAGAAGTCAGTCTTCTTAAATTTGACTGTTGAATTTTCATATTGCTAGTCAACAACTTAGTAAGCTTTTTAAATCCCCACATTCACTAGAGGTGCCAGAGATACTTCATCCTGTCTGCACAGAGCACAATAAGTTATTTATATTTGGTACAAAATCATAAAAGTACACAGTTTGACACAGTTAGCTTTACTTATAGGGTATATGAAATCTGCAACACAGTTTGAGAGTCGAGCACTTCCTTGTTGCCACTTTGTTTCCATGACAACTTGAATTTTGGAGGTTTTCTGAGGTGTCTTGTTTGTTTATTTTTGGTGGTACTGATGTTGGTTTCTCTCTTTACAGTTGTGTCAGTGGCAGGTGAGCCTGGTCCTGCAGGTGAGCCCGGCCCTGAGGGACCTCCTGGCCCTCCTGGTCCTCAAGGTGAGAGTGCTGAAGGTGAACCTGGAGCCCAGGGACCTCCTGGAGCTCCTGGAGCTCCTGGCCGCTCCATCGCTGGCAAACCCGGATCTCCTGGTGGACCTGGAAAACCTGGTAGCAATGGAGCACCTGGTGAGAGGGGAGACACCGGAGCCCCTGGTCTTCAGGGACCTAGGGGAGCCCCTGGATCTAATGGAAGCCCTGGACCTGCTGGCCTCTCTGCCACCGGCAAGCCTGGACCTTCAGGTCTGCCTGGAGCAATGGGACCCAGAGGAGAGTCTGGTCTGAAAGGGCATCCAGGTATCCCTGGACTGCCTGGTCCTAAAGGTGATAGAGGGATAGGAGTAATGGGACCTCAGGGTGAGACAGGACCTGAGGGACCTATGGGCTCAACTGGAGCACCAGGTGAGGCCGGAGTTGGAAAGCCAGGTAAATCAGGTATGCCAGGTGAGCCAGGAAAGTCAGGTAGCCCAGGGAGAGATGGTCCCTCAGGTCCCATGGGACCAATGGGACCAAAGGGACACACTGGTGCCCCAGGTGTAGGTATTCCAGGTAAACCAGGTGATAATGGTGCCCCAGGTATGCCCGGCCCAGTTGGTCCTAAAGGCCATATGGGACCAGCTGGAGCCACCGGTGCCCCTGGAGTCCCTGGATATGGAAAGCCAGGTGCAAATGGAGAGAAGGGAGAGAGGGGAGCTACTGGTGCCACAGGTTCCACAGGTGCAAAGGGTGAGCAAGGTCCCACAGGATATACTGGTGCTACAGGTGCAACTGGCTCCACTGGTGCTGCTGGACCTCAGGGTCCAAGAGGTTTCCAGGGTGAATCTGGCCCTGTTGGTCCTAAAGGTGACACAGGTGCTACTGGATCTCAGGGGCCTAAGGGAAACAAAGGAGATCAGGGAGCACAGGGTTTCGCAGGCAAGCAGGGTTATCCAGGTGCAGCCGGTCCTCCCGGACCCAGAGGTGCTACTGGACCTTCAGGTGATAAGGGTAATGTAGGTGCACCTGGTACCCCAGGTTCCCCAGGTATTCCAGGCCCTGCTGGACCCAAGGGTCATCCTGGCCGTGCTGGAGAGCCTGGTTCCTCTGGTTCTGATGGTGCTTCAGGTCCCAGAGGACCATCTGGAGCTCAAGGTCCTGCTGGTGCTCCTGGTCTTAAGGGACACCCAGGTCTCCCTGGCCCATCTGGCCCAGCTGGTTTGGCTGCTAAGGGTGTCCCCGGACCTCAGGGTCCCCCTGGTCTGCCCGGTGATTCTGGTGCTGATGGTGAGGCTGGCCCAGCTGGTCCTCCTGGTCCCCCTGGTCCTCCTGGTGAGGTTATGTTTGAGAAGGGCAAGGGAATGGAAATGGCTGAGGTCATGGTCAAGTCTCCCATGTCTGCTTTCACTGCATCCCTGGCCACCCCCTATCCTGCTGCTGGCAGCCCCATCAAGTTTGACCAGATAGTGTACAATGCTGAGAGTCACTATGACCCTGAGACCGGCATCTTCACTTGCCAGGTTCCTGGAGTCTACTACTTCTCCTATAGCATCCATGTTAATGGAGCTCATGCCCTGGTGGCTCTGTACAAGAATGGCCAGCCTGTTATGTTCACTTATGATGAGTACAACAAGGGCTTCCTTGACCAGATGTCTGGTAGTGCTGTCCTCTTGCTCGATGAGCAGGACACTGTCTACGTCCAGATCCCTGATGATGAGGCCAATGGTGTCTTTGCTGCCGAGAATGTCCACTGCTCTTTCTCTGGGTTCCTCATTGCTTCAACGTGATACGTTGATTCAGTAGTTACCAAAAGCCAACCAACTAAATTTGCAATCTATTTCTCAAACTAAAGTAAACTCCCTGTTCATTTTCTCCTCAACCAGACAGACAGGCAGTTCACCCATCTTTGAGGAATAGTAGCATCGCGACTTGAAACTACAAGAAATAGGTGCTTAGAAGAAGGAAAACTAATTTATGAAAACAGGTGATCAGGGATGGGGGAAGCAATCCACAAAGATACCAGTGAGCTTTTGTAAGAGAGACAGCATGTGAAATGCAGGTGTTATAACTGTGTTGTGTCCTGACTTTTTCTTTTCCACTCTGTTCCTTTTATGCTGACTTCAACTGGTGATTCTTAATTAAGTGTTTGTCTGTTTTTGTTTGTTTTTGTACCTGCTCGTTTTGTTTGGGTGACCAATAATCTTATTAAAAGTACACAAATACTTTCTGTGCAACATGTTGTAACTGTTATCCTTGTATGTGACTTGAATATTGTGAAATGGTAATGGTCAAATTGACCATTATGATTAAATAAGTCACCAGAAAACTGTCAAGCAACCAAAAACTACCAGCAACATGGAAATATACCCAAACATGCATTATGTCGTGTAAAGCATAATGACCAAAATAAAGGTGTCTAAACAAATGTTTGTCTCTGGAGCACTTTTTGAGTGGGAATGTCCTGTATTACTTGAGGTGCAATAACACAAAATGCTTTTAATAAATCTTGTGCAATCATAAGAAAAATTTGCCAATCCATTTTCAACTGATTTGCCCATCTTTCATAAAAGAATTGAATATGACCACCTATTAATCCTTGGTTGAAACCAAAACAATCTTCTTATCCATCAGGGTCAGAGGTCAGCTTCAGAGCATCAATCACATTACAGTAGTTAACATCAGAGCAAACAGTCTATGACTAAACTGACAGAGCCGGTACCTCAGAATTAAACTTCTCACTAAAGGAACTGTGAATATACTCTTTTTCACTAATGCATGACCAACAGAAAAATACAAATTAACAAAAACTCTTTAGTCACAGTATAGATCCTCCTGGTCAAATATTACTCCAATACAAGTGAAAGTTGCTCTGTCAAATTATTACTTGAGTTAAAGTACTGAAGTGCTTCCTTTTAAGAATACTTAAGTATTCAAAGTACTTCTTAAAATATCTCAAATATCTCATCTGTATTTTCACAAAGCATGAGTGCAGTCAAGAATACATAGGAGTACATTCTGTTACATTATGTTTATAAAGAAACCATTATTTGAAATCTCTAAAAACTATACCATGGAATAAAAACAGAAACTAAGTTACTCCAAACACAGACAACTTAGTTTGAAATGTTCATCTGGAATGAAACAAAGGTTACGTTGCTCAACACACTTTCTCAGGTTGGACTGTGAATGTTTGTATGTTTGGGCAGAGTGGGAAACAGGGAGAACATTTCAAACGATACGTATCATTCTTCATTTTAAAAACCTCTAACACGGGCTGAAGATATGACCATGGGTGCTCAGGTGGAGAATTATAGCCATCATTACCACCTCTACATGAACTGCCTGATCTGAGTGAAATGTGCTCTGTGTTTGCTCCACGTTCAACCGGGAGATGCACGATATACAGGTACGACTAAACCACTGAGACAAACAGAACTACACAAACACATTTTACTGTCTTAGGGATCAGATTTCAGAAAAGAGAAGGACATTCATGAGCTGACTTCAAAGCAAAAGTAGTGAGTAACTAGAGCACTGATAGAAATGTAGTGGAGTAAAAGTACAATAATTGTCTTCTGAATGTAGTGGAGTAAAAGTAATAAGTATCCACAAAAAAATAATACTCAAGTAAAGTACAGATACTCAAAAAATGAACTTACGTACAGTACTCAAGTAAATTTACTTTGTTACTGTCCACCACTGTAAAAAACTACACAGTACAAAGAAGCTGGTCTTTGGTGTAGGCAGACAAAAGAAAAGCAGCAAGTGTGTTTGTGTGTTGCTTAACAACAGTCAAGGTTTGATCAAGTTGTGAAAGTGTTGTTCACAATTCTTTCATTTTCTTTATTGATGTTTGCTAATATTTGCTGTTAGCTGAAAGGTTATATAAAAAATGTGTATCACACTTAAGTTGTGCTGTTATACTGAATATCAGCATGGCTAAGAAGATCTTCAATGGCACTCTCTTTTATGTGACCCTGCTTAAAGCCTCTGTGAGGAATTTTTAGATGATAATGAAACTGACTGAATTAAATCGTGATGTCTCTTTACGACCTACAAAAGCAAACCAGACAATCAGTTACAAGATTGAGTGTTTCTATGAGGTCATTTTTAACGCTTTTAACCACTGCAAAGACATACAAAGAAATTCCTAGCATCAAAGATATACTTATAAACCATACAGACACTGGTCTCTATCAGATGTAGGTTTTAGATCCTTTCCATAAAAGAAGCAAAACCTCAGTTTGAAAAATTTCAACAATCTTCTCTTTTTAGTCCCTCATAATAAAATGAATGATATATGGTATACATATTCAATTAGTGATTATACCACACTGTTATGAAGCTATAAGCAGATCTAAATCTTATTACAGCAGGAGGTGCTTTACACCCTGTGATTTAATACCACTTGATGGCTGCTGTCTAAACAGATGATTCAGCAGTGTAATACATAATTTAATAATACAAAATGTTATATTGTGAGAGAAGGGGCAAATACCAAAAACTAATAAGTACAAATATCTTCATATATTTTTATTACTACATCATTGTGTCTTATTGAATGTATTAAATGCTTGTCTAATGCTTGAATGCAAAATAAGGGGACACATTCCAAGTGAAATTCATGTAAAGAAATGTTTAATTAACTGAATTAATCATAGTATTAGGGTATTCTTACGACAAAGGAAATATTGTAAATTAAATCTACAGTGAATATTTGAAAAGCACTCCTTGTTTCCCTTCTTATTCAGTGAAGACAGACAAATGTAGCATATTTGCAATTATTGCATGTGTAAACTATGCATTCAGCTGGTCACAGCTGCTTGTTTTAAGTCATATTAAAAACATCTCATTTATATTTAATTAACATAACCCATTTCTGAGCATTTTGTCTAATTAGAAACACATATTTGTACATATTTAGATTTTTGTACATATTGTTATGTTCTTATTTGTAACTATTGCTACATGTATCTATTCCTTAATCTTCTGCAAGTTGTGTTGTATTTGAATTGTACATGTAATTGACACATTTTACACTTCTTCCCTATATCTAATAATTTATACCTTCAAGCTTACAGCTTACATCTTGATGCTTATATTCTGTATCAGAGCATTTGTACTGCCCACATTTCCCCCCGGAGTTAAGAAAGTATTTCTGAATCTGGTTTTAATTCTGTAAAAGGTTTTGCCACCCTGAATCCAGATTGATCAAAGAATAGTATCTGCTGCATGCAACTAAGGTAAATAATGTAGTATGTGGAACCTCATTATACAAGGTACGCCACTTTAACTGTCAAATAAATGTGGTGGCGTCAAAGTGTAAAGTAAAATTAAAATAATCTGATTAAATGTAGTGAAGTAAGTCCACTCCTCAGGTCCCTGTACAGAGGCTGAGATGGACAAGGACCATAAATGCTGAATTTCTCACCCCATGGTAGCCACTGCTCGCCTGCTTGGGCAGCCTGAGTTTACAAAAGCTCCTCTACCGTTCAAGTCTGAGTGTGGGTGCACTGAAAATAGTCAGCATGTGGGATAGGGGACAGGGATGGTCCTCTGGCAGGGCTGCAGCTGTTTGATCTTCCCTGGCAGAGAGAAAGCAGGGTGGTGGTTAGGTGAGAGGCCCAAGGGTCAGGAGAGAGGGAGGAAGCTGGTTGCAGGAAACCACTGAGGACTGCCATCTGAGGGGACTGCCATTCAGAGACGGTCTGCGGTTAAGGCATGAGGTGGGACAGAAAGGAACACAAACGCAGCACTGCCCTCCACAAGCCACACTCCAAAATATCTGATGCACTTGCAGGAATATTTTTTCACTTTGATATATTTTTGTTTTTTAGTCTGTGCTTTTATTTTCAAGTTTTTGGTTTGTCTCCAATGATGCCTAAGACAGTGAGGCACTTTCAGGAGAATTAAGGGCAGTAAGTGGCATGGTAAGTTGCTTTATAGTCAAGAGCTACACGCGAGGCACACAAAGGGCCAAAATAACCAAGACGGACATGCAGACCAGGAAGCAGAAATAGAAATATTATGTGTAAAACACACCCATCTTGTGGTGGCCATAGGAGCAGCACAAAGGGTTAAGCTGGTTAAAAGGAAATAGATGGTTTGAATTCAGCATGGGTACAGCTGTGGGTGGCTAAAAACACCCCAGGGATTTTTTTGCAGCAAACCTTTCAACTCTTAAAAAGACGCTGGTGTTTTTATGGGGTTTGGGGTTTTGTCAAAGGAATCTCAACGTTTCGACAGTGAGCTCAGGCATGAGTTAGATCTGTTGTTTGCTTCAGATACTAAAACTCTAGACGCTGTAAAAATGTTTGTTTCAAACACTATCATTTAGGTTGCAAAACCCCAGGCTCTGTCATTGAATCAAACAACTTACCTCGAACTTCGTCACATAATTACATTGTGGCTGTTCCTCGAGTAAGTCAGTAATTTCCTAAAAATACTGCGGGGCGACTGAACATCTCGTTTTTGTCTCTTAGCAAATGAGGCTGTTAAAGAAGAAGACAGATGCTTAAAGAAATCACAGGCTGCTTTGACTGGGGCGTTGACGGTGTAGGCCATCACAGTTTAACATGGATACTAATCAAGAGAGGATAGTTGGTGTGGATGAATCAAAAGAACTTGTGAATGTTTTATCGTCTTGCTAATATGGTCAAACAGCCTGATCTTATTCAATATCCTCAAATTATGAGATCTTGCGCTGTCTTCATTTATGAATATACGGTTCTACAGTTCAGTGCTATTTTTGTAAATGCTCTTCACTGGTGGAAAATCCAGATTGTTTCTTCAATGTAACACACGAGGGTGCTGTAGAGTAAAGAATGAGTGTTTTAAATCACAAAACACATGAAATCACTTCTCAGAAAGTAACAAGAGGGACAGCAAATGAGAGCAGAGTGCCAATTCAAACTTAAATCCTTTATTCTGTAGTGCTCACACAAAATAAATGTAACACCTATAACACGTCTGTGGTACATTTTAGGTTTAATATGGTGGAGCTGAGTTATTTACAGAAATATGCTGTTCAAATATTGCACCCCTGACCCTAAATTGGAGTGTCTTTTCTGGTGTTCAGTGGTGTTGCAGTCATCACAGTGCGATCCAAAATTTGCTTAAAACATCTCCCAATTTTATTCAATCTTACAAATGGTGAAAAACAAGAAAACTTCATTTACAATGGGTAATCTGTTAAAAACTTCAGTCATTTAGGTACATCTCAGTCATAAAACCAGTAATATCAAAGTCTATACAACGTGCATTACTACAGAGTTTTGAAATGGTGGGATCTAATAATGGGAAGTGATGAGCACCTATTATTTAGACAGTTCACTAAATCTAGATCATTCAGGAATGGTTGTGTCCACAGGAGCATTGAGTTTAAGAGTTGTAAACAACTGTGCACTGCAAAGACAACATTTAAGACTTGGTTTAGGACTTTCCCTTTAAATATCACAATGTGTCAATTCTTGCAGACACAGCTTTAGCTGCTACATCCAATTGCCCAGCACCAAATACTTGGATAAATATGTCGAATTCAGGTATGTGTCAACACAGTCATGGTTTCATGTAGAAAAGCATTCACACTCGCATTCACACCTTCACACTCACCCACGTCACAAATGCAAGCACCAATGAGCAGTGAGGAAGCAGCACACTCTCCAGTACACCTCCTGTCCATCACTGCCAAGGACGTTGCAGTCATTATGGATGAGATGGTTGCAGAATAGTAAACAAACACCAACAAAAATAATGAACAAAAAAAATCCCTGGTTTTAGACAAGTCCTCGCATTTCCTTCACACGGGCTCCATCGCCTCCTTCATTTCTTGCTCAGCAGGATTACTCAGCGGCGGCCTCTGGACTGGCTGCCGTCTCGGGCTCAGTAGGTGAAGCTTCAGCTGGTTTCTCCTCTCCGCCTGCTGCTGCTGCTGCTGCCGGTTCCTCGGCCTTCACCTCCTCCTCGGCTTTTGGCTCCTCAGCTGCAGCTTCCTTGGCTCCCTCGGCAGCCTCAGCAGGTTTGGCCTCCTCAGCAGGGGCTTCCTCGGATGCAGCCTTCTCTCCTTCTGCTGGTTTCTCCTCTCCTTCTGCTGCTGCTGCTGCTCCCTCCTCTGCTGCCTCCTCAGACTCCTTCTTGGTCTTCTTAAAGGAGAAGCCGCTGAGCTTGAAGGAGGGTTTCTTGAAGGAGAAACGCTTTTTCTTCTGCTTGCCATCCTCACTGGTGGATGGAGTGCCTTCCTCCGGTTTGGCAGAAGCTTCTTCATTTGTGGCTGCAGGCTCCTTCTCACCATTGGCCTCAGCACCCTCCACTTTCTCCCCATCTTCTTTTGGTGCCTCCTCGGTAGGAGTGCTGCCGTTGGCCTGAACATCAGCTTTGTTGGCCTCCTCTGCAGCTGGAGAGGCATCCCCATTGGTCTTGGCATGGCCATTCTCCTGGAAGAATAATAGCATAAAAATGTCATTTTTGTTTATGCACATCAAGCTTTTTCATTTTAAATGCATTTTGAACCCTTTACTGCCTGTAACCATGCATATGAGGTCAGCAGTGGCCTACATATGAACATGTGGCTGCAAGACTAACCCATGAAAAATCTGGCGTGCTTTGGTATTTAATCAATTTCAGCCTCTGGTAGCAACCAATAGGAAAATAGCCCTAAAACTGCAGCAACATCTGTTACTAAGAGAGTGACGACAGATCTGTGGCCCTCAGCAGTAGGCTAGCTGGTTAGACTGCAGTACCGCCATGGTCCGCCAGGGGGGTTCAGTGAGGATTTTGGTTACCATAAGAAATTTGGTATATTTTTCATCGTCTTTTAACGACCAAAGTAATAGAAAAATGTTTGTTTTTTTAAAGTTGCAAATACGTCCCTCGGCCTGTTTTAAGTGCATTAAACAAAATGTTATTTCATTGCTCGTATGCATGCAAAAATGTGGTTTCTTTCTGGAACCTGGCAACAAAGGCGTGGTGGTATCGTTTTTTAAAATGGCCATGCCACCATCAGTGAGAGCGGCCACATACCCGCACGCACCCATCTCAACCAAATATCAGAAAAAGCCACTATATTGAGACAGAAAACCCTCACAGTTCTCAAATATGCTTTATTTTAATCGAAATTTGATCAAAACTGTATAATTTAAAACATTCATCAGATTAGTTGTGCAGTCTGGTCTCATTCATATTCAAATGATGGATTAAAAATATATACACGTATGAATCTGAAGAGTTTCTCATAAAGCATCCACTCACGACGATTTTTTTGATACAAAAGTACAAAAATGTGAAAAAAAATCACTCGCCGGTGAAATTTAACATGTGGCCACTTTCCCTGAAATGCCGGTGAGCATGGGGATGCGCTACAGGGAACAAGGAGCACGCCATTGACGCAACACATTGCTATAAAATGAAACAAAACCCCGATTTGAGAGTTCAATAATTCAAACTTAATTTACCTGTCCATTTGTCTTCGCTGCAACAGCTGCGCCTTCTGCCGGCTTTTCCACCGCAGCCTCCTCTTTTCCAGCGGTTTTGGAGATTTGTGCTCCCATGCTTTTGGTACAACAAAGGAACCCAACCGATCAAAATGAATGAACAAAGACCGCAAGCTTCCTCCCCAAAATTTCTAGTCAAACGCAGACACCTCCTCCTCCAAGCGAAGCCGTGGAATCAGCCCGAAACCGAAATGACCGCAAAGGGACGTGTGAGAGCTTGCAAAAATGTGGCAAAGGTGCAAAAGAAACGCGAATTCTTTCAATTTTTTCTCGAGCTGAGTTTGTAAATGGAGAAATTGGCCCCGCCGCAAATGAGATGCGGAGTACAACGCCCAAGTCCACTGATGAATGGGTGCCGGGGCTATGACGACAGAACCAGCCCGTCTCCACCAATCACAAGTCGTCAATCCAAAGCGGAGGGGGTCATGGAGTCGGGGGCTATGGACAATGGGAGAGCCACAACAACATGGCTAACAACTTGTTTTTAAATTCACTACGGTGATGAGAACTTGACTTTATTTCCAACCAAACGAATAACTAGGATAGCCTCCAGCTTGAGGATTGTTTGGGTATCTTTTCAGAGGCAGGGTATCTTTAATAACAAGAAACATGCGTTGACAATCAGCCCTTCAAAAAACGTGCTCTTAAAGGGTACAAAATGGCAGACATTTGGCTTTTAAATGTAGTTTCCTTTCATTAACATTGTTTCATCATATGTTCAACTCTCTCTACAGTTTAATGCCAGGCTCCTCTTTCACTGCTCAATGAATCAGTGCCATCTACAAGAGCAGATGTGATTTCTTTTACATTTATTTGCATTAAATTGTAAAAATGTAATGTATGCTGCATCATTATTGCATTCTTTCTAAAGTGTTTAACGTGACTTTTTTTTAAACCCAATTATTTAGAGTTTAATTCCTCAGTAGACAGTACAGCGCAACCAAAATGGGTCAAAGTAGTAGTTTAATGGATATAGTAGAGTCAAAACAACAGCATGTTTTGGATAGCTGAGCGGAGAAAGCTCTTCTCAGCTGGTCTTGTGTTATATCACCACGCACGCACCCTCCTGACATATGTCTCTCTCAGTAAACAGACGTCCCCTGTACATCTATAAGCCCCTGTGCCCACAACTTTCCTCATCCCTCTTCTTGCATAATAGCGTCTTGTCTGCCTGTTGCAGCTGGAGCATCCTGGTGACCCAGATATAATGAGAGTTTATGGCCCTCTGCTCCAGCAGCCTGCAGTGCTCTGGGTCCACCACCAGCCACAAGTCTCCTCTCCCTGCCATCACTGCATGACCCACATCTCCATGGTTACCAGTCCAAAATGGCTCCCAGAAAGAAAGGCTATACACGCTAGTAATCATGACTTCTGGTTATGAAGAAGAAGAATATGGGTGCGAGTGAGTTCAAAACTAAGCAGAGCAGACGACAGTTTGAGGATTAAATTAGACGTCTTTCAGCCGCCCTCCCTTCATCAGGCTAACTAGGCCACGCTCATTGTTGTGATATTCTGATTACATGCAAAGCTGTGATTATTGTGGAGGGCTGCTATGAATATGTAAGCCAGGGGACAAAGCCTGGAGGGCATGAAGTGTTTTCAGCAAACCCCCTGCAAGCCAGACATGCGGACATAAAGACTTCAGCTGTCAGGAAGATGCTGTTTCACGTAATGACAGTGTTTCAGGTAGAGTGTGTTTGTGTGTCAGCAAGGTACATTTACAGAATAGTAGGACAGCACAAATCCAACTTTAATCCTCCTTAAATATGCCGAAAGCTCCTCCCATGGTTTGAAATGTAATTTTAAATAGCTTAAATGTTCTGATTAAGAAAAAACATAAAAGCTTTCTTTTTCAGTTTCTGCATAATTTTGTCTACACATATTTTCCTTCAAATCAGGAATCTGTTAAAATTGTTGATTTATTCTTATATGACAGATTGGAAATTAAAGTAAATGTAAAACTATTTTTTTTATGTATTTTAACAATATGGACTTTTCCCAGTTAAGAAGACCCTTTTCAATATTTTTAGGCCGTACTTACGAGGCCAATTTACAAAATGCATTATTAATTATCTATATATCTCATATGCCACAATTTCATTATAAATGTATAGATATTTCTTGTATTGTAGATTTTTAATTTTAAAAGGCCTAATTTATCAAAACATTCATCTGACACCACAAATATAAATAGCAAGTCCATAGGAAAAAAATTAAAAAGGAGAAATCACCCAAAATTCAAGTCAACAAAGTTCACCTATACTTATTTCTAATACAAGAAAGGTTAGATTTTGTAAAAGCTGAGTTGAAACGATCAAATTATATATGGGTTTATTGATAGATAATCACTAAGAAACTTATCTAATTATAAATGAAGAGCAGAGTTATTTAAAAGTGAATCAAAGTGAAAACAGTTACTTGTTTGTGCTTGTCTGGTTTGAGGATTTGCATTTTATGATGAATATGCATATTCATCATAAAATGCAAATCCTGAAGATTTTCCATTGTAAGCTCATGAGCTTACAATGGAAAATCTTCAGGCTTTGGACAGTTTGAAACCTCTTCTTGTAAACTGTGATGGCCCTTTGGCACTGTCTGATATTTTACACACAAAACAGAAACTGATTCATAAAGGAAAAGTCGACTGTTTAATCAATAACAAAAAATTATGAGTGGTGTTTTTCTCAGACGAGCAGCAAGACATGAGGTCTGAGGTTTTGGAAAAGGTTCAGCATTTGTAGGGTTGTGATTTGATTTTTAATTCTTGCTGCCAACATGTCAAACTAAATGAACTGTACAAGTCGGCTGAATGATGGTACCGCTTGCCTCTAAGTAACTTATTCAGTCAAGCATACAATCCTAAGTGCATGTGTGGTAAAACGGCTGCAACACTGGGCATTCTCAAATGAATAGGGGTCAAAGGTCAGCATTGTGTTTCATAAATACATTCCTGTGAAGGCTTGCACTGCTTCAGATCCTTGTCAGAAAGAATATATCTGGCTTGGAATTGTTTCTCCTAAAGCTTGTTATACATTTTGCAATTTGGATCCAAAACTCCCTCTTAGTGGATGAAAGTTGTTAAGGTTATTTTATCAAAAACAAAAGGAGACAGTGTTTTTCAGGTTCAGCTATTCAGTAAGAGTAGTTCATCACATGAATATCACCTAGAATAAGAAGCCACTGTGCTGTTTTTTTTCCATTGCTTGATCCACAGTGGAACATTTCTCTGCTATCCATCCACCACGGGGGTTATGCTGAAAGCAATATTAATTCCACAAGCAAAAATCTCTGCATGATTTCAGCTTTACCAGAAACTAATCCAATTTGACCACCATTAGAAATAATGAAAAACATCTTAATCAAAAAAGCATAAATCACTATTTAATACTGACTGATTTTGTCATCGTTCTGCATGAGGTTGTGTGCACCCTTTGTTTCTAATTCACATTTAAAAGCTGAGACAGCTCTGATCACTTGAACAAACACAGACAATCTGCCAACCTTGCCCTGTTTTTCAGTCACTCCACAGACGAGGAGGTGACCCACTACACATTGTAGTATCTGATTGGAGGAAAGAGGTGTCCATCACAGCTCCAGGTCGGTGTGAATCCGCATCAGCCATACGCAATCACAGCTACGTAAATATGCACGCATATAACCGGAAGATAAAACAGCAGCTGGAGAATAAAATAAAAGCACTATGGGCTTGTTATCGTTTACACATCACGTACTGGGCGCATTAAAAACTTAATTACTGACACAATATTGATGAAGTAGTCATTGTGCGTATTCTTTAAGATGTTTCATAGTGTTTGGTGAAAACATACTCGTGTTTTTTCTGTTACCTTTATTCATTACCTTGCAATGATGCACTATTTTAGCGAAAGGGATATCTTTATTTTGGTAGAAAGAACCGGAAGTTGTACGTGTCGTTGTTGTTAGCTTGACGCTGGTCGCCATCGTCATCATCTGTACGCACGGCGGCGACAGGAGCTCCTGAAACGGCAGGGACGGGTATCCCACCGCTACTCTCTTCAATGCGAAGAAAAAACAGCCACCGAGTGTAGAAAATCTTCGGCGACTTCCCCCCACGCAAGCTCCTCTGGAAACTCCGATGGATTAGTCTGAAATTTCTCCGGTAAGCACATTTATTTTCCCTCCTGTGTTGAATTTCAATTGGTGCACCCGCCTTGTCCCCTATTCTGCGCTGTGGACTGCGAGATGAATTCATCTCCGGAGAGAGAGAGAGAGAGGGAGAGAGAGAGAAAGAGAAAGAGAGAGAGGGAGCAGAGGAGATAAATAACACATTGTGTCAAGCCAGGACTCACCCCAGCCTTTCTTCAGATTCAGAGGCTCATTAGACCGTTAACTCTACCCTGAAAAGGGCTGTAAATCACAGAGGAGTGTTGGTGGTGGTCTCGTTATTGTGCATGATGTTTTGCAGTGCTGTGATTGTGGAGAGGGGGCTTCTCTTGTGTTGCAGCAGCAGCAGCAGGGATGGATGCGCTGCAGAGCTGAGCTGACCACTGAGGCCATGCACACACGATAAACGCCACAACGGCCTGCAGACTGTCTCCTATTGATTCATCCCAAAATAATTGTCATATGCTGAAGGCTAATTGCATTGCCACCTCGTTAAATATCCAATTAAAGCTGTTCTAATCGGGTTATCTGATGAGTCTGGAGCTGCAGCCATCCATCTTGTTGGCAAACACCGGTGGTGATATGAAGTGTATGTAGCACGGAGCTAAAGCATCAGTTGTGTTCATGTACACTTTGTTTGCCAGATTTGCAAACATGCACCCAGCAAGCCTGAAGCTCTTGTTTAGCCAGCCATTGGTCCACGAATGACTTCACCGTTAGTATGCGTGATAAGTATCAACGTGAAAGAAAAGAGCTGTACAATGGTTCATGGACCATGTTCATTTCCCCTCAGGCCTCCATGTCCACACAGTTGATCAGACACATTGACACACATGAGTCTCTACTCAAGGTACATTAAACGTGTCTTACAGAGATCAACTTGTGAATCAGAGTAAGGGGTTGTTATTGTCTGTAGCTAACACAAAATATGTTAAGTTACAAGATATTATGTGTTTGTTTTTGCTAGTGTTGTGTCAGTCAACAGATGCCACACAGACTACATCTGCAATACATGATTATTCTTACTAAGAGGTTCAATGATTAGTTGATTAATTGATAAGTTGATGAACAAAGATTAATCTACAGCTGTTTTTTAAAGCAATTAATCATTTTGACTGAACTTTCAGATTATAACAGCTAGTGATAAATCCTTAAGGTCATGTTGATTAGACCAAATAACATGGGGGATGGGCATTTTTCAATATTGAACAGACTTATTAATTGAGTAATGTGCAGATTAGTTGAAGCCTTCTTTTCCTCATCGATTAATTGATTAACCAGCTGATTGTTTACTTGATGCAGACTCAATATCAACTGGATTACAGGAAAGAGATTCTTAATTGACATTATTCAAAGTTTGGAGTGACCGACAATCTAAAACAGAATGGTGTTCAATTTTGAATGAAACAAAATAAATGAAATAGCAAATCTTCAGATTTAGTGTATCTTCACTGGAGAATTTGGGGCTATGCTGCTTTAAAATGCTTCTATATGTACAGAACTCCTACACTTTGTGGTTGGTTACTCAGATCTACCAGAAAACTTCCATCCTCCATCACTGCAGACCCACCACATCATTATTTCCAGTGCATTCTTACATTGAACATTACCCTCCACTGGCACCACATTTGGAAAGAGCCACTTAAACCCTGAGTTCAAACTCAAAGGCAGAAGAGACAAAAAGACAAAGTTAATGTTTTTGTTATTCTTCATTTTCTCCAATTTGGAAAATACTCATCTACTTGGTCCAAATCTCGCAGACTGAATGGACATTTTCACAACGGGCAGAGCGATTTAACAACATGACTCAACACACTCCACTGTGAACATTGTGACACCAAAGCACAGTTAGGCTTAAACCCACACGTAAGAACTGCATCAAGCTCAGCTGTGGGTTTTAAATAACGAGCTCATTCAGAAAGTGAAGAATGCTTTGAAAGCCTTAACACTGCATTGCATTGTACTGATAATCTTGTAGCAGAGTGAAATGTGCCCATTGTGTTGTTGTTGATACACTGAATGAACTCAGTTGTCCGACACAAGCAAATATTGTAACTATCCAGAGAATGGCAGCCATAAGGAGGAGATTGTCAAAGTTGTACCAAATCCAGTAAAGACAAGAGATAGATTCATATGTATTTAATTCTGCACACAACCGCAAATGATCCTCTTTTATGTCATTACGTATGTGAATGAACAGAACCTTTTATTTTGCAGTTTAATAAGGTCGCTGCGAGTATGACTTCAGTAGGAGGGGTGTGGGAGGTTGACCTTGTTTTGTGCGTTATCAATAATGTCAGTGTAAAGAGACCCCACACTTCAACTCAGACAGGACTGACTTGTTCAGGGCTGCAGGTTTTTTTTTTTAAAGATTTTTGTTCAAGGATTATATTCATCATCAGAGTTAACCCAAGGCAATCTTGGCTGTAAAGCTTAAAGCACAAGGTTAGTGTAGGAAACATCATAAGATACGGCTGTTAGCTTGTTAAGAATTTAAAGGTTTGTTCCCACAGGAGCTGAAACTTTCTCTTGTTGTTTTGAAAAAAATTGATAAGCAGTTAATGTTCTCAGACAATACAAAAAGAACAACATGACTGTAGTGGTTCTATAGTTCCTGCTTCCAGATTTGCAGAATTGTTACAGCACCTTGAAAGGCTTTTGGGATGTTAAAATTGCGCTTTTCCCTTAAAATATATTTACAATTTTGTAATGAAAGCCATTCTTAATTTGTTGCAGATAAGAATCTTATATTACACACTATATTGACTTAAAGCTCCTGTGAGGAACTTTCTGTTTGTGTCCCTTTTGACTCTCCCTGTTGGCAAAGTGATACCTCTCACATCTTTGCCAAACTTCTCCTGTACATGTATATGTTATTTTCTGACAAAATATTCTCACCCATCTTTCTTTGAACAGTCAAATGCATCACTCATCATGAATATCAACAGCGGAAAACAAAAATTTACATTGCCTCATCTGACACCTACCCCCTCGCAGTAGTTGCAGGGATTAAGAACTACTACATAGAGGTTGTCAATCTTTTTGCTAATGGTCTTGTTTGTGTTTGTCTATAATAAAGAGGCTTCACTATGAGTTTCAGTCTGTTTCATAACCAGTTGAAAACTCCTCACAGGAAGTTTAATTGTTCAATCATAAGGATGGTGCAAATATCAACTATTTTCCTTATCAATGGTAATCATTTACTCTCTAAGATGTGTCGTTTATCTTCTTTACAATAGTCCAAACTATTTTTGAATATCTTGTTTTAGTACAAAAGCCAAAGAATTTGAATTTTAAATTGAAATATAGAAGAAATGCCAAATCGTCAGCGTGGAGAAGCATTGATCAGAGGATGCTTGGTATTTGGGGTTATTGATAGCTGTCATTCAACTCATGAATCCAATGCATTGCTCTTGAGTCTCGTGCTCTACACAATCTTTATTTTCCTTCAGTCGAACATATGTGTGTTTCTCAGGCTGGACTAACTGTCGCCTGTCTAATCTATCAGTCACGCTGTGTGACCCTGACATGTCTGTCCTTTTAATTCTCCTGTATTGATTGAGGCAGCTTTACTTTAAATGGCTGAGGGTCTCATCATGGCTCCCGGCTCTCTGCTTTACTGTAGATGATTAGCACTTGCGTCTGTTTAGCTTCAAAATAAAAGCCATCATTTCAGGAAATTAATTTCCAGTTGAGCCCAGCACTGACCCCGTCCTGTTACTTTGTGCTCAGATAATATCGTCGTTTTTCTTCATTTCCTGATGTGAAAGAATCTCACCACAGTGTTAATGAATACAGTTAACAGATGTGACCCAACTTTAAAGTCAGATTTCAGACTGCATTTCAAGCCAATCAGGATGAGGAGCTTTAATGTAAAACCCTGTCTGTCTGTGGTTTTGTGTGAAAGTCTTCTTTTTTGTGATTAACTGTTACAACACAACACGTAGCAACAATTCCTTCCCCACTGGACCTCACGGCAGCAAGGTCCTCTCGGAGACAAGCTGTTCATCTGGGCCTGAAAATAGCGTGATGAGCATTCTAGCAGGCTGAGGTGGTCATGCGATATCCAGGCGGTGCCACGAAAAGAAAAAGCCCAGCAGCTACGATGCCATTATCTGTTTTTTAGGAGGCAAGTTGAGCTTCAGGTCGAGAATGGAGCGGTCTTGTTTTGTCTGTGTCCCAGAAATACAAGCAGAAATCATTATGTTGCAGTGCATTGTCTTGACTTTATGATATGATCCATAGTGTTGATTCATGCGTGTAATTGAATAAGAAGAGGAGTCACCCCTTGGATCTGAAAGCATGTGATGAACACTCTTATTATATTTTGTGACTGGGAATGTGATAAATTTGCCTGTTGCTGAGGAATGCACTTAAAGCAAACTTAATAGAGATAATTACCGTCTCGTACAGAAAATTTAGCTACAACACAAAGTCCACATGAACACAATTCATATGCAAATGTTTACTTAGCGAAAACTGCCCAAAAAAAAAGCCAAACCACAAAGGGAACACATGTATATAAACAAAACAAGATGGCCTGGTTTCTGTGCAGTAGAATGCTTACAGACATGTTAAAGCTGTGGTAGTCCCTGGCCTTTTTTTACTTCAAGGGAAGGACATTTTTTTTATAATTCCCCACAGGCAGGCAGCACGACGACAGCGACATGAGATCTCCCCTCATTTACTGTGATCCCTCCAGGAGAGGAAGCTATTTCAATCACTGCAGTTCAAGAGCAAACCAAGCAGAAAACACATTTTACCTGTGATATCCCAGTCACTTCATATTTCCCACTGAAGCTGTCAAAGATTTGAGTAGTTTGCCTTTTTTCATTAAGCTAGATCTTCTCTTCACAGATGCTGTGTTATTCTATTTGCCCTGTTCATGCTTGTATTGTTTGTTTGCTGCCTAGGTTGAAGCATTGCTTTGACTCTGGTCTGGTCATTGTAGAATCATAGCTCTTTTATAAATAATTGTTCAGCCTATAAATAGTCAGATAATTCTGTAAATCCCTATTACAGAATCCAGTAACCCATAGTAATGTCTTTTAATTGCTTGTTTTTGTCCTAACACCTAAGAAAACACTTTTTATACAAACTGACATAATGACAGTAAAGGCTTCTGCATCAGGCCTTAAATGGAGCCTGTAGTCTTGTAGTGTGTTTTAAGGGATATTTTTTCCTTCAGTATACTTGCTCTACTCTGTAAAAGGAGTGTTGTAAATACCACGAGATAGGAGATGTAGATATTAATGTCAAGGAGGATTATGTTTTTGTACTGCAGCTCTCCTCCTTCCTCTCCCTGTTTTTCAGTTTGTGGTTTCAGCTTTGGTTCGGACTTATATTGCAATGCTGCCGCCGGGCTTGTTCCTTTCAGGGTATTTAATTGGGTTTTATTGGCAGTACTAAATCAGAATGATTTTCTTCTCTCTACTATGTCTTCATTCTGTTGGTTAATGTGAACCAAATATAGGACCAGAAGGATGAAAAAGGAGGTGAAGAAAAGGGGCACTTGACTGAGTTACACAATAAGTTATTTCTTGTCAGTAAAGCCTGATGACAACAAAGAGCCAAACATGAAAATCATGGCATAGGTATGAAGTGAAAGGATGTTCCTTATCATTGATATCTGGTCTGTGATTGCATGTCTTTGTGATATGTCCTTTTTCTGCTGTCACAGTCTGTCTGCCATATTTAAGAGTCACAGTGGAGAAAATTTGCAGCCAAAGCTTCAAGTCTACTCCATTATTTCATGATAACAATCCCAAATAACACAGGAATTTGCAGGGTTCCCACGCGTCCTGGAAAACCTGGAAAACCTGGAAAACAGTTGACCAGTTTTCCAGTACTGGAAAACACCTGGAAAATAGGAGAAAAAGTCAAATGTAATGGAAAATCACATATTGTCCTGGAAAATTATTCCAACATGACTGCGTGCGACCTGACACAATTAAGAAAACACATCTCCATTCATTGAAAGCTGAGTTCATGCTGTGCTGGAAAAGACAGCGCCACAGACCGGTCCGGCTTTTCTCCCTCACTTGGTCATAATCATGCATTCACAGAAAACGGGGGTATATTGTTTATGTTTTATGGTTAATAAACCTTGTGGAGTGCTCCTTTGATTCAAAGAGTCTTATATTCAAGTTAAAGAGTGACCAGTGGAGTCAGGCAGAGAGCTTGGGGGTCTGTGCCTCACAACTTTCTCTGTAGGCTGAGAGCTCAATTACCGTACTCTAACTAGTAGGAGTGCAAACTCCTGATAGTGAAAACAACGGAACAAAAAGAGCTGCACAAAAACTGCACATTGTTGACATCGCCAGGCAGGAAGACAGTTTAAACTTTTTTAAATCTCTGAGAGATCTTTAAATACAGAGTATTCTTGTATACCGGTGCGATTTCTCAGGAGTTTACGGTAACTCAAATAAAGATTTTTATTTGAATGTGACATTTGCTTTGTTTTATATCGACCACTTTGCTGGATGAATATGATTAAGCAGGTATATTTTGAGTTAGAGTTGAGTTGAGAAAAATTTGTGGCCATTTTTGTCATTCAGTTTTATTTAGGTCAATTTGTGCACTGATCCTCTGATCATTATTGTTATTATTTATTTCAGTAAGGCAGCTTCCAGATTCCTTTGCTGGCACTTTTCTTTTTTACTTAGCTCATTTTATATTTTCTGAGAAAAGAGAAAGCTGAGATGAGAGTTGCCGATAATTTTTACTTGGTTATTTAGGAGCTAAATTTAGACTGTCATACCAGCTTGATCATCGCTGAAAAGGTCCTGGAAATGTCCTGGAAAATAACCTCTGGAAAAGAGTGGAAACCCTGAATTTGGCATTCTTAATGCTTGAAAGTGCATTCTTCTGAGATGTGGGTCACATACTGAGCATCTGGAATCATGCAAAGTTGATTGAAATGTATTAATTTATCAGGATAAACCCCTTGAGATGTATGATCTCGTTTTCGTGGGGGTCCACAACAGACGATCACAAATAGAGAACAGTACAATGCAAGAGAAAATATATAACAAAGTAATTAAGACAACTACACACAGTCAGACATACAACCTACTTAACGACAAGGAAACAAAAATCAACAACAAAAAAGGAGGTTGGTACAATCAACCGGGGGGAAAAGGAGCAAGGATTACTCTTAAAATAAATAAAGGAACAGTGGGGGCTTTACTGAAAACACAAACAGTTGTTTTGAGATGAGAAAACAAATAATTTTAAAATAAGGTTATAAGTTGATTATTTCCGTCTTGTGCGCACTCAATTATATGTGTGCAAACAATATAATAGCTTGTACGGACAAGATACTGTCTTTTGCGCACAAGCTGGTATCCAAAACAAGATGATTGACTTGTGTGCACAAGATAATTAACTTCTGCACACAAGTATTGGACTTCAGTGGCTCAGTAAAATACTGAAGCAGCTTCAAACACTCCTTGAAGTACTCCCAGCGTGCAGCTAGTGACACATCTGTTTGCACTTTTTTCTAGCGTAGGCATTGAGGTTCCTGGCTAGTAAATGTAAAACAGGGCTTGAAAGAATTTGGTCATATACTCTGTAGCTCTCCTTGTAACCATTAAGCTCCACTGCTATGAACCCAGCTCAGTTTAAGCTGCAAAGTAGTTTCCTGAGAAAAGATTATTAAGCCTGATTGCTAAACTTTTGAATGGATGAGAGCTGAATTAAGAGCATACAGTCTTTTTAGGTATTAACTGCTACTTATTTTAATGCTTAAAGTTAATCGAGCCTTCTGTAACATCTTCAAATGTCTTGAATTGTCCAACCTAAAATCCAAAGCTGAAATCCATCCAAAATTATACCAAAATGTCACAGAAGATGGATTAAAATATAAGATTTTTACTATTTAAGAGGCTGGAACAGTTTCCTTTTTAGCATTTTAACTCACAAATCTGAAATGATTTATCTGTGACTTAAAAGGCAACTACATTAATTATTTCAGTTCCTAATCAGATGTAATGAGACTTAGAGAGTATCTCCTGGAACTGCTAGTTGTTGGTTAGATTTTCCATTTTCTGACCTCTCATGTTTTCTGTATCTTGGCATAATTCACAAGATGGCGATTCCTCCTGGAACATTAAATTAGGCATGACAGGAAAGAGGCACCACCTGTGACCAACTCTCCCCTTAATGTGGATTAAGCTCAGGTCGAAAGTGATGTGATAGTTCTCCTCTTCCTCAATCTGCTGTAGCTCAGGGGTTTGCCCCCGGCACCACCTCTCTCCATCCACAGCGACTGAAAACAAGTGTGTTTCCAATTAGCCGTCTCTGAAGTCAGCTGGCTGCTAATGCCGATGAAAGACAACAGTGCTGACAGCGGTCTCTGCGTAGTCCTGTTGAACTGGCTTAAAGGGGCACACGGTGGGCCCAAATGTGCATCAGTATAACTATGTCTTTTAAGATGGTTAGGCTCTTTTTAATTGGCAAAGCAGATTGCCTCACTCATTACAGAAACTGGTTTAGCTCTGCTTCAGAGAAGACAAATGCTCTCTGAGCCCCCCTCATGAGACTCAGAGTAGAGTCAGGGAGAGGTTTGCTGTTAAGGTTCTCTCTCTGAGCTGTAAATCTATTGAAGGCTATGTGACTCCTTGTAAAGAAAACAAAAATAAAGGGCATGCCAGCTTGTAAATGCAATGGTGGGGTGTAAATTCTTCTCACAAGTGTGGTTGTGCACTAAGATGTGAAAGGAAATTTGGAAAAGTAGTGCTGTTATTCCTCTAACAACCAAGCTAGGCTGGATTTTCTCATCATAAGGAACCATCAACATGTGCATGATGATCACTTTTCCAAGACACCGCGGCTCTGTCACATTATGCTATGTATAATTAGTAATGGAGTTTAAAGTATCGTGTTTAATTTCAGCCTAATTGAAATATTTTTCACATGGCTCTGTGTAAGTCTCAGAGGGAACTCTGAAATAATGGAATATTGAACCATAATTTCCCCGATGGAACCAGCTGTTGAGCTATTATTTTACCTACGTGCTAATTTCTCTCTCTCTCTCTCTCTCTCTCTCTCTCTCTCTCTCTCTCTCTCTCTCTCTCTCTCTCTCTCTCTCTCTCTCTCTCTCTCTCTTTCTCTCTCCCTCTCTCTCTCCCTCTCTCTCTCTCTCTCTCCTTCTCTCTCTCTCCTTCTCTTTCCCCCACAGAGAGTAGAGGATGGGCTGCGTCCAATGCAAGGATAAAGAAGCAGCAAAACTCACTGATGATCGGGAGACCAGCCTCTCACACAACTCGGGGTACCGCTATGGGTCCGACCCTACGCCGCAGCACTACCCTAGCTTCGGGGTCACCACCATCCCCAACTACAACAACTTCCACACCGCCGCCTCACAGGGGGTGACTGTGTTTGGAGGAGTCCACACGTCCTCGCAGTCGGGGACGCTCCGGTCTCGGGGTGGAACAGGTGAGGCAGAAGAAAATCATTTAAATACATTTTTGATAATATGTAATCAATCAGGGGTCTGCTAAACTTCCTAAATACATACTTTTGTTTATTATGTTTAATCTTTTTTTTAAACTAGATTTAGATAACAGGTGTCTTTTACAGGGGACACCTGGCCAAGATTGGCAGCAACACAATTTCAACAAGCTTCCTACAAACATATACAAACAGGTTAAAATTATCAGATATAACATCTTCACACAGATAGCCTGGACTCAACAGTCATAGATTTACTATCTTAAAAGCTTTCAGAGTGAGTGATTTTAAAAGTTTAAGATTAGTCTGGAGTTTTTGTACAAGTGGGTAGAGCAAACCTAAAAGCTTACTTTCCCAGTTCAGGTTGGAAGTAGGAACAACAACTTGCACAATATCCAGAGTTCAGAGGTTATGATTTCAATCCTTCATGGTTTAAAGGCAGGATTAGTAGGAAGGAAATTTGTAGACTGTAGGAAGGAAATTTGCCCAGAATGGCTAAAAACAATGCTGATCTCACTGTTATTGAAGTCGTAAAGAAACTACATTTCGTTTTGTCCGAATTTAGTGCAAGTTTCAGTTGACAAAGTGCACAAATGCATCCAGCAAAAGCTTTGGCAGGAGGAGGTCTAAAGCATTAAATGGCAATGTTGTCAGTATTGACAGAAAAGCAGACTGCAGTAATCTCCTCAGGGCAATTTATGTGAAAAGTACACAATAAAGGACCCAGAACTGAGCCTTGTGGGACCCCTTTGCTGACATATACTACTTCTGAGGTAGCCTAAAACAAAATACTCATTAACTGATGCCCCATACTGGCCACCATCTTGGACGTTAACAGAAATGCCATATCCTGCCTTATAGTAGAGAAACAGCTGCTCTGAATCATTCTGATTACAATCAATGTAAACAGGAGGGAAGCCACAACACATCTACAAGAGAAAATCAAATATAAGTCGACAGATTTTTCTAGTTTCCAGGCTAACACTTAATATTTCATTTCAGATTTGGAGAAAAGAAAAAATATTGTTTTTGCATTTGAATATTGGCAGGCAGTTGTAGCTTTAAGAAAGTTATCTCATATTTTGTGTATTTCTTTTATGTTTTTTTCAACTAAGATAAGGGGGCATTATGAGTGGAAAATTCTGTAATATGTTGCTGTTGTTAGATGGGGTCCATAAAAACTATTAAATATGAATATAATGTCAGTGATGACGATTTTAATGAGTCAGTTTTTCCGAGGACTGCTCAATGTCTGCTCTTTATCCAGTATTCATTTCTGCTGAATGTATCTTCTTTCTTTCTTTAATCTGGAAATCTTGAGCCTCAAATGTTGAATATTTTCTATCTTTTGCTTCTTTTATTTAGAGTAATATAGTGTGCTGATGTAGTGTTACTGTGCTGAATTCTTGTTCCTACTGAAGATGAATGCCCAAAGTAGAGTTAATGAAAAACAGGGTGACCTAAATTTAAGCAGCTCTCTGTGAGTCACATCTGATGACCATAAACATCAAACATCTTGCTGAATAGTGCAAACGTGTTTTGTTTTTTTCAGTTGTGGAGCAGCTCACTTTAAAGTCTTTCGCTTGATATTTAAAAGATATATATGATGTGATGATGCATAAATTAGCAGATTCTTCTCACTTTGATGTCAACTACTTAGTTTGACTTTCCCCAGAACAGACAAACACTGCATTGTGAAGTCAGCACCACTGGCATGTATGAATAAGACATTACTCCAGTAGGGTAGCACTAAGCAACAGTAATTTCTGGGATTATAAAGAGAAGGCCTGAGGACAAAAAGTCAAACAACAGTCAATTGTGAGAGCAGAAACCTGATTTGAACTCCCTGTGAAAAAGTAAACATGTTTGCCATCGAGACGGAGAGCAGTTTGGGTCTTCTCTTTTTTTCTGAGGTCACACCATTGACAGGAAAAAGCACAGAGCAGTAATCCAGCACAGTTGGGACAATTCAGATCAAATCAGAAAATGAAATCATTTTTACAGTTTGAGGCTTATTAGGAGATACAGGGACTCCAGGGCTGTTCCAAATCACATCAGATAAATTGGATTGGCCTCAACATTCCTGGAGGATGCTCTCTCTGATAAGACTTAAATGCAATTTAGTTTTTGTGTGCTAAACAAATAACTTCATTTATTTCATGTTTAACCTGTTTTATTTTCTATTGGGATAGCATGAAAAGCTCTGACCACAACACAGACACGTTTTTTAGTTTTTGTGAACTTCCCAGCAAATGTTTTGAATATGTAGAGATCCAGATAATGATGAAGTTCTAGTTAAGTAAATCTGCCTGCTGAGGCCAGAAACAACACTTGTAAATCTGGCCGATGGGAATCAAACTGTAAAACCAAAACAGTGAGCTGAAAGGTGCTGAGATGCTTCGTAGAGTTGGGGGAATAAGAATCTGGTGTCAAATTTATGAGTTTCCCTGTGCTTGTGACTGCTTTCAAATTAAATGTAGACATCTGATTCATTCATAACTTGTCATTAAAAAATCTTTAAAGCAGCTTTTGACTAAATTCAAAAACATTCTAAATATGAAATACACCAACTCCCAAAATTTTTTACCATCAACTTTCATATAAATGAATTAAGAGGTCATTTAAGGTTACTGTCCTTTCCTAACTGCAGCCCATTTGTTAGATGGAAGCTAACTTTTAGAACACAACACTGCATCTGAAAAGTACTGCTCTTACTAACCACCTTCCTGTTTCCCTCTAGGAGTGACTCTGTTTGTTGCTCTGTACGACTATGAAGCTAGGACTGAGGATGACCTCAGCTTCAGAAAGGGGGAGAGGTTCCAGATCCTTAACAGCACGTAAGTGTGAAAACATCTGCATGACAGAATGAAGGGTGGCGGTCGTGTTTTCCCTCTCTGTTTTACATCAGTCGTGAATGTTTGAACACTGCCTTGAAATGAGTTGTTGTTTAACAGATGCAGACAAAAGAAACTGGTGTTTATTTAGAAGAGCTAGGCCAGTTTAGGAGCGTTTTGATTCATCTAAAGTCTAACAGATTTGCCAAGTTTTAATGATTACCAAGACTAAGGTTTGAAGTTGTGAGTAAATATCAACTACAGGCAATTTTTCTTCCCTACATTTTTAAGTTTTAGAAGAGATGATGAAGTGTTTTGGTTGCTCTTATTTCAGCCCCCCAAAAAGAAAAAAACAATCTACTATTATGAACTATTCTAAAAAAGTTTATGGTTTTTAGTTGTCCTGAGTTGTGTATTCACATTGTGAATTCTCACTCAGCCGGGTATTGAAATGCTAGTAGCTTGATCACTGATATAGCAGCCATCAGCCACCATTTAAAAGCCCTTTTAATTCAAAAGTTGCACCATGTTACTGCTGTCTGTGAATAAAACTCTAGAAATGTGTTTTTGTACAGGATGTTCTTAACATATAGAAACATTTAAGTCACATTTTATAAAATTCAAGCAGTGATTAACTAAAATCTGAGAGTTAGCTAAGTAACTAAGCCTAAGTACTACCAAAATCTCAGTTAAACGTGAATACATTTAAAATATTCTTAATCTTAATGATGTTGTAACCTCCAAATTTTAACAAGAGGAGGTAAAGGATTTCTGGATTTTGCACTTCCTGCTTTAGCCTAGCATTGGTTAACTAGCTTCCCCTCACTAAATGCTTACAACCAAGGAACTTAGTTACAAAACGAATTTATAATAACAATGTAAATATGTTGTAAACATTACCGGCACAGACAAAGCCTTCTACGCAGATAAAATAAAAGTACAGCATACATGTTAGCTTAGTATGTCATGATCATAAGCAAGCTTCATTTTCCATGATCTAAGTTAGCTTACCTTGCTGTGTATGTTAAGCTAGCTAACTTACTGTTAGCATAACTTTTTTATGGGACATTGAAATTATATCTGTATATTTAAAGTTTGTAAAAGACACTAATATATTGCAGGTAATACAAATATTTGATAAATACAAGAATGGAGTAGAAAAAATTACATTTGAATGATAGACAACCACCTGTACTACAGAGGAACAGAATATAAAGGTGCCAGGTACATAGTTTATTCGATTTAAACAGTGAAAGGTATAGGAACATATTTGACCCTGTTACACCCATGCTAACAGATTTTGCCACAAAAGCTACCAAGCTTTTCTAACTTTCAAAAAATTAACACACATCTTTGCCTCAACCTTAGCTGAGTGCCCGAACAAACACTCACTGTGGAGTAGTTCAGGCTAGATGGCAATTTAGCTGCAGCACATAAAACAGCATGCAAATACCTTAAAAAAAAGTCCTCAGTGTGGTCAGATGGTGATGTGGTTTTTACTCACCTCTAACAACAATCGGCGTGCCCATTTGTTGAAGCAGTTTATTTACTTTGTCTCTTGGTGTAACACAAGAACCCAGGGAGTCTGCCTGCTGCTGTCAGTCAAACATTAACACACCCCTCCAGGCAGATGGTCATAAAATAACATTTCTGATTATCCCTCAAGACCTTTTTGTCTTTTTATTTGTTAACAGAAATAGTTAACAATAATTTACAAATAAAGATTGAATTGTTTTTGACTAAAAGATGATAACAAACTGTGATTTCAGTTGGACAGAAATGAGATGAATCACTGAAGCTTCAGCCCACGCACGAGAAAGCACCAGTTTGTTGTTGTGTGCAATCTAGAGAAAAGACATCCAGCAAATCTGATCATCCACATCTGAGTGTTTATTCTTTCTTGTTTATTCCTGCATTATGTGTAACTGTTGATCTGTTTGTTGTAAAATGCCTCTACATCCTACATCTCTTTCTCTCTGTCCTGTGCTCTACAGTGAGGGCGACTGGTGGGAGGCTCGTTCCCTCACTACAGGTGGAACTGGTTACATTCCCAGCAATTACGTCGCTCCGGTGGACTCTATCCAAGCTGAGGAGTGAGTAAAACTTCACTCACACAGAGTTTCTGACTCTGAGGCACGGCAGCCTCATCAGCAGAGGGAGTATCATAAATATTTGAGAGCTCATCTCATGCTTTTTGTTAAATGTTGCATAATGACTTATAAAAGTAATACAAGACAGAGCATTTGAAAAGAGAAATACTATTCCTCATACAGTAGTTAAATTTCTCCTTTTTTCCTGCAGCTGGTATTTTGGAAAATTAGGCCGAAAGGACGCAGAGAGGCAACTTCTCTCCAACGGCAACGCCAGAGGCACTTTCCTCATCCGTGAGAGTGAAACAACCAAAGGTACTCTGCCTATGCAGCATCCCACATGATGTCATGTAGAATGCTTTTAAAGTTAGGGTCACAAGCAGAAGGGTTTCTTAATAAATAAAAATGTAGTAAGACTTCAGACTTGAATATTTAATGTGTGCGTCGCAAGTTATTTATAGAAAAAATTTACAATAAGACCTTAAGACAAGGACCATTTGCATCGTGTTATTTAACATGTAGTTGCTCCACATTCATTGCCCTTTAGCTTTTGCATAATGTGAAATCATGCAGCTCCAAATGCGCTCTTATGAAAACAAACTCAGTTAACCAGAGATCTTGCTCTTGTCTACTTTAATCTGTCAGTTTGGTTCTTTATTATTGTGCTGTATCTGTTCCAGGGGCCTACTCCCTCTCCATCCAGGACTGGGATGACATCAAGGGAGATCACGTCAAACACTATAAAATCCGCAAGCTGGACAGCGGAGGCTACTACATCACCACCAGGGCCCAGTTTGAGACGCTCCAGCAGCTGGTGCAGCACTACTCTGGTGAGACTCAGCGGCATAAATGGGAGGATGTACAACAAATTCTTGTCATGCTCAATCTTCGTCTATTATCCCTCCTTTAAAATACTTCATCTTATGGTTTGATATGACTTTTATTTAACATTCAAACTGTTTTCTGTTTCAGCCAGGGCTGCAGGGCTGTGCTGCCGCCTGATCGTGCCATGCCACAAAGGCATGCCCCGTCTGACAGACCTGTCTGTCAAAACCAAAGACGTGTGGGAGATCCCTCGAGAGTCGCTGCAGCTAATCAAACGTCTCGGCAATGGCCAGTTTGGAGAGGTCTGGATGGGTGAGTAGCTTTTTTTCTTTTTGTTTGTTTTTGGCACAAATTAAAAGCTGGACAGTTGTCTTGCAAAACACACTGTGTGTGTTGGACCATTTTAAAACAACACTGAGCTAAGGTTCAGGGTGGAGTGTTTGCTTTTAGTGATTTCATTCAGGAATTTAGATTTTTGCATGAAACATCTGTGCATTATCCTAGTGTTCATTCTCACTGGACTAAGAGATTTCCAGCTTTAAGACGATTTAAAACTTGGTATACATGGTAAGTTTTTCTGTCTTGTAGTTTCTCTGCCAGGGAGAATTTAACTCAGAGAGGAAGCATGCTGTTTTAGTTTGGTTGACTGCAGCTAAGGCTAATATGTTCCACCCTGGGCAGTGAATTGCTACATGTGTGTCTAATTTGCTAAGAAACTGACATGTTGTTGGTACCACAAACATGTTTTTTGACTCAATTTTACTCAATACCTGCTTGAGGTAAAGACTTCCAACCACTCAAGTTTTGTGCTCCAGTTATTGTCTTCTACTTCAACTAACACAGATAAGAACAAGCTTTGATAACGTATTACTAGCCTAACAGTATGCTACACACTTTATATGACTTTTATGTCCTTTATTTTCTTCACATTTCACCTTTCTGAGCTTCCAATACACTCTCTTCCCTTTCAAAAGTGTGTGTGTGTCACTAGTTCTCATTCACCCACTGAATCACCCTTAAACAAGCTCTGTTCTTCTGATCAGGCACGTGGAACGGCACCACCAAGGTGGCTGTAAAGACCCTCAAGCCTGGCACCATGTCGCCGGAGTCGTTCCTGGAGGAGGCTCAGATCATGAAGAAGCTCCGACATGACAAGCTGGTGCAGCTGTATGCCGTGGTGTCTGAAGAACCCATTTATATCGTCACTGAGTACATGTGCAAAGGTAGAGGCTGTTTTGAGCTACACTATGAATATTACATAGATTCATACATGCTCACATCTACGCAGTGTTTACATAATTTAAGCATCTGCATGGACAGTGCAGTGTGTCCTACTTTAGAGCATGGCATCACATGTCCACATTACTATATCATAACAGACATAATTCATTACTATGGAATAAATTAAGCTTGTGGTCATTCAAGGGGTGTTCAAGAACACAGAGATCCTCAGCAATATAAAACAATAAAAATCTGAAGGAAGTATATCCCAGGGATCCTTGGATTGATGCTTCAGTTTTGATTCAAACCTGAGCAGCTGAAGACCACACTACACAACAGATTCTGATTTATTTGTCATCTGTTTCTTCTCAGGGAGTTTGCTGGACTTCCTGAAAGATGGAGAAGGACGAAGCCTCAAACTGCCGAATCTAGTGGACATGGCGGCTCAGGTATGCTGCTGAAAATAATCTCAATCTTAATCTTGCTGATGCTGTGCTTTGTGGTTCTTTTAAATCATATCCAGCTGTTTCCAGTAGTTTAAGCTCTCAGTTGCACAATTATCCACTTTCCATCTCGGCATTATCCCAGTGTTAACATTTTCATTAGGCTAAATGGCAATATTTGGGAAGTTTGAACTTAGGTACAAAGTAAATCTGATTTAGAGCTTGATTATGGTGGCTGTATTTTACAAAAGCCAAACTGAAAACACATTATCTAAAGTTAATGACTTTGCATTACATAAACGTTCGATTAGTGTTTATATTCTGCTGTAAAGCTCTTGATAAGTTATCATTGCTACTCTACTTATTTGGATCATACAATTGTTGTAAAACTTCTTTAAAAATCTTACCCCCTAGACGGATTGAATCACCTTGAAACTTCTCAGTGATATGATGTTCACCATAAAAAAAAACCCTCCCCAGGTGGCAGCAGGCATGGCGTATATTGAGAGGATGAACTACATCCACAGAGACCTGCGCTCTGCAAACATCCTTGTCGGAGAGAGTCTGGTGTGTAAGATCGCTGACTTTGGTCTGGCCAGGCTCATCGAGGACAATGAATACACAGCAAGACAAGGTGAGCCTAATGGATTAGGTTACATCACCATGTTTTTTTTTAACAAGTGATAATTGGGGGGTGCATCATTAAAACTTATTAAATAAGGAGATGTGTTAATCACTAAACTAAGACACTATAGATACAAATCAACAGCAGTCAGCTGTGAAAAAAAGATGATTTTGATGTTTTCTAAAATTAGTTTTAGATGTTCAGACAATGTATTGAATGTCATGCGGTTCTTTTTAGTTGCGGTGTGATTTACATTTCTCTCCTGCATCGAAAAAACAACCACGAAAAGCTTTAAAATCCTGGAAAAAGACACAAAATGTATCTGAGAATCATGATGGGTTTTGTTTTAGGTATTCATTAGTACCAAAGGAATTCAGAGATGCATGTCAGTACAGCCATGTATCTTTAAATAATTAATCATTTTCACTTTAGATGGTCCTAATTTGCTAAATGTAACAAATCCAGGCTGGAAAACATGGCTCAAATTGTAGACCACTGTTTAATTTACTGGAATCATGGCAACAGTTTGATCTTAAGACAGGAACACAGCGGTGACCCCTAGAAAATTTAATTTAGCTGCGTCTAAATTTCTGCTTAGTACGCACATAGCACATTATAACTTGGCTAAAGGTAACTGACCAACAGCTGCAACAACAAGCAGCCTAAATATAAAAAGGGCACGCATTTAAATAGTTCTGTAAATGTATGGTAATGTTTCTTTAAGCACTTTGCTGTGATAGAGATTAAGTTGTAACTTTAGTACATATCTGCTGTCTAACTTAAATGTTTTCATTGTATCCTCTACACCCCCTACCACAGCATCTTCTGGAAACCTCACTGTCAGAGGAAAAAGTTGGTGAACTGGCAGATGTCTTGTTCCATTTAATCGATTCCAAGAAACATTTTTATAAAAACACTCTTCTTTTCAATTTAAGTGCAGTAAATGAGCAGGAACTTGTTTTGGTGACAGCAGTGGAAAACAGAAGCACATGTGGTTACAGCGTGGCACCAAGACAACAGGATATCACATTCATACTGGGAATCCTACACTTTACAGGGCACATGTTAAACACAAAAGTCAGACTCTGGTTGAAGGGTTCCTCCCTGACTTTGTTGGCAGATGTGAACTACACTTGAAGGGCTCCCAGACTCTGTTAGTTGCTGTGTCAACATGATCACTACCTCACTTGCAAGCGATTTAAATATTTACTTGTTCAGCTTTGGCCAAGTGCAAACTGAGACTTAGAGATAATGGAATTGTTCCGTTTTTTCCCTGGTGGGATGTTATCAAGACCTCATGTTTCTGCACTAATGAAATCACTGATGAAGGGGAGAAAAAACAGGGGAGACTGACCTACTTAGAGTTTCTTGCAACAGCAAATCAACAAAGATGCCAGAGAAAGTTTAGAACATAAAAATGTACATTTCTGATTTTCTTTTAGGTGCGAAGTTTCCCATAAAGTGGACGGCTCCTGAGGCTGCTCTCTATGGGAAATTCACCATCAAGTCTGACGTGTGGTCGTTTGGCATCCTGCTGACAGAGCTGGTGACGAAGGGCAGAGTGCCGTATCCAGGTGAGAGTGTAGAACTCGGCACATTATGTAATCCTAATCAATTCTGGATGATTGCGCGGGTTTCACTAATGCAGATTATGTGTTGGAGCATTTGTGTCTTCTGAGGCTCTAGCTATGGTTATAAAAAGAGCAGCATGTTGCATAATGTACGTTATACTGTGCATTATGCAGAGCAATGTCCCCGAAGATGGTGTGAACATGTGACATGACAGTCTGCCTCTTCATCAATGCAACACATTAACATCACAGAACTGAAAACATTAGTACTCTTAGAGCAGAGTGTTTTTTTGATACTTTTCTAATATGACTTATTCAGTTTTGCATTCATGCACACAAGTGCTTTAATTACTCTGGCTGATTAAACCTCAAATTAAGTGGAATTTGGCTGCAGCTATGAGCAGAATTGTGATTTCACTGAAGTGTCAACAGATGAAACAAAACCAGCAGGAGAGTCACTCAGATGTCAATCAAAGACATTCTACACACGTCCACACGGTCCTGAGAAACTGTGATTATGTAGTGACCTTAAGACAGAATTGACACTAATCCAGGTTCGAGTTACATGCTCCCAAGTAGTGTAAAATCATACAAATGTGTGTCACATTACATTACCAAATTATTTTAATAACAAATCATTCATTTTTCAGTGTAATGAATATTATTTTTAGCAACAAGTTAATGGGTTAAAATAATCATGTTTTCATTATAAACCATGTGCTATATTCTCTAGAGGATTACCGTATGACTGGAGTGTATGCACCGGGTATGACAAAATGTGGGCTGTTTTGTGTGTCAGAGAGAGAGAGAGGGAGAGGGAGAGAAAGTGTGTGTTTGACAGCATAATAAGCAGTTTACTTTCAGGTTGCGTTCCAAATCATATACTTCTTCTATAGTTTATTTATCTCCGCCCTTACTGCAAGTTTTTTAGAGACCCCCATAAAGCTGAAATTATAATCAGAACCCTGAAAAAATCATTTGACTTAGGCTAGGCTGTAAGTTCCAGCTGTTTTTAGTATTCATTTATAGAAAGCTTATGAGATGTTATGATGATAAACTTGACAGATATAATTATTTAATGTCTGTTAGCATAAAAGAAGTAGAGTAGCTACTCTGTTGCTCACATAAAGAAGTCAGATATTACAGCAGTCTATGAGAAAATGAGCCTGACTTGCACTTCATATACTACCGCTACATTTTTCTAATGCACTGTGGATGCTTTTAAGCCCCACCCTCTGGTCCAAATATGGTCGCTTCTGTCTTGTAAAACCTCAATAAAAAAAATGTCAAACATTAGGCTTCACAACAGTATTCCACAAACCAATGGGTGAGGTCCACTTTTTTACTGAGACAGGAAAATATGTAAGCTTGTTTTCAGTGGCACCGTCCAACAAATAATCAAACAAATGCAATGTTTTTAACTTCTTCAGTTCAGTGTCATCCACAGGTCTGTTGTGATTTGCATACTGCAAAATTATGCCCTGCTGGCATTTGTTCTGCAGTTGCCTGCTGATCCCAGTCTGATTAGCTGCACCTGTATTCTTAGCTCATAGGGAGTAGCTCAAACTCCAAGTGCTTCGTTGATATTTTAACAAAATTTGACACAAAGTGCATATTACTTTAGACTTGCCCACTAGGTAGTCTGGGAGTATTATAAAGTAAAATGTGCCATTCCGAAGCTCAGTGGTGTCGTTATTTTCCATCATGCAGGAAGCAAGAAGACTCGGCTACAGCTTAACTACGGTGTGCCGAAAGGGACAAAAATCATACAATTGAAAAAAAAGATGCATTCATTTTGGACCTAGATGCTAACATGTATAAAGTGGACATATAACATGACTACTTTTTATAACAGCAAAAGCATTTTCACTCTTTAATACTGCACTACTCTGACTTTGGTTTAATGAAAGTTTTCTACATGCATTTTGTTTCTGTTTTTTAAAAATAGTTTGAATGTATTTGTATTGTCCCTTTCAATCATTGTACAGCCTTTTTAAAAAAAGAACTCATGGGGCACAGAAGAGAGATAGTTGGCGTGAGCAAAATCTTTTTTTATGCAAATGTTCTGAATTTATTCTTCTTCTTCTCTCCAGGCATGAACAACCGCGAGGTACTGGAGCAGGTGGAGCGAGGCTACCGGATGCCGTGCCCACAGGACTGCCCCTCATCCCTGCATGAGCTGATGGTTCAGTGCTGGAAGAAAGACCCAGAGGAGAGGCCCACCTTCGAGTACCTGCAGGCCTTTTTGGAGGACTACTTCACTGCCACAGAGCCTCAGTACCAGCCAGGGGACAACCTCTGAGCACCGCTGCCTTCATCTCATGTCATTTCACCGGCTCTCCATCAGAGGGAGCCAGACTCCACCTCTTCTGTCTCCCTCACCCTGTGGCCGTAAAGATCATAAATGCTCATGGACTGATTTTTGATTTCCAGGCTTCATTCATGAAGAGACAGCTGCCTCTCTGACAGGGAACTATCAAATGAAGGATGTTTTGAGGTGGGAGTGGGCGCTGAGATGACTGAAGACTTAAAAATGACTGCCATGGATGAACCAGACAAGTCGTGTTGTTTAACTTGTATGTAGTGTAAATATAAATTGCTTGTTTACTTATCTCTTTTTGTTTCCTTTCTATTACTTTTGATATTTTGGAAATGTGTGGATTTTTTTTTAATCCAATGTCAAAGTTATTTCAGATTTACGGCTCGTAGAAAAACGTGTGCGGCTCACAGTTGGTAACAGATCGTGACTTAATAATTGTAGGAATGATAATAGTTAGACATCGTGGACCAAAGTATCTCAGAAGTTTTTCTGGAAGTCCACAGACCTTTTTTACGAGGTTAATATAACAATACTGCTCTCCTCTTCTCAAGGATCTTAGATGTACTATAACACCTGTTCTTGCCTTTTCATGTTTAGTAATATTCTTATAATGTAAAGGAATGCCTTCATGCTTTCTACACACTAACTTAGTGAATCATGGACTCTTCCAGCCAAACTTAAGCGCCAACTGCACTAATATTAAGTGCTTTCATTGCATTTCAGCTTCAGCCAATGAGTTTTAGATCGGCTTAAAGTAACATTTCCGTTCGCTTTTTGTAGTTGGAAAGGAGGCAGATATCCTCTCTGACTGCAGCCATTGTTTGGCTGACTGCTTATTATACTGGCAATATTTTAAAATGTATGTTGCATTATTGTATGGCAGCAGGCTGTGTAAGAATTCTGCATTGTCTTTTTGCTTCAAACAAACAAACTGCCACTCACATGACGGGAATGAAGGATGCGTACCTGTGTTTGTCCCTCCATAATGTGTATATGGAAAGAACATGTTGTTTACCAGACCAAACGCTTATTTTTGTATTATTTTTGCTTCAGTTTGGTCAGTCTTATATGTCTCTGGGTGAAATTGTATCTTCCTCAAGTGTCAAACTTCTCTCTGCTTCTGGTTGAGAAGGTGCATTCCAAGATAATTCTCCATTTGTGTGTGTTTAAGTTGCATTTCAAAAGTGTGCAAAATGTTGTTCTTGCATCACATTGTTTTACCCTGATTCTGTAGATATACAGAAACTGTTTATGGTCTCTGCATTATTTATTGTCTCTGTCTGTTACTTGTACACATCTGGTTTTGAAATAAACAACCTTGCCATCATCATCCTTGTGACATGGCACTTATGAAATAATGAACACTTAGCATGTCAGGAACCACCTTGAGCACCGCAGGCTTCACCTTTTGACATGACAACAGGAATCAGTCATTAGCGTGTAAAATAAGTGTTGTGTTTGCGAGAGGTGTGAGGTGCCGTTTAGCCTCAGGCTGAACTTGACGCTAAGACAACATTACTGAACTCAGAATATATGCAAATCACTTGGTAAGTCTCTACCTGCCAATTTGCATACCTGGCAGTGAACGTGCCTCTTATTTGATGTTTTACTTTCATCAACGGCCTATTTGTTATCATGAATTGAGCTTTTTAAATACTACCTTTTCAGTTCATCCTCCTTTAATCATTAAAACATTTCCATGTTTTAGGATAAATGCTTCTCTGCCCCAAAGTGATACCCCTCATTTTAACATTTTCATGTTTCAGTTCCTAGAATAATGCTTAATTTTTCAGTGCTGTCCTCCTCAGCTTACTTTACCTGAACAATCTGGCTGAGCAACACAAACTCCCCATTCTTGGCTCTGATTGGACGCAGCTGAAGCGTGAAGAATTTGCATATAGCAGACTGTAACACACAAGCCTCTGCACCCACAGGAGTGTAAAGAATCTAGCAGAGAACAGGTAGGTCATTGTTCCGCTTTCTCTCCAGAGTCTTCTTTTCCCTGTATGGACATAGAAGAAACTTAATTAGATATATAAAATGCTCTCTTATGATATGCACTATATAGTTGTTGATAAGTTCATGTGGTTTTTTTAAAATGTAAATTTACTTAAATTAAGCAAAAAACTGTCTTATGTCTAACTGAATTTATGATAGAACCATGTTTTCCATCTAATTTAACCAATATATTGTTTTTGATTACTCCTTGCAGAGAGTCCCCTCAATAAGATGAAGAAATTGCAAGGAGTTCCAGAGTCAGATGTATTTTCCACTACGAATAAGACCACAAATTCCCCTCCACTCTACACACCTGAAGTCACGATGAACCAAATATTTCATGCTAATCCTCATCCCAGCAGATCAGCACCAGCCTGTAACATGGATGCAGATTATTTTAGCCCAAAAAGTCTTCACAGAGTTGGACAAGTTAACCAGATGTGTTGGAGTCAACCTGACTGTGCAGTGCAGAGTAAAATGATGCAGCACAGAGAGACAGACTATGGAGGAGCAATTCCTTCAGGATTAAAACTCCATCATCAACAACCTGATGGCCGAGGACCCGCAGGAACCAGGGAGGGCGAAACAAGAGGGGAGTGCTGCTGTTGTGGAAGACCAGGGACTGCAAACACATACACAAGGTGACTGAGGAAAAACTTCAAGATGGTGTTAATGAATGTGTTTCATTTTGGTTTAGCCAAAACTTAAATATGGAATAAAATTAGGTCTTTTTTTAAAGCGTATTCAGTGGAACGGATGAATACAGCTCTCAGGTACAAAGCGATGAGGAGGATCTTGAACCTCCTTTACCACTGAGAGCTGATGATGAGTGGCAACACTGCAGTCCTTTTGTAGCTCCTCGCCACAACATGCAACACTATGGTAAGACAGTTCAGTCAAGTATGTTCATTTATTTTCACTAAAGGGGGAAGAAATGTCAAAGATGATGTCATATACAAACTTTTGATACATTTTTTCTTTTACCTGACTAAAAGTAGAAATGAAACAATGCAATAGTACTCCACTGATAGAGAAAGAAACACCTTATATCTGATCAATATACACAATAAAGTACAAGTTAATGTACTTATTATACGTCTGGATCACATTAGAACTGCAAAATTATTTATATATGTTTTCGTTCTGTTCAAGCAAAAACATAAGACTTTAATGATATAGGCTGTCAAGGTAGAGGCAGATTTGAAATAAGATGTAGTAAATTATACATTTTCTGAACCTAACAGGGATCATATAATTTTAAAGGATCTGTAATTTGGAGCAACGTTAGCCATATACAGAGGCTATGGTCCTCATTGGTCGCAGGTTCGACTCCTGGCTTCGACTATTTACTGCATGTCTTCCCCCACTCTCTACTGCCTACATTTCCTGTCTCTTTTCAGCTGTCCTATCAAATAAAGGCAAAAGGGCCCAAAAATAAAAAATATATAACTTAAAAAAAATATATCTAAGCTAAATGTGAATAAAGTAAACAGTAAAAATTCAACATCAAGGGTGAATTTGATCAAAATGGTACTAAGTAGATTAAATGTTGTAACGTCTCATGTCTCACAACTGTTGTAGCAGCTGTTGTATTTTTACAATGTCAACAAATATCACTTCATGTTAAGCATAAGGTGCTTCATGACTTCTGTGTCTCTATTCTTGTCATTTTTCTGCATCTGAACTCATCAGCTTTTCATCATGTAATAGCACAAAGTAATAATTCAACTACATCCACAGAGCCTCGTCATGCTATGGATATGAGGCATTATCAATCTGCAGGAGAAAAGCAGTACAATTTGAATCCACTCAGCAGATTCCCTCCTCAGCCAGATCACTACTCTGCTCCCTGGCAACCCAGAGGACACTATTGTGACCCTGAAAACTGGTAAAGACAACACAGATTCAAAGTTAATGTTTATAAAAAAAAAAAAAAGGCAGTGAATAAAGTTTCTTAATGCAAATTACATTTTAGCACAACTCGACAGTAAAACCTTTATCCATCTTTTCCATGTTGCTGCGTCAGGCCCAGAAATCCAGATTACTTCATGAACGACAGCATCGCTCAGGGAAGTGTCTCAGTTAACATGCCCCAGTTCTCCGTCCCTCCTGTGGAGGGTGTGTCACAGGTCAGCGTTAGGAACCGAAGCTCAGCAGAGGCCTCCGTTTCGCATCAACACGAGACAAGAAGAAGCATCAGTCTACCGGATGAGTGCCGTGAGTCATTTTACTGCAAAGCAAGGTGCTAATGTTTGAAGATGTGCTCTGTTTGTGCGGCTCGGTTTTTGTTTGAACTAAATTATTAATCTTAATTCAAAAGGTTATTGTGTAAGGCACCACAGGACAATGCAGTCAATTAGCTTCTTTGTCACTAAGGTTCAACAGGAATCAGGGTGTGCTATTGATTAATGTTGTCTTTATAAACCTGTCAGGCCTGTTTAAGGTTTCGGTTATATATCTTATTATATTTTAAATAAATAATACACTAGGATGTTTATTCTGTTATTTTTGCCAACGGTAAGTTTCAATCTAAGAGTAAGCATTGTTTCCAAAAGACAGAGTACAAAAGAGATTTGTGAAAGATAGACTCCAAGATTTTTGCTGTTCAAAGATGTATGTATATGAAGTATGCTTAGCAGTTTAACGTTTGTTTAGGTGCAGTGGATTGTTCAAATTGTGATGTTTCTTTTCCATTAAAGTAGTATCAAGTCACACTATTTGAAAATGCTGTCACTCAACTGTAGTCAGATACAAAAATCCTTTTTGTCTCTTCTCCTCTCAGGAAATGTTTTCATAACTTATTCTTTGGATGCTTCTTCTGAGATCGTTCCCTTTGTAGACTTCCTGACAAAGCAAGGATTTCGACCAGCTGTAAGCTACTTCCTCCTTTCTCTAATAAAAACAGCCTCCCCTTTGAACAACTGACTGTTCACCTACATCCATGAATTTCATTTTTCAGATTGACATATTTGACAACCCCGTCAGATGCATGGATATCAACAAGTGGAAGGACAGTTATCTGAAAGATGTAAGTGGATACCATGGTTAACACCTGATTTTATGTACCTTTTCATATTGCTAGTGTCACATAGGATCTTTGTAATTCATTGTGCTAGATACCCAGTACTAAATAAGGGGTGAAATTACATATATTTTTGCATTTTCTGGTAGTAAATATGTCTGAGCTGTGAGCATTTTTTCCAGCCATCAACCCTAATGATCATCGCCATCAGTCCAAAATACAAAGACGACATCGAAGGCTCTGTTGTTGATAGTCATGGTTTGCATACTAGATATATTCACTCCATGGTGAGAACATATTTGCTTTTGTGTATGTGAGACATTTTTGAGATTATTTTCCTGAAAGGTAAATTAATTTTAAATTTAATTCTTCTAGATGCAAAGTGAATTTATTCAGCAAGGAAGCTTAAATTTCAGATTCATACCCGTTCTCTTCCTCAATGCATCACAGGTAAGACTCCTTTTGAATAATAACTAGTATTTGTTTTACTCTGAAGTTTAGAATGTTGTATATTTCACTGTTTTCTCATTTCACAACATTTCTATCCCTTAATAAAATCATCTTTACAACAAAAACAACATGGACATGCAGAAGCACGTCCCAACTTGGCTCCTGAACACGCGCGTCTACCGTTGGCCGCAGGACACAGAAGATTTGTTACTCCGGTTGCTCAGGGAGGAGAGATATGTCCCCCCTCCTGTTTCCATGGACCTCACCCTCATCATTAGGCCTGTGACCCCCAGCTCTGCAGCTACTCTGTAAAACATACATTGGTTATTGCATTTGTGTAGCATTTGTTTGACAATTTGTTTCTTATTGTCTTTATTTGTAATATTTTGCAGTTTGTGTACTTTAAAATGTCTTTTGTATGCACCATTTTAAGTCAAAAACAGCTCATGTAACAATCTTAATTTGTAGGCCAACAGATGTTTTCTCATGTGTCAATAAAGCTTTTTTCACTGTGTTCAAAGACATTAGCACACAGCAGTTTAAACTTTGAACAGGAGTCAACTGTTCCAAACTCTTGTAATGTTAAATAATATAGTCAGTTTCTGTGAGTCCAAATGTATTTACTCTGTTTTCAGTCAGTGCTGTAGGTTGTCGTCTTTAGCTGCCATGACTCAGTAATTGCATTTTTTAAGTCTAGAAATACACACCTCAGGTTTAATTTTAAGCACTTTTGCAAAATGATGGTTCAAAAATTATAATTTTATGCGAAACTAATGACATTTTCATTGGCCCATAGCAGTAGCCTACTTTTTTTTTTAACCGCTACTGACAGAATGCCGACTAGCACGCATAACCAAAACAGGAACGTACTTAACTTTTAAGTTTTTTACATATTAACTCCTAAATGAATGCTTTAATGTAAAGCGTAAAACTTGTATGGCTTAATTTTTTTTATTTCGCCATATCTTTTCATCTATTGTCCGTACAACTTCATTACTTTGGGAGCCGTCACTATACTCAGCAATGACACGGTTCAGGCATCAGAGTAGCTAAAGGTTGCTTAGGGTAACACAAGATGGCGCTGTTGTAATGAACAAGCAGGGCATTTCTTTTTGGTTCATTGGTGCAGCAGGTTACAATTTTGGAAACATGCCTGTTTTGAAGCTGCAACTTCAACCTAAATTGAAAAACATTTAAGAGAATGATGAGTAAAGGAAAGACCCCTGTTATGAGTAGATTTTTTGTAGTTTTTCATAAGATTTTAAAGCTTTCTCACTGTTGTCCAGTTCTTATTTTGTTTCTCATATGTTCCAGTTTAGTGGGCTGATTAAACTGCCTTCAGTAGAGCTGCCCAGTTCAGTCAACTGATTTACACACACCCCTTTAAATGCCAAAAAAGGCCTGTAGAGTGGCTGGTGTGCAGGGCACTGGCTAAGAATAACCCGGACCTTCTGGGGGATAAAGTTACCTTGAAGCCTCCCTGTGCTGGGCTGACCTATACCCATGTGAGGCACCAATAACACTGAGTGGGATTTTCTGTCCCTTCCCCTCTCTCTGCCCAGGGTTTTGCTTAGCGTGGCTCTTTGCTCCCCCTCCTGTGTTGCTTTCTTTTACCCCCATACCCCCCTCTTCAATGCTGCCGCACTGGCAGCTCCAAATTCACCAGCACCTGTATATCCACAGCTTATTTTGCATTTTTAAAATTTCCTTTAATCCTTTTTTTTTAATCTTGGATACGTTTTACCTGTGGATTACATGCTCCAGGACACAAGACAGTGATACCCAAGTGGAAATGGAATAATTTAATATTTTGGGATTTTTTTTTTCACTGACAGTGGATTCTGATTGAATTCTTACTGAAGCTGTGATTTTATAATCACGTCTGCATGAGGAGGCTTTGCCCCCAACTCAAAAGATAGTACCTGAAACTGCTTCCATATAACCATGGCTGAAGGTAGGAGTGTTATATCTGCATCAGCACTAACATTAACAACATTTCCAGTGTAATTTTACTGTTAGTATTGTTGATTAAAGCAAAGAAGTTCTGAGTAATACCTGAAAGTGTCACAAAAGTGTTTTGACAGGGTTTGGATCCTCATTGGAAAATGTGTTGAAAGTTGGTTGCTATAAATACAGGATATCATGTAGCCACAGTATTAGTGTTGCTCTCCTGTGACAGACATGACTGCTGCTGCAGATGACCTCTGTTTTTTCCATGAACTTTCTTAAGCTGCCATTTAGAAGATCCTCATTCCTTTGAGACCTGGTGTGAAAAGTTGTATTTCAATACCAGATATTTTGTTAAATTAAACTTTAAAACTCAAAGAAAACCAGGCCCTTTTTCTGTAGAATCCATCTAAATCTGTAGTAAAACACTGACACCACTTGTTGATTCTGCAAAATTCACTGAAGGGACACTTGTTTTTAATGAGCTAGCATTTGTATTTGAGGAAGTGAATCATGAGTCAGGCATGCTCACAGCTTATTCACAGTTAGAAGGTGTATCTAACACTTTGGCACCAGGTCCAAGATGGAAAATTAAGCAGTGATCACCTGATGTTGGTGAGGATGTAATTAAAGGCCAACACAAGAATGTTCCACTTTATTAAGGGAATCTTGTGTTCTGATAAGGGATTAAATTATCATACCAGATGATTCCTGTGCTGTTTTGATATTTTATCCATCAACATTTCTGCAACGGAATCTTCAGACAGGATACAAAATCAATTTCAGTCTATTTCAAAATATGTCAGTATAAGGGAAAGAAGGAAAGACATTAACAGTCATTCTGTGTCTACTGACTGAAGTTTGAGTAGTTTGATCACAAGGGCAATAGGCTTTATCTGTCATTTTATAGCTGTAGTGTGTAGCTCATGATACCAGGAAGATGGATTGTTTTCTGTCAGAAACGTTCTTTTGAGGGAAAGGACAAAACCTTGCTTCTGTAGTTTATAACTTTTATGCATCAAATCAGTGATCACACTGTTCAGCTTCAAACTTCGGAGGTATTGTTTGTTGTTTATTTACAGAATCACAGCCACTAGGCTTATATTCCAGGTCAGACATTTGTTAAAAGATGGTCAGATCCTCAAACAAAGTTTCTCAGTCATCTTTTTGGTATACGATGTTGTTTGACAGGAACACAACATTATCTGTTGAAGTGGGAACCATTTTTGTCCTTAACACAAGATGTTTATTTGTGAAGTGTTTCAAGCTCAGTTTAAAAGGTGATCTCATTTATTTATTTGCATCAGTCAGAGTCCTGGAAATTTGAGTCATGGCAGTTGTGGGTTGTTTTGCTGATGTTTCAATACCACAGGCATTCAGATTTGATTTAATGACACCCTGACATTACTGATTAAGAAGTTCAGAAATCGGGACCAGAAATACTTTATTTATCCAGGGGAGGGAAATTAGGTAAAGTTAGACTGAATGTGTCGATATTTCTTTATGAACAATTGAAGTTTTCAGAACTTTATTTATGATATTTGCTTCATATGGGATGCATAGATAACATTATATTCACAATACATTGCTTTCTTTTAAGTGCCGGAAAGGAAACTTTGAAAATGAATTTATTCATTAAAAAAAGAGAAGTTCAGATTGTAAAATTCATAGACAACAACCTCGGTGGGTTGCTTCTGTGAAGCGCCTCTTTAGACCTTTTTTAAACTTGTGTGTGCAATTGTAACTTATTTGAACAAAAATAAATAAATAATAATAAATTAAGCCTAGTCTCAGGAGCCTGAAAAATGTTAAAAGTTTGAAAAATCAGAAATCAGGATTGACGTTCCTTTTTTTTTTTTGCAGTTGCACATTTGCTAAAACAGACAACTATTTTGGGATAAGTTATCTCTCATATATCTGTGCCGTCATACATGCAGATTTTTATAGATTTAATGCAAACTGTTATTAGCCCTGGTGAATTATTGGCCTTTCAGAGTATTGGAGCAAGCCAACATACACATATCTGAGTGTTTTGAAGGCGCAGGGCATGACCAACTCAACACCGACAAAACAAAAGAAATATTGGTATTTGTCACTTTCTTAAAACAAAAAAAGCCAATTTCCACCAATTTTAAGAGATACATTTGTACAGTATTGTGTTGAGGAAGCTAACATTTATGTTTGGGAACAATTTTGATGGGTCACTTCATTATTATGAGAATAGATTCTATTTCTTCTTACATTGGCCAAAATGGGCTTCCATACAACTCACTGTATGAACGGGACCTTGGGAAAACTTAAGGCAATGATGGCAAAATGATAAACCAAACTAATCCAGTGGAGCAGAAACATAGTTATAGAAAATAGCAAAGCAATATAGGGCCGTCTTAATGAGTTCCCAGAGCAACTTTATTATTGTTTTTTTAAATGAAGGAGCCAGACCGGCCCCTGCAGCCAGTGGGATCAATGGAGCAGCACAGAGGAGTCCACCCAGGTCCCCGGGTCTGGGGATCCTCGGGAAGCTGAAAATGTCTGCAGAGCTGCTGATCGCTCTGGCTGCTCTGCTGTCCTGGCTGGTGGTGGGAGTGGTGATGTTTGACTTTGTGGAGTACAAGGCAGTCCCTGGTAGGTCACAAACACCTAACAAAATATCTTACCTAAAACCTTGTATTTTCCCTTATTATACATGTGTGTTTATCTATAACTCTCTTACTGTCCTCAGACATTCAGCAAATCATGACCGACCCTGTGCAAGCTGTAAACGACGCTGTAGATGAAGTATCCAGTCTGCTCAATAAATTTCAAGGTAGACAAAAAGACAGCTTTGCATGACATATACTGTATGTCAGACCTTTTTAGTAATGCTGAGGCAAGTATTTTAATATCTGACCATTTTCTGGGTCCCTAGAATGTGCACCAGATTTAAGTGATCCCATGTCGGTTGCCACGTACGCTGCTGAAGAAATATCGGAAGCAAAGGAAGGATTTGTACGTTATTATTCAGATGAAGAAGGTACGAAACCAGGGGAATATAATTTACATCATGGAAGTACAGCACAGCTATGTTTGCAATTATTTAGTCAATTTGTCATAAGTTGTTTTATTTTGTCCTGAGATGTCATTTTCAATGTTTATAAGACATAAGATATTTAACCAGGTATCACAAGAAATCAAAAGTTTTATTCCAAATGTTAAAATGTTTATTAGAGTTTAGAAATTGGCTGAAATTTGGTGTTAGAAAATGAGAACATTTTGAAATTGTCCATGATAATTTCAATGACCATAAGAAAAAATATATATATATTTTATTTGAAAAACTGGTCTGAGAAAAAGCTGTATGTAAGCCCTTTTCTCATGAAAACAAGATCTGTTATCTTGAGATAAAGTAATAGATTTGTGACCCTAAGACAATGGAAAAAAAGAAATTGCATGCCACTCTTGTCCTCCATATGTACATGCAATGCAACTCTGCTTCTATTTCCACAGGGAACTTTTACCTCAGCTATGTAGACCCTGTAGTCTTTGGACGACAAGCTTTCCATTCAACTAATGACTTCATGTGTGGAGTTGTTGGAGCCTTCAGGGACATGGCGTGTGGTATTGTGGATATCATATTGGAAGCCATACAGGGTATAACTAAAGGTATTTATTCCATATTCTAACACTTATTTCTGAATTCATAATTTGTGTGCCTTTTTATTCACAACAAAATAACCTGATATTTACCTTAATCACCTAAGTGGAAAATATTAATACTTGTTAAATTCACAATAAATGTAAAAGAGAAGCTCAAGTTTCAACTTTAATTTAAGTGTTCTTGTCAAGTTTGGGTATTACTAAAAATCCCTCACTAATGTGCTTGTTTTCCTCAGGAAAAACTGACCTTAGCTACATTAACCCTGTGGTCATAGGCAGAGGTGCCTTCAGTGTTACTAATGAGTTCGTGAATGGAGTGGGGGGCTACATCCAGGATGTGCTCTGTGACATTCTGGACACTATTCTGGATGTAGTTAAAGGTATTTACTCTCCTTGTGTAACATCCCTGTAATCTTTAACCTCTTAAAAACTACAATACGATCTATTACACAGTATAGTATCCATTTCACACATTTGTTCTTCAGTCATGTTTTATTGTGTTTGTTTACACAGGGACCACTGATGTTAGCTTCATGGATCCTGTGGTAATCGGCAGAAATGTCTTCAGCGTTACTAATGACAGTGTCGGCGGAATAGTGGGATATGTGCGGGATGCACTCTGCAGTATCTTAGACATTGGGCTGGATATAACAAAAGGTACCTGCTTCACATTATAAACATATTACATAGATGATATTTGTATCCATATTAAGTAACCTACAATGCTTGTGTCATTATTTGTCGCCTAATTCTGATACTTAATGAGAATGATTTATGAATAACTTTTCTATTTGTTATCAAAGTTTAAAACATCAGCACATCTTAACCCCAGTAAACTACTCATTACTTGCTAATAGCTTTTTCCTATTGATCCTTACCAGTCTTTTTAAATGTCTATATAACACAAAATATAATGTGTGAACCAAGTAACTCACTGGAGCTTTGGCATGAATGAATGTTGTCTTCCCCAGGAACCACTGACGTTAGCTTCATTGACCCTGTGGTTGTTGGCAGAAATGTCTTCAGTGTTATTAACGACTTTGTGAATGGAGTAGCAGGATACATCCAGGATGTGGTCTGTGCAATCTTTGATGTAATACTGGGCACAGTGACAGGTACAGTATCTGTTGTGGATTATAACCTTAACCCTAATCTTTGTATGTGTACCTTGATAATGTATTCACCACTGCTGCATGCTAACGGATGTTTTTTTTTCTTCTCTGCTGATCAGACATCCAGGAGGCTATTGGATTCAGTCCCATGTCAGCTCTGAAGACAACAGCAGAAATCGCCACAGAGCAGATAAACTTGCTCGTCAGCTATTTCTCCTCAATGCTGATTGGTGAACAAGGTCTGCTTCATTATTTAAAACATGTTCTTCATACTTTGCGTTCTCGTCTCTGCTTGTTTTTGCATTTGCTGTCACAAAGATGTGTTTATGTCGATTGCAATCTGAAACTTGTTTTTCCTTATCTGAACTGCATCTTTACCTGATTTTTGTGGTGTGCAGATATTTCAGAAATCATGCCTGACGTGTCCCTTGATCCCATGAAAGTTGTTGAAGACGCTTTGTTGGAATTCACAGACAAGAAAGATTTGTTCCTGTCTTACATGTCGAGCATGCTTGTCGGTGAACAAGGTGTGATTTGCATTTGTGTAATAAACGGAAAATAAATACTGCAATGCTATTGATGTGGAAAGACACAGTACCACCTATAGAAAATATATACTAACAACATAGCACTTATTTGACCATATTGTCTTTGTTTTAGGTGAACCAGCTGCCTCACCTGTTGTGAATATAGTCATGGAAAAAGGTTTCAGTTTTTATTATGAATTTGATACACCTATTAGCATTTTACTAAATTGTAACTAACTTGTTTGTTTTTCATCTCTCTTTTTTTTTAGATGAAGCCAAAGCTTCTCCATCTGATATACATTTGGTACAAAGAAAAGGTGGGTAATGGGAAGATTTTTACTTTTTTTTTTAAGCCCAAAAGTCATACAGTTCAAATTAAGCTGATTGTCTTTTCCTTTTTTTTCTCAATGAAGGTGAATTTCTTCCCCCTCTGGAACAAGGTAAGATAACGCCAAAACACAATACAGTAAAACACTTCATTTTGGCTGTGATATGCGTTGCCAGTTAATAGATGCCTTTCATGCATGTCTTTATTTTTTTTCACTACTTTGTATGAACTGTGCTGGAGTCTGTCATGTTCATTGTAACAAATCAAGCCTGAAGTGCTTTAAACTGAATGTTTATCTTGTTTTAATATACAACCTTTTACATTAAATAAACTTTAGCATGAACAAATATGCATCATAAACAGGGTTCATTGTATGAATTGTTGTATGCATCAAAGTTGTTTTGAATTGTGGGACTGCGATTCTTCCACTGACTGTCACACTGACTGTTTTTTGGATGTTTCTTTTCATTGAACTCTGCATTTATGTGTTTTGATATGAAATCAGTTAACATGTTTTGTGTAACTTGTTTTTAAAAGAAAGAAATCCCAACATGTGAAACCCAAACTGATGTTTGTAATATGTGTCTGCTCTTTCCTGCATTATCCAAGCATCTTTTTAACCACCAACCTTACATCTGCAACCTTATTCAAACTACTGAAACACCTGTGATTTCTGGATTGTTCTGGATTGTTTCTACTGGATGTTGTGTGATTTTGTATGACATATTATATTTGTCATGTTAACACCACGTGTTTCAAAACAAAACCCAGAATATAACTGATAACATACATTTTGGGTTTTAATATATCAGGGAAGTAGTGACTGGAGGGTGGAACCTTACAAATAAGTGTGGCAAAAATCTTAATTTGCCTTTTTGTCAACAAATCCAATGAAAACTTGAAATCCAACAATAAACTGATCCAACTAATTAGCATTAGTCTTTACAACCCTGTATAATAAAAATGTGCATATTTTTTTATCACAATTATTTGTATTGTAAAAATGTGTTACAAATTGTATTTAAAATGTATGAAAATAAGTAAAATTATGTAACATTTAATGAAACTTGCTGGCCTAACATCAATACTACAAACAACCTTCACTGTAATGTGATAATCTTGGTTGTTGACAAAAGATACAACATTTAAAAATCCTATTTGATGTTTGTGAATTGAGACATGATGTTAGAACTCACACCAGTAAGGATTTATATCTACATTAGTAATGTTCAAGTGACATTGTTGGTTTAGTTGTGTTTCTAAGATTTGTTGACAATGGGGCACTGTTGGCCTAGCAGTATAAGCACGCCCCATGTATGGAGGCTATGGTCCTCTTCACAGTGGTCGTGAGCTCAACTCCTGGTCTCAACCATTTGATGCATGTCTTCCCCCACTCTCTACTCCCCACATATCCTATCTCTATTCTGCTGTCCTATCAATTAAAGGAGAAAATTCCCGAAAATATATATCACAAAAAAATGTGTTGACAACAAGCTGATTTTAATAGAGTTGAAATGGAATTGATAAAGGCAATAACTGAAACATGTGGTGTCACGCTGTGTGATGTTATGAATGAATGAATATTATTCCTGTTTCACTTCATTGAGTCGTTCAACATCTGAAACAACTTTGGAGCAGCATTTCCTTACGAAATGCCAAAGATGTGGACTCGTGATCGGTGACATGCATTGATAATACAGTTTCAGAGATCATTGCTGAGCTAAAGGTGGCCTCAGATTCAGACTCAAAGTTGGAGGAAGAGGAGGAGGCTGAAGCTTTCAGCGAAGCAGATGTGACAGAGGCAGAGCAAGATGATGGTAGCTACATTTTTGTTTTCTGTTTACAGTCACAATCATACGTCAGATTTCATTAACAGGAAATACATTTTTTAGCTATCGGATCACTCGAGAAACATGTCGACCTCGAAGAAACAGAAAAGGAACCAACACTGGAAGATGGAGTCCTTGATGATGACAGCACAGAAGAACAGGAGGAGGTAGAAGAGAAGGACGAGGAGATGGAGATAGAGGAGCGTGCTTTACCAATGGGGGGAAATGAAGATGAAGGTGTTGGCACAGAAGAAGAGGAGGAGTTAATATCCGAAGATGATACAGAGAAAAAAGAGGTAGAAATAACAACAGAAGAGGTAAAGGCAGACAAGGAAGAGGGGGGTGAGGAAGAGGAAACCGAATCAGCTGAAGAGGTGGTAGAGGTCCAGGAGGAGGAAGAGGAGGAGGAGGAGGAGACCAAAGCTGAAGATGTTTTGGTAGAAGAGGATGAAGAGAAGGAAACAAAAGCAGCAACAGAAGACAAGAAGGATGAAGAGGATATCAAAGATTCTGTTTTGGTGGAGGAAGAAGAGGAGGAGGAGGAAGAAGAGGAAACCAAAGCAGAAGTTATGGTAGAGGGAGAGGAGGAGACTAAGACAGAGGTTTTGGTAGAGGAAGAGAAGGAGGAAGAGGAGACCAAAACAGAAGCTTTGGTAGAGGAGGAGGAGGAGGAGGAGGAGGAGGAGGAGGAGGAGGAGGAGGAGGAGGAGGAGGAGGAGGAGGAGGAGGAGGAGGAGGAGGAGGGGGAAACCATAACAGACATTTTAATAGAGGACGAAGAGGAGGAGGAGACTAAAGCAGACATTTTGGTTGAGGAGGAAGAGGAGGAGGAGACCACAGCAGATGTTTTGGTAGAGGAGGAAGAGGAGGAGGCAACCAAAGCTGACATTTTGGTAGAGGAGGAAGAGGAGGAGGAGGAGACCAAAGCTGACATTTTGGTAGAGGAAGAGGAGGAGGAGGAGGAGGAGGAGACCAAAGCAGACATTTTGGTAGAGGAGGAAGAGGAGGAGGAGGAGGAGGAGGAGACCAAAGCAGACATTTTGGTAGAGGAAGAAGAGGAGGAGGACACCAAAGCAGACATTTTGGTAGAGGAAGAAGAGGAAGAGGCGACCAAAGCAGACATTTTGGTAGAGGAAGAAGAGGAGGAGGCGACCAAAGCAGACATTTTGGTAGAGGAAGAAGAGAAGGAGGAGACCAAAGCTGAACCTATGTTAGAGGACAAAGAAGAGAAGGAGCAGGAGGTGGAGGAGGAGGAAACCAAGGTAGAAGTTTTGGTAGATGAGTTTAAGATGGAGGAGGAGAAGGAGGAATCAAAGACAGAAGATGGTGCAGAGGAGGATGAGTCTGATGAGGAAGAGATTGAAGATAAACATCCTCTTGTTGATGATGAAGAAGAAGCAGTAACTGACACTGATGTCAAATATGAGTTTTTAGAAACTGATTTTGATGCTGAATATTTAGACCTAGATTTTTATGATGCTTTAGAAAAGGAGGAGGAAGGACAAAAACAGGAACAAGGGGTCAAGGTGGAGGTGGAGGATTATAAAGAAGATCAAGAGAAGGAAGGAGAGCTATTAATCCAACCAATTGACCTTGAAATCCTGTCAGCCGAAAAAGCCATTAATGGCAGTATCATACCTGAATCTGATGAGGAGGAAGAAGAAGAATCACTTGTACATGACCTAGACGAATACTCTGACATCATCGACGATCATGATGAAAACAACAACAACAGTGAAAGTGGAAAAACTGAACCCAAACCAAAGAGGAAGGCTCATATTCCCTTTGAGCGACTCAGAAGAGTTGGATCCAGAGCTGAACGTCTCCACAAACGAGAGAAAGGTACAAAACTCTTCCAATAATCAACTAAGATTTTAATCATTTTTTTCATTACCAAGTAATACAATGTCTGCAGTGTTGTGTGTTAATGATAAAACATTTGATGTAAAATTAAAATTATAACCATGTATAATTATATATAATTAGTGTGAATATTTACCTTTTTTACATTGTCTTAACATGTTTTTGAAGAACATTCTGAATGCATTTTGACCGGTTGGTTGTGAAATGAAAAGGTATCAGGGCCTAACTGATCTTCTCAATGAACATTGTAACAAGTTTCATGGTTTTGTTTGAGTGTTCTTGTTAATATTCACTATGTTTATTGATTTTGTGAATGTTTTAATAATCATGAAGATCATTAAGGTTTTTTATAACCAACAGAGTTGTTTCCTTTATGAAAGGTGTGTTGATACAGACAATCTTTCCAATATCTTAAAGTATGATCCTGTCTTCTCAGGATCAGTCTTTGGTAGATTTTTTCAAACCCACTGGCATTCAGGGAATTACCATTCTCACACAGAGAATTATGCAGCATTGACAAATTATTAACAAGTATTTAGATATTATGTTTTATGGTCATATCTATAGTGTAACTCTAAAACCTAGAAATGATCAATTAGAAAATATAACATTGTAGCTTGAGGTGTGTTTTGATCATTGTGTCATTAGTGCTGTAGAGCTTATGCAGCTTGTGCAAGCATGAATTTTTGTTTTGATGACTATGATTTAGGTTAAATTCCTGCTTTATTCGTAACATCTTTCTGGTACACTTTAGCACTGGCAAAGGAGAGACAAGCCATGAAGGAAGTTCAAGACGCCATTATTAAAGGTAGTATTCTTCACTCTACTGAAATGCATGTCTTGTCTATATTCCCAACTATTCTTAATAAATAGATTAATTTGATGTTATTTAGTAAAGCCAATAATCTCCTTTATGCCCTCAATACTTGATATTTTGCCTTTGAGAGACATTTTTATATATAGACATTACAGAAACAGTTACTGAAAGAAGGAGAAAATCAGACAGAAGCAAAACTTGGAGGAAACAATACAAAATAAAAAAATTAAATGTATTAATTAAAAAAGAGAACCTAATGGAAGAGACTTAATATGGTACAAATTGAATGTAAAAATTAAAAATAAAACATTTGAATTGTATAATTCAAGTGTCTCGAGACAAGTCGTATTTTACAGTTAGTAAGATTTCAGCTTATACACACAAAAAGTATGGAGGACACAGTCCAGCTTTAACGCTGCCCTAAATTTGAGTGTTTTACATAATGGTCAATGTATGTCAGCTGTTATGTTCATGATTTCTTTTAGAAGTGAAGCTTAAAAAGATAGAAGCACAACCACAAGAAGAGAAAGAAACCAAGAAGGCACAAAAAGACAAGAAAGAGGCAAAGGAACCACCAAAAGAGGAAATCAAAGCCAAGAAACCACCAAAAAAAGAGAAAGTGGCCAAACGACCAATCAAAGAAGAAATTGAAGCAAAGAAACCACTAAAAGAAGAGAAAGAGGCCAAGAAACCACTAAAAGAAGAGAAGGAAGCCAAGAAACCACTAAAAGAAGAGAAGGAGGCCAAGAAACCACCAAAAGAAGAGAAAGAGGCCAAGAAACCACTAAAAGAAGAGAAAGAGGCCAAGAAACCACTAACAGAAGAGAAAGAGGCCAAGAAACCACTAACAGAAGAGAAAGAGGCCAAGAAACCACTAACAGAAGAGAAAGAGGCCAAGAAACCACTAAAAGAAGAGAAAGAGGCCAAGAAACCACTAAAAGAAGAGAAAGAGGCCAAGAAACCACTAAAAGAAGAGAAAGAGGCCAAGAAACCACCAAAAGAAGAGAAAGAGGCCAAGAAACCACTAACAGAAGAGAAAGAGGCCAAGAAACCACCAAAAGAAGAGAAAGAGGCCAAGAAACCACCAAAAGAAGAGAAAGAAACAAAGAAATCACTAGAAGAAGAGAAGGAAGCCAAGAAACCACAAAAAGAAGAGATAAAAGCCAAGACACCACCAAAAGAAGAGAAAGAGGCCAAGAAACAACCAAAAGAACTCAAAGAAACCAAGAAATCACTAAAAGAAGAGAAGAAGGCCAAGAAACCACTAAAAGAAGAGAAAGAGGCCAAGAAACCACTAAAAGAAGAGAAGGAAGCCAAGAAACCACCAAAAGAAGAGAAAGAGGCCAAAAAAACACCAAAAGAAGAGAAAGAGGCCAAGAAACCACCAAAAGAAGAGAAAGAGGCCAAGAAACCACAAAAAGAAGAGAAAGAGGCCAAGAAACCACTAAAAGCAGAGAAAGAAGCCAAGAAACCACTAAAAGCAGAGAAAGAAGCCAAGAAACCACTAAAAGAAGAGAAAGAAGCCAAGAAACCACTAAAAGAAGAGAAGGAGGCCAAGAAACCACTAAAAGAAGAGAGGGAAGCCAAGAAACCACTAAAAGAAGAGAAGGAGGCCAAGAAACCACTAAAAGAGGCCATGAAACCACTAAAAGAAGAGAAAGAGGCCAAGAAACCACTAAAAGCACAGAAGGGAGCCAAGAAACCACTAAAAGAAGAGAAAGAGGCCAAGAAACCACCAAAAGAAGAGAAGGAAGCCAAGAAACCACCAAAAGAAGAGAAAGAGGCCAAGAAACCATTAAAAGAAGAGAAGGAGGCCAAGGAACAACCAAAAGAAGAGAAGGAAGCCAAGAAACCACTAAAAGAAGAGAAAGACGCCAAGAAACCACTAAAAGAAGAGAAGGAGGCCAAGAAACCACTAAAAGAAGAGAAAGACGCCAAGAAACCACTAAAAGAAGAGAAGGAGGCCAAGAAACCACTAAAAGAAGAGAAAGACGCCAAGAAACCACTAAAAGAAGAGAAGGAAGCCACGAAAAAACCAAAAGAAGAGAAGGAGGCCAAGAAACCACTAAAAGAAGAGAAGGAGGCCAAGAAACCATCAAAAGAAGAGAAGGAAGCCAAGAAACCACAAAAAGAAGAGAAAGAGGCCAAGAGGCTTCTTAAAGACAAGAAAGAGGCCAAGAAACCAATAAAAGAAGAGAAGGAAGCCAAGAAACCACTAAAAGAAGAGAAAGAGGCCAAGAAACCACTAAAAGAAGAGAAGGAGGCCAAGAAACCACCAAAAGAAGAGAAGGAAGCCAAGAAACCACTAAAAGAAGAGAAGGAAGACAAGAAACCACAAAAAGAAGAGAAGGAGGCCAAGAGGTTTCTTAAAGACAAGAAAGAGGCCAAGAAACCACTTAAAGAAGAGAAGGAGGCCAACAAACCACCAAAAGAAGAGAAAGAGGCCAAGAAACCACCAAAAGAACTCAAAGAAACAAATAAATCACTAGAAGAAGAGAAGGAAGCCAAGAAACCACAAAAAGAAGAGATAAAAGCCAAGACACCACCAAAAGAAGAGAAAGAGGCCAAGAAACAACCAAAAGAACTCAAAGAAACCAATAAATCACTAAAAGAAGAGAAGAAGGCCAAGAAACCACTAAAAGAAGAGAAAGAGGCCAAGAAACCACTAAAAGAAGAGAAAGAGGCAGAGAAACCCCTAAAAGAAGAGAAGGAGTCAAAGACACCACCAAAAGAAGAGAAAGAGGCAAAGAAACCAATTAAAGAAGAGAAGCAGGCCAAGAATGTTACAATGTCATTTAAGAAACCACCAAAAGAAGAGAAGGAAACCAAGAAACCACTAAAAGAAGCGAAGGAGTCCAAGACATCACCAAAAGGAGAGAAGGAAGCCAAGAAACCCCCAAAAGAAGAGGTAAAGACCAAGACACCACCAAAAGAAGAGAACGAAACCAAGAAACCGCTAAAAGAAGAGAAGGAGGCCAAGACATCACCAAAAGAAGAGAAAGAGGCCAAGACATCACCAAAAGAAGAGAAAGAGGCCAAGACACCACCAAAAGAAGAGAAAGTGGCCAAGAAACCGCTAAAAGATGAGAAGGAAGCCAAGAAAACACCAAAAGAAGATAAGGAAGCCAAGAAACCAATCAAAGAAGAGACAGAATCCAAACGACCAATCAAAGAAGAAATTGAAGCTAAGAAACCACTAAAAGAAGAAAAAGAGGCCAAGAAACCACCGAAAGCTAAGAAATTAGAAAAAGAAGAGAAAGAATCAATAAAAACAACAATAAAACCATCAAAAGAAGAGATAGCTGCCAAGAAACCTATTAGAGAAAAGAAGGATGGCAAGGAAACTCTTAAAGAACAGAAAGACTTTAAGATATCTCTAAAAGAAGAGAAGGAAATTAAGATACATTCTAAAGAAGAGAAGGAAGTCACAACAGCAGCTAAGAAAGAAAAGAAAGAGGTCACACAACCAGCAAAAGAAGAAAAGAGAGAACAGAAACATGTAAAAAGACAAGTAAGAAAACCATCCAAAGCAGACCAGGAATCACTCAAAGTAGAGAAGGAAGTCAACAAACAACCTAAAAGTGAAAAAGAGGACAAGACACCAGAAAAAGTTCATAAAGAACCACAAAAACCATCAAAGGTAGAGAAAGAAGAGCAGAAACCACTCAAACAAAAAGAAGTCAAGGAGCCTCAAAAAATAGAGAAGGTGGTCATGATGCCACTCAAAGACAAAAGGGAGGACAAGGAATTAGCAGAGGTAGAGAAAGAAGTTAAGAAACTACACAAAGAACAGAAAGAATTCAAGGAACCACCTAAGGTAAAGGAGATCACAAAACTTCCCAAAGAAGAAAAGGAGGAAAAGAAACCAGCAACAGTTGAGAAAAAAGTCAAGAAGCCTCCAAAAGAAGAAAAGGAAGAGAAAGAGGTGAAGGAACCACCAAAAGAAGAGAGGGGGGTCAAGAAACAACCCAAGTTCATCACACCTCTCAAGAAAGAGAAAGAGGTACAGAAACCTCTCATAGAAGTGGAAAAAACAGCCAAAGAAGAGAAAGAAGTAAAAAAAACATTAAAAGAAGACAAACAAATCAAGGAACCTTCTAAAAAAAAGAAAGAGGCAATGGGGCCTTCTCAAGAAAAGAAAGAAGCCAAACCTTCCAAATCAGAAAAAGAAGTAAAGAAACCTTTGAAAGCGGAAAAGGAAGAGAAGAAGCTTCACAAGGAGAAAGAAATGAAGAAACCACCAACAAATCAGACAGAAGAGAAGAAACTAGAGGAGTTGGATTTAAAACTGCTTACAGCAGAGAAAAAGCTGAAAAAGCCTCAACAAGAAAAAGCAGAGGAAGAGGTGAAACCCAAAGAGCTGAAGGACACTAAGAAGCATTTAAAAGAAAGAAAAGAAGTGCATAAACCTTCAGAGGAGACCAGGAAAAAAACAGAGCCCACTGAGGACATAAAGGTAGAAAAGGTGTCGAAGCCCTCCAAGAAGAAAGAAGGTAAGCCTTCTAAGGAAGAGAAAGAAGCAAAGAAGCCTTCTACAGTCAAGAAGACAGTGACACTTTCAAAGAAGGAAAAGGAGGACCTAAAGCACATGAAAGAAGATAAGGAAAACATTGTGCCTCTGAAAGAAACAAGAGAGCCAAGGAAGCCACCAAAAGAAGATAAAGAACCAGAAAAAACACCTAAAGGGGCCAAAGAAGAGAAAGAGGTGAAAAGCGAGAAGAAAGAGAGGCCTCTAAAAGAAACAGTAGTCCCTGAGAAGCTCCCTAAAGTAAAAGAACCAGAAAAAACAGTGACAATGAAAAAAGAACCAGCAAAACCGTCTGAAATGAAAAAAACAGAACCAAAGAAGCTCCCCAAAGAACAAGAGAAACCACCCAAAGAAAAGAAGGAGGTGAAGAAGATTACCAAAGGGGAAAAAGAGCCAAAGAAGATCACTGAGGAACAAATCAAGAAGGCTCCTACAGACAAAGAAGCAATCAAGAAGAGAGACACCAAAACAGGTACTTATAGGCCAGCATTGCAATGTTTTTAGCAATTACACAAATTAGGTTGAGTCCAATATGGCGACCAACATCATTGGGCTTCAAAATGCCTCTTTAGAAATCATAAGGTGACATCACAGAGACAGTCTTTGTGCTTAAATGATCATCCTGGTATGCTTACAATTAAAACGTTGTAACAGTATGTTCATCATATTTAATGATTTAGCATAGAGCCTTACCATATGCAATCTTACACACTGATCTTTTTTTTCATTTTTCCAATGAGGGGTCTATTTATTTGTTTCATTATAGTTATTCGAAACTGTTCATTAGCTTTGCATCTATATTTCAGACACCAGGGCCAAAAAGGTGATAAGAGGGGTTAAAGTTGTCAAGAAGGATGTTGTGTCTATTCTGAAGAAGGAACATCTTAATGTAACAAAAGCAGGTGAGACAAAACCCAATGTAATAGTAGTGACATTTATCCTTGTGGTTAGTATTTAATAAATATACACAAAGTTTTGTTGAATGGGAAAATGAAAAAAATAGACAGAAGTAGATTTTCAGAGAGTTTAAAACAACCATTAAATCAATCTACACAAATCACATTATCTGTTACGATAAATGTTGCATTTCCTAAGTTACATTAAAATATACCAATCAGACTTCACCAGCAGTACATTATGTATAAGAGAAAATAAAATGAGGTACTGTAATGTCTTCTGTTGTGCATTTCAGTTGATGAACCCAAGAGGGCAGTAAAGATGCAGACAACTGTGACGAAGAAGATAGCTCCTGCCCTGAAAAAGGATCATCTTAACGTAACAAAAACAGGTAAATAACCTCATAACTACTTTCTATCCAAATCAAATATTGTCTTAGTCACAAACTCAGTCCAAAATTATATATTTATGAATGAATATTCATAACTGAACTGAACTATATTTCTGAATATTCCCCAACAGTAAAGGTTCCTGAAGTTCCTAAAGTGAAAGCCAAAGCAGTTCCTGAAAAGAAGGGTATGGATACTTCATGTTACTTTGTATTACTGTTTATATCAATTCATTATTCATTTGTGAAAAATAATTTTAATCAAATGTTGGTTAGATACTTCAAAACGTTACACCTCTTCAATCTATATCAAACACCTCAAGCATGTATTGTAACCCCATCAAATATAGAACTGTAAGGTTTCTGAAACAGACTTTTGTGTGTAAAACAAATTCAAGCTAAAGTTTTCAATAACAGTGTCACATGACTAACTCTGATATTTTAAACATATCTGAAATGACTTTTTGATGTCATCATTTTTCACCAGTGGTTGCTCCAAAGGAGCCCAAGAAGGAACCAAAAGAAAAGATCAAACCAGCTGTAAAACCAGGTAATTCAAAAATGCTAGCTTTCCTTTAGAGAGAAATATTACAAAAGAAATATAACTAATAATATGAACCTGAACCTAGATGAAGGTGTGATTTATTGCCATTTTTCAATTAGATATTAATTTGAGCCAAAGTAACCTTTATGCTGAAAGTATTTAACAGACATAATGTTATTTAACACCTTTCAGGAGCCAAAAATATTTCTATGAATAGAGTTTTTATCCGCTAACATGTGGTCATGACATGCACCTGTTGCACAGATACAAACAACAAATGAGTTTATTGTAAAATATGTTTGATTAGAAGTGAATCATATAAAGGCAAAGCTCCTCCAACTTTATGTGTTTGTTTTTAAAAACAGAAATTCCAAAGGAAAAAGCTAAAATGACTCCTGCTAAGAAAGGTAACAAATCATCTGGATGACGTTTGTGAGCACTCCAAAGAGTGAAATTATAAATCACTACAGTGAAAATAAAGTATTGTCCTTTTGACTCACAGAAGCTGCTGCTCCTAAAGGAAAGGCTAAACCAATCGTCCTGAAAAAAGGTAAGAGCCGTGGTTTTATAATAAACATAACATCTAATCTTTTTACAGTTTGTTTATTTTATGTCCACATTTCTGCTCACAGGACAAGAGGCCACTCCCAGAAATGCTTCTGTGGTGAAACAGAGAGTCAAAATAGTGCCTATGAAAATAGGTATTCCCCTCAGTTTATATTTTATGCTGGTTTCAGATTCTGTCAAGTTTTGCTGAGTTGAATCAATGATTCTGAGCAGACACTTTTTTGTTTTTTTTCAGAAGTCAAGCCTCTAAAAGAGAAAGTCAAAGCCGTCTCTACAAAGACAGGTACGCAACATTTTTAATAATTCAATAGTGCAATGTTCAGTTTGGTTCAGCTTTCTGAAAATCACATTCATGTGTTTTCTTCAGCAGTTGAGGTTCCAAAAGAGAAGCCAAAACCAGTTGTCACAAAAAAAGGTAAGACATATTTTGTCTGTATTTGTATTATTCTTATGGAATGTTGTTTATTCTGGGATAATGATCCTAAAATGTATTTACACAGAACCTGCTCCGCTCAAGACTAAACCAATCACAGTAGTCAAAGGTAGAAGAAGAGAAAGACAACATGCATATTCATTGTTAACAAAGAAGCGGTGGATTTCTCACTCTTTTTTCTGTCTTCTTTCAGAGGCAGAAGTTTCACACAAGAATGTCTCTGTAACAAAGGAGAAGGTCAAGGTTGTGCCACTGAAGAAAGGTACCTCTTTGTTTTACTGAACTGTCTTCAATTTACCACCCAAGTGTGCATTAACATTTATTTAAAACAGTGTGTTTAAACTTTACACTTCATCATTTGTTAAACATTTCAAATTGCAAATCCTTTGTTTTGTAGTGCCTGTACCTCCAAAAGAGAAAGTCAAACCAGCAGCAACAAAGAAAGGTAGGTACTTCCATTTTACATTTTTAACAGTTAAACCCTTTCCTGGTGTTTAAATAAATATTGCTTCTCATTTTGACCCTTGAGACATAAAACATTTTTTAATCTGATTAATTATGTGTCAGAAATCTCACTATGGACAAAAAAAGAGCTTTGATTAGTCCATATAAGGTGCTGCAAATCTCCAACTTTGCAGATATTTTAGTTTTTTTTATTTGTCCTCATAGCTGAGGTTCTCAAGGAGAAGAAGGCAGAGCCAGTGGCACCCAAAAAAGGTTTGTTTCACAATCTATTTGCATGTTGTTGTTTTTTTTATCAAATTGCACTACTGCAATAATTGAAAAGTTCCCCTGAACTGTACAATAGAGTAATTACATCTATGTTTTTTGCACTTTATACAAACAATAACATACTTTACTGTAAGCTGACGCTCTTCTTCATTCTATTTTTTCATCACAGTTGCTGTAACTCCAAAAGACGAAGTCAAACCAGTGGCTCTGAAAAAAGGTATTTACAGTCATTCAAAAAGTTTAGGTTAAATCAACCCTTATACTATTGAATTATTTTAAAATGTTGTTACTATGCTAGTGGTCTGCTTCATCTACTAAATAATTTATTATAACATGGAGTCCTGAAAGTTACCAACTTTACCTAAATATTTTTGTCTTCATTTGCTTCAGCAGCCGAGGTTCCCAAAGAGAAGAAGGCCGAGCCAGTGACGCCCACAAAAGGTTTGATTTTCTTTACTGCTTTCATTTATTCCACATTTAATCGTATACTATTTTATTTTTGTAGATTCCATTAGAAATAATACATTCATTAACATTTATTCTGTATCATTTTTACATATAGATCATAGTTTTTTAGTATAAATTTGTGATTTCTCACTAAACTGTGAGAATGAAGTGTATTAATAGGACTGTGTTGTTCTTGCACCTGTTACTGAAGCAAAAGCTAAACCTGCTGAAAAGAAGAAAGGTATGCATCAGAAGTGTGTCTCTGTAGTGATTTAGAAGCTCGTAACTCATCACTGCTGATGAAATGTTCTTTTACATTTCATACTGAACTGCCTCATGATAACAACTCAGATCCAAAACCTTATGTTAAATTTGGATTTATAAATGTTTGTCCTTTTTTTTGGTCAGCTGGAGGTGAAACTTTACACAAACAATAACATACTTTACTGTAAGCTGACACTTTTCATCATTATATTTTTTCCTCACAGTTGCTGTAACTCCAAAAGAGGAAGTCAAACCAGTGGCTCCGAAAAAAGGTATTTACAGTTATCAAAAAGTTTAGGTTAAATCAACCCTTATACTATTTCAGTTCATTAAATGTTGTTACTACGCTAATGGTCTGCTTCATATACCAAATAAGTTATTACAATATTGATATTAAGTTCTGAAAGTTACCAACTTTACCTAAATATTTTTGTTTTCATTTGCTTCAGCAGCTGAGGTTCCCAAAGAGAAGAAGGCCGAGCCAGTGACGCCCACAAAAGGTTTGATTATCTTTACTTCTTTCATTAATTCAACATTTAATCTTGTTCTTTTTTATTTTCATAGAGTCCGCTAGAAATTATAATTTCATTAACATTTATTTTGTATCATTTTTAAATAGATCATAGTTTTTTAGTGTTAAATAATATGTGATTTTTCATTAAACTGTGAGAATGAAGTGTATTAATAGGACTGTGTTGTTCTTGCACCTGTTACTGAAGCAAAAGCTAAACCTGCTGAAAAGAAGAAAGGTATGCATCAGAAGTGTGTCTCTGTAGTGATTTAGAAGCTAGTAACTCATCACTGCTGATGAAATGCTCTTTTACATTTCATACTGAACTGCCTCATGATAACAACTCAGATCCAAACCCTTATGTTAAATTTGGATTTATAAATGTTTGTCCTTTTTTTTGGTCAGCTGGAGTTGAAACTTTACACAAACAATAACATACTTTACTGTAAGCTGACGCTCTTCATCATTATATTTTTTCATCACAGTTGCTGTAACTCCAAAAAAAGAAGTCAAACCAGTGGCTCCGAAAAAAGGTATTTACAGTAATGCAAAAGGTTTAGGTTTTAATTAACCCTTACACTATTGCATTATTTTTTAAATGTTGTTACTGTGCTTATGGTCTGCTTCACCAACTTAATAAGTTATAATAACATGAATATTCAGTGCTGAAAGTTACCAACTTTACCTAAATATTTTTGTCTTCATTTGCTTCAGCAGCCGAGGTTCCCAAAGAGAAGAAGGCCGAGCCAGCGACGCCCACAAAAGGTTTGATTTTCTTTACTGCTGTCACTTATTCAACTTTTGATTTGCTTCTATTTTATTTTGAAATACTGAATTAGCAATCTTAACTTCATAAACATTTATTTTGTATCATTTTTAAATAGATCATAGTTTTCAGTGTTAGTTCATTTGTGATTTCTCACTAAACTGTGAGAATGAAGTGTATTAATAGGACTGTGTTGTTCTTGCACCTGTTACTGAAGCAAAAGCTAAACCTGCTGAAAAGAAGAAAGGTATGCATCAGAAGTGTGTCTCTGTAGTGATTTAGAAGCTAGTAACTCATCACTGCTGATGAAATGCTCTTTAACCTTTCATACTGCACTGCTACATGATAACAACTCAGATCCAAACCCTTATGTTAAGTTTGGATTTATAAATGTTTCCTCTTTTTTGGTCATCTGGAGGTGAAACTTTACACAAACAAAGACATGCTTTACTGTAAGCTGAAAAAATAATGTTAATACGTTTTAAGAAGATTTTTACAGAAGCTTGCAGGCTGCAGTGTGTGCAAATACATTGCTTTCATTGTAAATACATATTCAGGAGTAGTATGGACATCAGCTGTTTGAGTTGAACACATTGACTAACACTTTTTGTTATTTGTCTTTATTTAGCTGCAGTTGTCAAGGTGAAGAAGGCCGAGCCAGTGACTCTGAAAAAAGGTTTGTATTTCCTGTCTCTTCAGTTATTTCACTGTGTGTTTATTTGTGTCTTATTTTTCAAATATTGAAGGTTTGCAACAGTAGTTTTGTGTAGTTTCTCATATTGGAATAGATGGAGTGTGTATTTTTCTAAAACCTGTGACAAAACAAAAGCAAGATGAGGCAATGTATTGTGCAGAGCTTCTGTTTCAGTGCTGTAGCAATAAACTCAAGTCAACAAGTTGACATAAGTTACAAGGATGTTCTATAGAAGCATGACATGAAAACTACACTTACAAATTAATATTTGGGGGATGCATCTTTTCAAATACAGATACCATGCATATTAAAGTTGCATTCTGAAGTTTAAAGTATTCATATGGCCTAACGTTTTTTAATTGGAGTTGTTGTAACATTTTCTTTCTTTAAAAAGTGTTACAAAGTGAGACCATCCAAGACTGTGCTGATTAGATGTCGCCTTTCTCTCTTTGATCTGAAATCTCCAGAGAATATAGTGTGGCTGCAGTTTCTAACTCATTCATTGTCTTCTTTCAGAGGCAGAAGTTTCACACAAGAATGTCTCTTTAACAAAGGAGAAGGTCAAGGTTGTGCCGCTGAAGAAAGGTGCATCTTTTTGACACAGTGCTTTAATTTTCTTTTCACAATTTTGAAGTAATAACAAAAGTGGTACTTTCAGTTTCTAGTGATATGTTTCACACTCTTCTTCATTATATTTTTGTTATCACAGTTGCCATAACCTCAAAAGAGAAAGTCACACCTGTGGCTGTGAAAAAAGGTATTTACAGTCATTGAAAAAGATAATGTTTAAATCAATCCTTATACTATTTCAGTTCATTAAATGTTGTTACTACGCTAATGGTCTGCTTCATCTACTAAATAAATTATCACAATATTGATATTAAGTTCTGAAAGTTACCAACTTTACCAAAATATTTTTGTTTTCATTTGCTTCAGGAGCCGAGGTTCCCAAAGAGAAGAAGGCCGAGCCAGCAACGCCCACAAAAGGTTTGATTATCTTTACTTCTTTCATTAATTCAACATTTAATCTTGTTCTATTTTATTTTCATAGAGTCCGCTAGAAATTATAATTTCATTAACATTTATTTTGTATCATTTTTACATAGATCATAGTTTTCAGTGTTAGTTAATTTGTGATTTTTCATTAAACTGTGAGAATGAAGTGTATTAATAGGACTGTGTTGTTCTTGCACCTGTTACTGAAGCAAAAGCTAAACCTGCTGAAAAGAAGAAAGGTATGCATCAGAAGTGTGTCTCTGTAGTGATTTAGAAGCTAGTAACTCATCACTGCTGATGAAATGCTCTTTTACATTTCATACTGAACTGCCACATGATAACAACTCAGATCCAAACCCTTATGTTAAGTTTGGATTTCTAAATGTTCCTATTTTTCTCTTTGATCATCTGGAGATGAATCTTTACACAAACAATAACATACTTTACTGTAAGCTGACGCTCTTCATCATTATATTTTTTCATCACAGTTGCTGTAACTCCAAAAAAAGAAGTCAAACCAGTGGCTCCGAAAAAAGGTATTAACAGTAATGCAAAAGGTTTAGGTTTTAATTAACCCTTACACTATCACATTATTTTTTAAATGTTGTTACTGTGCTTATGGTCTGCTTCACCAACTTAATAAGTTATAATAACATGAATATTCAGTGCTGAAAGTTACCAACTTTACCTAAATATTTTTGTCTTCATTTGCTTCAGCAGCCGAGGTTCCCAAAGAGAAGAAAGCCGAGCCAGCAACACCCACAAAAGGTTTGATTATCTTTACTGCTGACTTATTCAACTTTTGATTTGCTTCTATTTTATTTTTAAATATTGAATTAGCAATATTAACTTCATTAAAATTTATTTTGTATCATTTTTACATAGATCATAGTTTTCAGTGTTAGTTCATTTGTGATTTCTCACTAAACTGTGAGAATGAAGTGTATTAATAGGACTGTGTTGTTCTTGCACCTGTTACTGAAGCAAAAGCTAAACCTGCTGAAAAGAAGAAAGGTATGCATCAGAAGTGTGTCTCTGTAGTGATTTAGAAGCTAGTAACTCATCACTGCTGATGAAATGCTCTTTTACCTTTCATACTGCACTGCTACATGATAACAACTCAGATCCAAACCCTTATGTTAAGTTTGGATTTATAAATGTTTTCCTTTATTTTTTTTGGTCATCTGGAGGTTAAACTTTACACAAACAATGACATACTTTACTGTAAGCTGACGCTCTTCTTCATTATATTTTTTCATCACAGTTGCTGTAACTCCAAAAGTCAAACCAGTAGCTCTGAAAAAAGGTATTTACAGTCAATCAAAAAGTTTATGTTTGAATCAACCCTTATACTATTGAATTATTTTTAAATTGTGTTACTATGCTAATGGTCTGCTTCATCTACTAAATAAGTTATAATAACATGGATTTTAAGTCCTAAAAGTTACCAACTTTACCTAAATATTTTTGTCTTCATTTGCTTCAGCAGCCGAGGTTCCCAAAGAGAAGAAGGCCGAGCCAGTGACGCCCACAAAAGGTTTGATTTTCTTTACTGCTTTCATTTATTCCACATTTAATCGTGTTCTATTTTAATTTTGAATATTGAATTAGCAATCTTAACTTCATAAACATTTATTTTGTATAATTTTTAAATAGATCATAGTTTTCAGTGTTAGTTCATTTGTGATTTCTCACTAAACTGTGAGAATGAAGTGTATTAATAGGACTGTGTTGTTCTTGCACCTGTTACTGAAGCAAAAGCTAAACCTGCTGAAAAGAAGAAAGGTATGCATCAGAAGTGTGTCTCTGTAGTGATTTAGAAGCTCGTAACTCATCACTGCTGATGAAATGCTCTTTCATACTGAACTGCCTCATGATAACAACTCAGATCCAAACCCTTATGTTAAGTTTGGATTTATAAATGTTTCCTCTTTTTTGGTCATCTGGAGGTGAAACTTTACACAAACAAAGACATGCTTTACTGTAAGCTGAAAAGTTACTGTTAATACGTTTTAAGAAGATTTTTACAGAAGCTTGCAGGCTGCAGTGTGTGCAAATACATTGCTTTCATTGTAAATAAATATTCAGGAGTAGTATGGACATCAGCTGTTTGAGTTGAACACATTGACTAACACTTTTTGTTATTTGTCTTTATTTAGCTGCAGTTGTCAAGGTGAAGAAGGCCGAGCCAGTGACTCTGAAAAAAGGTTTGTATTTCCTGTCTCTTCAGTTCTTTCACTGTGTGTTTATTTGTGTCTTATTTTTCAAATATTGAAGGTTTGCAACAGTAGTTTTGTGTAGTTTCTCATATTGGAATAGATGGAGTGTGTATTTTTCTAAAACCTGTGACAAAACAAAAGCAAGATGAGGCAATGTATTGTGCAGAGCTATTGTTTCAGTGCTGTAGCAATAAACTCAAGTCAACAAGTTGACATAAGTTACAAGGATGTTCTATAGAAACATGACATGAAAACTACACTTACAAATTAATATTTGGGGGATGCATCTTTTCAAATACAGATACCATGCATATTAAAGTTGCATTCTGAAGTTTAAAGTATTCATATGGCCTAACGTTTTTTAATTGGAGTTGTTGTAACATTTTCTTTCTTTAAAAAGTGTTACAAAGTGAGACCATCCAAGACTGTGCTGATTAGATGTTGCCTTTCTCTCTTTGATCTGAAATCTCCAGAGAATATAGTGTGGCTGCAGTTTCTAACTCATTCATTGTCTTCTTTCAGAGGCAGAAGTTTCACACAAGAATGTCTCTTTAACAAAGGAGAAGGTCAAGGTTGTGCCGCTGAAGAAAGGTGCATCTTTTTGACACAGTGCTTTAATTTTCTTTTCACAATTTTGAAGTAATAACAAAAGTGGTACTTTCAGTTTCTAGTGATATGTTTCACACTCTTCTTCATTATATTTTTTTAATCACAGTTGCCATAACTTCGAAAGAGAAAGTCACACCTGTGGCTGTGAAAAAAGGTATTTACAGTCATTGAAAAAGTTTATGTTTAAATCAACCCTTATACTATTTCAGTTCATTAGATGTTAATACTTATTCTAATTGTCTGCCACCAACTTAATAAGTTATAATAACATGGATATTAAGTTCTGAAAGTTACCAACTTAACCTAAATATTTTTGTCTTCATTTGCTTCAGCAGCCGAGGTTCCCAAAGAGAAGAAGGCCGAGCCAGCGACGCCCACAAAAGGTTTGATTTTCTTTACTGCTGTCACTTATTCAACATTTGATTTGCTTCTATTTTATTTTTAAATATTGAATTAGCAATATTAATTTCATTAACATTTATTTTGTATCATTTTTAAATAGATCATAGTTTTCAGTGTTAGATAATATGTGATTTTTCATTAAACTGTGAGAATGAAGTGTATTAATAGGACTGTGTTGTTCTTGCACCTGTTACTGAAGCAAAAGCTAAACCTGCTGAAAAGAAGAAAGGTATGCATCAGAAGTGTGTCTCTGTAGTGATTTAGAAGCTAGTAACTCATCACTGCTGATGAAATGCTCTTTAACCTTTCATACTGCACTGCCACATGATAACAACTCAGATCCAAACCCTTATGTTAAGTTTGGATTTTTGCATTGTGTGCAAATACATTGCTTTCATTGTAAATAAATATTCAGGAGTAGTATGGACATCAGCTGTTTCACTTGAACACATTGACTAACACTTTTTGTTATTTTTCTTATTAAGCTGCAGTTGTCAAGGTGAAGAAGGCCGAGCCAGTGACCCTGAAAAAAGGTTTGTATTTCCTGCCTCTTCAGTTCTTTCACTGTGTGTTTATTTGTGTCTTATTTTTCAAATATTGAAGGTTTGCAACAGTAGTTTTTTGTGGTTTTTGACACTGGAATAAACAAAGCGTGTATTTTTCTACAACCTGTAACAAAAAAAAAGAATCACTAAAGAGAGGCAATGTATTCTGTAGAGGTTTGTTTAAGGCTCAGACAATTGGAGTTGTAACCTTTTTTCCTTCTTTAAAAAGTGTTACAAAAGTGAAACCTTCCAGGACTGTGCTGATAAGATGTCATCTTTCTCTCTTCGATCTGGAGCTTCCAGAGAATATAGTGTGGCTGCAGTTTCTAACTCATTCATTGTCTTCTTTCAGAGGCAGAAGTTTCACACAAGAATGTCTCTCTAACAAAGGAGAAGGTCAAGGTTGTGCCGCTGAAGAAAGGTACACCTTTTTAACACAGAACATTTATCTTTAATTCTACATCTTTTCCACTACAGTGTGCTTTTTTTCAAGGTGTTAATCATCTAAGATGCATTTAGAGTTACATTTATTTGGAATGATAACTAAACTGGCACTTTCTGTTTTCATTGATATATTTCTTGCTCTTCTTCATCACAGTTGCTGTAACTCCAAAAGAGAAAGTCAAACCAGTGGCTCCAATAAAAGGTATTTACAGTCATATAACTTATATATATAGCTTCTATTATTTTAGTATTTTTAAATGCTGCTGCTATGCCAGTGGTCTGTCTGGACCGCAGCTTTCCGGCTAGATGCATTAATTCGTAAGCCCAATAAGTTATGGACATTCATTGTTGAAAGTTTACTGAAATATTTTTGTTTTCATTTACTTTAGTAGCCGAGCTTCTCAAAGAGAAGAAGGCCGAGCCAGTGACGCCTATAAAAGGTTTGATTTCTTTACTGCTGTCACATATTCCACATTTGATATGCTTCTATTTGATTTTCATAGATTTCATTAGCTATTATAACTTCACATGTATTTTGTATAACTTTTTACCCAGATCATAGTTTTTAGTTTTTGTTTAGTGTTTGATTTCTCACGAAATGTGAGAATGAAGTGTATTAATAGGACTGTGTGATGTTCTTGCACCTGTTACTGAAGCAAAAGCTAAACCTGCTGAAAAGAAGAAAGGTATGCATCAGAAGTGTGTCTCTGTAGTGATTTAGAAGCTATAAGCATGAATGCTGATGAAATGCTCATCAGCTCAACATGCTTTCACATAGAATGCTTAAGGAATAATGCTCTTAGCTTGTAATGTGTGATGAGTATTCATGACATCTTTTTGCTTCTTTGGATGCAGAGGCTGTTTTAAAAGAAAAGGCTAAACCCTCCAAGAAAGGTGAGGATGAGTTGTACTTTCTCTAATACTCTTTAGACCGTAGTGTTGGCCCATTTTTTTTTTTTTACATTAAAAGGATGCAATTTTTGAGCAAATCACACATTTATGCTTTTTTCCATCACACAACATGTTTTCTATCTTTCTGTTTAGAACCTGAGGCCAAGCCTGCACTCTCCAAGAAAGGTAGTACAGAAGTAATGAGTCATTATGTGAGTGCTTTATAAACAAGTTAACTGTTAACTGATCCTCATCTTGGGTCTGTCTCAGCACCTGAGGTTCCAAAGAAGAAGCTTAAACCAGCTCCTGAAAAGAGAGGCGAGTATTTGATCATACAAAATAAATGTTGAGGAAAGGCGTGAATTTTCACATTTATCTGAAGTTTATTTGTGTTTGAATTTAAGTTTATATATTTGAAATTGTGTTTTGTTCAAATTAGCTCCTTCTAAAACTGAAGCTGAAACAAAGAAGGTCAAATCCCTCCTAAAGAAGAAAGGTAGCATCCCACTGCAATTGTAAAAAGTGATCTGATTAGTTGTAATCAGATTACTTTTTAAATTGTAATTAGATCAAATGAATCAAAATAACTATAAGCAGGTGACTTTTGGAAGTAGTAATACAGATTTCTTTATCAATTATGATCAGATTAGTATTGATCTGATTTATTTTTGAATAAGATTTCTCATCACCAGAATTGTTAGCAAATTGTAATCAGATTACTTGTAATTGGAGTACTAAGTCATTTTGACTTCTTACCAGATTAATATATAACGACAAATTATTATTTAAAGTAATATAATCAAACTCAATTACAGTCTATGCAGAGGGATTGATTTTATTTGTCAAATTTAATGAACATTTTTTCCTGGTCTTAACAGAGGAACGAGTGCTCAAAGAGATACAGGAGCCTGCAATAAAAGGTACAATTGAATATGAAGAAACTACAGTTTAATTATTCTTACTTCATTTGTGGAGCTGTAATTAATCAAAATGTTTTCATTACTTATAGAAAAACCTGCTGAGAAGAAAGTTGCCAAGGAAGACAAAATTAAAGGTACTGCATGGTGGAGTTGGGATATAAGATGATGTAACCCTGGGTTGTTTCATTAACTTCATGTTCTTTTCTTTGTAGCAGAGTCTTCTGTATCAGACAGCATCCCCATGGATGGTAAGTAGAAATTCCTCTCTCATAACTGAAACATCACTCAAGTTAGCGTCTTGCACTCCAGAGAAGGACGAGCACCACATTAGCCTTAACAGTTGCTGTTCTGCCCTGTGTCCCCCTCCACAGACGAGATGCCCTACTTCCAGTGTTTCTTTGTGGACGAGGACGAGGCCCAATTTCCGTTCTACGCATTCTCCCCTCTGCAGATTTGAAGCTTCAGTCTGAATCCAGTCTGAAGTTTACAAACTCATCAACTTTGTGATGCTGTTGCATGCCGCCCGGCGCTGCTGAAACGCAGCCTGCTGGTAATTGCTGGTATTCAACAGTATCCCTTGGACAGCAGGGGGTGATGGGTGATTTTCATGCGATGGACCGATTTTATATATATTTCCAGATTTGGTTGAGCTCTCATACCAAATACATGCATCTAGTGTCATTCCTTTCTGTGTTTTATTTATTCTTACTTTTGCTTTCACTTCATTCGAGATGTGAATATCATGAATCTTTAAAAGGAACAATGTATTATAATAACTTTTGTGGATCACTCATTTAGATCCCGACTGCAACAAATGCCAATGAATAAAATGTGCATATTTACAGAGATCACATGATGTAGAATATGTTCAACTTGTAAACAGGGTACAAAAATAGCCACAAGTGCTATTAAACGGTGGATATGGGTTACGTCTTTAAGCCCACATGTACTTGAAAAGATATTTGTACAGTGTTGGTACATGCATTTTAAAACTTCATCTGTTTAATTACTTTTATCTTCATTGCATTGTAAAAGGATAACTTTAATGCTACATTTTCTGCTTTTGAGGCCCTTGAATTAACATTCAAATGACACAATGTTAGCATAATTCCATCATTCTTGACATTTTCAGCCACCTTTATGCTAACTTTTTTTTGCTGTTGTTAAAATAGCCTTATATTTCTTCCCTACATGGAACAAACAAGGTTACATTTTCTGTTTCTTTGTTTCTGTCTACTTGTTATATATCAGAAGGAATGACCATGCACTGTATATGAGAGCTCCCAATCATGCAGATTTAACAACACTACCTTTAAAGTCTTATTAAACAGCACCATGCTGCCCATATGATGCTACTTGTTGTATTTAATAAGAGGGACAGAGATAATTTCCAACCGTTAAACTCTGAAGTAGGGCACATATGGTGATATTTTTCATGTCAGTCACACAGGATGATTGTTGTGTGAACAGCAGATCCCTGACAGACCAAAAGCTGATGTTCACTTTGGTCAGCGGCTGTTAGCTAGTGTGCACAACATAGACACGTCAGTATGTATATATACATATATTGCAACTTTAAATGATAGGCATTAACAGTGTCATCTTTTCATGTTTTTTAGCATTTAAAACACAAAATGTGTTCTTATTCATGGTGCTATTATGAAAGATAAGAGCGGTTTTTACAGTTTTTGAATATCCTGTATATGGGATGTTGATTGGTCGATGTGGGTGACATGATCTCAGATTGATTTTAAATCCTGAAATCAGACAGATTCAGGTATCTGAAATCTCTGAGAAGAGAGCTGCAAGACTCAGCTCCAGTACACTTTTGACTACCTGAATGTTTTCATTAATGTGCTTATGTTGAAGCTCATTAAATAGAAACAGAACATTGTGATTAAGACTGCACATCATGCAAGTTCAGCTTATAGCAGCTGTTGTTTCACATGGCTCTTTATAGTTTAGTACATGTGACGCATAAAGGGCAGTTATTGCAGCACAGCTGATGGCACTAATCCCCTGTTTACTGAAAAGTAAATCCACTTATCTTTTTATTTCAGTAAAAGCAACACTCTTTCATTAGAACATGATTGGAGCACAAGACCCTCTGCAGCTCACAGTGAGCCCCTGCTCCAGACTCTGTACTGAAACAGCTGGAGATGTAGGGATGATTCTACACTGTTACTGTTCAAGAAGGTTAGATGTTTCCAAAATGAAAGAAGGAATTATAAAAAAACTTTTAGTATATTTTTACTTTTTTTGAGTTAGGGAGATTTTTAGGTTATTACAATTTTTTTGTTCATTGTGAAAAAAGATACACAATTTATTTATTTATTTTCCTGAGTTGTATCTACTCACTTTTACCAGGTTAAAATGTGCAATCCTTATTTTTAATATGCCATTGATCAAAGCACTGTATGTTTGTCAAATATTGAATGAAATGTGCATGATGTGTGTATGTGTGCTTTTGTTTAACGCTCCTTTCGGAGATTGTTCCCCAATTTTCAAAATGGCAGCAAAAAGACTTTAACTTTTAAATCAAGGTATTTGATACCAATTGGCATTTGTCTGAAATGCTGTTTCTAACATGATACCTTACAAGTCATATTTTGAATATTAATATATATTTTTTTGTAAATAGACAAATATAAGGATAAAGGAGTTTAATCCCTGAACCCTCATACTGAAATCTGATAGTCTATCATTTGCCATTTACATCTTCTTCATGCTTGTGAATAGAAGCAATTTGACAATAAAACATAGCAAAGCAAATGTTTCTGTTTAGTCTGTCTCTAAAAATGCTGACAACTTGGGCACCAATGGCCTAGCGGTCTAAGTGCACCCCATGTGCAGAGGTCGCCTGTTTGAGTCCCAGCCGTGAACATTTACTGCCACTCTCTACTCCCCACGTTTCCTGTCTTTCTTCAGCTGTCCTATTAATAAAGGCAAAATGTCCCCCAAAAAATAAAACTTTAAAGATGCCAACAACAGAATATCCAACACAAAAAGAAGTATTCCAGCACATTTCTTTTGATTTTGAAATTATGATTGTTTCCTCTGTAGTATTTATGAGTAGCAATTTGAATAGGAGACTTGAGAAGATGCAGTGGCTATTCCCATTGTGAGGCCACGGAGGCCAGAGAGCGGTTACTACAGGTCAGTCCACACCTCTGACACAGATTCCACACAAAGAAGAGATTCCCTCCGCTCTCTTGGGGGGTTGGGGGGTGCACTGGGGACAGAAGAAGCTACACTAAAGTATTATCTCCTGCTGAGTCTCCAACATGGAATGCGATAAGCTCCCTTTTCAGCGTGGCTGTGCTGCTGTGAATATCGTGACATTAACTCGCTTGAACTTTTCTATTAACTGTTTTCACCCTAAATATTTATGCAAATTAATCAGGCTGGACTTATTTCTTGGCACTCACACAAAGCATAAAGATAGATTTTTAATTGAAATTAATTCAGTGGGCAACAGCCAAATGAGTTCCACTCCAGTTACCATGGTTTCTTTGTGTCCCATGCTATTCAGAGGTGAGCAGAAACTTGGCAGAGTGTGTGTTGAGATGAGAAGAATGGCCATTTGTATTTGCAGTGTTCAGTAGGCTGGACACAGCTCGCAGGGCAGGGCAGGGAGGATTTAGCTTAGTTTCTTTAAATGTGGGAAAGATTGAACATTTGTATATCAAAGATGTTGAGACAAACAGTGTGAGATACTATATTAAAACCTTGAACAACCAGCCCTGACTTATTGGATTGATACAAACTGTCACATCCTGCAGTCTTGTCTTATCCCTTCTTGTCTGTCATCTGTCATGCAAGCGGCAGCATTCAATCACGGTTGGTCCACACCATCGAATGATGCCTCTACGTAATGACACCACAACTAAAACCGGATTACCCGAGGCCAGTGACATCATAACCCTAACCCCCCCCCCCCCCCCCCCCCCCCCCCCCCCCCCCCCCCCCCCCCCCTCCAGCTCCTAACCGTCTCTGACCATCTGGGGGTTACTACAGGACATTCACTCCAATGAGTGCAATGGTCACACTAGCTGCTGCTGCCGCTGCACGGCCGGCTCTGGCCTGCACAGTCACCCTGCAGCTGTCACCTGGATCTGACCCGTCACAGGGAGAGTACTGTTCCCACAGTCCAGGGTGACATATTTGAAAAGAAATGTAGGCCTGCATTCAAAGTTGCATGGGAAAAAAAGCTCCCTGACAAGAGGACAGGAAGTCAAAGTGGTGCTGATGGAACTCTTGTGACTGAAAACTGAAAAGTCTGAGCCATTCGGAAAGTTTAGTGACGCAGTTTATTTTTTTCACATGATATGCAGAATGAAACAGTTTTGGCCTTTCACATTCTGGATTTCAAACAAGAGGTCTTACAAAAGAATTCCCAAAATATTCATCACATGTCACAACAACAAATGGAGTGCAAATCACTGCAAAAAGGTTTTTGTTAAAAAAAAGGGAAGGAACAATTTGTTGATTGTTTGTAGTGCAGTGTTTTTGCTCAGTCATGGGTAAGTTAGGCTTTTTCATAAGTGCGGACTGCCTGGACTCCTTCAAAAGACACAGTCTGCAAAAAAAGAGACAAGAGAAAGCAAAAGAGTATGTTACATGATTGAAACTAAAAATTAGCAGTGATTTCAGTACAATGTCTGCTTTCTGTGTGAAGAGTGAGTTTGCCTCTGCTCATTTAGCTCATTTGGTTTTTCCTTCTACACAAGATGAGGCGAGATGAGGCAAGTTTATTTGCATAGCATGTTTCAACAACAAAGCAGTTCAATGTGCTTTTCATAAGCGCTTTGAAATGCTGTTTATGCAGCGAATGATAAATGTAACCACAATGACAGGATCTGAAAGATTTCTACTCACTTCTCTCTGCAAGGAGTTAAATGTGTAAATTCAACTTACCATCACCATCTTGCCATCCTTGATCTCTCTGACAAATTTGGTCTCCTTGCCATCCCACTTCTGAACCTGCACAAAGTTGTCTCCCTCCATGGTGAAGGTAGTCTGCAAGCACAAGCACAAATTAAAGTATGATGTATTTCACCATTGGATGGCGAAATTAAAGCTCTGACTCACGCCAAGTTTACTCACTTTGACATGTCGGTCATCAGGTGTGGTCTCATCAAACTCGTCTCCCAGTTTGGAGGAGATCTCGGTGTTCTTAAAGGTGCTCAGGGTTTTCACCACCACTTTGTCCCCATCCTGGCTGATCACTACGGTTGGTTTAGTGACATTGCCCACCTGTCTCGTGGCAAACCCAACGCCTGTCAAAATAACACAGTACTTTTAATAATGCATAATGCTGGACACAAGAAATGAAATGTATCAAATTCGAATATTTTCTGTGCATTCATTTTACAAATTAAAACTTAACAAAAAGCCAAACTATGCAATCATTCTAACATACTTCGAGTACTTTCCCCACGCTGCAAATAGATAAATGATTACCTTACCTAGTGCCTTCATATATTCATCAAAGTTCTGGCTTTCGATCAGTTTCCATGTAGCGCAGAAAGCATCAACCATTGTTGCGTTTTTAGATGGTCCGGTTCAGTATGAAAATGTCACAGCTTCTGTTCTCCTGCAGTAAACCTTACAGCGTCTGTGAGCGTGCCCAGCCTGCCAAATTAATACTGTACAGAGGGCGGGGACTCGAGCTGCAGCGTCAAATCTGATTGGTTGTTCCAGTCGCGTAGTTCGCCTCGATTGGTCATCACAAAATGTACTTTGAAGAGATCGAGTATGAATAATGATGGTCTCAAATACTACTTACGAGAGAAAGACTCACATATAGAAACTAGAGTTAAGTTTATACTTTAAAAAAACACAAATTAAATCTATGTGTCATCTGAATATCTAAGGCGGTTATTGTTCTTGCATAAAGCATTATTAGTCTACGGTACATTCTGACGCTAGTATGCTAATGAAACTGATCGTGGAGGTGCCACCAAAGTGTTGGTCGGGACCCCCTGGGGGGTAGTGAGCCACAAATGGGGGCTCGTGAGAAGTCTTCCAGAATGTTTTTAATTCAAGTCATCTAAAAATATGTATTATTATTACTTGTATTTTTATTTTATTTATCTTTGTTTCTTATGTTAATCTTCCTTTTTGTTTGTATTTATTTATTTTTATTCCCTTTGTTGGTTTTGTATTACTCACTGTTTATATAATTTGTTAACTTGTGGTCAACAAAGAAATACTGAAAAAATGCAATAAAAAATTGGAATGACAAAAATCATCTAAAAATAGTACATTTTACTCATTTATAGTAAAAAAATATCAACAAACATAGTAGCAAAACTTGAAATAAAACCTTGAAAATAGAAACTGTAATGAGTTTTCTGCCTTTCTTTCTGTCAGATGACTCCTAAGTTTAGGGTTAGTGCACAGTTAATTATCAAAAGCATCAGGAGCAGTAGGTTAATTCATAACAGCACAGGAAACACAGCCACATGCTCAAGTAGGTAGGCTTATTTTCTGAAGACCAGCTAAATGAAGCCACATTAAACCACTTTGAGGGACAGTGGTGGTCATGAGTCTTTGGCCCCTATATTTTGGGGGTTGCGGGCTGAAAAGTTTGGGAACCCCCTGTGTAGAGTGTAGACTAACAAAGTTATCCAAGTTGAATCTTCACCCCTTGAATACAAATCACAAAAATACCCAGGATGCAAGGGGTTTAATTACAAAATAATAATTAAATTATAAGTTATTTATTACTAATGTACACATTTGTAAATTTCTTAATTGTTTTTGTGGAGGGAAGTTCTGTTTATTAATATTTTAGATACAGCTAGATCTGTATTTGATTTTCTCTTGGGAAACAAAGTACAGAATTTCAACTATTACCACTTAATACCTTTAATATTGATAAAATTCTTCCTGTCGAAACAATCTGACATGGTTACAAACAGATTTCTTCTGTCATAATACAGTAAATCAGTTCCTTACCAGTAACACAAAAGTTGTAATCAATAACACTAGCAAATAATACAATATGATACAAAATTAAAGTTCACTATCGCTGAGTACATTGTCAAAAAAAATCTGCTTTCGGTTTAAAAACAAATACAACTTGCAAATTCTTGGCACTGATCAAGGCCAGATTAGAGTAATGAACGTAAACTCAGAGCCATGTCAGAAATATTCAATTACCCTCCCAGAACAAAAATATCACATTTCATATAGCAAAGTAATATATTTTGCACTTTGCTTCAAATAAATTATCTACAAGAATAACTTTTACTTCCCTGAAGTTCAGATATAGTGCATGCATTTAAAACATTTAATGAAAACATGTAGCAGGGATCATAACGTTTAGGATGAAGGAGAATAACTCGTACAGTCCTTCCTCCAAATAAAGAAATGACAGACTGAGGTGTAACTGAAGACAGTCTGCTTTGTTTTTCCACTCCTTATGCAAAACAGGATAATTAAGTTACTTAACCGTTAGTAGAATATAATTGGAAGTAAAGGCAGATTTTGACCAAGTAGTCACACTGTGGCACTTTTTAACAGTAACTGACATAATAACAGAGGAGGATTTGAAAAGTTTGAAATAAAAATCATGGAGAAAGAGCTTGTCGGGGGGTGAAATGTGGCCAGGCAGCAGAGGTAGAATCCGAGAGGTAGAGAGTGAGGTAGAGAGGACAGAGCAGCACTGAAGCTTTCCCACATTAAGGCCAAACTCTCCTCTCCTTTATCAACCCTTATACACAGCCATGATCAAGATAACCTATGACGAGTTAATCTTACAATAAACAACACTGAAGACAAGTTACTATAGGAGCAACAACATGCTCAAGTAATGGGTGCTTTTGAACAATGGTTGATTGCTGTATCTGCTGATTTGTTGAAAAAGTCAGAGTTTAAAAGCCGCCGGTGATGAGTTACAGGTTGATTGCTACAGAACAGTATGTGAGATAGAGACTCCTGATAAGAAGAGGGGTCAGTCTATAAATTAAAAAAAAGTACTTGGAGTAGAAATTGTGTTCTCTGGGCTGACACTTTCAGTTTAAGGTTACAAATTAGCTACCAATAAATGCAGTCAGAGGGTCAAAATGTCTTCAAATATTCTCTAAGAATACAAAACTTTTCAAGCTTCTAGAAGGAGAAAGCAATCTGGCAATAATACATGTACTTATATTGCACAAAGGAGAAATGCAATTACATTTAATTTGTACTAAAAAAATAAGTTGCTTCTCTTTTTGTCGACAAAGGCAGATGAGAAGCTTCTGAAGAATTAAGAGTTTGATTCAAATGCAATTTGCAATATCTATGGAGAGATAGAGTTTTAAAAAATAAATGACATGAGATTAACATTAAGTGGATTGTCTGTATTGCATGACATGTGTGTGCATGTGTGTGCGTGTGTGTGTGTGTGTGTGGGGGTGGTTTATTAGGTAGGTCTGATTTGTCCACACACCCATAAGAACAGGGTGCTATCTGAAGACCCCAACATTGATTGACAGTGCCACCTCTGGTTTCCTGGATTTGGTCGACCCACACTTCTTCTGTGATCCAGCACTGTCAGAGCCTGCAGCCTCTCCTCTGAAAATATAGACCATTTCAACATAAGCACTAACTGACACAGTGTTGATGTAGTACAGTACAGAAGTAATATTCAGTGTGGTTACAACATGATTGGCAACTATATTTTCCCTGCAGCTGTGTGTGTCAAAGTAAAGAAGTCCCACCCTTTCCTGTGTTCCTCTGCCTGCTCTCTGAGCATCTGCTGGCCCTGCTCGTCCTCCAGGGTGACAAAGTCTCTGTTATTGTCAACCAGTAGATTCTGGTGGAATAGAAATAACAGATTTAACACTTCTGGAATTAATCAAACAAAACAAAACAGCTTAAATCTTAAACAAACAAAGTCAAATAATACCTTAATGCCGACTGTGTCGCCATCTTTGAGATGAAATGGGGCCCCAAGTAATGATTCAGCCTTCTTCTTCTTCTTCTTCTTTGAAACCTGCTGGCTCTAAGAATAAAACAGGCGTACAACATATTAATAACTTGTAATGTGGCAGTGAGTTAGCACAGAATACAAAGAAGTCCCTTCATCAACTAAGACCGTTCTTTCTTCTTTTTACCCAGTTGGAGATTTCTTCCCAGGTGTGTTTGTCTGGCTGGTATTTAGCCAGCAGCAGAGAGTCGGGGGAGAGGCCGTAGTGTGCAGCCAAACATGTGCGTAGACAGCGCGGTGAAGAATCCCGGGATGCATCCCAAACTAGCTCCTCTGGAGGGTAGTAACACCTCTCCCCTGGTACTCCCATTTTAATGTTCAACAAGACTTCTTTAGAGCTTGGGAAGAGAAGAACAAAATTAACTTCACTGGAAAATAAAATGAGAAAAATAACATGGAGGGGTGTTAAAGATTATGCATCAATCAGAAGACTGATAAACCTTACCCAAGATCTTCTTCCTTTAGAAGCTGTTGTATACAAAGGTCTGCGCCACTGGATAGCTTCAATTTCCTGATTAGAAGGAAATGCATAAATAAGCAGAGACTCTTTATTTATTAATAATGAACATGATCTGAAGGGTACACCATGAAGCGATCATACAACATACAGTACCTGTGTTTATTTTGAGTAAGCTGGATCAACATAGTCTAAAACTCAAGGTAGAGGTATCAAGTGTAATGAAGCTGGTTATGAACTTTCACTGTTAACTCAGGCTTTCTGCTGAAGGCTCTGTGCACACTCACGAGAGGGTGCATTTAGAGCATTGTTTGAAGCTCTTTCTGTACTGTGATTTAGCCAGGTCAGAAAACAGTCAGCTTTGTGAGACAGACACTGGGTTTAGGCCCCACAGACACGGCTTTGCCCTCTAATTTCGCTTTGTGGTACACCCCACTGGTGGCCTTCAAAGTGTTTATACCTGAGTGTTTGTTGTTGCCCTCTGAGGATACGTGCCAGCCTCTGTCCATCAAGCTGCCACACACGCATGAACCCAGTGGTTGGTATACACACATCCTGAAGTGCAGACAGAGTCAACACCTGATGCAGAAAAAAAAGTAGGGCAATGTTGGTTTAAGCATGAAACATCCCAAATCACCTGATTGAAGTTCCTCTACAGAAGGAAAGAGGAGTTTTAGATGATGATTTAACAACTACAGACAACCCTCAACTCCTGCTTTGATTTACAAATAACCTGGGTACACTACCTGAGTCTTCAGATCCTCAAGAGTGGCCTCATCTGATATCTCAACCTCTCCAACACTCTTCAGAAGAGATGAGTGTGAATCACCTGGAGTTGCAACTTCCAGCATTTCTTCCTCAGCGTGGCCATTGTTGGTGAGTTTAGAATCTGCCGAGTTGTTTCTGGGATCCAGGTACAGCCACACATTCAGCTTGAGAAAGCCCTGACAGGAAAAAAAACACAGACAACAAGGAGCTAACAACAAAAGGTACAGTTAGAGTACATGAAGGAATCATGTGTTAGCCAAAACTAAAACATAGTCTGTTCAAAATTACATACAGTCCAGGGGTCTCATAAATGTTACGTACACTTTTAGAAAGAACTTAGTATGGATTCTACAGCTCTATGTCAGCCTTAACCTAACCAAAGGTCTGTCTGTGCACAGCTGAGAAGTGGTATCCTTCCTCTGGCATTTGAAACAAGTCGCTTCTACTCGATACCAGAGGAGGATAGAAAGTGTTCTCATTGATCTGGGAGAGGTTGAAAATGTAATGCATTTCAATCTATTGCCCACTATAACTCTGAGATGCTAGCTTTTCTGCAACATGGCAGGTCAAAGTGTGGTGTGGTGAGGTGTAACATTGGATAACTTTTTGGTCATGGTTTGACATGTACTTTATGCAAATGTTCTTTCTTTTCCTCCTTATGCTGTTGCTCTTTTTTGTTTTGTTTTCTAGAGTTTCTGAGTGCTGGGCTGGGCACCACTCTGATGCAAAACACATTGAAAAAAATAAACGACTACTACTTGTACTTCATCAGGGTTCCCACTCTTTTCCAGAGATCATTTTCCAGGACATTTTCATTGATGATCAAGCTGGTATGGCCGTCTAAATTTAGTTCCTAATTTAGTTCCTAAATAGTCTAATATGTTCCTCTCAGTGGAAGTCTACATTGAAAGACATGTAGTCTATGGCTATCAATGAAATCATCTCTTACATTCTTAAAAATGATGGCAAATTGATAATAGAATAATGCAACCACAGATGCACAGCACTTCACTATTAGTGCAACCAAGTATCAATGATGGGCAACATCTCAGCTTTCTCTTTTCTCAAAAAATATAAAATGAGTTAAGAAAAAAACAAAAGAGCCAGCAAAGGAATCAGGAAGCTGCCTTACTGAAATAAATAAATAATAATAATAATGATCACAGGATCAGTGCATTAATGACATAAATAGAACTGAATGACAAAAATGGCCTCAAATGTTTCTCAACTCAACTCAAATTCAAAATATACCTGCTTAATCTTGATATTCATCCTGCTAAGTGGTCGATATAAAACAAAGCAATGTCCCGTTTTTTTATTTGAGATACCGTAAACTCTGAAAAAATCACACCGGTGTGAAGACGCACTCTGTATTTGAAGATCTCTCAGAGGTTTAAAAAAATGTAAACTGTCTTCCTGCATGGCGATGTCTATTTATGATCAGCGATGTCTACAACGTGGAGTTTCTGTTCAGCTGTGTCGCTCTTTTTGATCCATTTGTTTTCACTATCGGGAGTTTGCACTCCTACTAGCTACAGCAGGGGTTCTCAAACTTTTTGGAGCCAGGGACCCCTTACAGGTGAGAAAATTGTCCATGGCCCCCTCATAATTGTAACACAGATTAAGCACATTAGTGATGTGTCATGATCAAAAGCTGTGGCTCTGAGAGCCGATGCTTTATAGTGAATCAGAAGAGCCGGCTCGCATCAAGAGAGAGATGACTCCCAGTTTTTCCCTTTCGCTGCTTAGCTCTCACAGTGCTCAACCCCAGCTCTGCTCACAGCAGAACTTTGTTTTGATTGGTCAGCATGGCGGCCATGCGGCCAATCACAAGTGAGGATATAGGATGCAGGTTCTGGTTCGGTTATGGTTGGGTTTGCTTTGGTTTGGTTCTGTTAGAATGAGTTTATTTCTTGTTCTGGTTCTGTTTGCTTGAGTTGTTTCTGTTTACTTCAGTTGGTTCTGGTTCTGTTTGCTTGAGTTTGGTTCTGGTTCGGTTCTGGTTCGGTTCTGGTACAGTTCTGGTAAGGTTCTGGTACCTGGTTCAGTTCTGTTCTGGGTCTGTTCTGGTACGGTTCTGGTTCAGTTCTGGAACAGTTCTGGTAAGGTTCTGGTATTTGGTTTGGTAAGGTTCTGGTTCTGTTCTGGTACTGTTCTGGTACGGTTCTGGTATGGTTCTGACTCAGTTCGGTTCGGTTCTGGTTCGTTTCGGGTTCAGTTCTGGAACGGTTCTGGTTCGGTTCTGGTTGGGTTTATTTGGGTTTGGTTCTGGTTCTGTTATAATGAGTTTGGTTCTTGTTCTGTTTGCTTGAGTTCAGTTCTGGTTCGGTTCAGTTCTGGTTCTGTTCCGGGGCCGGTTCCGGTGCGTTTCTTGTATGGTTCTGGTTTGGTTCTGGTTCGGTTCTAGTTCAGTTCTTGACGGTTCTGGTTCGGTTCTGGTTCGGGACTGGTTCGGGACTGGTTTGGTTTGCTTGGGTTTGGTTCTGGTTCTGTTTGAATGAGTTTGGTTCTGGTTCTTGTTCTGTTTTCTTGAGTTGTTTCTGTTTCTGTGTACTTGAGTTGGTTCTGAATGTGTTTGCTTGAGTTTGGTTCTGGTTCTGTTTGCTCGAGTTTGGTTCTGGTTCTGTTTGCTTGAGTTCGGTTCTGGTACAGTTCTGGTAAGGTTCTGGTACCGGGTTCAGTTCTGTTCTGGTGTGGTTCTGGTATGGTTCTGGTTCGGTTCTAGTATAGTTCTAATTTGGTTCGGTACCTAATCATAACCCTAACCGTAACCCTAACCCTAATCCTAACCCTAACCCTAACCCTAATCCTAACCCTAATCCTAACCCTAATCACAACCCTAACCCTAATCACAACCCCAACCCTAACCCTAATCACAACCCTAACCATAATCACAACCCAAACCCTAATCACAACCCTAACCCTAATCACAACCCTAACCCTAATGACAACCCTAACCCTAACCCTAATCCTAACCCTAATCACAACCCTAACCCTAACCCTAATCCTAACCCTAATCACAACCCTAACCCTAATCACAACCCTAACCCTAACCCTAATCCTAACCCTAATCACAACCCTAACCCTAACCCTTATCATAACCCTAACCCTAACCCTAATCCTACCCCTAATCACAATCCTAACCCTAACCCTAATCATAACCCTAATCACAACCCTAACCCTAATCCTAACCCTAACCACAACCCTAACCCTAACCCTAATCATAACCCTAACCCTAACCCTAATCCTAACCCTAATCACAACCCTAATCATAACCCTAACCCTAATCACAACCCTAACCCTAATCACAACCCTAACCCTAACCCTAATCCTAACCCTAATCACAACCCTAACCCTAATCACAACCCTAACCCTAACCCTAATCCTAACCCTAATCATAACCCTAACCCTAACCCTAACCCTTATCATAACCCTAACCCTAATCACAACCCTAACCCTAACCCTAATCCTAACCCTAATCACAACCCTAACCCTTATCATAACCCTAACCCTAACCCTAATCCTACCCCTAATCACAATCCTAACCCTAACCCTAATCATAACCCTAATCACAACCCTAACCCTAACCCTAACCCTAATCCTAACCCTAACCGCAACCCTAACCCTAATCATAACCCTAACCCTAACCCTAATCCTAACCCTAATCACAACCCTAACCCTAACCCTAATCATAACCCTAACCCTAATCACAACCCTAACCCTAACCCTAATCCTAACCCTAATCACAACCCTAACCCTAATCACAACCCTAACCCTAACCCTAATCCTAACCCTAATCACAACCCTAACCCTAACCCTAATCATAACCCTAATCACAACCCTAACCCTAACCCTAATCCTAACCCTAATCACAACCCTAACCCTAACCCTAATCATAACCCTAACCCTAATCACAACCCTAACCCTAACCCTAATCCTAACCCTAACCCTAATCCTAAACCTAATCACAACCCTAACCCTAATCACAACCCTAACCCTAATCAGAACCCTAACCCTAGGGATCAGGGTGAGAATGGTTTTGTAAAACAATAAATGCACAAAATTGGTCAATTATAAGGCTTCTCATAAAAACACAGTACGTAAAAGGGTTTTCAACACAAACCATTAGTTTTTGCAAAGTTAAGGTAAAATATACGGCTAAAAAAGATCCTAAATTAAGAGCCGTTCAGGAGTCTTCTTTGGGAGCTGTTAAAAGAGACGACTTTCTGAAAAGACCCATCACCAAAGCACATGCTTACTACCATTTGCACTCTTAGTTGCCCTTTGAACTATTTGCATTGTAAAACGTATCAATGAAAACTTCAGACCTGTACCATAGTGATTAACAGATAACACTTCAATTTGAATCAAGTAAATCCCACTTGTATACTTTAAAACAGAGGGTCATTTCATTCCTTGTGGACTCAACATGACAACATTTATACTTTTCAAGTAATTCATCTTAAACGCTTTCAGAAAATTAACAGTAGCAAGACTCGCATATCCCTTTGAGCCACCAAATGGTATCATAACAATGGTGTATATGCTGTTTTGTAATGACACAGCACAATTTTATAATTTATTAGAAATGTATTCAAATTATTTCACGGACCCCCACGCTATGGTTCGTGGACCCCCAGGGGTCCCAGGACCCCACTTTGAGAACAACTGAGCTAGAGTACGGTAATTGAGCTCTCAGCCTGCAGAGAAAGTTGTGAGGCACAGACCCCCAAGCTCTCTGCCCGACTCCACTGGTCACACTATAACATAAATATAAGACTCTTTGAATCAAAAGAGCACTCTACAACCATAAAACTAGACAATATACGCCCGTTTTCTGTGACTGCATGATTATGAAGTGAAGGAGAAAAGATGTGAAAAAAGTTCTGCAGTGTCGCTCTCTTTTCCAGCACAGCGTGCACTTAACTTTCAATGAATGGGGATGTGTTTTGTTAATAGGGTCAGGTCAAACGCAGCCATGTTGAAATAATTTTCCAGGACTGGTCAACTGTTTTCCAGGTTTTCCAGGACGCATGGGTAGCCTGATTATGATAGATTTCCAGAAAAATCAAAACACTGAATTACCTTCGGAGGCAGCTGTCCTTCTGTGACGACTAATGTGTCTCCATTGCTGAGCTTCACTTCTGACAGAGAAGCCTCCTGAGAGCAGAAGGTTATTGTTAGCATGTGCATCAAAGATATCAACTAAAAGAAAAATGGAAATGGACCCATCAAGATTTCCATTTTTAAAGTTTTTGGGGCATTTTTGCCTTTAATGACAGGACAGCTGAAGAGAGACAGAAAATGTGGGGAGTAGAGAGTGGGGGAAGACATGTAGCAAATGGTCAACCGGCCGGGAGTCGGACCGGCGACTTTTGCGACAAGGACTGTAGCCTCTAGATGTGAGGCGCTTAAACCACTAGGCCTCCAGCGCCCCAACATATATAATTCAGAATGTAAATGCTTTGCAAAGACAACCTCATTTGCAAACACATCCACTATGGAAGACAAATGTTTATAATTGCCTGATTGAAATGGAAGATAAAAAATGTTTCTATCACTTTCATTTAAAAAATAAAGAACAAATAAAGCACAACCAATTATGGGATGCCAACAAGAAAATGCCTCTCCTGTTTGATTGAAGTATGAGATATTTTTCACACCACAGTCAGTCGTTTACCTCATCCATAAGTGGCTCGCCAACCTCCTCACACCAATCCAGCCTCCTCAAGTGCCAAAAAGTACCTGCAAAAAAAAATATTAACAGTAATGACAAGATATTTTACAACAGTTAAAAAAAAATCTGTTGGATTTTATGCTGCCTGAAGCAAAAATATTTTTTGGGTAGAGTAACACTTGATGGAAGTTTCTATAGGAAAACATATGAAACAGAAGGTTTACCATCAAGTCCAACAGCATCCAGCATTGCCTTCAGACACTGCAAATGACAATAATTACAAAAGTATACATGTGTATTTTTCGCACTAGTTTGAAGTGGTTCACACAATAAGTACATGAGAACTGACTTCCTTACCTCTTTGACAGTACAGGTATTCTCTACAATTATGTCCATCTCCATGCCAGCAGAGGGCGCTGCACCCACAGAGAAGTGCAAGAAAAGCTGTGAAGCAGAGAGAAAACCGAGACATCAATCAAGAATCTCCAACTCTCACAAGTCTAGTTGTTTTTCAATGCAGGACAGAAAAGGTGCTTCAAGGTTCTGTACCATTCACCTTTGCAGCTGCAAGTACAAAGGATTGAAGCTTTCAAATAAAAAGACACACCTGTGATGCCTTGGGGGCTTTTCCCGGACACAGAGTCAGCGTGGTCATGAGTCGCACCCCTGCATCCCGAACACTCACTTCCTCACACACTGTCAGGTAAACCGAGGTGAAACAACACAAATGGATTTTGTAAAGGTGCTCTCTAACTTCAAAGTTAAATGATGAGAAGAAACATTACAGGCAAGGAGGATTACCTTTTAAACATTTATGAGGGGGCAGCATGAAGGAATGCTTAATATTTAGGTAAAATGAGGGGGAATTCCAGCACCATTAAAATCACCTGCAGATAGAAAATGACACATTACCTGGAGAGAGGAGTTTCCCTGTGCAGTCCACCTGTCTCAGACAGTACTCTGCACCTGGTCAGCCAGAAAAAAACAGCAGATTTAAAGATGTGTGTTTTATGAAAAAAACCTTGTAAACCTTGCATATAGTATACAGATATGAGCATATAATATGGTTATCTGAACATTTGCACAGATCAAAAATATTACTTAGGTGTGTAAGGAGCCCATTTCAGCGTCAGGTATAAGGATATTACTGTCTTTTCAAATGTTTTAAACTATCCTTTAAGTTGTAGTAGTAGTGTTAAAACCAGATGTATCTGTGAGGTAATGTTTAATTTATTCTCACAGATGGGTCTGATCCTCCTCACGTTTTCAATTACTTCCTTTATAAAGGAACCTGACCTGATTAAAGTGAAGCCATCAAACCTGTTTATCTAATACTGGGTGGGTTTCAGCACTGTTAGGGTTCCTGTGGTAAAGATGGCTGCCAAAGGAAATCATTTGAAGACATACAGTATGTTAAACACTGAGTAGCTTGCCTGGCTGTAGCTGAAGCTCTTCTATGGCCCTCTGTTTCACCTCTGATAGCAGCTGAAAAAGACACAATAGGGTTACAGAGATGCTTAAATGGAGTTGCGATGAAAAAAGAAAGTATATCAGACAAACAAACACAAGGGAACAATAACTACCAACCATGTTTCCTGTAGCAGGAACCTTGATCTTCCGCCTCTCCTCCTCTTTCTCTCCATCTCCATCTCCATCTCCTTCAAGTGGTCGAAACTCTACCTGGAGCCAGCGGCAGTCAGACGGTGTAGTCACAGTGACGACGTCTCCGTTCAGAGTGAACATGCTAAATAAGAAGACACGAGTAAAACACACACCTTAAGAAAATAACATGTACAAACATTAAGGAGGATTTTTACCTGCAGTCAAAGGACTGTGGCTCCAGCACCAACAGCGCGTCTCCATCCTTCAGCGATAGCTCCTTCAGTGTTCGTTGCATGTCATCAGGGGGGAACACCCTCCAACCACTTGCCCCTCCTCCCTCTCCTGACCCCTGTTCTCCTTTCTTGGTTCCCTTATGCTCCTGACACAGAACACTCTCCTTTGGCTCCCCAAGAGCCTCTTTCACCTCCCCGAGAGTCACAGCACCTGCAAACCCTCTCGCCTCCCTTTTCAGTCCTGGCCCTCCGTTTTCAAAGCCTCCTGTTGGCTCCTCACACTCGACCCCGTCCTCTACCTGTAGATCCCCGTCTTCCCCCAAAAAGGGACGGACTACAGTTAGCAGGACTGGCTCCCACTCTGCTCCCGTTAGGATAGTCGCACCACACACCTGAGGAGTACACAAGTCAGCCATTTGAGATTTAGCGGGTAGACCAGGTTACAAAGAATGGCAGAAAAATGCCCTCATGGAGGAAGCAAAACAGGCCTTACAGCGCCAGTACAACATTCATATTTTCCTAATTTTAATGGAGACTTGCAAGCAAAACAAGTGACTACTGACGTTCTAAAAACACTACATGGAGAAAAGAATTGTGTCAGTATATTTTTCCACAGTATTAGTTGTTCATGCTATGTAGTGTCATGTATAATAAAAAAAAAAGGTTATTATTTCAGGAAATGTATTTAATTTGCATTTCTACTAGGGTTTCCAGCATCAACATGTTAATTGCGATGTGATTACGGTCAAAGATAATGGGTTATTCGATTAATCATTTGCTATTTTGTCCCTTTCAGCGCACCGTACTTAAACAACTGCTGAGTCCTCCTGCTTCCTTCTGCCGCTGTGATGGAAAGTAACAACACCATGGCGCTTTTGAACAGCCAATTCACTTTTAATAAAACTCCAAGAGGGCTCAGTTTACAAATCAAAAGTAATATGCCCTTTGTGCCACACACAATTAAAACATCATCAAAGTACTTTGAGTCTGAGCTACCACCTATGAGCTAAGTACTTTGAAGCTGTCTCCTAACTCTGAGTCATGGTTTCAGACCGCACCAGTGAAGCAGTGCAGCATATATTTGAATAAACAATCAAGATTGTGAAGTACACTTCATGAATTAATTTGATTCCTAAATCAAGACACTGATAAGAATTGCTTTACTTTGTTAATACGGACTGGAAAACTATTTAAATATGTAAAATAATCGAATATTAAACATAATGAAAAATGTGATTAATCGCGAATAACAACTGAAATTCAGCGATTAACCACGATAAATCTTTATTTTTAATAGCAGTTAAAAATAAGAATCATTTCGCAGCCCTAAATTTCAGTAATTTGTCTCCTTCATCTGTGTCTTTCTCCCTTGGATTTGCTGACTGGAAGCTTTGTGGTGGTATGTTCTCAAAAAGGCTAAACATGAAAAGTTTGTCCAGTTAAAACGGTTTGGATTATCTGATGTGAAATGCTTGTTCTAGAACTTTTCCCAGAAAAAAATGCAAGAGATTTAGGATAGGAATACTTAAAATACTTAAATACTTGAAAAACAAACTGGTAAACCTCTCACCTCTCTGCCGTTCCACACAAACAGATCAGAGTTTGAAGTAATGCCTGCACTGTACAAGGAGACACTGTCATCTGCAAAGAGAAGCACAACAAGAATGTAGTTACTAAATTGGAATACTTCTATCCTCTTAGAATATTTTACATTCTTGTGACCCACCTGTAATAGTGTTGTAGAGGTGCAGACCAGCAGGGAGACTCTTGGCCACAGTCAGAGCCATATCCCCTTCCCAGAGTTCCTGCATCTATAAAAACAAAAAGGCACATACAGGTATGTAATACAAAGCAGCTTGTCTTGACCACTCATTAGTTACAAAAACATGAGCTGTTGATGCTAATTTACCTGATAAATAGTCAACCGAAGATCTCCCACAGTTTTTCTTCGATCGAAACTCAGAGTTGTGCTTCCATTCTGCTCTTGTTTGATTGGTTGCAGGGCTCCATTTTCAAGTCTGTAACTGTGTGCTAAGTGGAGACGGAGTTCTATTGTGTTATTGGTGGCGTCAAACTCCTCACTGTAGAAGAAAAGAGGTTGACTGGTGTTAATGCTGCATGTTAACCAATGTATGTGACATCCTTGATGATGTAGGACTCTTTAGATGCTTATTGTAATATGTGAGTCAGACCTTACTAAACATAAAAAATATAATTTCTGTACCGTGCCTGCTGCAGTTTTCTGTTTTCCTCCTGAGCCATTTGGATGAGGTGAAGAGGAACTTTGTATTGAGGGTTATTCAGAGCTAGAAATGTAGAAACAAAGAAGACATTTTAATTGATATACAAGTCTAACCAACTGCTGAACTTAAAATAACTCATTAATGACAAAGTCAAACTGATTTATTGAACCAGTGTGCAATTTACATTCTTCAGTTTTCTTCCTAATTTCTTTCTCTTTTCCATTAGAAATACAAAACATGGTGTCTGTTACCTTCACAGGGCCTGTGCAGCTGTGTTTTTCTGTAGAACAGCATGTACGCGCTCTCTTTGCCCTGGAACTGCTTCTCTATGTCAGACTCCCTGATGGAGGTGACCGAGGAGTCGTTGAGGTCAAACCAGTGGCTACCCTGCTGACACACAAGAAGGATACACCGTGAGAAAAAAAGACAGCAAAGTAATTACAACATATGCTCCAGAATCCATGCTGAAGAAATAGTGAGTTGGCGTATTTTGCCTTAAAAAATGTTTTAGAGTTTAACTATTATTAAATACGATTGTTGTTTAAATACCTCTAGTTCAGGCTCGGGCCTCTCGTCTAGTCCTGGCTGCTCAGAGTCTGAGGCCAGTGAAGGGTCAGAGTTCACGATCTGCTCTGCTGGGCTGCAGGGCTCAGTCACAGGACTTGGTGGGTTTGCTTTTAGTGCCACTCGAGTACCGCCAGACACCAACATGAAAACATCATTGTGGGACTGAAGGAACTAAACCGAAAGAGAAAAAGTAGATGACAATTATTAATGTAACAAACAAGGCAAAAGGCAAATTTCCTTTTAATCATAAGAGCGAAAAAAGACATAAGGACTCCAGAAATACCTTTCCTATGGGACCATAGTGTTTTCTGAATTTCTTGCTCCAGGATGAACCGATCTTATCCATGAGTTTCTGTCCCAGCTGGTCCAACAGGACACTCTTGGATGGCTCCTAGTGTACAGAGAGGGAACAGCACTTTACTAGAATTCAAACACTGACTCAGCAATGAAATAGAATAAATCTTTATTGTCCACTGGGGTAGAAAAAACAAGATAGAAACTGGATCAAGTTTCAAGAGGCTCTTAAGTATGCTGCAAATACCTGTGCAATAATAGCAGTGAGGACAGATAAAGGGTCATCCTCTTGTAGTTTTGGCTCACACGCTTCCTTCACCTTCTCCTTGGCTTTCTTCTGAGTCTTGGGTTTGCATTCGTCCTCCTGATGAAGACACACAAGTGATGATGTCTATCATAATACACAACTTCAAAAGCTAGGTCACAGCTGAAAATATGAAATTAAAATTGTCTCTTTACTCACCGACGGCTCCCATTGGCCAAGCTGGTCAATGTCCCTGATGTAAGCATGGTAGTGGCCTCCATAACAGCCACCTTTGTGGATAATAACAGAGAACAGCTCATAGGTGAAATCAGAGTCATCCCCATCACCCTGTAAGAGAGAAGCACAAATAAGTTCAAGTGTGCAAGACATCCTTTTGCAACAAAAATGTCCTAGATAAAGAAAATCAAAACAGTCAGACGTTCAGGTACCTGTTCACAAAATGGCCGTAGGTTGATGGTCAGAGGGAAACCGTAGCGCCCCGTCTCCTTGTACCGCTCACATTTGGTGAAGTCAAAGCTGAATCTCAGCAGAGACATGGTCATGAACGGAGGGAGTTTCTTCAGCTTGGCAGACTGAATAAAGCAAGATCAGTGGAGTTCATCTTTAATGTTAATGAGATTTTTTGTTACATGTCTAGTTTTAATGTAGGATTCAAAAAGGGTCACAAATGAAAAGCTTACTGGTTTAAAGCCTTTTTGTTATTGTGTCTGACAGCTGGCACTCACCTTAGCAGCAGTGACCAGCCTGTCGCAACCTGCACAGCGGTACAGGTTATTGCCCTCAAACAGCTCCTCCTCCACAAACATGTTCCATAAAGCCTCCTCCAGGCTGGACACGCCACAAACACACACCGTCAGGTCCAAGAAATCCTCCTGAAAGAGAGACATATAAAAAGATGTCATTGGTCTTATTGAAATAACTTCTCAAAAGGTCAATGAGGAAGTTGTTTCAATTAATGATAGCTGTGGATGTGAAGTAAGCTGTAGTCAGAATCTGACTGAACCTAACTTACCTGCATCAGATTAGTTATAGTTATATATGCTTTTTTTTCCCTTGAGCTATCATCAGCCAAAGTAAGCTTGCCAGCTCTAATTTAGCTGTGCTCCATAGTCCTGACATTGACTTTTGGTGATTTTAGCTCACAAAGTATACCAGCAGCTTGCTATTTTACAAGCAAGATGAGCCAGGGAGTTTTGCTGCATTTGGGGGGATACTCATAGACTATATAAAACATGGAGGTAGTCTCAGTGACTTCACTCGTCAGTTTCTGAATTGCGGTTTTGAGGCCAAACAATGGTTGTGGCCATATTGGAAATGCTCACTCAATCTAACTTTCAGTCAGACAAAGAAGTGGAACTGAGGCAGGTCATAAGCCTCCAAGTTAACATCTTAATTTACCAACTGTACATACAATGTTTTTTGTACTTGCTACACATAGTGGCTTTAAGAGACAGTCTAACTGAATCTTATCGCAACAAAGGCAACCATGTATCTCTGCCTTTGTTTAATGAAAATAATTCACAACTTAACAGGAAAAGCAGGTCAGAAAAACACTGCACACATGGACACACCTGTCTCTGGCTGACGTTGCCACACTCTTTGCAGTCAATGCTGTTGACGATCGTCCCATGGTACAGACGGTGGATAAGTGTACTTCCAGAGGTGCCCACAAGAGAGTGCTCCAATGCACTGAACAGAATCCTGTTCAACTCCTGCACATCATGCTGGTTTGTTCCCTGAAATACAACAGAATGGATCAAGTTACACACAAAGCTTGCCCCACTGTATGTACAAATAGAATTTGATACAACCTTTACGACATATTGAATAGCGTACTGCTTATGTCATTATTATAGATACTTCCATGACCTAATGCAGAATTAAACACGACGTGCACAAATGTATGTCTATAAACTTGACTGAAAGAACGAAACAGTTCGTGAAAATTGTTCTATGAACATTTCTATGATTTTTTTCAACATTGTCTGCATGTTTTTATTCTTTTTCCAGCTTTTGCAACCTCCTAACTTCTGCAGGGCAATGTATTGTGGGACTAAAGTGTCACCACTCCTGAATTCAAGTGGATTTTTAATGAGACTTTAAAGAGTCACTTAATAATCACAATCACACATATGCTGCGTATGTTTTCAACACTTGTCTGTCAATTTGATCTTGCCTGGTTTGGACTTCAGTAACTCAGTCCATTGTGATACTTTTGTGAATCTGGTTCAAGTTTGATTGCTTTACTGTAAGTGCAGCCTTGACCTGGAAAAGGTGGCTATGGATGCCCTTAGGCCAATTCTATGACTTTCTCTTCCTGTTCTCCTTCTTCTTGTGTTTATTTTGCATGACAGCAGCTGGCATGCTTCCAGATGAAATGTAATTCCAGTTGAGTTACTTAGGCCTGACCTGACCACAGTTAGAAATCATGTTTGAAAATGCTAGAATGCTTTTACGGATATGACTGGAAGATAAATCAATCACTGGAATGAGAAGTGTAACACGAGCCTTTGCCCTGCCTTCATAGAGATAGTGGACACAGACCTCGCTGCTGTTCCAGCCAAAGCTGTCAGTAAGGTTGGCTGTGGAGGCACTTTGCTGGTCCACCAGCAGCAGACTGGCAAAAAGTCTCTGCAGCTCCAGTGGGATCACTCTGACCTGAGGAAAATACGAAAGAAGCTCATTACACATTATAGAAACATAAATATCTAACTTTATCTGTGATTAGAGCTGCAGTGCTGGCACTTACTTTGGCCTCTGGTTTCTCTTTGTCTTCCAGGCATCCTAATTCTTCAGATCCCAAACTGAACAGCTCTTCTGCAAAGACACACAATAAATACGGACATGAAAATCATAGGAAAACGTTGTGTAAAACATAATTCTCATGCAAATCTAAGGCAGAGTAAGCTGAGCTCACCTCTGAACTCTGGGGTGAACAGCAGGGTCTGAAGGAGGGAGTTGAGGTAACAGGTGCCCCCCTGGTTCTTGATGCCGCACAGATTGCTTCGACCCCTGGGTGGAGGTGGCTCATCTCCCACCTTTGTAACTCTCCCCCTGGAGGGATTCGCAGAGAAGTCTTCCTCCTCCTCTTCCTCGAAAAGATTCCCAAACATGTCGTAAGAGTTATTTACTCCGTGCTATCTCAGTTTGGCTGGGACTCTCTCTCGTGGTAAATAAGCGGGGGTTAGCAAGACCGATGTGCCCTCTTGCTATCTCATCTTGGTCTTCCCAAGTTCTCTATTGACAATGGCAGGGCTGACTCTGAAATAAGATGACTTCACAGGGCTGAACATAGCGACAATTACCTAAAACGTATGCGATTGACTCGCACCAATGTTGTTTAGCTAGCTCGGCACGCTAACAAAAGGAAACCAAAGACAGCCCGACACCAATAAGCAGCTTGACAGCTCAGCGAAAATGAGAGAGAGAAATCAGGCTGTTGTTAACAATAACGATATTGACACAGTGAATGGAGAAAATGGCGCCAACCAACCAATGTTTGGATTTATTTTTTACTCGAAGTAGCCCCAGGAACCAGCTCTTTCTTCGTCGGACTGTCTCAAAACGGCAAAAAACCGAAACGTAAATAAAAATACCGTCGGGGAACAGTGGGCAGCCATGTTTCTTGATGGCAGGAAAAAGTGAGCGGTGCATTGTGGTACTTGTAGTATCCTATTCGTTTAACACACACCCTCGAAACTAAAATTACTTTACATATTTTCATTATTCGGCCGGTATTTCGTTTGTGTCGCTTATTTATATTTAAATAGTTTTCTAGCACATTATGAAACAGGTATACGAAATATCAGTACAAGTATACTTACAGAATTGCAAATATAGAACTACATTTCCGACAAGTCTAGGCTAGAAGTCATGGGACCTGTAGTCTTCAAGTACCAACATGTTGCACTGCCATGAGTGTTGATCTTATACAGTCTATGGCAGGGGTTCCCAAAGTGCGATACACAAATGGGGGGGGGGTCTTGAGATGTCTCCCAGAATGTTTTTTATAAGTTATCTAAAAATAGTACATTTTACACATTATATTAAAAAATTTTGGCAAAAATAGTAGCTAAATTTGAAATAAAACCTTGAAAATAGAAAATGTGATGAGTCTGCCTTCTGAAGAGTTCACTAACTCACTAACTCATTAGAGTTAGTGAGCAGTTAATTATCAAAAGCATCAGTAGCAGTAGGTTAATTCATAATAGCACAGGAAACACAGCCACTTGCTCATATTGGTAGGCTAATTTCTGCAGACCAGCTAAATTCACTTGCCTGGGCACTGCCGAGGTGCCCTTGAGCAAGGCACCGAACCCCCAACTGCTCAGGGTGCGCTGTTTGACGGCAGTATCCTCACTCTGACATCTCTCCCTAAGCATGTTCACTGCATGTGTGTGCATTTGTATGTATATACCAAAAAAAAAACTGTATTTGTAGCATGTCCAAAAATAGCATGAGTGAAAAAATTGAATTTCCCCCCTGGGGATTAATAAAGTACCTTTCTTTCTAAAATGAAAATGAAGCCACATTAAATCACTTGGAGAGATAGTGGGGGTCACAAGTCTTTTGCACCTAAATTTTGGGGGTTGTGGCCTGAAATGTTTGGGAACCCCTGGTCTATGGTGTTGATAAGCCAAAAAAAGATTTGGAATGGAAACTTGTGTATTATTTTCCTCCTGGGTATATCTGCAACTAGTGTTGTTACAAAAAAATCTGTAAATGAACATAGCTGAAGGTTCACCAATTTACAAACAAAAATAAGTCTGGTTTATTGACAATTCAATAATTTACTATCACTACTTTGTGACCTAATTCATACAGTCAGAGGCAAAAAAATGAACAAGCAGAATTTGAGAACACATTGGATAAATGAAATGCTTAACCGTTTTTAAAATGTTCAGAAATCTCACAGTCTTTCTTCAATTCTGTCACACGGTGCACATAAATAGTTGAAGATGTATTCCGAAAAAAATGCATGCAATTTTAGCTGAAATTTGAGGTACATTGTGTTCAACATAGCACTGCTGCTTGAAACTGTGGGTTAGCTGCATGTGGTGCTAATGTTAATATGAGATTACAGCCAATAACTTAAGACAATTAAATGTTTTCTTCATTACACAACTTAACTGTTACATTTTGTATGAAAATGTGTTCAAATTTTTGAAAAAAAATTGTAATTCAAATGCAGTTCCAGTAAGCTAATATTGCTATATCTGGGCTAGAATTGTAAACTTAAAATATTCTTGTAATTGTGGAGACCCTCCTCTAGTTTTGAAAACCATCAAATTCCTACAAACACTCTGACTGTATTCTAACTGCAAACACAATTTGAAAAAACACTTGGACACACTCACACATTTTCAACTCTGTTATTTCAAATATTTTCTGACACTTAAATGCACAAATAAATACAGTACACAAAGCCAAAGGCATTCTCTTATTGTTGCCTAGTAGGTTTTCAGCTTGAACACTTTGGAGAGAGGAGCTTTGGCACTAGAGTAGATCAGATATGATTCTCCTTTGGAACTGAAAAATTCCCAGTCACTGCAACCAATCGTTGGGAGCCAATGGACAGGAACAAAGCCTTCATATCCCTGCCACCTGAAATCAAACAGAGAAAAGGAACCAAATCAGAGTTATTTGCATATGCTCAACATAGGTTCCAAAATTAGCTGACAGCTCTTTCCTGTGTCCTAATTTCTTAGTTTATCTACACATGTTATAAGTGCTGGTTTGCTTTCACCTGTCAGGAAAATAAATCTATATTACAACAGTGTACATGTATGTCTCTCAGGGGGTTTAAGCTCTAAGTTATCAATCAGAATGCATGAGTTATTTGACGCTGGGAGGAGTGTTGTTGAAAATATGAGTACCTGTACAGAATGCTGTTGAGAGAGTAGGATTCTCCATTGAAGGAGTTAGCGACAACCAGAAAATATTCCTCCCCGAGGCTAAAGAACTCCCAGTCCACTGCACTGCATAGACAAAAATATGTATGTGGTGATGACAATGACAGGTGATTACACAGGAAGCATTCTTATAACATGAGTGTATGAATGTGCACCTGGTATATTCTATAGTGTTATTATGCACATCTGTACCTATAGGTGACAATATCCTGGAAGCGGATAAACACCTGCCCATTCATGTCCAGTTCGTAGATGGTGGAGTTGATGGCATACTGGCTTGGGCCGTTTCCTTGGAGTCTGTGTCCGTTTGCAACAACCAAGAAGACTCGACTGCCAATCTGAAACATTTCCCAGTCTGTGGCACAGAACGTCTAGAATGACAGTGAGAGAGGAACCATCCTTAAGGTGGGTGGGAGTATAAAGTGTATCAAGTCCTTAAATACAATTTTGAGCTACTCTAGCTTCTTCCCACCCTCCAGAGACACACTTGTCAGGTTAATTTGTTACTCTGAATTGCCCTTAGGTGATAAGTGGTCAATTATGCATTTTAATTGTAATAAATGCTGTTGTTTATGTTAGCTCCATGTTGAGCAGCCACATTAAAACAGTAAAAGCTGCTTACATGTTGCTCCATGTGGATCTAAAATCAGCTGAAAGGGACATTTTTTGTTAAGGGGACTCCTACTTTTGGGTATTTTTGTGTATACTTAGTTCCTTCTGTGTCTTCAGTAGGTTTAATGACACTGGACATTGTTTTATTGGTGTGAGGTTTGTGTCTAATTACTTCTTCGACCATTTCTTGCTCAAAGTAACAAGCAAAGAGTTTTTTTGTAGAAAAAAGAGCCCAGCTTGTGTTTCTTCTCTCCTTTCTGGCTTATTTTATATGATTAATTCCAAACTGCCCCCAGGTGTTGTGAAAAAAATCCTCACATCCAGCTGTGGAGTTCCCCTAAATCTTCTTATGGTTTCTCATGTGACTATCAATGTGTCAACACTCCTGCCTCAACTGTGTCTACATTCAAATATACGGTTCACTATCAGTTACGTGTCAGAGCATTGCTATCGCTCGAGTAAATCATGGCAAACCACAAGCTCTATTTTTGGCCCTATCTTCAATGTTCCTTACGTCCCATTTCTCTTTCATTACCCCTTTATCTTTCTGGTTTGTATCCCCTTCCTTCTGTGTGTGCAGACTAAATGTTTTTTTCATACTCACTGCAGAGATATAGATCTCATCAGAGGAAATCAAACTCGAGCTAGGGAGATGATGAATGGCAGGGAAATCATGCAGAAAATGCAACATGTAAGTGCTCAAGGCCAAATTTCCACCCATGCTCAAACATCTCTCAGGTTTACTCTGCGTTCAGGTAAGTATGTTTTTTTACATGACTGACATGACATTCCCTTCACAATTAAATGTTCTTTTTGTGTTCAACAGATACCTTAACTGTCTGGAACACCTGAAAGCTCCCGTTGACCCAAACGTAGATGACAGAGTCGACAGATGTGGTCACTCCATCAAAGGCATTTGCAACCACCAGAAAATGGTACGGTCCCACTGTGAAAAACTCCCAGTCGTACGCTCCTGAGGTCGGCAGCATCTGGTGAACCCCAAAGGACTTTGTCAACTTGTTCCATTTGTAAATCACGCTGTCTATAGTGTGATTGTTATCACCTAGGAGACAAACCAGGTGGAGCGGGAGTCAACAGGACGTTTTAATATTTTTCTGATTTCATGCCAGGAATTTATGACGTTGATCGGCAGTTATTTCATTGATGTTTAGTTATTACCTTTTCTGTGATTGGCCACAGCAAGATAAGTTTGCTGGTTGATGTTAAAGGCCTCCCAGTCCCGAGCACAGTGGGTCTGCAGAGTCAGAAACTGCACAAACTTCTTTCTTCTTTTGCTCCACTTGTAAATCACAGAGAAGTCAGTCTCTGATTCTTTGTTAAAATGCTTGTCCGGCCCTCCTCCAGAGTTAGACACCACTAGGTATATCTAAGTTGCAAAACACATGTAACATCAGTGCTTCAAACTGTTAAGACCAGATCATTTATTATACTCCATCTCTTCCTTTCTGTCATACCTTTTTTCCAATGCTGAATTGTCTCCACGCCAGAGCTTCATACGTGCTAATGTTCTGGTAGAGCTGGAAACCTGTGTGAGTCCACAGATACACAGCAGATCCGGAGGCTGGTGACCGATGAGCCATAGCAGCCATCAGGCCTGTGCCAGGTACCTGGAACACCTGGAGCGAGATAGAGAACCAAAAACTATTAAACATTGCCCCCTTATGGACAGCTATATTGGTTAGAAAAGGTAACAACAGGATGTTGAGCAGCACAAGATCTCATACAACATTGTACGAACGTAAGGAACATTTATTCTGCTAATCCAGGAGAGAACGCCGCTGAAGCCAGATCTGTAAATAGAGCTGTCAATCAAAAGATCACTTCCCCTCTTTCTGGCATCAATTAACTAATTAAAAAATAATTTCAACATTTGATCGTCAATAAGATTGATAAGAACTAACTGTCATGAAAGAAAGTGTGTACGAAAAAAGTTTGTTTGGCCCATGTCCCATCTGTTAGAATGGTGGTGGCAGGCTTAATAACCTTAATTTCAGCCAATCACCAGGGGCTTTAAATATTTTGGCTTTGCTTCTGAGGAGCTGTCATGCCATTCATCTTTTATACAGTCTTTTGTTGAAAAAAGAAGTACAGCGGTATAGACGTCTGTGAGTAGATAACCAACCCACACCCTTCTGCCTCTAAAAGACCAAGATGGCAGCCAAATTTCCAAACTAGAACGCCAACCAGTGGTTGCTGCCACACTGGCCTTTTCAGTACAGTATGACCACTTGTCCAGCTGAATTTCTCCTTTTTACTGTATTGCTATTATTTTGTAACCCCTTGATGGGTTTTAATACCAATGAATGTGTATTTTTAAACAAGGTTAGGGGATACCTCTATGTCATGTGTCTCTGAGCTGGTGGTGAGGACCTGGTGTTCCAACACATAGTCCAGTCGTTTATGATCTGAGTAGAGAAATGAGGATTCTGTCAATGTCAAACCTAAACTTCTGATCAACTTGCAACAAGGAGATGACTGGAAGTTCGATTCTTACCCTCTAGCACTGCAATCCACACTGATCCATCACAGAGGTAGAGGCCTTTCTTGAGTGGATTGAACCACAGCTGACCTTGTAACTGCTCTGAGCACGACCGCTGCAGCCCCACAGACACTCGTTCTTCTGTTTCTGATCACAACACAGACAAGAAGATGATCAAAGACAAAAGGAAGCAGAATGACACACATATATAAAAGCTGATGTTATGTTGTGCTTCATGTTGAATGAAATTAAAGTACTTGTCTTCAAGTTACCATAGGAAGTCACATGGTTGTCACCTTTACTCTCTATTACAGGCAGGTCTAAGAGAAGTGGTGGCACCGACAGCTCTGCTAGTTGAGGGTCAGAAGAAGGGCAGACATAGTGTGTGGCATCTGAGCCTGGTACCAAAACCAGCTGTCTCAGAAGACCCTGTACTCAGAGAAGAAAAAGACTGAAGGTTAAAAAGAGATCCCTGATAAGGAGTTCATTCTTTTAAGAATAATTAGAGACAAGCAAGTAAAAATCTTACTGAATACAAGCCTTTCCATCTCCCTCGACTGCCAATGTGGAATCTGGCTCCCTGAATGTTGAGGGCTGAGGGGAAAGGCCTTGAGGGAGCACTGTTTGCAATAAAAGACATAATTATTGCTAATAGCAGAGATGGGTTATTTTCCATCAATGAATGAATTAAAGTATCTGTAATTAAAGTAGTCTCCTCCATGCTCCTGTTCGTAGGACTGAGGTAGGAATTCTATTATAAAGGGCTGATATTTCTCCCTTCTGTGTGCCAGAGGGAGTTTCCACTAAAAACCATCTATCACATACTGTCAGGACACTCTAATATGGCTGCAGGGTGTGAGCAGATTTGGAGCAGTGCCATTGTATTGTGGTGACGGATCTACTACCCCTCAAGGGGACACAGCTTGAACAGGAAGAGAGGATTGAACGAGGCAGACTGTGTTTCCACCCAAGCGAACACAGAAAGAACAAAAACAGGAATGTATGCACTTACATTTCTAGAGGTGAGTTACAGTCCACGGTGAGCCTCACGTGTTGGCTACTAACGGCTAAAACCATAGTGTGCCACTGGTTATCCGCCAGTCGGGCTCCTCCAAACACTGAGTGCTCTGTGACCCCTCCATGACCTTTGTAAACAAAGTGCAGACGTTTCCTCGAGAACCTCAGTCCCAGGATGATCTGTCCGCGTTCCTCATTACTCTTCTCTGGCCGCTTGTTCTCCTCTCCATACTGCTGGCTGTCTTCATGCCTTTCTGAAATATTTGCTTTGTCGTTTGTCACCTCTTGTTTCTTGACTCTTTTTGACTCAATCAGGGAAAAGATGTATTCATTTCCCTGAAAAGCAAACATGAAACACTCTTACATACTTTGTATTTGGCAAAGAATGAAAGAAATGAAAAACATTGAATTAAGAGTTGTAATAAAGTACAATCAAGATTTTGTAAATCATCAGATCAATTTGCCACACTGACAACTTTTCTTCAATGTTGAGTAAATAGTCATCATTATTTCTGTACTAATAGAATCAATTAATCCTCTGCTTGAAACAGAGTTTTATGACTGTCATATTTGTAATCTTTACTCAAGTTATAATTCTGAGTGTTTCCTCTATCAGTGGGATTCAGTGTAAAAGGTTTTTGACAAATACAGACGCTCACCTTGGTAGCAATGCGAGGGACTTTTAGTGTCACCACAAAGGAGAACTCTTTGGGGAAGAGGTCACAGTCAACCAGCAGCTGAGAGGAGGGAAAGCTCATGGAGGGATGAGGGCTTGAGAGTTGCACTCCCCTCACCCCTTCAGCCTGCTTCAGGTGCACCCCGGGTACCAGCCGGGAGGGGTCCCTCTCCAGGACAAAGGAAAGAAGATCCAGGGGGAGCAGATCTGCAGGCAACATAAAATACAGGGTGGCTGTTCAGCTGTTTTTAATTCAGATGTTCAGACACTATGAACCAGTGGCTCCAAACCAAGAGTGGTCTCAAAAGAAATCCCTGGAGGCCTGAGATCACTTGATTAAAGATAATATACAAAACACTTCTGCTTCTTTCTGCAGTTTTCCGTAATCAGAAGAAGAAGACATACTTTCTCAAACCCCGGAGGAGAAATTCAGTTTTACACTCTTACATTGATCATGCTACACATATAGGTCAGAAAAAAACACCTTAACAAACAAGGTCCTATGAACATGTAATAATAGAAGGATGTCAAAGTAAGGCCGCACAAGGACGAGCACCCCATACAGACTGGGGTTTGGTGCCTTGATCCAGAGCACATTTTGCCCAAGAAGTGCACTGGCACCCCTACAGCAACCAGTCCTAGTTCTTCTAGATCTGCATCTGGACTGAATCGTCAATCCTCTGGTTCCCAAGATAAGTCCTTCTGGGCTGAGCTATAGGTGCACTGCCACCCTCTGACATAGAATGTCCTATATGGGATTGAACCTACAACATTGCCATTATCAGTACTGTCACATGAGGTCTTGGAATCAAATAATGATACAAAGTCTGGTAGTTCTGCACATTTTGGGGTTCAAATGATTCTTCTTTACTTTCACACTGTTACATTACATTGTCAAATATTGTGCTTTTTGCTTCAATAGAGCAATATGACAGCTTTAGTTATATTCACTGCACAAATAAATGTTGTTGCAAATCTGTATCTGTAGCAGATAATTCGATATGATGCTTTTTTTGCAGATTGAAGTCAATACAGAGGAAAGGAATTGGAGTATGGTTGCTGGGTTAAGGTTCCAGCTTGTATAATGCGTAAATGTCTACTTCTTGTCGTCATCTTTGAAATTCTGCACATTTTATAAATTAAATTAAATTAAATTAAATTAAATTGAATCACATTACATTGCATTAAATTAAATTTAATGACATTTTGTTTTATTTATCTTATTTTATTTGAATGTATTTGTACAAATTTAAGATTTAGATGAATCAAGTAGTTTGATAGGAATTTCTTACCAATTTCTCAAACGACAACAAAAGTAAAAGGCAGCCTCCAAACCGATGCAACAGTATTAATTACCTAATTATTGTTCTGAACCTATAGATGAACAGTGAAGAGGACACTTTTCTGACCCTGCATACCCCCTCTTTTACATTTCATAGCCCACTGAAAGTATTGGCCACGCTTGCATACTTTTACTCACAGAAAACATTTTGAACACAACATAGGACTCATACTCACAATGGAGTACTTTAATGTGTGGAAAGAGTATTTCCTCAATTAAGGAACCGAAACACACACGTTAACACTGCTTACAGGTTAACGTGTAACATCTAAAACCAAGGGGTTAAAGAAGCATAGTTTTGGTTTTGGGAGCACACAAGTTTATACGGTTGGCAACAGCAGCTATAAACAAATAAATCAATAAATGCTGTAGCCCTGCCCCCCCTGCTGTGTGAGAAGAAGGCCCAGGGTGGAGTTTGAGCTATAGGGGTTTTAAGGAGGGGTTGTTATAAAGAAAGACACCCTTTTTAAATTTATGGAATTGAAATACTGCTAACTCCAAAAATGATGAGACATTAAATTAATATGCACCCGGTTCACTCTGATATTCTGATGTGTATAGAAATGTTGTGAAACTCGAACCACATTCAATGTCTGTACTTGTTTGTGGAAGTCAATTTAAGTTAATACTGCACGCAATACTGCACGCATAAACACTCCCACTGCACTTTAAGCAGACACAGACAGTTGGAATTATCCAAAAGAATTTTAGCTGGAGGGGTTTCCCAGGTTTTCAGATGACACCGTAAACCATTCACAGAATAATCATTAACTGAACATCACATGTGCTGCTGTGAGTTGATGAATTAAACTGTAAGAGCTGAGGTTCAGATGGATAAAAAAGAATAACATGCAAACTTACCTGCACAGTGTCTCCATGTGTCCGTGGTGGTGGCAATGACCTTTAACCCCAGGAGGAAGAACAGCGCCAAAATGAGGGATGACATCACAAAAAATCCTGTTGAGATCAGTTTCCAGCTGGTACAAATGTCTCCATGTTAAAGGTAAATCTGTGTGCACTGCTACTTTTAAGTGACAAGAGACACAAGACAACTTTGCATTTTTACTTTCTGAAACAAGAAATCATTTTTTTTTATCTTCTAACTGCAAGAAAATGTCAAAGCAGCACCCCGATGACCTAAAAGTAACTTGTACCGGGATAGTAGAAGCAGACAGTCCCTGAGCATCTGTGTTTAGAGAAGAGTCCATTCATCAGTGTGGAGAATCCTGCACCTGCAGCTCCTTTTAAACACCACAGCCATGCAAATCACTAACCAGCCTGTCAATCATCCTCCCTCCACCGCCTCTGATCACACAGAGATGCCGGAGGGGTTAGCTGCTACTCCAATAAATGTGTGTGTGACTTACTGACAGAAGAAGAGACTGACAGAACGTTGTTATGTACAGATAGGTACAACTTCTGTCAAAGTACTCAAAAAAATCCCTACCTGAAAGGGGTTGAATCAGACAAAGTTGATTTTTTTAATTAAAAGTTAACTGAAAAGAACAACAGACATCTGTGACCTTTTGTCCAATAGTGAATGGATGGATATGAGCTGAGCTATTATCTTACAGTATATCCTGTAGTTTATTACCTGACAAACAGAGGTATGTGCATGAACCCAGCTGTGGTATTAAAGTCTCAAACCTGGATTATTACTTGTTGGAAATATGATGAAGTCTCAGGGAATTGAAATTAGGCTCTGACACTGCAACAGTGACATCCTAACAGGGCATTCAAGTGGAAATTTCAGGTGATACTTTTGCTGAATTCAGTTTATGCTGCTTGAATTGGATAATTTGACTTTCAAATCCCCTCAGGCAGTCTCTAGAATAGTTTTTGATTATCTGTGGCCATCAAAAATGTAATGCAACAGCAGATTACTTGATATAATAGTTTTACAAAACCTGTTCAGCCCCAGTGTGTTGGTTACAAGGTACACATTAAAATAAACAGACTGTGTTTGAGACGCCGCTATCTCTGCCTGTGTCTGATCTCTCTGAATCCTCACATCCACTGACCAGCACATTTACAAGGCAAATGTGCTTTGTCTGTCTTCTCCTCGTTTAAATTAAGATCATAGACCGGACATAGATCAGGGTGCGAGATATGTGTCTCTTCCTTTCCCTTATCTTTCTTCCTTCCAGGCATGGTGGAGTGGATGTTACGCTCTATTTTTTTTTAGGTAGGACCAGTTGGATGCAGAAAAGGAGACAGGGCTCATAGTTTTCCTTATTCCTGGTTTGATTCATCAACTGCTGCTATTAGTCTTATCATTGTTGCAGTGGTGCAGACTGTAGCCATGCAAACGGTGTATCAGATGAGATTTGAGGCTCTAAATGTGGCCTTGTGATAAAAGACGGTCGAGACATAAATACATCCTTTGAAGTAATTATCAGACTGAGTTTTATATATCAAGATATCAATTTTTATCTAACTACCAAATCCAACTCACGTACCTGGGGTCTATTTTAAGTGTGCATGAAGATATTGAGTTATTTTAACTTTCCAGTGACATGCTTTTACTTATGCACACTTTTGCTTCGTTACTTTTATACTCAAGTTTTGTGTTTCAGGCCTCATGCTGGATTTAATCAGAATTTTTGCATCTGTTTGTTTTGAGTGTGAATATTTTCAGAAGTGCTATGGTTCTTTCATGACATAAAACCAGACCAGACATAGACGTGCATTAGCATAGCTCACTGGCACCACCTAGTTGTCTGTGTTCTTCATGCAACACATGCTGCTTCTGCCCACAGCACTTTTACACAGATTTAACAGGAGGGACCCAGTGTGAACTGAAACCTTGGGTTGCGCAATGTATCACACCCCAACTGTGGTACATATATTTATTTGACAACTGAGAATTTAAAGCTGAGAGAACGTACAGTACACCAGGCAGCCGAGAGGTTAGGCAGTGCCTTAAAAATGTGTAAAAGCACATCAGGAGATTCTATAGCACTGGTTGGGGACATATATTTTGCATCATAAAAATAAACATTTGTATTTTCTTCCATATCCATTCTTAAGTACTTAAATCAACATTACAGTGAAGCTGGTAACCTAACAAATTCAACACAATGATGCACATGAGAGCAAATCTGAGTACCAAACTATATTTATTGTATACAGTAGTAAAAGACCACAAATAATGTACAAATCAGTAGAGAAACAAATAACATGACAAGACCTGGACCCTGTTCTTTGTACATTAAAAAGTTAAGCTTGTACATTTGCAGACTCAGTTCTTAAAATGCAAGTGGAAGGCTGTCTTGATAACTGTGCTCTTATTTCGTAACCAGGAAAGAGGACTCTGGGAGGATTAGAGAGGTTTCCTAGCTTTGACTGTTTCATCATACAAAATACAGCTGAAAACATGTGGACTACAACTTAATCACTACTTAATGAGGGCAGCACCTTTCTAATGTGATGGAGCAAACTACAGGAAGGGCTATGGGAACATATCTTAAGTGGGGTGAAATCACATGGCTAATATCAAATGCAGCCCATACTGCATCATTTTAATACCTCATAATGTTAGGACTGAGTCGGAATTGCAAATGTCTGAACAACTGCGGTTTTAAATGCACCAAAATATTTTGATTTGAAATTTCTGCATTGTTTTTATTTTGGTCACCTTATAACATGCATGAATACTCAACCCAAAACCTGTTCTGTTAAGACAAAGCTGCTAGAAAGGTGTTTTATTAGAAAATAAGTTAAAATTGTTTCTTAACCATGCTTGGTAAGCTTGCGCTTCTGCAGGTTTAAATGAAAGCACTACTTGCTTCTACGACAGATACATTTTAATCCTGACTGAAGTGAAAAATACAAGCTCACGCCTGGCTAACAATCAAATCAAGCAAACTCAGTTATGAACATACAAAGAACAGGGCCCTGTGGGTACAGAACACTTAGCTCCCAAACTCCATTGGTTGGCCTCCCTGCCCTCCCGATATGCAACAAACTGCATGCATCCTTCTCTGAAATTGTAAAATATCGGAGACACTTGTGACCACTTTGGATATCACCACTGTTTCCAAACAAATGGCCAGCAACCTTTTACACACAAGGAAAGAGCTCGGACAGTTGATATACAGCAGTGAAAAGTGTCTTCAAAACGCGTTAAAAACATATTGACTTTTGTTGGATATCCTCACCCAAACTGGAAGCAGTTCCCTCTCCAAAACACGCCAAGAGTCAGCTGTCCTGTTAGCCTACGTTTGCAAGGACAATACAAAAGTGAGACAGCTGACCCTAAAACGGCATCAAGACACAGCCTTCCATTATGCCCACCCACAGGCCACCCAGTGCTTTCATCCCCAGATGAAAAACCCACAAGCAGAGCAGCTTGTAAGAATAGCAGAGGGACCAAAGAGTACTGGCTTCATCAGAAAATAAGGGGGGGAAAAATAATCATGATTTCTGTGACAAGAGACTCTTTCCAGCGCTAGACTCAAACCAACTCCAGTAAAAAGGATGCAGCTGAATGGTGTAATTACATTTCCCCTTCCCAAAAAAAGGCTGTCTGAATGAGTGAATAGTATGTACCAGATACCCACAATGAACTTGTATCAATATAAAGTCAAAAAAGGAAGCAAAAACCTTAATGAAATACAAACTCCCTTAAAATGTGACCTGACCAGTTTGTTTTCAAAGTGATCCATCATGAAATATTAAACAGAAGTTCTGTCTTTGGAGTATTGGTCCAAGTCCCACGACATTTATCTAACATCCACTCTGATACTTCTGTACAGGAAAACAAAAGGCAACAAGCCCCCTGGATGTTAATTCTTTAAAGAATCAAAACAATACAAAAACATTGCAGAACTCTTCAGCAAAAGCACCTAAAATGCAGAGAGAATTAAAATACATTTTGACAGAGCAGGGCTCACCGCTCAGACAAAACAATAAACACACAAGAAAGCGAGGTGAAATGGAAGGCGGGTGTGTATTAAGTTCAAAAAGTGCTTTCATTTCAAAACATTTCTTGCCAACTGTGCCCCCCCCCCCCCCTCTGGACAAAATCTTGCAGGGCGCAGCATTTGACACTGATGGATGACAACCCTTGACAAACTACTGGAAACTACAGTCATGGCCAAAATTTTTGAGAATGACACAAATATTACATTTTCACAAAGTCTGCTGCTTCAGTTTTTATAATGGCAATTTGCATATACTCCAGAATGTTATGAGGAGTGATCAGCTCAACTGCAATTAATTGCAAAGTCACTCTTTGCCTTCAATTGTTGCCAAACAGGCTCCAGGGTGCCCAAGAAAGTCCAGCAAGCACCAGGACCGTCTCCTGAAGGTGTTACAGCTGCGGGATCGGGCCACCACCAGTGCAGAGCTTGCTCAGGAATGGCAGCAGGCAGGTGTGAGTGCATCTGCACGCACAGTGAGGCGAAGACATTTGGAGGAAGGCCTGGTGTCAAGGAGGGCAGCAAAGAAGCCACTTCTCTCCAGTAAAAACATCAGGGACAGACTGATATTCTGCAGAAGGTAGAGGGACTGGACTGCTGAGGACAGGGGTAGTCATTTTCTCTGATGAATCCCCTTTCCGATTGTTTGGGGCATCTGGAGGAAGGCTTGTTCGGAGAAGACGAGGTGAGCGCTACCATCAGTCCTGTCTCTTGCCAACAGTGAAGCATCCTGAGACCATTCATGTGTGGGGTTGCTTTTCGGTTAAGGGAGTGGGCTCTCTCACAGTCTTGCCTAAAAACACAGCCATGAATAAAGAATGGTACCAGAACGTCCTCCGAGAGCAACTTCTCCCAACCATCCAAGGGCAGTTTGGTGATGAAGAATGCCTTTTCCAGCATGATGGAGCACCTTGCCATAAAGCAAAAGTCATAACAAAATGGCTGGGGGAACAAAACATCAAGATTTTGGGCCCTTGGCGAGGAAACTCCCCAGATCTTAATCCCATTGAGAACTTGTGGTCAATCCTCAAGAGGCGGGTGGACAATCAAAAACCCACAAATTCTGACAAACTCCAAGCATTGATTATGCAAGAATGGACTGCCATCAGTCAGGATTTGGTCCAGAAGTTGATTGACAGCATGCCAGGGAGAATTGCAGAGGTCTTGAAAAAGAAGGGTCAACACTGCAAATATTGACTTATTGCATGAATTCTGTGTAATTATCAATAAAAGCTTTTGATACTTATGAAATGCTTCTAATTGTATTTCATTATACCATAGAAACATCTGAGAAAAACACCTAAAAACCCTGAAGCAGCAGACTCTGTGAAAATGTAATATTTGTGTCATTCTCAAAACTTTTGGCCATGACTGTAAGCTTTCACTGGAGAGTGAATGAGAAGCAATGGTGGTTCAATCAGAGCCCTGCAGCGGCACAGGGAGAAAATGATGTCCTGATCGGCCAGCAGAGAGACTGTAGAAGCTCGCAAAAGTTCAGTCCTTGCTGAGACAGTATATAATCAGCTGAGAAGCCCCTCCCATCCTGCCCCCCCAACCCCCCCACACCTGACGGAAACCATGATAGACATCTTTAAAGGGAAAAAGAATAATAATAATAATAATAACAATAATAATAATAATTACAATAATAATAATAATAATAGGCTGAAGAGGAGGGAAGGAGAGGGGAGGGACAGTGAAGGTGGTAGTGAGCGTGGTCTGAGGGTGGCCTTCAATGAGGTGGGGAGGGCCTAGCAGTGCCCGCCTGTCTGCTGCTGGAATACATCTATGGTGTCTTCATCCTCCATCTCCAGCTGACAAAAGCAGAGAGAAAAAGGTTCTATTTAGTGGAAATAAAAGATGCCTTGGCACAATGCAGAAGAGTGAATGATTTCAAACTATGCCCCAATGCTGAAATCAATCAATCAAATCTGGTGTGTATTTATCATTTCTGAAGATTGTTTAAGTGATAGTTATGCAGAATGTATAACAGTGAATAAAGAAGATCTTACCTGTGCAGGTGTATCCGTCTCATTTATAGGCTGGCCATCAAACCTGAACCTGATCTGCCTTATTGCAAGACCCTGCAAGAGCCACACAACAGAATCAAGATGCATCCATGTTTAAGGTGCGAAATAGCATGCTGACGTGAGTAAATACTGGGGAAGTTGGATGAGGTATTTACATCAAATCCCAAGTAATTGTATGTTACTGAAAGGGAGTGATTTAAAAGCAGTCATTTAGGCTTTCAGCTCACCTGTCGTTCACAGTACGCCTTCATTAGTTTGCTGAGGGGTGTGTGTCTTTTGATTTTAAACTGGACCACCGATCCATCCTGCCCTGCAACCTTGAGGTTGATGTGGTCGTTCTCTGTTTTAACTCCCTCCTGCAGAGACAGAAGTATCAGATAAACAAGCAGGTTAACATAAAACAACATTACAGTCAGGACCAGGAGTTCATGTAGAGTCAAAGTTAAGATTTCACTACAGAAGAGGGCACTGCTGTCAGAAGTGTAACACTAAGGTAAGTTACATGAACGAACTACAGCAGAGCCGGCAATTCTAAAATATGTTTCAAAACGTCCCGCGAGCACAGAGGGTGTACGATAACACCAAGGTGTTTTATTTAAACAAGAGCAGCTTACATGAGCAAAACTATTCAAGGCAGTCAGATATGCTAACGTTAGCGTGGTTAGCTGTGGGCTAACTGGTAGCACGCCATCCCTCTCAAACCAATGCTGAGTTTAGCTCCCGGCTAACGCTGCTAGCTGTTCTGTTGTGTTGTACTGTGGACAAAAAACATTGACACAGTGAGAAAGTACCGATAATAAGACAGCTATAACCAGCCTTTTATAGACTGCGTCACCCCCATTTGCGCGTTTTTGTTGCTACAGCAGTTGCGGCATTTTCAGCATTGCGGACATAACGTGGTCCAGTTTCGACAAAGACAAAAAATCCGCAAAGGAGAATCGTAGTCTAAGTGGCATGTATGTTTCCATCTGTGAGATTCTAGTCAAATAGACATAACCTAATCAATTTAAATCCAAAGACCATTGAAAATGTGCCTTTCAAGAATAAAAACGGATGTGCGGATGCCCATTCATTTGCGAAACAAACACTGCGCCGATTCAGAGAAACGTGCAAACCAGGCCATTTTAGATTGCACATCAGAGAAATGGTTCGGCAAGAGCTTTACTGAGCCATTATTATTATTATATTATTATTATAAATCAACAGATCATTTAAACTGCATTTCTTACCTTTGGCTTCTCCTCTGACATCTTGGCTGTATTTTGTGAGCAGGTCTCGGGAAAATCGGTTAATTGGGCTTTATTTGTCTTTCTGCCGCCTTCTGTCCTCTCCTCTTCGCCGCTGACGGGTGCGCGCTTCGGATCGCTGTTACAAACGAGTGATTGGATGTCACAGGACCACGTGACCACTAAATCGCGGGAGCGCGGACACGGGGGCGCGCACCAATGCAAAATACTCGATCACGCGAGGTTTAGGTGAAGGGGTTAAACAAGGGGTGTCCAAACTTTTTTCACTGAGGGCCACATAAAGAAAAATATAAGGGAGGCTGGGCCACTGTAGGTATTGTAATTTAAAAAAATTTTTTTTACTTTTTTGTTCACCAATTAGTGTATATACATGTAGTCGATACTAACAAGTACAAACATTACAAAACACGTAAGGACGTATTTATACACTTGTGAAGAGAGACAAGACAGAAGAGAAGACAGAGGGATAAAAGGAACCCCCCCCAAAAAATAGTACAAGAAATAGAAAAAAAATAGTATTTGCAATCAATAAGAGTAGTAATATGTCAGTATAGTATAACAAGAGTAATCAATAAGTAAAATAACTCTAAGAACAAAGGGGATGAAGAAAATTGAATTATTATAACTCAATTGAAAAGAAGAAGAGGAAAAATAGAGGTTGAGTGAGGGAGAAGCAAAAGAAGAGTAAATACATAGAGGGTGGAGTCTGTTTGGGTACATTTCAGGAAATTCTTACAGAACGGGTTTAGTGTTATATAGTTTGGTTTTTATGTGGACTGGATTTGATTTGTAGGTATTGTACTTGAATAAACGTAGAGAAAAAACAGCCTGCATCACGGCTTTCCAGCTGTACTTTTCATTTATTTTTCACAAAAAGGGATGGAATATGAACATCTTAGAAAGACAAAAGTAACAAGCGCAGGTTGGTTTGGTGGTCCATGACTACAAAATTATAGCCTCAAATTGTAGCTTGAACCCTTTGTAGTATTCTGGCAGCTCTTTCATAGAACAGCAGTCCTCAGGATACTTCTTTATCAGAACAGAACCATGCTGATCCCCTTTCACAGCACTGTATAGAGGTGGGAGTAAAGAAAAGGGGCAGGGGTGTGTTACAAGCCTGTAATGCAGTCTATGCAAATAAAAAGGGCTGATTCATAATTCAGATTGGCTCCTAATATTTTTCAAAAATGTTAATGAGTTTAATTGATTTCATTTAAATATTCAGCCTTATTAACACATAAATGCTGTGTCATATTTTTAACTCACCGGGGATGGGAATATTATTGCACTTGGACTGTAGGATAGCTGGCAGGTCTGGAGTAAGGTTGGTGGTTGAGATGCAAAGCACATTACAAAGATGGTTTGTAGTATCAAGTACTTGGAGGTTTTGATAGTTTAACGGTTAAACTATTAAAACCTCCAAGAACTTGCTGCTACAAACTATCTTTTGACATTATTATTCGAGATGTTTGCACAAAAACAACATTTATTCAAACCACACAAGCATGTGTAAGGCAGAAGGTAGCCAAAACCTGTTAGTACAATAGGCCTACATTTTTCAGAATTTCAACTTTCCTCATTGCTTCCACAAGTACAGCAGGCCTACAACATTAAACCCCCATAAACCATAAATTGTATTCACTGATAGGCTAGAATACATTTAAAGTTTATACTTGCGACTATTCTTCAGAACTTTATTTGCTCTTAAAGTTTTGACGACTGCTTGAGTTCTAATCAAATGTGCTTTTCATTGTGTGCTAAATCTTGGTCTTATTTCTTAACATTTAGGCGACACTTGTGCTGTGTTTTTATTTTTTTGAAGTTAAAGCTGTGGGCTATAAAAAAAAAAGCAGAGTATGAAGGCATTTTAGGCCGATTGGACAACCTTGGTTTTGGCCATATGCTAATAAGCATAGCAGTCTCATGTTTTCCAAACTGAGAAAATGTTAAATATGCCCTGCTTTTATTCTCCTATTGAATTTTGTTTACCCTTTCTGAACCCTTGACTATTATTTGTGTTTAACAATATTAAGGTACATTGTATTGCCTTGAGAAGTGTTAATGGTAACCTCATGCCAAAAGATTTATGTCAGTCACCTGTTTATTTCCTTCAAAATGTTCAAATAAATGTCAGCATTCATGTTAAATATTTATTGAATTTAATAAAACATTGTTCCCTGGTGAGTTAACCTATTTCAATATATTTTTTGTGTAATATCCCATGTTATTCACAATAGGGGAAAAAACAGTTAGTTACTCTTTGTCATAAAATATAAAAATCTACTGTGGATAAACTTAAACAACTGATGTCAGCATTCAGCCTCTTAAGATAAGTTACCTATTCAGTGCATTTAAACTACTCCAAGTAATGAACTGTGTGAAACAATCACCTCAATTTCAGTCACCTCTCCTTTTCTGGAGCTCATTGACAAAATATGAAAAAAGTCCAAACACAAGAAATTAAGTATGAGTTCAGCATCTTTTATTAGGCCTACTTGTATTTACAGGGTATTCAGGCAAATGCAGAATAAGGCAGACTTCAAAGTAAATATTCAAAAGTTCCAATCACTTTATAAATTTAGACTGCACTGATTAAGATTTATTTAGGGATTTTCCAAACCTGACAGCCCAAGAAAAAAAAAGAAAACCTGTAAGTGGAGCACTAACAATATAAAAATGACTCCAGCAAGTACACACAGTATATGCTAGGATTGAGTCTATTTTAAGTGAATTAAATCAAGTACAAAAATAGGTTGAATATTTGTTTGTAAAACTCTTAATCAGCAGCAACACAGGAAGAAAACAGATAAAATCCAGGGGAAAAAAATCCAGATTCTGGAGCTAAGGTAGTCGACTTGAGTCTTTCTGTTTTGCACAATAAATCATTTGACTTAATACAATAAATAGTTACCAGAGAGTATTTGATTCTGAAGAACACTGCTGCTACATGTTTCTATTCTACCTTTATTTACAGCCTCTTGGATGATCACAATGAACATATTCCTTTACATAGGCTGGATGAGACCAATGACTGGCTGTGCAAAACTAATGTCTATTGTTCTTAGAGTTCACATAAATCCTTAGGTTTCGTCTACACTCTCAGCCACAACATACGTAGGTTGTCAGTTTTGATTGTGTGAGAGGTCAGTGCTCAGAGAAAACATGAACCCTGTGGTTGAAAACTCAATTCACAGATCCTCTCATGCAAATTTGGAATAGGGATTTTGTCCACTCAGACCTGGAGAAACATAAAACAGGCAGTAAACACAAAAAACAATTTCTGAGATCTTCAGATATTTTTTTGTTAAGAGTAAGATGAAAGGTTCGATGTCATTATCATTTCCATAAGGTTAATATGACGCCTCAACTAGCAGCTGGTTAGCCTAGTTTCGAGACTGAAACCATGAGGACCCAGTTAGCCTGACTGTGAGTGAGTTACATAATATGTTAGCGTCTTTCAAGGCAGTATTATGGCTTTACATCTCTTAATGGGGGGGGGGGGGGGGGGGGGGGGGGGGTGGAGGCACGCTGTTCATATTAATATACAGTCAATGGTCTGAACAGTCAGGCAGTGTTACAGCGCCTGACTTAAATGTAGTTTTGTTCACCAATATGCAAAAACAAGTTTTTCTATCAGTTAAATGAAGATATGATGTCTTATTTTTTTAGCTTTAGCAGTGATGAAAGCTCAAATCTGATCAATCTAGACAGAACCAGGATAGCTTGTAACAGATTGTTCTAGTCTTTGTGCTTAGTTTAGCTAACCTGCTAAGGACAGTAGCATATTGTTCAAACTTGAACATTTTTCTCCACAAACTTAGCAAGAATGCAACTGTGCACATTTCTGACACTATCTACTGTACCTCTTGAAAAACCTCTGCCGATTTCAAAACAACTAAAACAGAAAACATCCTATTAATATTTAGTTTTAGGTTTCTCCTCTAATAATACGTACAGAAGCCAAAATGTTCCTTTTTCCCCATAAGAATCTAATTTTTTAAATCTTTTCTTTACCTTGAAAAGTATAAGGAAAAGTGAGAGAGAAAGTGTGTAAGAGTGCTCACCATATTTCTTCCTGATTTCATCATGTCGCTGGTTCATTTCTGCTTTCCTGTAAGGACAAAAATAAACAATCTGCTCTGAGCAACATGGCCACTTTCAAAACATTCCCATAAACCAGTTTGGGCGGATAATAGTTTGACATCTACACATTTCCCCCATTGTTATGCTTTCATGATGAGGATATGGATCATCCACAACCATGCAACAGGGGGAGCTAGTACATTCTCTGTCCTATAGATTATAAACAACTAAACCCACTGAAACAAGAAACCCTTGTAGAGATAAAAACACACCCATCTGAGCTGTTATTCACATGTTGTACAACTTGTATGCCAGAGAACATTTAAGTTTACTATACATATATATTAAAGCTCTTAAGAGACAAAAAATTGAGATACCAGTAGAAACATTCAGTGATCTAACACAAATGGGGCAATAATTAATTCTCAGTTTCTCCTGGTAATGTCTCTATAATATTGAATTTACTGTGTATCTGTACATAATAGATAGTTGGGAAAAGTTATTTACACACTGCAAAATCACAGTCTACTTATGTAGAGTCAGTGATTACAGTTCATTGCTGATAGCTCACAGCAGCTGATAGCCCCAAGGACCATGAGAAAAATGACGCACAGACAGATTGATATGGGACCCAGTAATTATGAAGAAAATGTGCAGTTTTAGCAGGAAAAACAGATCCTGACAGAACAATATGGATGAGGAAGTGCGAGTCTCTTGTTCGTGACACAGAAAGCTGTAGGGGAAGACATTGTTCTGGTACATTTAGCTCTCAAGTTGATAAACCTGTAAGTCCTCCATGTTGGGAACGTTGGAATATGTGGCAGCAGTAGGCTGTGTTGCTGCGGTTTAGTTTGTGCATCGCTGTACTGCTGCCTAGTTTGAGTTCAGTCACAGCCTGATAATCAAACTAAAAGCTGTTTTCCTTACTTTTTTATTTCAATTGTTGTAAAATGTAGAGATATGAGCAGTAACTCAAGGGTACAACACCAGCATGAATAACCTTCAGACCCAGTCCTCGTTAAAGTCTATTTTTTGCATTTGAGGATACAGATGTGGAGACTGAACTGTCTCTTAAGATATCAATCTGCTCTCCCATACAAACGATAGATACAGATTTATTCAACACACCAGGTCAATTTGTCTGGTAAAGTAATTTCTTACCTTTCTTCCTGCTTGGTTCTTGTCTTGTTAGCCTGCCTCTCCATCTTGGCATCAAATCTTCTGGATCTGTCGCAAAATTCAAAGTATAAAAGGTTAGACTGGAGTAAGAAAGATCATGTGAAAGTACACTAAGTGCTAGTAACCACTCAAAAGCTGCAACAAATGTAAAAGTATGTGGGCCGATTATCTTCACATGATTAGACAAAAAATTCCCAACATAGAACACTCTGAACATGAGCACATGACGTTAACTCTAGCATATTTAGCTCCAGGCTGATATGTTAAACAAAGCCAGAGAGAAAGTCACATGACACAGTGACATAACCTGTCAAACAAAAAACATAACTGTGGGCATTTTTACACTTAACTTGACACATCTTGCCCTCTTTCTTACAAACTAAAGTATCTGTGTGCTGTTCTAAGGGGATTTTATTTGTTTGTGTAGTTTCTTCTTCTATGGGAACAACTTCATGCAGATATATTTAATGAAATCCAGCCCATTACAAATAAGAAGTGGGGGTGTATATTGTTACTTTTTAAAGCTTGACGGCTTAGAAGAAAAACTTGGAAATTGCAAACAGTAAAGTTAATCAACAAGCCAAAATCAGTAACAATATCAGAGATTTTTCATATACAAGTTCATACAACCAGTTCTTATTGAATGCAGCTGCCATAAAGAACGGCAGCATAATACTTTGTGCATGGCAGAAATGGCCCTCTTTGAAGTGTTTGAAGTTACTTCTCAGCTAGTAATTTTGTCAGCCACAGCTCTCTGCACACTTACCCAAAGTTCTCACACTTGCAGCAACAGAACAGGCAGATAAGGAAGGCGATAATGATGACTCCACCTAACACCGCCAAGGTGATTATCAACGTCTGGAAGTTCACTACAGACAAAAAACACAGGGACAAATGTACATTTCATGATTAAAAAAAGTCTATTATATTTATTCTATGAGCTGTTCATAATCACTCTAATCCTTGTATCAACTCTGTCAGGCTGCTTAGGTCAACTAGTACAATATTAACCAGTTGTATTGTTGTTGGATTGTAATGTCAATATATGAAGAAAGAGTTACTTTGCCAGCTATGAAGAGGTGTGGTCATACATTTTATACTGAGTTAAAATCTACACTCCCATTTGATTTCGTCTATGATGTACCTTAATATACTTAAAAATAAAATGACATAGGATGAACATTGGATTTATATCCCAATAAAACACTAAATAAAAAAAGACTATGTTTAACTTTAACCACTTTGTGCCAACACAAGCTGTGACCACGCTGTTATTTATTGTCTTGAAAGTGCGTCAGCAGTTTAACCAATGATTACGTCTAATTTAGCAGTGAGAAGTGCTGTTGCTATGGTTACCCAGTGCAGTTAAACTGGAGTATGGAATGGAGCAACGGACACCAGCCAACCAATCAGAGACAAGTATTTTCTGTAACCATGGTGTACATCTCATGAGCCTCACTGTAAACTGCTTGTACATAAATATTCTAAATCCTCAAGCTGAAATGATTGGTATATTATTTGATTGGTTCATTAAAGGCCCTGTGAGGAGTTTTGAAATGGCTGAGAAACAGACTGAAAATGATACTGATGCCTCTTTATAACCTTCAATAGCAAACAAGTCCATCAGCAGCAACACTGGCACCTTCTCTGTTGTAATTTTTAATGCCTGAGACCGCCCTGAGGGGGTAGGTGTCAGACCAGATGAAGGACATCTCACTTCAGAAACAGCCTTTATTTGACTGCTTTCATGGAAAAGAATCACATTGCCTGATAAAGTTGACTGTTGAACAGAACAGGATGAGGCTTTAGTTGAAAACACTACTTTTGCATGTATAGGACAAGAGATAAGAGGTATCACTTTGTCCACAAGGGGGGCGCCAGAATCGATACAAAACAAAAGTTCCTCACAGCACCTTTAACTAATAGAACTTTTTAAGTTATATTCTCAATCTTTGGTCTCTGAGCAGTCTGTAATTTTTCAAGAGGACATTTAAAGAAAAGTAGCAGATGTGATAAAAATGTCTACTCAATCCTGACCTTTAGAAAACCAAACAATTGAGTTATTAATGGATATTCGAAATAATCTCCCCTAGCAGCCCTTGAGAAAAATAAAAGGATTAACATAATCAGAATGGGAACAATTCAATAACAGATCAGTACCTCAAAACTGTGCTCAGTTTCATTTACTGTTATATGATTTATTACCTTTGTACTGATATTGAATAAAATGCAACTAAATGCCTGAGATTAAACAAAGATATATAATGATATTTCTTTCATTTTTATTCACTATAATGTACAGTGTTTAAATAAAATAAGAGAGGTTTTAAATTCTAAATGCTCAAATTAAAGTTAAAAAAATTTAAGTTAAGCTGAAAGTTCAATGAAATCATGAGTTCATTCAATCATTATTTAATTTAATACTATCTATTTTGCCTTCAAAGCTACTGTAAGGAGGTTTTTTTTGTTATGAAACTGACCGATATTTTGGGGTCTCTTACTTTATAGGTCACAAAGAGGCATCAGTATGATTTTCATGGTGATTTGCATGAACAAAGGAGGTTAACGGTTTCTGTTGCCTATGGATTTACAGGACAAAATGAGTAAGGAGACTTATAGTTGCTGTCGTCAGTGTGAGCCTGAATCAACACAACCTGAAAGCGCCTCACAGCTTTTTCCAAGTTTTAAGTTACCCTTCCCTAAAAAACTATTTTAATTGAGTATCTTAATAATAAAGTGGGTGAGGTTCATGTATTTGGGGGCACATGTCGTTATTCAAATACAATAAATCAAATGAAAGTGTAAGTGTGATGTGTGCATGCTTTCTCTTACTCCAGCAGAGCCCCCATCGCGCCTCATTCAGAGGACAGAGGGCATGAGGAGGGAGGATGGTCTTCACTGGATATGTTACACATGCCTTTGTTTTGATGCACCACAAGCACTGCAGAAATACAAAGACAGTCAATGACGTCTTTATTATTTGAATAAACAATGGCTCCATGAGACATTCAGGGCAAATCTAGCATACACTGCATGAGTAAAGTAGAACATGGAGGAAGATGAGGGGGAGTGGATGACGGATTAGTTACTCCTCAAACCAGTCTATCAGGTGTGGAGATGCAGGAGGAGGAGCAACTAGTGACTGTTCCTCCAAGTATGCCACTTTTTCTTCTAACATGTACACACATACAAACGCACACACACGTTTTGCATATCCAGAAAAAAATCGGAGTTCTCAAATTCTCTGGACTCACCTTTACATTTTTCAAACACAGCTCGCAGCTTGTCCCATTCTTAGTCTCACATGCTGTGGAGGAAACAAACTTCTGTTAGTTTACATCAAAACAGCCCACAAACATGGAGGAAAAACTCAGCCAACATGGTCAGAGGTCAACAAGAGAGAAGCATTAGAAAGATTAGCCACATAGGAGCCAGATTAATGAGGCCTGCAGGTTGGTTCTCACTGTGTTTTTTGTAACTACTCCTAATCCTCCTGGGCCTTTTTCCATGGAGACACAGCACAGCAAACACACAGGAACAAGAGTAGTCATACTAGCATCAGCAGACTACACAGAACAACAGCTGGGTTTGTGTAACTGTATACACATGTCTGTTAAAGTAAAGTGTACACAAGTAAGTTTGTTTTAGCTACTCCTGCTTGTTTCTTTTCTGTGGAACAATTGGGGACCTGTGGGGGGCTGAGATCTGAAAAAAGACTCATTGTTCCTGTTGAGAAGTTTCAACAAAAGACCAAGAAGGCTAACGGTGACATGCAGGTTTTCAAGAAAATTCTGTTTTTCCTGTATATAAAGTGTAGTTCTTTGAGCTGAAACAAAGCCTTAACTAAAAATGTATTGTTTTTGTAATGATAGCAAATCTTAAACCAAAAAGTCAAAACATATAGAGGGTAAATCAAGGCATACAGGGATCAAATTAAGTATCAAGGTGGTGTTGGTCAACTTATATGTTATTCTACAATTAATAAACTGAAATAAGTTGCATGAGATCAAACTGAACTGTCTTAGATAAATTAACACTAAATGTAATTCAGGTCAAAAAATCTCAATAAATCAGGTTTAAGAGATCTTTTCAAAGTTTCCAAAATGATCCACTAAAGATGCAAATGGCGTGGCTAAACCCAGTAAACAGAAAGGAAAGGCTTCTTTTAGCTGCCATTAATTCCTCATCACCACAGAGCTGCTGACTTCAGCTCCTACCTGGTTCAGGTGCGGAAGTCGTCTGGGCCAAAACTGTCGCCAAACCGACGACGAGCAGAAGCGCAGGGAGTAAAATCCGAGAATCCATCGTCCAACCACTCAGACTATTCAAGGTTTGTTAGTTAAACTTTCTCTGTCTGAATGGATTTGAGAAATCTCTGTGTGAAAAAAGAGGAAACGTCTTTGCTGCTCGACAGCTGAAACTCGAAAAGTGAACCTGCTTAGAGGGAACTGAACGCGGAGTTGTTCTGACGCACGCTCATTACGCACCAAAGACACAAAGGAGAGGAAGGCGTGTTTGTGCGTTTGAGTGCATTGTTTTCTGCAAGGCGGAGGTGCAACAACTCTTAAAATACTACTCTGATTAAAAGAACAATACAGCAATAATTACTTTAAATGTCTTGAACGAAAACAGATCTTATAAATGAACAGGAGCATAAGCAAAGCTGTAAAGTAAAAAAGTTAAAAGAAAAAGTCTGACTGGTATATAAATATACTTCTAAATCATTAATAGGTCACAGTAACCCCTCTAATGAGAATTTTGTGGATTCTCTAAAGTTAATTTTAAAACTTAACAGTAAATACTCCAATTCACAGTGTCTGTTGCTTACATGACGTTATGGCTATCAATTCAACTTTAATCAGAAATATCCACAATAAAATTATTGCTTGTAGAAACTGTATTTAAATATATCTGAAACTGTATTTATACTAGTCAAAATTCATAAATATTTTTAAACCTTTAAACTTTAAAAGTATAAACACAGTGTCAAAAAGCTAAACTGGACATCCTTAACATATATATGTAATCCCCTTCTTCTTGATTCAATTTGAGATATCTGCAAGAAGAGTTGACTAGAAAAAAAATCAATTGCAGAAATCCCAAACTTTTATATATCTTGAAATACAAACTCTACAGGTAACAATATCACTCCAGTAAAAAAATCAGACCGGTAAAGAATGTAATTTAACTTGGAGAAGTGTTTTTATGGATAGCTATCTACTGTGGACAGTCAATGAACCTTGTTATGTTCTACAGGGGCATTTTTCCAGTGGTTGGCTCGGGGTGGCCATGCCCCCTTAAACTCTGATTGGCCACAGCAAAATCCCAAACAATTCTTGAGTATGTGCCTTGTCAGAAGCAGTGTTTAAGTTAAATAAACTATTTGGGCTATGTTGAAAATGGAAATATTTAAAGTAGATAGTATAGCTCCAAAATTGACATCACTAAAAGTTGTCAATGTCTGTAATATCACCCTCCAAAAATGAATGACAAAGAAACAAAGGGTAATATGAAGCGGAAATATAAATCAAACTCAAAATAAACTAATGTCTGTAGCAATAATAAAAAACAGATCAAATAGAGGACAATAATTCCAATAATTTATTAAAGCATAATTTTGTAAAGCCAGTTACAAATAAAAAAGAACAACACACATATCTCTCTCTTTCTCTTTTTTTAAACAAGCACTATGTTTACTGTGTAATGATGATAATAATAAGCATAACAGAAGATAAGAACGGGCCCCAACTCCGGCCGCCTGCGGCTGATTACAGGACCCCTTGTGATGAAGCTACCCTTAGAAACAGATTTGCGATCTGATTTTGCAAAAGTGAAGTTAAATTCACTACTCTCTTTTGCAATCACATTGATCACATTTCAGCTCCTATGGGGTAACTTCATCTTCCTACTCAGTGTAATATCAGTGACAGACAGAACCGTAGATGTAGAATAACCAGAACAGACAGCTCAGGGTTCCTTGGTAATTATGGCTTATGGGTTACTTCCTTCATTCTCCGCTCATTTTGGCCAAAATAATACAACACAAAGTTTAGACTGGAACCTGAGTGAGTTCTGCTTATTCTAACTCTATAGGCAGGATCCCAGAGGGCTGTGTGTATGCAGACAGGGCCGTAACTACCACTGAAGACACTGAGGTCATGTTCTGGGAAGTCTGGTTATTTCATAAATGGTAGTAAAGAGAGTGTACTTCCTATAATGGAGAAAATACAGGCTGAATCCAGCACTTTAGACTAAATACATGTTTACATTTTGATAGTTGTAGGCCAGGCAAATAAATAATCTGCCTTTTCCCCAACTCCTAAAAAACATACAAAAGTCCAAATTAAAACAAAAAAATGTGAGTGTCATAGATGCACTTGGACTCACAACCTCAGTTTGTCTAAATTCAGTGCTGCGGCCCCGTGTGTGGCACTCCAGATAGACAACAGACAACTTGACCTCAAGAAGAACAACTTCATTTGAATACTTTGTGTGAAACGCTGCAGACCACAATAGTTTTTGGTCACGTTCACAAAACCAGTTTAGCAACTTTTAAAAAAGCAAATGAAATCAGAACACTTTATGTTGAGGTACACACATAAACCATTATTGGCTAAGAATGTAGTAATGCTTTCCTGGTATGACTTTAAACTACAACTACTAGACAAAGTTTTCCTAAAATAACACCCATTGTTTTTGCTTTTTAAAGGAAAGAGTGTGTTGCATGTGTAAGTGAATTATAGTTTAGTATTTACTCAGGTTGCAGTACTACCACTACACGAACAAAGCATATTAAGACAGTAATGTACAATTTTCTTATTACTATAAATAAACAGTACTTTGGAAGCTATTTAGGAAAAAAGTCTTGATAAATGGCCTAGTAGTTGTAGAGTATAATGATTTATAATAAGGCAGTAGTAAGTCTTTAAGATGGTTTAGTACCTGACTGTGTTAAATACTTGATTTTGATTGGTTGAAACCCCATAAGAATCGTATTTTATCCTGAAAAACAAAAAATATGCTCAACTCAACCAGATCACACACACCATATCAAGTCAATATGCAGGAAGAAGTCTGACTCATTTCACCATTGCCTATTGACACAGTGGCAAAACATTTGCTTGTGTTAGCATGCTACATTTGTAGGGCTTCAGGGTGAGACAAGACCTGTCAACTTTGTTTGGAAGTCTTGCTCACCCTGTCATGATCCTAATTTGCATTACCACCTTGTCACTAGACACTGGCCCTTACCTAATGATGGCCTATATGAAACGTTTATGTAACTGTAGTTAATGGTAAAAAATGCATTCATTCATTTAAAGTATCTTAGCCATATCATCTCAGTGGTTAAAACAGCACACCCCACATACAAAGGCTATAGTCCTCAAAGTGGGCAGCTGGTTTAATTCCAACCACTGGCCCTTTGCCACATCATTCCACACTATGTCCCAGATCCTTCCTGTATCCACTGTCTAAAATAAAAAATAAGATATAAAAATGTACTACCATTCAGATTAATTGGACTGTGTTGTCATGTTAGACAGTGTTTCAGTTATTAGTCTTCCCCTTCAGCTAGTGGATGTGGGGAAACATTTTGTTTGTCTTTTATCCTCTTGAGGTTTTATGCATGAGGGATGCTGCCATCTACCTGCAGTGCCACAGACTCTGGTGATATTGGCATAACAGTGACTTCACTTTCAGTTCAAAAACACACAAACACACACACAAAGCAGTGATGACTGTCAGCATTCCCAGTGCACAATTAAACCATTGCTGAGCCCATATCCTCACAGTGTCTTATATGTTCCTCTTACACTGAGACTGAAAATATCCAGTATATTATTATTTTACATCTTTTCTTCCTGAACCCGCCTTGCAATACATACAGTACAATGAGAAATAAATTACCCACAACCCCCCTTTAAAATCCCATGCGTTTCCCTTTATCACACGATCACAACACCATTCTTTGCAAAGGTTAGTCATGTAAATATGTCTTAATTCCAAGGAATACACTCATTAAAATCACCCCTTCTTTCTCATTTCCCTTTTCTTTTTCCAACAGCAGGTTACACCATTAATACGCATACACACACACACACACACACACACACACACACACACACACACACACACACACAGCAGCATTCCTGACACAGCACTTCAGGGTGGTTAAGATAGCAGGGGGCATACAGTTATTATAATATCATCAGTTTTAAAAGTCACATGTTCTTAAACAGGATTGAAACACAGACAAAATGGAGCTCTTATGACTTATTGTTCAAGTTTAAATAAATAGAAAAAGTAAGAATAGCTTGAAAACAAAGATGGGGAGTTTTTTGTGGCTCCAATAAATCCTGCAGAGTGAGTCCCACACATAACTATGATAAATCCATCAAAACACTGTGAAATCCAGTCTCATTCTGGTGTGTGTTTCTACTATTAATCCTCATTTGTCTGTGAGTCACACTGATGGCACAGCCAGTGGATGATGTACAATATTGGCATCATATTCAGACATTATTAACACCATTCACTTGAATGTATTTTACACAAGAGGTGTCACATTGGCATCTATATTCTGTACAGTGCAATAGCCACCAAAAGTTCAGTAATAACTCTTATAATGTGTGATATACAGTACAAAACGATACATGTTCAAGTGTACATGTATGTGAATATACAGTGGATATATGTAGTGTGTGTTACATGTAGACATATATAGGGAAATGTTTTCTTTTTATACTATTCTGGTTGATAAAGTTCTCCTTTTGAGGCCATGCACAGACTCTCCACGTCAAGCTAAACATGACAGAAGAGTCTCCAAAGCACAGACTATACTTAAAAATTCTAATTGATATTCTTCAGAATTATTTAAAGCCACTTCCTTTGGCTGTGTTTTCTTCTTGTGGCCACACAGTGGCACTGACGAGCGGGCAACTGATCTTCTTTTTCCAGTCAGTCAGCCCCGAAGAAGAATCATCAGGAGTCCTTTTTCTCAGTCACAAACAGCTGATGTTACAGATAAACAACGACAGAGAGATCGAGAGAAAGCAAGCATAGAACAAGAATTCAGCATTATAACTTAATACCAAACTAAGATGCAAACAGGAGTGAGGACATGTGAAGAGAAAGAGAGAGAGTCTGAGATTAGATGAGTGAGAAAGAAACAGATTTAAACTGAGAGAGTGTGGCTTTCTTCTGTTTGGCAGTGCGTTGGGTTGAAAAGAGGGGATAGGTCGGGACTGGGTGGCGTTTTTTGTGCTTGTTTTCACGGTTTTGTCCAGAAAAGGAAAGCAGAGAGAAGTTTGGAGTGTGCTTGAACATCTGCATGCAGGACTACAACTGGAGAGCTGGTTATGTATGTATTTGAAAGAACCGTCCAGAGATACAAGTTTTCTTTCTCATGCTTGTTTTTAAATAGATCCCCTATCCGAAGTGAAACCCATGCCTGAAGAGTGTGCAGTTGGCTTCTGTTTTCACTTCCATCTCCGCTCATCCACCACATTTCAATTCGGCCTTGAGGATTAGCTGGTTGGTGTGGCTGCCTCCATCAATACCAACAAACCAACCACCCGATGCAGGAGAGCTGAGGTGTCCGTTATAGCCGGATTAACTGAGGGCTCTGATCGGTTGGTGGCGATCACCTGACCCAGGCGCTGGCGACACTGGTCACTGACATAATGCTGCAGCGCTTCTTCACGATCATGTTGATGTAGGCCCTCATGATCTTTGTGATCTCCCCAACCTAAAGACAGAGATGAAGTTAGAATTTGAGTGTGTCTGCAAGGCTGCTTTTTTAAAATCAAGCCGTTGTTACTTGATAAAGAGAATGAAACCATCAAAGGTAACAATGTCTGGACTTGGGGTCTTTTTTACTTAAGAGGAGGTTTGTAGAAATAATTTTAGGGGGGGGGGGGTGCATTATCATTTTCATATGGGCATAATCATTTTAAGTCTGTCCTGGGAAGATGGAGTAGTTGTGTAATATTTGTGTTTAAAAGCTAGAAAAAGCAAGAAATAATTCAAACTTTGGCTCTCACCACTCCCCCTCCTTCTTAATGGACATTTTCAAGCTATCCACGGCTTTTCAGCAATTTTGCAAGCACTTCTAGAGTACCCGCTATGGTTCCTACATTTCCCACAATGCACAAAGCACCATCTTTTAACCCTGACAACAGTTTTCCTCAAACTTTTTAAAGCTCCCTCCAGAGTAACAAAATATATTTGACAACCGTCTTAACAGGCTTCAAAGGATAACACAGCATTTGATGAATGACCTAAACTTTATGTGTAAAATTGGCGGAGCTGCCCTTTAATTCAACAACATTAATCCTATAAGAACAAATGCATTTCAACAAGGAGGCCACCTAATATCCTACCTAATCTGTAAAATATCTTAAATTCAAAGTGTCTTTTAACCATGAAAAGGAAGACAAAAAGAAAAAAGCAATAAGGAAAAGATAATGGACACTTTCTACAAATTTGTATTGAAATCGTGATGGCTGCACTTTGAGTCACGATACCTAATTTGTTAAAGTTATCTTAATTTTCAAAATCCTTAAAGAAAAAAAGGAATAAAAGGTGAACAATGATTTTAGAGCCCTCACCAGTGGCGTCTCAAAGTACATCTCCCTCTCATCCACGTTGATCTTGTAGGTGCAGGGCTGTGACGCACCAAAAAAGGTGATGTGTTCGTACTGGAAGGTCTCCAGAGGCTTTGGTTCACCTCGTTTGTACACTGACAAGTTGTCTGCACTCACACTCAGCCACAGATCGTGAGGGAATCCTCCCTCTTTACACTGCAGAGACAGAGGAGACAATATAAACCAGAGAACGAAGCACAGCTTTCACATGGGGAAGCTTTTGTTCTTTTTGCACTGATCCTTTATCTTTCTTTTTTTTTTTGTTACCTCCACATCAAACAGAGTGGATCCATATCCCGGCCACTCTTTGATAATGCTCATATATTTCAGCATGGCCTGATGCTGAGGCATGCCCTGCAGTCTGGTCCACTTCTCTAGAACGCTGGTCCGTGTGGCCGACGTCTCCTCCTTCACCCACATCTCCAGCATCTGCTCCTCCTCCACCTGCAGCAACACAGAGGCCAATCAATGAGGAGCACTCTGTCAAGCTTTCAATCAATCAATCAGTCAGCCAATCAGACAGAGATACTATTTGATTGATGGTCAATCTGTCTTTTTAGTAAAACACACTACAACACAGGTTTAAAGAATCCAGACGGATTCAGAGCTCCATCATGTGTGCCCTCAATAACAACAATCTGAAACAGCTAAGAACAGAGCTCCTTGACCAGGTGTCAAAGAACAGTCATGATAAAGTCAAAATAAATACTATAGGTTGTGCATTATTGTCTAAACTTCACCAACCTTCTGCTTCTTCAGTGATCCAGTCTTGAAGCTCCTCCTCAGGGTGCCATCCAGGAAGCTTGGGGTCTTTCGCTTCTCCACCCCCACTGGGATGCCTCCCTGTCCCCCTACTGTACCCTTCCCTTCACCTGCTCCTCCTGCCCCTCCTCCTCCTGCTCCACCTGCTGCCCCTACGCCCGGTTTTGTGGAGTGGAGGATGCGATTGCGGAGGCGGCTGATTGGATAAACAGTTCCCAGACTCCACCCAGCCCGACCTGCTCCATCAATGTGGAGATACTGGAGACGTAAAGCGGCCAGGTGCTGCAGAGTTTCCTCTGAGGCCGGGAAGTGACCGCTTATCAGAGACTCATGGGCCTGAGACAATCAAAAGTGAAAGTGAGAGGCAGAAAATCTGTGATCGGAAGACTTTCAAAATGACTTTTCTCTGAAATATATTAAACTTAATCCAAATATGAAGGTAGGCTAGGTGTATAAAATAAGAATATGTGCTTGTTCCTGTAGTCAGTATTTATACTCTACAGTTAATAATCAATCTGGATAGACAAAAAATGATGGCCTTACAAAATCAGATAATTAAAGCAAAAATATTCCACTTCAAATCACACACACACACACACACACACACACACACACACACACACACACACACACACACACATCAGGAGAGTTTCATGAGCATTACTACCCCTGCAGACGTGCAAAGCTTACCTGCTCAAACATGAATGCAAACTCCACTCCTTCTTTTGGCATGCTCTCCATGTCCAGGAAGCAGTAGAGCTTGAAGTAGAGTTTCCATTCTCCTTCCTCCTCTTCTTCTTCACTGCCTGCCAGTCTGGAAAAAACACATGGAGCACACATACATCAGAACAGTCTCAATATAGTGTTATTTATAATCTTTATTTAACTAGGAAGTTGATGTGTAAAAAAACAACATCCAGACAAACAGGACAGCAACATTACATAATGTACGACAAAATACAGGAAATAATGAAACACAAATGGAAAAAGAGGTAAGGGTCTTAAATTTGATGTTGATTGGGACATAATTAGCTTTTTTTTACAGCCTCTGTTGGCAGTGACAAAATAACATAACTAAGCATTTAAAATGTATCAAAATCTTGATTCAGAGTGTTCAATAATCAAGGCAAAAGAACAAATGATAAAGTAAAGGGAATACCTTTCAAACTTGGCCAGAACATCAGCCACAATCACTCTGCTCTCCAAAGCACGATCTGTGCAGGAGTTGTGCTCAAATAGAGAGAACAGGTTCTTGCTTTCCTCCATGGCCAAACCTCTGATCAGCTTCTCTACCACCTGCAGCAGCAACATATAAAAGAGTGATCAACTTATCACGGCACATTACAGTTCAGCTCTTAATATTAACATTTGCTGTCTATAACGTGTCACTTTGAATAATTTGCAATCACCTCTCCAGCTGTGGTGTGTGAATTGATGGAGATCTTGCAGGAGCCTCCCCCATGGCAGTAGACAGTGGTGCTCATCTCTTGTCTCACCAGCAGGGCGGCGATCTCCTCCTGAGAGGGAACAAACTCACGAGTCTTGGTCTTCTTCAGGGACTCCCCGATGAAACTAGCGTAGCGCTCGATATCTGTGCCAGGAAAGCGCTCACGTACCCTGAATCAAAGCACATTAAACATTTATGATTCATTTATTTAATTAATTATGCATCAAACATAGAATCACAGGAACACACACCTCTTGAGGTGGAAGCGGAGGTATCTGAGAATGGCTCGACTGGGTAGAAAGGTGCAGCTCATGCAGGTGAGCAGATGCCAGTGTGCCCGATTGGCTGGGCTGTTAGGTTGAGGCACATGATTGGTCTGCTTGATCACCTGACAGTATACCTGGGAAACACAAATATGAAGGGGATTAATTGATGGTTTTATTCAACATTCGAGAGCAAACGAATAGTCTTGTCTTGATCATGAGGGTGGAAAAGTCGCAGAAATACCTATCTAAAGATTTTAAATATGTTAGGATTGAGGACATTTCAGAAATACTGAAAATACTTATAATTACCAGAGACACATTTGAACCTTTTTCATGTTTCCCTGCATGTAAAAAAGTATGGCTGGAACATTTTTTTCTAATAACTAAGCTATAATAAGGCCTACTGTGTTGAGTGTACTTGAGGTAAAGTAATGTACCTCATCCCTGAGGGGGCGCAGGTCCTGGCAGGTCTGAAGGATCCCCTGAATGATGGGTACCGTGTCTGCCAGAGTCTCCATCTCCTGCAGTGAGTTGAAAACTCGCACTGCCTCATCCTGCAGGCTTGCATAGCCCTGCTGCCTATGTACTGAACATGAACAAAGACAAAACACATGTGAGGAAGGATGGAGAAAAAAATATTTATAACCATGACACAGTAGGGATGATGCAAATGTGAGATTCAAAGTAATATAAGAAATATATTTTTATATCATAAGAGCGACTCGTTGGCTAAGTACGTATGAGGAGAAATACTGCATGTTGGTAACTAAAATGAAATAGGCATTTAATTGTGGGAGTAGGGAGAGGTAGAGTGTACAGCCTAACCAAGCAAGTGTTGGCATTAGCCCAAACAGGCTTCTTGTTCTTTCTCTGTCCTCTTTCAAACATCTCTCTACAGACTCTTCCCCCTGTTTTCTCTCTCTTTCACTTTAAAAAATGAGGGAGCAGGCGGAGGTGTAGTGTACAGTTTACAGTGCAGTGTCAGGTTTGCAATATTATTCTTCCTATTAAGAAGTCCTATAAAGAAAAACAAGTTCTGAGCACACTAGCCCATCACCTGGTGCCATTTGAATTCTTAAACAGGCGTTCAAACTGCGAGCATGAATTTCAGGACAAAGTCTTTCCTTCCTGTATTTGTGTAATTGGGTTTTACTCACAGCTGGTGACCTCTCCGTAGGGCAGGGGCAGCAGAGGGGAGTGTAGAGGATGCTGAGTGTATCTGAGGATAGGGTTCCTCCTGTACATCTGCTCCACAATATCTGGGTTAACACTGTTCTCCTGAGGGGGCACAATTAGGTCAAATTTAGGAATGAGGATGAGCTTTAGTTGGTGAGTATGAAAATGAGGATTTGTCTTTAGCGTGTCTAACCTTGATGTCTCTGATGAGCTGCAGAGTTGGAGTCTCTATGGGAGTCTTGCTGTCTATGACTCCCTGAATGGCGGCAGTCCACCTCATAGCCTCGTTCAGCATCTTGGTATAGAGGCGGTAGTTGTGCTTCCTCCCGTACACGATGATGTTCCAGTATCCTGTGAAAAAAAAAGAATGAAATTAAACCATAACATCAAAGGAAAAGGCATAATAATTCTCCTTTTGACACACATAACATTCAGAAACTACACTCCTTTCTTTACATCTCGTCCCTAACCTCTAACGTCTAATCCCTCATTAAAATTTCCCCTTTCTGCGTTCTCCCTCTCCTCACCCGTCTCTCGGTGCACCCGCTCATCCGGCTGAAGGATGGAGCAGAGCGAGTTCAGGACCAGAGTTCCCATTTTGGAGGAGTTCTTCTCTGAGCTTTTGTAGTAATCGAGAGAATTGTGGGTCAAAACAAACCAGCGCTTCTTCAGCTTCAGGGAGGTGCTCTTAGCGTTCGTCTTCATCTCCTTTTGGAGCCAGCCTGAAGGATGAAGAGGGAGGAGAGAGAGGGGGGAGAAATGTTTACAGTAACAAACATTTCACTCACATATTTATCATTTTCTGTTATTGTGACCAATAGTTTCATTTATGACTCAAACTCTCACACAAACATTGTTTTGTACATATTTGACCATTATATGTCAATAGAAATTTTAATTATAAATGGAATACAAAAAGTAAACAGACCTCTTTGCCCTGCTTCAAAACTTAATATGATACAAAGTGTTACAGCTTGTAATATTCAATATTCTTGTGCATATGCAGAAAATCTATCCCCACCTCTGACGAGGAACTCCTGGCCGTCTATCCTGGCATCTCCTTTGGGTTTTTGCAGGAGACTGATCCAGTGATGCATCTCTTCTGGAGTGTCGCTGTTGCAGTGGATCACACGGTTGGCCGTAATGATAACAAACGAGTTGGGCCTAGAAGGGTCAAAGGTCAAGCACTTTTTAATGAAGAAAATCACAAAAATGTTTCAAATCAGATCAATAATAATCGCTTATTGAGTGTCACAGTTCTACAGCTGACAAAAGTTGAGATAAAGCATGTCTCCAGTGTCATAAAAAGTTTGGTTCTGAGATGCAAGATAAAATGAAAATGCATTGAAGTCTGTTGGCACTATTTCAGTTGATGGCCTGCATTTTCAATCCCCTCTTTCACACATTAGCTCTGCAAAAATATTAGTCTGGATGAAAAATGTGTCTATTTGCCTTCACATATGCAGCCCACCCTGAAAATGTACAGCTTATTACTGTTTTTCTCCATGCAAGCTTGAAGAATACTAGACATCAGAGTGCACATTTTGTATTAAGAGCTTTTATGTTGGAGGAATTAATCATCCTCTCCTGCAATCAATTTAAATAAAAAAGTTAAAAAAGAAAAACAGTCCTCAACGTGTGAGATGAATCAGAGGTTAAAAATTCTGGAGGGTTGATCAGACTTACCGGTCAGGGTTGTCTGAAGCGCAGACAGAGTCAATCAGGCCCACGTCGAGAGTTCCCTGATGGATCAAAAGAGAACATTTCAAATTGAAATACTGGTGCACTGTCGCTTCTACTTAGACATCTGGGAGTACAAAGTGATTGAACTAAATTCAAAGTGGCTCAAAAGTTTTGAGCTTCTCTTTTTCTAAGATCAAGTAGGGAGCTTGGAAAACTATGTGCACACTGTGCAGAACAGTAAAAGTGATAAAACTGCTAAAATATCAAAGTAATTGTGTTAGTAGACTGACCACAGCGTTCTTTGGGTTGGCCTGTTCATGAGACATCTCCAGCAGCTGCTCAGGTGTGCACACACGCACCTTCCTGAGCACATTAAACCACCCACTGCACACAAACACAGACACAAGTTAGATAATATGAATCTACTAATACAGAAAAAGTGTCTTATTGCTGTTTTCCACATAGCCTCTCCAACACACCTTGCATCTTCTGGTGACTCAGCAAACACCTGATATGTCCTCTCATCTGTCACGATGTTCAGAGCGTTCTCCTTTTCATGATTATCCATGATCTCTCTGCAGAAATAAAAACAGTGAGAGATGCAGCTGTGGTCAAGAAAGCAGAGGAACAACTGATTCAAGGGATAATTTGTTTTTATTGAAGTGGGGAAGTATGAGGTACTTATAAAGTAAGTGTATGACCCACAGAGGATGCTGGTCAGTTCAGCCCTTTTGTTGAGAAACCAGCAGGAGAACCAACACGGAGGTTAGGCCATCAACCGCTACAGATGTGATCAACTCTACCACATAACTTAGCTAATTTTAAGATACTGAGAACAAAACACTAACAACATGACACATACCTGTTCTCACCTACAGGAGATTCTCAGTACAGTGCCATCCTCTGTAGGTGAAACACTACTGACGTGCCTCATACATCCCCAATTCAAAATAACCGAACTATCCCTTTAAAGGAGTGTGTTATTTAATGATCTCCCAGGACTCTTACTTGGCAGCTCGGATGTCAATGGTTCCCTTCAGCTTCTCCTCGCTGTCATTTTCATAGTACATCAGTTTGTTGTCCCTCAGTACAAACCATCGCATCTTCCAGTTTCTGAGGCAGAATGGGACACAATGAAAACAAACACCTACACAGCTCAAAACAGACATTATATAAGGTATGTTTGACTACAATTAGTTTGTTTATTTAGAATATCTATCAATGTTAATGTTATTACAGTAACTTCTTATCTTTTTAGCAAAAATGTTTAAATATTGTAGCGACTCTGAAGTGGGCGGCAGCTTAGACTTGATGTGAAAAGGTGGTAAACAGCATTATAATCAGTGTACAGTTACTCTGTTAGTACGGCTTGATAGTTCTGCATGTTTGTATGGCCTTTTCAGTGTGTTGTAGAATGTAAAGTCAGCATAAGTAAGTAGGCTGTTGCAGAAGATGTTGTAGCAGATAAAGACCCCTTGCCATTGTTATGTCTGAGGTTGTCTTCCTGTTGCTTGTGGCCCAGAAGCTGCTCATCAAATGAAGATCTCTGACTCTGAGCATTACTTGAATCACCAACTCGCTAAAATATCACTGAACTATCTTGTTGGTATTTTGATAAACTTCTCTGAACTCTGAGGATCCACTTTGGTGCTATATCCATGATGTGATATAGCTTGTTTGAACTTTACCTTGTTTATGTTTTGTCGGCATCTAAAACTGTCATTTATGTGTAGAATAATTCCACATACACTTTAAGGGGTTCCTTATCTTTAAAAGTAAAATCTCTTTAAATGTATAGTTCACCAGCTTGATTTCGATACTGAAGTCATCCAGCACTGCAGAGGTTAAGGTCGGGGTTAGAGATTAATATGACAAACAAATTGGGGCTTACTAAATCAATACAGATTTTCATACTAAAGTACATCACAGTTTTCAAAGAGCTTTGAAGAAAAGCTTTTAGTAGAATGAAGTTTGAAATCCTGTACGATCTCATTTGCTCATTGTGGATACATAATCATCCAAAAAACATTTATTTTAGCATGTTTTAAGATTTTCTTTTCTATCAGAATTGTACTCAAAAAACTTTCATTTGTTAAGCATGCAGGCTGCACTCAGTAAAAACTACAACAACCTCCGTGAGAGAGTAGAGAGGCCTCCTCCCTTCTTGTAGAGCCAGCCGGACTTCAGAGACTCCTGTTTGGAGCGGAACCACATGAAGGTTTCATCCTTCAGCACACACCAACGCCTCCTCCACGGAATCATCAGACCAGCTGAGGGAGCAGAGAATGAAATTAGTGACAGGTCAAATTCATAAAAGTAGAGATAGTTCAACTTTAAAAGCAGGCGGCCATCTTTAAAGTTGTTAATTTGTATTTAGTCACCGACCCTTCATGTAGAGGTAACCGTGGAAATACGGTGGCCCGTTTCCATTCAGCAAAGTCACCCTGCCATTAGTCACTTCCTCATCGGTGTCCATCATGCCGTCGTGTTCATCATCACTGTCAGCGTACTGCAATATCACACAAAAGATGAGTTATGTTCCATGTGATGAGAAATGTACAACAGAACTGTAGGAATGAGACGGTTATCGTATTTTAATAACACACTCTTCAGTGTGTAGCTGCTCATACATATCTGCGTGCACGCGTGTGAGGATGCGTGTAAGTGTGTGTCCTCACAGAGTCAGAGCTGCCTCTGTAGGACTCAATGCTGGCGTTGGTGCAGGTTGACTTCCTCGGGTGCTCCTCGTCAGTCACCGTTGTGCTTCCTCGGTTGCTTCCAGACACAGAGCTGTCGTCTCCAGCAGTAACAGACCCATCTTCTTCCTCCTGGTCATAGTCGGACTCTGTGTCGGCAGGCATGCTGTATATCGGCTCGTCCCCATCCACCAGGCTCTCCACCATGCTCACTTTCCTCTCAGACTCACCCTTGGCTCCGTCTTTCTTCCCTTCTCCTCCTGAGGGATGTGGAGGAGGAGGAGGAGGAGGAGGAGGGGCAGCTGAACCATCTCCAGGGGGTGGAAGAGGAGGAGGTGGAGGAATTCCAGCACTTGGGATGCCATCTGCAGGGAGAGGAGGTGGAGGAGGAGGTGTAGGGACTGTTCCCTCTGCAAACGCAGGCGGTGGAGGAGGGAGGTGGGCAAATATCTCCTGATCCAGAGGAGCGTCCGTCTCAGCAGGAGGAGGGAAGTCAGGAAGAGGGATGCACTCATCCTCTGCATGAAAACCTTCATCCACCTCCTCGTCTTTGGATGCTCCTCTGCTGGAGCTTGCAGCTTTTGGAGGTTTGACCTCTGCAGCAGGTTTGGCTGCACCTGCTTCCAATGAGGGGTCCACTCCTCCGAATTCCAGGAGGTCGATGAGCTGCGTGGCCTTGCGCGACGCTGCTTTGTTCATCCGTTTGAGTTCTGCGTCCCGGCGCAGCTGCAACTCCTGTTTGGAGGACTCGCACAACTGGGACACTTCATCCTCTCTCTTCTTCTGCAGGCGTTCAATCTCTCGCTCCAGCAGCAGGATCTCCTCCATCTGTCTGGCCTCACCCTGGAGGAGAAGTGGAGAAAGCACACACATTATAGCATCAAAAATGACATTACTCTCTTGATTTTTTCTCTAACTTATTCAAAAAAACACACCTCAACCTCCTCCTTGTCATCTGTCTCTTTAGCCTTTCCATCGGCCTCCTGCTGCGCCCCCTCGCCAACGGGTTTCTTCTCCGCCTCCTCTTTCTTCTTCTGTTCCTCTTCCCTCTTCTTCCTCTCCTCTCTGAGCTTTCGGACACGTGTACGTGCCACCTGACCTCGCCTGTGTCTCTGCAGCACCAGCGTTGCTTTACGTTGCTTTACGAACTGTTTGCGCTGGATGTGCCTCCGTAAGTGTTTCTGGAGGGTGATGACACCGGCTCTAGCGCGCTTGAAGTACTTCCTGTGAATGAAACAGATATATAAAGTGATAAAAAACTGGCACATACTGTATACTACACTTTTTTTTTCGTTGTAGAAGAAGAGGCCTTGGACATGAATGCCTAAAAATCATACTTGGCAGAGAAAGTGAGCAGATGAGCTCGAATGATCAGAGCAGCTTGGCGTCGAACTTCATCCCTGTCTTTCTCTAAACGCTGCTCCAGAGCCTCTTTCATAAACACCTGCAGAACAAAGGAGAAAGGCTACCTGAAATACATCTAACCTAACATATAGAAACCATAGCATGAAAGATTACAGTAATCATGTATTGTTACTCATGGCTTTGGTTTATATGGATAAATATCTGCTCTGAAGGTTGACAAGAGATCAAAAGGAAGGCTGTGAAATATTTCAAAATCGTACCTTTGTTTTGCCAAACTGCCACTCCTTTTTTGTCTTGTCATATTTAGTCAGAAGGTCTGTACTTCTCTTTTTATCGTCCCCTGTTGCTGGTGCTTTCTCTTTCGCAATGATCTTATATCTGGCAGGCACAACACAAAGAGGAGAATGTGTGTGAGACAACAAAAGAGAGATTTATCTCAAAGAGAGAGGAATCAGAGTGTTTTTTTGAAACACAAAAAAAAACACCCTCCAAAAAAAGACTTGAGGAGGTATTCACCGAGAGAAGAAGTCTTTGAACGTCCTGCGAACGGGGAACCCAGCCCGTCTGATCTTCACAGTCTCCAACATCCCAGAATACCTCAACTGGTTTATGACCACCTCTGGGTCAAACTTATTTGGATTCTAAAACAAGAGAGGTCATTTAACATCAAACTCATACATCATCAGGGAAATGACACTCAAGCTGTAAGGCAGATTTGAAGTAGGATAGGAGATGTGAGATGGGAAGAGTCTGACCTTATCCATGTTGGGCTTGATGCAGCGGATAAAGAAAGGGTTTGATACGCTCAGAGTGGCCATGAGAGCGTGCAGGGAGTCCTGAGGAAGTAAAGAAGGAAGGTGAAAACTCATTGTATTTTGATATTTGTGTAGTTGTTAAACTGTCATGTTAACCTCTTCCAAGATCATTTAATATAAGAGAGAAAAAAAATTAAAAGTTGTTGGTTGTTGGTCTGTATGGGGCTGAAACAATTAGCAGCTACAGAAAAGTATTATTCAACACCTGAAAATCTGTCATTTTAAAAGTAAAAATCCTGATATTCAGCCCAATTTTACATCAGTATTTTTTTATATATATTTCAAAGATAATACACTCTACATAACTTGACTCTCAGCTCTCTGTGCTGCTGACCTTTGTTATGATTTGCTTGTGTTGTTGGGTTAGCCTGGGAATCAGATCAATATGCAAGCTCGTTGGATTTTTATTGCTGGGTCCCTCTCCCACTCAGACAGAAGCCTTTGTTGGGCCAGCCATCTGCTATTGCGTCAGTATTAAATGAACTGAAAGGCAGATCATGGCACTCACAAACACAAGTGTTGGCTTCTAAAAGATGTACTGTAACTCCATCACTGTGTATTATAGTGAAGCCAAGTGAATGAAATTTTAGAACTAGCCCAAGCTATGGCAGACATGTAGATGCTCTGATTGGTTGAAGCATACAGAAGCATTTTGGTCTGCACCCGTTAATGACCCCTTGGAAAATGAGAAGTTTTAGACCAGTGGTGAGCATTGTAAACTCTCAAACTGCTTGCATCACTCACCCTGAACTGAGAGCTCACGGTGGGTTTGCGTCTCGCTGTTCCCATCTTCTCCTCATTGTTTCTGCTGCCGACCTTCTCGAACAAGTCATAGATGAAGTCCAGTCTGAGAGGAAACAGAGTCACAGGGGATCAAACACCTGGTTAGAAAATGTCTGGGGATGGTCAATCAATAAATCAATCAATCAATAAATCAGTCAATCTTTATTGGTATAGCACCAAATCACAAGAAACTTTATCTCAAGAAGCTTTTACAAACATAACCGGTCTAGACCATACTCTATGTTAAATTATTAACAAAGACATCAAGACAGGGTAAGACTCAGTCTTATCTCATCTTAATCCACCATGAGCAGAGCACTTTGCAGTATTAAGCAAGTTACAGCAGCGAGGAAAAACTTAATTTTAACAGGCAGAAACCTCGAGCAGAACCAGACTCATTGTAGACAGACATCTGCTCTGACTAATAAATAGCCCTGTGATAGGTTGGCAACCTGTCCAGGGTGTACCCTGCCTTCCGCCCGAAGCCAGCTGGGATAGGCTCCAGCCCCCCATGACCCCTAAGCGGTGAAGATAATGGAATGGATGGATGGATGGATGGATGGATGGATGGATGGATGGATGGATGGATGGAGGACTAATAAATAATGAGAACCAGTTATCTTGTCTTTGCTCCCCATCCTCTTTATAACTGCAGTTGTGTTCCCAGCAGGTAAAACTATCTTGGAGATATCGTTGACATTTTTTTTAAAACTTCAGACCTATTCAGCTCTTTCCGCTTCCAATCTGAAACTTTAAAACGGAACTTTTTATATCTTTTCAGCTTAATATAGGGTGCCTTCATGATAATATCATGGTTTTAGCCAAACAATGAACATTTAAGACTAGTTATCGTGACTTTTAGAATATACTGGCTCTGAAACCTTGCACAAAGTTTCAAATCTATTTTTCTTTGAGTTACTGAAATTAAACCAGGAAATCATCATACCGGCTGTCTTTGATCATGTTCAGGATGTCATCTCTGAAAGTGTCTCGATTCTTCTCCAGTATACCTTTAGAATCATAAAGGACCTAATGGAGACAGACATGTTGATCATTAATCTACCAGACTTAACACAACAGCACAACTGTGCATGTTGTCATGAAATGGCTCAGTAACTTGTGGCTTACCTCGCCGGCATAATGTTTGATACCAAACTGATGGTCAGCCAGTCTGGGCTTCACGTAGTAAGGGTTTGTCTGCAGAAAACAGGAAAACAGCACAAAGAGTCAAACATGGTGTGACGTCTAAAAACAGCATAGCTCTTTTTTTGTTCTAGGGTCATGGAGCATAACTCACAGAGTGTCTGCTGTGCAGCTTCTCCAGCAGAGTGAAGTCTGTTCCTTTGGGGAATCGACTCTCTTCATTCACGAGTGCCAACAAGCCTAGTTTCTAAATGACATAGATAAAAAAAACCTCATGTTATTGCATCAGCTTTATGAAATCAGCACCACTTTCTGAGACATCAGGTCAATGTTATTAGATCATTTTCCAGAGAGAGTCTGAGGCAGGCGCCCAGCACAGCTCTTAACTGACTGTGGATAGCTTTTATTTTAACTCACTGCAACGCAACGTCTGGCTGACAAAAAGTCTGTATGCAACATTGTTTGTTGCAAGATGAGTATAGCTGTTTTTTTAACTTCTAAGCCAGACACACAGTATATGTCAAGTTGCAAGATTTGAAAAAGAAATGCTGCAGGGACATTATTCATGTTACTGGTAACAACAAACTACCTCCCTACCTTCTCTATGAGGTCCAGGCACTCTGCATTGTCCATCCAGTCGATGGCGTCCCACTGGACACCTTCCCTGTGGAGATTAAAGCCAAATAATTACACATGGACACTGATTTGATTTTACTACACAAGCTAAACATACAGCACAAAATGATACATAATAAAATAAGGGTTGTGGCTGGGGTAAAAGATATCTTCAAACAAAAACAAAAAAGGAAATGAGGATGACATTTTTAAAAAGTGATTTAAAACTGCTTTGTCAACAGGGGTCACCAAAATGATATAAACCTAAAGTTCCTCACAGGAGCTTCAAATGTTCCTCATATGAAAGTCAGAAAGCTTATCAAACAACAATTTGTAGCGGTGTACCTGTTGTACTCAAGCTGCTCCAGGGAAAAGATGTGCTTGTTGAAGTACTCCTGAAGTTTCTCGTTGGCATAGTTGATGTTAAACTGCTCGAAGCGATTCACCTGGTGGTAAAGACACATATCTTATAAGATCTGCACTTGGTCTAGAAAATGTTTTAGAAAAAAAAAACAGCTGAGAGTTCGGACCTCAAAGTTTTCAAATCCAAAGATGTCCAGGATGCCGATGGATTTAAAGTTTTCCTTCCCTTTGATCTTCTGATTGATCTTGAGGATGATCCAGGAGAAACACTGGGAATAAAACGCCATGGCAACAGAGTCCCGGGAATCCACGGCCTGTAACAGCGAGAAGGAAACTGTTCGGATGGGTGTGTGATCAATCAAGAAGGTGAGAATTAATGTATGTGTGTGTGTGTGTGTGCTGACCTGCTCGATAGTGAGCGGGGAGCAGATTTCCTCTCCTCTGAGGATTATAGAGCGCTGAGTCAGGACTTCAGACAGCTGGAAGGCATCCAAGCCCAGCAGCTCACTGGCATTACTGACCACTGAGAGACGAAGAGAGATGTGTTACAATTCAGCTATACATCCATCCAAACTTTTATTTTTCCCGACTCACTTCACTCTGCTCTGACCTTGCTTGGTGGTGATCTGGGCTCCTCCTGCAAGCATGAACTCAATGTTTCCCAGCTGTAAAACTCCTGAGAGCAGCTTAAACATGTCTCTGATCTCCTCCTCTGTGAACTGCAACACTTTGAGCGCCTCCTGCAAAATAAACACAAAGATTTAAAAAGTTAGGTGCCACCAACAGAAAAGGTACATTAAGCACATATTAAAAACATTTTAAAGGTGTATTGTGAGCTCTCATCCTGCACCATGCACAACCTCACAGAGAGGTTTTGGAAATGCTGCTTTGAATTACAACTGTGTAAAAAAATTCTCTCTGGGACTGAGCTGCTCTCCAGGTAGAAAGAGGAAAACTTAAATATTAAAAACACTTTTCATATTCTGTTGAAAAATTAACCAGCAAAAGGGAAAACAGCTTAATCCTAGGTGTAGCATGCAAGGTTGGATGTCCAGGCCATGGCCCCCTTCTAGATCAACTATCTAGTGGCCAGTCCAAAAATCATGGGGTGTATGGTTTTGGATAAATATTTTGTATTTAAGTCCTTAAAGATGTAATTATACCATTCTGTTCAGTAAAGTAAAAAAATGTTAATTGTTACAATAGATATGAGGGCTGTGGTAATACTGCAGCCCTGAGAGCTTAATGAAGTGCAACTATAGCACACACATCAAAACGGAGAGAATTGACTCCAAGGGACACAAAACAGCAAAAGAGATACAATGTTTGCATCTCTAACCCAATTTTTTTTTTGAATGGGTGAGTTAATCATTTCATAAGCAGGAATATTATTCTTAATTAAGTGTACCACATAAATGGTTTTATTTGCTGTATTTGAACCATACTGTATATGCCTGCTTTGCATCTATTTGTGTGTTTTCTTAAGTTGCAACATGCTGTCCCATCAGGGCCACCATATTTCACAGACAGTTATACAGTATCATTTCTCCCACAATAGCAGCTGTATTGACAAGAAATGTTCAGTCATAAAATATGCAATCTGCCTGACAAAGACAGGACGTAAAAGCAATGATACTGACCATAACGCTGGTATACAGCTCTTTGTCGTTCAGGCTCTTGTCTTTCAAACACCCTGATTGGCTGAGGTAGTGGAAAGATTCAGCAGGATCCTCCAAGAAGCACTGGCCTGAGAGAGGAAATTAATAAAAGTAAGGGTGATAGGAGAGATGCACATTTTGATACTTAACTGCAAGCTGAAGTAAGGATAAGTTTGAAATGACACAAAAGTGAAAACTAATTGTGTAAATCAATTTTTGCCTGTCTGGTGTAACTGTAGTATGAAGACTGTTAAATATATCCAAGAGAATAAAGTTTAAAACCCAAAAGTACTTTCTTTTTTCTTTTCAAAAAGGCCCTTCTGATAATTGAACACTTCCATGCTTCCCTCACTTTTATGCTCCTTGTTAGCTCCCGCCAGCAGAGCGTAGAAGATGTGGTAGTTTCGTTCTCCAGGGTTTTGTCGAACCACCCGGTTCTACAGCAAAAATCAATGCAGCAAAACCACAATTAACATTTCATTATGATTCACAATGCAAAGCTGACAAATCACTGCTCATGAATTTTAACTGGAAATGACCAAGCTGCAGACGTGGATTTACCTTTTCCAGTAAATCTGAAAAGTAAAGAGTCAAGGAAACAAAAAAGCTCAGTCCTTTTTATGAAATTCAGTCATATGCAGAAGTAAAAGTCACAAACATGTCCTGGTATACTTGGTAAACAAACAGAAGGATACAGTCAATGACACATCCTCCCTGGATGTTTCCACCCTCTGAGAAGTGAAGCTGGATGAATTTCCCAAAGCGGCTGGAGTTGTTGTTGTAAACAGTCTTTGCATTACCGAAAGCTTCCATGATTGGACTGTGGAGAAGGAAAAAAGTGGAGTGAGTTGATTGTAGGGAGTAAATAATTACTGTACAACCATGATATGCTGCAAAGGTCATTCATGTTAGTCCAGAGGCAACATTATAAAGCTGACCTTTACTTATCTGTGGGGAACTGACTGAGGCAGCTTGTTCTTTTTAGAGTAACCAATACCTTAATGCCAACAAGAGAGCCCAGATACCGATGGAGAGCGATATTTAAAGCTGCAGATTGAACTTAAAAGCTACAACTCCTAACAAACTCAACTTGACTTGCAACTTAATAATAAAAAAAAAACGTACTTCTTTAAAATTGACTCAGATTTTGTTACAAAAGACTTCAAAACACATCTGTCTGTGATACTAAAAGAATGAATAAAAGCAGTTCTTCATGTGTACCTGCTCTGCACGATGGCCTGCTCCACCCTTGTGGTTTTCTCTGATGGAGGAGTCCCGGAAGAGTTCTGGCTCATCACTGATAGGAACTGAAGCAACAGTTTAGTGCTCTCCGTCTTCCCTGCCCCTGATTCACCACTGAGGGGACACAAACACACACACAAAGAACACAACCCAATTTAATTAAACACACTGTGACCTTCTCTGACATTCACATATCTCTAACTGGTCGGGTTACTTCCTTGATATTGAGGTTTGATACCTTCAGACATATTGCATTAGCCCCAGTCTGTCTTAATTAGCAAACCAAGTGAGACAAAGTGTAATTGAAAGCACGATGAGACATTTGGTCCTTCTACCAGATTGCCCTCTAGTTAGCCGAGCAGGCAGGGGGCAGATAACAAACTTCAATTAGTGGAGTTTTTGTTTTTTATTGCTTTTGGGAAATTGTTCTTTCATTTTCATCATCGGGTTATTTTGCCTAGCCAGGCATATCTCTACAAACCAATCACAATCATTTTGAACTGCATTAAGCTCAAGTTGTATGTTGCCTTTGGAAAACTGTGTCAGGAAGTAACTTGCTTTGGTGGATCATTACAGGAATGCAAATTGGCCCGTATGTCCGAAATGTGAAAATGCAAACCTTCTTTCAGTCTAATTCCTGTTTAGAAAAGCAATTCATATTTCAAGAAACCTGACATTAATGGTGTAAGGCAGACAGAGAATACTTGATTCACTAAGGATAAAATCAGTCTAACAGTGGCCAGATTGCCACGAAAATTGCTCAGGGTATTGTTGTCTCCCAGGGATGCTGAGCCTCCATCTGGTGTCACAATCAGGAAAATCTTTCCTCTTGACCAACACTTTAGTCAAAAGCAAGATGTCCTTGGCGTTATATGTAAATGCCTTGGTTTTCGGTTGGAAAGCATGCAAAAAAAGGGAGAAATTCACAGGTTTGTTTGGTTTAAGATACCAATCACCATATTATCATAGCAGCCACTTTCCTCTGGTATTAAACCCAGGGTGGGAAGCTCACTGTTGTGTCATACTGCTTGATCAGATACCGAAACAAAATGAACAAAACTGATCACCAGTTAGCTGTCGTATTCCCTCCAAATTTTCATTTTCAGTGCCCACTCAAAGTGGAAAAATGATAACTATCGTAAAATACTCTTTATCTATACAACTTTCAAACTAGAGCACAACCCAAAAGTAAACGTTGTAGTAGCATTGCAGCTAGCTTCCTACCCTGAGTATGACAGCAGAGAGAAATGCTTGCCCCGTGAATATTTTTGATTCCTACATTCTATTTTTAGTACAGACTTAACAAAGAAGATTAGGCCAGGTTAGCTCCTTTTGTTTTTAGTCTTCATACTCAACTGTCTCCTTGCTTTTGCAACACACAAGAATGATACCAATCCTCTTATCTTTCTGTCAAGAAAGCCCACAAGACAAATGGATTGTATTTTGTGAAAAAAAAGCACAAGCTAAGAATTATAGTAGGATTTATTCTAACCAAGCTACCCTCTAGCCAAAATTGCAAGGTGGAAAAGGATGGAGTACTCCCATGATACTTAATGATAGATCAATTACCAAGTAAAATCACAGGCATTAGGCAAATGGTAAACTTGTATATTTAATCTTAAAAAAGCTGTCTTCACGGCTAAAATTTACCTGATGAGGACACATTGACTGTCATGGCGTTTCCAGATGCATCGGTAGCATTCATTAGCCACAGCAAAGATGTGTGGAGGCAGCTCCCCGATGTGGTGCTTGGAGTACAGGTCCACCGTCTCTGGGTTGTACATACCTGTGATCTGCTTGTAGGGGTTGACGGCTGCCAGGATGCTGCCGATGTTAGTCTGAAAGAGGTTAAGAGGTGAGTTCTAGGTCAAGTCTCAGTATCATTTTTGAACATCTGGTCCTTATTTGATTTTTTTTTTATTTCTTTTTGGTTCCTTTCTGCTTAAAATATGAAGTACAGATATGTTTCTTGAAGCATAACTCAGCAAGATGGAGATCTGACAGAGAAAGCGAAGTGGGGGAAAATGCCTTTTGTATTAAAGAGCTGATGTCAAATCAGAAAGATAATAGAGAATGGATGCCAAATATTCATTTAAGCTGTTTGTCCTGAACCCATAACCTTGCTTTCCAATCTTTCGTTCTGCAGCTCAGCAGGCCATCCATCGTGTCATATTACCCTGTCTGTGCACTTTGTCTACAACACACACATTATACTGGGCCAAATGACGTAAATACGCATAGATTCAATCACACACAGTGAAACAGCAAGCTACCCCGCACAGGGTTAATACTTATGATCAGCTTAAGCAAAATCTGTGTATGACCAATATTTCATCATCTAGATTAGGTCACACCCAGGAGGGCTCTTATTGGTCTATTGTCTGCTAATCTTTCGGGTTTCCAGGCTTTCAAAATGACTTTCGACTCAAAATAATTAAAATGTGTTAGTTTATGGCCTTGATTTGATTATCTACATATCCATTAAATAAACACTAAAAAAGATAATCATCTTTTCATGTCATCTGTGGCTATTGGTGGAATTAAACTCCATAGGCATGCAAGCTAATGGAGTTTTTAGGGACCTGAGATAATGCATCTTTTTTATTATCTTCATTGTGCTGCCATTCACTCGATGTCTGTGTTGAAAAAAGGGCATTAAAAGTTTTAACTCTAAGTGAATAAAAAAGACTTCACAATGGTCCCGACTCCATTATCAGATCATCCAGTCAACCAAATGCTCACTGTAGTGATTACGTCTTTAAAGTATGTTATTTTCTGTGTCAAAAGGTCAGCAGCCATGTCAAGTGTTTATGATTAATGGGCCTTAGGAACCCCAGCTTAAACAAAGCCACCAAAATCTTCTTTTCATAAAGAAGAAAACAAACAGACATTAAATCCTGACAGTGGAGGGAGAAAAATCAAGTTGCTCTTAATGCTTTTGTTCAATAGTTCTTTTATGAAAACAACAAATGGGTTAAAGATCCTGTGAAGAGTTTTGAGCTGTAGCTGACTATATTAATACTGATGCCTCCATGCAACACACAAAAGTAAACAAAATCATCAGTGGAGAGATCAGCTATTTTGCAAAGTGTATCTTTTTTGACTCCTCTTAACTGCACTTTTTTTCTACCTCACAAGCAACCAGTGTTTCCAAACTACAAATAATTCCACTCCAAGAAGAAGAGAAGTGGACTATAATGTTTGAACCTTAAGACTTGTGCCTCTCTCTCCTTCTTTCCATTTCCTCTACTTAGGGTTGACTTGTCTGATAAGATGATTTGTGTTTCCCACTAAAAGCTTCATGCATATGAAGGTTATTGGAAAAAGAGGTGGGGAGAACACATCATGTCATAAACATAAGTACGTACACGTATGGCCACATAGAACACATCTACATTCTTATAACCAGATAAGAGCATGTGTCTCTCTCTTAATGCACTTACATAGATGTTATCCTTCTTGTAGCGCTGATACAGGTTGTGCATGATGGCGGCCTCATGTAGATCAGCCAGAGCGGACATGTCCTCCACCCCATCAATGCTTGACTGGTGCATAGCGGATACCTTCTCCCTGGTGACCTCCGCCTGCTGCAGGTACAACACCTAGAAGACAATAACACATGCAGATTTTCACTCATCAGCCTTCAAAGAAAGTGAATTCACTTGACTCATTTAGCAAAAAAATTTAATAATTTGCTTGTTTTTCAGCCTGAAATGTGTCTGTCACTGATTTTCTTCATTCCAACACCTCAATTTATTGCAGTCAAACTTGCACTTTAAAAAAAATACAAGGGAGAAGCTCTACTTGGATTTGGCAGAGCTGTACCCCAAAGCAGGTTTTTTCTATAGAAGGAAACAAACATCCACAAAAAATGGGGGAAAAAAAATCCCCCTAATCAAGCCACATTGTATCATTGAAGTAATAATTTAACAGAGACAATGAATAAAGAAGAGAGTATAATGAAAAATGAAAGGGAGACCTTTGAACTCTTTTTATGCTACAGTAAGCCAAAATGTCCACCTGCATTTGGCAATTTAGGCCAATTATGGTAATATTTTTAATTCTTATTATGACTTTCCTTCGATCATTTGCAGATATATTCAAAAGCAGCAATTTTATAATGCTTCTGATATAAGTTATCCCTAATTTACACAGATAACAACCAGGAACCCAGCAGTAAAACATAGAAATAGGAATGCCTCTGAATATGGCCAATTGCATTTTCATCGGCTTCATCATATCGTTTATTATGCTAATGTTAAAGTCTACACATGAGTTAGTTGTAAAGCTGGTATGAATGCGAACATAATCATAATGGTTTCTTAGGAGTAAGCAGAGGGCCAATATGTTCCCTCAAAGCTAAATAAAGATGCAAATGTCTCATCTTCCATTTTTAGCATTAGACTGTTAATTGTGATGCAACACGGTGAAAATCGACATGATAAAAATATAGAACTTTTCTAAATAGACCCCACCTATCACCATGGAAACTAGAAAATAGGGGACAATAGGGGTGGGGAAGCCAGCAGCTGTCAGAGTGAAAGGAGAGGATGTAGAGAAGGGGAGGAGAGGAAGAGTAACAGATCAGATGTGGCAGGACCTGACAGGTAAAATCAGCTCAGCTTCCATCCATGTCAGACACACACGTGCACTACTACAATGACCCACAGTCTCTCACACACACACTCACACACAAGGGCAGAGATAGTTTACTTTCTGTTTCATTAAAGGTCATTCATTCACTGCAGCAGAATCAACTTGTCCAAGAATAGAAACCACAACCTTTACGATACTGTGCTGTTAATATGTCAGCCAAGTCTCACAGCCAGCCTCCACCCTCTATATATGTGTGTATGTGAGAGTGTGTGAGAGTGTGTTTTCCTGTAACAGATGTGGTGGAAGTCTGTTGAGAGTGGCAAACGCGCATGCTGTAGGCATTCATACATTGTTCATAAATGAATCTGTTTACTTCACCAACATCGTTGAGCTGTTGCATCCAGATAAGCAACACACAACCTACACGCAGTCATTCTTTGCCAACATGTGTGAAATGCTGTTCGTGGGAGACAAACAGAAACACTCTATGAGCTGTAGTTTTGTGCACTTCTCCTCTCAGTCATGTGTTGGAAGTTTATGTAGAGATGTCAGCTGTTAAAACATGATGAGGTCTACGTCGCTACCCTTTCCCCGCTCACTCAGCTGTGATGAAATGACCCAATTATCCCCTCGTCCTCCATTAGAGGAAGCATAACTCATGTTCACTAGCTAACTGCTCCCCATCCTCACGATGACCCTGTCCACTTGACTCCTTGTATTAACCTTGTGTTACTGTGGTTCTTAATAAAATCTCTGACCAGCTGTTAATCAACAGTAAGAGTCCTCTGTTCAGAAATAACTGTGTATGAATGAGACACAAAAAAATCCAGTGCTGACACAACCATCCAATTTGTTCCTAGCTCACGATAAAAATGTGTTAAATTAAAACTGTTAGCTGAAAGAAATGAAAAAGCTTCTAAGATATCTTGGTGACGTTTTCAGCAAGAAAAAAAGAAAGAAGGAAAGGAAAAGGAAAGATAAAACAAAAAACAAAGATAAACATAAAAGAAAACAAGAAAGAACGAAAGAAAGAAAGATAGAACCAAAGAAAGAAAGATAGAAAAAAAGACAAAAGCAAATAAATAAATAAGAAAGAAAGAAAGAAAGAAAGAAAGAAAGAAAGAAAGAAAGAAAGAAAGAAAGAAAGAAAGAAAGAAAGGAAATGAAAGAAAAAGAATGAAACAGAAAAGGAAAAAGGAAACAGAATAAAGTAGCTGTTTGTCTGAGTGTTACTGTCAACTCCTCTTCATGCTCTCATTCAGAGTATATACTGAACAGGTGTACATAACATTGATGTATATCTCCCTGATGTATAAATATATAACTGATTGAAAGTCTATGATCAGTCACTGCAGGAATGCATGTTTGTGTTTTAGCAATTGTTTATTTGTACAGTAATGTTAAGTTATATAGTTCTTGTTGATGTGTATGCAGTGATCTGCTGAAACACTTTTCTGATTGATGAGATTAATCTATATCTTTACTTTCTCACCCAATTAAATCTCTCTCTTTCGCTCTCTAGTTCTCTGCATGCCTTCATGTCACACACATCACTTCTGTCTCTCTCATCTCTCTATCTCTATGTCACTTTTCTTTTATCCCTTCCCCCGCTCTGTCATTTCGCTCTCTGTTCTCTCAATTTCATTCTCCCTCACAGCATCCCACTCTTCATTAATTTACCTCTCTCCTCTGATCACCCTGCTCTGCTTTTACTTCATTTCTATCTTATTTTTCTTCTTTTACTCTTCATTGCTGGTTCATGTTCCTACATCTCTTTCTCTCCCTCTCCCTCTCTCTTTTCTGTCTGTCTTATACACATGGATCCCGATGTGCTTGCTCACACCCTCACTTAATGCCTAAATGGCTCAATCTGAGACCCCAGTCTGTAATTGAAGGCTTACTGAGAGCCATTTCAATCAGAGTCAAGCCTGTCTTTGCAATCCAGGGAAAATTACAGTGCAAGAAGATAAGGCTTCAAACCCTGCATCTGTCACACACACACACATGCATACTCGCACACAAAATAAGCACAAAACTGAAGGAGGAGGGATACTTGCATGAATAAATAAAGGAATGATTGTCCAATTTCACCTCCAATCATCTCTTTTATACCTTTCACCGCACAACTTGTAATAATTACATTCTCAGTTCACAGTTTGTTTGAATAAAAAGGGAAGGAGTTTGACTGCAATCCAAATTATTGTAACCAAACCTCAACCTCTTTTTACTGTATACCAGTACCCTCTGATAGGTTAGTTATTTATGCATACATAAAATAAAGGGATACTTTATTAAATTTGTGCATAGATGGGGGACTTGTGAAAGTAAACTTTGACAAAGATCTATTCAATTATCAAGTTTTCATCATGTTTAGTGCTTAAAATGAAATCCTTTATTTTCCATACTCGAATTCTCAAGCAGCATGTCATCAGCTTTTGTTATTCCATCTGAGACTCGGAGAACAAACACTTGACATAAAAAGGGGTGGGAACCAATCATTCATGCTCAAATTTTGTGTTGGAAAATTAGGCAAAACAAAAAAACCTAGCCCAAGTTTTGCCACATAAAAACACCTACTGTTAAAGCTCATGTGAGGAGTTTTTAACTCATTATGAAACAGAATGATATTTAAAAAGATCCCTTTTCTTGACCCACGTAAGCAAACAACAGTATCAGCACCATGGCTGAAAATGTCTATATTGCAAATTTGAATGCCTGTAACTGCTGTGAGGGGGGAGTTGTCAGAGCAGATGATTGACAGCATGCTGAAGATGAAGCCTTCTTCACCTTTTCAACAGCAAATAATCACAAAAAGTAACACATTTGACTGTTCAAAGACAGCAGGCTGAGTACTTTTGTCAAAAGCACGTATAGGAGAAGATGGGCGAAGAAAGAAGAGCTTATTTTGTCCACAGGGGGCACCAAAAGTAACACACACTGAAAGTTCCCTACAGGAGCTTTCAAGCAAGAGCACTGCAAACATTACAAATGAAATGGTCCACATGATGCTTGTGAAGTTCAGAATCTTGTACTTAAGTTTGTCGTGGGTATGCTGTCTTAAGTAGATGCCCTAGAGATGAGTTTAAAATGAATATAGATTCAGAACTACCAACTTTCACCCTCTGTGGATCCAATATTCAGACTTTCTCTGTACTTCTCAACGCCTGTCAAACTCCCAGTTTGTAATCTGCAGACTTTTTGTTACCAGTGTATATTTATAGAATCATCACGTTTATTTCTTCTTCACACGGGTCCCTACAAATTCACAGAAAATCTAGCAGTACCTGTCATAAAGACTAAACTGAATTTGACTTCAACATTTCAGAAGGGTCCTTATAGAAAATTTCTCCCTTGAAGGTTGGTCGCCCTAAAGACAGAAAAAAAAGCTTGGAAGTTTCACTAATAAGACTAAAGCAAAAAATATAAATGGTTGTCTGGACTGTAGTTCTGGTTTTTACAATTGCTTCTCGAAACAAAGCTGCTGTCAAATCTGTCAAATTTAACAGCCTTAACAGCAGATAAAGCTGAGAAGTTTAGGAGAAACCACTCGGGACAACCAGCACGCAGATGATTCAGAGAGAGGGGATGCTCTGAAGTGAGGAAGTGTGTCAGTGACTAAAATAAAACGTTGCTCAAGTAGAAGAGAATTTTTCCTTTTTTTTCCCAGAATGTCTCCTACTTCTTTTTCTATTCCCTTCATGAATAGCCACGTGTCTTTAACAAACACACACACACACACACACACACACACACACACACACACACAGTATTTTCAGCACATGCACAATAAGTTTGACTGCACAGAGGGTCTAAAATGGGAAACCTCACGTTCAATAATTCATCGTTGGAGTAAGGGATTGAAGCAAGACCCAGAAATAGTGAAAGAAAAACAGAGAGAGAGGGAGTCTGACTGACTGCTGAAGAAAGGAGAGAGGACGTAGTGCAGAGGTGGAGCACAGTAAACATGATTTTTCTTCAGAAGAGAATTTCTCTTACTAGGACATCAAGTGTTGAAGAGATATCCATACTTTACCACAGATAACAATATTGAGAAAATGTAAAAAATACTTCTTTTTTTAATTAACATTTGATTTCCTCAAGTGAAAGGATTCCTTGAAAAATAAAATATTTCTCAAACAGGAGTGAATGTTGACTTGTTTGGGACTATTTTCAGCTATGGGTTTTTACACATTCATCTGTTATAGTGTGTACCAGAAATATCTAGGAGCTACCCGTGCAACCCAACATGAGCAACTTATTTTAGCAGCCTTACATAAGCAGCCTGATATTAGCAATCTTTCACTAGCAGCCTTTCGCTGGCAACGTTTAATTAGCAACCAGGAATTGGCAGCTTAGTGTCTTTGAAATTCTACTCCCAAAACCACTCCTGAAGAGCTGCTAGCATAGCTTAAATCTCAAATAATATATAGAAACAGAGTCAGAGGAATAGGTAAATAATGCTCTTTGGTAGGATGTGTTCTTTTCATGAGATTTGTTGACAACATTCACCGTCCCACACTCACACTCTGCTTCTTCCCCTTCATCATATTCAGATTCTCCTCTCTTCCTGAAACATTGTTGCATTTTTAACATGTTTTTTCTCATGTGAACACACTTTTTCACACACACATATGCAGTGGAGAAAGCGGCCTCCTGTAAAGCTCTCTGAAGTCTGAGCTGCTTTGCATGATTCAGGAGGAGAGCCGGGGGAAACGAGCCTCTTCATCTGACTTCACTTATTAGCAGCAGCCAGAGTGAGGAGAGGGGGCGAGAGAGGTAAAGATAGAGCAGAGAGAGAGAAAAGAGAGAGCACTGTGGGCACAGTGACCTATATATTCTGCAGAGCTTTTTTTTCTGTGCGTTACAGTATCACAGAGTACTGTATGCACCTGCCCTGGCTTTGGATCAGGTTTGGTGAATTTCGCCAGTCAGATTAGGATTGAGAGAAACTGAGGGGGGTATTTTGTATAATCTGACAATGAAGATCTGTATATTAAAAGTCATAGGAGCAGTTGCAGCCAGATGTTTCTGGGAAAGTAAACTTATCCTAAAACCAAAGAGATACAGAAAGCTATTTTGGACTTTGGGCTACAGGAGCTGGTTATTGATCTGCCAGCATAAAGGTGCATGAAGGAAATATCAAAAGCAAAAAGGATACAACCATATATGTATTTTTTTTTATACAGCCGTAAACATTTCTGCCCTGGTATAGCTGAAAAGAAATTCGAATTGAGAGAGAACCAATAAAAAAGCAGTAAAACATGACCAAATGCTAATTTGGGGTTTCATCGCCATTCAAAATATTTAACCTTCTCCCATTTGCTCCAAGCACAAGCACAAGCAACAAAACCTTAAATCCGATGCATGTTGTACACCTACAAAAGTGCATCCTACTGCCTTCGATGATGTATCTTTGACCACCAAGGGAGGTTAACAACAAGCATTAACTATGTTTATGCCTCTTCTGGCCCACAGTACCGAGGCAAATAACACCTTTCATATGTCATCATCTTTTAGGATTTGGCAGCTCAGACTCATCCCAGCCTGAAGGGGATCTCTCTGCTTCATTTACACAGATATGGGACACTGCAGAGAGACATGGACTGTGAGAAAGAGAAAGAGAAAGAGAGAGAGAAAAAAACATGGGAAGATGTTTGTGTGTGTTTGCATATCAGTGTTTTTGTGTGCCAGTTTGACAAAGCTAAGTTAATCTCATTATGTGAGAAGAACGAGTGAGTAAGTTCAGGTCCTCAGAGGGAACAAGTATGAAACAGTGGAGGGGAATGAATGTGGGTCAGAAGATCACACAGAAGCATCAGTCTGTGTCTGTGCCAACTCAGACTAAACTAGTCATTTCTGCACTTTTCATTAGGCACATTTGTCAGAGTGTGTGTGTCTGTTTTTGTGTGTGTGTGTCATTTAGTGTGTGCACAAGGAGTACGACATCCCTGCAGCATGTTCTGTGTTCGCGTGAGCTCTCGCTGCGGCTTTCACGCTAGCTACTGAAATCCAGGTCACGTAACACACAGCTCATCGCTAAAGTAACCTGTGAGTGTGTGTGTGTGTTTGTTTGTCTGCAAGAACGTCTGCTTGTGTGTACAGTAGGGATACAGGTGTGTGTATTTCACCCTGGTTTGGCCTTCTGTCTGTGTCTACATCCTTTGCTTTTCCATATGTAATACATTCCGCTTTGGCTGTCGATGTTCACTGGAGATGTACATTGGGACATCATACACCGTGTGGGAGGTGCTTGATGCTTACTCTGCCATCATATGCATAGCAACCAGACTGGAAAGGATCTTCATCAAGCACATGTGTCTACATCTAAATCAGAGGTTGGTAATGGAAAACTTTAAACAGCTGCAACCAGTGATGCTCATCATAGCTTATGAATCAGGTGTGTTTTATCAGTTAATTACAATCATTTCACATCCCAAAGAAGATGTACACAAACTGTGTGTATTTGTGAATTGTCCAACAGATATTCATTTCACACCTACAGTTTATACTGTATATGACAAGACCATGCAGAAAACTTTGCCTGTCATATACGTCAAAGGCAATCAGTTAAGCTAATGCATCACTTTATTCTATTACCATATTTGATCTATATTTATTCATATCCTGTTCTTTGCTGACCCAGTTTCATCGCAGCTCCATTAAAGTTACATCTAATCTGATCTAATCTAACTGTATTCTCTGTGCAGTAATCTGAGCAGATTTAAAAGAGAAAGGTAAAACCTTGGATCATTGATGAAATATTTGTGAATGAGGTTTTGTAAATCCTGCTAGAACAGTGTAGGTCTTTGTTTTCATCGTGGAACGCACACCTTTGAAGTTATATTTAGGTAGTGACTGAAAAATCATGCAAACAAAAGCTAACAGGATGAATTCCCCGCACGTTTGGATTTTTGATTTTGAGAAGAAATGGATCCGAGCTCTGTCTCATTGTGGTTAAGTTGAATCAGGCATCTGTTGAGGTTACCCTTGATATCATTTGGGTGGAGATCCCAGAGCTGAACCAGAGACAGGATTACTTAACAGTCTTGTTCAGCCTGATCATTCAATCAGCCAATATATGGATTGATATAAGCTGATTTCAGATTAATCTCGAGCTGCAATCAGAGGACGTCTGGGCGACTGGCTGCCACTGATCCCCTAACCAAGCCGAAATATGAGAGAATTGATGTAATACAGATAGACGGGGCAGAAGAGGTTGTAACATCTTGCTTTGCCTGGAGTTGAGTCTTGAGTATTTGGTCTTCCAAGTCTTATTTAACTTACAAAGATCAGCCATAACATCGATCGCCTGCCTTTTATTATGTAAGCCCCCTCTCATAAGGACAGGGACAAAATAGCCCTGACCGGACAAGACATGGACTCCACTAGAGCTCTGAAGGTGTGCTGTGGATTCTGGCACCAAGAGGTGTTGTTCCTGTCTGCCACTTTCTTCCATTGCTCTGTGGTCTTGTTTTGATGCTCACATGCCCGTTGTTGGCCCCCTTTAGGCGGTGGACGGGGGTCAGCATGGGTAGCCTGACTCGTCTGCAACTACATAGACCATATCCATCAAACTGCAATGACTTCAATCAGAACCAGTATTCACTTTTTCAGCACTTTCTTTTTGAGCTCCAGTAGCTCCTTTATTGGAACGCACCAACAGATCGCTAGCCTTCACCCTCCTTGCAAATCAGTGAGCAATGGCCATCCCAGTTAACCGGTCCTCCCTCCTTGACCACTTTTGGCACATACTGACCAGGAACACCCACAAAAGCTGCATTTGGGAGATGCTCTAACCCAGTAATCTAGCCATCACATTGTGGCCTATGTTTAAGTCGCCCACATGCTTACACTTGCTCATTTCTCCTGCTTCCAAAACTTCAACTTTGAGAACAAAATGTTCACCTTCCTCAGAACGTACCTCACCAAGCGAGAGGTGTCATTTCATCTGTCATGGGGCTCATAATGGGACAGATGATGGGTAAAGTCCTGAATTGCAGTATTGTTTTGCTTATAACACACAATAAAATGATGTATAGCAACAAATTGGAGGTTTGTTGTACCATGTCATTAAAAAAAAGAAGTAATACCATGAGAAATCAGACCTGGCTTGCAAATTGAATACAAAAATTTGAATCTTCATGGCTTTCTTGTACAAAAGCAGCACAAAGGAAACCTTTCTATGTTCCTCTAACAATAGTAGAGTGCACAACGCTTGAATATTGTCTGTTTCATATGAAGTCAGTGGTGGAAAAGCAGAGTACAAATGACTATGAATGATGCAGAGACTTGCATGAACCCGGTTAGATGTGAGATGTGCTGATTTGACGTGCAGGCATGTAATTTTGCAGCCGCAGCATTTGTAACCCAGAATCGGTGATGTAGTGATCTGGGTCAGGGACTTTAGATTACAGAACCAGAGTTAAATGGCAGTGAGGGAGCAGATATGAAAATGAAAAATAGAAGCAAGAAAAACAAAGGAAAGGAGCTAAATGCTGTTAAATCTTACATGTTTCTTGTTCTAGATGCAAATTGCCTCTTTATTCTCAAGGCTATCATAATGCTCTACTAAAGCTCTTGGGACACTGGAATCATTTATGACCAAGATCAGGAGACCCAGTGACCGAGTAGCAGGGAGCGATGGGGAGCCTGAGAGTTTTCACAGGTCAGATCCTGTCCCAACAGATCGAAGCCCCTCATCCCGCTGATTCTTTATCAAATATTCACTACCTCCTGCAGAGCTAACATTTAAACACCGACCGCTAGCAGTGAGGGAGGGCAAAAGGAGAGCTGGATGGGGGTTGGGGAGGTTAAGGACGTCCATAATCCAGAGCAAAGAGAATTCCTGCTCCTATCACCAACCCTCCAGTTTAGGAAATGCCCGTGTGTTCCTACAGAACAGGATTAGCAAAGCAGTGACATGAAAAGACGAGGCTTTTAGTGCAGCTTTTGGCCCTTTGATTTATGAAAGGCCACAGGCATGAATTCATGGTACTCCTGTGGAACAGAGAGTATAGGGATGTTCTCTGGAGGTATAAAAGAGAGGGCTGAGACCCTTGAATTCGGGCTGAAAGACCAGGTCTATTATTAGCTGCATGTTAACTCTGCCAACTGGAGCGCATGTGTGTTTTCGCTGTGTGCCAAACACATCAGCCGTCAAATAAATCCAAAGAGCAACGTGTGCTCGTCCAACTGATACAGATTATATAAAAACACACACACACACACACGCGTACTCATAATGGGATTTAAACATTCAATTCCATTATTTTGGCAGGGGCGCGGTGTTAAACCATTGGAGTTGGGGCAGCCGCCCGCCCGCCTGCCTGGCTCTGCACAGCTTCAGGCAACACTGTCCCGACATCTGACATCCTGAAATGAGCATTTGTGCTCCCATAAAGCTCTCTGTCTATTCTAGCTCTCCTCTGGAGGCTGAATGTGTGTCAGAGATGAATTTTGCATATGTATGAGGAGATCGCGGAGGAGGAGGGAGAAGATGAAGAGGAAGGAACTGGGGCAGGAAAGTAGTGCATCATGACCAGGAGAATTGTATTGATTCTCACAGCAGAAGGTGAACCTGCACAGCTGTTTCACCTTCACTCTCACATGCGGTTAATCTTAAACTTTTTGGGCATGTGACAAAACGACAACCCACAATGACTGAGTGTGTTAATGTGTGTGCATCACTAACCTCTCCATAGTCGGTTGTGACGACCAGAGTTCCATCCCCACAAGAGTTGACCGTGGCGGGAACCAGCTGCTCCTTCTCTCTGACCCAAACACGGGCCCCCTGCATCACAGAGACAAAACAAAAAGGAGTTTTTGGTTACATGAAGTCACAAACCAAAGTAACACACGTCTGAGGTTCACTGGAAGTAGCTTTGGCAGAGCCACTATCCTTTTCATTCTGATTGATTGTCAGATTAACAGCAGTACAGCAGGAAATGAAAGACTGAGTAGTCTTCATCTCTGATGAACATCTTCAAGGCATCTGTAAAAAGCAGCATTGCACACGAACATTGTTTTTTTTTTTTTGACAGAGTTGAAAACAAAGCTTATCACATTGTTCTTCTCATTTCATTCATATATTTATTAATTTAGAATAGGGGACAGTGCACATTGATGAACATGGGCATGTTAATGTGCCAGATTGCAGCCATAGACTAATTTCCATCCATAGTCTTCAAGATATAAACCAACATTTTCCCACTCATATATTGTAACGATTCAGCGTGAAATCCAGGGAACTAATCATCTTGTGGTTAGTGAGGGTCCAGTTAGTGCTTTCAAGGAGTGCCTCAGGAAAATCCTTTCTTCTATTTTGGCAACAGCACAATGTCCAAAGATCTCTGTTTGAGCATTATCAGAGCCGTGATGCAAAGTTTAACCAACAAAACAAAACACTCTATGTGAGTGATGATATGATGACTGTGCATGGGTGTACAGAGAGATGTCACAGATGTGATACATGAAGAGTTGAACATCTGGACTTTCTACCGAGAGAAACCACAAGGCTTGACATCTGTGTGTATACTGTGCCTGTGTGTGTGTGTGTGTGTGTGTGTGTGTGTGTGTGTGTGTGTGTGTGTGTGTGTGTGTGTGTGTGTGTGTGTGTGTGTGTGTGTGTGTGTGTGTGTGCATGAGTGTTTGTTGATTCAGGGTCAGAGGAAGTGTGCTCCTCTAAGACCTTCATGCCCAGACAAAGTCCTCTTTCACACAGTCACTGACCTCTGACCTCCAGCCCTTAAAAAAGGGTACAGCAAAACTGAGGAGGAACAGAGGAATGGAAAGAAGTGGAACAACAAGAGAGGAGTAAGGAGAACAAGAACAAGAACAAGAAGAAGAACAACAACAACAACAACAACAATAAGAAAAAGAACAGGAAAAGGAAAAAAAAAGAAGACGAAGAGAGAAAACATGAGGAAGACGAGACCGAGAGGAATACCAAAGAAAAGAAGAAGTGGAAGATGAGGAAATATAAGTAGCTGCTAATTACTGCTTTGCAGAAAAGAAAAGAAAATACAGTTTATTGTATTTTGTAGGTTGAGTACAGACAAATTGGCCAGTATATAAAGCGGTGTGCTACTGATTTCAGCGAGGATTTTTGATCAACCTAGTTGTGCCAGAAACAAACTTTCAGAGATCATTACTTAAGTCTAAAGCCTGAGAAGGTGTTTAAGCCCTAAAAAGACTCTCAGTGACACCAGATATTTTCATCCAAATGAATTGAGCTGTTACATTTTTTTAGTGACAGATGGGCACTAACCCTCGAGCATTGCCTGACAACCTCCTTCTTCATCGTATTCATCCCCTCCTTTCATTTTTAACTCTTTCTTGAAGTCTGTAGCAAATCTGACACAGACAAACATACACACACTAATGATAATAGAAACAAGTCATGCCTGGGGCTATGGCGTTAACCAGGCAGAAACCACACACACACACACACACACACACACACACACACACACACACGGTATGCTATATATAAACACTGCTGGATAGCTCAAGGTAAGCCTGAGGGCAGAAAATGTCTGACTGCTTTAGGATAAACAGTCGAACACTTCTGGCTTTTAGAAAACATTAACTTTTTTATCCGCATCAAAGGATGAAAGAGACTCACAGAAAAACATATTGTTGTGCTTTTATTATCCTTCTGAGGACCTTTTACCTTTGATAACGGGTCCAAACTGCCTTCCCACACGTACACCTTACAATTAAACGGAGATGGTGTGAACTCATACAGAATTTGTTTCAAGATGCTAGTCAGACTGTAAAGGATGGCAACACAGAGAAACTGAAATCATGTCTGCAAGTCTTTATCCAACTGAAGCTGAGAAAAGTCGGCTGTGGCTGAAGTGAAATCATCTTTTAGTAGTCCAAATGTTCTGTTCTGTCTAATATACTACAAACAGAGCCTCACAGAGCCTGTAGACTCTGCATCACGTCATCAGACCAGCGCAAGCTTGCTCTTTTATATTGTTGTGTTTAATATTTTGATTTGTCATGTTATGAGCTCCACCAGGACTTCATTAAAGTCACTGCAATTTACATTTTCGTGCTCCAACCTTTGCATGATCAAGCCTCATACATCTAGAATCACTCTGAGAACTGAAATATTCAAGACCCCCCCCCCCCCCCCCCCTCTCTCTCTCTCTGTTGCTCTCTCCTCAGCAACTCTCTATATTTAGCCCCCCTCTAGATCCCCTCACACTCTCTCTCTCTGCAGACAGTCAGCCTGTCTCATCTGTCTGTCAGATTCCTGCACACAGAGCTATTGTATTAATGGTTGTTGCTGTGACCTGATGACCACAGCGAGGCCTAAGGCTCATCTCACAGCTCACCGGTGCTTCACTATATCCTGTTTTAACTGATAAAATGACCTCTGACCCCTCTTAAACCTCAAACACTGGACCTTTAGGTCTAGCCCTGAAGCTCATCAACACAGTTTCTTCTGGTTCTCTCCGTAAACCGGAATATACTGCATGTTTTCACTTTCTGTCTCCTTCACTCCCGTCTCCTCTTTAAGAAAACCAGCCCCCAGTCCCCGATCGATGTACTCCGTCTGAGCCATGTGTAATCTCTGGGGCAAATGCAGCGAAGGGAGAGACGTAGTGTTATAAATGACCTGCCTGCATTACAACCTACATCCACCAACACCCTCATCCTCCTCCTCTTTGTGTTCTCCTCCCCTCCCCCCGTCTATTACCGGCCCAGACAGACAGGAATGGCCATGCATAACAACAAACTCCAACACTGAAAGCCGCATGTATGTTTAAAATGCAGGTTCTCTCCCATTGTCATGACCTGTGAAATTCAAACCTCGGCCTGCAGCTCCGTCCATCACCATTTCGTCAAGCTCCATTAAACCTGAACTGCCCTCGATCGTCACTTTAGCCTCAAACATGGCCTCTGACCTCGGATTTCACCTCACACCACACTCTCTGAGCCAGAGTTGAAAGAGCAGCAAAACAACCTGAACAAGAATGCCACCTGATTCTTTTGACTTGTGCAAGTTAAGAAAGAAACAGCCAATGTATCTGTAGTATATTGCCATTGTCAAGTAAGCTTTAGACTTAAATTCTTTAGATTTGAGGACTAGAGGAACACATCTCTTCCCCTAGCAGCTATTCGAAAAAACATCAAATGGGTTAATGTTTAAGGATACCTATGAGGCAAGACATGGACAATCAAACTGGTATCTTAAAGAGAAATTTAAAAGAATCTGGGTACTCTGCGTGGATGATTATCAAGCTTAAAATGAGCTTGTCTAGTTCATCAGATTTCTAACAGCTTCTTTTCCAATGGAGCAAACACTTTTTTTCTACTGCTTTTTTTTTTTTTTTTGCAATATAGATCATGGATGCACTGTCAGTTTGCTCTCAATTCTTACTTGTGAGAACATCCTTGATCGTCCCCAACAAGGACAGACACTCTCTGTATCTGCATTACCCTCAGACAAAGTCATGACTTTAAGAAACCAATAAAGACAAGGACACCTTCAGTGGTGAGGCACTGTCTAAAGCAACTTGTATGTGGTCTGATTTCCAGGTAAAGAAGATGTGATTTGGAGATTAGGGATTTATCCATCGTGCCTCGATGAACCATGTTGGGTTCCTCTGTGTGTCTAGGTCTTAATGCAGAGTGAAAATGTGTTGGTTTTGGGAGAATCATTAAGAAAATCCTGACCACCAAATAATCTTTCATCAGTGAGCATACAAAGAGAGCATCCCCAGAGCATACGGCCCAGACGCCTGAACAGCTGTGAGTGTGTGTGTGTGTCTGATAAAGGCCTTGTTTCTGCTTGGGCGAACACATGGATGGCTGTGCCATTTGATTGAGGCATCGCCCGAAAGACAGTCTCTGATGACGGACACCCCTCCTTCCCTCTGAGAGATGCTCACGCCCCAACGAACACCGACCACATTTTCAAATTCAAACTGCACATTCAACAGTCACTTATAACACTCAACCCAGTGTTTAGTTCTCGAGTCGGACTCAACTCCTGGTTTTCAGGACTTGTGAATTGACTACATTCAAACTCAGAGTGTTGAGAGGAGAACTCAGACTTATTTACTGATACAGATTGTTTAGTTGTTGTCATTAGTTTTTCTATTATTTTTCAAATGACTTGAACACTGGGGAATCAAGGTTTGGTGACTTGACTACAACTGTGGTTCAACCACCTTTCAACTACAACTGAAAATCAAACAGTACAAACAAACGCACTCTAGGTCCAGACGTGATCTTCCCTGATTTATACCATCTCAAAAATGTAAATTGGTGTTAGTAGTTTACAAATGTCCCAGAGATTATTGCTTTCAAAATTCATTCAACAGAGATTTTGTTTTAAATTACCATGATTAAGGAAACCATGCATTAAACTACCTGAGACATTTGTTCCTTGGGAAACTGTAAAGGCAACTTTTCTGTGAATCCATCTGACAGTTTGTTTATGTATTTTATTTAAAATGTAGGTAGTGGACTGAAAGGCATTGCAATCCAAAGAGCAACATGTTGGCTATAATGAAAGGAGAAAATGATAGAGACAGAAGTAAGGAAAGTAAGAGCAGGAAACAACTGGAGAGACAGAAAAGAGAAGTGCCCACAGGAGACAGTCTGACAACCTGTTTGACGTGAGATCAGAGGAGACAGAAACAGCAGGAAAAAAGGATAATAGCGCTGGTGATCATGGAAACACTGTAAAGCTAGAAAATGGGACCAAAGGTTACAAGTAGAAAAGGAAGACAGAGGCTGGCAGAAGCGAGACTCAGATGAATAAATGATGAGGAAAACAGCTGACCAGACTCGAGCTAATGGAGGAAAACCAAAGATCAGCATGGAGGAGGAAGGACACAGTGGGATCTCTCCGGAGGCTAAAGGTCAGGGGGGCATTTGGTGATGACTGTGACTCTGTGTGTGTATCTGTCTATTTGCTTCAGCAAACTCATTAACTACTGTTCCTTCTAACACAATGATGAAACAGCGCCTAATACATCCAATCTTACAACCCAAGACTTACTAACCACATCCAGAAATCAATAATTCAACATGATATTATCCATCCAGTCCAGCACGTCTCCCTGTCTTTGAACCACTCTTCTACTCTGTGCAACACTTGAGGCTCCAAATTGTATACAATCATATTTTTGAATATTTTAAAGGGAATTCAAAATCAGCCTCCAAACTCTATTAAGCTCATTTGTAACAACCTCAGCCTATGATCTCCATGTAGTGACGGATGTCTGTAGGAAAGAGGAGGTGGGCGTGGTTGTGAGTGCTTATTAGAGTTAATCGTGCGAGGAGGGGAGGGACCTCTAGATAATATGGTTCTTGTCAGTCCTGAGTGAAGAGCTCTGATTTATGTTAGTTGGCATCCTCAGCTGTGTTCAATGCTTTCACAAGATAAATCCATGAGTAAAGTTATTCAGTTCAGTCAATTACGTTTTCAGAAAAGGAAGAACATTTGTTTACTAGATTTTTTTCCCTTCAATATCACTTGTAGAAAAAAGATTTGTCTTTGAATGTTTATCTATTCATCTTGTTCTTTATGTCTTAAAACATAAAACTGGTGTCAAGCTAAAGTTTGCCTGTAACGGAGCCTAAAATGAATGGGGTCCTAAATAAAAATGTGTTATTACAACATTGTATGTATCTTCTGATCTCGTGTTTCTTCTCTCTATTATTTCTCTAATGCTTTTGATTTTTTTTAATGAAGTTTAAGCAGGATTTAAGAGAAGTAACATGAATCAGGTGTTGAAAAAATAAAGTTGAAAATGAATGAATGGAGGAGTTAGACCTTAAATATTATAGCCCTATAGAAGTACAGTTGTTTCAGTACCTGCTTATAAATGCCTCTAATACAGCCTAAAATCCAATTTTAGCTGCAACAAATATTATTACTAGCATCCCAAAGTATTGACTTGTTTCCTCTTCTACAAAACTATTGTGTTACAGCCACATTCTCAGTTTTCCCCATGTTTTCTTGTTTCCCCTTGTGTCTGTCTTCTCCCTCTGTCAGTGTCTTTGTTGTGTCTGTCTTTGTGGCAGGCATGGCTCATCATCCCCCAGTCTTGCCTCTTCATTACCTGGTCAAGCCTCTCCCCTTCCCCCTCCTTGCTACACACCTGCATCCTATCTATAATCAAGGTTGTAGTGTGTCAGTACACCAGCTTTTCATCCACTCCTTGCCAGATTGTCTGCTCACCGAAAGTTGTATTCAAAGTTAGAAAATAAGTTGTGAAAACCAGACTTTGTGTTTAAAGTGTTGCTCTTGGGTCCAGCATTTTATTGAAATTGTAACAAATTGCCTACACTGAAATAAGATAATATTCAAGTTGCCACTAGGAATAAATGTTCAAGAGTTTTGAAGAAAAACTGTTTTCAGGTAATATTTATATTTGGCCAAAGCATGCAACGGTGCAGTGCTGATGTAGAGTGTCATCATTAGCTAAAGCTGGATTTATGTTAATAACAAGTGTTTTCCAGTTATAGTTCATTCCTTTTTGTTTTCAATTTAAAGCTGGGACAATACAAAAAGGTTAAACCCCAGATAAAAAAGCTGGAGATCAGCAATAGAAAGGCAATAACTGGACCTAAACATCTTGAGTTAGAAACATCTGCTATGCCATGAAGGGCACTGTAAAAAAAAAAAAAAAAGAGGCAGGTGTCTGTGATTGTGTTTAAGGGTCTCTCAATTTATGTTGTTTTTTTCTAGCATTACTGTGATAAAGCTCTCTCATTCACCTCCTGGAGTGCAGCCCGGCCTTGTGTCACAGACCTAAACTGTGTCAGTAATATTCCATTAAAGGTGATAATACAATCAGGACAGCAAGGCTTTCAGCAGATTAAAGCGGCTGGAAGGAGAACAACATGTGTTTATGTGTGTGTGTGTGTGGGGGGGGGGGGGGGTAGCTGAGTGAGTGATTGTGGGGCAGGCTGGTGTCACCTGTCCTTTGACATCTGTCAAAGAGATTACAGTTGAAACTAAATGCTGCAGATATTTGAAAACATCTGGATTCATGCAGAAAGTCACACATTAACTGTGTCATTTCTTACATTTATTGTTTTTAATAGGTTGGTAGGCTAATCAGGTACAGGAGAAAGCAATTAGGGTGGAGGCCCACAATTACACAGGAGGGTAAACACACAAAGATAGGAAGTAACGCTTGAGACCTGAGAAAGAGTGAGTGACAGAGTATCAAGTCAAAGCAATCATCTTCAGAGTTACTGTAGATGCATAGGTAACATTTGTTTTTATTGCAGTGTTTTGGCTGCTCTAATGTTATTCTGAAAAATGTGAAGCCCTAGAAAGATACGGTTTTGACATATTAATTCCAAAACAAACACACAGATGATTTAGCCAGAGCAAATCAGATCAGAGTTTACTTTTAAATATTAACCAGGATAAAGGCAGCTGATAGAAACAGCTGTTGATGCTATTATTTGTGTGTGTGCGTGTGTGTGTGTGTGTGTGTGTGTGTGTGTGTGTGTGTGTGTGTGTGTGTGTGTGTGTGTGTGTGTGTGTGTGTGTGTGTGTGTGTGTGTGTACAATGCAAATCCTCTTTAAAAGGCCAGTTTTGAGCAGTCTGCTAATTATCACATTCTCTCTCATCTTGGATTAAACTACAGTCACACACCCCCACCCCCACCGGCAACCCTGGCAACAAAACTCCACGGCAACAGTGCGGAAACAGGGCACCATGGAAACAGCCTCTCTCTGCCTTTAGCATCTGTGGATGCTGGGAAGTGATGTTCACACTGAGAGGATTATGGGATATGCTGTCCTGTATTATTTTATTTTCATTTTGTTTCTACTTTATTCATTTCTTTGTTTGTCTTTTGTCACGTTGGGGTAGAAAAACACAGGAGGAGGACCCATGTGAAGATTTTGAATATTTATTATAAGAAAGAGCAAAAGAAATAGATCAAACAAAAACTTACTTTCAATGTTCATGAAATAAATCCAAAAATATTAAACAGAAGCCAAACAGAACCAAAATACACACTGGGAGCATGAGGAAAGACACAAGGGAGAAGCAGGAGACGACACAATAATCCAAACAAGAAAGGTGAAAACAGGGACTGTTTTCGAAACAGTTTGCTACATACTACCTACGAATGTAGTAGGCAGTAGGTAGCCTAATGTATACTGCATACAGCGTTTGAATTCAGTAGTATGACTGCTCTGTTGGGTCTGGTCCATAGACTGTATAAAATATGGACGTATGATCCGTGATGTCACCCATCTGTTTCTGAAGAGCTGTTTGAGGCCAATAGGCCATATTGCCATATTGCTGCTGTCGAGCCAGTGTGACATAAAGAGGCGGAGTTTGAGCCTCCTAGCCAACAGCTACAGTGTTCCCGCAGTCAGCTATGCCTCTCATTGGAAGACTCGTAATCTCAATATCTTTGAAATTGCCGCGTTAGAAAACATTTGCCCCCCTACAGTGTGAGCCGATCGAGAAATGAGCTATCCAGACTACACTCGTCTTTTGTACCAGGCTGTAAACATGTTTATTTCTGCTGTAATTATCGTCTTTTTTGAATTGTTGTGTATGTGACTTCCGGTGCTCCTTGAGCCAGCCTCAAGTGGATTCTCGATGAAATGCAGTTTTTAGCACTTCCACATTGGACTATTTTTAGACCAGAGGTTCGCCGCTTGGTCTGGTCTGCAGTATGCTGAGCCAGATGTCACTGGATTTCCGGTTTAGGAAAGCAGAAGTAAACAACGGCTAAGCTGATAGCGAAACTGCTTCTTTAGCATTAATGATTTGAAAAGTGAATAAGTGGTTTATATGGAATTACATAATTTTCACAGCACCTAAAAACGGAGTAAAATGGGAAAGTGAGCGCTGTGCATTGTGAGGGAGACAGGTCCAATGCATTCAGAAATTTCCCAAATCAGTAAGACATCCAGGGAGTTTTAGCACACTGCAGATTTTGTTCTTCTTCACATACTGCATACATCATACTGAATTTTGGTCAAATCAGTACGTACTGCTAGTATAGTAGGCGGTTTCAAAAACAGCCAGGGAAACTGAATACACTCAGGGCAATCATACACAGGTGTGACAGCAAGACACAGGTGAAACAAATGAGTGTAATCAAAGTGAAATAATAAGTAAATAATTAAAAGTAAATAGTACAAATTAAACAAGAATTGACAAAGGGAATACAAAGCAAGTAAAATAACATGTGTATTTATTATGAGTATCCATTCATGATGTCATTTTAATACTTTAGGTTAAACTTGTAATTTGGGGTTTAAAAACTTACTGAACTTCACTTTTTATACAACATAAAGAGTGTTATAGTTAAAGGAATAGTATGTTAACACTGTGAGGAAAAAAACATTTATATCTAAACATTGAGTCTAACAAGTACAACTGTGGTCATATTGCTGTTTTCCAAAAATGTACCATCAAATGAATCTTAGAAATCCTAAAATATTGTGACTGGAGTTGAGAGACATATAAATCTAGCAGTTTCTTATTTGATTGATGGGAAATTGATCTGATACTATTTTATTTATAATCAAGTGATTGTATTTTTCTTTTACTAAAATGCAAAAAAATGCAAGTTTCCATCTTTTCAGTTGCTAGTACTTTCTATTATTGACTTAGATATAGTAAATTGTACATTTTTGAAATTTTGAATTGTTGCTTGAACAAAACAAGGCATGAATACTGTATGTAATTTGGGGTTGACTAATGCTTTTTTTCATTACATTAAAATTTTACAATCAACTATTATTTTAGAAAATATAAAGCAGATTAAATGGTAAGGGGGAAAATCCTTAGACATCTCCCCCATAACACCGGTATTTGTGTCAAACAGCCCACAGACTGGTTTAGTAATCCTGTATTGTTAGTACTTATACCCACTTGCATTTAATTCAGCTGATCTAAGAATTTAAATTTCACACAACATTCTAAACAAGGAATATTTATCATAAAAGGTGTTATCACACTAGTTGTGGCACTTTTTCAAGATATAAATATTCTGCCACACTGAGTTCAAAAATAGCCCTCTTAATAGAAGAGGATTCTGGGAAATGTGGTTTTCTTCAAACACTGTAGAAGAGCTTTAATGTGGTTTGACTCACGCCTACATGCAGAACAAGGAGAAGAGTGAGACAGAGGATAAAAGAAGGAGAGGAAAGAAAGAGCTGGAAGAAGGCCAGACAGAGGAGGGAGACAGGCAGAGAAACACCAAAAGTGGTTGGTTTACTGAGATGGAGAAGCACTGAGTGAGTGGCCGCGGGGAGAGAGAGAGAGAGAGAGAGAGAGAGAGAGAGAGAGAGAGAGAGAGTGAGAATCAGAGCTCATGCAGCTCCTGAGCAGAACAAATGCGTTGAATTGCTGCTGAATATAGGTCACACATCTCCAGTGACTGTTCCCTTCCCTGCACTGAACCAACTTCCTACAGTATGCACTACAATCAAAATCAAGCATAATTTGCGCCACAATCTATTAATACAGGCTCTGCCAAATTTCAGCTTTTAACATCAGAATCCATCACACAAAGAAAGGACAGACTCTTTCCTGCACATCTCATCGTTTAAGTTAAAAAAGGGGGCTACTTTAAGAGTTTATTCCTGTAACTGTACCAAAGATTAGCCCATATGAAAGCAGCCATACAGAATGCATCAAGCTAATTAATATTTTACTACAGAGAAAGTTCTTTGCATGAAAAATCAACCTTTCATAGCCCCATAATCTCAGGATGGTAGCCACTCAACAAATTGCAGAGTAGTAAATGATTATTTACAGCCTGTTCTGTTGAGGTTAACAACAGAGCTGGTGAGATAGAGAGAGAGAGAGAGAGAGAGAGAGAGAGAGAGGACAGGGCTGTTGACAGTGCAAAAATAAGACGGAAGGTGAGGTTATAAACATGAAGATATGATACAGAAAGAGTGACAGCAGTTTGAGATATTGTATCAAAGCTGCTCTTTCCACATTCACACCTGTCTGTCTCCATGGTTATTTGGTGGCTGAGTGCACCTTTAATCCAGTACAGATCTAGTATACACAAATATCAACAGAAACACAAAATGTCACCCTGAGCCCAAATGTTGTCAATTTACTCAGATACAAACACACAAACCGTAGGCCTAGGGAGCATAGGGTATTTCAATACAGGTCTTCATGTTAAGAATATTTAATTCAAAGGTGCCAGCCGGTAGTTTCCAGCATCTTCTATTAAAGTGAATACAATTTAGATTTTAAAGAGGACATCATTATGGTGTAAGAAAAGAATAAAACAAGGTAAGGAGGAAAGAATAAAAAATAAGTCTTCTCTTCTTAACCTACATGTTACATTTATTTATTTCTGCCTGTTTATGTCTTGTTGAGCCAAACAATTTCCCACCGTCTTAATAAATCAGGCTCTATTATCTATCTACTGTACTTTAGAGAGCAATCTCATCTCAAGGTCCAAGTAAGAGCAGTTTAAAACTTCCATCATCACCTGATCTACATTAGCAAATTCAGTTTGCCAAGTTTTCAACAGAATCATATGTTTAAATTTACATTTCTTTTCTGAGAACGTTTAGTCTAAAGAAGCCTACACTGAAGTCATTAGATGCTTCTCTGAGCCCTGGTTTTGATTCTAAAATGTAACAAAAAAAAGAACTGAAAGATGCAATGTTAGCATTAAATATATACACATTTTTAAGTGTTCATTTATCCATTTGGATATTCTTCAGGGCTTTAATGAGTGTTAAATTTGATATAAGGCCAGTTGTCTCTTAATATTGACACCCAGTAGCTGAGATGGCAAGCTAATCACCAAAAAAACAGCAGTTAACATTAGCTTGCTAATGCAGCTAACTTTACTCTCCTGACAGTTAAAAAGTGGTGGCATAAAGTACACTTAGCAGATTTTTAATCAAATTTCAGAAAAATAACAAAATGTAGACCTTGTTCAAGTAACCAGACTTTATGCTGATGTTTGTCATTCATGAAAAAAGATGTCAGCGAGGTGAACAACATACTAACATATTTCCAATGCCAAACGAAGTTATCCTAGACTTAAAAATAGTAAATAGTACAAATTAAACAAGAATTGACAAAGGGAATACAAAGCAAGTAAAATAACATCTGCATTTATGAGTATCAATTTATGATGTAATTTTAATACTTTAGGTTACACTTGTAATTTGGGGTTTAAAAACTTACTGAACTTCACTTTTTATACAACATAAAGAGTGTTATAAGCTAAAGGAATAGTATGTTAACACTGTGAGGAAAAAAACATTGATATTTCAGCATGTAGTCTAACAAGTACAACTGTGGTTATATTGATGTTTTCCAAAAATGTACCATCAAATTATTCTTCGAAATCATACAATATTAAAAATCCTATATAATATCAAGTGATTGTATTTTTCTTTTACTAAAATGCAAGAAAATGCAAGAAAATGCAAGTTTCCATCTTTTCAATTGCTCGTACTTTCTATTATTGACTTATATATCATAGTAAATTGTATATTTTTGGAATTTTGAACTGTTGCTTAGACAAAACAAGGCATAAATATTGTATGTAATTTGGGGTTGACTAATGCTTTTTTCATTACATTAAAATTTTACAATCAACTAATGTTTTCGAAAATATAACAAAATCCTAGACTTAAAAATTTGTCTTCATAGTTATAAAAATGTATTATCCTGTATGAAGACATACTGCTTTTCAAGTTCCATTTAACATTTAACCACAATGTGTTTATTTTTGGAAGGTACACAATGTTGTGATGACAGTCTTACTCTTTAGCCTACATATATTCAGCTAGTGAGCCAACACATTTCTGAAGCCTTAATGGCACATTAAGTTTTAAGGCATCATTAAAATGTGTTGCTATATGTAACTAGATTGCTGTTAAATCTGAGTTGAGATTTGTATCTGTGTGTTTTTATTCAACTGTAATAATCAAATTGATTAGCAAGAAATGAGGGAGTCCATGAATTTAACATTATCTGCTTACTCACAGAGCAGGCAACAGTTTTTTAATGGTAAGAAATATTTACAGAGAGCACATCCAAAGACAAGTTATTAATAGTATTTCAATTTATCTTCAAGATTCTCCCTATCACTTTTAATTTATACTACAACAGCAATTTTCCACTACTGACAAATCAAGATTGAATATAAGGAGGATTTTACAGTAGTCAACCGCCACCTGACATTTCATGCTCGACTGGCCAGCCAGCTATCATGTTTTCTGCCTGGGTTGAGAGAGAGAGGTCAGCTGTTTGCTCTTTTTTGGTTTAAGGGATAGAGGCAAATGGAGGAACGCAGTGATATTAAATTGAGGGATAGAGCGATAAAGATGGCAGAGGACTGAAACTAAGTGGATGTCTAACAGACACCTCTCAGGAGGATTGATTAGTTAGCATGAAGTCATGTTTCTAGGTATCAGATATGCTGCTTATGCAGGACTGCAGGCCTGAACATCATAACTCAATAAGTCACTCCATTTTCAGGTCTCACACAGGCTTTCATAGTCTGTACTGTGCTGGGTGGTGCAATGACAGTCAGTGAATCAATGCTATGATCAATATATTACAGACGGACTGATGGGAAATGGAACAGGAGACGAGATTGCTTCACTCAGCTGTTGCTGCTCATCCTCTGAATAGTTGTTATCATATATCTCTATATTATGTCATGTCCTTATTTACCTTTTTATTGTCATACTGACACATTTGTGCAAAGTTTTAACTGATAACACATCTAGCAACAGACAAAAAATGAAGGTCTTGATGCCCATTCACTCACACACACACACACACAAACACACCCACACACACACACACACACACACACACACACACACACACACACACACACACACACACACACACACACTTGTAAATGGCATGACATCACTGCCAGTGTGAGAGGCATTTAAACTCATATCAGATTAACTTAAGAGGGGAGAGCATAAGTAGCTTGGAGAGGACGGATACTGGCATCAGAGTCTGAGGGAAAGACAGTGTTTCATGAGATTGTGAAGATATATATATGTTTGTGTGTGTGTGTGTGTGTGTGTGTGTGTGTGTGTGTGTGTGTGTGTGTGTGTGTGTGTGTGTGTGTGTGTGTGTGTGTGTGTGTGTGTGTGAATGTGCCATGAATGGTGTGTGGGGACCAAAGCATAAAAGAAATAAAGGAGGGGGAGAGCTAGGAGTCTAGTGTCTCCTGAAGGAGGTGACAGTCCACCATGAGTAGCCTGGAGGGATGGAGGGAACAAGGGGAGAAAATATGTAATTCTGGGTCTGAATGAAAAAAGAACAAAAATCTTGGGCAAGGTTTAGCAAACACATCCCATGATACTAAAGGGTAATGATGAGTTTTTTTTCCCATCAGGCAGTGCAGGAATGAGTAGGCTAAATTAATAACCTATGATTTAACTATTATTCAATTAGATACAAATTGTTAACCATTGATCTCCCTGCTTTCTCACCTTTTCTATCCACACACATAATCCTCATCCTTCTCCTCCTCCTTCACTTTCCAGATAGCCACCATATCACCCTCCCCCTCCTTCACCCACTCCTCATTTCCCGCAGCCCTATACCACAGCAATACCCACCCATGAATCCCGTCTCCATATCATTGAAAGCACACTTTTAAAACACAGAAAGGGTCTTTTAACAGCAGCACGATGTGGGAGGGTTGTTGCTGCTGCAGGCAAGCACGGTCAACCCTCCGTTAACAGATTGGCTTTAATCCGAGAGCCAGCCTTATGGATGTGTGTCAGCTCTCGTTTGGCCAATTTATCTGCAGCTCTGCTCTGAATTAATGCAACACCGAGCCCAGGCCCCGATGCTCTGCAGTGATGATGATAATACTAACGATGTGTTTGGTTTATTTCTAATCAATACAGACATGCCGCTATAAGACACGGGCCTATTCCTGGTGGGATAAGAATGAGGACTGGTTCCAGTCGATGGAAGCAAAGCAACACCTGTCGTAACCTGATGTAAATCAAAAGACAAATGCATGAAAGCATCAAGTATCACAGGCCGTGCATCGGTGAAACACCGGGCTGTATCACACCAGTAACGCTTCATCTGTCACTGATGTTTGGCTCGATCACACTGACACATATCCTCGGTGGCTTACCTCTGTAAAAAACGCCTCCATCCTGCCTACTCCTCCCAGACGTCGCGCGCCCGGCCCCGCAGAGCGCAGACACCGGCTCCGGCGTAAATCTCGCCGACGGTACCGTGAGCGTGTTTGTCAAGACCGGAGAAAGGTAACGGTGCCCCTGTGTTGGTGTTTCCCATTCACCGAGCGTTTGTCCTCATCCTCTGAATGGCTCAAACACACCTCAGCAGCGTCCGCGCGCTCTCTGCGCCAATAGCCACATGCGAAGGGAGGCTGTGAGGAATAATCAGAAATGTCCACGCCGGGGATCCGTCAGGGCAGCGTTAATTGTAGCGCACCGTTTCTCCAGTCCGGCTTCGTTTCAGTTGTCCAGTGTAAGTGTAAGTGTGTGTGTGTGTATGTGTGAATATGTGTGTGCCTGTGTGTGTGTGAGGCTGTGAGTGTAGTGTGTGGGGTTGAGAGAGAGGACCAGTACGAGGGCGGAATGAGCTTGACGATGCCCACCGCGCACACCGACGGGGCGGTGCAGACACAGCCTCCTCCAATGCATAACACACACAATCAACAAAAACACACACATACACTGAAATAAATGCACATACAGTAGAGGTATAGGACTAAATATTTTTGTAACTACTGTACTTACTGGAAAAACATCTGGATTTGATTTGCCCAGACCACCATGTATATGTTTTTATTTCTGACTTCCAGAATAGATGCAAGATATTTTGTCCTACTTGGTTTAGTTACAGGTGTTGATCCCACGAGGAAGAAGACTTTAGACAGTCAGTCATTTGTTACACTTTAGAGACTCTTCATGAAGAGTGACTCATCAGAAAGTTGCTAGATAAAATACCTATGGCTATTTCCCAGTGTACCTTTTGCATGTGGTTATAATACATAGAAACGATATAGTTCCAGACAGCATTGAGTTGGTTTTAGTGGATATGATTATTTTACAACATAGAGGATGATATCCCAAATTTTCGGACTGACATGTTAGCCATGTCAGTCGAGGAGGCTTGGTTACAGGGTTAGTCGGAGCCCCTGTAGGGTGAAAATGATACACCCAACACACACACATGCACACACATCACCAAAACACAGAGGAACACACCCCAAAACCAACAATGATTGCACATAATGTCCCCCTAGTTTGTATGAATGAGGGGGAAATAGATGGACAGCTTGTGTATGTGATTTGGACTGTGTGTGGTTTAATTCTCACTGTCAGAGGCCAATCCACAGGGGCCAGGTGCAGCCATCAGGAGCCCAGCAGGCTGAGGCCTCTTTGGGGTAAAGTATTGTGAGGCTCAGCCTGTTCCCTCTGGAGCCCTGGAGGTATAGAGTGGGGCCTCCTGTGTGCATGTATGGAAGTATTATTTATCAGCACCCTCCATCTTCATCAGGCAGACAGATCAAAAGCCAGTCCCAACAACAGGGCCCCTTTTTTGTTCAAAGTGTGGATGTATCTGAAGGGGCGCACATACTTACTGTACACTACACACACACACACACACACACACACACACACACACACACACACACACACACACACACACACACACACACACACACACACACACACACACATACACTCACAAACACAAAGGAAATGAGACCTGGTCTTTGTAATCTTTAATATGAAGTCGCCTCAAGGGTTGAAAAAACCTCTGGTGAACCTGAGAACACTTAAAACCACACTCACACTGTCAGGACTTAAAAAAGGTCACACACCCCTCAAAATTTGGAGCCTGACTGTTTGCAACCCCCTCCCCTCCATGTTGGCTTGCAGCATGGCTTACAAATCATAATTATCTCAATGGTTTTCTCAGAGCTGTTAGTTTAAAAATTTAATGAGGCTCTGACATCATATGTGAGAAATGGGCAGCTCATATTCTACAGAGGTGGACATACATCCATACATTTTATTTACAGCATAGTCCTGTGATAAGTTAATTTTCATTGTTTTGTGGAGATCTTGACTTAGCCAAGATGATCATAACGCATATTCTCAGAGCTGCAAATGCACAAACAAACAGAAATAGTTATGGTAAGATGAGGTCAATCTATTTGTTTGAGTTCCACGTAAAACTAGTTCCTCACAGAAGCTTTTTGTGCCCCCTGCGACGAAAACCAGTACACTGTACATATGTTATACACAAAAGATATGCTCAAGATGTTTTTTATAATAAATCATCAACATTTAGGTAATCTACCATGGGAAACTATTCTGGGTTCAGCTGCTCACACAGATAAAGATTTACTGATTGTTTCTTTAATACCAAAATAAACAGAGTCTATTTGCATTTTACTGCTTGGGCATGCAAAACCAGACATTTGGAGATGTTGGTTTAATATTGAGGCAACTGTGACAGACTTAATTGCAATTGCCTGACATTTGTAGACCAAAAAATGATTAAATGCTCTTATCAACAGTGATCAAGAATTGTTGGTTGCAGCCCCTGTGTCAGTATCAGTACTCTAAGGACAAGCTATTGGACCAAATACTATTGAGGCTGAACTTTTCATTTCATTTAAGTCCTCCTGACTGGAGCACCGGGGTTTATGAAACAAAAACAGTGAAAATATTTTTGATCTGTATGGAGGTCACCATGACTAAAAGCCATCGACCCAACAGAAAACTCATCTAACATTCACATGTGTACAGGAACACACACATGCAGTGAAACACACAGACACTCAAAAAGTCTAGGCTATTAAATTCTCATTACCATGACAACACCAGGACTGAGTGACCCGCAGTGGTGAATTGTGGGATAGATTTTGTTCCCTGCGAGTCAGGAGGAGGACTCTGCTTACTCATCTGACCTCAGCGCTCTGTGTCTCTTTCTCCTTGATGTCTCCTTCTCCTCTGACTGTTACAATGAATATATATGTGAGTGTGTGGTCGTGTTTGTGTATATGTGTGTGAGTTGGTGGTGGTGTAAATCAGAGAGGAGTGTGTGTTGTGGACAGATCATCAATAGGTCTTCTGGTGTTCTGAGTGAAAACGCAGACAGATTACTGAAGATCTGAGAGCTGAGCCCTCCCATCCATGCTGCTGACTCTTAAACTGTAAATATTTATGGATTAACACTCACATACATACAAACACATATATACATACATATCTGAGCATACAATTTCACACATGTATCAAGTAACTGGTGTGTGAGCATGTCATATGTTGCACATTCTAGTAGACATTAGACATCACTCACAATGTCACAGCCAATCAGTTTTACGACTGGAGCATCCATAAATCTCTTTTCATTTATTGCTGTCTTTGTCTTTCGTCGCCCCGCTCCTGTGACCCTCTTACGCTTTCTCACTCTGCAGACTCATCTGTTTAGTGCTGTCTGAGAGGACACGCTGAGTCAAAGAAGTGGAGAGACACTCAGTGGGAAATGTCCTGATTGATTGTCAGCCTCACTGTGTGCTGGTTAACTGGTGAAATGGGACAATCCAAAACAAGGCCTTAGGGCTAAATTTGGTCCGAAACAAGCTCTCTTTTGTCTGTTTTAATGGTAACAGAAAAACAAGGGGGCATTGTTAGGACTCATTACATTAAAAGTGTCTTGTTATATGTTTAACATTATAAAAAAGTCACAGACAAATACCCTCTCATTGTACTGTTAAAATGTTTATTATGTGCAGCAGATCAACAGGGCCACTCTTATCGGAATAAAGACATTAACATTAAACACATTATTGTGTCCTATTCTTGAAAGCTTGTTTTCATCAAACTTAATTATGGTTTATGTGGTTTGAAATGAAACATAGACATGCACACACACTTGAGGAAATGCACTATGATAAGATGTGGTTCTTTAGTTTCTTTAATCTAATTTGCTCTGATCCACTGTATAGTATTTTCTGGCTGCAGAGGGCAAACATTCCTGTGAACTCCAGTAAGGTTTTATTTAATGGCTTTACACTATGACACTCAACTATACATTAAGATGCATGTAAAAAAACAAACAAAAAAAAAAACCCATCAACCAGGCTATGGAACACCTTTTGAGGTGTAAGTGGAATATAAACCAGGTTTTGATTTTCCTTTGATTTCATTTTGTTTTAGGAATGGCTCTCCAAAATACTGCCGACCATTCACTATATTTTATTTGGTCATTTGCCTATAGCATCATGCTCAGTGTGGGAAGCATTATTGCTATTATATTGTTGTCCTGCTGTGTTCCATGTTTAAAACTTTTGTTGATACTAAGTAGGGAAATATAAATAACCTGTCATCTTTCCAACTTTTATACGATTCAAAACATGTAGCACAGTGGCATGACATTATCTTTTGACAGTTGTGTTTTAGCTTCACATCTAAGCATGATATCTGCAGGGATCTGCTGTCATGTGAAAATGTGCTGGTATGCTTTCTTGAGAAAAGTCAGATGAAGTAATTGCAATCTTTTCTTGTTATGCCATAAACAAACTGCAAATGTACCACCAACAAACACCTAGCATAACAAAAGAAAACAGAAGAGAAAAGCAAGCCTTGCTTCTGGAAAAAACAAAATCCACCTTCCCAGTCAGATACAGATGCTTTCCAAGTCTCCACTTGTGCCTGCTACCTCACTGGTACAACAAGACTTAAAGAACTGACTGCTAAATAAGCTTACTAACAGCTGCTGTTTGCTTTGCAAAGATACAAAAGTGTGACATCAATCTTCTCAACTAAATTAGAGCAAGACAATAAGAATGTTTTCCACAATGCCAAACATGAAAGAGAAACATGTAGAAGGTATTTCTTTAAATCTGTCTGCTGCTAGGGCCATTAGATTGTTTCCTCATAAATTTTCCCATCTCCCCAGTCTTCACTTCTGTATTGATTATCCACTACAGCTGATATTGACCATTAACCTCTCTGTCTAGTGAGCCTCACTGAAGGACATTTGCATGTCTGGATGCATTATATCATGGACGAGTACAGAGAGAGCTAATGGACAAAGAGACAAAGGAAACATGGACAGACAAATGCCATGCATGAAAATAATGGGTAATTTTTTTTACATTTTATAAACAGATAGTGATATCAGTAATGTTTTAAACAGGTAAAATGACCTATCCATATGAAACACATGTGAAAGTGAATAGAAAGGCGCTAAGCCACTGTGGTGCATCTCAGGGACAATCCCCACAGTTTGGTGTCACAGTTCACTCCCTGGAGACAAACATGAACGATTCATGCATTCATCATGTCTTATGTATATCTCCTTGCACACACACTAAAACACACAAGCTTTCAGACAGTGACATATATGATGTCACCCGATCTTTATGACTCATGCAACACACACAAAAACAGTGAATTGATCTGTATCATGAAATCACACTTCTGAGTATAAAGCTAAAAGTCATTCCTGTAGAAACTCATTGACCAGGCCTCTTTTATACGAGATAAATTGTAGGGGTTGAGGTTATAATTACCACCAGTAGACCATGAAGTGTGTTATATCTCTTATCTAGAGTCAACTGAGGGCTATTTTCAAAAATAGATTTGTCTAACAGTGCTATATCAGCAAGTTATGAATGAAAGTTTGACCTCCTCTCCATTCCTCTCCTTCTTTCCCCTCAGGTTTATTCTGTTAACATCACATATCCAGAGAAAATTGTTGTCCAGCATCATTCTCATTCGTCACAGATGATTTTTCATCAGTGTCATTTAACAGATAAACCACAACCCAGTGATTTACATCTTTTACTTACCTTCTGCATGACACAATTTTGGCGGAGATAAGTAATCTCATTGTTCACATTCTGTATCACACACACACACGGAAACACATGCTCTCTAACCTTTTAAGCTGTCTGAACATCACCACTTAAATCAAACACAGACAGGAAATTGTTCGCTCTCTTGGTGCATGATGTATGTGTATGAATGTTTGTGAGTGTGTAGGAAACAAAGGAACACTGATATAGGATTATGAGTGAAATATATTTATTGAAATAAATAGAAGTGCTTCTTGATACTGTTTGAATTTTGGATTATTGTTAATAGCCTTAAACTTTATGAATATCCCTTTTTTTTCATTTATTGTGAGTTTTAAACAACCTTTATTACTGCCTGCTTAAAATGACCCATACACAGAGTACCCTTTTAGCTCAGCAGTTAAAGCACACGTCCCAGATACTGAGACTGAAGTCCTTGTCACAGCAGGTTCTGGTTCATCTTCTTACCTCAACCACCACAAAAAAAATGTTAAAAAGAAAGACCTTAATACAGCCTTGGTATAAATAATTCACTTTTTGGAATTTAAGGATTACTTTCTCATCAATTAACAAAAATAGCACTGACAGATTCTTGTCTGCTGTTAAAACATAGTGGAAGGCTATTTTTAAGAGTTTGCCACCAAACGAATCACAATTTACAGTATCCAGAAGAAAGATCCCTCAATATGGTACAGCGAACGATAAGAACAGAAATCTATTTTCTATTCACTGGATCCTCGTGGAATTAGGACAATTAAAACAGTTCAAAAACACCTCAGGGGTACCAGCGGGGAGGAGAAGGCAACCAATGATTTAAACATTGCCCCCTGTTTCAACTGAATGTGTGTGTGTGTGTGTGTGTGTGTGTGTGTGTGTGTGTGTGTGTGTGTGTGTGTGTGTGTGTGTGTGTGTGTGTGTGTGTGTGTGTGTGTGTGTGTTTGTGTGTGTGTGTGTGGATGTGTAGATTTCATACCTGCTGTGTGGGGTTTACATGAGGGTGCATTGACAGGAAGGAGGTTTAACTAATTAAGTTTCTCCAGAGAGATGACTTCATCCCAATCCCCCTTTCCCTGCCCCCTGCCTGCCACACCCTGCACCCCCCACCCCACCCCACCCCACCCCTGTTATCCCAGCACCACCCCTGGGTTTCATGGCAGCATGACAGCACTTCTTTGGACCAAATTAGCTGTCGGTGCAACCCCCTAATTCCCAACAGACAGTGGGGTAATTTAATCTTCCAGTTATAGCCTGCAGCATGAGCAGACATACTAACACACATGTACAGCAGTCCTAAATTATCTTATCATACACTAACACAAGGAGCGGTTATTCAAATCGATACTGAGCCAACAAAGGAGCAGGACTTTTTTTCTGGTAAATATTAAAGGAACACATTTATACAGACATTTTGTTTGAGCTCAACTTTGATTATTTTCTCTGTATTTCAAATATTCTATCTAAATTCAGGGTCCTTTTTTTTATAATCTATTGTAATCAGAAAAAACAGCAACATTTTTAACCTAAGCGGGCCACAAAAGCTACCTTTGATCATGTGTAACTCTCATGTTTTTCTTAGTAGATGTGAATAAGTGAAGTGATATAAATTGAAATCAGGAGTTCAAGAATTGTCTAAAATTATAGGTTGAATTCATTTAGGTGTATCAGAAACATTGGTTTACTATGAGTACACTTTTTATTCACTGTAATATCTCATTTACAGTTTAGTGTTTATGAGCTTTACTGAGCTTCACTGTGACAGACTTTTTCTGCAGGATTAAGTTGAATGAAACCTAATCCTCATCAGAGCAGATTAAATTACCCAGATCACTATAATAGCTGGATTACACAGACTCCCCCTGACTCTAGACACCCCAGCCCCTTTAAAAAAATCTCTGTTTACACACAGAAACACAAATAAAAGCAGTGACACTTTCAGAAATTATTGCATCATGGGAAAATGGGCAGCGAGGAGAGAAATGCCAGGTTGATGGAGGAGTACGAAAGAGAGAGGTTTAAAATAACACAATCCAAACTGTGTGTGCGCGTGTGTGTGTGTGTGGGTGTCTGTGTCTAAATACAGGTGTCTGTGTGTGGAAACAAATTATCTCAATTTATTCCTGTCTGTCTTGGGAGATCGCTTAATGAAATCATTGTTAGCAAGTAGAATACACAAAGGTACTGTCATTTGGCACACACACACACACACACACACACACACACACACACACACACACACACACACACACACACACACACACACACACACACACACACACACAGCAGTGTGGTGTTAATAGTGTAACTAATGCAGTGACAAAGTGAACAAAAGCCCAGCTGTCACTCCAGAGGCGTAACAATCACACATGAATATTCATCACAGAGCAAAGAGTGGCAGAAGGTGAGATTGGCTTTAGAGTCAGCTCCTAAACCACCTATAATGTTATCAAACCATGATGCATCGAGCCTGCAGGGAGCTGATTACTGTTTGAGTATAGAGCGTATAGAGAGCCTTGTAAAACAGATATTTTCCCATCATCAGAAGTTTAATCAGATAAACATTTAAATAAGATAATGATGGTTAGATTGGCCAAGAAAAGAGTTCAAATTTTCCAAGTATGTAAATGGAAAACATAGCCTCTCATTATTCGAGAAGGCATAGAGTATTTAGATGTATGTCACCATCAATGTGCTAGAATCTCTGACACTGGAATTTTTATGGTATAATAATACTAGTAAAAAGAGTAAAATATGATTTTTACTTTTAAGTATTACTGTTAAAACTGTATTTTACAACATTAACAAACATTAAGGAAATTTCTATACAGCCTGCAACAATTTTCTAAAATAAATCATTTTTCATGTTCTGCTTCCTTTTGCACTTTGTAGGAAACTGTTTCAGAATAGGGAATAATTCATGCTGTTATGAGGCTTTAAGTTTACATGTTGAATCCAGGTGTAGCAGCATCACCAAGAGTACAATTTCAGTACGACACTACCGCTGACACTGTGCTTCTAAAAACTACCGGGCGGTGGTGGTAGATGCTTTCTTCTTGTTGGTTATATCCGGAGAAACCAGTGTCTCATACAGGGCGTGTCACTGTACATACTAGTTCCTAGAGCCCGCCTCTAACTGTATCTGATTGGCTGCTGCTTTTACTGTTTGGGAACTCTTTCTCTGATTGGACCACGCTCCTGCCGCTCAGCTTTGACAGACTCCACACTGCTAGCTGTGTCGAAAATGAAACTGGTTTGTGTGTGACTTGAGAGGGACTTATAACAAAAACGAAAACAAGACGGTTACAGAGAAAAATCTGCGTGTATTGACAGGTTCAACCCGGCACGGTGGAGGCGCAACAACCGAACGGTGAGGATTCCGTGTTGGGTGACGTTATTTTGGGAGGGAGGCAGGCCTGTGCTGTCAAACCACGACAATAACAACACCTGAATCAGTCCTCCTGTGCTAGCGTCTTACGTTGTAATGTTGTTGCTAATTAATTTGAAACAGCTAGCTAGCTACAGATCAGCGGTCTATTATTCATGTCTTTTGTGTGGGCTTGTGCTGTCCTGCATGCTGCCTCCGAATAGGAACATAGCATAAAGCCTTGTCCTAAAGTCTGCTGATGTCAAATATAACACTGTGAAAGGCAGCTTCAAGAAAAATGTCTCTTCCTTATTTTCAGCTGGGAATGTTGAGTCAACAGAGCTTGATAGGACGTACTGTACTTCAATGGAGGTAGGTAGCTTTACTGAAGCTAAGCCAATGGGTTGCTGTATGGCAGTGCATGTGGATGACAAGAGTTTGTATAGTTACCTGTTCATGAGTTGTGTTGTACCACTTCTTTCTCACCTACAGTGTAAACTACATTTGAAATCAGTGTCCATGGCATGTGTGTAATGACTGTAATGCATAAACTTGTATGTTCAGGGAAAAGGGTGGAGACACTAGCTGATGTTATATAATTGTGTATATGTGTAATTGGTACAATTGATGCTATTGTTTTATTAACTTAAATGTACACATTTGTATTAAACCCATGGCATGTTATATCCCCAAGTCTGTACAGTTGTAATCTATAGCTTCAAGTAGCACTTTAAAGATGAATCTGTTACTACAGCAAGAGAGTTGACACTTGTTGAGACACAAGTCTCTGTTAGTTACCCATTTTGGTTATGGTCACAGGTTTTAGTTGCAGTTAGTTTCAATTTAGTCACTTTGAGTCTTACTGAGGAGAGGCTGCAACATCAAAGGGCTTTACCACAAAAGTCTGCACCCCAGTTTTGTACTCCAACCCATCTGCAAACATTGTCACTGCATATTTCTTAGATCTTAATTCACAACAAATGTTGCAGTCCTTGTTTCACATCAACTGTCTAAAAATGTGGTGTGTTGTTGAATGCCTGCCAAATGGCACAAAATTTACACTCAGTGGTATTATACTTGATTAAACAACAGGTGCTGCTTATTTAATGACGTGTCAATTGAGTCGTCATACCTGTGCAAAACATCCAGTGGCATGTAAGAAATGCCCGGTGGTGATTATTACAAATTTAGATGAATTTTACTCTTTCATTGTCTGCTTTTATAACCCTTCTTCAGTGTGTTTTTACTCCAAAAACATCACTTATGTTGATATTCAAAGTAAGACTCAGTGAAGACTGTTGCCTGCCATGTTTGGAGTTTATAAGGGTCATAAAGAGTTGATTATTAACCATAATATGACGTCTAACCTTTGTCATTGTCCTCTTAAATCATCCTTTGTGTACTTTTTTCTTCTAAACATTCTTCTTCCGCCCGTCTCTGCCTCTACACTCTAGTTTGTAGCAGTGGGCTCAGTAACTTGGTGAGACCGAAGCTGCTGTCACCATGGCTCACTTTGACACAGAATACCAACGCCTGGAAGCGTCATACAGCGACTCTCCCCCTGGAGAGGAGAACCTGTTGATGCATGTGCCTGAAGGAGCCAAATGTATGACTATGCGCAAACAAATCACAAACAAATCATGATCACACAAACAGAAACACACCCTCCTCGTTTTACTCTGACAGTCACAACCAAGATCAGTACTAATTTGTATTACATCTTTTGCAGCCCAATGGCACCACATAGAAAATCTGGACCTGTTTTTCCAGAGAATATCCTTTTACATAATTTAAGCATGAATACTAATATGCTGCTCTGAGTTTCCATGTCATCCAACTGTGTGACGCTTTTAGCAAATGTAGGATGATCACTTCAGAAACATCTCCACTGTTCCTTAACATCTAATACGTATATAACCTGCACCAGAAGAATGGATTCACCTGTATGCTGATGGGAGAGATCTTTGAGCTTGTGTATGTATCCAGTCTGTCAAACATTGTGCATTTAAAAGTCTGACTGTTCAAGACTTGTTTACTGGTCTAGCTTTACATTGCTCTATGTTTCCTTAATGTGTGTTTCTATCCTTGTGTCTTTCTCCGTGCAGCCAGTTGCTGTTTGTGGTTGGCTTCACAGTGTTCTTAGCTAACTGTGTGGACTATGACATTCTCTTTGCCAACAAGTTTGTAAATCACACTGATTCCTCTAAAGTCACCCTGCCTGATGCCTTCCTCCCAGTGGATGTGTGCAGTGCACGGTGAGTGTGACATTGTATGTAGTTGGTGTTGCTTTTTTTTTTTTTTTTACATAGGAGCTACCGCTGTAATTTAACCCATTGCATTAATTGTGATTCAAGACGCATTATATGTGCCAAAAAAGTTACACACTTACCTTTTTGAATCATAGAGAATGGTCTTTTCTCTTTCAGTATCCGAGACAATGCATTTGTGATGTTCGTACTGACAATCTCCGGGGTTTTTTGGCTCCATCGCCTCATCAAATTCATCTACAATGTCTGCTGCTACTGGGAGATTCGATCCTTCTATATCAATGCACTCAAAATGACCATGGTGAGACAATATTACACTAGGGTCATCATTTTACATGTATTAGAGATTTGTTAAGTTGGAATTTTGTGCAACTAGTGAGATTAATAATAACAACACAGGATGAGTCATTTTGCTTTGACTTTCCCTTTGCTTTTTCTGTTCAGTCAGAACTCCCCTATGCGACATGGCAGGAGGTTCAGGCCAGGATAGTGGAGATTCAGAAGGAACACCAGATCTGCATCCATAAAAAAGAACTTACAGAGCTTGACATTTACCACCGCATCCTACGCTTTAAAAACTACATGGTGCGTCTGTTTGCAATGAAATGTTTACAATGTTTGTTTTCTCTGTTTTTTTTAAGCTCAGAGTTAATGCAGACTAACGTAGCTATGAGACTTTAAACTTGAGGCTTTCATCCTGTACTCCTTTAGGTTGCCATGGTGAACAAGTCACTCCTTCCTGTGCGATCTCGACTTCCTGTACTTGGGGACTATGTTTTCTACACCCGGGGTCTTAAATACAACTTTGAACTTATCTTCTTTTGGGGGCCAGGTGTGTCTACGTATTATTTCTATCTGTTGGAAGCACACTTAAGTTTATTTTCCTGTTTTCTGAGGTTTACAATTACAAATGACTCTTACCTTAACCCCCCATTGTTGTTTCCTCTCTGCAGGCTCTCTGTTTGAGAACGAGTGGAGCCTGAAATCAGAGTATAAGCGAGGAGGTAACAGGCTGGAGCTTGCAGACAGGCTAGCATCCCGTATTCTGTGGATTGGGATTGCCAATCTGCTGCTGTGTCCAGTCATTCTGGTGTGGCAGATCCTCTATGCCTTCTTCAGTTACACAGAGGTAAGTGGATTAGCTGCATGTACAAACTTTAAACAATCCTCTCTGTAATTAAGGGCCCTATTGACATTCACTTTTGTTGTAGGTGATCAAACGGGAGCCTGGTTCTCTGGGGGCGAGATGCTGGTCTCTGTATGGTCGATGTTACCTGCGTCACTTCAATGAGTTGGATCATGAGCTTATGTCACGCCTCAGCAAAGGCTACAAGGTAAGAATATCTCCTGCCAATATTTTATTCCCTTAAGTTTAATAACTCTCTAACCATTCATTGCATGTGGTGTTATTGTTCCTTTGTTTGTGTTTCATTCAGGCTGCATCCAAGTACATGAACTGTTTTCTCTCGCCCCTGCTGACGGTGGTTGCCAAAAATGTAGCGTTTTTTGCCGGCTCCCTTCTGGCTGTGCTCATCGCCCTTACCATTTATGATGAGGACGTTCTTGCAGTAGAGCATGTGCTCTCATCAATCACCCTCCTCGGAGTGTGTATAACAGTCTGCAGGTAGGCTGGACCTATCTATCTAATTATTCCTTTTCAAAATGTATATTTTGGTGATATTTTCATGAGGTATTAAATAATAAATGATAATGTGTATATGTAATTCTATAGTTATGTCACTGGAGCAATGATGTTCAATTGCAAACATTAAAGACAGATGTTTTATGTGAAACGGCGACACAAGAAAAGATGAGACCACTTGAAAGCCAAGGCTGTCACCCATGAGCCTTTTCTTTATTACCCACTTTAAAGCTGCCCAGAATTGTAATCCCTTTAATTTTCTCGGGCAGCTTACTCTGGCGAGTATAAGGGGGTTTCTTTCCTCAAGCAGCTCAACTTTTTGAAGCCTGCTGATTGCTCAAGATTGAAGTATTATTGAAGTATTTGGGGAAATTCTCACGTACTGCGCTGTGAAGAAAAATAAAGGTCTGTCAGTGTGAATCTGCTCTCAACATTTTAAGACTCTTGGTCACAGGGGAAGTCGGGTTTCATTTGACAGGATTGATTTGGGATTTGTTCCGAGAAATCCTCTTGAAGGGGGTTTTATTTTAACAGACTTGTCAATTACATTTTCCCAGAGTTGTTCAATCTTTCCACCTTTCTCTCTGTCTTCCTCTCATTTCAGATCATTCATACCTGATAAGCACATGGTGTTTTGTCCTGAGCAGCTGCTGCGGGTTATCCTGGCTCATATTCATTACATGCCTGACCACTGGCAGGGTAACGCACACAGATATGAGACCCGTGACCAGTTCTCCCAGCTCTTCCAGTACAAAGCAGTGAGTATGGATTCCAAAGTGGGTTTAAAAGCAAGACGCAAATCAATTATGGGGGGATACTGGTCAGCACAGTGATGGACTGTCTCTAGTCTTTCTGACCATTCAACACGCATTGCATCACATTCACCCATTCACACTTTAACATACTGATGGCAGAGGCTGCTATGTAACGCACCCATCAGTATTAATTAACCCCATTCACACATTGCTGCTATTGAAGCTATCATAAACGTAGCAGTTGTACATTTGCTGCTTCTACTTTTATGAGTCAGTCTGCCTGCTTCAAAAACAGACCTGTATTTATTTTGGAATATACTCTCCAAACATCTATTTTTATTTTGGTGTATTTTTTTAGACAATATCCAGGCACACACATTTTTTTTTCAGAAAGCAGAGCATTACCCACATCACATTATTTGTATTCATATCTCACATAGAGAGCAGTAAAAACATTGATTCTGCTTTTGCTTTATTGCAAATCTACTGAGGAAAGAGGGCTTTTCATTCCACACTGAAAAGCGGCCTTTAGTAACTTTAAGTACCTCCACTCCTAGCGTGTCCCAGCTGGTGGCAATTTGAATCTTTAATCTTCGAGTCTCGGATGTTCCTTAAGATTTCAATAATGTATTACCCATTCTGACTTATAAATCTGAGTGAGTAAACCTTTTATGTGCCCGCTGAGCCCTACTCTGCTCCCGGAGTGTACAGTGTTAGCCTCTTCCCTTCTGTTTTCCTCCAGGTGTTTATTCTAGAGGAGCTGCTGAGTCCGGTGGTCACTCCCATCATCTTGATCTTCTGTCTGAGGAGGAAGTCTCTGGAAATCATTGATTTCTTCAGGAACTTCACTGTGGAGGTGATCGGAGTGGGAGACACTTGCTCCTTTGCTCAGATGGACATCAGGCAGCATGGACACCCTGCGGTACGTGATTTAACATTATCAGCAAACACAGATTGTAACAGACTTTTAAATATTTGAATAAAGTCCTATTTTATAGATTAAGTTATGTGTGTTTGTGGCTGACTCTCTTTTTACACTTTGTAGTGGATGTCGGAGGGAAAAACAGAGGCATCGATCTACCAACAGGCAGAGGATGGGAAGACAGAGTTATCTCTGATGCACTTTGCCATCACCAACCCCCAGTGGCAGCCTCCCCAGGAGACTACACACTTCATCAGCCAGCTGAAAGAACGAGTTCACAGAGAGGCCACAGCGGCTTCAGACACACATCCACTCTCACTATCGGAGTCTGAGGTACATTTATAAACAAATATTTATTTTAAAATCGCACAGTGGTCATAAGTTAAATTTCGACACATTAGTAGAGGTCAAATTGAGTTCTTTTTTGCTCTTTCTTTGTCTTACAGCCAAGGAGCCTCATTGCAAACCTCCTAGCGGGTCCCTCCACGGTGAACTCGGTCCATTTTGGCAGGGACAGCTCTTTGACAAATCACACAGCAGCTGGCCTAAGTGATGGGGCGTCTGCGTTGCGCTCCCTTTCTCCTATCAGCAGCAGTCTTCACCTGAGAGGCAGTTTGAGTGCAGCTCACAGGGCAGCTGGACACACTTCAACCATGAGCAGAGCAATGACTGGCTCTGGGTAGGAAAATTCTACTTTTCCTTAACTCAGTTCCTCAACCCTGAATTTTAACTTACCTGCAGGGTTAAAATGTAGCTCCATGTTTGATAGGCTTTATCACATAAGATAGTTTGAACCCTTATTTGTTTTCACTATTCACCGAGCTGTTCTCATTCCCTTAGCAGAGTAACCTCCTCTTCATGTTCTTATTTTATCCACATTCTCCTTTCAATAGGACGGATGCTCGGACTGTGAGCTCAGGCAGCAGTGCGTGGGAGGGTCAACTCACCAGTTTGATCCTGTCAGAGTACGCCTCCACTGAAATGAGCATCCATGCTCTTTACATGCATGAGGTAATTGTGTGCGAGAAAAAAATCAAAGTCATTTTTCTGACATGGAATCCAATTTAACCATCCTTCTTCATTTTTGTTTTCTCCTTGTAGCTGCACAAGCAGCAGTCCCGTGGCGAGCTATCCCGCCACACGTGGCACAGGCAGGAGAGCGACGAAAGTAGTGACAGCGTCCCCGATGAAGTGAGGAGCGAACCCAACACTCAGTCCAGAAATTTGCCTCGCTCACACACTTTCCCCACCGTAGTTCCCAGTCCCAGTGCCATTCCTACATCAGCATCAGCAAACAGCAGTACAACCATGTACCAGGAGAGAGCGTCATCACAAAGCAGCAGCCAGAGGCGCCACAGTGGACCCACCACAGGTACATACATTTTTTATTCTCTTCACATGCATTGGAGCAGAATACACATTTAGTCGTCTGCAGCTTTTTCATGTCACCTTTTGATATCAACTGAGCTCTCCTGGGGTGAAAACAAAAGAAAGCACCAGATACCACGCAGTGAAAATGAGCCCTCTTTCTTTCTGTTTTCAGACCCTTCTGGTGCAGGGGGGAAAGTAGTAAGGTCTGCCCGTGTCCCCATGGGAGGCTGGGCAGAGGAGGGTCAGGCAGCACCACGACAACATGAACCAGTCCCAGAGGAGAGCTCGGAGGATGAAATGCCTCCTCACATACACAAGGTGGACGCTGTTTATGTGGAGACTGATTTAAAGTTCCCTTGTTCGAATTGCAAGTAATTAACCATTTCTGCTCTCTTCTCTCTCTTTAGATTACATAACAAAGTCCTGTTTCAGCTTCTAACCCTCCTGACCCTCCGGAGAGGAAACACACATTCCCATATTGACTGCTTCTTTATCCAGGATTGAATATCAGTCAACAATAAGGTGGATGTGATCCTAGCTGCTACGATCAACTCCTCAGAGATACTATATGACTTGCTAAATGCCTAGATAGGCAGATAGGGTGTTCTCCTGAATTTGTGTACAGATGATGACCAGCAGGATCAAGTAACTTCTTATAGCCATGCTGTTTTTGCACATATTGAAAGTCCAATTGTGGCTGTGATGTAAACAAAAATGTAGTCACATCAGCCTGAGGGATCTCTGAACTTTGCCACTGTAGAAAAAATACAAAACAATTTGCCCAAAATGTGAACACAATAATTCAAATTGTGCAATCTAGTTCCCTCTTTTAGAAGTCTGTATGGTGTAAACAGGAAAATTCGAAGAATGTATGTCTGTCTAACAAATGCAGAATTCAACAAATTGTATTCAGAAAGATTCAGATAACACACAGACTTTCATTGTTATATGTGTTCTTTTACCAATTATAGGAGGCTGTAGATTCTCACCTGTGCTCTGTATTACAGCTTGCAGTCTGCCTCTTGCAAAACAAGAAGGCCTGACTTAGTATAGATTCATCTTATACTTTTACAGTGAAGCATTTCAATCCTTAAGATGTTTATTTAACCTCTGTATTTATTGCATTACAAAGTTCATGTGGTTTTGTAACATTTTAATTTTCTCAGCCTGGCTCCTTTTCCTGATGGACTTAGGTTAGGAGGATAATCTTACAACACAACCCGGTATTCTTCACACACATGCACTTTGTAAATAAATAGTTCCAGGTGAACTTGCAGTCATCATTCAGAGGATTTAATTATTCAAATTTACACAATTATAAAGCCAACATTTTGATTTGTTGTTAGAGATGCTGTATGCAAGCACAGTAATATTATATAACCAATGTGTTAGTCTTTACCGTTCATTAATCTTTAATAGACTTGCAAAAGGGGACTTCAAACAAACAAGGCTGTTTGTTAACTCCTGTGCCATACTAAAAGCCCTCAAGCACAAGTGCATGACCATTATTCATACATTGTTTTAAAGAGTAGTAGAAACACTTCTAACAATGAGGATCACATCACAATCGTTCACATCGTGTTGACTTAACAGCATGACTTTCCAAGTTTTTCTGTTATTTAGCAACAATTCTGTCAGAGAATTATGCACTTTAATGGTTTGTAAATGCAGAGGGTATCACTTGTTTGTATTTGTATGCTGTCATGTATAAATATTTTTTAAATAATTTTATTTATCAAAGGGATGTGCCATGGTGATAGACGGTTGTGTCTCAAGGTAAGCACTGTTTTACTGGAAGCAGTGTGGTAACGTTTGATTAAAAGTGATTATGCTCGGGGTTTTTGCTGTTTGTTTTATAAATACTGTAAAATTCCCGTTTGTACAGCTGTAAATTCATCCATTAAAGAAAATGAAATGACTTGTGTGTGTTCAAGGAGGTATCGAATAGGAGTGGTGGACAGTAACAAAGTAAATGTACTTGAGTACTGTACTTAAGTACATTTTTGAGTATGTGTACTTTACTTGAGTATTATTTTTGGGGGAAACATTACTTTTACTCCCCTACATTCAGAAGACAATTATTGTACTTTTCACTCCACTACATTTCTATCAATGCTCTTGTTACTCACTACTTGAGCTTTGAAGTCAGCTCATGAATGTCCTTCTCTTTTCTGAAAACTGATCCCACAGTTGAACGTGGAGCAAACACAGAGCAAATTTCGGTCAGATCAGACAGTTCATGTAGAGGTGTTAATGATGGCTTTAATTCTCCACCTGAGCACCCATGGCCATATCTTCAGTCCGTGTTAGAGGTTTTTGAAATGAAGAATGATACATATCGTTTGAAATGTTCTCCCTGTTTCCCACTCTGCCCAAACATACAAACATTCACTGTCCAACCTGAGAAAGTGTGTTGAGCTGCATAACATTTGTTTCATTCCAAATGAACATTTCAAACTAAGTTGTCTGTGCTTTGAGTTACTAAGTTTCTGTTTTTATTCCATGGTATAGTTTTTAGAGATTTCAAATAATGGTTTCTAAATAAACATAATGTAACAGAATATACTCCTATGTATTCTTGAATGCACTTATGTATTGTGAAAATGCAATGTGTTAAGATTGTTTTAAAAGTACTTTGAATACTTGAGTATTTTTAAAAACAAGTACTCCAGTACTTTAACTCAAGTAATAATCTGACAGAGCAACTTTCACTTGTATAGGAGTAATATTTGACATTGAATATCTATATTTTGACTAAAGTAATGCAGCTGTGTACTTTGTCCACCACTGGATACGATAAGTGGCCGAGATGCTGCTAGCTGTTGACATCATACAGCCAGCATACACGTTTTGGTAGGTAGCTAACAAGCCAGCAACATATGCGTACCAGAGTTACTGGGATCGAAACCATCTCAGTTACAGTAATAAACGTACATTACACTAGTTTAATCTGTTCACATACGAATATTTTTAGTCACTGTAAAACCACGTCTCACAGGGCCCGGATAGCTCAGTCGGTAGAGCATCAGACTTTTAATCTGAGGGTCCAGGGTTCAAGTCCCTGTTCGGGCGTCAGATTTTTCCTTTCTTATTCATTTTATCGGGAGCCGGCCATTTTTTGGGCTCCACAGGTTAGAGTTCGAATCCCCCTCAAGACCATCGATTTGTTTCAGATGCTCCGATAAACTGATAGTTACCTTACACACTTTAGAAAACAAGTTTCTTTCAATAGTAGGTCAAAAAAAATTTGGGTTGTATTTCAACTGCATAAAATAAACGGATTGCTTTTGCTCTGCAAACTTACCAAGACTCTGTAGTCACTCACATGTATGAAAGTTTTACTCAAGTTTAGCTGTGAACTGTCGACAAAACACCTTCAAATTGTGGAGAAAAAAACATCAAATGTAGGCCTACTGCAGTTTGAACAGAACAATGAATGAATGGAACATAAGTATATTATTTCTGGGCATTATGCACAAGTTTTAATTCAACCATGTCATCATAAATCTAATTTTAAGTCTGAATAAGTAACAGTGTCACTTAATAAAGCATTTTATGTGTTGGACTTGAAATATCTGTTATGAAAACAGGCCTCATTGGAGAGACACACATCTGTTATAGAAAGGCTTTAAATATCTAATTCACCTGAGCTCTTGACATTTTGAGTCACACAGACTTCGTGCTGTGTGTTGGAATTCGTGCGAAAGCCAAACATTGTTTTCCACAGGACGCACAACATAGGTTTACAACATAGGTGTACAACTGGCAACTAACTCTACAAAACGACTGAGTTTTTATTCTAAAACTTATGTGTTAAACTCAGATACAAGATAATCCCTGAAATATATTTTCTTTTTCTTTGACACTGGTACAAAAAAAATCCACTGAAAATACTAGGGACCTTAGGAAAAACATTCCTCATTGTTAAAAAACGTATTATAGTTATATTCCCATAGAAACGCCAGGATAATTCACTTTCAAAACATAGAGGTACGCGGAGGTGTGTTTTCCATTGGCCTGCTCTGATTGGCTGCAGAAGCCATCAATCTAAGATTGTGGACAGGAAACATCCGTTTGGAGGAGGTTAATTTTCAAGTGATGCAGAATTCATTGGCTGAGACTGGGGGTGTCACGATCTGATTGGTCCATTTATTCAAGAAATCTCAATAAGGGCGGAGCTGAGCTTGCTTGGCGGCCATACTGAATATTATCTGTTGACAGTTGTATATGAAGGAAGCTTAAAGATTTTATTAGACAACTTGAGCCAAAAGTGAAGGCGTGTTGTGATTTTTAGTCTAACGAGGACGCATGTCCTAAACTTTTTATGGTTTGTTTTAAAACAAGAGATGGATGAAGATGAACGGCAGAGGAAACTAGAAGCTGGGAGAGCTAAGGTTTGTTGCTAACATGTAACGCACGTTAATACTGAATGCTAGCAATTAGCGCCAGCTAGCAAGCTAGTTCTTTTGTCATACATCTGCGCTTGTTCACTGCGGGCTAAACTTATCTGATGATTGTAAGTTCTGATGTTTAGCTCAGTTTGTTTTTAAATTGGAGGCACTGGTAGCTTTACTCGTTGGCCGCGCATTTGTCGCGGGTAAATCAGTTGCCTGGCTGCACAGAGCTAAAGTAAATAACATTTCTGGACTAGTTCAGTCGGCCAATGACTTAAAACCCCAGTATTCACTGAAGTTAAGGCAGAGGTATGCACACATTCAAAAGATGAATGAGCTTTGTAACCTGGATTCTTTGCCCTTTTACATTTGCCAAGGAGTTAGTTTCCAACTGCATGAAGACACGATGCAGGTGCATCCGATATTTTTCGAGTGTTCTTTCTAAAGTCTTTTGAAGGCCTATACTTGGCTTAACTTAGATGTAGTTACTGACTTTTCTACTTGGCGAAAATAATCTATTTTCAACCTCGTAATCAAGAGTATTGATCAACAGCCATAAACTTTTTTTGAAGTAAGTATTAGAAAACAACTTTACAGCTGTAAACTTTGCCTAATAAATGGGACTTTACAAGAGTGCTGTGGGTACTTTGGCATACTCTTACAAGCTGAACCCTTAAATCTCGTATTCGCAATACCAAAGTTTAATATTAGACACTAACCATTCTAATGATACTTTTTTAAAGCTACATACAGCTGTCTAAACAGGTTTATCAAGTTGTGCATAAAATACAAGGCCTTTTTGGTGATTGTTTAATCATAAAAGAGACTCTTTTGCATACTTTGCATTCTGTGATTATTGCTAAAAAAGAAAAGCAAGTGGAAGAGCAGCTGTTTGCAATTCAATATGAAGCCCTTTTACTTATGGTCCAATAATCACGAATGGCCTTCCCTGTGTTTACATCAGGCCACATTGTCTGAAAAGCAGATGTCAAACTGGGTCACCTGTGCTGAGAAGCTTCTTACATTGCATTACCTAGATATGGTTAATAATCTTAAACACATGACGGAGGTATATCAGTATTGATGCATGATTCTAAATAACTCCAATTTATTACTGATGTTCCTTATGACAGAAATCCTCCACCATGCCACGAAACAAATCCGTAAGTATAGAAACGGGTGCATAGGAGGAAAAATCTGACGTGGGATCTCGGACACTTCTCTCTTTTCTTTTGGTCTTCTTGCAATTTGGGTTGTTTCTTTTAGACTGGGCAATAAAGGGTTTCTTCTACTTCTGTACACTTTTGAGATTTAAGCCCTCTGCTTCTAAAAGGGCTTTCAGATTATTAACTTAAAGTGAATCACTTTTTCTTCAATATTTTAAATTCCAAGTGTTGTATGCCCTGCTCACACTGTCATGCAGTACACCCTCCATCAGGTGGTGCAGTAAGCCTGTAGGACTTGGTTAGCTTGTATATGTCGCACAATCTCCCATGAATAGTGTTGCTATGGTAATGCCGTGCTGTCAGTTGCCTTTACTGTGTGCAATGCATCAGAAAGCTTTCCAGAAAACATGCTACACAACCTAGACACACAGAAAAACACATACATATACTTAAGAACAATACAAATCATGAGGCGAATGGATGTTGACATGGTTGTGACCACAGTAGCAGCGTTCAGCAGACCATCTGTAACATCTGATGGGGCCAGAATGAGCTTAAGCCAGGGTGTTTGTCAGATCCTCAGTGGTGCAGAAGTGGCCTTGGGCAAAACACAGCTCATCTGCTTAATGTGCATTTCTGAGATGTTGTGGCAGGCAGAGGCGGCGAACACTGTGATGAAAGAACTATAAGTTAAGGGTGGGGTTTGAAGTCATTATGAGTATGAAAGCTTATGAGAAATGTGAGGTAGGAGAGTTTAGTGTTTGATTGTACAAAGCTTGTACCTGGTTTAAGAAAAAAAGTGTTTGTTGAAGGTTGCATTGTGTGGTTCTAAATAAGAGTGCAAATCAAACCCTTACGATGTGGCTTTATGAGCAGTCTTGTTGCATGTCATCAGAATGCACATGCTCTAATGCACATGCGTATGAATCATCAAACAAAGCAACAAGTAACTCTCTCATGGCCATGCAATCTCAAATGGAAATGAGCTGTGCATGCACACATGGATGCTGTTCGCCACACACAGAGCTCTGTCTCCTCCTCTCCGTGTTAACGCATCTCCCTGTCTCCACCCTCCTCACTTAGTCTAGACACATGCCATCCACTCTCCAGCGTTTGTGGATTTCACTGCACTCTATACGCTGGCCGTGGCAGGGAGTTTAAGGGAGGATGAGAGGGTTGGCACAGTGTGTGGGTCCCTTCAGTCCGCGAGAGCATCTTCTGGACACCAGAACTAAACTGCCCTGATAAGGAGGAGCTGACAGACGTGACCACCAGCAAGAGAGGGAGCCGCCGGTAGAGTGTCAGTTATTGATGTAGAGCTTTATGAGGGTCCCTGTCACAATGTCAGCTGCTGTAATCTGATTTAAGCTGCTTAAAGAAGAGAGACTGGCGGAAAGAGAGAGAGAGAGGCGGATATTAAAAAATGCAGGAGGAGTGTTTTGCAGAGAGTTGGATTTGCACAAACAGTCCCTCTGGAATTCTAAATATCTAGTGTCAGAATTGGAGATTACGTTTTTCTACATGTTTGAGCTTTTCAGCGTCTGATTTTTTTTGTTTTTTTATTTTTTATCCTTAAGCGATTACACGGATAACTCTTTGTTTCTTCGAGGTTTAACTGTCTGTCTTTTTCTCCGTGCTGAGAACCGGAAAGTTTTGGAGATGGATGTCTGCTCTTCTTCTTTCTGTAACCTTGTGCTGATTCTGCTCTGCTGAGAAGTTGTCCAATATATGTCACTAAAATCTGCCCTTCTCATGGGTTTGACACAGCTCTCTAGAGACTTGAGAATATTTAGCATCACCTCATTCTGAACTTCTCAGGCTGTGGTGTATTCTGGGTTTGAGTCTGGGATTTCTTCTTGCTTCACTGGGCACTGTCTTTTTTATTTTTGTTACACAACCCTGACTCTTCAAAATGACAGCTGCCAATCTCTTTTGTTTTCTTCAACGGGGATTATCAAGGACCTTAACACAAATGTAGTTACACTAATTCGATGATTGCACAAGGTTTTAATTCTTTTTTGTTTTTTTCTACGCTGAGAAGAATCTGGACTCGAGTTCTCTCTCACCCTTGACCCCTGAGCTTCACCATGCTGTTGGTGTGGTGGTGCTCAGTGGTCCTGACTTACGTATCCATCTACCTCTCGCTGTCATTCCTGCGCAGCTTGCTAGCTTCAGACAGAAGCGGGCGAAAGGCGACTGTGCGGGGGCGCCGAAAAAGACGCAGAAGAGGAAGGGCCAGAATGACGCGCAGAATGACGGCGCGGCGCAAGACCGTCACGTAGAGCCGGCTCTTCCTTCAGCTAAGGACAAGGAGCTGAACAACAAGACCAACCATGAGGTGCACATCCCACTGCATACAGACCACCAGTTACTGATGACACTGAAGAAGTCTGATTCATGTAGACTTTAGTTTAATTGAAACAGTTTATAATCTGGTAATTTGCCCCACATTAATGACTTTATTGCGTGATATTACTTCAGACTATTCACAGGTCAAACACCCTGACCTCCACTATGTGTCTAATTTTGTTTGCTCTCTAACAAGTGGTCCGTGCCCCCTGCTCAGTAAACATACATTACAGAAATGGGTCACTAACCATCATGTTGCCTGTAGGGCATGCTGCCATAGCAACCTGGCCAGGATTAACAGTGGAACTATTTGCTGGCTTTCCCAAACGGAAAGTTCAGCCACAACTTCAAATGCAAATGTTTGCGGCACATGTTTAGTTGCACTGGCATATTCTTTACTTTATCGTGCAAAGCTGAAAATTGTTCTGATTTAATCCTCAAACTATGAACTATCTCAGGAACCCCAGAAGCCGGAGAAATCAAAGGTTGAGAAAAACCAACGACGGAAGGATCAGGCCCCTGATCCAGAGCAGAGCCTGCGCCCTGTGGAAGATGGTAGAGAAGAGGAGCTCGTGGCAGTCACTGGGAAAGAGCAGCTTAAGGTATACACAGTTTGATATGTCATTTTTTATAAAGCACTTTGAAGCATGTGACTAAAATGCTGTTTTGAAACTCAACTGAGCCTCAGTGTGTCTTGAGATGACAAGCTTAAGAAGAGGATTGGTTCAGTGTCATGAATGCATAGTTGGTGTTATAATCCTTGGCTTTAAATTCACTGTGTAGAAACTGGAGTCTGAAACTATTCAGAGATGCTGTTAACACACCAATTTGCTGTGTATTTGTTTTGTTGTATGGATCAACATGTCTACATATATATTACATTTTTACTCTTAGACGATGACCGTCTTGTTATGGTATCTCTCTGAGTGTTAGGATGTGTGTGTCTGTTCTGTGTCATCATCAACCCATGGGGAATGTAACTCAGTGTTTCTGCATGGCTGCACTGATGTGAGGATACAGCATATTTCATCTTCTGCAGTGGGAGGCATTTTAAGCGGTGTCTCCAGCTGTGAAGATGTTGTAGCAGATTTAAAATCACATTTTGTAAATTTAAGGCTTTAAATTGGTATCAAATTATGTTTTACCTGTTACATTCAGAAACACAAGTCCTAACTTCAATCAATTAATCAGACTTTATTTGTAAAGCAATTTTCATACAACGTAGTGTAACACAAAGTGCTGTACATAAAGAGAAATTGATAGAAATAAAATAAAAATAGAAAAAATAAGCAATCCATAAGACCCTATTCACTCCCACCCTCAAAATGTTCTGAATACAAGACTCAATTAAAACAGGACAATTAATAAATAGATACATTAAAATCTGTTCCAAGTGAATCTTCATATGTATCACTATACACCCTCTCTGTGCTTTTCCTTGAATAAAATGCTGAAGGAAATAGTGACACAGAAAAAAGCTAAAAACAAGAGCTGAGTTGAAGAAAAGCTATAATCAGGCCTTAATAAGGAAACACTGAAGGTACCGTATAATGTTGAAATTGAAATAGAAAGCAAAGACAAACAAATTGGAGGTAATAAACAAGATAATAGGACAATAAGACATAATCCATAAAAATCTACTAAAACAAAATAAAAGTTAGATAAAAAACATTTAAATGAATTATTAAAATATTAAAAAAGACCATAGTAATACAATTAAAATAAGGCAGTGTGTGAGGCATTGAAATACAACATTTTAAACTTAATAAAATGTTAATAAACTAACATAAGATAAATAACTCTTTGTTGCAAGAGAGACTAAAAAGGTAGGAATTGAGTTTAAAAAAAAAAAAAAGTGTATATATTTTTTTAGAGAGCGGTGGAGCAAATAGTCGAAGCTAGGAGTCAAACCAAGGACTATAGCCTCTGTATATGGGGTGCGCTCAGACCACTGGTGTCTCTAAAATGTTGATATTCTGTGCAGCCCTCAGATCTTCAGGTAGGCTGTTCCACAGACGTGGGCGGTAATGATGAAAAGCTGCCTCACTGTGGGCTAACTTATTCGTTGATATGATATATTGGGATGGGAGTTGTAATCCGAGGTGGCTGCCGGGACTTCACTTACCTGTAGATAGACTTTTTGGGGGGGTTACATTGAACATTTAGGGCACTGGAAACCTTACTGGGATTATTTGTATAAAAAAGCTTCTGCTGAGTTCTTTGTGCGACCTGTCTGTTTGTGCCTTTTTTGATAGTCTTGATATCCAAGATTTTTTTGTATAGTCAGGACTCAGTTGTAATCGCAGTAGACGCTCTTTAAAAATGAACTCAATCAAGGATGTGGGTTTGAGCGGGATGGTGGGTGGGTCTCCTTTCTTTTCTCTCAGTTAATGTACATCTTAAAGAGATTTGTTGTAACAGCTGTGTGATTTGTGACTTTATTGAAAAGATGAAAAGAAATAATTTATACCCTTACCCTTTCTCCTTGAGCCTTTGAGATTATTGATTACTCTCAATAAAATGTGTGAACCCTCCTTGGGTCTTTGAGCTAGCTATCATTACAATCGGTCACAGTGTTTGTGTGTGACTGAGCTTACTAAAGTTGCTCTTTCAATATCTTGGATCTGTGCCTCCATAGCTTCCCGTTTTAGTGGTAATGTCAATCTGCAGATTTAAATAGCACTCTGTGAGATGTTGCATGCAGACTTTTAGGTGGAAATTCATGCTATGCACTCAAAGTGTTCTGCACTCAATCTTAGGACAGTGCATGTGCATCTGTGTCTGTGTATTAGAAGTTAAACCATACTTTTACTATGCTTCCAGAAGTTGCAGCAGGCCGTAGAGAAGCGTAACGAGATCATTGCGAGGCTCAGCTCCAACCTGCAGGATGCGCTCGCCAGTAGAGACCAGGTTCAGCTGGAGGCGCAATCGCTGGCCGGACAGATTCAAGCTCTACAGAGGCAGCTGCAGCAGGTAAGAGCGACTAAAAGCTAAAACTGTGCACTTTACTTTGTGCACACACAGCTACTGAACATCCGTATTCTGTGAACTGTCTTTCATGCAGACAAGTGTGGAGTTTATGCGCATCAAAAATCACACAGGAGCTGAAATTCCCAACAGTCATCTACAGCAGCATCAACAAGGCCATCCCTTCAAGTATGCAGACATCAACCACAAGGAGGCACCATCAGGGGAATCTGCAAGTGGATGTCCTGGTGCTGAAGGGTGCAGCACAGGCTTGGACAGTGAGACAGACAATTTTCTGCACACACTGAGGGCAGAGCTAGAGGAGGAAAGGCAGAAGAGCCAACGTTTATGTTCTGAACTGGAGGAGGAGATTAAGAAACACCAACATGTGCTTTCTTCACTGGAGAAGGAGAAGAGAGACCGGGAAGAGGATCGAAAGGAAAGTGAGACACAGCTGCAAGACCTCCAGACCCAGTTAGGCTCAGTCCAGAGTCAGTGCCTTGAGCTGCAGCAGTACAAAGCAGAGAAGGAGAAGCTGAACACAGAAGTGCTCGACCTGAGGAAAAGGCTTCAGCAGGAGGAACACGCACAGAGAAGAATGAAGGAGGAGATAGCCAGCTCTGACCTTCATCTTCAAAGCCTCGAGGAGAGCAGACTCAGACAGGAGGAGGAGATGCAGAGGCTGAAAGAGGAGCACAGAGAGGAGGTGGAGAGAGTGAGGCAGCTGCTGGAGGAGAGTGAGAGAGTACTGATGTTTAGAGAGGAAGAGGTCAAAGGACCGAAGGGTTCCAAGAATCGGCAGAACCAGGTGAAGGCTGGTTTCAGCTGTGATACAAATGAGGAACATCTAGGAAATGGACCTGATCAGGACACAATGAATGTATCAACACCTGGAGAGGATATGATGGAGCGCTACTTATCTTCAGTTCCTCATGCACTCTCCCAGTCTGCAGTGATCGATGAAAGCTTTGAACACTGCGGTCAGCTGGATGTCTCTGCAGATAACAGGTTAGATAAATGTTGATCAGTGCTCATAGTTTTGTATAGATCTGTTTGATATCAAGTACTTATCTGTTTATGTCTCTTCACAGTTTTGAGCTGAACAGTGACATTTTGGGAGACGAGCCTCTGTTGTCGATCTCAAACCGTTTCCAAGAAGAAAGCAGCCTTCCCAACAGCTCCAGTCGGCAGAGCTCCCCTGGAATTCCGCAGACAGTTGATTCGAAATCTCAATCTCTTTCTCACTGGCTTCACAACTTCACTTCAGACAAGCTGGAGACGAGTGACCTGTCCGAGCAGCAGTTTGACCTGGAAAAGGAGCTGCTGAGTCAGCAGTGTGGAGAGCTCCGTGAGGAGTTGGAACTCAAGGACCGGGACCTAAATGTGCTAAGGGAGGAAGTCATCAAGAGTGCTGAAGAGCTGGAGGAGGCCAGGAGCAGGTAATGAAGCTATTTAAGCCGGGGAGTTAATGAGCTTTTTACAGAAACATTTGTTTGCAATACTTCGAGTTTTGTTCTTATTGATTTGTTTTAGCTTTAAGGACGGGGATACGTTCACTGTAAAGGGCAAAAAAAAACATTCTCAGTTTAGAGAAAAAAAGCCAAGTAAATATGTTAAACTCCACCCAACTCAACTACTGTTGTTTAGTAATCCAAAGAAATAAGTGTGAATACGCTGTCTCATGCAAAGGGACCATATTGTAACACTTACGAATTAATATAGAATAAGAAAATAAAAAATATATGTCATTATACTTGCTAAATGTTCTCGAGATTCGGCTCAGGAGCTTGGTGGAAAATTAATAAACACAAGCACAAAATTCAAGTTCAACCAGAACCAGCTGGGTTGAAAATTAGCAATACATTTAATAAAAATCACTTGATAAATCAAGGTGAAATGTCAATAGTAGATAAGTACACAAGTAAATAAACACTCTCAGTCTGTGAATTAGCAAATAAATAAGTAATACTAGCAATTTGAAAGTCTCATAAAGACAATCGAGTACACTTATTACTTAATAATACTAATTAATAAAACTAATTAATCCCATTCAATCAATTAATTTTTGCTCTAAAAATCCCCTTGTTCTACTTCACCTTAAAAACTCCACAGGACCACTTAATAAAAAGTTTAACTGTTTACTTCAACAAAAATAAAACGGGTCCATAAAGGAGTCTAAGTTTACATCCAAATATCCCTAAATAGATCCGCCTTGTTTATTCAAAACTATAACTGTACGGAGATCAGTGCACCTGAACAAGGGGCCGGGTTACTGAAAGCAATGGTTAAGTCAACCATCCAGTAGGGACCTTCTGTTTGTAACAAACCCACATACATTATACATACCATAAATCCTTAAAAAATTAACTATGTAATATATATATTATTATATTATATATATATTTATTATTTATTTAGTTTATATTTAGTTTATATTTTGATTTGTATTTATTGTGGATTATTATTATTATTTTATTAACTTGCTCTATTTTGTTACTATCATTGTTATTTTTACAATATTATTGTATGAAAAAAGCTTTACAAATAAGGTCTGATTGATTGATTGATTGATTGATTGATTGATTGATTGAAAATCCTGTCTGTACGTTCAGGTGGGCCCAAGTCACAGATGAGCTCAATCAGGCTCTCTTCGAGCTTGAAGAGGAAAAGGAGAAGAGGATACAAGTTGAAGAGGAGATGAACTCAAAAACCCATGAACAAGACAACCTGAAGAACAAACTGAGTGCCTTAATGGAAGAAAGACAGAACCAGAATTTGGTTACGTTTATGGGGAATGAAGCTGCTGAAACCCCTCTACTGCTCCCTGAGACGCCTTCATCCGAGGAGGGAGAGAAACTGGAAGGGGAGATTAAAAATAAGCAGGAGAGGAAGGCTGAGCTCCTGTCTCATCAAGTGCTGTCTCTGCAGGAGATGAAGCAGGCTTCTACCAAACAGAACGCACAGCTTAAAGATGACAACCAGCTGCTGACACTACAGGTAGAACAGTATAATCAGTGGGTTTGTGTTAACCACTTAATATGAATGTAAACATGCTAGTCTCTGCATGATTTAGATAAAAATAATGCCAGACAAGCCAGGAACGAACAATCTTTTGAAATGATAAATGAGTGTGATTTACAAGAAGCTAACATAATTTCTCTTTCTCTCTTTCTCAAGACTCACTGTGAACTTCTCAGCTCAGAGCTAGAGGAAACAAAAACAACGCTCAAAACCACAGCAGCTTTACTGGGTCAAATGACCATGGATCGGGATGAAACCTTAAAAAAGCTTGAAACAACTCGCCAACGGGTTCTTGAGGTTCAGACCGAGCTGGAAAGATTACAGGAAGAGCTTGACAAGAGGCAGGGCTGGCTGAGCAGTGCTGAAAAAGAGAAGAATGAGCTAGAATCTCAGATATCCTGCTTGAGACAAAACATGGCTGACCTGGAGGAGGCCCGAGCAGAGGCGGAGCAGGAGAGGGAGAAGCACAGTAGGAAAGAGGAGGAGATGGACCAACAGATCAGAAGCATAGAGCAAGTCTTAGAGGAGGAACTGGAACAGTTTGAGAATATGCTCAAAGACAAAGATGATAAGGTATGATAACAGTTGATTTTAATATCTTTGTTTCAATCCAAACCTGATGTCAGCATGATTAACAATGTGTGACTTTTATAGTTTGCCGAAGAAAAGGAGAAATGGGAAGACGAGAGGCAGGAGAAGGACAAAGATCTTCTCAGTATGAGGCATCTCCTGGAGGAGCAGAGAAGGGAGAGGGAGGAGGAGGTGAAGGCTCTATTTGAGAAGCAGGCTATGGTGGTTGAGGAGGCTGCAGAAAGACTGAAGACATCTCACCAACTGGAGATGAAAGATCTGAGGGAGAAGCATCGAACAGAGGTGGGAGAAACTGCGACCAAATCACCGGTTCATTTTATTGCATGCATATTGTAAAAAATGTCAAAGTTGGTCAGAAACCTTCAAACTTCCAGCTCTGAGGACTCTGTCCAATGATGCCTACTCTTTAGTTATGAAATGTTGTATTATGTATCGTATATTTTGATCATTACTTACTGTGTAATTTACCTTTTATTCATATCCGGCATTAAGATGACATTTTTTTTTTTTTAATTAAAGCTAAAATGGATGCTGCTGATATATTGGGGCTCTTAATTTGTGTGATTGCATTTTTAGTATGTTAATTTCCTTGATATATTTACATAATTCCCTAGATCTCAGAGCTTAACTCTCACTTGGAGTCGGAACTGCTGAAGAAGCAGGTGGTGATGGAAGAAGAACAGAAGAGGCAGATCAGCCTCATCAAACAGGTATACACACTCAGTGAGACATATCAATTGGTTGTTTGGGACCCCCTTGAAAACGAGATGCTGCATCTCAAGGGGGCTATCCTATAATAAATAAATTACAAATTAACTTTTGCTTTATTTTTCTATTTAAAAAAAAATTCATATTTCGTTTTCTTCACTTCAGGTGACTGAACGCGAACATGAGAGGATGGTTTCAGAGCTGACGGCCAAACACAATGAGGAACTCAACCAGCTGAGGACGGAGCTGTCCATGGAGCTGAGGGAGAGCCTTGAGGCCGCCCACCAGGCTGAGCTGCAGCAGGCTAAGGTATACTAGATACATACTCAGGAACAGTTCGACCTCTCCATCACTTTTGTATGTCTTCTCTCCTTTTTCCTCCTTTATACAATCTAGTTGTATAAATCTTGACACTTCATAAGATTTAGTAAATGTCTTAATTTAGCACACAACCCTCTATGCAGTCCCTACCAAAGCTCTCTCTCAAACCAAGGCTTCATTCACCATAGGTCCAAAGGACCACTGAGCTTGAAGCCTTGCACTTGAGCCTGACCAGCGCCCACAACTCCCAGCTGGAGCACTCCCAGTTGAACTCTCAACAGGAGCAGGAGTCCTCTGTCGCTAAAGTCCAGGCCTCCCTGAGGGACACATTCGCACAAGAAAGTGCTCTACTGCAGAGTCGACATCAGCTCGATCTGGACCAGATCAGACAGCAGAACCAGGAGCAGCAGGAGGGACTGCGTGAGCTGCACCTACAAAACATGAGTGAGTTTGGATGAGAGGGCTTTTAAGCCGTTCACATAGCGTGTTCCTTTTCATGTTTGCCTGCAGGTGCACTCAACCTGTGTGCCATTATGAATGTGGGTGAGTCACCCTCATTCTTTTAAAAGCTTGTTCAGGACACAGTGGCAGATGTAAACTTCAAGTTCTTTAATGTGGGTGAACTAATGTGTTTGTGTGTTTTGTATGCACAGATAAGTTGAAGCAGCAGTGGGAGACGACTATAGCTCAGGAGAGAGCTGCAGTGGAGGAGAAGCAGGCCAAAGAGATACAGGTTGAGCATTATGAATGTGTTGCAATTTGTTTGATAACAACTTTATATAAAAATTCCAGACCATTTCATAGTTTATTTTTGAAGTTATGCCAAGTTTAATATTTAAATACATATTCCAGTTAATTTTGGTCCTCTCTTTCTCCCAGGCTTTAAGGTCACAGTGGGAGAACAACGCTAAGAGCACCCAGTCAAAACTTCTCTCAGATAGCCAGAACACTCTCACTGCAACCCAGAAGGAACTTGCTGACACCCAGGCATCCCTCACGCAAACCAACAAAGCTCTTACAGAAGCTCAGGCAGCTCTGTCCAAGATGCAGTCAGAGCTGCGGGGGTCATCTGCCCGGCTGGAGGAACTAAAGACGTCCAGTGAGGAGGAGAAGCAGAAACTGGAGGAGGAGCTTAAACAAGCCTGGGCTGACAGAAATGCAGCTGCTAGTGAGTTTCTCTTCTTTACACCCTGCTGTCTGTTATTAACTCAGTCTGTATTTCCACCAAGGCTGCACATCTTCTATATTCATTATTTAAAAATGACGTCCTAATTTCAATCAGCATCTGTCCGCTCAAGCTAGAGCTTAGTATACATGATCAGTTAAATTTATGACCGGGTGACCACTGTGGGTTTTGTGTCCCAGTTTATCTGAATTGTTAGTGCTTAGCTGATGTCATCTTGAATGTTACTAAGGTGCTCTGGAGGAGTTGGTTTCTAGTCATAAGGCAGTGCTGCAGGAGAAAGAAAAGCAAGCACTCCACCTACAGGAGCAGGAACACAAACTGCAGCAGGAGGTGAGTTCACTCAAATTACATGAATATGTAGCCAAGTTGCTAATTGTGTTTGATTCCTCTACACTGGCCCTAACATTTATATACAGAACTTAAAACATATTTGTCAATATCTGGACATTCCTGTGAATTTAGCTAGCTCCAGTCTATGAAACAAAAACAAAAAGGAATGTACAAAAAATGTAATCTTAGTCTAAGTTACAGTAAGTTTTTTTGTTCCTCTGTATGAACCAGGTTCTGCGCCTGCAGGAGGAGAAGACCTTATTAAAGCAGAGCTCAGAAGAAGAAGTAGGTCAGCTGTGGAGCCAGCTGGAGAGCATGAGGACAAGTCGGCAAGAGCTGGGAGGTGAGCTTGTTAAACCAGTCTGGCATGTGCTTGCCAGCGCTTTAGTTTAATCAGCTGCATTTATCTAAATATGCACAACAAACCCACTCAGAACTCAAAGCTGTATTAAATACGCCTCACTGAAACATTTTGTATGTGATGTAATTTGCAGCGGATGTTTTAAAAATTCCTTTGTGTGACATGAGTGCACTTTATTTTCTGCATCCTCAAGATGTTCTGTGTTTTTTTGTGCTCTTACTTTCTTTTCATAGAGCTGAAGGAGCAGCTGCGCGCTCGCTCGTCTCGTGTCGATGACATTGAGCGCCTGAAGTCAGAGTTTAATGATCAAAAACGGGAAATAAAGGAGCAGAATGAGGCTGAGCTGGAAAGCTTGAGGAGGTATGAGAATAGCTGGCTTACAGGGGCACACACATATGCACACTGAGTCCAGATTCATGTTATTCCCTCAAAAGTCTCATCTTCTTGTACTCTAAGTTTAAAAGTTAGAGTCCAGGGTACATTTTTTATGTTAGTTATCTTTAAATTCTCCTTTTTCAACCCTGTCTTATATATATATATATATATATATATATATATATATATATATATATATATACTATAACTTTTCCCCCCTCTAGGTACTTTGAGCAGCGGTTGCAGGTCACAGAGGAGAGCTACAGAGAGGAAATCGCTCTGCTCCAGCTGAGGCTAGTGGAAGGTGCCATGGAAGAGTCTGTACTAACTAGGTATGCAAAGAGAATGTAACTTCAGACCAGATACATGCCCTACAAACTTAGATGCATTGGAAAAAAAAAAATTGTCTTTCTGTTTCAGTTTCATCTCCCAGAGCCAAGCAGAGGGGGGGAAAGATCACATGGCTCTTGATACTAGCCTTAACCTGGAGAAACAAAAGGTGAATGCATGCTTGAATAGAAAAATGTATATATTCAATTCAAAGTGCTTTGAATGTCCCAATTTGGATGAAATCTCCAGCTCAAGTTTCACAAAATACAGGAGTTCATTCTTCTGCAAATATCAGTTTTGCAGTTTTGATCATAAAAGTGTTCTAAGCATCATATCATGTCCAATCCAGGAAGAGCTTGACAGTTTGCTACTTGAACGGGAGGAAAAACACACAGTGGAGCTTTCAAATCTTCGAACTACTATGGCTCTGTCCTTCAAGGAAGAGCTGCAACAGGTCAGACATAAACTCGTCTCAATCTAAATGCTTAATTTCACAAGGACTAATTAAGAAGGTGAATGTAAGAGGGGCCTTAGGTAAATCTTTCCCAGAGCAAGTTTCTAAGAAGTGTTTTATGACCATTCTTGAAATTACAAGTGTTAACATTTTTTTTAAAAGTGGAGGTAAACGCTTGAGGGGTGCACTATTTTTAAAGGTACAGTGTGTAGAAATAAAAATATTTAGTGAAATCAAGCCGCCAGATTACAGAAGAAGCAACGGTGGCATTCGAGGACAAGAAGCCTCTGTAATACATGATCAGTATGATCTTACATTTGTTGAGATTTTACAATCCAAAACCTCATTCCTTGTGTAGATATAAAAGACTAAAATCAGTTTTGCTAAATACTACACACTACTTTTTTTTTTTTTTTTTTTTAAAGAAAAGGTAACTGCTCACATTTTCAGACTCTCACCTGGCAGATGTTCAGAGTGATGGGCTCGGTTGTATGGATTTTAACTTGATCAGTCACTTTTATTCAAACAGTTTATCTCTTCCACTCAGCTGACTGATCACAGTGTGAAGTGGTCCTGAATGTCGGGATGTGTAAAATGTGGGCTTGGATAATTTCCATGAGCTTTCAGACTAAGGTTCTGGCAGATTATGATTGCCCTTTTATTCACAAATGTCTTTCTTTTCCTTTTTTTTTTTTTACACGATTGTTGTACTTCAGGTGCGCTCCGACCTCACGGACTTCTACTATGAAGAACTGCAGGAGATCAAGACTCGTCACGCACTGGAGCTGGAGCAACTCAGAGCCAAACTGTCTGACTGTCACTTACAAGGTTGCTTACACATTCTATAAAACTGACAATCCATGAAGTGAAATCATATAAATAATAATTGTATTCTATTTATTTATTTATTTACTTCTTTATTTGCAGACCTGACCCAACTTCGTTTTGAGGCAGCTCGGCAGGCTGAGGTAAGAAAATACAATCAGATAATTATTAGATCAAACCACACGGTGATTCTTTGAGTAATTTGTTACAATGTTATACAATAACAACACATGTTGTTTTGATTAGGTGGAAGTTGAACAGCGGATGTGGTGTTACACTGAGGAGCTACAAGCAAGCATGACCATCATCCACAACCTGGAGAAAAGAGTGTCCGGCTTTAGTGTACAACATGATGCTGAAACGCAACACAGTGCACAAAAGGTATGCAAGTGTACACAGTCTATGCAGTTTTAAATGTACCAATTAATGATGCAATGTGGAAATTTCAAAAAATTTCTTTATTCTTGAAGCAGGACATTGATGTTGAACCCCAGCGAGAAGAAGCTCTGAAACAAGAGAAGGGTCGTTTACAGGAGGAGATGAAGAGGCTTAGACAAGAACTCCAAGAGAAGCATGGAGATGAACTTGCTGCCCTGAAGTCAAATCATGACAGAGAGATGGAGGAAGAGAGGACAGGCTTCGAAAAATCTCTTCACGAGGAGAGGGAGAAGTTAAAGGCTCTTCAGGCAGCACTTGACAACGATGAGAGTAAGACTGTAATTGGTTGTCTGTAGGATGTTTGTCATTATATTAGAAATGAATGATATGTATTGTATAACTTGCTGTGTGTGTCTTTCAGGCCCACAGGTCATCGTAGTGAGGCAAAGACTTGAGGCCCAGTATGACAGTGAGTTGAAACAGGCGAAGAGTCGTATGGCAACAGACATGAAGGAGCTCACTGATCTCCTCCAGGAGCGAAGTGAGGAGCGGCTACGACAAGCACATGATAGGTGAGCTCTCGAGATCCTCAAGTCTTCATCATTAACTAGGTGTCGGTGGTTTGATGGGTGCATTTGACACAGTCAATACTCTATCCTCAAATTACAGTCACTATTGTTTAATTATTTGTATCTAAAATTCAGTGTATTGTTACATGCATATGATCTGGAATAGAAACACAAACTGACAATATTTGCAAAATGACATCATTTTATTGGTTTTACTTGAGAAAGGTGTTCATTTTAAGGATTTAGAAAATTAGTAAATCTCATCTTATATGATAATTTACTCTACTAAAGTCTCTCAGCAGTAAAGATAATAAAATAATATACAGGGGATTGTCCTCTTGTCAAGAACAGCGCACCAATCAAATGCTGTCCCTTTGTTGTTATTGGCAAGGCCAAAAGCAATACTGGCGAGCTGAAAGCTGCCGATTGGTTGGTCAGAACATTACAACAAGATGTAGGACGCCATGGTTGGAGTTGTTTTTGTGTGTTTTGGTTACATAAAAATAAAACTTGACCATGGACTTTTTTTAAATTTATTTTTTTAAGAGACTATTGTTTTTAAGTTTGACCTGTTAGTAGATAGGACAGTACAGAGTCAGGAAGTAGAGGAAGAAAAGTGGGGGAAACAAAGCCCAGCTGGGCTGATGCAGAGAGGACTCAGATTGTGTACATTGTGCAAACTACCAATGTGCGCTTAACTGGCGCCTTCTTTTTTTAAGACTGCTCTTACATACCATGGTTAAGGTCCCTTTGAACATAATCTTGAACTTCTTTTACTCCTAGTTCTGGTAGTATAAAAAGAAGATAAAGGGATGAGGTCCTCTATGTGCTCTGTGAGCAGCTTACAAAGTCCTTTGCATGTAAAATCAATAAGTGTTAATTGACCAGAGATCTTTGCTCCAGTGTAGCTCTCATGGTATGAAAATGTCCTCACATCACTGAGAACTAAGTCTTCAAAAATGACTTAAGGCCCTTTTATAAATGCTTTTTTTTTCTCTCTCTGTTTAGGTTTCAAGATCAAAAAGCATCAATGGAGCAAAGTTTGTGCCAAAGATATGAAACCTCTCTGTCAGAGCTGAAGAGCAACCATCAAACTGAACTGCAACATGAGAGAGACACACTACTGAACAAACACTCCCAAGAGATGGATGCACTCAATGCCAAACACAAAGCACAACTGGACTCTCTCAGTGCCAGTCACAGAGGGCAGCTTGAAGCTCTGACTGTTGAGCTAGAATCCAAACACAGCGCTGAGCTTGTCGCCTTGGAAGAGGCTCTCAGTTTAAAACTCAAGACAGACCATGAAAGTCTGGAGATTATGTTGAAGGAGACCAACCTGGCTCAGCTGGAGGCTTTGGAGGCCGAGCTAGCTCGAAAACACCAGGAAGAGAGGGATGAACTGGAAAAGAGGATGCTTGGTAATATGGACACTTTGGAGGCAACGTACCTAAAAGAAGTGCAAGTAAGGACATAAATAAAACATTATGCAAAACATTATGTTAGCAGTTTGATGTTCTCAACAAATACACAATAGTGCTGTTATTTAGAGTTCTTCCATTATCCTTTTTTGTTCTATCAGACATTGCGTGATGAAATTATGCAACTCAAAGAAAGACATCACCAAGGTCTGAACCGCCAGAAGTCAGAGCAGAGGCAGCTGATGGAGCGCACTGCCGCAGAGCAGCTGTCTGTCAGGGAGGAACTGAGGAAGGAGCTGGCTCAGGTGCACATTGAGAAGTTTAGGGCCATGGCAGCTGAGCTCAGCCACGTTCACAAGGTGAGCATAAAGACGGTTGGTAGACTTCTGGTAAACAGTCATCAATTCAACTACCATTCCACCAACAAGCAAGTTTTAAAAGTGTTTCCTGCTTTTTGTTTTCTTTACAGACTGAGCTGGCAGCTCAAAAAGAGGCCTTGGATACTGAACACTGCAACGCACTGGAGACCATAAAGAAGCAGGTACATACACATTACTTTGGTGTTCTTACTCAGTGCCCTCTCACAATATAATGTAAGCGCTGTCTAGTGCTCAACATAAGACTTGGAGGTCTATAAGGTGATATAAGTGTAAAATATTAATTTTCCTTTGACTTAATTTTTGGGGGAAAAAATCTAAATTATAAATTTGATATCTGGCCCTCACAAACATTGCTTCCTACTACAGTAGAACACCTTGGGGGGTTAAAGCATGACATAAAATAACAAACAAATGCATCATGCTGTCCTGCATGCTGCCAGTCTTAATATTTTTGCGAGACCTCAAAGTTGTAGTCAGCAACATGAACTTTCCACCTTAAAACCCTTCAGCCTCTATTTCTACTCCCTCATATCATACAGCTAAGCCCCTCCCACCAAATGTTACATCAAACAAGCATGCCAGCCATTGTCGTGCAAACTGTCTGTTCCACTCAGCTAGTTATTTCTGCCTTAGAAGACAGAAACACTGACAGCCAGTCAAAAAGCATCCCAAAAAAGCAGGAATTGGTGTGTGCCGCACAGCTGGGAAGAGGGAGCGGGAGAGAGCATAGAAGTCAGATGAATCAAGTTTATTCAGAGTCGCTATGATAAGCTAGTTGCATACAAGCCATTTCCTGATTTGTTGTTGTTGTTGTTTGTATTTCTTAAACAACTAGTTTAGTCTGAATCAAAGAGGCGGTGCTCACGAACACAGGTTAAACACATTTATTTAAAGGAGCATTTCATCTCAATATTGTCAGTGACGTGCAATATTCAAAATGTGTTATTTTCACAAATATTGTTAAATAATGTAGATTTTAAATGCAAACAACAACAAATCTTGGTGGCTTTTCTAATTTTCCATTTTCTAGTTTGTTGATGTTTTAAACGGTTAGTAAATGTTTCTTCTTTTCATCATTTTGCAGGTTTTAGAAGTGGAACAACAACACAGCTTTGCTCTTGAGGAGCTCTCACGTACCTGCTCTAATGAGAAAAAGCAACTAACTGAGCAGCATGAACTCCAGCTACAGGTATGTGTATGCATGTGTGGATCTGTGTCATTTACATGGTGAGTTAACATCCAAAGCTCTGCCTGCTGAGTCGTTCTTCGTGCTTGTCGGTTGAGTTATGTCTTTGTGGCTCTTACACCCCATTAGGGAGAGGATTACACAGGGTTGTTGTTCATCCTTTTATAATGGTCGACTTGTGTGTAGAGGCGAAGGGTATTTATTTGGATCTTTTTCTGAGAACCCCTCTGACTGTGAGCATTTGAACCAACTGGATGGTGGAGTATTAATCCAAATACACTGTTCATGTGCGCTGCAGGAGCTGAGGAGCGTCTCTGCACGAGAGTTGGAGGCATGCCGCAGAGAGCTGGAAGTGGAGTCATCGAGGCAACGGCAGCACTTCCTAGAAGAGGTGGAGCTCCTTAAAGTCCAATCAGAGGAGAGGCTGCAGGACCGGATTAATCAGTTGAAGGTAAAAGAGGAGATGAGGAGAAAGATGGCCTGTTTAGGGAGCTTTAAGGCATTTTTCTACAGTTCTTTAATATGTGAACTTTTTGTAGCAGCCATGTTGCCGTCATATAACAGTAACCCGTGAAAAAGTGTCTTTGTCATCGTTCTCATCTTTCTCAAATTACTCTATCAATATTTATTTGTGTGCCTGTTTTTAGAGACATTATGTAATAGCTCTGGATTATGGAAAGCTGTAGTGTGTGTGTGTTTGTTTTGACATTGCCCGCTCTAAGCTCCAGCTGCACCAGTTCATTCTCAGGGACAGTTCTTTCTGTTGGACCCTTTCCCACTGGAGCTTTATTCAAACCCAGTGTCCACATAATCCCACCATCATATGTGTAGAAGTGTTTTGTGCATCGGTCTCCCTGTTCTCTGAATCTGCTGGGCTGTGTACATGTGTTTTGTGTTTCTGCAATCTGAGCGGTGGCTAAATGGATGGATCTAAGCTTTTTATCCTCTGATGCAGAAGATTTGAAGGCTGCATGTACTTTTTTTTTTTTTACCCCCCCCAAACATTTCAGTCATAAGCCAGTGAGACATGATGACTAGAGGTTTCTTTAGCTGTGGAACATCTAACCCTTAACAACCCTGCAGCTTTTTAAGATGCTGGTCTGCATCTTTTATTTGGTTATCCAACGTCATTGTTTTTTCAAAGACGGAGTGTGAGGAGCAGAAGCAGGCGGAGCTTGAGGACTTGAAGCGGAGCTTCATATCTGAACAGGAGGAGAAGGAGCAGAGCTACACCGGCAAAATGAGTCAGCTCACTGCCCAGCTTCAGCAGCTGGATGCTGTGGTGGCCCAGGTACCACACGCACACACGCACACACGCACACACGCATACACGCACACACGCACTCACACGCACTCACACGCACTCACACGCACTCACACGCACTCACACGCATGGTCCAGGCTTTTACAGTTTTTTTAACATTACTGGTGCAAATGAAAAGCTTGAAGAAGGTAACACCTGCAGCTCCACTTTTCATTTGTGTTGCATTATGGGTGTTGAGGTTCAAAGCACAAAATCAGTGAACGAAAGAGAAACTGCTGATCAGTAAAGATGGACAATTCGAGAACTGAGTGAGATGAAAAATAATCCATAGGACATTTTCTTCCTCTCTTCCTTGCATATAGTTACATCTCTTACAAAAGATTATGATATCGATGAATTACCATACATAACTGGTGGTACGTATGTGATTTGTGTGGATCTGACTCTTTCGCTGAAGAACCAAAATTACCGGCTGATTAATCAAGTAGTGGATAGCTAGAAAATGTAATAATTAATTATTTAAGGTAATTATATAATCCTTCAGCTAGTAATCCAGAAAATCTCCCTGATTAAGATATCTTGGTGAGTTGTAGAGATTTATTGCCTTTCTTTTATTTTTGAATATTATGAGTATTTTATGGTTTAGACTGTTTGTAGAATTAAACAAGACATTTGAAGAATGGAATTTTTAACTATTTTACCCACTGCCATGTATATGTGAAGGTTGATAATTCTTATCTAATAAGAGCTTAACATTTTGTGTTATTTCATAGCCAGAAACACTGTAGTTTATTATTTAGGCCTGCAATCATAATAAATATTTGATTTGATTTCATAGTGTTTATTTCAAATATGTAAAAATCGTTATATAAAATGCAAAAATAATAATCTTAATAATAATACTTATAAATTGTATCCTCACTACTATGAATTTGTATTCAAATATCCGAAACAGAGTAGGAAGAAGTCAAACTTATTAAATCCCACCCCTTCTCCATCATTAATTCATTAATTAATAACGGTCTATAAAAATACTTACGCTTCTTACTTAATTTCAGTGGAACGGGGCCTTGTTGGCCTAGCGGTTTTAGCGTGGCCCCATAGTAGAGGCTATAGTCCTCAGTGTAGCGGTCGCTGGTTCGCTGCATGTCTTCACCCATCCTCTACTCCCCACATTTCCTGTCTCTCTTCAGCTGTCTCGTCAATAAAGTCAAAAATGTCCAAAATATAACTTGCTTTTTGTTAAGTAAAAAAACGATCATAAAATAAATCAGAAATCATTTCTTGGGATTTTTAGTTAATTATTTCCCAGGTTGTTTTGAGTCACTGAAGCAACATATTCTCTTGTGTTGTGGTTGTGAAGCATTCTAAATCTGTTCTATTCATTAATCATTAACTTCCTGTGTAGTTACCTTCATTTCTGTTACCATAAAACACATTTTGATTGCATAAGACCCCTCCATGAATAAACAGTTTCTGAAGTTCCCCATGACCCAAATGACTGAGTTGTTTAAAATCCCTAATTAATTGCCTTTAATCACGATTATTGGGCCTCATGCATATCAACATTTGTTTCCATGGCACCTGCCTGGCTTGGCTGGCACAGTGAGAGATTAAAACACACACACTCATGCAAACCCCCTCCACGAAGTCTGCAGAGAGAAGCTTAGGAGTGGTTGGGAGGGTGCTGTTGTCAGAGCAACAGTATTGTTTGGTTGAGGCAGGTGGCTGCTTGAGACATGTTTGATGTGAGAGAGCGGGAGGTAGAGGGAAAAGAGAGGGAAGCAAGTCGTAGTGAGAGGACAGACAGACCGAGGAAGAGAGGGAGAATGACTGGACTGGGGAACCAGAGGTAAGTAAAGCTCATCCACACCTGGAAGAAAACTGATAAAGTCCCTTCTGAGAGAGAGTGCAGCTGTGAAGGGAGAAGTTTGCTCGCCTCAATCCCGCTCTGGCTTGGAAAGAAACAGCCATACTTCTGCCAAGGAGGCTTGAAGATTACAGTCAGTGTGTGTGTGTGTCAGGTTGCTTTAACTTGGGTCAGAGAAAGAGGGATGTGTTTTAGATGTTGCAGAGGATGTGTTGACTGTATTCTGGTTGTCTGTGGATGAGGCTGATCTCTCTCACAATCAACATCTGGTATGATTGGCTTTTTAATGCAGAACATGCCATCTGCTCCTGGCTCTGGCAGGATGTTGTTGGCCATGTGACTTATTTGTTTAATACCTCCATGCCGGTCACAGCCATGGCAGCAGGCTTTATTTTGTCTCACCTTCTGTCATTACAATTCTTTAAATGCAATATCCCAGAGCAGTCAGAGGGAAATACGTCATAATGTGGCTCTGACATCTTTTTAGACTGAAAGGTTACATCGACATTAACATTTGACAACCAGTTCCCCCTCCAAATACCATTTTTGGCCATAACTCAAGATGCATACACTGAGACACTACTAGTATTTTAGATTAAAATGATGAAGTGAAGAGGAAACAATGTTACCGCGTGCTCAGGGAGGTAATATGGCAAACCCCAGGTTAAAGCCTGGTGCTCTTGAAGAATCGAGTGTTACTATCAAAGGGAAGCCACAATACAGAGGCTGTCTTCAGGGACACTAGTCTGAGTGAAGGAATAAGTTTAAAAAGCCTTAAATAGTTCAGGGCATAACGCTTAAAAAACGTAACAATCAGGAAACCACGCTAACTGGTTTCGACCCTCAGAGTCTTAATAAGGGCGTAGTGAAAAAACAGAAACAGGTGAGGTTCCTTTTATACCATCACATGGCTGAAAAATACATGGGCATATATAGAAGGACAGAACTACTCAACATGATGCCATATAAAGTTGATATAAAAGAAGTGTAACCTAAATAGTACATATAATTAGTTGATATGAACGATACAATTGCCATTAAAAAGCAATCATTAAGTCATGTTAAATATGAGGTGACAACTCTTAAACTACAGAATCTGCAATCAGCTGTTCTCTGACTTAATAATTTCCTGGGGAAAAAACACTCACGGCCTTTTCACATTTGAAGCAATCTCCCAGGAAAGCCTGGAGAGAGTCTCTTCAAGTTTGCACAAACATCCACTGAGACTCAGGTTCTCAAGGGGAGGCGGATCAACCGATCACTACACCTTTGACCGCCAAAAATCTGTTTGTCAAAAGACTTTTCTTGCAATAGCAGAACAAAGCATGCACTGCAAAGAAACAGAAAAAAAGAGACCCTTTCCTCTATAAATTCACACAGTAAAACCTTTCCTGTTTAATGTGACCTTCTTGGGGAAATATTTTCTTTGAGGGTGGCTTTTCAAATATTTTGATTAAGAAACATCTGTTGTCCTCAGCCACTGTTACATTCTACTGGAAACTGATTGAAAGAAAAAACAATTTTAATTGTTGGCAGAGGCATTTCAGACCTTTTTGTCATACTTTTCAAACCAGCTGGAGATGAATGCATTCAATTCATTTAGTCTAGTCAGATGTTTCTGTACTGTCTGGGACTAGACTGCAAACATAGGATGGGAGACAGGAAGTAATTTAACAAACTATTTCTGTGTCCATTTGTCCAGCTGCGAGCAGAGGTCAGCTGTCTTCAGGGAGAGTTAGAAGGGAAGCGTGCAGAGATGGACACGTTGGACACTCTCCTCCAACGAAGGGATCGTGAGAGTCAGGAGGGAGGAAACCTACTGAAGATGCTCACTGATGACCTGCAGACTGCCAAAGAGGAAAGGTAAGCGATGTACAACAGCTCGATTTACCCGTTTCAGACGCTCCATATAACCTAAACTGTAATCAAAACCATCAGGAAGACGACTGTCTATTTCCAATGGTATTTTTTTGCTGCAATAGCTTTAAGTGAAAGCTCCAACATTATTTCATATATTACTCTTTGCCCAAACTGGTCTTTTAGGTGCAAGACTTCATGATATTTATTTTATATAACTGATGATTTTTCTCTAGATTACATATATTTTGCTTTGCTAATTGCGTGTCTGATGTGCCACTCCTGTTTTTCACAGATGTAACCTCAACCACGCCAATGAAAAGCTGAAGAAGGTGCTGATTGAGATGATTCGCAGCACAATTGCTACAGAAGAGCTGATTGGACAAAAGATCAGTGCCCGAGCTAAGACATCTGAGCGGGCGTCCCATCAGAGGAGCTCAACAAGTGCAAACAAGGATGCTCAAGACTCAGGTCTGTTGATTTCAAATTTACATAACATGCTCTGAGGACACCGCTCAGTCTTGTTCAGGGTTACAGAATAGCCGAAGGGGTTTCTTTAAATGAAGCATTTGAATATTTGTATAATATTTCCGTTGTAAACTTCACTTCAGATGAACTGGAGCTGACCCACCTGCTGTGCGAGAGCCTGCTGGTTTCAGACACTCAGATCAATCCTGGGGGAGAAGAAGCCGCTCTGAATGCCTGCAGCAGACTGCGTCACACTGTTGACATGCTGCTGGAGCTGCTCAACGAGGCCAACACACAGGTATAGGAGCATACACCCACATTCGCTGTTATCTCAACCATCAATATAAATAGTTTTCGATAAAAGTTTTTTTATCCTCACTTTCTTTCCAGCTGGAGCAGACTCATGATGTCCACCTTTCTCTGGAGGAAAAGTTCTCTAAGGGCAGAGAAGACTCCGCTCAGCTCCTTGAGCAGCACAAGCTCCTGTTGGAGCAGCTCGATCAAGAAGCCAAGCTGAAGAGTCAACTCCAGCTGGAGCTCCACAAGGCCGAGGGTGAGCGTGACTCTGCTTCCCTTAACTGACCCATTTTATGCTGTCAGGCAACATATTGCAAATGAGTTGTTACAATTAACTGATTAATCTGTCTGTTTTTTTCCCCCCTCTCACATGAACTCTTTGACTCTAAATGTTGTGATCAGGGCTTCTGGAGGGCTATGTAGCTGAAAAAGCCATCCTCGAGGAGTCCCTGCAGCAGAAGGAGTCCCAGGAAGAGAGATTAGTAGAAGAGCTGGAGGACCTGAAGGTGAAGCTGCACCAGATGCAGGGCCTCACCACAGAGCTGGACAGCCTCAGACTGAAGCATCAGGAGCTCGGCGAGGAGCACACACTTCTCCTGCGCCAGAAGGAGCATCTTTCTGCAGGCCTTGGGGAGAGGGAGAAAGGTGAGCACAGCATCCACAAATTCACGCGTGTGTGTCTGATATAAAATGTTACATGACCTGTTAGATGCGCTTGACCGCACACTTATATAATGTCTGTGCTCAGATTTGTCTTTTCTCCGTAGGCCATTGGCTCATTTTAGATCCTGAGACAGGTTTGTAGGTCAGCGTGGAGTATGAGTGTGTGATGAGGGGGTGGGGATGAATATGCAGTTTCTTTGCAGTGCTGTGTGAGGTTGCGGTTTGTAACACCGCGATTAGCTTGTAGCAAAGACGTGGAGTGCTGTGTCCTTTTTCTTCTTAAACCCTGATACTTCATCGCCTTTTCTGAAGAAAAAGCGCATTATGTGTAATAACTCTAACTAATTTCTGCTACTGAATAAAACTACTGTTTTATATTTTAAATTTAAAACTAAGCTTCCTTTTTTAAATATTTCTAGCTCTTCTGGAAGAGACTGAGCGCCTGGCTCGGGATCGGCTGGACTTGCAGCGGCAGGCAGAGAAGGACCGCAGTTCTCTGTCCCTGCGCCTCAGGGCCCTGGAAAGAGAGCTAGACGAGCAGGAGACAAAGGGCCTGGAGACGGAGCAGCACCACAAGACTCATACAGAAGACCTCCACCAGCGAGTCCAAGCGCTTGAGAAACAACTGAAACATGACCGCCAGTTTATCGAGGTTAGTTTAAGCAAATATTGGTGAACTAAGAAAAAAAAAAAGAGACCATCTTATTTTGATGTAAAGCTTAGTCCTTTATTCGTCTTTTTATCTGCAGCTGAAATTGCTGTAATTGCTTGTACTTTCCTCCACTTTGAGAATGTCAGAGTTGATATTTTCATGTCGCTGCCTAATGTAGTGGTCACACTCTTTCACATCATTTGCTGTGCGTATAGGAGCAGGCTGTGGAGCGTGAACATGAGAGGGATGAGTTCCAGCAGGAGATCAGAAGGCTGGAGGCCCAACTCAGACAGACAGCAAGCGTGGATAGTAAAGGACACAGGGTGAGACCTACATAAGATGCCTTGCATTTGCAGTGTGTGTTTTTTGTCTAAAGCATTTTTTGATGGAATGTTGTTAACAAAACAATATGTAGTATTTCTGAAAAGGTTGAAGTGATGAATGCATTGTTTGTTTGCCAATGAGCCTGACTTTTGTTGTGTTTATCCCTTGCGCTGAACGGATTGCTGTAGTTTGAGGACTTGGTTCTGCAGGTATGAACTCTAACTAGCCTACATCTCTTAGCTCCTCTGACTCTTGTGCATGGTGTGCATCATTCATCATTATTCCTGTGCAATCATCCATAGATTCATTCTTAGTTGTGATATGTGCTTGTCATAAGTTCTACATTCACCCTCATGTCATTGCCTGTTCCTCAATATTCATCTGCTTCTGTTCTGCACTTCATTTGCCTTTCTCCTCTGCGTCACTACTCTCTGGAATGGCATAACTTTTTATATTTAGTACTGGCGGCTGCGGATCCGGAATGGCTTATTTCTCTACAAATCGTGTAGTTTTCTATCCGCAAATCCCTTTCCCCGAATAAATACTCCAGAAACATACCTAAAAATGTGTCTTTGTATCTGTAGGTGGAGAGTCTGCAGACTATGATCAAAGACAAGACGGAAGACCATGCATCCTTGCTTGCAGCCAATCAGCAGGCCCAGCGGGACCTTGCAGAGCGCAATGAGGAGATAGACAAGCTAGCTGGACGAATCAGAGAGCTTGAACAAGCCCTACTCAACAGTACTGAGAGTGACAGATCTGTCAGTCAGCTGGAACAAGAGCTCCACAGAGCAAAGCTGAGAGAACAAGAGCTGACACAAGTGAGAAAACACACCAAACACTCTTCTGTATACAACCCTGAAATCGCTTTAAATACCAAGTGTACTTGAAGGTTCCTTTGTTCTGATGAATGCACTCACTTTTGTTAGGATAAGCAGGCTCTGGAGCAGCAGCAGCTGTCCAACAGGCTTCAGATCTCTGCCCTTCAGTCCAAACTGGATGAGACAAGGCACTGTTACCACGACAACTCACGTGACCCCACCCAGGAGCTGAGAGATGCCCTGGACACCGCTCAGCAGAGCCTGCAGAGCAAAGAGCAAGAGGTCTGTTGGATTTTATGTCTGGTACAACATGACTTCAGCTTATACGTGATGGTTGTAAATACATGCTTTCGACTGCACTGCCACCTTTTGGAACCAATGTGAATTTGTGCGCCGGCTGTAGGTGAAAGATGTTTATAACCCACTACAGAACACTTTTGTGATTGTAGAACTTGAATTTGATCTGCTATCCTCATTAACATGTTAACTAATGTTATTATTTTTAGGCTGAGATCCTGCTCAGCCAGCTGGAGACTGTGCAGAGTGACTTGAGCATCAAAGAGGTCGAACTGAAACACCTCACACTACAGCTGGAGCTGCTGACCAATCAAAATGCAGCTCATGTGAAGGAGCTCCAGGAACAGATTGCTGCTTTAGAAGTAAGTGCTCGCTTGTCTTTATGCCACACTGGTATCTATCTACTGCATGTTCTATAGGCAGCTTGTAAGTCATCCACAAGAAACGTCCATCCTCATCAACTATCCATACTGCTATTTCCCATTTGGGGTCCATATAAACAGTTAAAGGGACAAAACAACCTAATGTTGCCAAATGGATTTTACATATGTTTTTAAACGTTTTAAATAAAGAGGCAATAAGTACCTCTTACAAATACTGTTGACATCAGTGGTGAAATGCATCACTATTAGGCGGTTAGAACCTGAGCCCCCAGCACTCAGTTTGTGGAATGAGATGCTGTTTTTTTTCTTGTCTGCCTTCCTTTTTTTGTTGATTTATTGAATCATTTATTTTCTACTGTTATTTATTATTTAATTAATTTTAATGTACATCTTTTGACTTTCGTTTATTATCATATAATATTTCGTGAAACTATGTAAAAAAAAAATACAGCACAAATGTATAGATGACTGTTTTTATTTCAGTTTAGGCAACTTAAACAAAGTTTAAAAAAAACAAAGAAATCCTCCAGATAATAATTTTTCTCTTGACTTAACATCCAAATGCCCATCGTAAACAAAACAAACGGTGTAATTTGAAGCCTTTATTAATCCACTGAGAACTATTTCCAAATATTTTCTTTTTCTCCCTCGTCTTTAAAAGCTCTTAATCGTCCTGTGTTGATCTTAAGTGGTATGTACTACTCTGCCTGCAGGAAAATGTGTCTGCTCTCACCATCCTCAAGGAGGAGAACGATGAACAAAGTGAGGTGGAGGAAAGGGATGAAGAGAACCTCCCCTCTGCGTTACTCCAGGAGAAAAATCACGAGATCGACCACCTCAGCAACGAGATCCAAAGGCTTGAGCAGGAGCTGGAGAGTACCAGGGACAACAAGGTAAGCACAAGTTGTGCAGACAATACATACTGAGAGTTTCAACATGTTAATACCTGAAGAGGTCATGATGAAACTTTTCACTTCTGATTCTTATGTTAAGGTTTTGGAGGTTGAGCTGGAGGATCTGCGCTCACAGGTGGAGCACCTTAAGTCTGAGGTTGTGAGAGTGCGTGAGGACAAACAGGAAGAAGAGGAACGCCTTCATGAGGTCATCAGCACACTGCAGGCAGAACTTGCCACTCTAGGCCCCAACCTGCATGAAGTCAGTGACTCTCAGGATGGCGACAGCATCAATCCCTCACCGGCTCCTAGCCCAGAACCTCGACACTACCCTGTCCAGGAGCAAGAGAGGAGGGCAGGACCAAGAAGCCTGAAGCAGGAGCTCAGTCTAAATCAAGCGAAATCGTCTCGCCCGTTTCGATCTCGCCTCAAAGCTCTTCAGAGTCAACTGGACACCGCTGTGGCAGAAAAAGATGGACTGGAGAGACTGCTGCTCACTCAGGAGGAAGAGTACAGAGGGCACGGAGAGGAGTTTGGAAAGAAGCTGAAAGCTGAGAGAGGGAGGAACGATGAACTCCAAGGTAACCTCACAGCTAGAGAGGCTGAGCTGAAGGAACTCAGAGCCCAGATAGAAGAGAAGAGAAAGCTGTCACAAGAGGAGAGAAATAGTTATCAAACTGAAGCCAAAGAGATTAGCGCCCTGCATGAGAAGAACACCCAGCTCAGCTCTCTGATTTTGGAACTCCAAAAGAAAGAACAGGAGAGCATGAGGGAAATCACAGCTCTCAGAGCGAAGAAGCAAGAGATGAAAATGGAAACAGAAGTCCTTCAAGAATCCAGCCTGACTCTGGAGAGACAGGTCCAGGAGGGACGAGCCGAGGTGGTGGACATGGAGGAGCTGGTTGCTGAGGAGAGGACGAAGGTTAAAACTCTGGAGACTGTGAAAGAAGAGCTTTCTGTGGAGCGAGAGGCACTGAGGAGGAGGGAGGGACAACTTCAGGTGGAAATTGAAAGGCTCAGACAGGAGGTGACCTCAATGAGAGCCTGCATCCAGAACCTGACGCTTCAGCTCAGTGAGAGGGAAAGCAGTCAAGAGGAGGCGCAAAAGGAGGTGTTGGTGAGCGTCATATGTGATGTTTTTAGTTTTAAAAGCTCAAAACAAAGTGCAAATCAGTTTGATGATGCTCTGTTTAAATGATTAGTTTGCAAACTATGCAGTATAACAGACCTGTAATTATCTTGCTCTTTTTCTACAGTCTGCTGCTGGTTTAGATAAAGTCTGGGTTTTGAATTGGTAAACTTGCCTCAGCAGGTCCTGTGTAAAAGACAGGAAATATCTTGCCGCCGTTTTTTGTGACTGCAGGCAAGACCACATCTGGTTATAGTTAACGGCCGTAACACGTCACCACAGCGTCGCTCCTGAGACAGCAGAATCTGACTAATGCAGGGGAAGTTACGTTTGAGTGAGGAAGAAGGAAGATAATCTGTGTTAGCTGTTGTTGTTTAAAGCTCTGCTGCACTTTAACTAACATTTTCACATTCCATCTTGACAGGATGTGGTAAGGAGAAGTGGTCGCTCTTGTGTAAACATGGAGGCTGTAATCTATCTGTTAGGGTGCTGTCTTTGAAGTCAGAGCAGTTTTTGACGAGTTCTTGTTTGTTTTGTCTTTAGCAAATGTAGCTAAGGTTGTTAGAGAGGACAGAGAAGTTGCAAGAGGTTAAAGCAGCAGGACCAAATGACCTTCATGCATGTGGAAGCTGCAGTTAAAATCAGCTGTTTCATTAAATGAAAGTAGATATGAGGTTTCTATTCCTGTGAAAACTGAGATTTATGAACGGATGTAAGTTATGATATATTGCAGAGCTTCATTATTTTTGGTTATAGAGAGGATTATGTTGATTCAAGCTGCTCTATAAGAATATTTTCTTTGTGATAGACACATGCAGAGGTGACTCTGGCCAAAGCAGATGCTGCCTTGAGACAAAAGGAGGCTGAGCTCACCAGACTAAGGACTGAGTGTCAGGCTCTATGGACGGAACTGACCGCGGTGAAACAAGGACTGAGTAGCAGCGCGGAAAGAGCTGAGAAACTACATGTAGAAGGACAGGTGGGAGTATTTCATGGAAAGTCCGTTTTTATAGAAGCTGGAGTTAAATCTGTCATCCTTGCTCATTGTTGACAGCTATCTTCTGTTACTCGTTTCTGACCATCAGACCAAAGACAGAGCCCTAGTCGACCTGGAGACAGACAACCGGCGGCTGAAAGCGGAGCTTCGACATCTACAAGAGGACCTGGCTGTTCAAGAAGAGGAACTGGCCTATCAGCAAAGAGAACTACAGCAACTCAGACAGATCTGTCAGCAGCAGCAAACACTACCTCACCTACAAGGATACTCACAGAAAGGTAAGTGCCTCTTCAAGCTTGAACATACTCTCTGCTTTTATGGTTTCAAATAATAAGCCTATTGCACAACAATAATTAAAAGCAGCTCCACAGTGCTGCACGGGGAACATTTTAAAGAAGAAATCTCATAATAGTATTTATTTTTGCTACCTGTCAGATATTTCTCACAGAGCCTTTGAGGATGGCGTTTCCCGCGATGAAGCCTCTCTGAGCTCTCCGGAGGTTTTGAGGAGACTCGAGCGTTCCGAAGACAGAATACCAGAGCACTTCCACGCCTCGGTTCTCGGCTCTCGCCTGTCCGAGCTCAGCACACTGAACAGCACAGGCCTAGGTTTCCCGGAGGTCAAAACCTCTCTCAGGGTTGAAATGGAGCCTCCGCATTCCAGGACCATCACACCAGAGCCGGCCACACAGAGTACCCACTCCCCAGGCTCCATGTCGGACAATTTCTCCATGATCGACTCGGTGGACACTGACAAGGTAAACAGTCCAACACTGACTTTGACATATGCTGTGATTTTTTTTTTTTTTTAACTTCAGTTGTGGTTTAATTTAAGTTCCATTTTTATGTAATCACTTTTTCTTAGGTGCGTGAGTTGGAAGGACTAACAACACCTCCATCTCCTCTTGGCTCCACCTCCTCCTTGTCTGCTCCAGAATGGGCCAGTGATGGATATGGCAGCAGTACGTATCAGCACACTTAAACCAATATGCAATGATCATGACTGGGAAGATTTTCTGTCAACTGTGTTTAGCTAAATGGAGGATGCAGGGGTTGCTTGGAACAGGAAAAACTTTTTGAAAGATATTTTTGTTCTGATAAAGCAGATCTAGTTTTCTTGACTTTGGACAGATATCACTGACTGTTTTGCACTGCACGTTGTAAATCTGCAAGTTTAAAAGCTATATTCGGCAACAAATGATATCAGATTGCCCTGACCTGTCAGATATACAAACAGAAATCCCAGTGATTCTTATACAGGCATGCATATTTCAAAAAAGAAAACCTCTTTACTTATTTGCACTCACCTACAAAGAAAAGCTAAACAGTTTGCCCAAAACTCCAGTGCTCTGCTGTGTAAAAACAAACATGTAGCTTTTCTATCAAATTACAGTACACATTTGTTTGTATTTAGTGTATTATGTCTCCTGGAAATTAATAATCATTATTGTGATATTTTAGTATTCATGGCAGAAACCTGGCGCGAAAATCATTGAAAAAATGTGTCATCACTGACCAATGCAAAAATCACCAATAGTGCATGTGAGGTTGACTCAAAATAAACATAACAAGGTACATCACCATGTGCATGTTTTTCAGGTTTAATGGTGTACCTTGCTTTTTGTGTGTGTGGTTTTCTTAGGTTATTTTTTGTGGCATGCTTGTGTTTATCAGACTGCTGAAGAGAGTGTTATGGGTAAAAGAGGGCAGGTCATCATTACCTGCCCTCTTCTTCACCTTTTTGTGTTTTGAATAGTTTGGTTGATTGCAGCACTCAAAAAAACATGCTTTGGCTAATTACGCTTCATACTAGTTTGATCAATTCATTCTTAGGTTTTGATATAAAAAAGGAGAAATGTTTGCTGGTATTTTATACTTCCTTCCTCTGTTTTGTTTCAGATGTGAGTTCAGAGTTGGGTGCGAGGCTGAGAGTGGAGTTAGAACAGACTGAAAGGCTGGACGCTCAGTTTGTTGAGTATCTCCGCTGCAGAGGAATTAACCCCACAGTTAACACAGACAGTGCTGCAGGGAGCATGAGCTACAGTGATGACCTGCTGTCACCTGAACTCCAGGTAGGTTTCATTTATACTACTAGTAAGTCACTGTACTAATAATAAAGATTTAGTAGAAATTTAACTTGATTGTTGTCTTTTTTCTGCAGGCTCTGTTGAAGAAAGTGTATCAAGAAAGCTGCAGGATTCTCACTTTGTCCCAGCGTCGAGGCACTTCTTCAACCCAGCCTCACGGTGGGGACTTGAAAGTCTTTTCAGTGAGTCATTACTCTGAAGAAAGCTCCACACCACTGGACCCCCAGGACAAACCGTCCTCCAACCCTCCAATGGGCTGGCAGCAGGAGAAGAGGGCGCTTCAGGAGACTGTGATCGCTCTCAGAGAGCTGCTCTGTCGGATGGCTCAGAGACACACACAAGTATGTTTAACACTGAAGGGGGGAATGTGAACGACTATGTTTGATAATTTGCCTGAAGTTTTGAAACTTGTAGTTGTCTTGTGTTTTTTTTTTTGTGCTGATGACTTTCTTCTTTCTCCCACAGACTGACTCCAGGGGTGATGATGACTGGCACAGAGATCAGTTCTGCACTGACGGACAGGTAGAATATCAACTGAGGGCAGAGCTTGAGGAGAGCCAAAGACACCTGAAATGTGCTCATGACACACAGCAAGAGCAGAAGAACAAAACACAGTCGCTGAGGTATAGTGCACATCTCATAATAACATCAGTTAACACATCTTACACAAAAAGTGACTTCATATCTAAAAACAGATTACAACATATATATTTCCAGTTGTATAGAAAAGCAGCAACACTTTTTAAAATGTTTTACTTGCTAATATTATGCATTAGGTTTATTATAGGTTTTTGTTTAGCTTTCAAATAGCATTTGAAATAGACCCAAAAGTTATTTATTTTGATTTAATTTAATTGACTTTTATGTATATTTTCAGCTATGGTTGTTTCAACATCATTGTTGAAATCATAATTCCTCATTTATTTCATAGCGGGAAGTCATTTTTGTTCTCCACCGTGCTTCTGTCAGACTTCAAGATTTTTTTCATGCAGCACAAAGTTTAGAAGATCAATTTAAACTGTGCTTTTCTTCAGGCTGGCTGTTGAAGAGGGCGAGGAAGCTTTGAGGAGGGAGCAGAGCCGATTGCAGGAGCTTCAGCAACAACTGGAGCAGGAGAGAGCTCTGAGTCTCCGAAGGGACAGAGAGGAGGAGGAAAAGAGAGAGGTGAGAGGAGTAGAATGCCAAGTCGTACATACTCGCCACTCTGTAGCTCAACGTTTTCCTTTTTAAGCATCAAACAATGTGATGAATGTATGGGGTGCTCAAGCTTCCCTTTTTAAACTCTGTAAGGTGACCCTTCTCTTCCCTCTCCAGGCTGTGCACATATCTGCTGAGCAGCAGAGGTCGGAGGTCATGGCTCTGAAAGGTCAGGTGGAGCAGGAGAAGGTGGCCTGCAGCAACCTCAGACGAGAGCTCCAGATCGAGCAGTCCCGCAGCGTGCTTCTGGAGAAACGTCTAGGTGACAATCAGAAGGAGCTGGAAGATGAACGCCAAAGTTCTGCTCACCAACAAGAGCTGAGCTTCCAAGAAAGGACTCGTCTTGAACGCCTCCTGACTGAAGCAGAGTCTCGCCTCGCAGAAGTTCACTCTAAAGTTGCAGATGCTCACAGACAGCTGGATGAAGAGAGAGGCCGGTGCTCCAGGCAGGTGGATGAACTCAGCCGCAGACACCAGTCCGATGAAGCCAGAGACAGGAAGTTCATCTCCGACCTGCGCGCCCAGCTTGAGCAAGAGCGACGGCAGGGGGAGGAGCTGGCTGCTGCGACGGACAAACTGAGGGCTGAGCTACTGCAGAGCAGGAGGAGATGGGAAGAGGAGGACAGAACAAGGAGGGAGGAGCTGCAGAGGGAGCAGGAGGCTGCCACTCGACATCGTGTCGCTGTTGAAGCCTTGAGAGAACAGAAACAGGAAGCCAGTCGGGCCTTAGAAAAGGAGCGGGAGCAGTTCAGACACCAAGGGGTGGAGCTGTCCGAGCTGAAGGAGAGACTGCGACTGCTGAAGGACAAAGAGAGGGAGAGGGAGGAGCAGTGGGACAGAGAGAGGAGGAAGGAGAGGCAGGAGCAGATGGAGAGGGAGAGAAGACAGGAGAAGACTAATAACAAACTGGTACTTACGCTCTTTTCACAACTCTAACAACTCTCACAAATGTAATGATTTAATCTAAGATATATTTAAGAATATTGAGTAAAAAATCAACACACTGCCTTCTGAAATGTTTGTTTTAGTGTGAGCTGGAGTTGTTGAGGCAACAGGACCAGCAGCGCATGCAGGAGCTGCAGCACACTTTGGAAGAACTGGAAAGAGAGGAGAGAGAGATGGCTGCTCAAAGACTGTCTGGAAGGACAACAGGGCAGCAACACAAGTCTTCATCCTCACGGAGCAACTTCCAAACGGGTAGCGCACATCAAAGCAAGCAGGTACACACTGAGAATTGACAAATGATCAAGGTTATTGTAACAATACAGTAAAACTGGGAATTTACAGTGAAACGGGGACCTTTTTTCTTGATCTGTAAACCCTGTAACCCCCCCATGTAGAATCAGTCCAGGCCGTCCTCGCCCAAGCTGCTGGAAAAGTTGTTGGAGGAGAACTCGGAGCTGACTGAGCGTGTCACATCACTGAGTCAGGAGAAAGCCGCCCTCAAACACAGACTCACCTGCCTGGAGCGAGAGCTGCGTCGCACAGAGAATGAGCTAGCCAAGGTCACCACAGAAACTGAGAACAGACCTATCAATGATTTGACTAACAACTTAAAGGTCAGTAAAAACATACATGCACATTTGTTTTGACATATACAACCTAAGTCATTATATCATTATATTATTCAGTTTATTACTTAAGGATTGCTTTAACTCTCAAGATAGATACTCACATGATAGCTGAGGGTTTCTGAGATTGTTGTTCCGCTGATGCTACACAGTGATAGTAGTATTAACCTTGATTCCTATCGGTCAACAGGTGCAGCGTTTGTATGAGCGTTACCTGCGCGCTGAGAGCTTCAGGAAAGCTCTGGTGTACCAGAAACGTTACCTGCTGCTGCTGTTGGGAGGTTTCCAGGAGTGTGAGCAGGCCACACTGTGTCTCATTGCCCGTATGGGGGCACGGCCGTCACCACCTCTCTCCTCCCAGCACAGACCCCTTGGACGATTCAGAGCTGTTGTACGAGTGGTCATAGCTGTCTCGAGGTAATGTATACTAACATGTAAACAGTTAAGTGTCCTCAGCCTTTTGTGTGTGTGACACTAATCTAACACTTTGCAGGATGAGGTTCCTGACCAGGAAATGGAACAGAGCAATCAGACGATTGTCCGTACCTGGAGCTGTTAATGGGCATGCTTCAGGTCAGTTGACACATTTTATGATGACATGCATTACTTGAAGGTGAGTCAACAGTTAAAGTGTGAATGAGAAGTTTTGATTTAAATGTTTCTTGCAGGACCCAAAGCTGAAGTTTTAAGACGGCAACACCTGAGACTGAATTCTGACTCGCAACCAAACCGAGACAACAGTGCCGTTCATAGAGACACAGTGTCTGCCCTCATCCCACCCAGCAAATCACCTTTTAGGTTGCACAACAGGTGAAAACTCCTCTTCAGCACAGGCTTATCAACTTTAATTCTGTTGAAATACTTAAGACTTTCACCACACAAACTAAGGTATTTTTCTCACCCCAGGTCGTACTCCAGCAGCAGTCTGGCCTCTGGGCTTTCAGGAGGGACCTCTCAGGATCCTGAGCGAACCCTGACAGAACATATTCACCTTCTGGAGAAGGTCCAGCAGCGGTTGGTGGGAACCAGGCTAGGTGAGCAGCATTTACAAATATGGACTCTAATTCACCAAGGTGTGGAATTAAAAAAAGAACTTTCCAGAAATCCGGGCCACAATGGAAACACTGGGGGAAGAAAACACGTTATTGTCACCTCCTGACTTGTAAAGCATGTTTGTGACAAAAATAGAGTTCATTCAGTGATTATTTATCTAAAGTAGTATATTGAAGAGTGTCCATTCAGGTTAGTGGTTACACTGGTGAAGGTACCCCTAAAACTTAAAAACATCCCACATTAAATTTTTAAGAACCACATTAGAAAGCAATGAGTGATATCTCACTGGGAGATGTTACAGGACAGGAGTACATTGTCAAACTCTTAGACAAAGATCAGACCACACAAGAACAAATAGATTTTGCCAGGGTCAAAAAAGTCAGTGATGTTTCTCAGTCAAGTCATGATAAAAATGATTTATTTTAACATCTAATCTTTCCCATTATCAATGGACAAATATGTTGAGTAGTCTGATCCCAGCATTAGATGCATGTCACCTAATTTGGTCCCTTGTTTTTCAGGAAGTGTTAATTCCATTTGTTCATAAAAAGAAAAAGATCTGGTTAAAGTAAAAAAGAAAAAAAAAAGAACTTGTTTCTTTTGTGGCACCCTTCCTGAAAAACAGCATGTTTTTAAATCCCACAATCCCTGTGTGCTCTTACATCTCCCAACATAGAAAGCGAGACTCATTTAGCCCCACCTCCTACAGAGGAGAGGAGGATACAGTCAGCCTGTTCCCCTCATATGACTGGTTATCGGCAGCGCTGGCTGCAGGAGAATAGGACGTGGCTGTACCTGAGCTGCTTGTCGCCCATTTACCTTAACGGTCCAGGTGAGTGTGAGTGTAACAAACTCACTCCACCAAACAATAAAGCAGCACGGGTCTTAGAATGGGTGCTGGGTCACTGGGTGAACTAGATTGGCACTGGTCACACTCTGCTCTTGAACGTACATGCATTCTTTATTGTCATATAGAAAAAACAAATCCATAAATAAAGAATGTTATTTACCTTTTCTTATTCTTTTCTTTTTTGTCCCACCAGGTTCATCAGTGCTCCAGCCTGACCCAAAGCTGAAATGATGAATGTCTCCCATCTGCATATCTTTCAAAAACTGTCCATGCCTTATATCCATGTAGAAAGACTTATCACATGTTGAGTTTCTTGATGATGTGATTTTTTTTTTTAAGTACATAAATTATTTTTCAATATTTGCTATTGTATCTTTTCTATTCTCTGTACTGAAGTGTTTTGAAGTTTATTCCTTGTGTGTTGGGCGAACAGACGCTTTTCATTATTTGAATACAGCTGATATTTTTCTACTAATATTTTATATCTTTTTGTGCTCTGTAAATACTACTGATGTTCAATGCACGTGTCCAAATTTGCACTAGTTTTAATTGTAATCCAATGACAAATATATGTAGTGATTGCATAAATGCATAAAGGTGAATTGTTTTTTGTATTTTCTATGTTTTTCCATAAAGCTGATAACTATTTTAAATGTGTGTATAAACTAAACAGACTGTTTATTTTCTGGCAGCTCATTAAATAACTATGCCTTTGAGGTACAACACTTTTCACAATGCAAGTAAAAAACAAAAACCATATCTTATTGTTGTGCTGTGTATTTATTCTTAGTATGTGAGGGAACCAATGACATTTCTCTTTCACTTTCAAATTATGATAAGAAAAAAAATATTTTTCTCAATTTTTCCCTGAATCATCAATAGGATTTTGATATTCTGAAAGCACACATAGATTCCTGGTTAATTAGATCTTTTTTCAGTTTTAGGATAACTATCCTAATTTCAGCTGAGAAAAGGTCCACAGAAAAGGGGTGTGAGACTATAAATGCTCATGGAGGGCAAAGAGTTAAATTTGCCCTTATTTACACTACCTAGTCTTTCAGTTAAAATCAATATCTTACTAAAATTGTATTAATGTTTATTAATACTGTCTTAATTTTTTTTTAAAAACGTTCCCAAACCAACTCGTTCAAAATTAAAATTTCAGATTTACATGGATTCTACTGGATATTATAAAATAAAACCCCTGTGTGTAAGGCGCGCATTTCCCTAGTTCATTTCATATTTCTTCAATTCCCACGTTGAGAAATTTGTTGGAAAAGACATTTGCTGATTTGTTGATTTTAAAGAACTACTCAGTCTTTAACTAAGATGCCGAGCGTTATGTAACAGAACTTACATGTGAGCTGCTCAGCTGCAGCAAATGTTGTTACTGTTTTGCTGCTGACCTGATCTTGCCTTCTCAGTAAGGGGTTCGTTCGTTTATAGTATAGTCAGGCCGTTTCTGGTCGTTCTCTAATTTCTTCGTCCCAGTCAAACTGCAACTGTGAAACTCCGCCCACCCCTTTTTTGCAGAAACCTAAAACGTTCGCACCAACAGGATGGCTAAATGACGCATATCCTTGACGTTACAGCGCAACGCTGCTAACCAAGCTAGGCGAACGTTGGGCTGTGTGTCGTAGATTGTTATTAGACATCCTATCAGTTGTGAAATAGTCCTGGCCCGCGAAGAGACCACCGTTACACTAATCTCGTATTTGTCTGGGATGTATGGATGGATAGTTGACGGAATCTCGTCGCTGTTTGAGTCCGTTTCGGGGCAAAACCCCTCTGAGTGGCCCGGGAAAGGTAACGTTAGCGAGGAAGGACCCACGCGACCTGCTGCGTTAGCGGGAGCACCACGGCAGCAGGAGAGCCACGGCAGACCGGCTAAACGGAACTATCAGAGGTGGGCTGGCAAAGATTAAGACTATTTGTGTTCTCGTCGTAGGTCTACAGTTTAAACAGCGGAAATGTCGGTACTCCGTTTGATCATCCTGGCTATTAAATGCGTTAGCTGTCGTTCTCTAAGCTAAAACCGACTGAAAGTAGCTGTACACTTAAATGTAACGTCAAGTGTTAGCTAACTGACGTTTGATCTGCACTGATTAGCCTACCTGCGTGAGCTATCAGAAAGAACAGATAACAGTTTGTTCATTATTTAGTTTCTATCATTTACAATGTGTTATTGTTGTGGTGCATATCAGTCACTAGATTTACAGATGATGGAAAGCCAAACATAACAACACGTAACAACTGCTATAGTGAGCTATCCTAAAGTAATCTTTGATAACCAAAATCCCATGCCTTATCATTAACTTTATTACACCTAGCTTAAAAAAACTTAATCAGATTCAATAGACATGTGGTACAACTTGCATTCATGAACGTTTCAATGCTCCCTTTTGCTTAGATTGTTCTAAAGCGGTCTTAAATTAACTTTGTGAACGTGTAGATTAAGGTAAGGTGTAAAAGAATTGTTCTGGAGTGTTATCTCATATATTGTGGTTTCACGTAGTTCAATCAATGTGTGTGTTTTTTGTGTTACAGTGTTGATGTTGCAGACAGTGTGTGCCAGAGTGACCACATCCAGGCGAAGAGGCGCAAACGTGGTTCGTTTTAAAGTCGTACACAATATGAATTAGTGTCGAAGTCTTCCATAAATGAAGATGTTTGTTGATTTTGTGGTGTCTTCTTTTTCAGATGTAGTCATCAGTTTTGTGAAGAAGACAGTGGCCGGGGTAGCAGGTTTGCTCAGACTGCGAAACCCGCTGACCACCAGGTGGGAAAAGCCCAAACAGTATGAAGACATACAGGTTTGTGCTTTAACTCTCAACATCAGATATTCATTTATAGTTTGAGTTAGTGAACTTACAGGGAAGTGCACTAAGATGCTAAAATCTTCAAAAACATCAGATTTGAGTAATAAGGCCTATGTGTAAAGACTGTTAGTGGAAGACAGAGGTTTTTGTGCTGTAGTTAACATTTTGGTTATACTACTTTGGACATTCAGAACAACCGTTACCCAGTAGCTAAGTTGATGCTCTGGAGTTCGATATGGTTTTAATTACCTTTCATTTCTTCTACTGTTTCAGCCTGTGACTCTTATGGGGATAGATGAGCTGCACACCTCATGGCTAAACAGTTCTGAATGGAGGATGAGTAAGTTAGGGTAGCTTTTACCCCTGAAAGAGAATGATTCTTTATACATGCATCTTCTGTGTACTCGTCTTTTCTGTCATTTGGTTGACTTTTGTTCCTTTTTTACAGATAAACCAGTGAGTGGAGGGAATGAGAGGGGAGGGAAGAACCCTTTTCAGAGCTCTTCTCCTCCTCTAATGAGGAAATACAGGCAAGTTTGACTGTCATGCTTCTGTTCCTTTCATTCATTCAGTTTGCCATAAAAGTAACCAATGGTAACCAATGCTCTCTTACTAATGAGCATAATCTTTGCACATGCAGCGAGGCTGGGCTGTCTAATGGGATCCCTGACAGGGCAAGGGACCGGGAGAGGAGAGGCTCCCTCCAGCTACTGCCCTCCAGACCTGTTCTGAGGGTGGGAACCACTAATCTTGATCCAGCCTGCAATAGCTTTGGGCACCAACGCTGTTATAAGCCCAGTCTCACTGTGGAGGAGGTAAACTATGCAATGACTAAGCTTCATTGGTTGGATTTGTGTAAGTGTAGTTATAATGTTTTGTTGTCTGCTTTGTTTGGAAGTCTGCATTATTGCCAAGACAGGCGACATCATTCAAGTCAAATATAAAGCTTTCTTATTTTTCTTTAACATAAACTTAAAGAACAAACGTTCTTGTTGATAATCTCTTAGATTTTTGTATTTGAAAAAAGGGAACAAACACCTTGATTAAGTTATTGAACACTATAAACTGGGCTTGTCACTGTCCTATTTCCGACAAACCACATGTGGGTGACCCTTCCTCTTGATTAACTGCAAGTCCTCACTTTTTTGCTTGCTATACCCCACTGCTTTGTAATATTTTGCTGTCAGTCAAACATCATGTATTTGTTTCTCCCCTCAGACCATAAAGCAGAATAACAAAGAACATTACAGGCGTCTACTGGAGATGGTAACTGAGCAATACAGCAAAAGCCAGCCTCTACCTTTCAACCAGACGAAACCACAAGAGTGAGTATAGCCCTATAATAAATGTCACCACAAGCTGCTAAATAACATACTGAACAACCTGAGCTGATGATTCCTCTCCCAAATGCTTTCAGTGCATTGCTGTCACAGAGTGATCCCAAAAGTGCTGCGTCAGGGAAAACAATTGAACCAATGCCCCGGAGGATGGGATACACGGGTAAGAAACACTGATCTGAATTTATGCCTGTAGACTTGCCCTACTTCTTTGTGTCGTCATTTCCAAATAACACATTGTGTTGACTTTAAATGTTTTCTACAGCTGCCCCAAGTGTGTATTCATGGAGAAATGCACCTGTCATCAAGGAGAGGTTAGTGTCTTTATATACTGTATGTGTTTTATGTATAATGAGGATTTGCGCTTATTTTACGAACCCCCTTCTTTTGTACCTCCAGGCACAGCAGCTTGGCTTTCAGTAAAACATTCACGGGAACCTTTGAGGACACACAGCCTTTAAGATGTGCAAAGGTAGTCATTTCTCTTGCTTTCTTGTGACAGAATTTTCATTCATTTATAATTCTGGTCTGAAACTTGAATATATAATTTCTCTTACCTCAACCTCTGTTACAGCAGAAACAGGCTGCAGAGCTGGACCTTTCTACAGAAGTTGCCACTCGCCTCAATCTAGTGGACAGAGAGACTCCTGCAGCCAGTGTCCCTGACACACACACTACACACACCGCACACGCTCGACACAGTGATGAAGACATACCTCGGCTCACTAAGGTGAGATGATCAGGAGAAGGTGTGGTCACTGAGTTGCAGAGAGTGTGGATACAGTTTATTTTATTTAGATTGTGTTGTGGTTGTTGTTTCTTGTGTAGGAAATGGCAGCAGAGGTGAGCTGTGCTCTGGCTCAGAGTGATCCCAACCTTGTGTTAAGTGCAGCTTTCAAACTGCGCATCACACAGAGAGACTTGTCCACGCTGCAGGAAGGCGGCTGGCTCAATGATGAGGTAAGAGTGTGAGGATGGGTATAATTTGTTTTTATTATTGAATTCAGTTCACATTTGTAGATTTGACTAATTCTATTTTTGAAATTGTAATAGTCTGTATGAGACACATCAGCTTTACTCTAGTGGTAAACATTGACAAGGGTTTAATAGATCTACCAAACAACTTGAAATTGGGTGTGTAAGATCCACACCTTCTTTGTCATTTAAAAAGTGAGCTGCATCCTTTACACCAATGGGACCAATACCAATGAACCAGTTTGAAATGCAGAGAGAAGTATTTTATTCTGTTGGATACACCATGAGATGGATCAGTTGGCAGCACCACTTCGAATGTTTGTCTCCATCATTGGGTCATAATCATGCATTTAAAGCTAGGGTTGTTAGTCACTGAAAACTAGCATAAATTTGAATATAGCATGTCTATCAGGACTCTGTCTAATTTTATTAAATGAGTAAACTACTCCAGCAACCTGGAGTTTTGGTTTGATTGAGAAGACTCTAATTCAAGTCAACAAATGACCAGTGGAGGGGCATTGTACGGGTCCATCAGTACAAAACAGTTGTGATCACATCTGCATGGAAACTGCATGTTGCTGAACACAATGGAAGTCTTCTTGTAAGAATATAGGTTAAACCTTTTTAGTTCACTTTAAAGGTCGCAGGTCAATCAGATCTTTTTCTTCTTCTTTTATTTCATATTGTTTTAAATAATAAGCTGTAACTTTTTTTTAAAAACTTGTGGTAGTTTAATGCTCAACCTTTTCTTCTACTGCCTTGTACACATGCAAGTGTTACATTCCATCTGGTCTTTTGACACTGACAAAATGTACTATAAAAAAAAAATAGTGGCACCTTCCTCTTTATGAACACTGTTATTTTATTGTCTCTGTGTGGAGTGTGGGCGTTTGGCACAGCATACGAGTTCTGTTTGGGGGTATCAGTAGCTAGCACAACCAGTCGCCATGGAAACAAAGCTTGTTGCATGATATGCCTTTCAATATTAGCAACACAAAATGTGGCTAGTAGCACCGAGATGCTCAGTATGCTTATGTAAATGTTCCTTTTACTGTTCTGTTGATGCACTGCTGCATGTAGTATCACTGTTATACTAACTGTAAGCCATACTTCAATACCTGAATCATAAGGGATTATTAATCCGTTGACAAAATTACTTGTCAATGAAAAAATCATCTCATTTTTGTCATGAAAGCTAAAAGGTAACATACTGTATATCAGATTTCTTTGATCATTTTCTTCTGTTCCGTCTCAACAGGTGATTAATTTCTACCTTTCCTTGGTCATGGAGCGGTGTGCTGGTGAGGCAGCTGGACTAAAAGTCTACACCTTCAGCACCTTCTTCTTCCCAAAGCTGCGTGGTGGTGGCGGAGGAGGAGGCGGGCAGACTGGAGGTCACACTGCAGTGAAGCGCTGGACCAAAGCAGTCGACCTTTTCCTCTACGACCTCCTTCTGGTCCCTTTGCACTTAGGTGTCCACTGGGCACTGGCTGTGAGTCAGAACCACAATGACTAGATGTGACTTTTGAGATTTTGTGATAATTGGCGCCTTAAGCAGATTTTGCCAAGAATGGATGCTCTGAAAATGCTTGTCACTTCAATTCACCTGTATCAAAAATCGAAATCATATTTGCTGAACATGAGAAGGTCCAGGAGGGCAATTATAGTGCACATTTTAACATATTTTTCTTTCCTCACTCCAGGTTATTGATTTAAAGTCGAAGACAGTGAAGTCATATGACTCAATGGGACAAAGACACGAGGACATCTGTAGTCTTTTACTGTGAGTCTCCATGGTGCTCATAAGCCTTGTTATCAGTCCTTCTAAATTAACTTTCCCACATACTGTGCCTTGTTTCTGCATATTAAACAGCATTGTTGTGCTCATCTTCCAGACTCTACCTTAAAGAGGAGCACAAAGCAAAGAAAGGCAGAGAACTTGACAGTGCCAAATGGACTGTTGGCAGCTTGAGGTCCACTGTAAGTTAAACTCAAATGAATCATCGCTACACTTCTTCTTTTGAACTCCTACGTAAGGGTAATGTTTTGTGCACTTTTCATTCCCCTTACAGGAGATTCCCCAGCAGAAGAATGGAAGTGACTGTGGTGTTTTTGCTTGTAAATATGCTGATTATATTGCAAAAGGAAGACCTCTCACCTTTAAACAGGTATTTATTTGTTTTTATTTTTGTATGTTTTATTTGTGTTCTTTTTGACATTCATTAGGCTTACACAGATATTAATGTTTCTTATTCTCTACAGTGCCACATGCCTCTCTTCAGGAAGTTAATGATTTGGGAAATCGTCAATCAGAAGTTGCTGTAGATGATCAGAACAATCTCACTAACAGCCCAACAACAGAGACTTAATCAGTGGGAGCAACACGTGCACACAACATTTGATGATGAAACAAACGAATGGGCCAAAGAACTGGACTAAACTGACTGAAACCTAACCCAGTCTAGCTGCTCTGGTCTGGTAAAATCAAACGCTAGTCTTAAGAGTTTCCTGCCAGGAACGCATTAACATTTTGTAATCTCTAAGTTGTAATTGGAGACATTATCGGGATGTAAGAATTGTATGTCTTATACAAGCTTTGGCACTACTGACTGAGTGTGTTTATTTTATTGACCTTTGATTGTTCGATTTTCTGTTTGAAGTTCTGCCTGAAGTGCCTTCAGCCCTCTGACACTGAGCTCAACTCAGAGCATGCTCTTGTATATTTTGAAGAATTATTTTGTCACATACAACTCTTGGTCAAATGTTAACAGCTGGACTCAAAATTCAGTGAATAAGATAGTCGCTGGTTAGTGATATTTTTGTATAACTTGGCTGTTCTCTGACAATGAAAATCAAAATACCTCCCTTAGAGAACAAAAATGCATGATTGAGTGTTACATGCCTGTTTTGATATTATTTATGACTGGAGTGAATGAGAAAATGACATTTAAGTGTGTGTATATTGTTTGTCCCCCATTAGTGGAGCATTACTAGATGTATTCCCATTTGTTACATAAGGCGCTGTTAGGTCTGTGAATCTTTTCCATAGGCATATCGCAAGAGGCTACCTAGGGCTATGTTATTTACTTACAGTCTAGCATATTGCATCACAAACTACTGTACAAATATGCATGTTTGAGTTCATGCTTTAAACTGTGATTTTTGTTCCTCCAATGTAATAAATATTATTTTTTTTGGCTAGATCTTTGTGTATTCAATGACTCAAGCACTTTCCATTCTTCTACTAAAAGAATCATTACAGAAATGAAGACCTAGCATTTCCACCAAAGTGGTAACTAACTTCTTAGCTGATCTAACACAGTACATGTATAAATGTGTTCATTTTTAAAATCTTTTCTTTTTTTTATACATATAAATAAATACAAATCATGCTTTCTTTTCTTCAAACATTAGAAAACATCGGTCACTGAATCTTTTCTGTAGAAATGCAAGGGGGTATTTTGTCATCCACTTCCATTGTGATATGACATTTTTCTATAACTAATATTAGGACTGTTTTCTTGTTCTATTACATCTTTTTCTCATAAAAATGTGACTACTCTCTTTAGAATATTGATATGAAAGAGTTTTTTTTTCCGAGACTCAATTCTGGATATCTTTCTTTTCATTGTGGTGCAAATACTTCATCATTGTATTAAACACCTTGACCAAGTGCACATTTGTGATGTTGATCAGAGTAATTGGTCAGAAGAAAAAAATTAAGGAAGGATATACAAACTTGACTCTCAAAGTAACAGTTTGATGCAAATACGCCATTGCACTTGAAGCTGCTGTTGGTAGGAATGGTGTCAAAAACTTTACTTTTTTTCTGCTGGGTTTGGAGAAAAGTTCATAATACCCATCGGTACTCATCGGTAAGTGAAGTAATTTGAGACTATTGCGAAATCTCTGTGTTTTCCAATGCCTTTGTATCGAGCAATGTTATTATTCCCCTTGTTCCCGTTATGACGGACCAATCATAGCTAATACCCAATCCTCCGTCCTGATTGGTCGAGTGGAGGCCCCACTACATTGCCCTGATTAGCTGGGAAGCCACTACTTCCTCATAGAACGCGCACAACGATCTTTTGTAGTGTTGCCATTCGAAATCTCTCTCAGAACTGATGTTTATATCATGACTACCAACAGCAGCTTTAACTAGAAAGTAACACATCAGAGTGACAACATTCACATTTTCCTAACAGCCTTTGATCTTCAAGGACTTAAAAATAAGTTTTGTCCAGAGCAGTGGCGGTTCTGGGGAGGGGCCAACAGGGGCCAGAGCCCCTGTAAAACTGAACCTGGACCCCCCTGTGGCCCCCCCTCCACACCAAAATAATATTATACAATAAAAAAAGCTTCGGTATTGCGCCGATATTACAGGCGGAACACGTGTGTGGCACTTAGTTCCAGTCCCTTAGAGGGCTAAGGGACTCATGTTGAGTGTAAACAGATAAACAGCTGCTGTCAGTCTGCATTTTGATATAGTACACAGTAGTATATATGTCTAGTATATAGGGATGCACTGATGTTTTTGCCAATTTCTTCTCAGCCGGTCCTCGCCCTTCTCAGTCTTTTTTGTCAGGGTTGAATGTGTCCCTTTGACAACACCCTTGGCCCCAGCCTGCCCCCCCCCCCAGCAAAATTGGTCTAGAACCGCCACTGGTCCAGAGTCAAAGAGACAATCATAATTTAGGATTTTGAGGTGGCCAATCAGATTTCACGGGGGGACAGCCACCACCTGGATCAACCCCTGAGAGGATGGCTATGTCTTCAAAACGAAAAGGGAAAGAGAAAATTAAATCAATAAAAATAATTTCCAGTGGTCCTCAGATGACCATTCAACAGTTGTTTAATTCTGTATAGCAAATACTGAATACTTGCCTTTTGTTGCATTTTTTTTCTTGCACTTTCTTGCTTTTATTTTGAAAGTCAGGCCGGAACGAGGCGACATAAGGATATTGTCGACGGTGGTTGAGAATAGCGCCACTGTTAGCTAATTCAGATCAATCCGGTTTACCCTGCAGTCACTTCGACAAACATCTGTCCTTAATCCGTCATTACAGTCAGTGTTGCACGATTGCAGATCTGCTGTTATTGTTATATTAATATGAGTGACAACGAGAAAGATTTCAAGGAGGAGCGGGTGAGTCATGATTACCAAGTTTAGGAGAGGACGCTTGGAAAATGTTGGGCTAGCTAAGATTAGCTAGCTAACTTAGCTGCTATTGGCGTTTGCAGGTCTCGTAATACCAAATCTTAAAAAATGACCTCAAACCTGAACAAATGCTTATTTAAAGTTATATAATTACTAGTGACTAAAGTTCAGTTTATATATATAAATATACATGTACATTTTTTATAGTTTAATATGAAAACATCATAGCTTTGTTATCGAAAGGACGGCTTGCGGCCTACACAGCATGGGACCGGAGTGTTGTGGCCGCCGCCTCGCCATGCTATTATTTGACTGTATGATAATGTGTTAACTATAGTTATATAATTACTTTCATAAAAGAGATATTGGCATCTAGTCAATATTTGTCTCTGTGTTCGTCTTTGTATAAGTATATTGTTGCATAAATGTTATCACAATTTTATGACGCTAACATGAAAGTGTATTTAGCTGATCAATGTGATTTTCTTGGTTTTGCTGTTTTTCTTTGTACCTCTTGGTTCTTACAGAAACCAACATGCCTTATCACCCTTGTTTGTTCTTTGTTAAGGTTGAGGTTGGAAGAAAGAAAAAGGCGGAAGACGTTTCAGATGTGAAGTTATTAATGTTTGAAGCTGATGGTGTTGATGCATGCTAATGTATGGGATGCTGAAAAGAAGCGGTCAAGATCTATCCCCACTACTAGTGTTGTAATGGCAGATGGTAAATGGGGGAAGAGGAGGAAAAAGAAGTCATAATGTCAAAGAGAAGAAAGAAGAAATGAAGGGTTGTTTTGAAGTAATGAAGTAAAAGAAGTTATGAAGTTAAGATCAGAAGTTTACCAGGGTATGAGTAATTTCCACAGTTTGCTGTTATTCCTCTTTCATACTGTTCCTTTCTCTTAAGCATGCACAATTATTTTTCCTCTCTTTATTCAACATCATTGGTCAATCTTCCATACATTTTAGGTTCTTTTTTTTATAATGATCTGTCTTTCAGCTAAATTCATTTTTAATCTAAATATTAGTTCCAATGTGTTACATTTACATACATATAATCCGATTCCATAATATTTAATGTTAAATCTGTTAAAGGCCAAAATGAGGTGAACTCCTTGAAAGGAGCATGCAGCGGGAAAGTGCTGTCACCTCCTGGCCCTTAATTCTTGCTGATCACTATATGCTGCCTAATCTTAGTGTCCGGTCTGTTCAGGACTCGCGGCATGGCTCCAGGAGTGCATCCCCTCAGGGATCAGCCAAATCCACCAGTCGCTCACCAGCTCGTTCCAAAGGCTCTCGGCGATCCAGATCTAGATCTCGTTCTCGATCCAGGTCCAAGTCCAGGTAAAAAGGGTTTTGTATTTATGTGCATATTAATTTCAAGGATAGGTTGTAGAAAGAGGACTTAATTCAGATTTCTGAAGCTTTTGTGTATACATGTAATACATGTTAATGGCATGCTGAGGCTAAAGTATATGTCTGCCCACAGGTCCCGTTCCCATCGAAGCTCACGCAGGCACTACTCCCGCTCTCGTTCCCGCTCCCACAGACGCCGTTCCAGGAGCCGATCCAGGAGCTGGGAGTATAGGCGGCGCAGGAGCCATAGTCGCTCCCCTATGTCAAATCGTCGCAGACACATTGGAAACAGGGTATGTATTTAGGGCTTCTTGCACATGCTTGGTTTTGGGTTGTCATGGTTCTTAAAGCGTTTTTGAACATATTGTTGCGATCGCTGCCTTACACTTCTTTTCTCTTTCTTCTCCCAGGCTAACCCAGACCCAAACAACTGTCTGGGTGTGTTTGGACTAAGTCTCTACACAACTGAGAGAGATCTGAGGGATGTGTTCTCTAAATATGGCCCTTTAAGTGATGTCAACATTGTGTATGACCAGCAGTCACGACGCTCAAGAGGCTTTGCTTTTGTCTACTTTGAGACCTATGAGGATTCCAAGGAGGTAAAGAGCCAGTCTTGCTGTCATAAAACATTTTTTCAGTGTTGGTAGATGTGTCTCAAGACCAAATTTGAAAATGTTGTCATGTAATATTGAAACCTCACTGAAATAATTAATTAATTTTGTGGGTTTCAGGCCAAGGAGCGAGCTAACGGGATGGAACTTGATGGCCGCAGGATCCGAGTAGATTTCTCAATTACAAAACGAGCCCACACTCCCACTCCTGGAATCTACATGGGACGTCCAACCTAGTGAGTGTTTGAGAACAAGGCAACATGGATTTTTTCTTAAAGTTACTGTGTATGGCATCTAAATAAAACTTTGTTCCATGTTTACTCACAGTGGTGGTGGTGGAGGTGGTGGAGGAGGAGGAGGCGGCAGCGGTGGCGGCGGCGGGGGAAGTAGTGGCGGCGGCAGTGGTGGTGGTTCATCACGGCGCACCTCAAGGGACTACGACCGAGGCTACGACAGAGGCTATGACAGGGGTTATGAACGCGATTATGATCGCTATGATGAACGAGAATACAGGTCTTACAGGTTTGTTCTTCTAACTGTAGCCACTGATCATTTCTGACAGTGAAATGACTGATTATTTGTTAAACTACATTGTATAGTGTTTAATATTAACTAAAATTGAGCACTTACTTTATTGAGTAAAAAACAAGTAAATATCAGGAGCTTAGGAACAGTGAATTCAATGACTCATTGGACATTAAAGGCCTCAGATAAAATGTTTTTGGTTTGTTTTTCCCCTACAGACGCAGATCTCCATCTCCTTACTACAGTAGAGGGTACCGTTCAAGGTCCCGCTCAAGGTCCTACTCACCACGTACGTATGCCGGGTTTAGAATAACAATTTGTTTATAGTTGTTTATATTTCATCTCACACATACTGAAGAAGTTGAAGTAATCAATGTAAAAAATGCATTTTACAAATTTTCTCATTCCTTTGACTTTTTTTTTTTACAGGTCACTACTGAAAAGAAGACTCCATGAAGATTTCAGTGTTACGGCTTGGATTTTTGCCTTTTTATGTTACCTTTTTTTCTTTTTTTTTAAACCAGGTTGTGTACATATAGGACTATTGGGATGTTGATGTTGAACAATAATACATTCTAAAGAAAAATACATTCTAGAGATAAAACTCAGTATTGTTTTGCAGAAGCTGCAAGGCAGTGTAAAAATATGTAACAGAAATATCCACAAAACTCCTGAAAACTTGTAGAATTTTTTTGTTATAGAAGTGAAGTCTTTAAAAGGAAGTCTGTCTCAGCCCCACAGTGTAAACGGGGGTTTTAACCCTACAGAATTTACAGTAAGAATCTTAGAATATGTGTCTTGCCTAAAAAAATTTAAATTGGCTTGCACTACATGAAGTAAGGGTAGTAAAGGGCTGGCTTGTTTTTTGCTTTGCTCAAAACAATTGTTTTTACACAAACAGGAGTTTCTATGGCTCTTCAATTACAATTTCTCATCATGCTGTTTGTATGTAGTTAGTTTGCTATCTGGAATGTTTTTGACACCACATTTTGTTTTTTTCAGGTGGGAAATACTTTATGTGTTGTGTATATAATTGATTAAGGTTTACTTGTTGTAAGATATTGAAATGGTCATGTTGCATCATAATTTTAAACGTAGGAAAACTGCAGATATCGTACCATAAAGTCACATCAAATACTTTGAGTTTTTATTTTGCTTGTATTTTCTTCTGTTTAGATGTTGTTTTTCGTTGCCATAAAAGAAATAAAGAAATCGATGCATAGACTTTATGCAAGATTCCTTGTTTTTAATTTATATTGAATATTAAACCAATGCTACACCACAAAGGGAAGTTTTTGCTAAACAGAATCTCAAAAATTGGGTATTTTTGAAAACCCACAGAATGTGTTGACTGAATGAACTGAACACTACCACAGCACCAAGGAACACCAACAATTGTGATCTGGGAAATAAAATGCAGTACAGATCTATTGTATCATGTCATAAAGTGACCTTTATGCCAACCGTGCACTCTGGAAAGTAGAGTTATTGCCATATTGGACAACTCAACCATACAATTTAACTGAAGTGCGATGATAGCGGCTGGACTAATTATTTTTTCACATTATCAACCAGTGCTGCTAATGACCGTCAAGGAAAAGTCTATATAGTGTGATTACATGTGACTATATGATGAAGCAATATGGTTAAGGACCGTTCATACGTGAAACCCACTGAGGAAGAGCCTGTAAAAGAGGACTTTCTACAAATACTCTGATGCGGGGCACACTGTCTATGTGTGGGGCTCATTGAAGGGCGGTTTTTATGCAGGTACTCGAATGCATCATGAAAATAGCGCTATCTGGCGATGGTTTATCACGGAGTGGTAGGCAGTAAATGCAACTTTAAAAACGCATATGAATAATAACAATTCGATAAGTATTATATATGTACGGAAGAGGATTAGGACCACTGAAAAACAAATAAATGAAGGTCCAACATATTTTTTTATGTTTTTGTTCTGAGAAAAAAGTCAGAACAAAACATAAAAAATATATTGGACCTTTCAGTGGCCCTAATCCTCTTCCGTATATATGTTTTCACGTCAGTCACAGCCTTTATAAATATTGGTTAACATTACATTTGATGTTAACGTATCTTATAAAGTCTTTCCGTCACACGCTCCTGACGTTACGTCTCAGCTCGTCGTCCGACCAATCACAGATCCCTTACATCAGAACACTTCCGGTTTGCTCTCAAACTTGCCTTTCCAGTGGAGCGGCTGGTGCGAGCACATATCAGAGAAGCCACCACGTAGACCATAGGCTTAAAAATCCATAAAGGTACTTAAAAAAAATCTTGATCATCTTAATAACTTTTGGGTTGTTTGGAATGACTGTAAAATGCAGAGAGTGGTTTCCGCCAAGTCGGATATTCCGGCTAACAGGTAGCTAGGAGTGGTTCCTGTTAACGTTAGCATACTGTGTTTGAATGAGCATTTAAGTACAGCTGCCCATGCACGTTTCAGCCGGGCTAGCTAAATAGGATGAGCTACTTGGTGATACAATATTACACGTTCCTACCATAAAATAGGTTCCTACACACATCACTGGACTGATGAGTTAGAACAAATGGACTTTGTCAAATGTGTTTACATCGGTCAAAGTTACTAATTTGTCTTTAACTCTGACAGATGCCCCCCAAAAAGGCAGAAGCCCCCAAACAGCCTCCTTTAATTGGACGATTCGGAACCTCGCTGAAAATTGGAATAGTTGGATTACCGAATGTCGGGTATGTACAATATATGAACTATGTTGATGGTTTGAAATATGTGAGTTACGTGAGTGAATAAACGCATATACAGGGTTTGTTATTGCTCTGCTGTTGACGTTTTTCCTTACGCTGTCCACTGCAGGAAATCCACCTTTTTTAACGTACTGACCAAAAGTCAAGCGGCTGCTGAGAACTTCCCCTTCTGCACGATCGACCCAAATGAGAGCAGGGTACCTGTGCCAGATGAGCGCTTTGATTTCCTCTGCCAATACCACAAACCAGCCAGGTGTGTGTTATGATCGCTGTTAGTGATTCAAACATTGATGGACTCTTACATCACTGACTCCTCATCTGGCTGTTTCTCCTCTTCAGCAAAGTTCCTGCGTTTCTTAATGTTGTGGACATCGCTGGTCTGGTGAAGGGGGCCCACGCCGGACAGGGACTTGGAAATGCCTTTCTCTCTCACATTGGTGCTTGTGACGGCATCTTCCACATGACCCGTGAGTTGTCAATACTAGTGCTTGCAGCTGCTGAGTAATAACAACTGAGTGAGTAGAGGGGACAGGTGTAAGGAAGGCAAGTTACTAAACCTGTTAAATGGGAACAGGCTTGTGTCCTAGGCAGGAAGACATGGCTTGTCCCTGGGTAACTAGTCCCATACTAGAGTGCCAAACTATAAGGTACAAAAAGCAGATTTTTATTTAAGCTTGATATAGATGTCAGATCTGTACATTTTTATATAAAATGTTGCCATTTTGAGACTTAAGCCTTTTGAGCAAAGCTCTCATGTTAAATAATAGAGGAGTTAAATCAATAAAAAAGTTGAAGTTGGTAGAAAGGTAGTTTGGTATCAGAAGTGAGACCTCATTTTAAGTTGGCACCAGAAAGAAATAATACATTTTATCAGCAGTTTTTCTTCAGCTGATTTCTTCTGTTAGGATTTACATGGGTAGATTTTTTAAATCAGGCTCAAGATTTCATGTTGTATGAACATCTGTTACAGACTGACCACAATTATCAATGCCTGTGTCTTCTAGGTGCATTTGATGATGAGGATATCATCCACGTGGAGGGTAATGTCGACCCAGTGAGGGACATTGAGATCATCCACGAGGAGCTGCGACTAAAGGACGAAGAGCTGATCGCTCCGGTCATCGACAAACTAGAGAAAACTGCTGTGAGAGGAAGCGACAAGAAACTCAAACCTGAATATGTAAGTGAGGAATGTTTGTGCAGGTACCATTCAGCTGTTTTGTCCTTATAAGAGATCATAGTTATCTGTGTGAATAAGTGACATAAAGTGCTGCCTGTTGTTTCAGGACATCATGTTGAAGGTTAGGAACTGGGTGGTGGAGGAGAAGAAACACATCAGATTTTACAACGACTGGAACGACAAAGAGGTAATGATGTTTACATGAGTGTGCTCTCCGTTAATTAGATTAATATTAAATTGAAAAAGTCTGTTTCTCATTCTTTAACTGCATCCTCACTTTTGATATATCATCTCATACACTGTAATGATTGGTCCTCATGAACTTCTTTTGACCTTCATCGATTTAAGGGTGTTTGTTGTGCTTTCTGTCTTTGTTTTGTTTTATTTACACTTTTGCATTTTGCTAATTTAAAATGATAAATGTATTTTAGTGATCTGTGTTAAATTGTGTATTCACTTGTTGTCCTGTTGGACAGAGTAGTCTGAATCGTCATTAAAGCACCATTGGGAAACTGCGTAGAAATAAACGTAACTATAAAGAGCTAAAGAATGATTTTTTTTCATGTTTTTTTTTTTTATCTTTTTGAATTTTCTCCACAGATTGAGGTGTTGAACAAAAACCTGTTTCTGACATCCAAGCCCATGATCTACCTGGTGAATCTCTCCGAGAAGGATTACATTAGGAAGAAGAACAAGTGGTAGGTTTGCTTCACCTTTCGGTTTGTTTCCAGTGTTGAAAAATCAAGATGTCTCACCTTTGTTTGTTCTTATTCTCAGGTTGGCAAAAATCAAGGAGTGGGTAGACGCTCACGACCCTGGCGCTCTGGTTATTCCTGTGAGCGGAGCCATCGAGTCTAAACTGTTCGACATGGAGGAGGAGGAGCGGAATAAGTACTGTGAAGAACAGAAGACGCAGAGGTGAATCATTAAAACACAATACCTTTACATCAGATGGAAGTTTTGTGTTTTGAGCTGCTCCATCATGGCTGCTCTGTGTTTCTAGTGTTCTGACCAAAATTATCAAGACCGGCTACGCAGCACTACAGCTGGAATACTTCTTCACAGCAGGACCGGATGAGGTGCGGGCGTGGACTGTCAGGGTGAGTGCAGTGATATGGAGCTTTTTAATGCCCTCATGGAGTATCAAGACTCTTGAGAAACTATCAACTTAAAAGTTTTCTCTGTTATTCTGATGTCATTTTGAAGACATGTTCAGACATTGTTACATTTTTCTAACTCTTTTGTTGTGATCTTGAATAGTTATATGTTACAACATTTATAATGATAAAAGTAAAATAATAAAAATTAGTGCTCTTAATTTGTGCTTTTACTGTTGATGCTTCTGAAGTGAGCACTCTTGTCTGAACATTATGAGTTTGTATTTCTTTAGCCTGATATAATTTGATCTTTTTTTAACACTCACTACTCGATAACTCTGAGACATGGGGAGGAATTGAATGGTCTTTAACTGGGCTACCATTTACTTGTGGTGGAGTGCATGAACTACTGACTCAGTTGTATTGTTTGCAGATTCTTAGATATGAAGTACGGCTCTTCTGTTTGATGTCAGTTCTTTTATTCTTGTATAGTTTAAAGTTTGAAGTTTTTATTTTATTATTATTGTGTCACACATACATTTATATGCCCAGCCCACACAAGCTTCCATGACATCATACATTTATACACTGCAGTATCAGAGGCCTATTCATTGTCGTAGAACAAAAGAAGATGATGAAAACAAATTTCACCTTTAAGATCTTTAAAAGCAACAGCAGCATTTTCACCTGTTTTTTCCTAAACAAACTGAAGCTTGCTCCTGGAGCCAACATATAAGAAAATATATAAATAAACACTGATTGTACAATCTATCTTGGCCTCTTTTCCAGGCTTTTCAAACCAAATTTCAAAGCTTCAACTTCAACATTCACTCCAATTTTTTTCTCATCTGGCCAGAACATTATATCAGGGTGTTGGTGAGCAATTTCATGTAACATAAACTCTCTCAGGTCATCATAGATTAGACAGGACATAGAAAAATTGGACAACGTTTTCATTTCATCCAAATCACAAACCTCACAAAGTCTGTTTTCTTCAGGGACATTTCTGAATGGACCAACCTCAACGACCAAAATAACAATACTAGATCTTAAATGTGCAACCTAGGATCTTTGCCTTGTAGATGAACAAGATGTTGCATAAAATGAGGACTGAAATTCTGTTTGATCTGCACACATGTCATAACTTAAGGCTCGGATGGAACATTTCAAACCATTTTTCTTAAAATGTCAGCAAGAGCGCATCTTTTAATGAGTTAAGATTGCAGCACACATTATTCCTATATCCAAATCTTCAAAAGTTGAGTGAAGCTCTTTTGCCCATGTGTGTATTTTGTCCTGGGTAGATCCAGAGTATAGATGTTTACACATTGTTTACTTGCTTTTGATATTTTAGGTGTTTTTCTTTTGTACTTTTGCTATTATTGGTGTTACATCAGGTCACCCTATTCCATACTGTTCATCCTCCTCTAAGGTTAAATTCTGTACGGTGGCTCTGTGCTGCGTTTTTCTGTTTCTCTTTAACAGAAAGGGTCCAAGGCCCCACAGGCAGCAGGAAAGATCCACACTGACTTTGAGAAAGGTTTCATCATGGCTGAAGTGATGAAGTACACTGACTTCAAAGAAGAGGGCAGTGAAGTTGCAGCCAAGGTGTGTGTTTGAAATAAGCCCTAAATATATGCTTGAACTGGTGCAGCGCTGAATTTCTGCCAATAGCTACTCAGAAGCTGTTTAAAAAATGACCTTGAATACAACGTTGATGTATCCTCTTTTTGATTCCCTCTTTCAGTCTGCCGGGAAATACAGGCAACAGGGCAGGAACTACACTGTGGAGGACGGGGACATTATCTTTTTCAAATTCAACACACCCAACGCACCTAAAAAGAAACCTTAAAGCGCACAATCACCGGAGTGGAGAACTCAGAATACAGTTCAGTTCAGCCTAAAGAGTTACACTTTCTGCTGGTTTTTATATGTGTCTCTTAAATTAGTGGACCAGCTCATGGCTTGGAGGTTTTCTCAACCAGCCTCCCAGGTCTGGACCAGTCTATTGAAATAATTCAAGACAATAAATGTTCCTGTTCAGGAATAACTTGCATTCCTACAAAGTTTTGAGCAACTTGTTTGACTGGCTGTGCAAAAACATGTCTGAAACACGAGATTCTGCTTTGTATGACCTCAGGAAAAAAAGGTGTAAATGTATAGACAGATGCATGATTTACAAGAAATCATCTGATATCACAAACTGATGCTACTTATATGATCTTTTTTTTAGGGCAGGCCTTTTCTAGATGTTTTTTGAACTTGAGCTCTAACTCACACACAGAGGAGACATTTTGTTTGCTCTTTTCCCCATCAAACAATATTCACTTCCTCTGAGAAGAGCCTGCAATTCAGTCATTACTATTAAAAGACCTCCAAAATGAATAACCAATAAAGTCTAACGTCATTAAAACTCTTTAGAAGAGTTACTTAAAACAGGCAGACATGCTCAGTTTGTTTAACAGATCTGGAAACATTAAAACCTGAAAAAAACAAGACGATGAGTGAGAGCAATACACAGCATATGTATTTGCCCAGTTAGCAATGATTGAGTAAAGTCAGAATTTGATTACAACCTCTTTTTTTCTCAGTTCATTCATGTTTTTTCTCAAGTTAAAACAAAAATCTTGTCCAATGATGCTATAAAACAGTGTAACAAGATGTTTGACTGCTGCTGTGTGTACTACTGAGAGACACTGAAGCCATCAGTCCGTGTAACACTACAGGTCAGAACTGTGCTGTATTGTGAGATAAAAATAGTATTTCGGAGAGAGGAAATCAGGCGTCCCTGACAGTGCCTGAACACAGAATGTTGTAATTTCTGCTATCACTGGCTTCTTTTGGGCTAGTTAAAAAAAAATCCACAAAATACTTCTTGACATTATGAGCTTCACTTGTCACATTGAGACACTGCTTCTTCAGAAATCAACTACAGGAGGGCTCCATGGATCATCAGCTTCTTTGAACTCTCCCTTTTCCCCTACACGGTGGGTCTTTCTCTATTTTCCAGAGCAACAAACAAACCTCTCACCAAACATTTTTCCAAACTGTGGAATAAGCTTGAAATTCTGAACACCAAGGGAGCCAAAATATAATAAATGTCTACCCCATCAATATGCATGTGTCAATAAAAGGTGATGAACCCGTCTGCTGTCTGTAATTCTTATTTCCTGTTTACAAAAAATAATGAGGTAATATGCGACAATATGGAGATAACTTGATATGTTTACAATCAATCGACTTTATTGTCTTTAAGTAATGAACACTTCTTACGATTGTCACTTCAGGAATAATGCATAAATGATTTTCACCTTGTAATCATGTTTAGTTTGGTAAATCTTGAAATGATGCCTTATATATTCTGTCTTGCTATTTAAACAGTCTTATCACATGATCCACAAGTTCTTTAAGCTTATTTCAGCAGATGGACTTTGACCAGTTGTCATTGAGATGTAGTTTCAGCCAACTCTTGATTTGAATATTTTTAAAGAAATTACTTCAATAATTTCGGGAGAAAGAAAAGCTGAATTGAACTTTCTTGACATGCATTTGAAACTTTGAGTTGACCGTTGATTTGTAAAACAATATTAATATCATGTTCATACGGGTCGTTTTCTTCAGTGGATATCATAAGGGTTAATAATAAGGTGGAAACGTAATAATTGCTATGTGGAACTTGCCAGAATTTAATATCTAGTTAATAATGCATAATTCTAGTAAAAAAAAAAACTTTATTAGCAGAGGAAAAGTTTAAAAAGCTTGAAGGTGACAATATACAGCAACACTCAAGTGTTAGGTGCATTTCAACCAACAGTTCCAGGGTCTTTTAGGCCCCAGAACCACTTTCCCCGGAACTAAAAGGTTCCGGTGCCCTCATTGTCAACTCAACTGCGAGCTGAAGTCCCGGGTAGATTGTGCAAATCAAGCCTGTGACGTATGGAGAAAAAAAGATATTAAATAATATTTGGAAATCTTAATAAAAGACAAAACGAAAGTCCCAGGACCTTTGAAAAGTACTACCCCCCAAGCAGGGGCTTTTCAGGGGGGGGATTATCTACCCCTGAACTAAATTTAGACCCTGGTTCCTCCGGTCGAAACGGACGTAGTTTAGGGGTAAAGTCCCTAGTTTAGGGGGAAGAGTTCCTGCGGTCGAAACGCATCTAAAATGTACAGTTCCCAAATGTGAACTGATTTTAAAATTTGAACTTTAATAAGTGACTCTACCGTGAAAACAGACGAAAAACACGCTGCATTAGACACGTGAAAATCACGAAGCAATAACCTGTTATTACACAAGTCATATAAGATCAAATGAACGATTACATTTCGACAAAACGCGGCTGTTTTCAAAGTAGCGCTGCTTTAACATCGAGCAGCTGCATTCCATCTCTTTCCTCGCTCAACAACAAACAGGAAGCCCACGTACTATAAAACATGATTGACGTAACAGCTATCCAATCCCGACTACTGAGCCCCGCGGTTAGCCAATCAGGTGAAAGAAGAAGGGCGGGACGTCCTGTAATGTGATGCAAATTCGACGGTCAAGCTTGTTAGTCCCACCTTTTTGTGTTTCCCGCACCGTCAATCAAAATAGAAAAAAATCGACCCGAATTCACCGATCAACACTAGCCCGCCTTTGATAAAATAATCATGTTTGGAGTTTAGTTGAACAGATTATCCTCCCGGTTACTACCACTCACACTATGACTGGTACGTAAGCGTTTAGCGCATCGAAGCGTGCAACTAATCGGTGAGTTTGTGCAACCTACAGCGAAGCAAGCTGCGTCTTTTTATCTTTTGCTCAACTGCTAACTAGCTAGATATGGTTAGCTAACTGAGCTAGCTGGCTAGCCACGGAGTTGACAAAGTAAACAGTGAATCTGGGCCGAAACAGCCTCAGACTCTCCGCTGTAAAGTTGAATTTCGCAGTCAGCTCCTTTTGGACTGGAGAGTGGGGATGCTTTGCGGGCTTTTCTGGCAGGCAGAAGTTGAAGATTACAGAGTTTTGCTCAGTTTCCCCTTCTCTCCCTGCTAGCGCCAGAGCAGCCTCTGGAACAAGGAGAAATGGCGTCCGCGGACGTGGACAGCAGTCAAAGCGAGTTTCTGCAACCCGGCGGCGCAGCGGAAACACAGGTATCCGACATTTTCTAGCTCGTCTTTCTCGCTCGCTTACGATTGCTGGTTGTGTTTTTGAGAGCATGGAGTTCACACGTTTTAAAATTTTGATGGCATGGGGTGAAAGCCGTACACTTCCTGTGTTCCCCTCAATAACGGCCACCCACTTTACCCCTGTAAAACCCGCCCATAGTGGGTAGGACACTGAAGTCAGTCACTTGGGTCGGCTCGCTGGAAGATAGCCGGTGTACATTGGGCTGGGAGGATACCGGAGTGTGATAACATTGCAGGGGATATTGTGAATAATCGTAACAGTAGCGTCTAATGGTGTTGTAAAAGCCACCCATCCCCCACACAGCCTGCCTCGACCATTTCTGAGCCTGTTATCTGAACTCTGTGTGTTGGTGGTTGCCTCCTGCTTTTGCCTGTTTTATCTCTGATCTTTCGCCTCAGTTTAAATCCTATGTGATCTCCTCTGGCTCTTATTTACTCTTACCTAGGTTCTCAGATTATGGTGTATGTATCCACACTTGACTCCTTGGCTATAGCAGGGCTGGTCCACCTTTCCTGTGATGTAATCTTTGAAGGAATGACTCTTCTTGTCTAAGTGTGATCCATCTTTGTTAACCTGAGTGTTAATTTTACTTCCAGACGACAGATATGTCAGCCATTCAGCTGACTGGTTCAGACCGATGGGAGGTGTTAACTCCTATCTCAACCGGGAAAGAAGACCAGGGAGTCCTTCACATTCCAAACTCTGGGATTGTCACATCAAATGGGCAGTACGTTCTTCCAATTGGGAGTCTTCCCAACCAGCCCATTTATGTTACAGCATCCGGGAATGAGGCTGCAGCCAATGGAGTTTCGGGGATTCAATATCAGGTAAATCTAAGAAACACTCCTGGGATACAGCAGGAGTTTCACTCAAGGTGATGATCTTCCTCTAAACTATCACTCCTTCTTCTTCCAGGTCATCCCGCAAATCCAAAATGCCGATGTGACTATTGCAGGATTCCAAACACAGGGTTTGGATGATGGCACAGGGCAGATCCAGCTCCTACAAGATGGCAGCCATGGCAGCATTGGAATCAGCTGTGCCACTACAACGACCACAGACCTCCTGACGCAGGCAGGGCATGTACAGTCAATCCAAGGCGTCCCGTTGACAGGGGGGTCAGCATACACTGGCACCGTACCTGTAGGGCTGCCGGGAAACATCACATTCGTCCCTATAAACAGTTTGGATCTGGAGTCTTTAGGACTGACAGGAGCGCAGACAGTCCCCATTGCAACTGGGGTAACAGCTGAAGGTCAGCTGATCATGAGCGGCCAGACGTTGGAGAGTCAGGGTCAGGACGGCAGCGCCAAACAGTCACTGGTGACGGTGAGCAACGCCAGTGGAAACCACGAACTCTACGTGCCCACCACTTCCTCCTCCATCTCGTCCAATCTCCCCGAGACCATCGACGGCACTGGGGTTCTGACCCAAGCTACCGCCGTGTCTGCTGGGGTGTCTGACCCCATGTCCTCGGCGAACTACAACTCCCACAACCACCTGCAGCAAATCCAGGTCAGAGTGTGTGTCCTTAATATCATGTCGAATTGATGGCTATCAGTCCTGTTTTTTTTGAAGACATGGATTCAGGCCGGGGTGAGGAAAGTACCAAGATTAATTTAGAGTAATGAAAGTAACGAGGGGGTGCATTAGTACTTCTGTTAGTTGAAGTGAAAAGTACTCTTAGGTATTTAACTTATAATGATTATGGTTATGTTTTTTTGTCATTGAACTTTGCTTGGCATTGTTCACAAAGTGTTCCTAACGTAGAGAACATTCAACTTTTGCACACTAGAGCTGTTGTTTAATGTCTGTTTAGATTTTTTGCATTGTATATTTACTCTTTAATTGAATAGTTCCTGATAGAACCTGGGATTAATTGTATGCCAAGTGTTTGTAAAACTATTAAGGTTTTGTTTTCTTGTGGTTGTGAAAAAAAGGTCATGATATTTCTCAAAGAAAGGCATCAAAACCAAGATATTGTGGCAGTAGTGTCTAAAGATTTAAAATGATACCCAGCTACTATAATGTATTTAGGGTAGAATTTTTGTCACAAGCCAAAAATGTAGGAAACAACCGAGCACAATTTTTCATATGTGTTGGTAGTTTTTTGTAATCCACACTTGATGGTTGAAACCCTTCAGCTGTTCTGTATATCGCTCTCACTTTCCTCCCACTGGGTTGTTTTGTCTGTTCTTTTCCATGAAAGTGTGAACACATTAGTAAGTGCAGTAAAAATGTAGAGCTCTAAAAGAGTCTCTTCACTGTAAGTCATGCAGATTTAAAAGATACTGGATCAAACCAAAATTAATGATATCCCCTGCGCTGTTAAAACAGGTCGTTCCTCACACAAACATGTCTTTAAATGTCTTGCGTACTCCTGTTAAATATTGATTTATTTAATTTCTTCTTCCTCTGCAGGTCTCAACCTCTAACGCCACCACTATCTCACAGCCCATCCTGCATCTGTCCGGGGACACTCAGGCCCAGGTGGCTCAGGGTCAGGACCTGAACGCAGGAGGTCAGACTCTGCAGAGTGTGCAGCTGGTCAACCCCGGGACCTTCCTCATCCAGGCCCAAACTGTCACTGCTACCGGACAGATTCAGTGGCAGACTTTCCAGGTAAACTATTGCAAAGTTTCTGCAGCACTTTAAAAAGTCTAGAGATTAAGTAAAGTAAGGTCACAACTGATCTTTAGATGCATTTCGGCCAAGAGTTCCGGGGTCTTTTAGCCCCCAGAACTACTTTACCCTGAACTAATAGGTTCCTGGGCCCCCATTGTTGTCTGCGTTTCGACCACAAGCTGAAGTCTCGGGTGGATTGTGCAAATCAGGCCAGTGAAGTATGGAGAAAAAAGATATTAAATAATATTTTGAAATCTTAATAAAAACGAAACTAGTATGCATTCCCTGGAACTCCCTCTGTGTTTCAACCACTGTGTAAGCTACAGAAACACTGTTGCGTTCCACCGAAAGTCCCAGAACCATTAAAACGTTCTACCCCATAAGCAGGGGCTTTCCAGGGGGGAGATTATCTACCCCTCAACTAAATTTAGACCCTGGTTCCTCTGGTCGAAACGTATGTAGTTAAGGGGTAAAGTCCCTAGTTCCAGGGTTGAGTTCCTGCGGTCAAAAAACGCCTTTTGTTTCAACTTCAGTTCTATCACGAAGCTAACAAGTCAGGCATGAGCCAAGCTGGGAAGAAGAAAGTTTGCTGACAAGTAGTCAGAAGACGTTTGGGAGGTGGTTAATGCTAGAAGGAAACAAAGCATCATGGGATTTAGGCTTTAAGACTTGCACATTAGGGATCACAAGAGATGAAAGCCATTGAATCTATCATGAAATCTAGGAAGCTACACATGTATGAAGCACATTGATTTCTCTCTTTAAAAAGGGGGGCCCGTGATCAGATCCTAATCAAGTCATGTACTTGTGTCAGCTCTGTGGTCTGGCATCAGCTGTTCAGGATCTATTATTAATGTTATTGTAATAATTTGTACAGTAATCTGAACACTAACATGTGTCCTGTCTGCCTCTAGGTTCAGGGTGTCCAGTCACTCCAAGGGCTCCAGCTGCCGCAGGGCCAGGGTCAGGCACAGCAGCTAACCTTAGCCCCCGTGCAGACCCTCCCTCTGGGCCAGACCGGACAAGTCAGCCTGCCCAACCTCCAGACAGTCACAGTGAACTCTGTAACACAAAGCGGGGTTCAGTTCACACATGGGGAGGATACAAACAGTCCAGCTGGTACATAACACGCACGTATTATTGTACTTCCTTTATGTTCCTTTGTGAAATCAATCAAAGAGATCCTAAGTCTCCTTCTCTTGTTCAGGTATCCAGATAAAAGAGGAGCCGGACTCGGAGGACTGGCAGCTGAGCGGAGACTCCACGCTGAACCCCAGTGACCTGAACCACCTGCGTGTTCAGATCGGAGAGGAGGACATGGACGCGGTGAGCGGAGAGGGCAAGAGGCTCCGCAGAGTGGCCTGCACCTGCCCCAACTGCAAAGAGTCTGGAGGAAGGTGGGTGTCTGGAAAACACACACACTACAAATAGATGGAGGAGCTGGTGTTCAGATCATTTAGACTCAGAAAACGTGAAAAGATTGTTAGGAGACATTTATTTATAATTTGAAATACAACCTTAAGATGAGTTAAAGCCTCAGTGTGATCTGTTTGGCATTTTCTTGATTGCAAGCCTGTTTTTAATTCCTCCATGTTGTCTGTCTGTCTGTCTCAGGGGTTCCGGCATGGGCAAGAAGAAGCAGCACATCTGCCACATCGCCGGCTGTGGGAAGGTTTACGGGAAAACGTCTCATCTGCGGGCTCACCTGCGCTGGCACAGCGGAGAGAGACCCTTTGTCTGCAACTGGATGTTCTGTGGGAAGAGGTTCACCAGGAGTGACGAGCTGCAGAGACACAGGAGGACACACACAGGTACTGTTGTGTTTAAAATCCCCTCCTTCCACACTAACAGATCCAGACTATTTATTTTTGAAGTGTGTCTGCTTTTTAAGTTCTAGTTAGGTTTGAATATTTGATGAAGAAGACACTGTTCTTTCTCAGGGCTTGGGCTTGTTTCCTCTGACAGTCCTAGTGACTGTGTTCTCACCCCACAGAGTAACTGAGGGAGCAATGGTTGAATGAAGTGTCATTGATTAATAGTCATAGTGATCAGTGTCCCCAAGCATCAGTGCTTTTGCTGTGCTATCGTTAAGAGTGGTCTGTTAATGTTTGTCACATCAGGGTTTGGAAAACTGCACAAAGGAAGAAGGAAATATGTAGGATGGATTTTGAAATAGGGGGAACAAAGTGTGGATATGCAGGGGTTGACATGAAGTTGAATTTGTCACTGGCATGCTTTTCAACATCACTGGTCCCACCATCGTAACCATTGGCCCAGGAGCTTTACTAAAATTTCAAATAACAGCCAATGATCTGATTTGATGCCAACGTCATTTATTTAGTAAACTCTTGTCTGATTCATTTAGTTCCTCCTCCATCTCCTCCTCAGTTGGCTCGTTCTGACATCCTCCTAAATCTGGGGTGTCTGGCTCTTAACCTAGACTACCACCACCTCAAAACTACAGTGGCCCTGAAGTGCAGATCACAACAGCAATTCAGAAAACACTTGTCATGTCCCCCGAGGGTGCCTACTTCTTCCGGTTTGGCTAATGTCGTTGTGCTTTCTGATTTGCCGTTGTGTTTTGCTCTTCAGGGCCACTGTACAAAACAGCTCTCTCTGCATTAAAGCATTTAACACACTACAAAACCAATACCCACACACATCTACCCTTTCTCTACTATAATCAACTTACTTGTCCGAATATGCCCACATTGGACGGCATTTTTAGCCACATCATAGTCCAGCCATGTCCGCCAGTGTGGCTAGAACTCTCTCATCCTTCCTCATCACTCTCTCTCTCTCTCCACTCTTCAGAAGATTTTCTTTTCTGTACATGTTGACTTTTGACCGGGAACTTGAGGATTTATAAACATACTAGCTAAAGAGAAATCCTGCACTACAGTAAGTGTCTATAGTGTACGCCTTGAGTGTAGTAAGAACACTCGAAGGAGTGACAGCAGTGAAGCTTTTGGTGGCTCCTTTGAACTATGACACACGGCCTGGAGTCTGTCAATCATATATTTGGGCCAGCGGGCCAGCTATGATGCTGAGCCGAGGATATGGTCGTCCTGACTGACTCATAGGATACAATTACTGCATCACTGGTGGCAAATACTGATAGATTAATTTAAGATAATACAGCTCTCTTAAAGCTGGGGTTTGTAGTCAGATTTAGATACACTTTTTGTTATACTGGTTAAAATGATCTTTATGTCCCCATAGCAATCAATACAGAATGTGTTCTTAAAAAAAGAGTGGGAAAAAAGCTGCTATCTACAGCCGGAGTAAACCTGGGAAAACACCAACCAATCACTGCCCTCAGGATCCAATTTATGAAACCAATCACATCCTGTCCTGCCGTTCTGCCTGCCTCCTGCGCGTACATTTCCCCGGCGTGTACTCCCCGTCCCCTGACTCTGGGGGCCTCTGCTTCCCCTGCCTCTATTTACTGCCCCTCTCGCTCCACCTCGGGCCTGTCCCCTCTGACCCGATGAGGTGCTTTGCTCAGGACTGTAGTCTGGATCAGAGTCTAAAAAGCTCTCACCACGGGGGCTCTGACAAGCAGAAGAATGAATGACATTAAGTAAGTCCTACAGAAAAAGTAGATGTATTATAGCTTTTCTCCTGATATCTTGTCACCGGTATAACTGGATGTTAGCATGACAGTTGTGAGTACTAACAGCAGCCATGTTTGTTTGTGTTTTTAACTTTCACTATGAGAATGTTTTGGTGTTTTCTTACCGCTGAGTGAGACATGAGTTGACGAAGTGCAAAACACAAACGATGTGCTGAGGGCCGGTTTTGAATCAGTCACGATCATATGGTCGCGAATCAGCGGCGCTAGTGCATGTGAGCAGGGGCATCATTTTGGAGGAGCTCAGAGTGGAGGGGGGGGGGGGGGGGGGTAATACGGAGTCCTGAGGAAATGCTACATTCAAATTCATGCTAGTTTTCAGTGACTACCAACCCTAGCTTTAACATATCTCCTTTCTTTTTTTACCCACTGATTCCCTGCTTCATGACTCCTCCTTCCACACCTCACCCTTTAGGGGAGAGTTTGCTTTCTTCATTTAATCAAGTCTCCTGATCTATCATCATGGATTGTCTCGAATGTATTAGTTATTGTTGAATCGATGATGTAATCTGTATCATGGGCCATGTATCAGGTATTGTATTGAGTTAATCTGTAATTCCCAGCCCTATTTAGAAAGACATGTAGGTGATGAACTCTTAAATGACTACTTCACAGTTTGGTCCATTTGTCTGGTTTCTAATTTGAGAGATATATATAATTACAGTGAAGCTTTTCCTGTTCTCCGTCCCACTGTCTGATGTTTCTGTATTTTCTTTGTCTCACAGGAGAGAAGAAGTTTGTGTGCACAGAGTGCTCCAAGAGGTTTATGCGGAGCGACCACCTGGCCAAGCACATAAAGACTCACCAGAATAAAAAAGGCGGCGTTGCCTCCACGTCCCCGCCCACCGCCGAAACCGTAATCACCGCAGACGGTACCACGCTCATCCTCCAGACGTCCACTCACGACCTCGTAGGCAATCAGGAGATCCCTATACAGCTGGTCACTGTGGCGTCCGGTGAGGTCATGGAATAAGGGGGCGAATGGGGTGAGGTGGATTTTTATAAGAACTGGCCTATCACAGGGACCTCTCGGGCTTTTCTCTTTCCCTCTTACTTTTTTTGTTTGTTTTTTACATATGAATATATACGTAAATATATATGACAAATATATATATTTTAAGTAAGAGTTATCATGACTTTATGTTTGTTTTTGCAGTCTTTTTATAGGCAGGCAAAAAAGTAACAGTAAATGTGGTCGCTATGTACACGCGTCAACACACATTCTCACACACACACACACACACACACACACACACGACATATTAATACTTGACATGAATACTTAACACAATGAAATGCCTTATTTTGTATCATACTCTTGTATAAAATGCTGGAGGTGCATGTGTTTTTTTAAGCTTTGCAGATAACTGTAACAGATATAAATGTGTTTGTGAAGTGGAGATGATGATGATGATGATGATGATGATGATGATGATGATGATGATGATGAGGAAGAGGAGTTTGTTTTGAAAGAGATAGAAAAGGTGGCAGGGAACCTCTCTGGGGAGTTCTGACAAAACTGAGCGCAGCTTGTTTGAAGCAGCGTCACATCCACATGAAACTGTTGCACTGCTGAGAACACAAATGCTTTTAATTCATTGAGTAACAGACCTTTTGCACATTGGCCTTCTTGTTGAGAGTTAGCTGAGAAGAATGATAACTGTCGTGTTTTTACAGCAGATTTGAAACTAGCTTAGCTTAGCACGAACACTGGAAAACAGGCAAACTGCTTCCCTGACTTTGTCCAGAGGTGACAAATATGTCTGAACACCTCTGCAGCTCATCATTCTAATATTAGTATCTTTGTTTATAATGAACAACAACTAATATATTCCATCATGGCATCTCCACAGCCAATGAATAACCTCGTACTAACCCATTGTTTAAAAAAAAAAAAGTCCATTGAACCTTTACACTTCAGGTTATGTATAGTTTGAAAAACATGACACAGTATGATCTAACAAGCTCCATGAGGTGATTGTTGTCAGATTTTGAAACCGTTGGATAAAGCCAAGTTAGCTGTTTTGTTTTTATTTTTGTGCTAAACTAAGCTAGCCCCCTGAAGTGCATTCTGCACGGACATGTTAGTCGTCTCATCAAACTCTCTGCAAGAAAGCACGTGAGCAGATTTTCTCACAATATCAAACTTTCCTCTATAAATTCCCGGCAGCTGTCGGCCAATCACAGGCAGCAGCCAGGAGGTTGACGCTGATGTCACGCAGTGCTGCTTCAGGCAGGCTGGGATGTTTGATTGGTGCTCAGAGTAGGACGACAGTGCCACTGTTAGCTGATCTGAAGTTGGTGTTTTGTGATATCAAGGAGAGGGAAAATAGATGCAAGCCGTTTTTTTTTCTAAAAAGGGCGACTTCTTCCAGCATCTGGTCAGTCTGAACAGAATGTCTCATCTGTCCTCACAAGCCCACTGTCCACTGTTTGTCCACATCAAATTATTTTACTTTCCTTTCTAATATTTTGTTGTAAATTCACATTATTTGCCTGTTTTCACCAATCTGTTGACTGAATCGAAGCCACATGACGGTGATCATAGATTTTAAAGCGTAAAGGAGTTACCTCTGGGTTAACTGCAGGGTTCTTCACTGTCAGCTGCACATGGACACAGGAGGAGAACATGCACCAATGTTTCCAAGTGAAGAAAACCAAGAAACGGATGCAAGCAAAATGAGCGAGCCCTCGAGGGTGTTTCTGTCATTGAACATTCCAGTTGGACACCAGATGATGTGGGATTAGTTTTGCAATAACTGCTCTGTTGGTTATTCTGGTCAGATGTCGCTCAAGTAAAAAGGAAAACAATCATGCCATTGTTTTTTTGTTTTTGTCTTTGTTTTTTTTAAATTGTAATTAATGTAACCTTTTCCTCAGTTTGTCCTCATGTTTGTAGCAACCATTTACATGTATATTATCTTATTTTCACATTGTTTATAGAAGCCATTTACTTAGTTAACTGAATTTGTTGTATCAAAACCTTATTTTAAGTGATTTTTTAAAAAGAAATGGTGTAAAAATTGAATGTTACCTTTTGTAAAAGCTTTTTTCAAATGGATCACAATAAAAGTCTGAAACCTTCCAGTAACAGATTTTGTGTGTAGAGACTAAGCTGGTGTGAATGGACTACAGTGTAACATAGTTTCAAATATCTACCATCTTATCTTGTTTTCACTGTAAATGACTTTTTAACCCTTATGTGTTAACAGTTTGATTCACATCTGTTGAATCTCTACAAATTGCTGGAAGTCAAGTTAAGTTCACTTTTAATGCCACAAAAATGATCTGCCATAATTTCTTAGCTATAAATATTATGATCCTGAATTGCATTTTCTGTTTGTTAGTTTTTAAAATACGGTTTTTAAAATACAATTGTGTATGGTGAAACCACGGTGGCCGTAGGGTGAATGTGGATCGAGCCCCTCTCTTACAACCACGCAATAGGTGCTTTTCGTTCCAAGAGTTCCAGGGTCTTTTAGCCCCCAGAACTACTTCCCCTGAACTAAAAGGTTCCTGTGCCCCCATTGTTGTCTGTGTTTTTACCACGGGCTGAAGTCCCGGGTAGATTGGTGAAATGGTAATACGCAGGCGCAGAGTGTTTGTGCGTTTATGTAAACAACAAAAAATTGATGACGAGTGCGGCTCACAGCCGAAAGCGTAGACTAATACGTCATGAACTATCTGAGAGTTCATGACGGAGGGGATCCGATGATTGGCTGTCTATCTGTAGGGTCAATTAAAGGGTCAGGTAGAAGCGGGACGGCTCTGTAACAAACAGTCTATGCTCTGTAACGCTAGCTAATGTGTGAAAATGAAGTGGAATTCTTACTGGAGCACAAGTTTGAATCTGCCCACATGCTGAGGATGGTGTCAAACTGACTCTAAACTAGAGTCTGAGAGGACATTTTCACAACACGATGGGACAGCACAACTCAACCATGCTCTCTGATGTCACCTGATCGAGCAGATACCGGACTTCATCCCTAAAGTCATCGACAAGTTCACCCAGAAGAAGAACCGCTGTGACGCTTTCCTTTGCAACAGAGCCCTCAGCTTCAGTGAGTACAATTATATTGAATCATTCTGCCTTGTGGTAGTGGTGTGTAACATTGTTGTTTTTTTCTGGACTGATAGTCATACAGTAGATTGTGACCAGAGTCCGCTTGTGTTCATCTAAGGGGCTGTACACCTAAAAGAAGTCTGGGCACATCTTTGTAGTCAGTAGTGTGGAGCTATTTCTCTTTTGGCTGTTTTGGTGCCATCATGGGTTCATTTGTTTGCATCTCAGTTGTGTTTGTTGGTTCATAAGGATGGTATGTTGTGTTCTTAATTTGGTGTGTGTGTGGATACCTTATTTACACAGTGTATGGTGGAGACATGAGTGACCCCCATCAGGACTGAGAGTACTGTAGTTTCCCTGGTATGTTGCATATCAATACAAGGGGTTGGTGCCCCACCAATATTTCACACATAGAAACGCCCCTGCTTAAATTAACAATATAAATGAACATTACTGTCTCTGCTAACACCTGGAAGCAAACATGAAGCATTCAGATTGACCACTTAATTTGAGGGGGTTTATTTAACAAAAATATCTCATAGCCAAGTACAGAAGGATATGGACAGATCCCCGGATGTTACCAGGAAATAAAAACAAAACATTTGCAGCTGAAGTTGAATGTCATGGCTGCTCTTCCCTTAAAGTATCTCAAACTCTGCACTGCCTCATACACCTTTCTTAGAGAGTCATTGGGCCTCATTCACTAATAAATGCGTAGAAATGTTCTTACTACTCACCGTCGGATTCATGACACGTGCGTACCAGCCAATTTTGTTCTCACCACCGTGCGTATATTAGTGAATCAGAATCATTCTAAATTGACAGGCGCGTGCCCGCAACCTGCAATCAGCATACTACCACGCCCCAATTCATCCAGAGAAGGACATCTGTTCGGGGCATCAAGACGCTCACATCAGCAGATATAGAGGTGATAGTTGTGGAGGTTGAGGCAAGAAAACCAACACTTTTCTGAAGCGTATCAGCAGGAGTCACCATGACAAAAAAATGAAGCCTGGGTTTCAATTACTGAGGCTGTTAATGCTGTGTCTCCTGAGGTTCACACCGTGACTCAGGTTAGGAAAAAAAGGTTTCATATTTAAGTGGATGGGGGGGCGAGGGGGGCGGGGGACTAGAGACTTAATCTAAATAAAACCAAAAAATATGCTCACCAACGAGCCAACCGTTTCTTAGAGCAGGGGTTCCCAAAGTGGGGGTCGGGATCCCCTGGGTGGTCACGAGACACAAATGGGGGGTTGTGAGATGTCTTCTAGAATGTTTTTTTTTTAAGTTATCTAAAAATAGTACATTTTACCCATTATAATAAAAAAAAAAATATCAACAAAAATAGTAGCTAACCTTGAAATAAAACCTTGAAAATAGAAAATGTGATGAGTTTTCTGCCTTTCTTTTTGCCAGATGGCTATATGACAGTCATCTGTTTTTTTTATTTTACCGAAAGTAGTTTAAATATGTCATGCATTTAGTTAAAAGAGTATGTGTTTACATTTTCTTGTTGACATCATTTGTGCGTACGCATGGTCTGATGAAGTTCTCACCTTGTTTGTAGTGTGAGAACAAATTCAAGTAAGAATATATTGATGAATCCCAGATTTGTGCTTCAAGCACGTATTGGTGTGTACACACTGTTAGTGAATGAGGCCCAATGTGAGGTTTATACTCTACAAGACACTGGGTTTAATCAAGCCTGCTAATTTAACTTTCTGTTTTCATTACCAAATGATTGTAAACATTATCAGGGTGGCCGTTCATTTCTACGTTACTCCTGTATTCCCTTAAAGTGGTACATTTAGGTTTGATACTCTAACTCTGAGCATCCCCTTCAGTTTGAAGAAGTAGAACTATGGGATCTTCATTGTACAAAAACACTTTATCGACTAGTTATTCAGAATTTGAAAAAATCCATTTTTAATTGGTACTTGTACTTGAAAAAAATGTAACGTCAATTTGAATATCTGTTGCCCAAATTCATAAATCCAATTGAGCTGAATTAAATAAAAAAACAAATTGTAGAATGTTTTTCTTTTTATATATTCGTACAGTGGGATCAGATGTGAAGAATAACAAGGGATTGTGTTTTTTTCTGCTTTGACCCATAGGTTGATTATTCTTTCTGCTATATGGCACAAAGAGGCCATATGAGACATAACAAGTTAAGAAGTCTGAAATAAGCCAATTAATGTTTCTCTCCAGATTTTAATTTGAAATCTGGAAAAATTTAGGAAGAAAAAAAAAAATCAACTGATACCCATTACCAGCTCATAAAAAGGCCTGGTAGCCTCATAAGCATTTTATTCCAGTGAGTGTGCAGAAATCCACCCGACACTAAATGTTTGGTTAAGATCAAAACCACAGGAAACCAGCAGTGAGATTTTATGAAGTCCTCCTCCTTTTGTGCTTCAACCACAGCCTGAGCCAGAACCCCAATCAGTGCAAACATACAGACCAACAAGTAACACAGAGAAAACAAAACCATACCTGAAATAAAAAATAGAATTTAGATTCATGATTCGCTTCACAGAAAACATTCTCACCATTTGCACTCAAATGTACAGAAAAACCAGCTTTAACTCCCCTCCACACATTATAAAAGACAAAAAACAGTTGAACCGTTGAGCACTGGTTTGTGGTCAGTCCGTCAGCAGTGCCCCCCTCAGACAGGAGAGAGGCCTCTTCATGAAGGTGACTCTTTAAACAGAGTTCAGTCCAATCCTCATCACAGCCACGGCAGGGTCCTCACAGCTCTATGTGAGGGTCTGACAGAAACAAAGACAGAACAATGTCAGGGGGATACATGATCTGGAGTTTGAGAGTTTTCACTTCAGCTGAACTCAGACGAAAACATCACATCACATGACTAAACAAATACTGCCATCTGCTGGTTGATCATTGGGTCACACCAAGTTTAATGAAAGGAATCTTGGCACATGGTTTTACAACAGTGTAATTGTTTGGAGCTCCACAAAGCTTGTCCAGTCAGACTTTTATCATCTTGGAAATACTTCAAGAGAGCCTCCTGGCATCTACTGATTGACACCAGACTTTAAAGAACTCACAAGAACCAGAAATCATCACATCACTACTGTTTTAGCACCTTTTACACGTCTGATAATGAGGGGTCGGTACCTGTACTTTGCTGCTCAACTATGTGCTTTGCTCCTGTCTGGACTCTGGTCTGCAGACGTTTGACCTCTTTGTCGTAATCGGTCCATTCGGCCACGATCCTCACCGCAGCCTGCAGCTTTGGCTCTTTGGTCATGGGGTTGTTACACTGAAGGTCAGGAAAAATCAGACAGAACACAGATCAAGTATACTGTAACAAAGCTGCTTATTAATTGGTCTGGTTAATGTGGAGACAGTCTTCCTATGTGATGTTTTCATATCAGATCAACTTCAAAACAAGTCTTCATTTAACACTCTGTTTATCTGATTTAGTATTCTACCCAGATATATTTTGTTGTGTTTTAATGTAATTTTACTGTATTTCATGTAAAGAAGCTCATTCAAATACCCAAATCCTCCCATTCAAGCAATTACTTCCTCACATCTGACCTGTCTGCCCTCTAGTGGCTCATATGAAGCATGACAATAATAAAAAACCTTACTTCTTCTCTTTACAACACTGCTCAACTATGAAGGGTCACAGTAGCTTTTTTAAACAGAAGTCGTTGTTACCAGGTCTATCGTCTTGGCGCTTCTCTTGGAACTGTCGTCACACCAGGTTTCACACCACAGCCACTCCTGAGGCAGAGACTTGATGGGGACCTGGTGGATCATGTTGTTGGGGAGATCCTGGAGAAAAACACAATGAATGAGGTTAGTGAAGGAGGTGAGGAGGTGTGTGAGCTGCTGTGACAGCTAGCTTTACTTAGTTAAATTTGAATTAAGAGGAAACATTCTGTGAAGGCTGTGGACTCATTAGAAGTTTGATCTGTAATGTCCAGACTGGAGGCAGAATCCGCTTTATATACAACATTCACTCTGCATTGTCATAATATGCTGCCTTTGTTTCTATTCAGTCTTTTGGTAACATGAGTTTTTTAAAAGCTCTCCTTGTTTCTGCATTCAAGGACATCAGAGTTGAGCTGTTTTATTTCAGCTGTCATAAAATCATAAGCAGAGGAAACAACAACAAGCAAACACTGACAGTGTGTGGGGATCAGATGAAATGTGTTGTTTCTCAAATTGAACAAAGCTGCTGTTTATCAACAAAATGTCAAACAACAGGGACACCTCGCAAACACATAAAAGACTTAATGTTTGCTAAGATAGAGGACAGATTTTGGTCCTGAAAATGCCTCATAATGTACTTAATGTATGTGAAAGCATACACTTTGGATAATGGGTGCCAGTAAAAGTAATACACCCTGCAAAACATCCTTTTATGACAGAGTTTAGAATCAGACCTCAGATTCATATTAAAACGACAAACAGACAGATGTAGTCACAGACCTGGTCCAGGTTTGAGAGGCTGTTGGGGTCTTGGCTGAGTCCCTGGTACTGTCCTCTGAGTCGATCTCCTGCAGCTATTTTTCTGAACTTCTTCAGGTCGACCACATACAGGGCACTGTGGTGGGATACAGAGCAGTAACACATGAAAAATGCATGAACATGAAAAAAGCATTCCTGTTTGTAATGTGAGGTTGTTTGTGTTTTGTACCTGATGTGGTATTTGCGTCCAGCAAGGTGGCTCGCCCAGTAGCCGGACTTCCAGAAGCGGTAGCCGTCCATCTCCCGCCGACTCTCGCAGAATGGGGTGTAACCGTACGGAGCTCCATCCAAGTCGAAATCCCGCAGCTCCTTCAGGTCTGTTCTCACAATCTGTGGGGGAGAAACAGGTAAGGATCAGAGATGTCAACAATTATTATCAATTATCAATTAATTGATTTTTAAGAAATTGCTCGAACACATTGTTTCGATTTTCTATCACGTGGAACAAACATCATGTGGTCTCATATCTGGTTCAGCTATCAGGGAGGTGTTTGAAGTTTAAAACATGTTTGGATGTGAATCAGCTGACTGAAGGCGTTGCTCACAGCAGAGACGCTCAGCTGGCGGCAATGGCTGAGTGACAGGTCTCCGCGAGCGCTTTTTTTCTCCACCGCCGGACTGATATGACCCAGTTTCCCCCCCGGCTGACACCTGACCGCGTTTGAATGTTTCTTTTTCTCATTAAGAACGAGTAGACAGAAAACTGGACAGTGAGAGTCTGAAATCTGTTTCTGTTCAGTTCCCTTGTTGAAGTCTGAGCCTTCACTTTTATGACTGTATGTCTGCAGAGATTATGAGCCTGCTCCACACGTTGATATTCAGCATGTTTAATGTTTTGAACACTTCAATACGATCCGTAGATATTCAATACTGTCAGCTTTATACATTGTGTTGTGAAAGGAATAATTTGATTCAGGGGGAAAAACGCATTTGGCATTGTTTTTGACATGGAAAACGTTTATGTTTTTTAAAATGATTAATCGATTATTGATTAACATTTCCAAAGATCAATCATGGAAAATACTTGAAATCTACATCCCTAGTAAGGAATCATCACTTACTTTGTCATTTAATTTCAACGGTACATTTGTGAAAATGAGGAATAATTATCAGCACAATCTTTTTTAATCACAAGCTGGCATTTTGAAATATTTTTTTAATCTCCCAAATAGATCACAGCCCTTAAAATGTCATCCATAAATTAAATTACATTTAAAAAATAGTCCCATTTATAAATCATGTTTGTACGATTTTTAACATTTAAAAAAAAGACTAATATTAATCTTTAAAGCTTCTGTGAGGAACTTTTAGTTTGTGTTGATTGTGGCGCCCCCTGATGATCGTTAAACATATCAGAAAACACACAAGTGCTTTGAATAGTTTTGCTCCCTCATCCTGGTCTGAGCTTCAAGCTCATCTAAAACTTGATTGTTCAATTAGATTGAAGGATTTTAAACTAGGATAAAGGATCATCTGATCAGCTTGTGCACATGTTTTACTGCTTAACACTGCTAATTTATTAATTGGCGTAATGGTTACTTGTTATTGTTTGTTATTTTGTCCTGTTCTCTTTGTAAATCTTTTTATGCTGGTGTAATTGCCAGGACTCCCTTGTAAAAGAGACTTTGTAATTTGTATCTCAATGGGAATATTCCTGGTAAAATAAAAAAGATCTCTCATGGAGAATCAGCCCTTTAAAATTTCAACAAAGGATGTTATGGCAGCGTGCTGAAGCTAAATTTGTCTCACACCAACCCTTCATTAACAGTTTTAGGCATTTATAAAAAATATTCAACTTTATTCTCAAGGATTTTGTTGCTTTTGGAGGTCATAAGGGGCATGAGTGTTTATTTCAGTCTGTTTCATTAACAGCTAAAAACTCCTCACAGAGGCTTTAATCATCATTGTTGAAGAATGATTTCCTGCTGATCAATTAGGGATTGATCAGCAGATTGAAACTGAAGAGCAATGACAGCTAGTACAAGTCTGGTATTCAATCAGAGACACAACAGTGCATCAAATGAAACCAGAATCTGTTATGCAGTATTTTCCTTGTCCTAATAAAAGTCTAAAAGGTGTCCAGAAATTGTAACTAATAAAAAAAGGCAGTTTTGTCATCTATTCCTCTGATATCATGTGAACAGTCTGATTATTACAGCACTCAGGCAGGATTAATAACTATGTTTGTGCAGCCGTGTATGAGCTCACCTGGTCTGCATCTACAAACAGGATCTTGTCGACAGCGAGAGGAAACAGCACGTCCAAGAACAGGATCTTGTAGCCCCAGATGATCCTCTGCTTCTCGGTCTGTTGGTGTAACCAGCGTGGCCACTTGTACTGGACCAGTTCGTACTGGAAGCCATATTCCTTCGCCATGTGGGGGATGAACTCCTGCAAAAGAATGAGGCACAAAAACAAGCCTATCAGCATGTTCAATGATGTGTCAGTGTGACTTTTGACAGGATGATGGGCAAAGCAGAGATTTGGATGAGACATGCAGCAAGGGGTTCTGGCCAAAAGTTGAACAAGCAACCTCTGCAAAGAGGACTAAAGCTTCTGTACATGGGGTGCTTGATTAAATCGCTTGGCCGTCCAGCACCCCAGATCTTAAATATTTTAATCACATAATGAATGTTTGCTGTTTCTTTTATGAACTTTTCACACTGAGTTTCTTTGGATTCTTCACACCATGAAAGACCGACTCTGCAGTGTTGTGGTGAGTTCTCCTCTGTGCCCTCTATGAATGTAAAACCCTCACAACACAAAACATTATCTGCAGGATAATGAAGCTTGGCAACAAAAACCTGACTGAAAGCATTCAGAAAGCGGGAATTATAATGATGAATAAAGGCATGAGCCAAGAAAATGTCAGAAGTCTTCTCCCTCATCAGGAGATCTCTCCCCTGCTGCAGGTTTCACCTTCATTTTTCAGAACTCCTGTTTGAAGCTCACATCACTGACAGATGGACAAAAGGCTGCAGCCATGAGAGGAAATCTGCACATCAATGATGAGAAGCCAGCTGATTTAAAAAGTAACACCAGTGGAAGAAAAAAAATCCCACCTTGAAAGTTGGAGACAGGTAATTCTTTAGGAACCAGAACTTGACAGGAGTCTTGGTGTTCTTCAGAACTGACAGCATCATAATCCTGAGAGGGAGAGAAGAGTAAAAAGACTGCTGGTGAAAGGGTCGGGAGAACAAATGGCACTCAAATCAATAAGGTCTTTGTTCATATAAGAGGAAGGGGGTGTTAGATTTTTGAGGATTTTGGCTGATAAGACAATCTTGCTTTTTTCTTACCTGAGGAACCTCTCGTACAGATGCCCCGAGGCCACAGAGAAGATGTTGATCACGTTGTCCTTCTCCTGCTTCACCTCCTCTGACTTTCCTCCACCTGTGAACCCCCTGAGAGACGAGAGAAGAAAAACTGCTTACTTATTTTTATAAAAAGAAAAACATAAAGAATGGTTTTCTTTCTTTTCCTATTTGACAAGAAGGAGTCGTGTTATTGCACGTTTTACTATACAGTCAAACTGGTGCTAACAGGATCTGAAAAAACAGGCTGTGATAGTCACAGTTAAAATGCACTGACTACCTACACATACATACTGATGATGCCAAATTATTATAAGCCTGCAGCTGACACTATATTCATTCATTAATAACTTATTTGATTTATCTCCCAACCATATTAAGTTTAAAGCTAAAATATAATAAAGAAATATGCGTAAAAAAATACATAAATACATAAAAATGATAAAAAATCAATACAAAAATACAAAAAGAAAAATAGGAATACAAAACAGGCTATGGTAGTTCTGATAAGAGAATTGTTGACAAATTTTGCATTGGAAACATAGGCTGTAATAAAAAGATGGACACCATAACCACTCCAAAAATGAAGCCAAAAAAGTTGGAGCTCCCCGAGCTGACGGGCTAAATAGATGGAACGTGTTAAATTATTAAATCAGAATACACGTCTTTTTTTCCCCTTCAAACATGTCATTACAGTTTGTTCATATCAGTATAACTGATTTCCAAGTGTTCATTTTTTTCAGAAGTTTAATGTTATTTAGTTAAAAGTTGTTATAAAAGTGATATAACCACAACGAAATGAGGACACAAAATACAAGAGTCATTGAACTTTTTGCAAAAGTTAGACTCCACTTTAACCTGAGTCAAGAATCTGTTCTGTTTAGCCTGTATCGCCCTGAGGGGTCTCTGCTCTTCTATCCGTAGGTAAAATGTGTGTTTTGCCCAGTATAATATGTCAACAGCTGTCTCAGTATTTTGGCTTCATTTTGTACAATATAAGGAAGGGATGTGTCGTCCGTCTTTATATTCTTACAGTTAATGGCAGCAACTCTTAATCAAAGTTTTACCTGGTCAGAGATTTCCAGAAGCCAGTGTCGTTTTCCTCGGTCACATCACTCAGCAGCTCCTCGTTGAACTTGTCTGGTTTCTTCTGGACCTAAACAGAACAATTTTGATCAAGTTAGGGGGACATTGAACGTTGAAAGACATTTTAATCTGTTGTATATATTAAGTAAATAGTCCCTTAATCTGGGTTTGGGATAATCTTCATATACACAAGTCTACCAGTATTAACCAAAGTGTGCTACTGGAATTTGAGCAATTATAGTTCGAGTCACAACAACGGCAAAGATGACAACTGCAGGTGAACTGACATGAATTCAAACAATGTCAGGTTTAATATTGAAGGAAACGTCAGCTGAATATTCTTAATAAGGAAGGAAACACACTCCATATGTTTCTACGTAATACCTCAAGGATCCTCTTACACTGAATGTAAACAGACAATATGTTGGCATAAAAAATCCTCAGAGGCCTTCAATGCTAAGAAGAGTTAATTAAAGTAAAGAAAGAGGATGTAAATATTCTATTTATAGATTGCTGTCTTTCTTTGTGAAATCGTTACATTAATAGATCAAGGCACACTTCATTTGCAGCCTGTTATTCGTATATTCATTTCCTTATTTCAGTCTCATCTGTGTCAGCATCCCTCTTGGGAATGTTGTCTTGTTTTAAGATCTAAGTTCTCTGCATGTGGCCACATCTAAGATATGTACATATCCAAAAAGACATGTATATATCTAATCATGTAATTTATGTAGATTGTATCTGATTTCTACAAGACTTAAAAACAACAACACAGCAGCTCAGGTTTTGAAATTTTGCAGTTTGTCAGACAAAATGTGATTCACTTTAATTTATTTGAGGACTGATTTTATGAACGATCGTATTCTGACCTCTCTTCGCTTCTTCATTGGTTTCACTGACCTTGACTTTGATGATCCTGCTCTTGAAATTGTTCAGTACGACGATGATGTCGTCAGAGTCAGCTGGAGAGTCGGTGCCTTCGTGGCTGCAGTAAAAGAAAGCAAAAATGTTAGATAAGGAGTTTATAGCCCGTTTGAAAATCCATGAGCAGCACAGGCTGAATTTTACACTATTAAGACGTTTTTGTGACCCAATAAAGCCAAGCTCCATGTTCTTGCCTGTAAATCTTGTAGATTTCATCAGAGCGGCCTTTCCTCAGCTTCAGGATCCAGGCGCCTGGAGCAGCCTTCAGCTGAAAGTAACCCTACAGAGCACAGCACAGGAGACTTACAGTGCATCTTTCATTTCTGATATGTCACAGAACATGAAGGGCTCAGTCAGAGGTCAATAACTCACCAAGTTAGCCATGACGATTGTATCCACGATGACCGGCTCGGAGGCAGTTCCCAGGGTGAACTGGAGGCCACGAGGCGGCTGGCCCGAACTCACGTCAAAGCAGTGACCTTCCAACAAAAGATGCTCCAATTCGTACTCTGCTGCTACGATATTCTCCACCTGCAAACACAGGAGCCAAGACAAGAGAAGTTTGTTTATCTGTTTATTCTATGTTCAGCTAAAAATCAGGGGGATCCACAGACACACATTATCATCCAAAATAAACCCCAGATCTTCAAAGAGAGAGTAAAACTTTCATTGTGTGCGCGAACATGGAAGAAACAAGAGGTCAGCCCTCCCTGGGGGAATGGGGGGGATGTTTCCTTAAAGCCTCCTCCTGCTAGAATAACTCTGCCACACTCTCTCCTCATTATGTCACAATAATATGCATTAAAAAAACTGCACACATTAGGGAAACCCCGATCTAAAGACAGATATTGTATTCGACACATGTAAAATGCTATCATTAACCATTAACCTCACCCTGGAAACAAACAATGAAGGGTAGAGGCCATATACACCTATGACTAGTATTTGAACACAGACTATTGGACCAGTATCAACACCTCCATTCAGAGAGCAGGATCGAGTCAAACTTCAGATTTTACAGCTGGGAACGTGCAAAAAGAAAAGCACTGAAGATAAATATTTCACCAGCACTGATCCCCATTGAGCCCTCACACACAAACAAGCTGCCATACCTCCTCCAGGTAGATGTTGTCCAGGTCGTACCGAGTGTGCACGGACTCCACCATCCAGCTCTCAGGGGTGTTGATGTTCAGGGTGAAGAGGGGGGACTGAGGCATGTCTAGGAATTTAGCCAATGGGCCAGGGGAGAAACTACCATCAACCTGAAAGGCCACCTCTGGCTCCAAGACGTAACGGTAGAAACTGGAAGAAAATAAATCAGTTAATGTTTTTCTCTCTTTTTCTTTTTTTTTCTTCATTGTATGTGCCTCTTTCTTTGTGTATTACATTATTTTGATCTAAAACCTAACTTTCAGCATGTGCCTGTTTTTATTCCAGTGTTAAAGTATTTAATTAAATATAGGAAACCATTCTGACTGATGTAATGGGATAGAAGGGGATGAGGAAATGAAAAAGGCTCTTACAGTCCAATTTGTAAATTTGTTTAAAATATTAATAAAAACGTTGTAATTGTTGGTTGTGGAGGCAGAAACCAGTAGGAGTCATATGGGGGGGGGCGGGGGTCAACATGTGTGTGCCTTAAGCAGCAAACATAAAGATTTAATTCTAAGATTTATTCATATATGTTTTGTATTCTATCAATCAAATAAGTCCTAAAAGGGTTCGAGATTGTATCTAAAAATATATGACATTTGCATCATCTACATCTACAAATCCCTCTGCATGACAGCTGAGAAAACTCCATCCAACCAATCTATTGTGGGACAATTCCAACCCAGGAAGTGATAATAACAGTCCCTATAAGCCACTAAACTCATTTAATCTAGTGTTGAAATTAGATTCAAAATTATTTTAATAACCAATGTATATTTCTTTATCTCCTAAAAAGAACAGAAGCCCAAAGCAGACACTGTAGCTTTAACAGGAGTCCTAGTCCTGAGAAAAGATCTTGAATATTTTGAATTTAGTGTGACATAAGAAGTATTTCCTAAAATATAAACATTGAACAAGCGAGAAGTACTTTTATCTCTAGTCTGACGCAGATCAGACTTTTACATGCACACTAACTTAACTGGGATAAAAGGTTTGTTTCTCTTCTCAGTGAATGCTCAGTTTTCTGTCCTCACCTCTTGAGAGGCATATCTGACAGTTTGGATTGACAGTTCATGAAGACCCGTAAGTTGACGTTTACCAGCTGCTTCAGAACCTGCAGGTGGCAAGACGTTACGGAGGACAAGAAAGACAGGTTAGAAATAAGATGTGGACAGGGTCAAGATAAGGCCGTATATGTCAACTGGACAGATCCATTAGAGCCCCGGCCAACAAGGGACAAAATTCAACCCACCAATAGGAGAGGAGCTAGTTTCTGGGCATCCCTGGTTGCAGGATCCACGACGGCGATGACATCAAAATACACGTTTCCCTCTTTAGGTCGGATCTTCACAGCACTGCAAGAATGAAGCACATTAAAGTCAAACAAAGATAAAGAAATGAAAGATTTTTATAGCTATTGTTGATCATCTATTCTGTCTGAACCATGTGCAAGTTTTAAAACTTTACCTATGGCGGTCATCTGCAAAGTCATATTCAACCCGAGAGTCTCCTTTGGGCTGAGAGGAAAGAAGAGCGTCCACCTTCATCACCAGGTCGCTAGCCCTGAGAGAAAAGAGAGGTTTAATTTTACAAAACTCAACTCAGCCTAAAAACATTGTTCAAAATGCAAGCTTGCAAGAATCTTTGCTTGCATCAAGAGATAAAAATAACCTGTCGTCCTCGATTCCAAACTGCTGGACTTTGCTTTTGATTCGCTCTCCGGATGTTTTCAGGATGATGCTCTCTAGAAGCAGGAAGTCATCCTGGTTAAACACCTCCTCCTCCTCCAGTGGACCTATGACCTGGAAATAAAACACAGCAGTATTGACTGATTTGGTTTATTCACAAAAACAGATATATTTAAAGTTTCAGAGCAGTTTTCAAGTTTTTGCAACAATAAGAAACAAGAATGTGACTCACTCTTCCGTTGCTGATGACTGCTTTTTGTCCTTTCTTCAGTTTGAGCACATCTCGACAGTAGGCAGCGTGGGAGAGCAGGAAGTCATATTTCTGACCCTCATAAGCACTCTTGAACAATGACACATCCATACCCTGAGGGAAAACAAACAAGAGGAAAAACTTGAAGGCAAAAGAGTTATAAAGACTAAGGAGGGGTTAATACATGACAAAATATGCATGAAGCAATTCAAAATCATCATCCCCCCCCTCGTGCCCTTTACTCACCCCGACTGCAAACTCTCCGATATCAACCCCCTTCTCCAGAGCAGCAGCGGTCTCTTCTTTAGTCAGCTTAGTGATGAAGTTCTTGGCATTGTTGGCTGATTGCGTCTGCATGGCGGCCCAGATTGCCCGGGCCACACGGCTTGTCTCAGCGGATGGAGCGGCTGACGGGTTGTTGATCATTCCCAGTCTGACGTTGTTGCTGGTTTTCTGTAAAACAGGGAAGTGTTAAAGGAGTTTGTTGTTCCTGTAAGATCAGTACTACAAATGTCACATCTTGCAACATCCTGTAATTTTAAAACAGTTTTTTTGTTTAATGGAAGTCCCTGCCTTAGGACTGCGGATGATATGTAGCTATTGTGCTAATTCCGGCATATTTACATTTAGGCATGCTGCTGAAATTGTGATTTATGTGCATGGTCCTAATCACATAAACTCAATAAAAATAAAAATAAATTCTTCATGCTTTAAATAATCATGTTGCATGTTGGAGAAATCTTCAATAGCTTTTTTTGTACCATGTGTCTGATGGCATCATAAAGAAGGCGACGTCCTGAGGGCTTGTCAAAGTCTCCGACCACCCAGAAGGTCACAGGACGGATGAAGCCATCATCTGACGACAACAAAGTTAGAAAACAGAAGCTGTCAGTGAGATGATGATACACAGGCAAAGTCATGAGGCAAAGGAGTTTATTGTTTTCAGTAAAGACTGAGTTTGGTCAGTTGGATACAAATCTATGGGGTTGGAAAACTGGGCTGCAAGAAAAAAACAACTTAAAAGTAACTTCATTTTAGTGATATCTACAGGAAAAGTCTTTTAACATTAAATCAGTCTTTTGAAATCTTGTCCTCCATGCAGCAACAACAAAAAAACACATAATGAACCTTCATGCTCTCCTACAGATGGAAGAAACAATGTTAAAACTTAGTGAGCAGTTATGTAAACACCTTCGTTAGTAGTTCAACTTCAGGACCTTCACTACAATCATCACATGCGTAATAATTAGTGGTTTGTGTCCTCTGGGAAATGTAGCACAGATGGAAGTGTGATGGCGGATTCACAAACTGATCCAAACAATGCCAGCGATGAAGTTCACAGAAAACAGAAAGAATAAGAGCAAATGAGTTGGAGCGAGGATAATGTGGAGGAAGAGGGTGATTACCATGCCTGTTGGTGGTGGTCATCCCTGATGCAGGGACATTTCAAAATCACATGAACAGGAGGAAGAAGAGGAAGAGGAGGAGGAGGAAGAGGAGAGGACAGAAGGAGAATACATAGGGATAATTTAGGTTTGAAGATGACTGAATAATATTTACCAGAAACAAAAGAAAAAGAACTTCACCAGCATTCTCTGCCACTCAGGGTTTCTTTTCACTAACCAGCTTTTGAATGAGACTGCCTCACCTTTCTTGGTCATGTAGTTCAAGCTGTTGGCCACAGCAGTGCTCTTCTCTTTGGTGTCCAGAGTTGAGAAGCGAGCATAGTCGTCTATGAAGTAGTTGTCTGCAAGAAGAGATGAAGAGGGTTGGTGACTATGTAGGGGATAGTGGTCGGACCAATTTGTCAAAGAAATTAACCGCTTCAAGGCGTTGTGTTCATAGACTGACTAAAAACACTGACGTAATCTCTATGACATCACCCATTGGTTTCTGAGGAGACATTTTGAAGGCAATCTGTGGATGGAGCCATATTGGAAATGCTGACTCAACCTAACTTCCTGTCAATCTAAACACAGGCAAAGATGAGGAGCTGCTATTTATGCCCCTTGCAAACAGCTACAATACGCCCAGCTGTCTGTCAACACAGCTGTAGCTCCTAGCCTTCATATTATTATGACAGATACATTTAAAAATATTCATCTCTGTACACTGTGTAGAAATTAAAAAAAATAACTACATTAAATTAGGCAGTAAACATGTTTATTTCTGCAGAAAAGGTGGGCATCTTAACTTTTAATGGGACCAAATGGAAATTCCTTTGCTTTTGAAGCCAAGCCTCAAGTGGACACATGAAGGACTGCAGGACGTTTAGTTGTACGTATGTGAGTATGAGTTAAAAATGTTTTTTACAATACATTTTATTCTTATGGTACCAAAATGACAATAAATAAACCTCAAAAAGAATAAACAACATCCTACATTATTCATAATCCTCATACAGAAATGTGCAGGTTTATCCACTGACAAAATATACACAGAAACACTGTGTTAATACTTAAAGAGTACATCTAAAAAAGCCTCCAGTACTACATGATCTGCCATTCTTCAAACTAAAGAAGAAAAAGTATTTCAAAATCTTTTGTTGTGTAGCAGGAGGTAATATTTCATGATCTTAGTAGGAAAACTCAAGGTTTTAAAGGAAGAAGGAACAGATAGGGCTTAAGTTGCCTTCATTATGAAGTCAGAGACAAATGCAGTAAGAGATATAAAAGTTACAGGGCTTTGTAAGGTATCGTTTTGGGGGGGGTAAATGGAGGTTGACAAATGTCAGTCTCAAGTGTCTTAAACGGTTCCTCGTCCACTAGTTTGAGTTGGTCTCTTAATTCACGTTGACAATTTCTGTCAGAGTCTTCAAAGTTTCAGGTTTGAATATTTTTTGTAATGCAAATATAAGAGCTGTATTAATATTAAAGCTTTATCCAACACTACAAAAATAATCTGGTGGAAAAGATGAGAAGATATGAAGGATGAACCTCCCTGAATGTCTAAATATCACAGCATATTGCAGTCACTTTTCATATTCAAATGGTGTTTTCATACTGCTTTACATTCCGAGGGTGTACTCACTGGTGTCGGACAGATCCAGGTAGGTTCTGCTGGTGGAAAGAACTCTGGGGTTGATACGAGGAACAACATTTGGCTGATTCATGATGAAGTCCAGGACGTCATGATCTGTAGCCAGCTCACCCTGCGAGCCACAAGAGCACAGATTCAGAATGAGAAAAGGAATAATTCATCCTTTACTGAATCTGCAGAGCTAGAAATGATGCAGGGGGTATTTGTCGGAGTGCTTCTCATCCTTAAAGTCGCTGCAAAGACAGAAGCTTCAAGATTGAACAGCTTTTTCCATTGCAGTTACAGACGTTTGTGTATCGAAGGAGAAGTTGTACTCTAACAGAATTCAGATTAAACATTGAAATGGAGAAAACATGAGTGATGACGAGCAGAATGTCCTCCACCAGAACTGAAAAGGAAACAAAATTACACACTACTTACTTCACTTTAAGACCTAACAAAACAGAGGCCTTTGAAATAACAAATTCAAACATTTGGCTGCTCAGAGTGCTGGGACAACATTAAAACAGGAAAGCGTGGCAGATGGCACACTCACAAAGATGTAGCTTAACAGGAAAAATATTTCTCACTACAATCCGACACTGTGTACTTGTTAAAATGAACAATTCTCTCCCCCCCTAAAAAAAACATCTAAAGTTACTCTGTTGATTTCATTTCCCTTTTAATTAAACTGCATTTTGAAGCAGCTCCAGTAAATGAAAAAAAAATTAAACATGGACATAATCACAAACAATACGCCCACAGGTACTACCACTGTCAGGCTGTCAGCTCACTATGTGTCAACACATGTAGTAGTGTGACGTTGCTGCACGGTGATATGAACGGGTGTTATACAAAGAGAAAATGTTTTATACTGCTTGAGGCGCAGACTTTTATTTTGAAGGAGTAGTGTTGTAAATGTCTTTGTTGAATATTTAAATATGTCATTTGTATTTCATGTTGAGATAAAGCACCTTCCCTTGGAGTAAATGTGGCTTATCACAGAACATATGGGGACCTATTAGCTCTACTTTCTCTTCCTCTCCACACTTTGTCATGAAAAGTGACTTCATCTTTTGAGTTTTTATTCTTCTGCTGTATTTAAGTCATTTCGAACTTGTTAAAGTCAGAGTGTTATCACTGTCACTTTAATTTAAGCTTATTTTTTGTCATGAATTTATGCCCTTAAAGCTGGGGTTGGTAATCAGATTAAGATACACTTTCTGTTGTACTGGTTAAAATGATCTTTATGTCCTGATGGCAATCAATACATAATGTGTTCTTAAAAAAGAGTGAAGAAAAGCTGCTCTCTACAGCCTGAGTAAACCTGGGAAAACACCAACCAATCAAAGTTTTTGGGGTCCAAAATTTTAAACCAATCCAATCCTGTCCTGCCGTTCTGCCCACCTCCTGTGCGTACATTTCCCCAGTGTGCACCCCCCGTCTCCTGCCTCTACTTCCCCTGACTCTATTTACTGCCCCTCTTGCTCGACCTTGGACCTGTCCCCTCTGACCCGATGAGGTGCTTTGCTCAGGACTGTAGTCCGGATCAGAGTCTAAAAAGCTTTCACCACGGGGGCTCTGACAAGCAGAATAATTAATGACGTTCAGTAAGTCCTACAGAAAATGTATATGTATTGTAGGGTCCGTCCGGATGCTGTAGGGATGATGAGCCGATTCATGAACATGTTGAGCTTTAATAACCGGTCACTGTCGGCCGTGATCACACCAACCAACAAAACAACAATCAATGTTTGAATGAATGAAAAACTTCTCCTCTTGTCTCTCCTCTCTCCAGCTCGCACACTCTGAGTCTACACCTCTCCTGATGCCTTCACTGACTGTCAACACTGTAGGAATTAACATCTACACTGAACACATTTAACAAACAGTAGAGCTGTTACAGTATTATATGTATTAAAGCTTTTCTCCTGATATTGTGTCACCACTACAACTGGATAATGCTAGCATGACAGTTGTGAGTACTAACAGCAGCCATGTTTGTTTGTGTTTTTAACTTTCACTATGAGAATGTTTTGGTGAGGACCGGTTTTGAATCAGTCACCATCATATGGTTGCGAATCAGCAGCACTCGTGCATGTGAGCAGGGGCATTGTTTTGGAGGAGCTCCGAGGGGAGCGGTTAGACGGAGTCCTGAGGAAATGCTTCATTCAAATTCCTGCTAGTTTTCTGTGACTACCAACCCCAGCTTTAATGCAGGCTAAGGGGTCTAGGACATCAATGGCCCTATGTTGCTTGCTATGCTCAGCTGCACTGACGTGATTTGATGCTAAAGATAGTAAAGAATCATCAGAATAGGCTCTAACTGACCAAGTAGACGGCCCTCTGGTAGAACGACGTGGTCTCCAGGATCTTTTGCATGGTGACCGTCTCCAACTCGTCCGGATCCAGCTGTTCACGCTGGTACGGTATCCCGTTGTACATGACCACAGGCAGTGGGCCCACGCCTGTCTGCTCGTAGTATGCTCGCCCCTCCTGAAAGAGAAGACAAAAAGATATGTTTCTTTTAATTACATCAGCCTTTTACCAACTCCAACACAGGTAGATTAGAGAAGACGATTTGTGTTTGAGAGGAATCTTTAAAATAAGATCAATGCTTTTTTCATGTTTGACTGATGCAACTGATTTTCCTCTCCCCAAAAAAGCAAATGCAACTCATGAAAGATGTGATGTAAAGACTCTGAAGTGTCTTCATTCAAAACTGCTTTAGGAAAACTGTTAACCTACTGTGTTAGGATGAATTACATATCTAAGTGTTTTAAATGTTTTCACCATAAGAACCTTACCTGACAGGAAGCTGCTGATCCAGCTGGTCAGTTCCAGACAATCACTTGTCCATATATGCTAGGCTAAGCTAGTTCACTACAGCATACAACATGATCGATGTGTCAATCTTCACGTTTCTTTCAGTGTCAAGCAGCAACGCCCATTCCCCAAAACTAAACAGTTTGTGTGTGACTTTTCCTTTATAAAAATATAACTATTAACTCTTTATAAAATACAGTAACCATTTCAATTGATCTGATCTTTACTGCAAAGTGATGGCAATGTGAAGAACAGGGTCATCACAGCCTCTCTCACCTTCCTGTTGTTGTCATAGCTGGAGTCAGCTCCCAGCACGCTGCTGACCTCCACGTAAGGGAACCTCTTCTCCAGCACTTTCACCACATCTCCAACACTTAACTTTCCACCAATAGGAATCCGGTTGAACATCTAGAAGGACATAACAAAGGAAAAAATATAGGAATTAAAAGATGCAGAGAAAACAGATGGTAGACAAACAAAAAAAACTTAACCTTGAATCTTTCCCCTCAGTCTCCTCAATGTTTTCAGGGTCAAACTTTGTGTCTTCATCAAGACAATATGTGTTCAAGGAGAATCCTCACTGCTTACTCACCGAGATGACGGCTTCAAACGCACTCTGACTGTCCACCTCGTCACTGATGTAGTTGTAAGCTCGAACCAGTGCCACACCTGCATCCTGCATACCATCTATGTCTTCTTCACTGGACACCACAAACACCAGCCCTATTCTAAAAAAACACACACACACACATACACAGACCAAATAAAGTTTCAGCAACAGGCTCTCATATGTATATCAGACAGTTAAAATGCAGAGAGCATGCCGTGTGCTTCATCTGTATTCAAACAAACTGACCCTCCCAGGATGCCACACGCAGGGAGGAAACAAAGGTCCACCAAACCTGCTCGACAAAAACTACTGAATCTAAATGGATTTTTAACTACACATCCAAACAACCGCACTGCAGGATCTTTTATTTCTTTATTTATTTTCACTAACTATGGTGCTATAAAACCTTTTAAAAGTCATATCTTTCCACTGATGCAATTTCGATTTATCAGAATATACATGTGATGTGCAAAATGTATGAAATCTAATCCTCGAAGAAATCCTTGTATGGTATACAGATCACCCCCTCCCTGGTGTCACAAATACTAACCTGAGTGGGATGTTGTTAGCATAAAACATCTCTGCAACACTCAGCAGCTCAGCAGAATTTTCCTGAGTTGGGTCCAGAATGATCACCTGTAACACACACACAGACATGCACACACACACGTTGGTATTTTTCACCGGGGTGCAGAAACATTTGGATTCTGCAGTCGATGATTAATCGTGTATAGACGGACCAGGTTGTGGAAGTTCTTGCGAATCTGCCTGATGACTCCTGGGAAGGTGGGCCTGAGCAGCTCCTGCACGTTGTACGGCCATGAGCTGTACCTGTGGTCCGTCTCCAAGTTGTTAATCCACTGAAAATGAAAAAGGACTTAAAATGTTTGATAGTGAAACACTGAGCGTGGCAGCAGACAAGTGCCAGTAAGACAATTACTATTCATCAATTACAGTTTAGTACTGGTGGCTGAGAAGCAAAAACAATTGCTTTCACTGTCCATGGCCTTAAATCTAGAGGTAATGAAGTTTTAAATGGTAAGTTACACTATTTTATTTCAGGACATTTATGAGGACACTTATGTGCATCTACTTCATATTGTAAGATTATTGTTATGGAATATAATCCACAAATAAATGATGACTTATTGTTGTAAGGACTGTATGAAACATCAAGTTAATTACAAGTAGCCACAACTCTGACAGCTGCAGTATAAAAGTGATGCATGTATTTATCCTCAAGTTATTATAATCCAATTTATACTTCAATTGCTTCAATGCTTCTACCGTAATGACCAGAATATAAGACAGGGTTTTTTTTCATTGAATTTCATCCGAGAAAAGTGGGACCATTTTCAATTTAGGGTTTATTTATTACATAACAGTTACTATATCCCTTATAACAGTGGACAGCTCCACTTTTCAGTAAAGTGAGTCAGCCAGACGTCACTCACCACTACGGTGCCAGAGTGGAGCACAGTAGCACAAAAGTAGGACAAGTTATTTGACACCCGAGGCAGAATTGTGATGCCTTTTTAAAAGAAAGCTGTTGCAAATGCAGCAGACACATTCAACAACTGACAAAACAAAAAAAGTGATGTCATCAAGCGTAATGTCCAAAGAAAGCAAGCACAAGAAGACTGACTTCAAATGTGCGTGAGTATTTTACTGAAGAACAGATCAAAAGGATGCTCATCACACCCTCACCCATCCCATAGACGGCAGGATATCTGAACTTTTGATGGTATCCAAATACTGATGATATAAGTGCTTCATTTTAACACAAGACCAAATTGAATTCTATTTCAATGTGACGATTTGATTTCAAAAGCAGGATTTTATTTTTAAAAAAACTTTAAAAACAACAACCTACCTCCTTTTATTAAATTAGTTTCCTTTTTATTGTTTTCATTTCAAAATAATTTCTTCATAAAAATAAGATTTGGTCTTCTTAGTTAGTCAAGTTAGTCTTGAAAATGTGGCGTCATCTTAAAATCAGGGTTCTCTTATATTACACTCAATAAGATACTTCGCAATTGGACTTAAAACTGACTTTCAGCTTCAACTACAATTCATTATTTCTATTTAATATAGAAAAATCTGAAATTATTCAACACTACTGTGATGAACTAAATTGTTGTTCAATAATTTACCATCAATCAAATAATCTATTAATTTCAACACCAACTAAATACCCCAAAAACTTGGCTTTTCAGGTGTTTCTAGCAGCCTTCAACCAGTTCCAACCAGACACTTTAAACTGGACCCCCTCAGAGACAAGAGCTGACATTGAAGCTGTCAGCTGATGTTTACATACAGTGTTTTGAACATAAATTAAGAGGGCTTGAAATGCCTCTAAATTTGCAAAAATCATATATGTACTGTGGTTTTGTAAGACATTAAAAATCTTTCTAAAACTGAGAAAAAAAATTTAATAATACAATTTGGCCATTTCTCATATTTCGACTGATTAAACGCTACATTATAGATTTCATCACCTCAAGTTTTATCAGGAAAGCATGGTCCATATCTGACAAAGCCAAACACCGCAGTAAGAAAAGCTTCAGCATCTCTCCTGATTAAATGTTAATTTGTTGTGGGTTTCTTACACAGATGGCAGGGCTACGGATGTCGACAGCGTAGTCCGAGTCCGAGGGCTGGACGTTGAGCTTCAGGATGTCGTGGATAAACGGAGTCTCAATATGCAGGGAGCGTAGACCCTCCATCACCCTTGCCTCACTGCGCAGCACCTCGAAGACACTGACAGGACAACACACAGAGGTCAAAGTGTGGTCGTTCACTGTGTTTATGTTACAGGAAAAAAAGGCCCCTGGTGCAGCAACATGAATGACAACGATGATGATGTGGAAGAGAGATGTAAAGCTTCATCTGTTTACTGTCATTCTTCAATTCACAACAAAACGACAGGTTAAGGCTTAAATTTAACATGACAACATGTCAGAAACAAAAACAACAAAGCAGATATAGAAATACCACATAAACAAAAATCATAATGAACTGAATGCATCAGTGAATCAATTTAAAATGAAACAGCAAAACTCCTGATACTCAAATCATCACGTCTGTGGAGCTGGATGATTACTCGATGATGTTGCCAAATCAAAGCATGATTTAATAATCAGTAACTATTGTGATTAACACATCACGCTCTCACAGCCAAATACCCTCCAGGAACCTGAGGGTGGTTTTTTAGTCATACATGAGAGTGAGGTGAATGGAATGTTGGCTGAACTGAAGAGGCGAAATGAAAGTCTAAAGACATTAATGTGGGCTTGTAATGTGAATTCTGAATCAGGTTTTTATATACTTTTGTATTAATCTAGATACTAATCAGAAGATCAGTTAAAAAAATTGTTTTTTGCTTTTTTTAGACGGTGTAGCTGAATAGCAACGGAAGAGTCGATGATCCCAGAATGAGGCTGAGAGAGTTTAATCTGACAAGGGCTACTGTTGGTCAAAAACTAGAAAAATAAAAAGAACTTCAAGACATCAGTTTTCAGAAACTTATGGAGACGCTGAAGAGACATGGAGGACACTTTTCTTTTAGGTCGACTGAGAAACTCTCCAAAGATACTGAGAAACTACTACTATTACTATTTTTACCTTAAATATATCTATAAACTCTACAGAAGCACATTTTCCCAAACCAAATATTGTCAACTTTGTGTGAAGTGATTTTCTTAACCAGGCTGTTTCTCAAACTTTTCAGGATTTTGAATACGTTTCGTGGGATCAACCCGCCAAAATGTTCCTCAATGTTCCTTTCAGGGCTTCGTGCATACTGAATACTAACATTGACAAACTGATAAAATCAATCAGTGTGATTGAAAACATTTCTTCTCATCTTCTGTGGCATAATCAGCTGCTTATTTAACTCTTTCTGTACCAGGTCGGTTCAAGATATTCTCATGTACTGTTGCGTCAGCCACTTCCTGCAGCTACGAAACTTTAAGGTGAGGCATTAAGTCCACGCTACATCTAAAATGTTTACATTAATCATAACACAGTGAGTAGTGACAGTGTGTGTACCTGAAGATGTCCTGTGTGTCCATGTCTATGTGCAGCCCGTTGATGAACAGAGCTGAATCTCCAGGCTGTAGACCCAGAGTTCCTTTGAAGAACTGCAAAGACAAACATCAGTGTGACTTAACGTCCAAAACATTCACATCAAACCCTCCAAACTCCTCAGCTGAGTAAATCTCTGCGTCGTGTTGCACGTGATGTCAAAGTCAGTCGTCTCACAGGGAATTAGTTTGTAAAACTAAAGGTAACACTCAACATGTAGCCCTAACAAGGCTTGTCATCAGCCCCAAACGAGCAGTGACAGCTCTGTTTAAAATCAGTCCGTTTGGAGCAATCAAAGCCCGCACTAAACAAATCTAATTATAAGAGAAAGAGTGTGTGGTGTGTGGCAGTGCTGTGAGAAATTGTGTGAGTGTTTGAGTGTCTGCACAGGCAAAAAGGAAAGCTCAAAGTCGTTCTGGTGCAGTCAAATCTCATTACAGAGAGACAAAGACGTCAGATTAATCATACTCCAGACACTGCAATTACAACAAGACATGATTAACACAAATATTGTTCATCCCACCTAAATAGTGTGTGTGTGTGTGTGTGTGTGTGTGTGTGTGTGTGTGTGTGTGTGTGTGAGTGTGAGAGAGAGAGAGAGAGAGAGAGAGAGAGAGAGAGAGAGAGAGAGAGAGAGAGAGAGAGAGAGAGAGAGAGACGTCTGCGTGCAAGTGCATGTGTTCAAACTACTTCAATCAATAATCATTTCTCGCTGCAGGACTCTGCGCGGCCGCCGAATGAATCACAGATTCAGTAATTAGGACGTTTGCTGCTCACCCCCGCCACCCACCCAAACTCCTGTCTGCACACCAAGATAATGTGAGCACAGCTTGAGGAAGAGGAGGGGAGGGGGTGAGAAGACAGGAGCAGTGAAAAAATACTTCACAAGAAAAAAGGATGATTACCTCTCCTATTAGCAGAGCAAAGCCAAACACTTTGTAAGACACTGAATGCTTTTCTAGTCGTATGATGTTTACGATTTATCATGTAATAAAAGGTGAGAGGGACAAAAGAAAACAAAAACAGGAAGTGTACTTTGAATCTGAGATACTCCCCTTACAACGGCTAAGATGAAGAGGGGTTGTGGTTTGTGCAATAAGGCAATCTGTTTTCTTCATTCTCCACTTTTATTGGATTAGAAAGGTAAACAGCTAAACATAAACTATCCCTGACTGCTGAACAACTCAGTAAGCAGGAAGGGGAACGCACCAGCATGCTGATAAAGAGAGGAATACAAGGGATTGAAGGTGTCAGGTTAAAAGCTTAAAGTGAATTTGAGTCATGTTGGCAGAAAATACATAAAATAAAACGCAAATAAATGCTTTTTATTGTCTACTATAATACACAAATATGTGACGCTGAGTGAGGTCAAATTTGGTGGAGCTGATGCTAAAGTCAGGCTACATTAAACCAGATCAAGATGATGTCATTGAACATATGTCTGTTTAATGTACCGCAGAGTTTGGTGTGAAGGACATTCTTGTCATCAAAAAGTGTGCCGTTTCCTATAAGCTGGTCCGACCAACACACCAGTATAAAACACAGAGAGAGTATTTTTACCCAGAAGATGGCGCTCATAGAAGTAAGCAGCTGCTACTCAAGGCATGCTTGATACTGAGCAAGGCGGACCAGACTAGTCCTGCTAACACTTTTTTCCCTCTTTAGGATATTATCATGAATTTTAAAAAACAGTGGTATCCAATTAAATAAATCAACCTTGTGGAGTGCTAGTGTGATTGAAAAGTCTTCTAAATTAAAGAAGTGACAAGTGAGTGAGGCGAGTCTCTGTGAATTGGTCGACCCAGTGCAGTGGGCTGATACTCACAACTATCAATGCTACGATGAGTCCAACCTGTACTAGGAGCTAGCATCTCATGTAGCAGTGCCACACGTGTATTCCAGATTTAACTGTATTTACTTTAGGGATATTGCTGTCGCCTGGTCTCTTTGGATTTTTCAGTTGTGACACTCAAATTGAAATGTTGCATTTGTAAATTTGGTCAAATTGGAAATGTGGATAAAAAACAGATTATTCTAATGCATTCCACTGTATCCTGATGTTCAAGGCTATGCTGACAAACAGTATACAATACTTGTCTGCAGAACCACTCGGGACCGATAATATTGACACTCTGACAGCCAGGCTCTGGTGATTAGACTGTGAGTTATAACGCCGGCAGTAAAACATATTTATGTACTTCTGACTGAAGTTTGGTCAATCATGAATCCTGTCTAGTTGCTGTAATTTCTCAATGGAGCACCAAGCAGGTTAAAATAGATCTTTAGGGGAAAACAGGTCTGAACAAATGCACTGTTTGTGTTCGGAGTGTGATCTGATACAATGTTAGTGTCCAGCTATTCAAAGTGTTCACATTTTTATATTTTTTCTTAATAAGAACTATATTTGTGACCTGTTCTTATGGGAAATACACCTCAGTGGGATAAGATGGGGAAGGAAAGCAGGAAATAATACCTTCTGGTTCTCGCTGATCTCTTTGCGGATCTCAGTGTTCACCACAGTTTTAGTGATGGACCTGTAAAGGGGGAGAAAAGTGCAGACTTGAGCTTTAAAACTGTGAACTTCTCCATATATGTGTGAACAAAAACTTCTCACTGAAGCTACTGATTGTCTCCTTTTTTTCTTTACCTGGCTTTTGTCGGGAAGTTCTGACTCAGGTCTCTCATGACGTTGAGGGCCTCAGCAGCGGGAGCAGCAAGGATGCGAGCTGCTGTCTGGAAACTCAGATCTGTGAAGAAAGAAAGAAAGGTGGGTGGATTAACAGAAGAGCAAAGAGGGCAAAACATGGGAAAGAAATGATCGGACGGAAGCAGAGAGGAGATGAGGAAACACACAAGAGGGTTCAGAGAAAGTTTTTACAGAATGAAAAGAGCATAAGCAATTTTCTGTACTCTGAATAAAGCAACCAAAGGGGAACTCTAGAGGGATTCAATTTGTGAAATATTAAGTTTGAACAAAAGTCCAGTGCACGCCCCAAAAACTAGAAACAGACTCAAGCACCGACTGCATTTGGAATGGAACGCTGGAAAAGAGGACTCAGACTTATTCACTTTTATTGTTTTTGTAAGTTTTTTTTTAATAAGACCTTAAAAATGTATTCAGATTCATGGCTGGTTGTTGTCAGAGCGTATCTCTCTTTTTTATTTTCATGTTCAATACACAGAACTTTGACTGTAATTAAACTGATATGTTTGCTGAAATATCTCATTATGTTCGTTCCGCTTAAGGTACTCCACATAAACCCTTTGGCACTTGGGCGCTAAGCTAAGCACATAAACGTTGCAATTCTAAAATCTAACTTTGTTACATTTATTGTGCTTTGGTGAAACATGCTATGTTTGCAATTTTTTGGCTATTGTACGACACTGCGGAAATAATCCCCCATTAAAATGATGACAAACACGTCATTTGCGCTTAATAGGGACCTCCTCTCTTAGGGGGTAAAAAGTGGACAAAGGCAGACAAAAACTCTGTCTTGGAACTTAACTTTGATTTAACCTGAAAGACTCAGACTTGAACATGAACTCAGGTACTGACTCAGACTCAACTTGGATTTCTCTTTGGTGACTTAAACTCTGACTTGGACTTGGACAGTCAGGACACCAGACTTGATTTGGACTCGACTACCACACTAGCACACTAAAACCATACATTAACCAAGGCTGAAGGTTAAGTTGTTAATTTTCGGGGTATTCATCTCAACCAAATCACTGGACCAACTGATGCTGAGACCTTGGTGTAAAATGAATGTGTCATCTAAGTTATCACAATCCATCCTGAGAAAACATGAAGGTCCGTGCCAAATTTCACCACCACGACTAATCTTGTTAGAAACATAACTCATAACAATAAATGTCTGCAGTCATGTCGAGAATGAAGGAAAAGTCAAAGAAAGACTAAATCCATTAAAGTAAAAGGCGACAGACTTAAGTATCGGTCCTAAGCTTCATAAAGATCAATCTCATTGTTGCTGGGACATTTTACTGAGGAGCCAGGTAATGGAGCTTCAGTCTGACATTACAGTCCCTAAAGCCACGTTGCTTCTGTGTACAAAAAAGTAATCAGTTAAGCTAATTAACATGCTAATTAGAATATAATGCCATGTTAACATGCTTGTCTTCACATCAGAGGCATTCATTAAACAATCTCAAAGCATCCAAAGGATCTACAGGGAGATTAAAACTATAGAAAAGAATATATATCAGCGTGAAGACGAGAGGAAATTCTTTAGAAGTACTGACACTGGAAGACCATTTGGAGCCTTTGCTTTCTAGGAGATGAAGAGTGCAGTGAGGATTATTTCAGTGCAGTGAGCATCTCAGTAATGGTGTTGTAGCCTGTGTGATTATTAGCCCCTGGAGGTCTCCCTCTCTTTGTAAACAGGCAGAGCTAATGAGCCCCAGCGGGCCGGAAGATAAAGACAGACACCCACATGACAGACCAAGAGTCGAGCTCAACCAACTCTCATCCCCTCAAATCCTTTATTCAGCACAATCAAAGCAGGCTTATGCTTACATCCTGACCATCCCTAATTAAAGAAGTAAGAGTTTAGTTTATGCAAAAACATATATAAACTAGAAAGTGACAGGAAACAGTGTGCGGTATGTACAAAACAGCTATGATTCAAAAGCTTTGTGAGCTCAATAAGCAGTAAAATAGATGATGCAGCCCTAATCAATAATGCTTTTATGTTGCAGCAGACTATGATCTCATAACTTCAACATATTATGGCTCAAATGTATCAAGAAGACACTGATCGACCACCATCATTGATTAAAGAAGCAGGCAGATAAATTCTCTGCTGTGAGCTTGAATCACAGATGGAATGATCTCACTGCTAAAGCAGCAGACGCCAATAATCATTTCACTTCATTTATTTATGATCAGTGCATCATTAGAGTAAATCAAACTAATGAAACATATGAATCAACGGCACAACCACAACAGAGATACAAATTCTCCCACTGGAATCAGTTATCGTTCAATGTTGTCAGTGTATCAGGGAATGCTTTCGAGTAAAAGTTTTAAAACCATTCAGAAGAAAAATCACAGTTTAGGACATACAGACAAAATGTGCAACACAGATTCACATGTTCTTTGATACATTACATCCCAGCTAAGTGTTAGTTTATGTTCTCATTCATACGTCTCTGATTTTTCTCTCTTTAAATATTTAGTTTTCCTGTCAGTTAAAGCTGGGGTTGGTAGTCAGATTTAGATCCACTTTTTGTTATACTGGTTAAAATCATCTTTATGTCCTGATGGCAATCAATACATAATGTGTTCCTAAAAAAAGAGCGGGAAAAAAAGCTACTATCTACAGCCGGAGTAAACCTGGGAAAACACCAACCAATCCCTGCCTTTAGGGTCTAATTCATGAAACCAATCAGATCCCGTCCTGCCGTTCTGCCCGCCTCCTGCCGTACATTTCATGTTTATTTGTGTTTTTAACTTTCACTATGATAAGGTTTTGGTGTTTTCTTACAGCTGAGTGAGACATAAGTTGACGTAGTGCAAAACACAAACGATGTGATGGTTTTGAATCAGTCACGATCATACGGTTGCGAAGCAGCGCCGCTCATGCATGTGAGCGGGGGCGTCATTTTGGAGGAGCTCTGAGGGAAGGGGGAGGGTTTAGACGAAGGACATGCTACATTCAAATTGATGCTAGTTTTCTGTGACTACCAACCCCAGTGTAGGAGCCATATGTGTGTGTTTTATATGTGACGTGTTGGTAAGTGCTGTATATTGATGTGAGGGGGGTGTGTGCACTCTGCTGGCACTTGAGTGGTGGGTACGTCACTGTGGGTGTGGGCGCGGTGGTTACAAGTAATTCCACGCACCTGTAGTCTGTTGGTTTTGTTAACGAGGAAGGGTGAGTCGGGAGTGACACTTTCTGTTGACCGCTACGCTTAACACCACATTAGTTTTGCCGTTCTGTACTTTGTCTTGTGTTGTATGAAGCATCTGTTCAAGTTGCGCATCGCTAGAAATAAAGAGCATTAACGAGCATTAGAAGTGGATGTGTGTTTCTGTGAGTGCGCGTCACAGGTAAACTCCCGTGCTTAGCCTTCCGCGGCGTGTCAGTTTTTGTTTGGTTAAATCGTCAGTCAGCCGCAACACCCAGCTTTAACACACTCTCATTTAGTTAAGTTTAGTTTAAAGCTCCTGTGAGGACCTTTCTGTCTGTGTCGATTTTGGCGCCACCTGTTGACAAGGACGTCTTTGCTGATTTTGTCCTGTACATCTATAAAAAGCATTTCTTGACAAAAAAAAATATCACCCTGCTCCACTTCAACAGTCGCATCTATCACATATGCAGAATCTTTGCAGTGGAACATGTGAAAAAGGCTGTTTCGGCAGTGTGTAGTTCATTACTTGGTCACCTACCCCCTGCCATTGGTTTAGATATTAAAATTAACTATATAGAAATACTCATTCTTCTTGTTGATGTTCCTGTTTGCTTTTTTTGGTCTTACAGAGGCATCAACATTCATTTCATTAATGCAGTCAGTTAATTTTCAATCATTTCAAACAATCATTGGCGTATCTTTGAGCCAGACATAGTTATTTCAAAGAAGCACTTAACACATTCACTCTCTTGCATGATCAATATCACACACCACATTTTAATACACTCTGGGGTTTTGCAGAGAGACCAACTTGGTCTTGTATGACTGGCAGCTTATTGAAGCTGACATGAAACAGATGTTGTTTTATAACTACAACACTGGGTCACTCTGCTTGCTTGAATATTGAATTATTAATACTCATTCAACAGTATGAACTTACCACTTTGGGGTCTTTTTAAAATAAAATTAAAGACCTACCATTTTAAACTGTCTTTTAATTTTAATCGGGAGTACTTTCTTAACCATAGTCTAGATTTTTATCATTGATTTAATGATTTTGTTCTAGTATTTCGTTGTTCTTATTCGACTACTGATTTAAATGTATTGTATTAATTCTTGCACATCTTCTCCTTTTTTGCTGAGATGATTTTTCAAAGTATTTAATCATCATCACTCTTGTGTTAGTCATTTATTATTTTATCTATTGCTGTCATTTTTCTGTCTGTTTGCTCCATGTGAAGCACTTTGGGCTGCATGCTTTTATGCTATATGTACAAATGAAGCTGGACTTACAGAGTTGAATTTTAACTTTGGTAGTTGGTAAAAAAAAGGAAAGAAACCCTTCATGGCGTGGAAAGACAGACTGACAGATCTATTAGTTTGATGAACCAATTGATTACATTTTGATAAAGATCTGGGATCCCTGCCATTAGATAATTATCAGCTGTAGCTATGAAACTAAATGGACCCAGAGCTCGGTCTGACTCCAGAGGGTGTATTTAAAGCATCATAAAATCGATACCTCACAGCTGAAGTGACAGGATTAATGCCTGCAGGTGTTAACAGAAAGCTGAGGGACTGTTTAGTTTTGGTGAATGCTGGAAGGGCCTCTCAGTTTATATTTTCATTAGCCTGTCAGGATGTTGGTTGCTTCATATATTTGTTTTTTCTTCCTAAATGAAAATAGATGTTGCACTCTGCTGTCAACAGTTAAGTAAGTGGAACAGTGTGTAACTGCTGTCAAGTCAAAGGCATAAACAAATATTTCTTGCATGGACTGTTTGTATCAACATATTCAATGTCACAGCGTCTGGCACAAGAAAAACAGAGGAGACTCACCTTGCATTTGCCAGACTTTCAGAGGTGCCATCTCATTTGTGCTCTCTACCAAATGTTTCCTTAACTCCTTTAACTGTTCCTTCAGCTCTGGATAGACAGTCCTAATAAAGCAAAACAGACAAATCACAAAGTGAGTGCCTGTGCTAAAATGAGCTGTGGGATTCACACTGATTTGTTTATTTTAAGGTTAGTTGATCACAGATAAAAAGGTTGTGGTCAGGGCTATGAGGGAATAAACTGTAGAGAATGGAAAAGAGGAAAAAGGCTTGGCTGATGCGAACGTGCTGCACTTCCTGGAGCTAATCCAAGCTTTGAATTTTTATCATTGGCTGACACAAAGTCACTCACTTCAGCTTGCCAAAAAGAAATCCCTGGACCTCGTCCACCGGATCGTTCTCTCCGATCACTGTAGCATTCACCTCCGCGCCTGAAACCACGATCAATTAACTCATTATTCACATCAGGACTCCTCTGGGATTACACCTTGCAGGGCAAGAGAATATTGATAGTGTGTGTTCTTGTGTGTGCACCTTGGACTTGAGTGTCATCCTTTGCCTTGTATTCCTGGTTTTTGATGGCCAGCTCCACTCCGTACCCTGACAGATAGACTTTTTTTGTTCTCGGTTTCTGAAGTGAAAAGAAGAAAAAAAGCATTAGGGGGAGTCTCTCTATCCGTGTTAGGTTTTTCTTTAACTTCCTGACGGCAAACATTTTATTCCAGCTGCACTGATGGCAAACTTCATTATTCTTCCAATTCTTCCACATTAAATTATTGCAAAGTGTCTTCTGTTGTTTAAAAAGGCTTTATTAACTTCTCCATCTTCTTCTGTTTCTACATTGTAAAAAATGACCCTCATTTACTTTCTTGCAGACTACATCGACAGCTTCAAGAACAGACAACCAGCTGTTGGTTTCTAAGTGCTGAAGTCACTAACTGTATTCTGACTGGCCCAGAAGTGTTGAAATAGTGTTTAAATGTTACAACCTCTCTGGTGCCCAGAACTTTTGTGTCTAACTGGCAGATGGCGGGAATAATTTAGCATAATTACAAGGGGCAAATATGTCTCCTTTATTTGCATGTAAGGGAAGAAGCAATCCCACTTCAACTTGACAAAATAAATTATAGAAGCTCTTTTCATCTCAAGTGAAAATGAAAGACCCAGTTACACTAACTTATTTAGTGTAAAATAGGCGTCTATGATTTTGAATCAGCACTACCACACAGCATGACTGCAGTAGAGGATGGAGAGGAGAGCATGGCTTTCTCTGCCTTAATCCTTAAAGGGCCAGTGTGTGATATTTAGGAAGATTTATATGCAGAAATGGCACATGACCTGAAGTCGTACATTTTCATTCAGGCACCATCACCTCAAAAGATGAATGGTTGGGTGTTAGTTACTTCAATTCCTCTTTATATATCTACATGTTTTGAAAACTGCATGTTTCTACGGTAGCCCAGAAGAGACAATCTAAGCACAGGCTCTAGAGTGGCTTTTCTTGTCTTTGCGGCAACTCCTACATGCTTGGAGGCTGTAATCTGACACCTTATTGGTAGATTACACAAAATCTGTAGCAGTGTTCCCTCAAAAAACTTCGGGATTATACTAAACAGCCTCTCTGTTCACAAGAACATTTCAGCGTGTGCAGAAGAAATCCACAGGAAACCCGCAGTACAGCACCTACACCAGGGGCTTCCCAGCTTTTTCATTAGCTATATGCAGATATGGATGACAACTTTTTGCACCAAAGTTGTGTTGGTATTTTGAAAACAATTTCTAATATAAGAAATAGATATAACAACCAGATCTAATGTTATTTTTTTGAAAATTCAGATGTTTGTGTAAATGTTTGGAGATTTTGTAACCTCTTTCCCTCAAAAATGCACCAGCTGTTTTAAGATGATTTTGTTATAAGAGTTTGTGAAACACCTACAGCCTGATAATGGCGGAGCACATATGTTGCCTGCCCTTCGTGGACTTTGGATGTAATGACGTCATGAAGCTCCTGGAAACTGGTTGTCCCAAACTGAGCATACAGAATGACAACAGGAGCATCTGGATTTGATCCTGAGTATCTGTGATCGCCTTTGAATAGATATGGCTTTGGCCTGAAAGAACAGAGAGTGAAGTCAAGTTTTAGATCAGCTATTATTTTAATGGTTCATTACTCATTCATTATCCTCATGCCTGAAATGTTTTCATCTTTCATTACCTCTGAGGAGCAGTTTTCAGCAGCACTTCTAAACCTGCTGCATCACATGTCTTTTCTCCGTGGACGCTGAAAAAGGCTGAGCAGTCAGAGGGGGGAGGCTCATTGGACGCTATCTAGAAACAAAAGGGACAGCACATTAAGAGATTATGACACTCTTTACACACATACAAAAGCCCTTAAAACGTGTAATCATCCTCCTGGTACCTGTTGGAAGGAGTGTACTGTTGAAGAGTAGGCTCTCAGGGAGAGTGCAAACTTCAGCATGTTCATCTGGACGGAGCTGAGCAAGGCACTGGCTTTCTTCATGATCAGGTCGTAGTAGGCCTGATCTGTGTCTGCATGAGGGCAATAAACACTGCATCATATTACAATGTAACTTCTCTTGCCATATTCAACCGCTACACACTGCATTGCTATCTGTGTCTCGTTTAACAGCTTTTATAAAAGCAGAGACCCGAGTGAACAGAACTGAAATGCAGTCTGCAGCTCTCTTCTGTCCTCTTATTGCTTGCATAAGTGTTTGGCCAAAAATCTGACGCTGCAATTGCTGCCAAGCTGCTTGCACAAACATCATAAATTCAGCTGCTTGTAGCAAAGAGACCAAAAGTGAAAGCCAGTCTCGGGTGGCAGAAGCAGCTTTACTGTACCGTCATGCTCCCCCTCTATGTTCTGATTGGCCTCCACGAAGTCCCAGAACTTGTCCTGGCTCTCCTCTGCCAGGAACTCACTGGAGGAGAAGAGGAAGAAGGAAGCAGATACAGTTCATTTGTGTACATGTATTTGACACACTCTGACACTTTCATCTATTATCTGCTTAAGATATTTAATGTCTTATATAATGTGGCCAAAATGCTGCTACAGCTGTATAATTGTACCTGGCCTCCAGCAGCAGAGGTGTGTCAGCCCATTTGGTTGTGAGGGTGGTGGTGACAGCTTTTGAGTCTGCACCCTCAGACACAGCGGAGAGCAGCGACAGCAGCAGGACATACAGAAGCCGCATCCTCAAATCTACAACTGGAAAAAGAGTAGGTCAACGTTTTAGGTGGGAAGCGAGTTGAAGGTTCAACGTAATCAGAGCAAACATTTGTTTAGGTGTCAGAGAAAACACAAGGATCTAGTCCATCAGTCACTTACATATAACTATTTGAAATCAGAGTGATCACCACAAAGTGGGGTCAACGTTTATGTGTGTGGCTAACTAGGCTGGGCAATGACAGGGTAAAATCATCATGATGACGATAGGATCATATTGTGCTATTATTATTTCAGGAAAGTTGGTATTAAAAATAAATACAAATAATTCACCCTTTTATGGTTCTATATTGACCACACATAAATCTACTTCTATCTAAAGGCGTTATTTCACTGCAGGAACTTTACACTGGAACTAGGGACTACGTGCGTTTTGTCCGGAGGAACCAGGGTCTAAATTTAGTTCAGGGGTAGATAATCTCCCCCTGCTTGGGGGGTAGTACTTTTCAAAGGTCCTGGGACTTTCGGTTCAATGTAACGGTGTTTGTGGTGTTTACACAGTTGTTGACACAGAGGGAGTTCCTGGGAATGCATACCAGTGTAGTTTTTTATTAAGATTTCAAAATATTATTTAATATAATTTTTTTTCTCCACATGTCACTGGCCTGATTTACACAATCTACCCGGGACTTCAGCTCGCGGTCGAAATCGAGACAACAATGGGGGCGAAGGGACCTTTTAGTTCCAGGGAAAGTAGTTCTGGGGGCTAAAAGACCCCGGAACTCTTGGTCAAAATGCACCTTAACATCTAGAGCATGATTTGCAACCTGTAAGCAAGGCTGGGTGTCTTACTTACAGGTGCCTTTTTGTTAGCTGCACCTGAGATACTTAGCCACTGACTCATGACATGTTTTTGGCATGATGTATGATGCATGTTGTATGATGTACTCTACAATATAAAATCCATCTCAGCCTGATATTGTAAGGACTGGATAAACCAGGGCACCATAAACACTGTGCCTTTGTCAGCTTGATTACTTTACTTAATCCCATAATCATAACAAACTTTTGCAATGCATCTTAGGAAGTGTAACTCTCTCTGAGGTTTAATAAGCAGCACCAGGCGTTTACACAGGGCCGCCTGAGGTTTGGGTGCGTTCAGTAATTGGCATTTAGAAACGCGTAACGTCAAAAGGCGTTTGTGAAGGGCCTCTGGGCGTTGGATTATTAATACAAATATTATCACCCATCCCAATTCTATCTGATCATAAGGAGACTGGGTTGACATTGGCATTTCAGGGCCCAACATCAAATCCTATCCCCCTTACGCGGTGCCTTCTCAGGTGAATCCAGCAGACCACGGGTCTTCATTTTTAATCTGAATGTAAATGTAACGAGACCAACCAGACCAGAATGAGGAGGAACACTCAATCACTTCATCCCTATCTCACTGACATGATCATTTTGTTTTGGGCGCTCGTGTCAGGATTTTCAGCTAGTAAACAAAAAGCTTCGTGATCTCCATCCAATAGGAAAGTTCAGCGTGGCTCCTTCGTCCAATGAGCGCACAGTTTTGACATCCGGACTGTTTCAATGACATTCCCTTGAGCTGTATGTTACGATTGACGATTAACTTTAATAGCTGCATAATACACTGAGGTATGACTAGCCTTGAAGCTTAAATACCCCGGACACTGACACCCTGACAGTCCGTCAGCAGTTGTTGAACTCAAGGAAAGCTAAAGCTACCTGAAATGTACGTTAGCCAAAAAGACGCAGGAGCTAGCTTACACCTCCTACTCAAAAGGAAACAACCCACATTGCTCACAGTCAGCTAAAAATTAAATCTCTTATCAACGATAATAATCAGCCATGAATACAGAAGGTTATAGCTTCATCTCATAATGAATGAATGATGTATATTCTCACCGAAGCCGGCTCCGTAGCTTCCTGCATTCATGTTGTGTTCCGCTCTGAGAGTGGGAGGGTCCTGTCAGCCAAGTGAGGTAACCACGATTCTGCCTGTTCAAAATTACTGATATCCTGCCGTCATTAAACAATTTCACAACACTGAAACGTGACTTGAATGTAAAAATAACCAATTTCACTGGGAAATAATTAAAAACTGAAGTGTTGGGAAACCGAACTCAATATGACAGTTAACTTTGCTGCCTTACCCTTGCCCCCAAACTAAATTAAATAACATAAAGAAACAGTTTTTACTCAATTATACAATTTATTTTTCAATTATCTTTCTTTTCTAGACAGTAATCACACTGCACAAAGTGTTGTCTTCTGGGGCCATGTGTGTCAATGTAGGGGGAACAGTCAGGGTGGCCACCAAGGGCCCCAATATGGAAAGGGGACCTAGGTATGATTATTTGAGGCAGTAATTAAAAAATACAAAAAACTTTTAATGTGAGTTGAGATCATTCAATGGAAATGTCATTGTTAAAGTGAGGAAGGTAAACCAAAATCTAAGTGGAATTATTCAATTTGTAAAGAGTTTATTTATTTATATACTTATTTATTTATATATTTAAAATAGAGTTGTTTGGGGTAACTTTTCAATAGGGGTATTGCCTTTATTATACAGTATATGGGTATTACCAAGAGGAGATGCCAGTAAGCTCCACCCCTTTCCAAGACTGTTCAAACATGGTTTATTGTATTCAAGAAGCCTCATGAGGATTCTTTTTACTGATTTTGAAATAGTCTCACTCATTATCCTGATGCCTCTCCACAATCTACATAGTAAAATGAGATGATCAGAAAAAAGATTGGATATTTCCTAATACTGAATTTCACTGCTTGTGCAGTCGAGTCGATACACGGCACTCACTTGGGAGTGTCTGTGTTTTGAACTACGCTGGTAAAGTTTGGCAGGGAGAGAAAAACTTTGCAAACAGGACAAGTTGATTTTTTTCTTCAGACAGCTTTCTTTTTTTCTTTTTTTTTGTACTTATGGCTGATTCTGGAGCAGGATTAGCAAAAAGATATGTTTCTGTCAAAGTATTGTTGTAGACAGAGAAATTCCTCAACCAGGGCTTGCTTGGTATAAAGAGGAAAATTGCAACAATCAGGTTTAATGTTTATGTCAGCGCACACATCATAACACCATGGCTGTGATGGGCAACATTTGACCAATATGTCACCATTTGTAAGCTAACTGAAAGTAAAAAGTCAGGGCTTACAAAGTTTTGTCTTTGTTACATTACAGTCAAATCAATATATTATCCTCATCACTCTGTATCCTTCAAAAAGTTGTATTGAACAAAGACAATTAGTATCAAAAAGAAGATCTATATTCCATTAATTTGCTCTCACAACAGATAAACACTTAGGCAAGAGCGACAGTGGGTTATAGTGCTCAAGGGAAATGCAGTATTCATTCTGGGGGTCACCAGAATCAATACGACACGAAACCTCCTCACTCTTCACAGACAAACTGATGCAGGTCAGTGTTGCGGTTGGTAGTGATGCCATTGATACCATTAAGTATTAAGAAGTATGTACTGAAGTAATACTTTTGAATAATCAGAATTTACTGGAAAGCAAATAAACTCTAACAAAGGAAGTCAGGCATGGCAGTATATCAGTGTTGTGGTTGGCAATGACCCCTTACAGCAAGCTGGTTCTAGGTTCAAACAACAGCTGGGGCTTTCCAGAGTAGATATGAATTATTCAGGATACGCTCCACTGGATTATGGGCCATGCTTTTGAATAACCCAATATGTATTGGAAAGTAAATAAACCCAAACAATGCAAGCCATGTCAGACAGCAGGTTGGTGTGATGGTCATTACTGAAGCTTCACAACAAGCTGGTTCTGGGATCTTTCTCAGTTTGGACCTTTCTGTGTGAGGATGGAATGTAGTGGCTTCCCTCCACTGGGCCATACTTTTGAGCAACCATAGAAAGTTGATATACTCTGACAAGTTCAGCACATTAATGTGGTGACTGGCACTGACGCCTTTCAATGAGCTCTTTCTAGTTTCAAACCCTGTCCTCAGCCTTTCCATGTTGACCTAAAACACAGTGGTTTCCTATTGCTTGTCATGTTTTTGAACAACTGTAATGTACAGTACAATAAAGTCAATAACCACTGACAAGTAAGTCTTACAAGGAAGCAAATTGTGGTGTCTTTGACGCCTCTGATTAAGCTTGTTTTGAATAAAAAAAAAAACCAACTGAGGCGTTACCATTTGGGAAGGAAATGTTGCAGCTTCCTCCTTCTGGAGAATAGACCATCCTTTTGAACTACCATGGTCCTAAGTCCAGATAAAACAAATGTTGCATTTCGTTTGAAAATCAAGGTCCTAGAATCTGGAGGAAGAGTGGGGAGGCACAGAGTCTAAGGTGTTTGAATTCAAAAGTGATGTTTCTGCTGTTTGTGGTGATTCGAGGTGCTGTGTCATCTGGTGGTGTTGGTCCACTGTGTTTTATCAAGTCCAAAGTCATTGCAGCCATCAATCAGGAGATTTTAGAGCACTTCATCCTTCCATCTGCTGACAAAATTTATAATGATGCAAATTTCCTTTTCCAGCAGGACATGGCACCTGCCCACAGCGCCAAAACTCCTACCAAATGATACATTCACAGCAATACTACTGTTCTTAACTGGCCAGCCAACTGGCCTGACCTGAACCCCATAGATAATCTGTGGGATATTTCTTAAGAGGAAGATAAGTAACACCTAACCCAAAAATACAGATGAGCTGAAGGCCACAACCAGAGCAACCTGGGCTTCAACTCAGAAGTACCACACGCCTCGCTGCATTAATGCTGTAATTCATGGTAAAGGAGCCTCAACCACTTATTGGGTTTATAAATGAATGTACTTTTCAGAAGTTGCACATTTCAGTATTGTAAATCCTTTTTCTGATTGATCATAGTAAGTAGGCTTTGCATGTGCATGTGTGTGATCTCCTTTCTATAGTGTTTAACAGTAAATGTATTTTTTATAAAGCCTTCATATTTTTGTCTGTTATGTAACAAAATTTAAATTACACAAGTGATTATGGAACATATATTAAAGCTGGACTTGGGATTGGCCATTTAAAGGAACAATATTTAAGACTGTGTTGTAGGCGTTTAGTTTTGTATATACATAAGTTTTCATAAGAGCTCTCATTTATCTTACAGCAGATACAGCAAAGGTGTTTCATATTTATTTGGGATTTGTTTAAGAAAAAAACGCTTGTATTCATTTGAGAAACAGCTTGTGGAAATGAGGATAGCTGTATGCATGCTCCAAGTGAAAGCCATGGGAAATAAATCCTGTATTAAGAGTAAGCCAAAGCTGTCCCTTTGGTTTACAGCATTTGTTATGTGGTAATGAAAAAGCAGAGAAACGGAAATCCCTCTCATTTTGAAGAAGGCACCTGGGGTTCCCAGTGTTCATTTTGTAAACCTTTGCCTTTGATTTATGTGATAGGCTGTATCTTTTTGGATGGACCATCCCTTCGGGGCAGATTGGTAAAACTTGCAAGGCTCCCTGTCGACCTGTTGTGTGGTCTTCTTGTTACAAAGAAGATGAAAGGCACGGAGACTCTGTCCCAGGGTGCGGAGACAAGGGTCTGGCTTTTTTTCATTTACTCGCTCTGCAGCCTAAATTAAATTGGACAGCTGATCCTCAAGAGGGAGCAGTTCCAGCGTTTGATTTTAACATTATATAAAACGCAAGGACATTAATTATCCTGCTGGATTTGACCTTCACCTTGATGATAGATAAATGCACACTCACAATCTAAAACGAAAATCACCTTTTCCCTGTGTGCAGAAGCCAAATCATGTTCGCTGCATAGTCCCTGCAAGTACAGCTAAACCTGTCCTCACACAGACTCTTACACGCTGCCCACAGGGCTAGTTCATCTGTCAGGAAGGTGACATCTTCAGATGAATCATGGGAGATGGTTGTCATCTTCACCGGGGTCACATACGAAATGGCGAACCCCGGCTGTTGGCTCTCGTTCCTCACACTCTCACACGTCAGCCATTTTAGAGGTTGAAAGCCTCGACGGGGGACCAAAAACGACCTCAATTAAACCTCCATTAATATTAATACATTTTGTCGTTTCACGTGAGTTGCTGCTAATTAAATGTGTCCCCGACTGTATAATAGGGGTCAGCAGGGTCACCTGCATGAAGCTAATTCACAACATTGCAGCCAGGAAAACACCGAGCTGGTCAGCGCTAAAAACCTTAAACATGCAGATAGAGGAGGACAGTCTTGTTTACCTTAGTGTTTATAACACTTAAACACACTTATTCAGCAGAATTAGACATTTCTAATCAGCTTCTGCACTTTTTTATTTGCAGAAACATGTACCACTTACATTTTTATGCTCTCTCACATGTGTACTTGCCACTTCACTTGCATGAGGAAAATAAATGACCCCTCTCACAGCCCTAGATTTCATGTTCAGCCCTGACCCATGGGGTGTGTGCCCCGCTACATGTCTCCAACATCAACATTTATGAGACTTGTATTCAGAGGTTAATAAGTTCAAAGCGGATCAGCTCTTTATGGGCTCCTGGGTTGTAGCTCCACATACACACAAACACCTACACAATAAACACACATTTTCTCACTGTAATGGGATTGTGGGATTCCTCAGATTGGACTCCCACCGGTGGCAGCCTGTAAGAGCTCCGGAGCAGAGTGCTGCCTGGGAGGTTGGATTCTTGTGTTCAATCCTTTAATATCATGAGAGATGATTTGCTGCTGACCTGGGAGATTAGCCAAACCTGGAGTGGAAGGTCAGATAACAACCCCAGATGTCCGATCTAATCATTTATTTCATTGCCGGAAGGAAAAAAAAGTGCACTCCAGCACTGGGTTGAACTCTGTCTCAGCTCTGTGCATTAACTCTTCGACGAAAACAGGACACTGAAACTCTGCAAATCGTTGCTGTTTTGAGATTTATCCACATTGTAGATTGAAGGTCTGAGCCACGCCACTGTTGGACAAGTCTCAACTAGAGACAGAAAACCAAACTCCACAGTGACCAGCTCAAACGCCAACAGGGCAATCGTCCAGAACTACAATAGCCTGACTCTGATGGATGCAAGGGAAGCACTCAGTATGACTTTATCTGCAGAATTCCATGCTGAAAATAAGCCATAATAATGCCAGAGCTTCTTTGTTTGCATGAAAAAAGCATGGGAGCTTCAGCCAGTTTGACCTCCTATTAATGGACTGCAGCCAGAGCCCCGAACAATCGCTCTGAGCTGGATTCCCACTGCAGGACTGAGCACTTTCCCCCTCAAACTCTCACATGCTCACATAAACAAAACGCTGCCCAGCCCTCTGCAGTGTATCTGAGCCATTATGTGAGTTAAGTCTAGCTGCACTTGAAATGACAGCAACCCAGAGCTTTATTTTTTTTTGGAGGGGGGGGATTAAAGACTGCGTTCAGTTCAATACAGCACGTAGCAGCTGCCAGAGAGGCAGCACAGCTCCCTCTTTTATTCTCTGTTCTAATGTCTGTCCTCCAGTCTTACATAAAAAGCTCCCTCTGATTCCTCATCTCTCTTACACTCTGGCCCTCGTTGGGTCTTTCAGCCCGCTCTGATCCCCCTCCAACCGATTGCCTCCGCCTGTCGCTATCCAGGCAAATTATTTTCTGCACGGCTTGGAGGGGTCAAGGGTGAAGCTCACGGGACTGTTGATGAGAGAGGGGGCAAAAGCCTGTGCTCTCCTCCGTCTCCTTTGCATGATGAGCCAAGGACAGGGAATAATATTTATACCGGCCTGCAGATTCAGAACGCCTACCTGCCAGAGGAAGAAGCATATTTGCGAGCATGTTCGTGTGTTATGCAGGCCCTGAATGTCTGCAGATTGAATTAGGCCGTAGATCACAGTTGACAGGATTGAGGCTGTCATTAGAAGGGAGGGAAGAGGGGGGGGGGGGCAAAGGCTGTTCTGTGGGGTCATGGTCTTGTGGTTAGTGGTAGAAATGTCCTCTGGTGATGGATCAGATTGTGGATGGAGGTGCAGAAACCTGTAGAGCAGAAACATCCTACACAAGTTGTCAAGAGATCACTAAGTGTTTCTTTGATGAAACGTGGCTGCATTTGGATGTAGTTTCATATAAAGTCCAAAGAGGAGATATTTTATCTGCCTGTGTGTGATGATGGAGTGAGTGAGTGAGTGAGTGAGTGAGTGAGAGAAACATCAGAAATGAAATGCAGAGACAACCAGGACACAGTCAGGTCTGTAAAAATGAAATATTTTAATTGGTGGCTTGATGATTCATTTTTGCAATCATAAGAAACAAACCCAGAATGATGCATACAGGAGGAGCCAGAGACAGACAGCACACCAACCCCCCCGCCCCCCCAAAAACAAACAAAAAAATAGTCTCTATCGCACTCTTTTTAACACGTCTTTTAAAAAAACAACAAAACAGGATGATGTTAGCGACACATGGGCTGCTTCATTGTCACAAAGGAAACGCTGTTAAGACATCAGATACACATAGTGATGAGACATAAAATATTTGAGTATAGCTTTACAGCATTATTTCCTGGAATCATCTCAGCACACACAGGAGTATGTTTAAGGACTGATGGTCGCTTTAAACTGGAACACTGAAGATAGAAAAACACTCCCAAAGGTAGAGAATCAGTTTTGTATTAAACCAGGTATTGGTTTGGAGCCCAAACATGCTCTGACTTTAAAAAAAAAAAAAAAAAAAAAGGGGGTTGTGGGCAAAACGCCTGGAAGCTGCAGTGTTTTCAAGCCTCCAGTTTCATTAGAACAATGAAGGGGAAGTTAATACAAAGCAAAAAATAAAAAAAAGGGAGATCACTCTTCCTGTATCCATTTGCGTTACTTTGAAGGCTACACAAAAAGCAGCATATTGACTCTGGATGCATCCCAATACCTTTCATCATCCCCTCCTTGTTCTCCCCTCCTTCCCCTTCATGAATCATCCCCGATTTGAAAGGAGTCGATCAAAAAGAGAGACATGGGAGGATGCAGGTGATTAAGAGGAAATTTATCAAGGAGGCTGGTGGGCGGGATAATTATTTGTTCCACCTTCCTTCTGGTTATAATAGAAATCAATACTCAACATAAAACAGATTTTTTTACACCAAGGAAGCATGTGTGCATCCTCCCACTGCCTCCTGGATGACTTCAAACTTGGACCGCATTTGGTTTGATTACATCTTGCTGTAACACGTCTATTTCCCTGTCCTACTTTTTATTATCTTTGCATGAAAGGATGGGTTTTCATCACATTTTATGGCACATGTTCTTTTTTGATCTCTTATCTCTTTGTCTTTATAGTTATAACGAGCTAAAATTCAAAAATGAGGAAGAACACTTGTTCTTAATGCTTACATCCTGCACCTGGAAATGATTTAAAGTATCTGGCTCACTGAAGAAACAAGTGCAGCATATCTATCTGCTAACTTTGAATGCTGGAAGTCCTGATACAGAACTCTAACACTAGTCATCTTAAAATCTACTGCAGTATGAGAGGTATATTTCTGTTCCATAACGATCCATCTTTGGCCTTGTAGAGACACTGTCAAAGTTTGACTTTAACCGTAACAGAATCGACAATAATTGGACACAGCTGATATAATCTGTCAGTGACATTGCAACATCTAAGACCTCAGAACTCTGCATGTTATTTAGTTATTCATTCACCAAATGTTCTTTACGTAATCCTTGAGGGAAATGTCGAAACATGTTTTCCACGAGAAGGTTGCTCCCAAAGATGTTTTCATTCTGATTCACTATTTCCACAGACCTCCTCTGTGCTGTAATGTACAGCTCGGGTTATTCAGGGTGACATCACGATCTATAGAGGTACTGGATTTAAATGGAGAACCTGCCCGGGGTGAATGTTTATCTTCTCTGGCCAGGCGGCTGACCCCTGAAAGGTCACAAACACTCCCTTTGAAGATACAAGCTGCAGCAGGGTAACTTGTGAAAAAAATTATGTTTCAATTTTCCTCTCAAGTTTGTATAGGAAACACGGTCTGACCAAATCCAGAGTCTCGTACAGCTATGTAATGACTGGAAGGCATGATGCTTGTCATTTTAAACAGCAGAGGCTACAAGAGCTTTTGTTTTCCAAAATGTTTAAAACACAGACCTGGCCTCAGAGATGTCACCACTTTATGAAGAGGTGTTTTGAAGCTGAAAGATGGCAGTCGCCATATTGGAAATGCTTACTCATCCTAACTTTTGGTCAACCTATAAACAGACAGAGAGGTGGGGATGAGGTGGGCCTGAAGCCTCCTGGCAAAGAGATACATAGCCCCTGCCAGTCAGTCAACTCACCACGTCCTAAATAATGCAAACTCATTAATAACTCTTCGTCTTAATATCATAAAAACTGACGAGTTATACAAATTTCCCTCCATGTGCAATGTGTGTGAATAAAGAAACTAGCTACTGAGACCAAACGTGTTATTAGAGCCAGGCTGTAAACATGTCTGAACTTGCTGTACAAATGGGCATGTCAACATGGGCGTCAATGGGGATTCCTGGGTTTTAGAGCCAGCCTCAAGTGGTCACTTGAGGAACTGCAATTTTTAGCACTTCCACATTGGCTTTATTTTTCAACATAGGAGGTTGTTGCTTGATGAAAAACTTGCGAGTTTTAAGCCTTACTAAGCTGTTATATTTTGCCAGTGTTATAAAAAATTCTGCAACCTGTGGTATCAAAATGCATGAAATTCCTGATTCCTGACAAGGATTTGGCGCAACCCCTACTTCAGAGTACAGACGTGCCACCAGCAGATGTGTCAAAAGTATTGATTAGAATTTTAGATAAGTATTGTTACACAGTCCTCACCTTCAGAGAAGGAGCTCAAGGGGAGGAGACAAGAAAGAGGAAGAGAAAAAGGTAAAGGAAATTGCAGAGGGGGAGTATTATTAGCTTGCATCACTGTGATGGTCACACTGCTGTGACATGCTTTGGGAGGGGACTTAGTTGCCCCGCCCTCCTCCACCAAAGAAAATGGCGAAAAATGATCGGTCATGGAATCAGTCACTCACAAAATTCTCTCTCTCTCCCTCTCTCTCTCAAATCAGGCGCACTATTTACAAAGGCATACACATATGCCAATCAAAGGCATACTGTACATACTATTTACACACTCACTCATTCACTCACACGCACACGAGTAGTCAGAGAAATCACTGGAGTATAATGTAATATCTGGCAATAATAATGTTAGCTATGATCCCAGTACATAGAGGCACTGCTACCTCACCCTGTGCGGTCTTCAGGGTAAAACTGCTCGCATAAAAGAACCACAGGTCACCGCGGCAGTGTGGACACTTTTTTAGCAGGAGGCTTGTTAGAGACTGACGCTTTTACAACGCTGTTCTCAGTCAAAAAAAAACAACAACGAAAAACCAAGGGAAGTGAAAATAACTCCCGCTGCATGAAGGATCCGCACTGCCATGGTGACCAGTAGTTCCCAATGACTCCCTACGAGCATTTCTCTGAGTTGAGGCTTCCAAAGCGCCCGCCGCTCAATCACTCACACACACACTGCAAGGCTCCAGACAACAACCTGCAGCCAACACACTCCTCTCCTTGCCTTTGATTTCTTCACACCTATGTGATGCTGCTGCTCTCTAATTGGCTGTTATTGTCTGCAGGACCGAGATGCAAAGAAAGAAAAGGAGGGAGAAGGAGAAATAATGAGCGACAGGAGCTTTGGGAACCTTTCACAGAAGAAAAGGTTACTTTTATCACCCTTTCAAGATGCAAGGCTTCAGTAATGGCTATGGTCCATTGTACGTCAATCCCGTCCATCAGCTTTGACTTAAAAAACAAACAAACAAAAATAAAGAAATTAAAGGAATCATTTTCTTTTAGGCAGCAATATTGGTCTCAGTGTTATTACAATTCTGCTTTAAAAAAAGCAAAAACACAAAAGGAAAATACAAATGAAATCATAAAATGAGAATGACACTGTCACTTCTTCATGACAAAAGCGTGCCAATGGGTGAAATGGCTGATTTTTTTTAAGCAGAAAGCTTTATTACACAACTCAGTCCAACTCTTCTTGAATTGTTTCTTTCATTCAGGTTCAGTCTCTCGTTTTCTTCTACTCTTTGTTCAGCTCAGCCGTTAGCACACTTTTATAGCTTTCCCAGTTCCTTTGAAATTGGAGCATCCAGGATTCAGACTGGTCCTCTAGCCAAGATTAGTGGGAATTCACAGACTTAATTTTATTTTCTCATGCTCCATACTAGGCCACAGAGAACAAAAGGAATACAGGAGGAGTAGGAGGAGGAGGGAGAAGGAGAGGCAGGTGAGACAGGAAGGGATACTCTGTTTTCAGAAACTCTTCGAAATCTCTCTCTGCTCAGTCCGTGAAGATGATCGGAGAGAAACTCAGAGAGGTGGGAGGGAAGGGCAAGCGGGTGCTAATAACAACTGGGCAAACCCCAATTATGTTAGCTGATGCAATCGACCATGCCCAGGTCTCCATAGCAACCACTTGGACTCTCATTCCTGCGGCCCAATACTCAGTCTGCTGTCAGTCATTTGGGTCTTTGATGCAGGCCTCACTCTCTGAATGTGTGTGTATGTGTGTGTTTCACATTACATATGCATGTCTGTGTGTTTGCTCTCGTTCTGCTGCTACCAGCGGTTGATGATCTGGTTCATGTAGTCCTCGGTGGGGAGTCTGCTGCCCGCCTCCTCCGTTCTGCCTCCCTCCTCACCCTCCTCCCGCTCCTCCCTCTCCATCCTCTCTCCCTCCCCGTCCTCCAGTGTGGACACGGCGCTCTGCCGGCCGTGTGAAGGCCACAGGTTGACGCCCAGGCCCAGCCCCTGGTGGGTCTGCTGCAGGTGGTTCTTGATGCGCTGCTGCCGCCTCTCCTGCTGACGTGTGTACTGGTAGCGCTGCTGGAACAGGTCCCGGGCGTAGTCGTAGAGCTCCATGTCAAGCTCGTTCAGCTCCTCGATGCGTTGGACCTGATCGAGAGAGGGCAGAAAAAGAAGTTAGAAGTAAGTCAGGTTTGGGGGGAAAAGGTGGGAGACAGGTTTGCAGTATCTTTTGCTGCTGAAACATTACAAGGTGCTCAATTAGTGAACAGCCCTGCATCAGAACAACCCCAGGGGCTGTGCTGGTGGGAGTATGTTGCACTGGGTACCAGTAGTAAATATTACATTTAGATCTAAGAAGTCTTGTTTGAGTGATGGATTCATGACATTTTCAGCTTTTCAGACAACAGACAAACTGCAAAGCTTTTGATCATCTGAGATTGAATTTGGCAACTTTTCTTATTGTCTGTCTTGTGTTCATGTCATACAGCAGGAATGTGAGCTTGGGTGTGTACAGAAGCTGAGCCAGGTCCAAAATTTTTGTCTTACAACACGGAATGTTTCAGACATAGACACCCCACTTTTGATTGGCCTCGTTCTAAGGTAGGGGCCTTCTCAGACTGGAGATACTTTTCATACTTGGATATGCTTGTTTCTTATTCTTGTCTTTGCATTGCAAAAAATACTAAATTTTGGTACAACGTTAATTCTTTAAATGCCACTTAGATATTACTACCGCTCACTCCAAAGCACTCAACCAAGAAAGCCTTTATTTCTGAAAAATTCTGCCTTTCCACATCTTCTGAACACCTCAGTTTTATTTATCATGAAAATTAACAAACAAAAGAGACACAGAGCTATCGCTAGGGATGCTATGAAGTGACTTTGCTAGTCGTTTAATAGGAAATACAAATTGCGACCAGCCGACTAATCTTAAGGCCCTGTCAACAGGTTTGCTGAATGTAGCTAATATTAGCAGAGCTTGCAGCACCAGCCTTTCCTTCATGTTAAAGTCCACTCGGTGTGTTCATTACAAATTGCCCTGGTCGACTTAAAGCTGCTGTTTGTAGGAATGGTGTAAAAAAATGGTTCTTTTTTTCTGCTGGGTTTGGAAGAAAAGGTCATAATACCCATCGGTACTCATCGGTAAGTGGAGTAATTTGAGACTATTGCAAAATCTCTGCGTGTTCCAATGCCTTTGAATCAAACAATGTTATTATTCCCCTCATTCCCGTTATGACGGACCAATCATAGCTAATCTCCAATCCTCTGTCCTGATTGGTTAAGGGGCGGCCCCGACTACGTTCTCCGATTGGTTATGAGTCCGGCACTATCATGACTGCACACGCCGATCTTTGTTGGGGGGCTAAGAGGAAATCTGGTTGGGAGGGATAGTGTTGACATTCGAAGTCCCTCTCTCTGAACAGATGTTTACTCTGTGACTACCAACAGCAGCTTTAATCAGACACAGCCACCATTTAACTTTATTTCCACTTTCTACATCAAATACTCAAACCGCATCGCGCTGTGATGCATTTAATAGCCTCCTGTAAACTGTGATTGTTTGTACAGGTAGTAGTCGTCACCACCTGGAGGTACAGCTTCGCCTAGCGGCGGATGGCTGCACTACAGCTCAGACACAACACATGCCATGTCCCTATTTCAGGCATAAAGTACTAAAATATTAATAGCTTGTTTAACTGACGAGTAATTCTGGTGTCGAAGAGCGAGGGTGACGTCGTTTAATCGGGTTGTCAACTAAACATGCAAATCCCTAGCTACAACCACAGCGTTCACTATCGTCTTGTAGTTGTCATGTGTATGTCATCTTAGCTGTTCTGCAGTTTGTATGAGAAAATGTAAAGTAAAAATAAAAAGCCATTGAAGGTATGTAATTCTATATTTGGCAGTTTATTATAAGGAATCCCCAGCTCTATTTGGACCTTACACTTACCGAAGGAGCTAAACTATTTCAGATGTGGTCTTTGGCAGTGGTACCCTGAGAGAAGGAACTTTTTTCTTATCGAAAGCTATTGCACTGGAACGGGGAAATTCTCTATTACATGACATTAGTACAAAGCTCTAAATGAAGTGGGGAACAAAGAAAAAGAAAAGCGTGTTGGCAATATGTGGAGCAAGATAACAGAAACGTGTTTGATGTTTGGTTGTGCAATGCAGCTGGCTGTGTATCATCTGCTGCGAGTGAATTTAACATGGAGAGGGAAATGTGTTTAATTAAGAGAACCCCTTTGAAATCTTGTGATGGCGTGCTGGATATAATTTGTGGGCGATGTGTGCAACAACAGAGGGAAGCGACGTGCTGCATCAGTGGTAGAGAATTAGAAAACGTTTGATCGGCTGCACGGGGGACACCGGCACAGAGCCAGGAAGACAGTAGTAAGCTCAAGTCGTCCAAACAAAGACTAAATGAATCCGAGAACAGTCGTTATATAATTGAGGAAGTGAGAAATTACTATCTGGTATCCTGAAGCCATTAGCAGGTTTTCAGCAGCTTTGCAGGAGAGTGTAAAGTAAATATTCCTCACATCTCCTGCTGTAATTATTTGACTTTTTTGAGTAATTAAATAAGGTCACAATTTCACACAGTGCCTTTGGAAGTATTTAATATGAAAGCTCATTTCAAAAGCTAATTTTGTCTGAAAATGCCACATGCAGCTTCCCTCTCTCCATGAACCTTTAAAACGTGATATTTTCTCTCTTTTTTATGCATGACAATAACCATCGGCCAAACTTTCCCCAGTCTCTGTCAGCAGGGCATATTTTATTTTCTCTCCTGCTGACTGGTTTTGATGTATAAATCACCAGTCTGCTGTGTACTGGAGGATATTTTTTCGCTGGGAAAATTGAGCCTAAGAACTCCCACACTGGACCAATCAAAGTGTGAAGAACATGTTTGAAGCTGCTGTTTTTTAGCAGCAACAGTCATCCCAACTCATTTCACAGCAATAATGGAGCACTGTGTTTACGCTCTGTTTCTCTCTTTTTTCAAATACTTCTCTGAGATTATTTTCCCATTCTTTAAAAAGATTTATTCCCCTCTCAGTTTACTGAATGTGTTTCGGCTGCTGTGTCAATTTCTAAGAGTGATATTGGTCATAAAAAAGTTTATCTGAGTAAATAAGACATTTTCCCCTTCATCCTCCTTGAGAGAAAACGTACACACACTAAAGTTATACACCAGACTTCCTTATTTACAGTAAGTATTATTTTAAGTGCACTCGTCTAGTGGTGGAAGAGATACTTAGACCCTTACACCTGAAGAAAGGCCAGTCTAAGGATACAGAAGTATTTGACTCGGAGTAAAAATCCTTGAATCGTGCTTAAAGCTCCTGCGAGGAACTATTTGTTTGTGTTGATTTTGGCGCCCCCTGTGGACAAAGCTGTCTTTGCTGATTTTGTAGAGAGCATGTGTAATTAGTGTTTTTTCACAAAATAGTTAAAAAAAAGTAACTCAATAGAAATGGTCCCTCTTTATTGCCGATGGTCTCGTTTGCCACTGTAAGCGGTTGTAGTTCCAAAACAAGGTAATCTAAAACGACTCAGCAGCACTAACCGTAGCATTATCCAGGTCCACCCCTGCAGCTCGGGTGCTGTTGTACTGCATGAAAGGCCTGATGAAGCGTAACCTGAAGGTCCGTTCAAACAGGAACTGGGTTTTCCTCTGGTACTCTGTCAGACCAAAGAAGGCCATGTCTCTCAGGTTCTTCTTGGCCGACTCCAGGAGGAGCTGGGCTCTCTTCTTCTCTGGAACAGTGGACATGTTGTAGCAGCCAACTAGGCTCAGGTCTGCTAACATACGAACCTGCAGAGAGAGGAATGAAGAAGGGTTATAGAAATCCATGTTTGTGAATAACACTTTTGAGTTTTATGAATTTTGTTTCCACCTTATAAAGCACCGGCTCAAAACCTTCAGGTATTCTATCTGCTCTCATAGATTAATAAAAGGAGTGTGAGCACTTATAGACTTGTGACTTCTACAAGCTAAAAGAGCAGCTGCTATAGGATGGAAAATGTAAACAAATCAAATATGAATAGATATTACAGATTCATCAGTGTGTGTTGCTTTAGAAAAAACGACATAAATCATTAAAGAAAAACTGGAAGGTTTTCTGTAGGAGCTTTGATGAATATTTGAAACAAAATATTTGTAATGATCAGAACCGAGGATTGTGATAGGGTCAGGGTGGGGCGACTTTAGTGAGTCCACACGTATGTTGAAATATAACATCAGTATCGCCCTGATCCTTTTTTTAGAGTTGTCTATTCACTTGCTTTTTCCATTCGATGAAAAACCCCCGACTAAAAACATACAGAGGTACAAAATACAATTATTAGGGCGCTGGTTGACCTAGTGGTTTAAGCTCATACCACATACTGAGGCTCAACCCTCCTAGCAGTGGTCGCTGGCTCTCTTTGCTGAATGTCAACCTCCACTCTTCAGCCACCATACAACCTTTCTCTCTTCAGCTTTGCTGTCTACCAATCTTGACAAGTTGGTTTCTTAAAATATGGCTGTAATTAGAAATCAAATACTTATATAGAATAGATTATATTTTATATGAATTAATACAGTAATAATTATATTTTTTGGTCCAGTGCATGATTGATTAAACAGTTTTTGGAGCTGTACATCCAACTGTTAGTTATGACGTAGGCTATAAAACTGTAGTTTGATGGTTGATGAAATGGTTTATACGTTCTTTTTGAGTGTTGGTAGATGATATAATAAAAAATGAGATAGTTGTCATCAATTTGTTATTTAGAGGGAAAAAAATGTTCAAGACATGTTATAAAAATGTTATTTCATCAAAAGTAAATGACAAAATCTAAATCTAATAAACTGATGATGGTAAAAAAATAGTTTATATCGTGACAGCCCCGACCATGAAGTCCTTTATTATCTGTTTTCTATGAGTTGTCAGTTATCACACACTGTCCCTTTGTGTTCTCTGATCAGGCTCTGATCTTAATAAACTAAAGAAGCAGTCTGCTCCATAATGAGAGATCACTGCCTCACAGAGCGCACTCTGGAGCTGTTGTGTTACACTACAGGAGCTGTGATTGCATACTGATCTGGATTCATCTGAGCCCACTGGTCCACCAGCATGCCTCCACTGTGTGTACGTATGCATGAGTTTGAGTGTGTGCGTGTGTGTGTGTGCGCCACATTTATAAGTCATGGGACCAGGAGTAATAACAGCCTGGGGCTCAGATGAGATAAGCTAGCCAACATGTTTAGGTGGGAGACTGAGATAACATGAGAAAAGAAGGTGTGAATTTGAGGTGTTTGTGGCCAGCAGGCAAACTTCTGACTGTGTGTACACAAGTGTGTGTGAGAGTGTGTATATGTGTATGTTTGTGTGTGAGAGAGAAAGAGAGGGAGAGAGTGCATGCTTACATGTCTGCTGCTCCTCATATGATGTGCGTTAATACTTTGGAATTTCAGTGAGATTAAATGTAAGAAATCTAATACAAGTTGGAATTTCTTCTTGAACTTTTGGTTGATAAATCAATATTTGATCAATCTTTAGGGATGCAATCATCACATAAGAGATTTAAGTGAGTCTCTTTTATAATCTCATTTAAACAAAAACATCTGAATCTACAGTGCTTGGTTTCTTTGGGGACATTTTGTCTTATTTGTCTTAACTTGTTCTCCCTACATTGATATTTCGCTTGGATTGATAACAGAGTGCAGTCAGGTGCAGAGACACAGGTTAACCACGTAGCCATAATAGAAGGCAGCATCACCAGCTGCTCTTTTAAAGCTTTGCACAAATGACCAAGAGAAGCCCAGGAGCAAAAGTTGACTGTCTGAAGGTCTGTGGGCAGCCTCCCACTCTGTTACATGCTTTGAAAAGCTTTCAGTTTGGAAGACTGTAACCAGTCAATGTGACAACCCTGTAGCAGATCACTTCTTTTAAAGCTCAAAGTGTACAGTTTGAACATTTTGTATCAGGGCTGCCCACTTCACGTCAACGATTCAAACCATCATTTGAGAAGACAGAGTCAGGTTACATTTTGTCAGTTTGAAATTTGCCTTTTTTTTTTTTACTTTCAAAGATGTGACCTTGCACCCAGATCAATAAAGGAGGCAAACAGAAATGAGTCTAACAGTGACTGAGCGTTCATCATTTACGAGATTATAACATGAAGCTAAATTATCCCCAGAGGTCTAATTCCCTTTGAAACAAACAGATGTGGTAATTAAAACAGGTAAAACCATAAAATGAAGAAGTTTCCAGGAAAAAGACAAAAGCTGTGTTTCTCTGAAGTTTTTTGTCTCCAGACGCAGGACCACACAGCTGTTAGCTTATCTGTTGGTGTTCAGCAGTTGAATGTTAAAAAATATATATCTCCAATAGGTGTGGAACAAAATATTGATGCAGCATTATATCGTCCTCCTGACTTGTGCCCTGCATTCATCATACTGCTTTCACCAATTAGAGATATTTTGATTTAAAAATATTTAACAGATTTCCCATCCAAATGAATCACCATGTCACTACTTCATGACTCTCATGGTGGTGCTGATTACTTCAATGCTGCACTTAATCTTTATGAGGAATTTGGTATTGTTCACAAAATCAGATATGGTGATTTATCATTATATGATTTTCTTGGGTATCATATCTCATCATATTGTACTACATCAAATCGTATATCGTATATATCTTATTATACCGAATCGCATTGTATCATACTAAATACTATCTTATGTATATTACATCATATTATACAGTTATGTATGATATCTTACCGAATCATATTAGGCTATACTGTATCGTATCATACTGCAATGCATCATATTGCACTAAAATCAAAGGGTATCATACTTTATTACATAGTATTGTTGTATATCGTACTGTATCATTTCCTATCGTATGGTATTGTTGTGTATTGTACTGTAGCCTATCATATAGTACTGTATTGTACTGTAGCATATTGTATTGTACCATAGTGTATCAAATCGCATCGTACCCTATCGCATCGTACGTTTCGCATCGTACCGTTTCGCATCGTACCGTATCGCATCGTATCGTATCTCATCACATCGTATCGCATCGTACCGTATCTCATCACAACGTATCGCATCGCATCGTACCGTATCGCATTGTACCATTTCGCATCGTAAAGTATCGTATCGCATCATACCTAATCGCATCGTACCACATCGCACTGTATCGCATCATATCGTATCACAACGATTAGTATCGTATCGCATCATATCGTATCGGATCGTACCATATTGCATCGTACCGTATCCCATCGTACCGTTTCGCATCGTATTGTACCATATAGCATCTTACCATACCGATTGTATCGCATCGCTTCATACTGTATCGCATCGTACCCTATCACATCGTATCGTATCTCATCACACTGTATCGCATCGTGCTGTATCGTATCGCATCATATCGTATCTCATCACACTGTATCGCATCGTACCGTATCGAATCATATCGTATCACAACTTATAGTATCGTATCGCATCATATCGTATCGCATCGTACCATATTGCATCCTACCGTATCCCATCGTACAGTTTCGCATCATATCGTATCGCATCGTACCATATTGCATCCTACCGTATCCCATCGGACAGTTTCGCATCGTACCGTATCGCATCGTACCATATCACATCGTACCCTATCGCATCGTACCGTATCGCATCGTACCTTGTCGTATCATATTTAGAGTAACCCTGTGATTCCCAGAATGTTCAGGCTGCAAGTCAAATAATGCTAACCTTAGGTCACCTGCAAATTAAATCTGGTTAGATGTTAAAATGACAAATGGAGGTAATTTGACTGAAACAAGTAGGACAGTAGTTGGCTGTAAATGCGTGACAGCTCTTTGTAATTGACAGGTCGGACAAACTTGCAGTTCACTGAGGAAACTTAAGACATGTGAAGGCGTATAGGAGAATGTTGTGGCCCTGCGCAAAACAAAAAATGAAACGTTATTCTCTGTACCTGTCTGTTGTTGGCCAGGTTGTAGGGACAGTCCATGAACTGCTGCAGGGTGCAGCCTGACCAGTCAGATCCCTCGTAGCAGGAGGGCAGCTCCTCAGGCGTAGGGGTCCGTCCATCACACATGTGGAGAGAGGTTTTCCACGTGGCTCCACGTTGCACATGTCGCCACTCGCTGAGGTATCGAGACACCGGGTCCCTCAGCAGAGTGATGTAGTAGAACTTCCTGTGTAGGAGAAAAAAGATGTACATTAAGAAATGTCTGCACAGAAATCTGTCTTTGATGCAGGTTTGATCAACCAATAAAAAGCCCACATTAAGGAAGCAGAAGCAGCAAACACGATCTGTAAAGACAAGCTTGTGTATTGATATAAACTTGGTGTTCTCCTTTGGGAGTGAGTCATTCCTTAATTGCTCAGAACAAGTGAAACTGCATGAAAGTGTGGTGATATTTCCTCCACTAACACTGCATTGTGGACAGTACCACAGTTGCCCATATGGTGGCAGTGTGTACAATGCTTTCCTGCTGCAGTTCATTCTCCATCCATATCCTCAGCAGGAGAAGGGCTGCACATGGAGGTGGCTGCCATACTTAATTCCATATCATTTGCATTTACTAGAAGCAGTTGTGTGATGCTTTGAAGGAATCTGGGTCGCAGACGGGAAGCTGAACTAGACACGATCAGGAGGAGGACAAAGAGGTAATGGGGGAAGGAGTTGTTTTGTCAGGTGGCGGATCAGGTCAGCGTTCAGGCCACACTGTGCAGGAAAGGAAACTGCTGGCACAAGCACAT